>NC_091644.1:4828750-6035937 GCF_027580195.1 Bos mutus | reverse complement strand
CTTGTTTTGCTTCATCACACCCTCTTGTTAACACCAGAACCTGATGAAATTCCGTGCTCTGCCTCCTTCATTCCTTCCCTGTAGCAGGAGGCCCCACTGACTCTTCAAACTCTAACTTCAAGTAGGCTCTCAGTTCCCCAGCAATTAAGTTACTTTTCCCTGTTCCACTCATCTTCTCATTTTCCTGGTGATGATATCATATTTTCTCCTTTTTTCCTCCCCTGCACTCCAGTTCATGCCCTGGTATCTGTTCACAGCAAAGCGAAGCATCAGGGAACTTGCAGCTTCTGGTATCTGTACCCTGTTATTATTCTAGAGCAACTCTTTGTGCTTCCATCTCAGCCTGCATCTTGTTCTGGGCAACTGGATGGCCTGTTTTCAATTTCTCAAAGGTTTTCAATTCCCAGCAGACCTTTGCCTCTTTTGCATCATCAATTTTCCCTCGTCAGTCATTCCTATCAATGTAACAAATGCTGTCTTAAGAAAATATAAATCTTTCAATCACACTTGCCCTTCCAGGTCTTGTCATTTTTATTTCCTGTATAGCAAGGGCCTCCAGCCCCTGGGTACCGTCTGTGGCCTATTAGGAACCAGCTGCACAGCGGGAGGCGAGCAGCAGGCAAATGGGTGAAGCTTCGTCTGTAGTTATAGCCACTCCCCACTGCTGGCAGTACCACCTGAGCCCCGCCTCCTATCAGGTCAGCGATGGCATGGTATTCTCCTAGGAGCACAAACCCTACTGTGACTGGCACAGGCTCACAGCATTTAGTGCCTGGTGACCCGAGGTGGAGCTGGAGCCGTGGTGCTGGCACCCTGGAGCGGCTGCAGATACAGATCATCAGCAGATCTGCCTGCACAGGGACCGTGTAAGTCAGTTGCTTGGAGCTCATACCAGAACCCTGTCAGCGAGTGGGGAGTGATGGTGAGCTGTATACTTCGTTATATATCACAGTGTGATAATAATAGAAATAAAGTGCACAATAAATGTGCTTGAGTCACCCCAAAACCGTCCTTCCTCCCCAGTCCGTGGGAAGACTGTCTTCCCCAAAACACGTCCCCGGTGCCAAAAAAGTAGGGGACCGCTGCTAATACAGCATACCTCCGTAAAAGGTGCATATACTGTTCTCAGTTCTTCTACATCCATACCTCCTGTTCTGCCCAGCACACCACCAAAACTGCTCTTGTCCAGGTAACCAGTTTGGCAGCATTGCCAGATTGTCATTTGCCATGTTGTCGTTTTCCAGTTCTCATCTTCCTCCGCTGGTCACAGGTGATCACTCCCCGTGGAATACGTCTTAACTCCCAGGGTGCCGCATCCTCCTGGGTTTCTCCCTGCCTCACCCGCCAGCCCTTCTGCTGATCCCTGTCATCACTCTGCCCTGTTAACAGTGGAAGCCCTCAGGCCCTGAGCCATTCTTAGTTTGAATCCAAAATTCTGATGATCTTAGCGGCATGGTTTTTAAGTGTGTGTGCTGTTTCCCCCACTAGAATCTAAACTATGAGAGGAGAGAATTTTCGTTGTTCTGTTTCCTGCTGTGTCCTCAGTACCTCGAAGAGTTCCTAGCACATAGTACATACGCAGCATTTGAGTGAATGAGTGAAAGGCATAGCAGTGTTCACTTGTAAAGCGAGTGTTTCCTAATTTGGTAGAACAAGTTTGGAATAAGGTTTAACCCATGTTTCTTAATTGATACAAATGTTATACAAATGTACCTTCCTGAGTGAACACATATTAATTGGATAAAGTTCAGAAGTATATCTTGCCTGAAAGAAAACAATTCTATCTCACTGTATATTGACTTAAGAATCCATTGTTCTCTGACAGGTGAAGCATGTCTTTGTATGGTTTTGGTTAAACTATTCTTTTTCCTAACAGGGTGCCTCTGAGAAAGACATCGTGCACTCTGGTTTAGCTTACACCATGGAGCGCTCTGCCAGGGTACGTATGCAGATGCTGTTTGTGTTTCTGCTGGTTACATGAAGTGCAGCTCAGCCGTGTCTCCTCAGCCGCCCGATTGTGTGTGCAGTGACAGAAAATATCAGTCTGTTTAAATGTTCCAGAACGTGTGCTTTTTCATTCTTAAATGATGAGTGTTGTTTCCAGGGTCCTCAATATGTTTTCCAGACTTTGAAATAATTAATGCCAAGTTAGGAGGAGTGATGTTTAGCTTAGTCAGCCAAACTGGATTGCAGCTCAGTGCACATTACTCTGTTATAGCTATAGGAAGCTACCTTACTGCATAGAATTTGGTATATGTGAAAGTTTTCTTGACAACTTGATCATTATTTCAAAGCCTTTGAAGCACAGTTTGAGTCCAGTTTTCTTAATTTCTTCTCAAGTTCAGATTCTATCCACTTGGCATTAAGTTGAAATAGCAGAGCAGATATTAATCATGGTGTTTGCCGTTAATTTTTTTTAGATAACTAGCATACTGTAGGAGAAGGCAATGGCACCCCACTCCAGCACTCTTGCCTGGAAAATCCCATGAATGGAGGAGCCTGGTGGGCTGCAGTCCATGGGGTCGCTAAGAGTCGGACACAACTGAGCGACTTCACTTTGACTTTTCACTTTCATGCATTGGAGAAGGAAATGGCAACCCACTCCAGTGTTCTTGCCTGGAGAATCCCAGGGACAAGGGAGCCTAATGGGCTGCCGTCTATGAGGTCGCACAGAGTCAGACACGACTGAAGTGACTTAGCAGCAGCAGCAGCGTACCGTAAATTCACCCTTTTAAAATACATAACAAAACAGCCTTTAAGTATGTTCACAAAGCTATGTAGCCACCACCACTAACCCCAGAACATTTCCATCACCCCATCCTTAGTTCATTTAATTATTAGTGTATATCATACTTACTTCAGATTACTAGATGTCTAAGGGGCCTAGAGATAGCTCGCATCTTAAATTCTGAAGAGTAGAGTAGCACCTTCTTGTTGCCTAAACAGTAGTTTGTATTAATTCCAGAGAATTAATCGTTCCCAACTAGGAGTTGTTCCTCTGCCTAAGTAGTTTCTCTTTGGCTGTACAAATCCGGTCCTAAAGTGGTACCGGGTGACGTACCAGGCTCCTACGCGCCTGTGTTCATAGACTGGCTGCTTGAGTCGGGCTGATAACCACTGCGCTTCCCCCTTCACCTCAGCAAATCATGCGCACGGCCATGAAGTATAACCTGGGGCTGGACCTGAGAACGGCCGCCTACGTCAACGCCATCGAGAAGGTCTTCAGGGTGTACAACGAGGCTGGCGTGACCTTCACATAGACCAGGCTGTGGCTGACTTCCTCACTGCCCTTTCACCTCTTCATCTGCAGACCTATCACGAGTTTACATGTAACCACGGAAATCTCTCTCTCATGACTTAACAGATAATGGACACCATTTGCAACAAGTCAATCCAAATCAGCCCCTTAAGAAAATTAAGGTTAGGGGATCATGTATAAGCTAATAGGTGATCGTAGAAATTAGCTATTCCAGAGAGTCGTTTGGGCATTTTGCCTATAAATACAGTTTCTTCTGCCTGCCTGTGCTGCCTTTCTCCATGGCTGCTCCTCGGCACAGTCGGCTGTGGCCCTAGGAAGGCACCTGCCGGCCAAGACCAGTCGGTCACTTGCCGCTTCGGCTCTGAACACGTCTGCCAGGAGCTTTGACACACGTAAGAAGCAGGTACGTGGCATTTTCAGGAGGTAGCATGGTTCTCAAGTGAGTTATTGGTATTTTACATCAGCAAAATAACTCGATCTTACAGGTTACAAACAAAAACAAAACTGTTTCTCTTTATGTATTTTATTTTAGAAAAAGTACATGCTGCTGTAAGAAAATTGCCTTTAATCATTTAACAAGCCTAACCTTGACTCAAGCAGTGAATGCCTATAAACATAATAAATGAAAAAAGCTAGTATTTTTATAACATAAAACAGTATCATTTATAGCTTGTCAATTGCATACTGTCATCCAGCAAAAATAAAAAGCCCAGTAGAGAATTAAGTTATCTTCATACCTGCAAATGATGGAGGCTATTTTTGTTAAGGCTGTCGAATTTACTAACCACAATTATGATATATAGTCCAAAGAATGTAGTAACCTCCTTATCATGTTAATTAATTGTTCTCTTTTGAAGATCTGTTGCATTGACTAATTGAACGATAATTCAAGTAGAGTGTCCCAGAAAAAACTGCTTGGGCTCCCTCTTCGGAGTCTGGCTGGCAGCCCTGAGCATTGCCAATGGCCCCAACTCGCCCTGACTTTGTGTCCTCGTTTGGAGGCCTCATCTCTGTGCACGGCTTCCGCCCCAGTGGGCTGGAAGCAACTTGGGGTGTGTTTTGTTGGGAGTTGTTTGGCCAGGGCCTTTGAACAGTAGTGTCCCAATGAAGTACTAGAGAGTATTTATGTAAGAATGAGCTTTTCTTTTTTTTTTAAACAATAATATCCTTTTAGAAATTTCTAACTACTTTGTAACTGCATGACTTAACCTGGTGATACAACAGTTATTAAAAAGACTACCTTTTCCAAAGCTTATGTTTCTTTTCTGTGTTTTTGTATTTGATATGTTTGCCTTTTTCAGTAGATGATAAAACTAATTGGGTTTCTGAAATTTTTGAAACAAACACATACATAACGTATCTTTGGATTATATTGAGCAGCCCAAATTTGATCCTTGGATTCTTTTCTGTTTTAGTCTATGAAACAAGATCAATGGCTGTTCTCAGGGAAGAGGTTCTAGTGCTTAAAACTGATGTACCAACATAATTTATATACCTTTTTTTATATATAAGTACTTTTTAACAAAGGGAGGTTTTGTTGATTATGGTTTTGTTTTTAATAATTTAGTCACAGGATATAACAAGACAGAATGCTAATAATCATAGTATTCATATGATTCATAGTAATCATAGTATCCATAATCAACAACTGGATTCTAGACCTGATTCCACCAGCTTATATAGCTGGCAAATCTGGAACATAACTTTCAGCTGAACTTGGTGTCTGTTTTGTACTGAGTCTGTCTCTCCATGGTTCTGAGCATCTGGTCAAGGAGTAGAGAAGCCCATGGCACTGTGGTCATGGCAAGCCCTTCCCAAGCACAGTGATGTCTATTTGCATTCTAAATGGAACATTAAAATAGGGGTGGGGCGGCAGGGAGAGATGTGAAAACAAGCTCCGTAATATTTGGAACAATACCGAGTGGGTGAGTAGAGTTTAGGTCATGTGAAAGTGGGATGATGAATCCTAGTGTGGTCTTTGGTTGACGTTTTGGGAGTGTTTATATAGTCATGCTGCGCCTCCAGCATTGCAGGCAGATTGTTTACCGCTGAGCCACCAGGGAAGCCCTGACACCTATGAGGTTAGTATTATCCTTATACCAAAGCCAGGCAGAGACGAGAAGATTACACACCAGTATCCTGTGTGTGTGTGTGTGTGTGTGTGTCTTGGCGTGTGTGTGTGTGTGTGTGTGCGGGGCTTCCCTGGTGGCTCGGTGCCACGCAGTGAGAATCAGCTGCGATGCAGGAGACACAGGTTCAGTTCCTGGGTCAGGAAGCTCCCCTGCAGAAGGCAATGAAAGCCCACTCCAGTATTATCACCAGGAAAATCCCATGGACAGAGAAACCTGGTGGGCTACAGTCCATGGGGTGCAAAAAAGTCAGACGCAGCGTGGCAACCAAACAGTATATGGGAGAGATTATATATATAAACAATATTCAGTGTCCTGTAACATGAGTCAGAACTGCCATCATTTAAAAGTCTACAAATAATAAATGTTGGAGAGTATGTTGAGAAAAGGAAACCATCTTACACTGTTAGTGGGATTATAAATTGTGTAGACATTATAGAAAACAGTGTGGAAGTTACTTAAAAAAAAACGAGGTACCATACGGTCCAGAAATCTGTGTCTAGGGCATGTGTCCAGACAAATCTCTAGTTCCAAACGATACATGGATCCCTACGTTCATAGCAGCATAACAGAATAGCCAGGACGTGGAGACAACCACAGTGGCCACTGGCATGAACGGATAAAGAAGCCGTGGTGCGTATACTGGAAACATACTCAGCCACACGGAAGAGTGAAATAATGCCATTTGTAGCAACATGGTGAGCCTTGAAACTACCACAGTAAGTGAAGTAAATCAGGAGAAGACAAATACCATATCACTTACATGTGGAGTCTAGAATATGACAAATGTACATACCTACCAAACAGGAAGACTCAGAGAACAGATTTGTGGTTGCCAAGGGAGAGGGAAGTAGGGGAGGGAAGGACTGGGAGTTTCGGATTAGCGTATGTGATTGAGTATATAGGATGGATAATCAAGGCCCTACTGTATTAACATGGAACTATATTCATTATCCTATAATAAACCATAATGAAAAGGCATATGTGTAACTGAACCACTTTGCTGCATACCAGAAACTAACACGGCACTATAAGCCAATTCCTCAATTTAAAAAAATACCCCTTAGTAACAAAGACACGAAAGTATTCAGAAACTTTCTGAATATCCAAGAGCACAAAAATACATACATCATACCTACATCATGATCATGTAGGATTTATCCCAGGAATGCAAGGATGGATCAACATAAGAAATCAATCTGAAATCTTTTTTATGAATGAAGATGGCGCCAAAGGTGGAGAAAGAAGCTGCTGCACCTCTCAAAGCCAAAGCTACAGTAAAGGCTTTGAAAAGCCAACAAAGCAGTGTTCAAAGGCATCCACAGCCACAAAAAAAAAGGAGATCCGGACATCACACACATTCTGACAGCCCAAAACACTGTGACTCAGGAGGCAGCCTGAATAACCCTAGAAGAGCACCTGTAACAGAAACAAGTCTGACCGCTATGCCATCATCAAGCTCCCCCTCCCCAGAGTCAGCCACGAAGGAAACATAACACTGGTATTCACTGTGGATGTCAAGGCCAACAAGCACTGGATTAAACATGCTGTGAAAAAGCACTGTGATGTTGACATGGCTAAGGTCAACACCCTGATCAGACCTGATGAAGGCATATGTTTAACCGGCTCCTGACTACAATACTTTGGATATTGCAAACAAAACTGGGATCGTCTAAAATGAGTCCAACTGGCTAATTCTAAATATAAAAGTTTTCACTGTATAAACATGAAGAAATCAATCTAATAAACCCCATTAACTGAACAAAGGGGAGAGGGGACACATAATATCAATCGCTGTGGAAAAAGCACTTGACAAAATCCAAGACCGTGTCTAAACATAAACAACAGTTATGAAAACCCCACAGCTAATATACTCATCAGTGAAAAACAGAAAGCTTTCCCTGAAGAACAATGTTCTTGCTTTCACCCTGTTATTCTACATTATACTGGAAGTCCCAGCCAGAGCAATTAGGCAAAAAAAAAAGCCATCTGAATTGGAAAACAAGATAAACTGTTTACAGATTACATGATTCTATATACAGAAAATCCCATAGAACACACACACGCGCGCGCTCTCTCTCTCTCTCTCTCTCTCTCTACTGGAACTAATACACAAACTAAGCAAAGTTGCAGGGCACAAGACCAACACTCAAAAATCAGTTTTCCTGTGCATCAGCAAAGAGCAATCTGTAAAGGAAATTAAGAAAACAATTTCACTTACAATAGTATCCAGATGAATAAAATGTCTGGGAGGAAATAAATTTAACCAGGGAGGTGAAAGCCTTACAGACCAATGGAATAGAACTTAGAGTCCAGAAACTTCTGTGGTTAACTGATTTTTTTTTAACATTAGTGCCAACATCATTTGTATTAGTTCCCCAAGGCTGCCTTAAAGTACCACAAATTGGACGGCTTAAAACCACAGAACTTTTGGGACTTCCCCGGTGGTCCAGTGGTTAAGAATCCACCTTCCAAAGCAGGGGACGTGGGTTTGATCCTTGGCTGGGGACTAAGTCTGGGCCACAACTACTGAGCCACGTGCCACAGCTAGCAAAGCCCGTACCACAGCGACTAAGACCCAACACAGCCAAAAATACATAGCTAAACAAACATTTTTAAAAAAACACATGGAACTTTATTGTCTTGTAGTTTGGGCTGCAATAAATTGAGGTGTCAGCAGGACCATGCTTTCCCTGAAGCCCAAAGGGAAGAACTCCTTACCTTTCTCTAGCTTTTAGTGGTGGCCATCAAGCATGGCACACTTTGGCTTGCAGCTGTATCACTCCAATCTCTGCTTCTGTTGCCACGTGGCCAAGGTCCCTCTGTGTGTGTGTTCTTATAGGGACACCAGTTATACCGGACTAAGTATCCACCTTACTCCATTATGACCTCATCTTAACTAGTTACATCTGCAATGACTGTTTCAAGATAAGGTTACATTCTCAGGTACTGGAGGTTAGGACTCAGACATATCTTTTGCAGGCGGACTCAATTCAACACATAACACCAACCTATGAAAAAAGAATAGACTCTTCAACAAAAGGCATTAGGACAACTGTATATCCACATGCAAAGGAACAAAGTATGACTTCTTCCTCACTCCGTGTATAAAAATTAACTCAAAACGGATCGAAGACCTAAGTGTAAGAGATGAAACTGTAACGCTATAAGAACAAACCATATTGATAAACCTTCATGGCCTTGAATTTGGTAATAAATTCCCATTTTTATTTAATTTCATTCCTTTTTTATAATTTCTAACTATATTCTCTAGTTAATATTGATCTCATACCTTCCTTTAGTTCTTTAGATATTTCTTTTAGCTCTTCAAACATGTTTAAAATAGTTGAAGTCTTTGTCTAGTAAGTCCATTTTCTGGGCATCTTTAGGCACAGTTTCCATCCTGCACACACACTTTAAGTCGATCATAATTTCTTTCCTTGCATATCTTTGTTTTGTTTTTGCTGAAAACTAGACATGTTAAGTAATATAAACTGGGAACTCTGAAAATCAGATTTCACACTCCTCCCCCAAGACTTGCTGTTGTTGAGTGTTTAGTGACCGTTCTGAACTAATTCTAACAGTCAGTTTTATTTGTTGCGTGTAGCCACTGAAATTTCTCCTCAGTTAGCTTAGTGGTCAGCTAATGACTAGACAGAGATTTCTTCGAGGACCTAGAATCAGTAGGTCTCCTATCTTTGCCAAGACTCTGTGCATGCTGGGCCTCACCTTCAACACTAAGCCAGCCAATTTACATGTTGGCCTTGGTTCTCACGTCCTGCCTGCACAAATCCTCAGGGGTAAAGTTGAGAACTGACCCTCAGGCCTTCTCAGGTCTTTACTGAACTATGGCCTCACACATGTGCATGGCCTACATTCCCAGCAGTATGCTGGGAATCTTCAAAGTATGTTGGGAATTTTCAAAGGACATTTTAGCCCCCAGTTTTTCCTTCTAAACTAATTTTAAAAAAAAAGAATTTTGTTTAAACTTATTTACCACCTCATACCGCCTCAAGTCCAAGGGAGCCCCTAAGCCTTCTCATTAACCAGTGTTTCTTTCTTTCCGCCAATGAGAGGCTGTCTCCTTTCGTTGTTTTTCCTGTGTTTTAGTATAGAGCCACCTATGGGGCCCCAGTGGTGACTCACTGACAAAACAGTGGTTTTGCTTTGCGTCTTCTTCCTTCTGTTGTTCCTTGTTGAACACTTTAAAAGCAACATCTACTGATTAAAAAGGGTTCATTCCAAATATCTAGTCTTTGCAACTTTCTCACAATATCTGAGGTACTTTGCCCCCCCCCTACAAAAACATCAAATTTGCCATTCTATGTTTTGGGGGGCCTTGGGATCTGCATTAGTGTGACATCTATAAACCTGACAAGTCCTTTCCAAAAATTCAGAGAGGTCTTCATTTGTTTTGCTGAATTTTTTGAAACTCTTTTTGCTTTGGTTCTCCTTTATAAAGTTTTGCCAAGATACATTCATTTTCTAATAAGGGCATTCTCCCTTCATTGGGGTCCCAGTTTGGTTCAGCTCAGAGTACTGCCAAGTGGGCTTTGAGTATAGACAATCCTCCCTGTTAGGGAAGGTTGCAATCTCTCCAATTAAACAACCCTGAGAAACCCAATGGGCTGATCATTTGCACTTAGGTTCCCTATGAGATTAGGCTTCCCTGGTGGCTTTCCCAGTAAAGCATCTGCCTGCAGTGCCAGAGACCTGGATTCGATCCCTGGGTCAGGAAGATCCCCTGGAGAAGGAAATGGCAACCCTACTCAATTACTCTCGCCTGGAAAATGCCATGGACAGAGGAGCCTGGTAAGCTACAGTCCATGAGGTTGCAGAGTGGGACGTGACTGAGCGACTTCACTTTCACTTTCCCTATGAGATAATGGGGAAGGGAAACTGTCTTCCCCTGGGAGTGGCTTCTGGCCCAAACTGAGTGCCCTGTCAGATCTTACATGATACCAGACCAAGTACTTGTGCCCCAAAACCTAACACAGGATTTTCTAACTGACCTCTATTAGGAAGGGAAGTCTTGAGCCCCAGTGCCAGAAATTGGGGCTGGATAGGAATGATAGGCGCTAGAGGGTTGGATATAATTGGCATAATGGCCAGAATGGCTGGGACTGCTAGCTCAGCCAGAGGAGTTAAGGTTTGAAGCAACATATACTCACTCTCATTTCCACCATTTTCCCGGATGTAACAGCACAAATGCTTGCGCACAAAGGACTTCATCCCTCTTCCCCACTTCTTCACAAAATAGCTATAGAGTCACTCAAAAGTCACTGTGCAGATGAAGTAAGAGATGAGGGTTCAAAGAAGATCCCCTGGATGAGGGTTTGGCAACCAACTCCAGTATTCTTGCCTAGAGAAACCCATGGACTGAGAAGTCTGGCGGGCTACAGTTCACGGTGCCACAAAGAATCAGACACAACTGAAGCGGCTTAGTACACACTCACGCACGCACCAGAACTTTAGGAGCTCCACATAATTTCTACAACATGTATGTTAAGCATCTTTACACATGATGTAAATGTGGGGTTTTTTTCCCAGCATTACCATGCTTATTTATTAAGGGGTTCTGAGAAAAAAAACTGTTCAAAGTACTGCTGTGGACATCATTTACATATGATACACTGCAAGGATTTTTATCACCCCTTATTTGACAATGCTTCCCACGTAATTTAACATACCAAACCAGCCTAATTAGTTTAATATTCCTCTGAGATGGAAAGAAAACAAATAATTTAAGATGTTACAACCCTCAGGAAAACCTCAAATTTAACTAGCTTCAAATGAACTTCTTTCATTTAGAATTTGATATTTGGGAAGTTTATCAAAAGTATCAAAATTTTAACCAGTGATAAAAGATCTAAAAAAAGAGAAAAGATCTCAGTAGCAAATACAGATCACTTAAAAAAACAATTACCAAAAGCATTTTAATATTTTAAGAAAACTTTGTCCTCTTAGAAAACCAAATTCAGGTTTTGCACCACTTTACCTGTAAACTCTGCTTTCTTAAATTCAATCTTAGCTAATTCCGATCACACACAAAAAACTTTCAGTGTTCTGCCTCCAAAAACCTTACACAATTTCTATATGCATATTAATCTGTCCCTCACTTTTTCCATTCAGAACAAGCTCTAGAACAAAATCACAGTTTTCCCTTTAACAAAATACATTTTCATGTCTCATACCTTCTTTGCTAAAGACACACACACTACATCTTGCATACTGAAATTCTCTCCTTACAATTCTTAACCTCAAAACCTTAATCTCCAGTGAAAACCCAAGAAGGAATTTTAAAACTGTCAAATCAACATTTCCTGATTGACACACTTATGCTTTATCTTCCTCTTCTAAGAAGGCAAAAGTTGGTAAATTTAGACATGCCTTGCACAGAAGGCAATGGCACCCCACTCCAGTACTCTTGCCTGGAAAATCCCATGGACGGTTGAGCCTGGTAGGCTGCAGTCCATGGGGTCGCTAAGAGTCAGACACGACTGAGCGACTTCACTTTCACTTTTCACTTTCATGCATTGGAGAAGGAAATGGCAACCCACTCCAGTGTTCTTGCCTGGAGAATCCCAGGGACGGCGGAGCCTGGTGGGCTGCCGTCTATGGGGTCACACAGAGTTGGACACGACTGAAGTGACTTAGCAGCAGCAGCAGCAGTTAATTTTCTAATATTTTATCCTATTTGAAGGAAATGGCAACCCACTCCAGTGTTCTTGCCTGGAGAATCCCAGGGACGGGGGAGCCTGGTGGGCTGCCGTCTATGGGGCCGCACAGAGTCGGACACGACTGAAACGACTTAGCAGTAGCAGATAGTCAATAATTCTCTTCATTTAACTTAGTTTCAAGTTAAACAAAAATCTAGAGAAACTATTTCAGATAGACACTCCCCATATATAATTATTCCTATGTGCTGTGCGTGCGTGCTAAGGCACCTCAGTCTTGTCCGACTCTTTGTGACGCCATGGACTGTAGCTTACCTGGCTCCTCTTCCATGGGATTCTCCAGGCAAGAATACTGGAGTGGGTTGCCATGCCCTCTGCCAGAGGATCTTTGCAACCCAGGGATTGAACCCACGTCTCTTATGTCTCCTGCTTTGGCAGGCGGGTTCTTTACCCCTAGTGCCACCTGGGAAGCCCAATTATTCCTATAGAATTTACCTAAAACTTTTACTTCATATACCTCTATTTTATTTACTTAAAAGCTTTGTCATTTGTTATTTTTCTTGCTGACAAACTTTGTAGCAAGAACAGGTCTTCTTTGATTTCTAATAACTTAGGTACAATAAAAGTAATATACTTAATGTTGACGACTCTAAGCACAAACCCATATAAATCAAACCAACAAGCTTACACAAACTTTCATACCAGATATTAATTCAATACTGAATATTTCCTAGATCACATGAACACAAAATTCATTTTAGCTAGAGTCATTAATATTTGAGTATTTATATAAGTGCTTAATTTCCTTTAAGCTAATTCAATAGATGAACTCGCCAGGTCAGTAGGTGCCCAATATGCTAATGGAGATCGGTGGAGAAATAACTTCAGAAAGAATGAAGGGATGGAGCCAAAGCAAAAACAACACCCAGTTGTGGATGGGACTGATGATAGAAGCAAGGTTTGATGCTGTAAAGAGCAATATTGCATAGGAACCTTGAGTGTTAGGTCCATGAATCAAGGCAAATTGGAAGTGGTCAAACAAGAGAAGGCAAGAGTGAATGTCAGCATTCTAGGAATCAGCGAAATAAGATGGACTGGAACGGGTGAATTTAACTCAGATGACCATTGTATCTACACTACTGTGGGCAGGAATCCCTCAGAAGAAATGGAGTAGCCATCATGGTCAACAAAAGAGTCCGAAATGCAGTACTTGGATGCAATCTCAAAAACGACAGAATGTCTCTGTTCATTTCCAAGGCAAAGCATTCAATATCATGGTAATCCAAGTCTATGCCCTGACCAGTAATGCTGAAGAAGCTGAAAGGTTCTGTGAAGACCTACAAGACCTTCTAGAACTAACACCCAAAAAAGACATCCTTTTCATTTTAGGGAACTGGAATGCAAAAGTAGGAAGTCAAGAAACACCTGGAGTAACGGGCAAACTGGCCCTGAAGTACGGAATGAAGCAGGGCAGAGGGTAACAGAGTCCTGCCAAGAGAACACACTGGTCATAGCAGACACCCTCTTCCAACAACACAAGAGAAGACTCACCACATGGACATCACCAGATGGCCAACACCGAAGTCAGACTGATTATATTCTTTGCAGCCAAAGATGGAGAAGCTCTAAAGTCAGCAAAAACAAGACTGGGAGCTGACTGTGGCTCAGGTCATGAACTCCTTATTGCCAAATTCAGACTTAAATTGAAGAAAGTAGGGAAAACCACTAGACCATTCAGGTATGACCTAAATCAAATCCCTTATGATTATACAGTGGAAGTGAGAAATAGATTTAAGGGCCTAGATCTGATTGACAAGAGTACCTGATGAACTATGGATGGAGGTTCATGATATTGTACAGGAGACAGGAATGAAGACCATCTCCAAGAAAAAGAAATGCAAAAAGGCAAAATGGCTGTCTGAGGAGGCCTTACAAATAGCTGTGAAAAGAAGCAAAGCGAAAAGCAAAGAAGAAAAGGAAAGATATACTATCTGAATGGAGAGTTCCACAAAATAGCAAGGAGAGATGAGAAAGCCTTCCTCAGAGATCAATGTAAAGAAATAGAGGAAAACAATAGAACAGGAAAGACTAGAGATCTCTTCAAGAAAATTAGAGATACCAAGGGAACATTCCATGCAAAGATGGGCTCGATAAAGAAAATAAACGGTATGGACCTAACAGAAGCAGAAGATATTAAGAAGAGGTGGCAAGAATACACAGAAGAACTGTACAGAAAAGATCTTCATGACCCAGATAACCACAATGCTGTGATCACTCACCTAGACCCAGACATCCTGGAATGTGAAGTCAAGTGGGCCTTAGGAAGCATCACTATGAACAAAGCTAATGGAGGTGATGCAATTCCAGTTGAGCTATTTCAGATCCTGAAAGATGATGCTGTGAAAGTGCTGCACTCAATATGGCAGCAAATTTGGGAAACTCAGCAGTGGCCACAGGACTGGAAAAAGTCAGTTTTCATTCCAGTCCCAAAGAAAGGCAATGCCAAAGAATGCTCAAACTACTGCACAATTGCACTCATCTCACACGCTAGTAAAGTAATGCTCAAAATTCTCCAAGCCAGGCTTCAGCAGTACGTGAATCATGAACTTCCAGATGTTCAAGCTGGTTTTAGAAAAGGCAGAGGAACCAGAGATGAAACTGCCAACATCTGCTGGATCATCGAAAAAGCAAGAGAGTTCCGGAAAAACATCTATTTTTGCTTTACTGACTATGCCAAAGCCTTTGACTGTGTGGATCACAATCAACTGTGGAAATTTTTGAAAGAGATGGGAACATCAGACCACCTGATCTGCCTCTTGAGAAACCTGTATGCAGGTCAGGAAGCAACAGTTAGAACTGGACATGGAACAACAGACTGGTTCCAAGTTGGGAAAGGAGTACGTCAAGACTATATATTGCCACCCTGCTTATTTAACTTAAATGCAGAGTACATCATGAGAAATGCTGGGCTGGAAGAAGCACAAGCTGGAATCAAGATTACCAGGAAAAATATCAATAACCTCAGATATGCAGATGACACCACCCTTACGGCAGAAAGTGAAGAAGAACTAAAGAGCCTCTTGATGAAAGCGAAAGAGGAGAGTGCAAAAGTTGGCTTAAAGCTCAACATTCAGAAAACAAAGATCATGGCACCCGGTCCCATCACTTAATGGCAAGTAGATAGGGAAACAGTGGAAAGAGTGTCAGACTTTATTTTTCTGGGCTCCAAAATCACTGCAGATGGTGACTGCAGCCATGAAATTAAAAGACGCTTACTCCTTGGAAGGAAAGTTATGATCAACCTAGATAGCATATGCAAAAGCAGAGACATTAATTTGTCAACAAAGGTCCATCTAGTCACGGCTATGGTTTTTCCAGTGGTCATGTATGGATGTGAGAGTTGGACTATAAAGAGAGCTGAGCGCTGAAGAATTGATGCTTTTGAACTGTGGTGTTGGAGAAGACTCTTGAGAGTCCCTCGGACTGCAAGGAGATCCAACCAGTCCATCCTAAAGGAGATCAGTCCTGAGTGTTCATTGGAAGGACTGATGTTGAAGCTGAAACTCCAATACTTTGGCCACCTGATGTGAAGAGCTGACTCATTTGAAAAGACCCTGATGCTGGGAAAGACTGGGGGCAGGAGGAGAAAGGGAAGACAGAGGATGAGATGGTTGGATGGCATCACTGACTCAATGGACATGGACTTGGGTGGTTCTGGGAGTTGGTGATGGACAGGGAGGCCTGGTTGCTGCAATTCATGGGGTGGCAAAGAGTCGGACACGACTGAGCAACTGAACTGAACTGAATTCAATAGAGTTCTTTTACTAAGTAATGCTGGCATTTCTACAAGCTATAACATATACAAACACACACACACACATATAAGGACCTCACAGTTCCCACTCCAAAATTTCAGCCCTGAATCAGGTACAACAACGTGAAACCTATCAGTTACAAAAGAGGTTGGGTTTTGGCAAATGGGGAAGATCAAGATCACTGGTCTAGATGGCTAAACGCTTTTTACAATATTTATTTTACTTCTATTTGTAACTTTTGGTCATTTTAGGAATGAAGTGGAACCTTTTCTTCCTGAGAATGTCCCACTTTTAGACAAGAGGAGACAGGGTGGTTCTTTGGGTTTTTTTTTCTGTTTCTTTCCTCCATTTGACATCATTAAGAGTTTCAAATATCACAAAACTGATTTGGCTGTAAATAGAGAGACAGTACCAAACAAAATGAAATGACAAACCCAAAGGACAAACAGAAAATCCTAAACAAACCCTCAAGTTTGGTCTTGGGGGTGTTACATACGCCAACGACATAGGAGACCATAAACGAAGTACTTAACACAGCAAGGATACAGTACGTGGCACACAGGGTCCCACGATAACCCCGCCTAAATCCCTTGCGGGGATCCTAACAGGTACTGGGCTCACACACTGTCATCAGTAAAATAAAATATCATCCTCCTCTCATCCAGGGGTTCAGAGCTGTAATCAGATGACTTAACCAAAATGAGCTTCAGAGAACTTTCTTTAGGGTTAATTCAAACAGTCCCCAATGTTTTTTTCTTTCAGTCTTGCAATTACATGTTTTTGTATTTATTTATTTTTAAAATCAATCTATTTACTTTAATTGGAGGCTAATTACAGTATTGTGGTGGGTTTTGCCATACCTCAACATGTGTCAGCCACGGGTGTACATGTGTCCCCTGTCCTGACCCCCTCCTCCCTCCCCACCCCATCCCTCTGGGTTGTTCCAGAGCACCCGCTTTGCATGCCCTGATTCATGCATCGAATTTGCACATCGAAACATCCACATTACCACGTGTGAAATACTCCCCATTTTTAAAGACAGAAACTCAGGACAAACAAAACACAAAACTCACGTACAATGCTAGCATCCAAAGGAGCAAAGGAACCGGTTCACGTGTCTAGTAAAAGCCCAACAACTCTACGCTTTCCAGCAGGCCACCCCACTCAAATATAAAGCCAGTTGGCTTATTCCCAAGGAAAAGCCCCAAATGAAGAGGAAAGTTTCCGGCTGAACACACCAGAGCAACCTACCCTACTGTGTGGATGGAGCTTGTCAACTCCTAAATGTCGATTTGTTGCTCCAGTTGTCAAGTTCTGGGGAAGCTGGTGCTGCTTCGGGGAATTTTGAAGGCAAGATCTCAGGTTAAGTGGCCCGGCAGTTGCTAGGGCCTTACCCAAAAACTCCCCAACAAGGGCTGGGTAGCCATGAGTAGCAAATCTTGAACTCTAACAAATTTTGGTGCAGCTCATGCCGCTCACCACACTATAGGCCGATAAGTGGAGAAATGAGTTGTTGGGGCAAGGATTAACAACTTTATTCAGAAAGCCAACACAAAAGAAGACAGTGGCCTCACATTCCAAAGAACCATTCTGCCTGAGGTTGGGTTCTTTTACACTAAAAGGGGAAGGAGCAAAGTCAAACACTTCCTGGTTCCCATCAGCCTCCAGGAGAGATGTGTTAATTTCTTCCTCCCTGTAGACATTCACAGGTGTGCCTGGTCAGCATGTTTCCTGAGAGCTAAATAAAGGTATTTTAGCTTAATGCTCCAGAGAAGGCAATGGCACCCCACTCCAGTACTCTTGCCTGGAAAATCTCATGGATGGGGGAGCCTGGTGGGCTGCAGTCTATGGGATCGCTAAGAGTCAGGCAGACTGAGCGACTTCACTTTCAGTTTTCACTTTCATGCATTGGAGAAGGAAATGGCAACCCACTCCAGTATTCTTGCCTGGAGAATCCCAGGGACAGAGGAGCCTAGTGGGCTGCCATCTATGGGGTCACACAGAGTCGGACACGACTAAAGCGACTTAGCAGCAGCAGCAGCTTAATGCTCCTTACCTGGGAGGCAGGTTTTCCAGAGATGGGCCCTTACCTATAATTTAAGCTTACAGGAAATATCCTTTTAGTGATCAACTTGTAATAGAATACAAAGGTACTTTCCTATTACACTGGTTTTCAAATATGAAACCAGCAAACTTTAAGAAGCACTTAATTAGGAAGCAATCTTCAATAAGCTAGAATGTGGCCTCCATAACCACATTTCAAAATATATCTGTATTGGTTTTCTCTTAAATTCAAGCATCATTTACATTTATATAATAGAAAAAGTGAGGATTCCTCATATTTCCAAAGAAGCGCAGAGTTGAACATGGTTCATATTTTATATACATACAGACATGGTAACATTTGATATATACATACATATATATTCTACCAGTTTTCTTGTTTGCTTTGAAAAAAATGAACTAGTTCTACATGCACGTTTCACATATTACTAACTCATTTGTACATGTTCCCTAATGATATATGTACATTTTTCTCATTCTTAACAGCCACCAGGGAAGCCCAAGAATACTGCAGTGGGTAGCCTATCCCTTCTCCAGAAGATCTCCCCAACCCAGGAATCAAACCAGGGTCTCCTGCGTTGCAGGTGGATTCTTTAGGAGCTGAGATACCAGGGAAGTCCCTTAACAGCCACAGAGTATTCTGCGCACAGGGAAGGAGGAAGGCCATACGTAACACACGTGTATTTTCCTCCTTTATCCATGGGTGTGAGCCTTGAGGTTACTACCGCAGTGGTCCCTAACCTTCCTGGCACCAGGGACCAGTTCCGTGAAGGACAGTTTTCCCGCAGATTGGCAGTGGGGGAGGGGGCGGGGGGGAGTAGGGTGGGGATGGCTTTGTGATGATCCAAGCACACTACGTGTGTTGTGTTTGAATAAATGTCTTGGAAGCCCAAGAACACTGCAGTGGGCAGCCTATCCCTTCTCCAGCGGATCTCCCCAACCCAGAAATCGAACCAGGGTCTCCTGCTTTGTAGGTGGATTCTTTACCAGCTGAGATACCAGGGAAGTCCCTTAACAGCCACAGAGTATTCCATTTCATAGAAATGTAGTAACTGTTATCCAGCTCTTAGATGGCCATCTAAGCAAAAGTCCCATTTTTCATGCTAAGGCATTATAAATACACTAGAGGTAATAAATGTCAACTCGATAGTGTGTGTCAAACCTAACAAGCACAATTAAGCTTGCCAACCAAGTGATTTCTGATTATCACTTTAGGGTGTTTCCAATCTCCTGTTATCACGAATATGTCAGGATGTATCCTCACCCTTTGGGCCTCTGTCTGTGTACCTGAAGAATAAAATAAATGCTGCTAAGAGGAACTGCCGTCCAAAGAGTCTGTTCTGATTGACACTAACACTCACAAGTCACATCCTTTTGAGCTTGGGTTTGGATTGGGAGAATTCAAAAGTCATCAGAAACCAAACCAAGATATAAGGTCCAGACACAGCTGGACAGTAGCAAATGTTTGAAGCCAGGACACTGGACATTCCTGGGCCATTCAGAAACTTGTGAAGCCAGTTCTGAAAGAGCATCAGGAATATGGTGAGCAACTAACTTGTTCCACAAAACACCTTTTATGGTACCGATTCATTCATGGCAGGAAGGAGGGAAGGCCAGGCTTTCTTGCCTACTACAGCCAATTTAAGCCTAACTTACGTCTTTGAGCAGAGACTTGACAGAGGCTCCAACAGGGGGCGGATTCAGTTTCTCCATGACAGTCATGATTCTGTGACTGTCCAGAAGAAACAGTTCTCTAAAGCCTCTTTGAGAACCTGAGCAGCTCAATCTGCCTGATCCTGCCCAGCTCAAGTTGGCCTGTTATCTTCCCTGACTCCTGCAAGAACATTTCAAAGAAAACCCAAAGAACACATAAGCTGAACTGCGGTCCTTTCTTGGGGTATCCCTGAAGCACTGAGGTGTTTGACAGCTTTGTATAGTTTCTGGGGAAATAGTCTTTTAAGAGATGTAGCACAAACACCAACAGTCCTCAAGAGCTCCTCACTGACATGAGAAATCATCAAGTGAGAGCAGCACATCTGATTAATCTCAGGGACTATGTGACCGCAGTGGGAGCCAGGGTGCTGGCCCCTTGTCCCTGCAGAGGGGACACTCGGGACACAGGCAGTGCTTCCATCCAAACAGGAACAAATCCCGGGCTCAGTGCACACAGTTAACCACAGCTTTTTATTGCGATTCAGGAAGAGCCTGCTGCTGGCAGGCAAGCTCACTGTCCCAGCTTGCCCAGGCCTTCTGCTGCATGCGTGACCGCATTCGTGACTGTGTTGGTCACTGTCTCAGTGACTTCCTTCACCACTTTGTCCCCCGACTCGTGGGCCTTCTTTAAAGCATCAGCAATGGCTGTTGGGAAGGAAGAAGAAGAATGTCCAGGTGAGCAAAGAAAGCAATTCAAGTCACTGGCATGCTGGTGTCACCTGGAGCGTCCTGTGGGACGTGGCAGTCTCACTGGGCTGCGCCCTGCGCGCGTTGTGGGACAGAGCAGAGCGCAGCTCCCGGATGAAGGCATTCACACTGGGCTTTATTTCTCCAAACAGCCTGCATTTCTCCAACTATTAGTGAGATAGGGCATCTGCTTGTGGGTGTACTGCCTACTCAGGCTTCATTTTTCTGTGAACTGTCTGTTTATATCTTTTGGTCATTTTTATCTTGGGTTATCATTTCTACTACAAATATTTTTGTTCACTTTGTGGTTTTTCTTTTGATTTGGCTTATGGTATTTTCTTTTCACTATGGAAATTTTTTAAGTTTTATACTGTCCAATTTAGGAGAAGGAAATGGCAACCCACTCCAGTATTCTTGCCTGAAGAATCCCATGGACAGAGGAGCCTGGTGGGCCATGGTCCATGGGGTCGCAGAAAGTTGGACACGACTGAAGTGACTGAGCACGCACTGTCCAATTTACCTAATATTTCCTTTATGGCCTTTGGATCTCTGTCATCATTAAAAAGATCCTCCATTCTCTGAGATTATGCCAAAATCTATGTTCTTTTCTATGAATTTAATAATTTCATGTATTTATATTTAAGTCCTAATCCATCTGCAAACTATTTTGTTGTAAGGAGCAAGACACACACAAGCTTTGTACACTGTGATACAGAAACATATAAACAAACATATAAACATTTAAATAAATACGTATTTGTACAAATATATAATTTATGTCTCCAATGTTTTGTCCCAGCACACTGCCACCTGGTCTTTGGTGACACCATCCTATTAACATTCCACAGAGAGAACTATCTAGATGGCTCCTGCTGTAGCAAGTACAGTGTGAGATCTCAGACGAGCGCAGATAATTGTACCCCAACTGAAAGGAAGCAACCTCGGGGTCAGGCTTTGGCCTGATTAGGCAAGGAACAGGTTGCTGCCAGCACCCAGCTTCCCTCCTTCCCACCCCGAACTTGGCCTTACCTTTCTCTCCAGCCTCCTTGGCATGATCTATCACCTCCTTCACCACTTCCTCCACAACGTGAACTGCAAAGACGAGACAAGCCCAGAGTGAGAGCACAGTGTAAGCTGCCTGTCCTCACATCAGGGCCCAGACAGCCCTGGGTATCAAAAGGGCCTCAGGGATGCTACTCAAGCCAGGACAGGACAAGCTGCTCATCAAGAACCCCCAGCTGGCTTCCTTCAGAGACTGGAGTGGGACCTGGCTGCTAGCAGCCAAGCTGGTAGGGCACAGGGCTCTCCGTGTCCCTCGCCCAGCAAGGCCTGGAATGCTGACTAGCAGGCCTTCCTGTCAGCTAGGGACCTGGAGCCAAGGCTGGGCCCATTTCCTGGGTCACCACACCTCTCAGGTGAGCTGCTCTTCTGTCTATGGCTGAATGGGGGCCGCAGCAGGAGGCTGAATGTCAAAGCTTCACCCCCACCACCACCACTCCCCGCCCACGGCAACACCAAGTCCCCCAAAGCAATTCCTCCAATAAGACAAAACTCTCTGCCCTCCTAGGGTGGTAACATGCTAGAACTGAAAGATGTTGGGTCAGAAGAACTATTTCAGATTCTAACTCCTAGAATTAACTCCACTGCTTGGGTTCCCTTGTCCTGGGAATAACACAGCGTTCAGAGAGCTGGTCAGGATCAAAGTGGACGGTCAACAGAGGTTGCAAAGCTAAAATGAAACACAGACATGTTTGCAGCCGTTTAGAAAGAGAACAGCAAACTTGGGCACAAGCTGTTTTTCACAAAATGTCAAACGGGTAGGGCTTGGATCAGCTTCCCTGTATCCAAGGGCCGATGTACAAAAAAGAGTTTCTGGGGACTTTGAACAAACTGAAAATGTCCTTTGTGTAAACTCTGGGGGCTGACTTTGAACACAATCAGACTTGGGGATTCTTAAGCAAGAAATCTTTGAAGCTTTAAAGTTATGGTAAAAAATTAAAATCCACCTTCCTTTTCCTGTAGCATCTATAGGATACTTAGAATAAGCTCTTTTAACATGAAAGCCTCCCACACGCTGCCGGTTTCCAGAGGCAAGGAGTCAAGTCACCAGCTGCTCACCCAGCACCTTGGCTCCCCTCCTGTCCCCTCCTCTGAGCTGCTGCCTCCGTCCCACAGCCACAGACCCCAGGAATGTCAAGCCTGGGGGGTGGGGGGCAAAACAGGTCTGACCAGGAGGGTTGCTGGGGCAGCGGACGTCTCATGGCTCCAACTGGTTTAGCTTCTACAGTCCCCTACCTCCATCCCGATGGAGCTGATCATCCTTGGTTCCCCGTGGGGCCAAAGCCTGCCCCCATCCTGCTGGGGTCAGCTTTTCACTGGCCCAGTCAAGTCTGTCCTGAGTCCCCCAGTGGGAAGGAACAGTGCAAGGGGAAAGGAGCCCCAGGGTCCTTACCAGCTTCCTCCGTGGCCTTCTCCGTGCGGTGGGCCAGGCCCTCGGCAGCTAGCTTCCCCAGGCCTCCCAGCATTGTGTGGCAACAGGTAGTAATCGAGCAGGATGCTGGGGCCTGGACCAGTCTGCTTTTATAGATGCCTCTGATGCCCGGCCGGGCGCCGGGACACGAGCGCTCACGCTGGTGGTGAGTCAGCACAGGCTCAGGAGGAAGAAGCTGGGTGGGGCCACCCCACTGCTGTGGCTGGGGAAGTGCTCCTCTGGCAGCATGAGACCCCCACACCCCATAACCTGAGACCCCATGAGGGGCAGGGACGGGAGCATGAGGCCGGACAGAGCTTGGTTCTGGGACATACCCCTCTCCCGAGGTAAGAGGCCTTAGTGTCCTGTGGGGTGAGAGGCATTTGGGGACCTCAGCCCTGCCAGTCCCCTGGACTCATGGCAGTCTGGGCACAGTTGTGTATCCAGACAAGGCAGAGAACTTCCAGCCTGCTGCCTACTATCCGTAGGGTGGCCTAGGCAGGGGTGTAGCATTTTGTAAGCCTGGGGACCTGGGCAGCCCCCAGCCAGGAATACAAGTGGAGTGGAGGCCGCTGCCCTTCCTATTCCCAACAACTCAGCTCAGCAGAGTGGCCTTGCAGCCTCCACTGGACAGTCTGGGGGAGTAGGGAAAATGAGGGCCATGCCTGGCCCAAGGCAGAGAAGGTTGCAACGTTGACCAGAAGTCTAGTCATCCCTGACTTGCAGTTACCTGGTTCTCACTCACGGGAGCACCTGGATGGCCCAGCACTGAGGCAGCCTGCAGGTAAGGGAACCCAGTCCTCCTTGCACTTTGGGGCCTGGCCTCTTGGGGAAGCCCTGTGAAGTCAGAAGTGCCCACCCAAGAGGTCCTAGAGGAATAAATGGAGGACCCTGCCACCATTTGGGGATGTACTTCTGGCTCTAGCAAGAGTTGCCAGAAAGAAGCTCTACCAGTCCCTGAAACATCACATGCTTAGGGAGCCAGACTGCCTTCCAAGTTACTCAGGATGGAGAGAGATGCCTCAGGCCACGTATCACATGCTGCTTCCCTTAGTCACTAGCCCAGCTGAGCCTCAGTTTCTTCATCTATAAAATGGGGGCATCCATGCCTTCCTGGCCTTGTCACTGATAGTTGGTGGGGCCAGGCATGCAAACTCTTGGTAAACTTCCATTCCCACCCTCTTATCAGTGATGTGCTAGGGATGCTTGGCAGTGAGCCCTGACCAACCAATGGGTGGAACAAAGAGTGGCAGGGGTATAAGGCTGCCTCGGAGTGAGAGGGCTAGGAGTCCTGGAGGGAAGGCCCTTCAAGGACTTGCTTATCAAGTCCGGGCCTGGGGCAGGAGTTTGAGGCTGCTCCCCCCATACAGGCTCCCTTACCCCTCAGAGGAGTCCAGGAGGGAGTGGCGGGGTCTAATTAGTGTTTACCTGACACAGGCTTAAGGAGTCGAGGCCCTCCCACATTCCTGAGTGGTGCTGGGAGGCCCTGGGCAGTGGCCAGCCGCCCTAGGGTGGGCAGTGGATAGTATAGCCAGCAGGAACTCTGGGTCACAAGGCCATAGCCCCACACATGCCATAAGCAGGAGCTGATCAGGTCTTAAAAAACTTGGAGAGTCCCTTTAAGAAAAATAATATTGCTATCCATGTGAATACACACACACACACACACACACACACACACACACACGTTTGACCCTGTAGACTCAGAAGTGGCCATGAAAGTGAGGGGCCCTGGAGTTTAAGCAGGTCCAGATGACTCTGGCCTCCCTGTTACATCCAAATCCCAGAGAGCTCTGCTCATGGTTTTGGACAACGCTGCCAAGGATGGGGGCGCTTCTGGCACATGGCTGGTGGGAACTGGCCTGAGAGCCCCGCAGGATGCTCCCTGGGCCCATCAAAGCCCCCTGCCTGTTCCCTCTGAGGTTGTGTGTGTCCTCCACCCTACATGGGTCCTTTCTGCTGCACCCCTTGACAGGATGGCAGTGTCAGCCACCAGCTCTGGGATGGCTTCCAGACCCCATGACCCCACCCCGCCAGTGCCCACCCTCGGGGACTCGTCACTGTGGCCCTCTCCTTGGGAGCTCACCAGCTCGACAGGCCCATTAGGGCTCGGCCACTCAGCAGGACTCTGGCCCCAGTCCCAGGTAGGAGCCCTCGGCTACACTTTTCCTCCTCCCTGTCAGACTGCTGTTCCCTTCACTACATCCCCCGGCCCATGGGACCCTCTCCTCCTTAATGCACGGCCCTGGTGTGAGCACCCAGACTCCAGTGACAACATATCACAGCCCCAGATCTCCTGATAAGGCTGGGTTCAGGTACAGATCCCAAATGCAACAGGGAGAGAGAAGGCCTGGAGAGGTCAAGCTGCCCGAGACTGGATCTGGGCCCCAGCCCTTGGTGCTCTGGCCCACTTCTAGTCCCACCAGCCTTCCCACTGTAGCTCTGACCAGCTCCCTGGCCTCTCAGCTCAGCTCAGCCCATCCGGGCTCCCTGACGGTGGACTCCTTTCCAGCCCAAAGAACCTAGGACAGTCTCACACCCTCCTAAGAAGGATTCTGGTCTAAGGGGTTGGGCTTGGGCTACTCCTACCTGGATGAGGTTGGGGTGACTCAAGTAGGAACCACCCCATCTGGGAAGAAGCCTGTCATCATGGGTCCCCACAGAGCAGCCCTTGAACACGGGCAGCCGAGTCAGCTTGTCCTGAGTCAGAAGGTCAAGTCCTACACTTGGGGCTGTGAGAACTGAGCTTTGACAAGCATCAACTAATTATTCAAATGGAATCTGCTCAACAACCCAGTCTGGCAAAGGACCAGATGACTCCATCATCAAGTCAAGGAGGGCCAATTTTTCACAAGCAATTTGCCAACTGAGCAATGAACAATTCTGGGGAAAAAAAGTTAAAGTATGCTTAAATACTTAGGGCTGTCTCACATCTGAAGCATGATAAATTTTTTTTCTCCTGTGACTGCAATTGTCATGAACAGCAAGAGTTTTATAACTGTCAGCCTGCCTATGCTTTCTCCTACTTCTACTTCATGGATTTGAGCTCCCAGTACATACAGAGCCCACGTATCTTATACATACAGACCCCTTCCAGTCACAGGGGAGCCAAGAAGAGATTCCTGGAGACCTGGTTTGTCAGTCACCTAGCAACCCAGCTCTCATACACCCATGGGCAGAGGGCACATCAGAGGGGTAGCTGAGGAAATGGAGAGTTCACAGAGGTGTGGGCAGAGTTAAGGGAGTCAACGAATGATGGCGAGGCTGCTAGGATTTGGAGCAACGGGGGACCCTCGGCCTGGAGGGGCTGTAGACCCTGATGCGAGCTCCAGTTGTCAGAGAGGGTCAGCAGACAGGAGCTGCCACTGTCAGCAGAGGAATAAGGCCACTGCCCAGCCATGCCCGGCAAGAAGGGAGCAGGAGGAATAAACTCCTCTCTTCTCCATCTCCTACGGATATCCCCTACAGCCGAACCCAACAAGTCTCGAAGGTAAGGGAGCCTGGGAAATGCGGTTCAAGAGGCAAGTTCCCAGGGCGAGGGCAGGGAGTAAACGGCACAGAGCATGTGGATTCTCTATAAACAGAGAACAGCAGCTTAGCCTGCCAGACTTCCAGGTCTGAAAGCAGCATGACAGCAGCTTACATCCTAAAGAGCCCCATTTCCCCTTCCTGAAACTCCATGGGGCAACGAGGAACAACACAGCGACAAAGACGCAGCACAGCCTTAAATAAATAAAAAGGAGAAATTCCAGTGAAATAGAAATCAGACTTACAGGAATTATTCAGGCTCCTGTGGCAGAAGGCACTGCAGCCATATCTAGAAGACACTCCAGGAAGAAAGCGTGAGCTGAAAATTTCAAACCCAGTTGAGGATAAAGTATAAAGGCTACAGACTAACATTTCCACACATTTAAGAACACAGAATATGGTTCACATGAGCTCTTCTTTCTTAATTTTTAACTTTTTAACCTTCTTAAAAATAGAAAATGCCACACACAAAAAACAGAACACCATGAACCCTCATGGACACAGTGCTGTAACCCAAGGGGCCAGACGTCTTCTCAGTTCATCTGAAAATATTTCATTCTTGAGGAAACTTCTAGAGGACTAACTCCAACCAACCAAGAGATAATAGAAAACATTTCAACAGACAATGGCAGATTGCTTCTACTATCTTCAGTTACAGATCTAAGACAAAACAAAGGTGTGACGGAATGGAATGTAAATGCTATGTATTTTCACAAAGTAGAAAAGAGACAACTAACAACAACCAAAAAAAAAGGAGAAAGGGAGAGAAGGTGGAAAGCAGAAAACTCTGCCCTTCTCATCTGTAATTTGATGGGAATCTGAGCTAAAGTCCAAAATGTGATGTTAGTGACTTTGTGCTTGGCTAGTTCAGGGAACTGGGATTTGGAGAATCGGGAACCCCCCAGGAACTGCTACTGCAAGAATCATCTTTGGAGATCTGACCAAGACCCAGCAGGTGCAGTGGCCACAGCCTGCTTCTCCTCAGCCTGTCTGGGATTCACTAACTTCATGAACCTCACGGAGACAGGCCTGGGCTCCTACAGGCTCCCAGGGCTCCCTAGCACCACGTCCACCTTGTCCCAGACATAGAGCCAAAGACAAGTCCAACCTGGCCGCACCCCCAGGGCTCAGTGTTGGGGGAATCGGGGAATGCAGGGAGCATCCCATGCACAGGGGCAGAGAGACGTGCAGGGGCTGCACTGTAGAGAAGGCACTCGAGTGAGCCTAGCATGGCAATTCTGTTATCTGGTAGGAGAACCACCGGACCATCATCCCTGCTTTCATTCGGCGGATGCTGCCAGAGCCCCACGCTAGGCACTGGGCACGCACTAATCAGCACAGGGGACTTGGCTGGGCCTGTGTACAACCATCACAGCAAAACACACAGGAGAGCCCCTCACCACCGGCAGTGGCCGGACCCATTCTGTGTTTGTTGGGGGCCAATCTGGGAAGCTGAGATCTGATGGATGAAAGAGCAGCAGCCACCTAGACAAGGGTGATTTATAAGGAAGGATGGACAGCATTCCAGGTAGAAAAAAACACAGCACACACACAGACTGAGGTGAGTTGAAGCGTGAGGCCAAGGGAAATGAACAAAGGTCAACATGGCTGCAACTGAGAGGGAGGGGGCATTGAGCAAGGAGGCTGAGGAGGTGAGTGAGGCCGGCAAATGAAGGATCTTACTATCATTGAGGCAACATCAGGATTTCAGCTTTCCTTTGTAATAGAAACATACTTGACAGCAGCTTCCTGGCTTCCCTGGTGGCTCACACGGTAAAAGCGTCTGCCTGCAATCCTGGAGACCAAGGTTCGATTCCTGGGTCGGGAAGTTCCCCTGGAGAAGGAAATGGCAATCCACTCCAGCACTCTTGCCTGGAAAATCCCATGGACGGAGGAGCCTGATAGGCTACAGTCCATAGGGTCGCAAAGAGTCAGACAGGACTTCACTTTCACAGCAGCTTAAACGATAAGAAAACTGATCCTTTTGCCTAGTGTGCACTGGTTAAGTTAGGGACTCAATAAAATAACTTGGGATATAGGTTCTTTTCATACTTCTGCCCTGCCCTAATCAGCCAGTTGGCTTTTCCTCTGCTCCTTCCTCCTGAGGTTAGAAGTGGCTGCCAGAGTTCTAAGCATCATTTCCGGTCACAAAAATGTCCAGTGGACGAGGAAGAAATGCTTTGTCTTTTTTTTTTGAGGATGAAAAACCCTTTCCTAGAAGTCTCCTGGTCCTCAGACCCGACTCCTCCTCTCTTGGTCTGAGATGGCTCACACACTCATTCCTAAAGCCAACACTCAGAAGGAAAACAGGATTAAGAAAGACTGTTGGGCCAACTGGGATTTCTCCTGAGTCAGTCAGGGGAAGGTTGCCTACCAAAAAGGATCTGAGGGCTCTGACAGTTCAGCCCCACCGGCCTCGGGTGTGGCCCCACGTGATCTCTCCCAACCCTGGCATCCTCTCCTGGGGGCAGGGGCTCCTGGAGATGCTGGATGCACCTCCACATTACTCCAGGTATCTCTTCCAGGACCTTCCCTTTAGGTCTTTGCCCGTTTTGTAGACCAGGTGAGGCCTTCTTTGGGGAAGTCAGAAACAGGAACAAACCATGAAACTGAGCTTGGCCCTGGGGTGAGGGTGACAGATACCAAGGATTAGGGAGAGAACCTATTGCTTCCTTGGGAGGGATCTCGGATTGGAGAAAGGAAAGGTCCCCGGGGCAGATGGCTACACACAGAAAGACCTGGGCTGGGGGGTGCGAAGGGGAGGGCTGCGGGGGTGGACCCGACACTGCCCCCTGCTGGCAGGTCGCGGAAAGCCTCTAGGAAAGTATGAAGCAAAGACGAAGCTTTTTTTCTATCAGTCTCCCCTGAACTGGAAGTGCCTTGTAGCCAACATCTTGTAGCCAGAGTTGAAACGGCATGGCTATGTATGTACTCGTCCAGAAGAGAACAAGATCATACGGACGGAGGGAACAGTGTGTACAAAGGCGGGGAGGTGGGGAAAGGGAATGGGGCGTTACCAGCCAAGGTGTGCCAAGGGTTCGGATGAAGAGGGCCGCCAGCGCCCGGCGCCAGGGCTGGGCTTATCCTGCGGCAACGATGAGTCACCCACCAGCAGGATTTACCCAGAGCTGGTATCGCGTGCATGAACACGTAGACACGTGCAGGGGAGGTTGGAGGGAATAAAGTTTGCGCCAACTCTAGACCGTCTTGGGGACCTGCCCGACAAAAAACGCCGGTCTCCACCCTAGGTCAGAAGACACCGGTGCATCCGGAACGGAAGGGGTGCCAACGGGAGTGGTCTAGCGCGCGCACGCACTCTGCCGGGTGCCTGCGCTTCAGGCTCACGTGCAACACGCTCACGTGCACCGCCCTGTGCGCCGCAGGGCCCTCCCAGGGGGCGTGTCGTGGGCGGAGCTCTTGGCGGCCGCGCCAACCAACTCAATCGGGCGGGGCCTAGGTCTTCGGGGCGTGTCCTCGCCCTCCTGCTGCCGCCCGGTGACTCACCGCTGGGTGCGGCAGTCGCACAAACACCGGACGGGCTGGTTAGAGTGGCTAGGGCCAGAACCACTCCCCTGCGTCCCCTGTCTTCCCCGAGAGTTCCTGCCGCTTGAAGTCCTCGCCGGCGCCCAGCTCTGGATTGCCTCGATGCTCCCAGCCTCCTGGCTCAGCTCACTGGGAGAAGTTCCCGAGGCCGTGGCCGTTGGAACCTGTAGTCCCCTGCCCAGAGCTGAGCTCCTCGAGGATCTGGAGTATGCCCTTTCTAGGAAGGGCCGGGTTCCTGGAGCTGGGAGAGCGGTTTTGGAATCGGGGGCGGGGAGAGGCACGTACCTAAATGGGGTTTGAACTTAAAATAAGGGAGAGTGGGGATATGCGGTTGAGAAAAGGAAAATGAGTTCTTGGACAACCAGTCTATGTTTCCTCCGAATTTGGAATGCCAGGACTGTCTCTGGACTAGGGGCTGAGTTTCTGGGCTGAGGCTCTACTCTAAGCGAGGGAGAGCTGGGCCCGTGTAGGAGTCATGAAGTGGGCACAGGGTAGGAATATATGTTTTAATGAGGTGGCCCACCAAGAGCCTGCCAGAGCTCCGGGCCTCGAAGGGAGTCACGCATGTCTCCCTTCTGTCATTTCAGGAGGCCAAGTTTTTTCCCAAAACCCGAGAAAGTCTCAGAGGCCTGGTTAGCAGTCTGGTCGATGGTTTCCTGGGTAGTCTTGGCAACCTGGTCCATGGCTGGGGAAGGAAGGAAAGAGCAGTTGAGGGCGGGACCCTGGGGAACCACAGCCATGCAGGGTTAGCCTCCCCTGGGGCTCCCTCCCCAGGAAGCAATGAGGACAGAGGGTCTGCAGAGGAGACAGTGCTGGGTGGAGTATGGAGGTGTGCTGGGCTATCCACCCTCTTGCCCACCAGCCCCACCAGACCTTTCTGCCCTGCTTCTGTGGCCTGATCCACCACTTGCTGAACCGCTGTTCCGGCCGATGTCACTGGAACAGAGAGATGTGGGCTTTAGCTCTTCAGATACCACTAACCACAGGGGCTCCACCTGCCAACCCCATCTATTCTCTAGAGTAGACTGTCCTACATGCCCAAGGATGGATGCCATTAAGGTAAAGTCCTTTGACCAAGGCTACTCAGTCAGTGAGGGGCATGAGCCCTTTCCATGACTCCAGGGTATTATTCTTGTTTATTTATAACTCTGGGTTCCTCTCCTCTGGCTTGCTTCCCTTGCGATCTTCAGGACTGCTGAGAAAATATCCAACAGAGGAAGGAAGGCAGGGCAGGGCCAGGCTGGAACTGGCATCTGGGCTGTGGCTGCTGCTGGGCATGGCCCAGGAAGAGCCCTGCCCCCTTTAACAACTTCTCCCCTAGAAGCTTGGCCCAAATGCCTGAATTCCCACCACTGGGACTTCTACTTTGTAAGGCATTCTCACTACCTCCTCTCTCTGTGCCCTTCCCCAGAGGGCACACAAGCAATGACTGCCAGTTGCCTCTGTGGGCAGGCAGCTTAAGGAATTAGGAAATGAAGTGCAGGAAATAGGTGAAACTTCCAAGGTCAGGCCATCTCCTCTATACCAGAGTTTATACCTGTGGAGAACAGGGTTTCCAGGAGCTCAGATGTGTCCCCCCTGCTGGGTAGGCAGACAGGTGCTCTGGCCTTCAGTGATCTGCTCATCTACTGCTAAACAGTGAAAGGCCTACCTTACCCAGACCCTAGGGGCCAGGTGCACAGGGGCCAGGCAGGCCCTGGATATGCTGCTCACAGACGTCCCTGGGCTCCTTGTCTGACATAGCACAGTCAGGACCACAGGGAAGGAGCCTTTGCACTCAGCCTACAGATGGGAAAAGTAAGGGCCAGAAGGAAGGGTGCTGTAAGCAGAGGCTTCCTGCTACCCTTTTAGCCTAGCGGAGCAACTGTTCGCTTTCCTAGGGCACTGATGAAGGATGGGGTGGGTTTAGGTGTTGTCTGCTGACTGGGATATGCATAGGACTGATTGGGAGCTGGAGTCCCAGGGGAGGCCGAGCCGGAACTGGAACAGGTGCTGCTGGCGCACCCGGAGTCTCCTCACATCCCCTACTCCCCGTCCATCTTCACCCCCAAGGTGTGTAAGCTCAGGTCTGAGGAGGAAAGAGCTGGAGCTGGAGACTAACACTAGTGACCTGCCTTGGCCACGTGAGGGTGGGAAGGTCCTCTGGGTGAGGACTTAAGAGGAAATTAGTATTGGGGGGAAGGGAGGAGTGCTCAAAACAAAGCCCAGTGGGAGTCTGGAGCTGCTTCCCTCCGCCCATCCTGGTTCTATGGGCCTCTGGGACCCTGGCGGGCAGAGATCGCCTGGTGGCAGAGTCCGCGTTCCCCGCGGGCCTTCACTCTCCCAAGGGCCCGAGTGGGGCCACTCCCCGCCTTCGCAGCCTCCTCGGATTGGCTCTGGCAGTGCCCAGTGCGTCACCCCGCCCAGGCACCGCTGTTCTCCCGCTTGCCTCAAGGCATCATTCCTGGGCTGGTCGGGGTGGGCGTCCTGCCAGGTCCCTGCAACTCCGGAGAGAGCCCTTCCCAGCCGGAGCCACCCCCACCCGCTGGACTTTCCGGCTGCACAGTCCCCTGGCTTGCGCCCCGCAACCCCCGCGTCTATCGGGTGTGCCCGCGTCGAGCTCTGTTCTCACCCGCTTCCTGGGCCGCCCCCTCCACTTGCTTCTTCAGGTCCTGCAAGCCCTTGCTGGCCATGGCTGCGGGGGGTCTGCGAGTGGTTAAGGGTAGCCGCAGCGACGTTGGATCCTGCTCAAAGCGGCTGCGACCCGAGCGCCAGCTCTGGTTTTTAAGGCGCCCCAGGGCCGGCCCCTCCCCACACGAAGGGGGGTTGGAGGGGGCGCGGGGCGGTTCCCAGCACTCAGGGGAGTGACCGGGCCCTGCTCCAGTACCCGCCAGCCCGAAAGCACATCCTGGCCTCAGGCGGGCCGTGATGGGAAAGCGGAGAGGGGTGCCAACTAGCGTCTGAAGAGGGGCTCGGGGCTGCAGAGGGGCTGGATCGGGGATCGGGACAGTGGCTGGGGGCACAAGGGGGCGCACCAATCTTCCTCCACCGGGTGGACGCGAGGATTCCCCAGCCTGGGAGGGGTGAGGGAGGTGGGGATCATCACCAGGTGGAGTTGTAATTAAGACCAGCTGCTTTTTATTAAGTATTTACTTTGTGCCTGGCGCTGTGCAAACGCTTCCAGCCTCTTGTGTAACCTTTACAACAAGCTCTTGGAATGGGAGTTAGTAGTTTTTAGGAAGAAGATGAGGCACAGAGGGTGATTTAGGTCTCTCCAAAATTCACATGGCAGGGACTCAAGTCTGAGTCAGTGGGCTGTAAACCCTAGGGCCCTGACCAATGCCAAACCAGCAGGCCCCACGCACTCAGCCTGGACACTGCAGACTGGCAGATGCCATCTGCCCAACTGCTGCTGGGACAGGGGTAGGATGGGGCGTGCAGTGGAGAGACTGTGGAGTAAGTCCCACTCTCCTTCCGTAGAGGCCAGTCACTGGCGACTCAAGTGACCCTTGAGTGACCCTCAAGTGACTCCTCGTGTGGCCCTGACTGGGGACCACACAGCTCCAAGTGGAGGGGGAATAACAGAAAGGGCCGTCCACCTGTGTCCAGCCGAGGCAAGGAAATCGTTGTCGGTCACCAAAGCCCAAGGACTTGGGTGGAAAGTACCCCAGACCACACTGCGAGTAAGGGAGCGGCCCAGCTACAGGTTGCTCAAGTCAGTTTTCCCGGGACTGAGCCTGGGGCTCAGGGATGGCCAGAGGGCCTCGGAGGAGGGAGGGTCATTTAGTGACTTGGGTGTCAGTAGGGCAGCCAGGGATCCCAGGGACAACAAAACAACTCTTGAGGCACAACCTCCTGATGCTCAAGGCTGCAGGTCAGGCCAGCCCAGCGCTCTTCCACTCGAGTTGGCCACTGGAGCCTGGGGGCCACCCCCTCAGCCTGTGACTGGACCCTCTTTAAGGCCGCTCTCTGATTAACCCTTTCTGGGCCTGTCTCTGCATGTCTGTAGGAGTCCCCCCTATTTTGGAGCTCTGGGCAGTCTTCGCTTACTCAGGGCCACTCAACTGGGCCACATCCTGCCTAATAGATAGGGAGGAGTGACTAAGTCATGGAGGGTCGGCCTCTGGTGTGGGGTATCTGGAGAACACGCACACACACATGAAAAATTGATTAACGGAGGGTTTCTGGGCCAGAGGAAGGGGCAGGCCCTGAGATTTGCTTAGGGGGAAGGAGATCTGGTGGGGGGAACGGAAACCAAACACAGACTAACAAAGCAACTGCCTGCCCTGTGCGCATCCCTCCCTGCTGGGAGCCTGGTCCAGCCCTGAGCTCTGAAGGCTAAGGCGAGCCCACCTGACTCTTCCTTCAGTATTCCGGAGAGCCCCATCCAGCCCCTCCCCCAGGCCTGCCAGCCCTCCTGAAAAGCCGCTGCTACCACTAATCCCTTTAGCCAGGAAGACCTTTTACACTGCTCCACGTTAGCTCATTGCTGAACTGCTGATGCTGTTTGGCACCCGGCCCTGTGGGCAAAGAATGAGATAGGCAACAGCCTCTGTGGGAGGGACTACCAGGCCCAAGCAGGTGATGAGAGGCAGCTGAATGGTTCTAAAGCAGCAGGCACTGAAGTCAGACCCCTTGAGTTCAGATACCCGCTAGAACAATTTCCTTCATCTCTCTGAGCCTCAAGCCTCAATCCTTCATGGGGGGGGCACAATAACAGAATCTCCCCCAGGGTGTTATGGTGAGGATTAAATGGGCTGATGGATGCCTGACACAGCTGAGGGTCCATGGTTGGGGATGGTGGGAACGGCGGGCCCCTTAATCTTGCTAATTCTTACTCATCCTTCCAGTTACATCAAAAATGTCACAACAGGGAAGGCTTCCCTATCACAGATCGGATGAGGCATCCCAGTCTGGGCCTCGCAGCATTCTGTATTTCCCTACATGACACGCACAGTACTTCAGTGTTATTGCTTTTCAAATTCTCTTTCCTCTGCAGGGAAGCAAGATCTGCCGCTCTAAAATGTCTCTTTGAAATGCAGGCTATTTCAAGCTGAAAACAAGGCCCAAAAGACTCAGGAAGAAACTTTGACCTTTCCCCTTGGTTGCCTAGAGAATTAGGTTAGAGGGTCTATTACAGTAATAGAACTACACCATGGGTAACTAGTACATTAACTAGGTATATAGACAGGCAGAAACTGAGAAAAGTCTATTTGTTAACATTCCTCTCTGTGTCCCATTTTCTGTACATGGCCTGGCAAACATTTGTTTCCCGAACACTTGCTTTCCATCTTCATGTCAACTGCCTTCCTCCCCAAACAACTAGCCCCAACACCCTCTTTTGTCTTTAGCTAAAGATGATATTTCAGGTGACTGTTTCAGCCACTTTGATGGGTTACTCAGCTTCCCTGGGTCTCTCGTGTATACATGCTATTGAACTTTGATTTTCTCCTGTCAGTCTGTCTCACATCAGTTTAATTCTCTGACCAGCCAGAAGAACCTAGAAAGGTAAAGGAAAATTTATTCCTCCCCAACACCTCCAAGATTCTGAGCAAAGGAAGAAACCATATCTAGTTTGCTTAGTTTGGTTCCTTGGAGTCAAACGCCTTACCTGGTACATAGAAGATGATTGAAAAATCTGTTGTAGCAATGTCAGAGGAGGTCATCAAGACGATGTAACTACCGGTTGCCTCGTGAGCTGGACCTGAGCAATCAGAGGCTCCCCACCCTCTCTCCTGTCCTTGGAATAGAACACAGACTTGAGAGAGTAAGATGTTGTTGAAACCCTCTTGAATCGAATATATGACTGCATTCATGTGTGCTAAGTCGCTTCAGTCGTGTCTGACTCTTTGCTACCCTATGGACCACCAGGCTAGCCCACCAGGCTCCTCTGTCCATGGGATTTCCCAGGCAAGAATGCTGCAGTGGGTTGCCATTTCCTTCTCCAGGGGACCTTCCTGACCCAGGGATTGGACCTGTGTCTCTTGCATTGCAGGAAGGTTCTTTACCGATTTAGCCATCAGGGAAGCCCGAATATATGACTGACTCCAGTCAAGCCCTCTGTTAACTTTTAAGATTCTGGTGGGTTGGAACATAGATCTATTCATCTTGCGGCTGCCAAGACAAGTCTCATATGTATGTTCTCTTATTACAATTGCCACCTACCAAAAATAGAAAAGAGGTACGGGTCACCTGGGGCTTCTTGGAGAAAGAGAGGGATGGGAGAGAGCAGTTACTCCTCTAGGGAAGTCAGGTACAGCCCCACAGAGCTCACAGCACATAATAGAGGGCTTAAAAGTAAAGCACACCGCAGGTGCTCATGGGATGGGGAAGAATCTTCCTGGACCAGGCAACTTCGTTGTTGGATCACAGGAACAGGTCTTAAATATGTGTCCGGGGGCAGAGGTGGGAGTTGGGACAAGCAGCAGGGACCCTTCCACGTTCCCTCAATAGAGGAGAGGGTATCAGAACCCCAGAAGCCCAGTAGTATCCTCCTCCTGCAGTTACCTGAGAGGACCTGTCTCCTCCGCTTTCTCTCAGGCACACCCAGCCCCTCGGGCCTTCTTCCTGGGGCATGCACAGGCCTGCTGATGAGCAGTCTGAACCTGGGAGCGGGAACACCCCTGACTGCCCTGTGCCTCTTCAAGACCCTTCACTCCTCCCATGGTAGAGTTTGCACAGCTGGGAGACCAGCAGCTCACTGCTCCTTTCTGCCTCCTCAGCGCTGGATGCCCCTGACTGCAAACTGGGATACAATGAAGCTCGGCTGTTTGGCTTTGCAGCCCCCAGGGCTGCCCTTGACCTCTGCTCTCCACCATGGAGGGAGGATGAGCAAGTGGTCTGGACTCAAGCTTCAGCGCCCCCACCCAGGGCTGGAGACCTGGGGCAAGCCACTTAGGTGCTTTGAGCCCAGACTGGGTGTTAAAGGGAAAGGAACCCTGCTGTCCACTTAGCCACCTCTGAACAAGACTCCAGGGCATGATGCCCATAGCCTTTCATGTAGGAAAACAACCACTCGGGTCCCTGGGTTGTTTTGAAGTCTTGGGGATGGTGGCATCTGCTGTAAGGCCACTGCAGCCCACGCAGTCTGGGTGGACATAGCACAGCATGACGCGAATCAGCTGTGTGGCTCTGCGGTCAGGCCACCTGGCCTTCTGCCAGGCCCCAGCTTCTTAGCTCTGTGCCCTTGGGCAAGTTACTTAACCTCTCTGTTTCTTAGTTCAGTTTCGGTGAAACTGGGGACGTACTAACAATTGGTTTTGAGGATTAAAGGAGGTAAAGCACTTAGTGCAGTGTCCCACATCTGGGAGGAGCCCAACAAATATTTTAACTCTTTTTCTCTCTAGGCGGATGCTTCCTCTCCTGCCTCTCAACCGTTGTGTTTTCTAATGATCCTTGACAGGACTCTGCTGAAGGAAGGGAAAGCCCAGCTCCAACCTGGTAGGGAGCTCAAGGCTGGGTGGGGACAGGAGGGAGGAACTCTGGGGTCATGTCCTTCTTTGCCAAGGAGGATGCAAAAAGTCCTCGCTATGAGTTTAGACTTCGCATCTTTCAAAGTTACCATCTGCTTCAGGGATGGGTGCTAGGTGTCCCTGTTCCCAGAAGGACAACTGGCTCCAAGGACACGCCCCAGGGGCCCAGGAGGACCCCTGCCATCAGAGCGGTCCATCCCTGCAGGGTGAGTCAAAGCTCAAAACCTGGGACACCCTGGTCTCATGCTGCAGCAGACAGCATGTTCTCGAGGTTGTTCGTGGGAGCCGAAAAGCAGGGCCGCCACCTGCGCGTTAAAAGGCAATGGTGGGGGCGGGGGTGTCTCTGCAGGCACTGCGTGCTCTCAGAAGGTGCTGGAAATGCCCAGTGCATCCCTGAAGCATACCTGGCCCAGCCCCTGTTCCTGGGAGGGCCCAGGGGGCATCTTCGTGAACAAGGCAGAACAGAGAGAAGAATGAGCAGGTATGCAGTGGGGATTTGAGTTTTATTTGGAATCATTAAAATCATAAAAAAAAAAATTCACAGTAGCATCTGTGGGGATCAGAAAGATCAGAGGGTGGTGTACAGGGATAAGGCTAGGGAGCTGACGGCACAGGGGGACAGCCTGTGGGGGGCTGGATGAGGGTGTGGGGAGCTGGGCAGCTCTGTGGGTCCTACTCCAGGACCAGACACCCCTTGTGCCAAGAGGCGATGGCATGCTCCTCAGGGCCTCTGCAGATCACTGGCAGCCTTCTAATCTCCCCCACTCTTGGTCTGGAAGAAACAGTGACTTTCACACATGGCTCTGGGGCCCCACCCCTCAGTGGTTACCCTGGCTTGGGGAGTGGGGAGGAAGGGTGTCATCTATGCCTCTCTGCCCTGAGGAGGTTATTCATGAGGGGATCTCACACTCAGGCTCAGGAGGCTGCAGGTCAGGAGGCTCCCCTGTGGGTTCTGGGACCCTGAGAGGGAAGCAACTTGCCCAGGGACCCCTGTGTTACCCCAGGGATCCAGCTCCTACCTCCTCAGCCACTTGCTCTTCCGCTTTGGCCGCCTCATCCTCCTGTGAGGGGACAGGTTGCTTCAGGGCCTCCTGTGGAAAAGCAAAGGGGATGTGGGACCAGGTGGAGGGTGCAGAGCTTCACTACTCTGACCTCAAAGAAGGAGGTCCTCATCACTACCTGGGGGGCTGGGAGGGAGGGAGGTGTGAAGGCCAGATTGGCCTTGGAGGTGATGGAACCTCATGCAAGGGTTCCCTGGGGGGCTGGAGGGGAGGGAGGTGTGAAGGCCAGATTGGCCTTGGAGGTGATGGAACCTCATGTAAGGGTTCCCTAGGGGGCTGGAGGGGAGGGAGGTGTGAAGGCCAGATTGGCCTTGGAGGTGATGGAACCTCATGCAAGGGTTCCCAGTGGGGGCTGTCTGATGATGCCAAGGCCTTCTGGGAGTACCAAGTATCCTTGAGCCCAGCCTCACCCCCAGAAGCCAGCAGTGAGTCCCTGACAGTCCCTGACTGGGCCTCCTCCATGAGCAAGCCTAGTGATGTGGGTGGGGTGGGCAGTGGCCTCTGAAACCCCGGGCCTGACCCCACCCTCAGTGTTCCTGAATCACATGACCACATACCCTTCTCCTACTGTGATCCTCAAAGACCCCTGGAAGGAAGGGCATGTTTCCACTGTTCACATGGGGGCCCCATGGCCAGAGAGGCCAGGTATTCAACTCAAGGCCTCAGAGCTCAAAGCCGTGGGGCTTACAAGGATCAGGTCTGGCTTGCTCCAGGCCTAATCCTATCCCCAGTAGCATGAGTGCTTCCCTCTTTCCTTCTCCCTGCCTCCTGGATGGGCATGGGCTCAGGCTGGTCCCTCAGGTGGGACCAGCAGGGTTTATATAATCCTCTCCCACTTCCTGTCTCCTTCTACCTACCTACACCCAACCAGACCCTTGCCTGAGATGGTGTCCTGCCTTGGGGTGATCGCGTGATAACTGATAGCTGGGGTCAGACTGGATGATCAGCTTGGATCCTGGGCTCAGCACTGACCTGTGGAGGGTCCTGCCCCCTCAGGGCTACCATGGTGTCCTCCTGCCCTTTGGTGGACTGAGGCAGCCAGAATTGGGGGAGGCTCCTCAGACAAAGTACAGGCGGCCACGTGTCCTGGCCGCCCCAGGGTGGGCGCATGAGGCTGGGGCATGAGCAGTCAGACAGGTGGCCAGTGCTGCCTCCTTCTGTGGTTCACTGGACAGCGAGTCATGGATGGTTTTGGGCTGTCACCAAGAAATATCTCCCTTGAGGTAGCCAAGGGCTCACCAGCCCTCCTCCAAAGTCAGCGAGGAGTGTCCAGGCTTCTGCTCAGAGGCCTCAGGGGCAACCTGGCCCCATTCTAAGGCCTCTTTTGCTGGGGGAGGGGCTGGGGTCTCCTGGGGTACATCTGGGTCCTGCCTGGGGTCACTGATGATAATGATGATACAGTCACCTCCTTTTGTTGGGTATTCACCATAAGCAAGGCGAAGCTGCTTCACGGGGCTGTTTTCCTATATCATCACAGCCCAGTGGGATGGATACTCAGCACACACCCCCAACAAGCATTTTACAGCTGAGAATATGCAGGCCCAGGGAAGTTGAGTAGCTTCCCAAGGTCACAGGCTAATAAGAGCTGGGACCTAAGGGAGGGGGCACCTGCCTGCTCCTAGAGTCTGGAGATACTGTGACCTCGGTGCTGCGCCCAGAGCCAGAGGCAGGGTCACCGCCTACCCTTCCACTAACCCACTCCAGGGATTCTTAGTGCTGGGTACCTAGGACTCCACTGGCCCCTAGGGGCCTGTGCCAGTTCCACTGTGCCAGTGGAACTTTCTAAACAACATCTGCTTATACATCTGGGAACAGCTCATCTCTGGAATAGGAAAACCTCCTGCCCCAAAAATGAACTGGCTCCCACCACAATCTCCTCCTGTCTCACTCAGAGTCTCTCTTCAGAGCATAGGTTTTGGAGCCAGGCTCCCCGCCTCCCCACAAATTGCCCCTGTGCTCTCTGCTGCCCAGACACACACACGACCAGGCACGTACACAAGTCCACAAAGACAGAGGCAGAGGGTGTGGTCAGAACCTCACTGTTTTCCCGTCACCAGGGGGCGCTGCTTCACTGCACCTCTTTGCAGGAGGAGGCCCAGCCCAGCATGGCTCTGGAGGGAGGCTGGTCACTGGGTAGGCGGTGACTTAGCAGCTCTGATCTGGTGTCCACTGCCTGTGGGAGGCTGCCTGTCACGACGTGGGGCTCACAGGACCCTGCTTTCGCTAGTAAAACGTGGTGTCTCCTAAATGCTGAGCACCACCGGGTGGGCGTGGTTTTGACCTTCACTTTCCAGTTGGGCCCTCCCCTGCTCCTAACACAGGGGTGACTGTGAGGTTCCCGGGATGTGACAACACCAAGCACAAACCAGGGCCCCTAAGTCTCCATTCCCCTGTATGTTGCTGCTGCTGCTAAGTCGCTTCAGTCGTGTCCGACTCTGTGTGACCCCAGAGACGGCAGCCCACCCCGTCCCTGGGATTCTCCAGGCAAGAGTGCTGGAGGGAGTTGCCATTTCCTTCTCCAGTGCATGAAAGTGAAAAGTGAAAGGGAAGTTGCTCAGTCGTGTCCGACTCTTAGCGACCCCATGGACTGCAGCCTACCAGGCTCCTCCGTCCATGGGATTCTCCAGGCAAGAGTACTGGAGTGGGGTGCCATTGCCTTCTCTGCCCTGTAAGTTAGTGGGATGATAATGCTTCTTCCCCAGCTGGCCTCCGTGGGCCCAGGAGACAGGACAGGCCCCGAGCTAGGGACTGGATCTCACCTTGTGCACCACTCCAGAGGTGACTGCAATGTTCTCCACCTCCTCCACAGTCTTGGTGGCCACGGTGTTAACACTGGAGACCACGGCCTCACTCACAGCGTTGGCCTGCTCCTTGGTCTTCTCAGCCACTGTGGGAGGAATCTGGCAGGCGTTGGCCCTGATCCCACCCAACCCGGCTCCGGCCTGCCCTGGGCCCTCAAAACTCTGCTCTACTGGAGACCTAGGCTGTCCTCTTTCTGACTCCCTGGAAAGTCTGACGATGATCAGGTGGTCCACCCTGGGCCTACCTCCAGCTTCTGGAGGCCTGGGTCCTAGTACAGCAAGGGGGTAAAGAGGGCCCCAGGCTTGGGTCTTTAGTAGCCAGGTGCAAAAGTCTCCTGATGTCCCACCCTCCATGTCCGCCGGTCCTGGGTCACCTTACCTGAAGTCACACTCTGCACAACACCCTCTTTGGTCTTAGCTCCTGTGGAGGAAAGGGAGGTGTCAGCCCAAGCCCACTCCAGGTGTTGGGAGGGGAGTGGTCAGGGCAAACACACCACAGAACAGCTGGACAAGCTGCAGAGTCGGTGGGGAGTGCGGATGGTGTCCGGGGGCCAGCCATCCTTTCAAAGGCCACTTCCTGCTATGTCTGGAGGAAGGGGATGGATGGGAAGTGGACAGGACAGGATGCAGGGAAGAGAGAGACCAGCCTGAGGTAGGGTCTGGTGGGTGGACCTCGAGTGGGTGTGGCCTGGGCCTCGGAGCTGGGATTGATAGGGTCAACAAGAGCTGAGTCATCAGCTTGGCCTCCTCTTTGGAAGGAGCTGAAGGGGAAGGGGGCTTGGGAGGCTGGCCAGGATGCTGAGGGTCCATCTCATCTCCCCGAGGTAGCCCTTCTTTCTGGGCAGTGTGCGGACCTACGGCCCGGCTGCTGAGTCCCTGCTTGCTCAGCCCAGGGCTCCAGTGTGGCTTCTTCTCTGAGTCCCGGGGCTGTGGGGGATACTGGGGCGGGGTGCTGGTGTGTGGCGGTGTGTGCATTTGTGCTCACACACAGGTGTGTCTGAGGGCTAAGTGCCTCTCCTGCCGTCCTGCCTGAGACCCCTCAACCCCACAGAGGCCCAGACAGACAGGGGTGTACAGGAGAGTGCGGGGCCTCTGGGCCCAGGAGTCCTCATCCCTCCCGAACGTGCCTCCCTGGGGTCAGGGGATAAAGTCCAGTCCAGGAACCTAGCAGCCACCGAGCCGCCCCTCCCTGCCGGCCCTGCCGCGCCCAAACTCACCCACATACATGACACCCTCCTTGGTCTTCTCAGCTGCCTCTGTCACTCCCTGCTTGGTCTTTTCCACGGCACCCACCACACCCTCCTTGGCAATGGAGAAACCCTTCTTGAAGACGTCCATGGCGGTGGGCAGGGATGGGAGTCTGACTCCCCAGATGAGCTGTGACCGGAGCTGGCTTGAGTGCTGCTGCAGCCTCTGTCCCTGCGGCTGCCTCTTATTGACGCCGATGAAATATTGATGATGCAGCGGCGGCTGATGGGAGCCCGGCCAGCCCAGGGGAGGGGGCGGGGAAGGAGGGAGGGAGGGAGCAGAATGCCCCCACCTTCTCCCAGGGTCCCCTGGGCCTCTGCTGGCTCAACCCTCCCCCCGTCCCCTGCCCCCTGACAGAGCGTAGCAGGTTGGACACATCCTTATCCATCACTGCCCCGCATTCATTTGCCACCCTGGGCACCTACAGGGGCCACCCTGACTAGGTGCTCCCAGGCCTGGGGCTGTTGAGTCTGTGTACCTCTGGGGCAGAGAGGGGCTGCGGGGGAGTAGACACAGAAAAGAAAGGCGCCTCTGCTACTGGCGTCCCAGGTAGGGCAGGGGTCAAGATCAAGCTGGCCTGTCGGGCAAGAGTGGCCAACCTCCCGGACTGGCCTGCCCAACTTCTCCCCAGCACCGTGAATGCCCCCATCCTGGGGCTCGGGCAAGGCCAGGTGGAAGAACTGGGCCACAAAAGGCTAACCCATGGCCCGGCCCAGCTACAGACTGTGTGACCCTTTCTCCCTCTGGGCCTCCACCCACCTGCTGGCTCCCACAGCCCAGCGGTGAGAGACGCTGAGTAGGCACGAGTGCCCCCGCGTCCCGGCCGCCCACATGGATGGGCAGCAGGTTCCCCGAGGCTCATCTGGCCGCTTCCTCCTGACGCGCTTCCTTCCACCTCCATGCTGGTGCCCTTCTGACTCCCACGGGGACATGCTCTGTGGGACCACCTCCCCCTGTGTCTCCCACACCCAGGGTCTCTGACCGAGTCCTCCTCGGCCACAGGAACTGGCCTGCGTGGCTGGCTGCCCCTGTGGGGCCAGGCCGCGGGCGAGCGGGCGGACGGGACTCACTGGGGGGGCCGGCCCAGGCCACTTCCTCTCTTTGTTGTCCCTGTGCTTTTTTTTTTTCCTTCTGAGACTTAACTTAAAGACGACGTCACCGGCACTTTCGGGAGTCACTACAGAAGCTGAGTCTGCCCCAAGCCAGCATGATCCTGACACTGCTGTTTGGCCTGGGGGGGCCCCTGGGCTGGGGGATGCTGGGGACCTGGGCACAGGCCCCTGGTACCAGTTTCTCTGATCCACACAGCCCCCAGCCACCTGGAGTCTGGAGGGCAGAGGCGGAGGACTCCAGCGGGGACCCTGTCAGACGGTAAGGAGGGCCTGGACCTGGGGGAGGATATGGCAGAGGAATCTCAGTCCCAGCTCAGCCAAAGCAGGGGCTCTCGGGACCTCAGCTACTTGTATGTGAAATAGGTTTATATCATCTATCTGCTGAACCAGCTGTGAAGCTGAATGAGGCTCTAGGAGTCAAGCTCGCCTTTAGAAGATCACCCCCAGCCAGTCTGGACTGGACACCCCCAGTCCCCCAGGACCTAAGGACCACATGGAGTTCCCTGCCTGACCCATGGCAGGGAATGGGCAGGGCAGGGCAGGAGCACTTTATGCCATCAAACACCAGCATGGGAGATGGTGAGGGGCTGTGGTTCCAGAAGTTTCCAGCTGGCTTGGGAGTGGCTCCTGTTCTCGGAACTCAGTTCTGAAAGCTGAACCCGGCTGAGGCTGGCCTGGCCTAAGCCCTAGAAGACAGATGCTCCCGGGGACCGGACTTGGATCTGAGTGCCTGGGGAGGGGCACAGCTGAGCAGTGGGCAGACAAGGCGCCCTGCTCCATCTCCAGAACAAAAAGGAGGCTGCGGCATCCAGCGGGCTCTGCTTCAGCACCCCTCTGGAGATGGGCAGAATGGACTTAGGACTAGACTGGGACCCCGTTTTCTAGTCCTTTTATTTGTCCAGGGTCAGGGATCCTCCGGCTGACAAGGTGTTGGGAATGCGAGTCCCTCCTCGGGGGACCCTCAGTCAGAGCAGCAGGTGCCATTTGTCAAACCCATCTCTGGGCATCTTGCCAAGTGTTATCTCTGTTAATCCCCTCCACCTAGGGGAGCCTGAGGCTCCGAGAGGCTAAGCATCTTGCCAAGGTCACGCAGCCGAGGAGAACTAGAACCAAGATCTGAGTCTGACTCCAGAGATCATACTCTGGTTCTGGTCCCAGGGGTGTCTTTCCCCCTGCACCGCCCCCACTCTTCCCACCTCCACACACAAACCAGACTTGGTTGGGAGCATCCATGTGGATTTGGAGGGTGAGAAGGGCCAATGTACAGTCACCAGAGTCTCCTGGGCTGGCTGAGATTCACTGTCACGTAGGCCTGGCCCATACCTGCCCAGGACAGCTCTCATATAGCTCTGATGGTTCAAGGTGAAAGTGTTTGTTGGACACTTTCCCCAAAGCAGAATGGACAGGGAGAGGCGGGAGGACCAGATTAAGCGAGCGTGCACTGCCCCTCAGTGATGGAAGGGTGGCCGTGCGGGAGGACAGGGAAGAAGCTGGGCCTTGAGAGACCTCCTTCCTGCCCTGTTCCCGCTTCTGCTCAGAGCTGGGAGTACAGGTGGCTCTTGGCAGGGGAACCCAGGCTCTGATTTCAGGACCAAGAATCCTGCCTTCCCTCCCCAAAGCCGTCAGCCCCTGTTTCTGGGCAGCTTACCTCCCCCTGATGAAAGGGAGTATGAGGGGCCCAAGAGGATGGGAAGGAGGGAGGAGATATCCCCTTTCTCCCCCAGTCTACACCTGCCCCCCTCACCCGCACCGGGGCTGTGGGGAAGGTCTGCATTCCTTTAGTTCCTGGGAGGGTGGGTCTCTGGACTGCTCAAGGCCTGAGGCAGTCACTCAGCCTTGGCCTGGGGGTCCCAGTGCGTGTGGGTACGTGCACAAGGGCACTCTGGCCCGGGAATGCCCAGGCAGGAGTCTGAGGGCATCCCTGATTCCAAACCCTCCGGGGGCTCCCAGCAGGCCTGCTGGTCTCCTGCCCACAGCTCAGAAGCTGCAGGCCCCACAGGTCAAGCTGAGGTTGTCAAGGCCTCCAGAGGGGCTGGTGAGAAAGGAAGGAAGTACAGCACAGCTTCCTCAGGCTGATTGCTTCCTGTGGTCCCACGAAGGGAGAGGCGGAAACGCAGCCCCAGCCCCTCTCCGGCCACAGGGGAAGGGGAGGCAGAACAGGCTCTCCACACTCAAGCAGGGGCTCCACACCGCCCAGCACAAGCCTGTGGCTCTTCCCTCAAAGCTGCTGGAGCCAGTCTGCCCTGCATTTGTCCCTCCTACCTCTACCTGGGGCCTGGGGGCCAGGGCAGGCATTGAACACAGACCCAGATGAGACCACGTGCAAGGAGAAGCTTGAACAAACCGACCTAGTGCTGGATCCGAGGATGAAGGAGGAACGTGGTTGGTGTTTCCTACATCCCCAGGACCCTGTAGAGCTGGGCCCAGTGAGCCAGCGACATGGGCATTTGGACATTGTGAGGAAGAGGCTCTTTCTTTGCTCCCAGCTTTTTGTAAAGCTGGGGAGAGCAAGAGGTTAGGATATGGGCTCCTCAGATGCAGGGCCACTTCCCAGGCAGGACTAAGTCCACTGTGGGGAGTGAGTGAAGGTCGCCCAGTCGTGTCCAACTCTTTGCGACTTCATGGACTGTAGCCCACCAGGCTCCTCTGTCCATGGAATTTTCCAGGCAAGAATACTGGAGTGGGGTGACATTCCCTTCTCCCAGGGATCTTCCCAACCCAGGAATCGAACCCACTGCTGTGGGGACTGAGCGAAGACCCAGGAAAGGCATCCTATCTCTCATGGTTATGACAGTACTGCAAGGTGGCCACTGTTCTCTCCACTTTAGACGCTGGGAAGCTCAGAGGCGTGGGGCTGCCACCTAGGGCTATATAACTGTGGTGGCTCAGATGGTAAAGAATCTACCCGCAACGCGGGAGATCCAGGTTTGATCCCTAGGTCAGAAAGATCCCCTAGAGAAGGGAATGGCTTTCCACTCCAGTATTCTTCCATAGGGAAAAAAGAGTCAGACACAAAGTGTTGGACACGTCTGAGCAACTAATACTTTCACTTTCAGGCCTACATTGGCTGGGATGCAAATCCCAGGTGTCCTCAATTTTGTCCTGTTTTGTCTCCCCTAAGAGGGGTGGGAGTCTAGGAGATGCTCCTCGCAGCAGCCTAGCTGGGCTAGTCACCAGTATCAGTGAGACCCCAAGAAGTGTTTCCAACTGTTGCAGCTGGGAGCTTGTGGCCCAGAGAAGTCATGCATATCTCTGGAAGTCACACGGGAGCAGGGTGGAGCCCTGACTCTGGTCTCTGGGCTGTGGCTACACGGTCCGCCCTTGTATCTGTTCTCCAAGGCCCAGGGCCCTGGGCACTAACAGGGAAGAGACTCACTGGCATGAGCTATGCTCAAGGAATCCTGGCTCTGGCTGGACACCAAGTAGGCCTCGGGCTCCCCTGCTCAGGCCCCTCTGTGGCTGAGAGACGAAGTCTGACAAAATTCTCCCCTGGAGTCATCACATTCACAGCTGCATTCAGGGCCTCAGAAAGCAAGAATGTTGAGAACACAACCTCCTTCACAGACAGGCTTAAGGGGCAGTTGGATGTGGGTTTTACTGGCTGGTTAAGAAGCACTTAAGTGCCCCAAAGGGGCACAACAGCAGCACATTCATAATTCAGGAGGCTTTGGCTAACAGCCCTTTCCCTGCTTGACGCTTTCTCTGCCTTCCTCAAAGCCTCCCCCTCACTCCACCCACCCCTGCCCCCAGGGAGGGGCTAGAAGTGGGAATCTTCTCCACATTTCCAGGACAGAGGAAGGGCCTTGCTCAAGGTCACCCTGAGTCCAAAGACAAGGAAGGGAGGAAAGTCTAGGACTCCCAGATCCAATTAAAAGCTCTAAAGGGGGCAGCAGACTCTCTTCTGCCTGGCGGGGGGCGTCAGATCAGGCCAGGTCAGAGGCCCAGGACAGGCCCAAATCAGGCTGGAGACCCCCCACACTCATTTCGAGGCTGGCACCTGCCTCTTGGTAGACCACTGGGAGATGAGGGTGCCAAGAGGGCCCGGGCGCCCAGCCAGGAGGCAGGGAGAACAATGGGGCACTTCAGCGAGCAGGGCTGGGGGCTCAGTAGGCCAGCGAGAGACTGCCGAGAGCTGTAGGAAACCAAAGCAAAGGTCAGGAATGTTCCCAGGGCTTCTGGGCCAGCAGCCTGTACGGTGCCAAGGGCATGGAGCTGCCAAGGGAGGGGCGTATGGGCAGGGAGAACAGTGGCCACTGGAGCCTGAGGTTTGGGCAGGTCTGGAGAGAAAGTTCCTAGGCAGGAAGGGTGGGCAGCACCACTTCCAGTTCTAGGAACCTGAGGTGGAAAGTCCCGGTCACTCCCAGCAGGCTGGCCCAGACCCGGTGCTCTCAGGGGGCAGGCCCTCTGGATCCTCTGCCGCAGTTCAGAGAGCACGTGAGAAGCAGAGCTTTGGTACCGTGGGTGTTTCTTAGCCTCCGCTATCAACATTTGGGGCTAGCTCTCTGTTGTGAGGAAAGGGGCTGTGGCCTCCTCCCACTTGAGGCCGGGAGCCTCCCCATCCCCAGAGCTGTGTCAGCCACGTGTGTGTTCTGCTCAGCTGCTCGGTCACTCAGCCCACCAGGCTCCTCGGTCCAAGGATCTCTAGACGAGAATACTGCAGTGGGTTGCCATTCCCTTCTCCTGACGCAGGGGTTGAAGCTGTGTCTCCTGAATTGGCGGGCAGATTCTTTACCACTGTGCCTCGTTGCCAGATTCAAGTGGGGTGGACCACTTCTCCTCCCAACCCATGTCCCATTGAGAACAGCTGGTTTACAGAAATACTTCTCCCTAGATCTGAGCACGTTCCAGGAATTTCCATGGGGCCTTAAACGGGAGGCTTTGACAGGCGACCACCTTACTTCCCCCCAGGACCTGACCTCTGGGCCCAGCTCTCTCACAGTACACAGCTTCTGTGTTGAGTGTGTACACTTGCTCCCATCCTGATTTTTGTGTGCCCCTTCTACCATTTAATAGGCCCCTGGGGATGTACAGGCCCCTTCCGGGTCTTTGATGTATCTTGTGCCAACATCTCACTGTTTTCTGGATTGATTTTATTGTATTGGTTGCACTGTAAGGCTTGTGAGACCTTAGTTCCCTGACCAGGGTTCAAACTCCTGGCCTTGGCATTAAAAACATGGAGTCTTAACCACTGGACCACTGGGGAATTCACGTCCCACTGTTTTTATTCCTTGACATTAGCGTCGGTCATGACCGTTAGAGAAGATCCTCCTCACTCGTCTTCCAAGATGTTCTTGCCTGTTCACCTGCATTTTGTCTTCCAGCTGGAAATTATTATTTTTTTTTTTTTAGTGATATACAACCACAAGCAAGACTTAGAAAACTCTGGAACGGTGGGTCAAATCTGGGCGCCCACCTGTTTTGTAAATAAAGTTTTATTGGAATGCAGCCATGCCTGTTTATTTACATACAGTCAATGTCCGCTTTCCTGCTACACCGGTACAATTGAGTAGATGCAACAGAGTCTGCATGTCCCGGAAAGCCTATGCGTCCTTCCCCCCCACCCCCGCACAATTTTCATTGTTCCTGAAATAAGCAATTATCTTCATTTTTGCTTCAGTTCTGTCCTTTTGCTTCGCTTTCTGTGTCGTCGTCACTCAGTTCCAAACCCTTGCCGGCTTCCGCGTCCGCCCTTCACTCATCCCTGCCGGGTGTCTGGCCGCCCGTGTTCTCTTGGGAGCCTCTCTCAGAGCCTCCAACCGCGTTCCCGGCCGGACCACTGCCCACGCGCCCCTGCCTGCCGTCCCGGGGTCTCCCTTCTCGCTTCTGTGCCGGAACTCCTCTCGCCTGCTGCCGTTCTCCGTTTCGCGGCGTTCTCTCCCGTTTTGGTGAAGCACTTCTGGCAGAGTGCTCCTCAGTCCGGGACTGTGCCTTAGAATGACCCACAGAGCATTAAAATGGGGATGCCCAGGCCTCCCTGGGCAGGGAGAATTCTCCCAGGCCCAGAGAATTTCCTTTAACTGGCCTGAAGTGGGGCTTGCAGGGTCATTGTTTTAAAGTGCCACAGGATGCTTCTGATGTGAAGATTTGATGGCAAGATTGCAAACTACTGATCTAGTAGCTCCCTGATGAGGGTCCTGGGGCAGCGGGGAAGGCTTTAAAATCTGGCTGGTGGAAATTGTCTTCATTTTGTGCTCCTTAAACTGATAGTTAGGCTGAGTATAGGATTCTAAACTGGAGATAATTTTCCTTCAGTATTTTGAAGGTGATTCTTTACTTTTAGTGTCTGGTATTGCTGTTGAGCAGAGAAGGAAATGGCAACCCACTCTAGTATTCTTGCTTAGAGAACCCCATGGACAGAGGAGCCTGGCAGGCAATAGTCCTGGAGTGGATTGCCATTTCCTTCTCCAGGGGAATCTTCCCAACCCTGGGATGGAACCCGGGTCTCCTGCATTGTAGACAGACGCTTTACCGTCTGAGCCACCAGGGAAGTCCAGAGAAGGAAATGGCAACCCACTCCAGTATTCTTGCTTGAAAAATCCCATGGACAGAGGAGCCTGGCAGGCTACAGTCCACGGGGTCGCAAAGAGTCAGACACGACTGAGTGGCTAACACACACACATTGATTGCCGAGAGGTTCAGGGCTGTTCTAATTACTGATGTGTATGGGGGCAGGGTGCAGGGGGCTTGGAGAGTGTAGAATGGTTCTCAGTCCTAGAGTTCCAAAATTTCACAGATGTGTTTTGCTGTGCATTTATTTTCATTGTGTTGTGGGTAACTGGTGGGCCCTTTGAATTTAAAATTCCAAGTCCTTCTCTTCTGGAATGTTCCTTCGGTTGTTTTTTGTTTTCATCAATGATTCCCTCCTTCTGCTCTCTCTTTCTGGAACTCCTATTGTTTGGATGTTGGGTTCCCAACATAGGTTCTCTATTTTTCTGATCTTTTCTATCCTATTGTCCATATTTTCCATCTCTCTGTTCGCTCTTCTTTTAGGGAAATATCTTTAACTTTATCCTCTAACTTGTCTATCAAATTTCTTTTGCCTTTCTACCATTATAATTTTAACTTCAAGGGTTCTTTTTTTTGGTAGGGGCTCTCAGTGTTCTGCCCCCATTTTTAAAGTAGCTTCCTATTCTTGTTTCTTGGGTGCAATAAGTTCTTTTGTCAATCTGGGAATATTAATGCAGATTTAGGGGAAGTTCTTTTCTCCCTGCACAGTTCTGGTTTTCTTCAAGTTGATTTTCTTCCACTTGCTCGTTTTGAGCTCCCTCTTTTGGAAGAGGTTTTCCTCAGGGGTCATTCTTGGCTGTCTGCCCACTGAAGAGTTAGAGAGGTCAGGTAACTGATTGGAAGCTGGGTGGATGGGTGGGGCTCTGTGATCTGTTTTGATAGAGGATGCTCTGCTGGGCTTGCTCACTGGGGGAGACCCCTGGTGTCAGTCTCTTTAGATCTTTCCCCTCAAGTTGGGGGTCATTTTCCTGACAAGCCTTTTCAGTCTGCAGCCGAGAGAGTACAGGCTGGCTACAAGGCTTCTGAGAGTTAGGTGGGAAATAAGGCTGCGTGGTCTCAGCACTCCAAATCAATATGGTCACCCCATCCCCCTACGCACCAAGACCCCTGATGTAGCCACCTATGTCTCGCCCCCTCCCACCCTTCTGCACCCAGGAACCAGGGTGGCTCTTTAATGTGACTTCCTGTTTAAGCTCCTCCATGGCTCCCCATGCCTTCAGGACAGAGGCCTGTCCTCAGTTGGCACTCAAAGGCTCCCCAGTCAAGCCTCTCCTTAGCAGCCCTTTCTCCATCCCCACAACCAGATCTCCAGTGAGGAACAATGTCAGTGGCAATGGGAATGGGGGCCAGCTACCAGGGCTGCCAGAAGGCGGCAGGACAGCAATGTTCACTACGCAGCTGGGAGGAGGCGGGTACTTGATACTCACTTGGAGGAGGGTATTATCTCCATCCCATGATGGGAAACAAAAACTCCCTAAGTGCCTCACTCAAGGTCACACAACCAGAAAGTGTGAAGGATTGAAACCCAGGAGCAGCACCACACTGCTTCCCTGGCACCAGCAGAAACAGGGAGAGCCCTTCCTGACTCTGGGGGTGACTCTATGATGTGGGGAGAGGCTCCTGTACCTCTCTGTGCAGACCTGGGAATTAGGGTGCTTCTTGGAAGGCAACGGAGCAGGTGCCCTTGCAGGCAGGATCCACAGGGCTTTTGCTCTGAAGCAGGATGAATAATGCAGAGCACTCCCTTCTCAGGCTAATGGGTTTCAGAATCTCTAGGACTGAGTGGGGCACAGAAGCAGGGGCCGGGCGCTCTGCACTGGCTCCCTGCTGACCTCTAGGGAGTGAGGAGACCTGGCTGTGCTCAGCAGCCCTCTCTTCTGGCCTTTTTTTTTTTTTTTTCCAGTAACTGGTGCCCCTACCAGAAGTCCAGACTGGTCACCTTCATAGCTGCTTGCAAAACCGAGAAATTCCTCGTCCACTCACAGCAGCCATGTCCGCAGGGGGCTCCAAACTGCCAGAAGGTCAAAGTCATGTGAGTGTGGTGTAGCAGGGTGGGCTATCCGTCCAGGTTCTGTGCCGGCTCACCCTGGAGACTCTGAGCTAGCCCTCTTCCCCCAGGTACCGTGTGGCCCACAAGCCGGTGTACCAGGTCAAGCAGAAGGTGCTGGCCTCCGTGGCCTGGAGGTGCTGCCCGGGCTTTGCGGGCCCCGACTGCCAGCATCACGGTAGGGTTCCCTGTGGTCTCCCTCCCCCTCTGACCTCTGACCTAAGAGGTCACGCAGCCCCTCTAACCTCTGGAGTTAATATCTGATGTTTCTCTGCAGATCCCATGGCAATCCCTGAGCCTGAAGATCCAGGTGATAGCCTCCAGGAGCCTTGGGATGGGCCAGTTGACTTTGAATCTGGTATGTTGCTTTCCTGGAAGTGCAGGAGGGACAGGTAGAAAGAACTCATGTGCCCAAGCCCATTGTCCTCTGATAGGGCAGTGCCATTTCAGGGAAGCTTTGTCACCAAGCTTGGGGTTGGCAGGGGTTCCTCTGTGGCCCTGTGTCACCTCATCCTCACACCAAAGCGGCAAGATTCACAGGGCCCTGAGTTACCTGCCTGCCGGCCAAGCACATGTACCCTTTCCCTTGACCCTATTTTCTGGGACCCTCCTTGCCCTCTGAATTGCATCAGCCCCCGTGGTCTGGAAGAAGCCTCCCTCCAGTCCCCCTAACCAGGACCAGGAGGCCATGTTGTCCCTGGTCTTGAGTCAGCACAGCAGAGCCACCTAGGGACACCATTTGTGAGGCCTTTCAAGGCTGGGCCATGGATGGGAATGTTTCATCCTGTGGTGAGCGCCTGTCTGTTGACAAGGGCTGCCTAGAATGACGTGGAGACGCCGTGTCCCTGAGACCGAGGAGGAGAGTGTGCCTTGATGGATCAGTCATGTTTGCTGTCGGTGCTGTGGTCTGGGTGAGGGCTCACTGGCCATGCATCTGTCCTTCTAGAGTTAAAGGCTTCTAAGCTCCTGCTCAGAGGATATCAGGACACACCTCCCTGCTTTCAATCCCCTAATTTCCTCTCTGCACCTCATGTTCTGCTCAGGCCAGGGAAGTCTGACACTTATCATGTGTATTCAGGTCATCCAGCTGCAGAGATCCGCAGCACAGTGGAGCGGCAGGAACGCCGACTGGGAGATCTCCAGAATGACATCCATCAGATGGCAGACAGCCTCCCAGGCCTGTGGGAAGCCTGGGCAAGCAACCTCACAGTGGCAACAACTGAGGCAAATCAAACAGAGCTTGGTGAGTGGCAGGTTCCCGGGGCTGAGGAAGAGCCTGGTCATGTCCTAGGGGATGAGTGGATGGGATGGCAGAGCCCCCCGCCCAGTCAGTCAGCCCCTGGGGAGGGTGCCTGCTCCTGCAGGGCATGTATGAACACACACATCTGTTGCAGAGTTTCCAGGCAGATCCTTGGAGCAAGTGCTACTGCCCCACATCAACACCTTCCTGCAAGGACATCTCAGCCCGATGTGGAGAAGCTTCAACCAAAGCCTGCACAGCCTCTCCCAGGTCATAAGAAACTTATCTCTTGACGTGGAGGCCAACCAACAGGCCCTCAAGAGGGTCCAGGAGAGCTCTGTGGCCAGAGCTGACTTCCAGGAGCTTGGTACCAAATTTGAGACCAAGGTCCAGGAGAACGCCCAGAGGGTGGGCCAGCTGAGGCAGGACGTGGAGGACCGCCTGCACGCCCAACACCTGTCCCTGCACCAGTCCCTCTCGGAGGTCCAGACCGACGTGGACATCAAGTTGAAGAAGCTCCTTAAAGCCCAGGAGTCTGTGGGGATCAACAGCAGCCTGGTCCTGGCAGCAGCAGGGGCAGCAGCAAGGCCGGAGCCAGAGAGTCTGAACGCCAGGCTGGGCCAGCTGCAGAGGAACCTCTCGGCCCTGCATGTGGCCACTGCCCACAGGGAGGAGGCGCTACGGAGCACCCTGGCAGACATGAAGGCCACCCTGGCCCGGCACGTGGACGAGATCAAGGAGCTGTACTCGGAATCTGATGACACCTTCGATGAGATCAGCAAGCTGCAGCGGCAGGTGCAGGAGCTGGAGGTGAACCACACGGCGCTGCGAGAGCTGCGGGTGATCCTGATGGAGAAGTCACTGATCATGGAGGAGAACAAGGAGGACATGGAGCGGCAGCTCCTGGAGCTCAACCTGACCCTCCAGCACCTCCAGGGCGCCCACGCGGACCTCATCAAGTACGTCAAGGACTGCAACTGCCAGAAGCTCTACTTCGACCTGGATGTCATCCGGGAGGACCAAAGGGACACCACGCGAGCCCTGGAAGAGACCCAGGTGACTCTGGACGAGCGGCGGCAGCAGGACGGCTCCTCCCTGCAGGCCCTGCGCGACACGGTGGCCTCCCTGTCGCTGGCCGTGGACACGCAGCAGGCAGAGGGTGAGCGGGCGCGCGCTGAGGCGGCTCGGCTCCGGAGCCAGCTGCGTGCCCTGGGCGGCGAGGTGAGCGCGCTGCAGGCCGCTGAGACCGAGATCCGCCGCGACATCCGCCAGCTGCACAGCTCCTTCTCCGCCCTGCTGGAGGACGCGCTGCGGCACGAGGCCGTGCTGGCCGCTCTTTTCGGGGAGGAGGTGATGGAGGAGATGTCCGAGGAGGGGCCCGGCACGCTGCCCCTGCGCTACGAACAGATTCGCGTCGCCCTGATGGACGCGGCCAGCGGGCTGCAGGAGCAGGCTTTAGGCTGGGACGCGCTGGCCGCCAGGGTGACTGCCTTGGAACAGGCCTCGGGGACCCGCCGGCAAACCGCGCGTTTGGAGCCCAGCCGGGCCGCTTCACCAGAGGAGGTCGGTGGGCTGGCGCAGGAGCTCCAGCGCCTGAGCTCGGACATGGAGCGTGTGGGTCGGTGCTGTGAGGCCTCCTGGGTCTCCTCCCTCAACAGCTCCCTCGAGGGCCTTCGCGGGGAGCTCTCCACAACTGAGCGCGGCTTGGAGAGGCACCAGCGCCTCTTCCACAGCCTCTTTGGGAACTTCCAAGGGCTCGTGGCAGCCAACGTCAGCCTGGACCTGCAGAAGCTGCAGGCCATGCTGAACAGGAAAGGGAAGAAGCAGCAGAAAGGCCTGGAAGCTCCCAAGAGGAGGGATCGGAAGCAAGTGGAATCTTTAGAGGATGCGCGAGTCAAAGGGCCAGCGCTTTGGGAGGCAGGTGAGTTCCTAGGCCTGAGAGGAGAGTGGGGTCTAGGATTGCTATCTGCCAACAGCTCTTCTGCCTCAGAGGGGGCAGGGGTGAAGGCGGGCAAGATGACCATCAGTCGCCACTACTCAGGGCTGGCTTTGCCTTTGACTTACCTTCCATTCAGGACTAGGGAGTATTAGGAGTATAAGCTACCTGGGGTATCAGGAGGTAGAAGTCAAAGGACTGAGCTGTCAGTGAGCAGGCCGAGCCCACCACATAGACATTTGAGGTTCATTAAACACCAGCAGCTGCTTGCCATTCTAACAGTGGGGCAGGGAGAGGGGGTGCTTCTCTCCTCCATGAGTGAAAGTTAAAGTCGCTCAGTCGTGTCAGACTGTGACCCTGCGGACTGTAGCCTACCAGGCTCCTCTGTTCATGGAATTCTCCAAGCCAGAATACTGGAGTCGGTAGCTGTTCCCGTCTCCAGGTTGATCTTCCCAACCCAGGGATAGAACCCAGGTCTCCTGCACTGCAGGCGGATTCTTTACTGTCTGAGCCACCAGGGAAGCCCTCTCCTCCATAACCACACCCTCAAATCCCTCAATCTCAGCCTTTCGCCCCATCCCACTGCACCCACCACATGTCTTTAAGCTTTCTCCTATGCACAAGTGAGTGAGTGGATAAGGTATGGTGTCATCTGCCAGGGGCAGCACCCCACAAGGACAGGAGAAACCCTTGGGACCCAAAAGGAGCTCGTTCTGCTAACATAGTGGACCCATGTTACAGCTCTGAGACAGGTCCCCTGTGGTGCCTTTCTTGGGCTTTGCCATGTTGAATCATCACAACAGCTCAACGATGCATCATCACTGCTATCTTACCTGAAACTGAAGCTTAGTCAGGAAAGTGTCCTGTTCACACAGCTTGTAAGTGGCTCAGAGAAACCCAGTCCAGCTGTCTCTAGGGAGCTGGGCCTTCCCCTGTGAAAGGCCCTCAGCGGGTCCGTACAGGGCCCTGGGAAACTTGGCTCTGAGGCTGAAGAGATGAGCAGCCAGCCTTCCTAGCCCCGCTGAGTGCGGCCCTGGGAAGTGGACCCCTACTCAAGTGACTCCCTTGCCAGAGAAGATGGCCTTAGGGCCACAGCTACCTCCCCACCTGAACACGAGGGTAAGGACAAAGCTGCCATCTGGGCCGTGTATGCCTGGTGAGGCCGGGCGTGTGGATAGTCTGAGGCTTCGTGGGGGGTCGTACCACAAGCCTGCCCCACTCCCGCGCACCCTCCACTTTGGCCCCTGGGAGCAGTGGACATGTACAGGTTGTAGCACCGCTTAGTGCGTCTCAGCTTCTTCCTCTGGAAGAGGGAGAAGCACTACCTACAACAAAGGGTTGTCGGCAGGACCAGCAGATACATTGCCCAAAACCCAGCACACGGCTTAACATTTAGTAGAAACACGTCGGCTTTCCCATTTCTCCAGTATTCTCATGGCTGTGGCTGAGGCCACCCACCCTCCTGTGAGCAGTGCAAGGCCTCAAGTTGCCTGATAGTTTAGGTATCTTGAGTTTACCACTGAAATATTTTGTTAAATTTTTTTTCCTTAAAATTAAAAATTTCATATGGGGAGGCCACAGAGCTTGACCCTCCGCTCTGCAGGGAAGCGCACTGAGTTCACTTGCTGGCCGGCAGTGAAGCACAGCCCTTCCTCTTCTAAGGAGCACATCCAGCCACTGGCTGGCTCGGCCTCCGGCAGAGGCCACGCTAGGCTGGCCTTCCTTCAGCGGGGCGAGTGCGCCACCTCCTGGGTGCTGGGAGAACTGCAGAGCCGCCGGCAGCACACAGGAAAACTCTTTCCAACTAATCTCAGAAAACCTTCCAGAACTGGAGAAAAGCAGAATTTTGTCATTTTGTCGCTGTTAGACCTAGAGGCTAAGTGCAGGGGCTGTTGTTCTGGGACTCAAGTCTTCTATGCAAATTCCTCCTGTTGGGCCTCGGTTTCATCCCAAGAAATGGGGAGCTTGGTCTCCACAGAGGGGTGGAGAGGGCAGAGAGCCCTTAGCTTAAGGGAACAGCCATGGAGCATGTGAGGAACATGACCTTATCAGTGCAGAGGCCAGAATGGGGGAGTGAGGGGTACTGGGAAAATGAACACATTTTCAATAGGTTTCCCATATTTTTCTATATTTGCTTCTTTTTGTCCCTCTTCTCTATAAGGACGGTGTTTAAAAAAATTAATGCACATTTAAAGCCCCCATCCACCGAGGCTTCCTCTGGCTCCAGGCCTCTTGTATCTTACCCTCCTTAGACTTACTAACTTGGGTCTTCAAGTGGGAGAGACCCAGAAGTCAGGAGATCCACAGCTAGGTCCTCCCAGTTTGGCCATTTATTAGCGTGTCATCTGGAGCAAGCCTTGCCTTTCTGGGCCTGTTTACCCTCCTCTGGGTTCGGGTGCAACACTTTGAAAATATTAACATGATTAGCTTGAAAGGACTTTTCTTGCCTGGACCCGCCTGCTCTTTCCTTCTCTGTGCTACACATCTAGTAAGAACCACTCTTCTTGATCTCACCAGGGTTAGCATTTGAGGAGAGAGAGTATTTTCTCTTTCCCCTGGGTATCTCAAGATCCCTTGAAGGTTGCAGGAATCCGGGAGTCAGAGACCTGGGTTCCAGATCCAGTCTGTCATTGACAAAGCATGCTGCCTTAGATGCTACTTACTCAGCTTCCTCATTCAGGGCACTTTTCTCTCACATAGTTGGAAAGAAGGATCAAACAAGAGCTTTGTTAAAATACACACCAGTACGGACAACAGGCTTGTGTTTTCCTGTCAACTAGTGAAATGCTGAGAATTAGCCAGTTAACTCCCAAGATACATTGCTACTGGGAATATCCAGATTATCTAGAAATTGTGATCTCTTTCTCATGTCAAGAAGGTGAGGAAGGTAGGGCTCGGTGTAATTTCCCATTTGAGGGAGCAAGGGGCTGAATTACTGATGCTTTCCTCCTGTATTTCCAGGCTCCCCTGTGGCCTTCTACGCCAGCTTTTCAGAAGGGACCACTGCTCTGCAGACAGTGAAGTTCAACACTGCTTACGTCAACGTCGGCAGCAGCTACTTCCCTGAACACGGCTACTTCCGAGCCCCTGAGCGTGGGGTCTATCTGTTTGCAGTGAGCATTGAATTTGGCCCAGGGCCAGGCACCGGGCAGCTGGTGTTTGGAGGTCACCATCGGACCCCTGTCTATACCACTGAGGAGCAGAGGGGTGGGAGCCCAGCAACAACCTTTGCTATGGCTGAGCTGCAAAAGGGTGAGAGAGTGTGGTTTGAGCTAACCCAGGGATCGATAATGAAGAGAAGCCCGCCAGGCACTGCATTTGGGGGCTTCCTGATGTTCAAGACCTGAGTACCAAGCACAGCTCTGACCAGACACTGTGGACTTGTCCAGCTCTCCTTGGCCTGGGGCTCAGGCCAGGGTTGGTCTGGAGATCATCCAGTTGGTCTAGCTTTTCCCTGGAAACCTTCTGCAAAGACAGCATGGTATTTGTGGCCTCTCTAGACGCACCGGGTCTGAGGAAGGCTGGCATGTTCCTCTCCGGGCAGCCTGGGCCGGGGCGTGTGCGTCTCGGCTCGGTCTGCCCTCTGAGGCAGCACGGCTTGGACTCCAGTTCTTGGCCCTACCCTGGGTTCGGCAGCGTCCTGGTGTCTTGCTCCTCCTGTGGTTGGAAACTTACGTACAACACTTTAAACCTTTCTCCTGCTTCCTCTTCATCTTATGCTAGAAAATCATTCTTTCCCAAAAAGAATATGTTAAAGTGGAAGTGACACTTGGGACAATACAGGAAGCTACTGTCTACCTACTGCGGGGCAGCAGGGGGAAACCAGCTGTTTGGTGACAGAAGACCTGGCTGAGTCAACCAAGGGAAACACAAATTAGTCTTTCCTTAGTTCCAGTCCTTCCTTGAATTTACCTGGTAACTTTACTCCCGTTTCTCCCTGCCTCCCACGGGGTGAAGGCCAAGCCAGGACAAACGTGAGCTAAGTGTAGAGCCTCTGCTAATGTTTCTCCAACAGCTTGTGACCACCCCGGTTCTTATCATTTCTCAACAGGAAGGTAGCTGAGAGAAGAGAAGGAAGCTGGTAAAATCTCCCTCAATGAATTGTCAACTTTGGAATACAGTGATGCCCTTCAGATCTGGCTGGTTTGCAAAGCAAACCAGTATGGAGAACAAAAAATTTGGTGAAGTAGGTAGAGATATGGGGCAAAGTCAAACTACTTGGGATGTGACTTCACAATTTCAGTTGTGAACACCACCTGAGGCCGCTGCAGTATCCGCAGAATACTGAATTACACCGTGCCACTGAGAGCTGTAATCATTCCTACAGTAGCAATGCATGGTTTTCAGAAAGTTACAGACCCTGAAGAGAACAGGCTTGAGGAAGCAGTCATCTTCGTGTCAGAAAACAGTTTGACTTTGGTAGTAGGTGTTTGTTATTTGTTGGATATACCTTTGTCCATAAGAAAACCAGACTGGTCTGGGTGATGAGAAAGGACAGAGTTGCCTGGGAGAGTTAACAAGGTTCCTGGCCCCGCTCATTGTTTCCCAGGGCCCCTGAATTCAAATAACTTGCCCCTCAGAATTTATTTGCCACTAAGCTTGGTGTGCTCAATGTGCTAAAATACCAGTGTTAAAAGGAACAATATGCCAGGCTACATTGCCACGGACAGTTTGACGTTGGGGTAAATCACAACCACTCTTGAACTTTTCCACCTGTGTATGAGGTGGTCAGTCTACCAACTCCAAACATGCTGGTGTTTTATTATCTTGACCACAGGTTCGACTCCTCTGCCCTTCCTTCTGGCCAGGGCCTCCTGCCTCCTGCAGCTCAGCTGTAAGAGTAATCCCAACACCAGATATGACATGCTCGGGCCACTCCTGACCACAGACTGGAAAGCCAGTCCTGGGTCACCCTTGCTGCTGGAAGACCATTGCAGTGTCTTCTCTTTGCTCAGTCCTGCTATTACGGGTCAGGCTGTGCTGATGATGAAGTGAGACATTTAGGGTAATACAGCCTTATCATTTAAGACTTTCATTTGGAATTTACTGCATATAATAAGCAGAGTGAACTGATATCCTCCATAAGGGGCACATGTCCTTCAACCTGCCTATGGCTGGTGCTAACAGGGAGGTTAAAAATGAAAAGTGCCCACTGGTAAACTCTTCCAGAATCATGGATAAATCACTCCTGGTTTCTGGGCTAAGAACTGGAGACAATGGTTCTTTCAAATAGAGTGATTTCCATGCAGATTTCATAAAATCTTAATATCAAGCATAAATTTTCTGTTTAAATACTTCGGTAACTAGGCCCTCAGACTATCAAGAATTCTGAAGTTCAATGGATCTATTTTCTTGTTATGATTTTTTTTTTTTTTTTTTTACTGTGGACCATCTTTAAGGTCTTTATTGAATTTGTTACAATACTGTTTCTGTTTTGGGGTTTTTCTTTTCGTTTTTTTTTTTTTGTTTTTTGGCCATGAGGCATGTGGGATCTTAGCTCCTCAACCAGGGGCTGAACCTATACTCCTTGCTTCGGAAGGCGAAGTCTTAATCACTAGACTGCCAGGGAAGTCCCTGATGGCTTTCTTATTTCTTTCATTAATGTCTCTGGGTGGAGTCTGTTTGAGTGCCCCAGAGGAGATCCCCTGTTACCCAGGCAAGTGTTAAAACACCCTTCACTTGTGGCATCCAGAACAAGACAATGACTCACACACAGAGTGGTATCAGAATTCCCTAAACCCGATGGTAAAAAAAAATACCCCAAAATACTCAAAACCATCATTGAAAAACAAGAATGGTACCATACGCAGATCAGGAAATTTTAGTTAACTCCTATAAAACAGCAAGTACAAGGGAGCAACTACAAAATGAAATAGCAATAGGAAGTCATAACTCAAAACATTTGAGAGATGGGAGTGATTTCAGGGGATCCCTGAACTCAAACTCAGCCCTCCTCGGTCTGTGGAGGGGCAGTTGCGGCAGCCGGAGCTAAATAAGCAGCCGGCAGCAGTGGCCTCCGTCTCGATCTAGAGCTGCTGCTGCTAAGTCGCTTCAGTCGTGTCCGACTCTGAGCGACCCCACAGACAGCAGCTAGAGCAGTGCCTGTCAGTCCCGAGCACAGTCACAGGGCAGCTACTGACACTTAGAGGCAAGAACCTCCCACACCCAGAGGACACGTGTGACTTTATCACAGTCAAGACTTCTGGAGAGAATCCCGAGCTGTGTCTCCACAAACCACATGTCAAAATAACTCATTTCAGAAACATCGTCAAGACGATATATGGTCTATTAAAAATGTTTATTAAAACTCCCTTTAACTCTCATACTCTGAAGCTCCTCTCCTCTCCCATGATGTTTATCTCAAAAACTCCTCTCCCAGCTTCAGACTGAGCGTCATTCCTCCATGAAGAACGCCCCCCAAACCTGGCCTGACAATGACAAAACGTTTCTGCTTGTCGAGGCAAACACGCAGAGCGGGGAAAGCCCGGGTCCTCTTGAGGGGATTAAGGAGAGGGAAGGATTCCTTATTCTTGTTCGAACAGAAAGTTCCATCACTCCGAGGCAAACACGCAGAGTGGGCAAAGCCTGGATCCTCTTGAGGGGATTAAGGAGAGGGAAGGATTCCTTACTTTTGTTCTAACAGAAAGTTCCATCACTCCTGGATAAAAGCAGGAACCCAAGGAACACAGAACTGGGTTTAGCAGGGATTCACAAACACACCGATGAGCAACTACCCCAAAACTGCTAAACATCTGTGGATTCACAAACACACTGATGAGCAACTACCCCAAACTGCTAAACGTTTGTGGAAACCCAGTGTCCTGAACGAAAGGTTCCAGACTCAACAAACCGAAAACTTTGGAATATATAAATCTCTAGAAACAATACAGGAAATTGGAAATTCAAATTGATCATCTGCTACCTAGATCCTGGTTTCTAAATATCCTCCTCCCTAAAAGGAAGCAAAGAGAAATGGCTAACTCAACGGCAGGGGCAAGGAAAACACCAGATAAGCCTGGAACGTCTTCACACGCCCCAAAGTAAAAAGTGCTCAGAAACGATGGGTGCGTGTCGCAAGGACTCAGCGCCACCTTGATGAACTCACAGTAGCCAAGTCTGGGTCAATTTGAGCATCGAAACAAAAAATGACCTAACAGACGATAACTTATTGAATGAGAGTCCATACTGACAATAAAAAATAAACAAAAACAGAGATTTATTCCTTGTAGCAGAATGCCAATTAATAGGTATAAATGTAAAAATGGAATCAGAAAATCACCAGTCTGTAATCACTGATTCACGTAGAAGTTATCAATGGATGTTAAAATGCAGTCTCAAAGTCTCTCTCCTAACATGCCAAGTACAAAAGGAAAACATGGACTTAACAGCCGGGAAACTACGAGCAGCACCTTAAAAGGGCTCGCCAGTGACACCATCAACGCACACCGACGCCACGGCATCCTGGTGGGACGCCCTGAGGACTCAGACATCATGTCCACAAAATTGCTGACCAATGACACCATCAACGAAACACTGATGCCACGGCATCCTGGTGGGACGCCCTGAGAACACAAGCATCATGTCCACAAAATCGCTGACCTTTATTCTAGAAAATCTTGGTGTCGCAAGACAAAGAAGCTAGAGAACTATTTCAGATTGAAGGAGAATAAGGAGACAGGACATTTAAATGCAATGCAAGATCTTAGGCAGCCTCTGGACCAGGAAAATGTGCCCAAGGACTTCACTGGAACAACTAGCAAAACCTGAATGAGGTCTGCAGACTGCGGTATTGCTGATAATCATTATGGTATAAATGTTAACTTTCCTGATTTTGAAAATTGTACATAACTAGCTATGTAACAGAGTTATCTCTGAAGGATTCAGGGCTAAAGAGGCATGAGCTCTGTAATTTACTCCAAATAGTTCAGAAAAAAGTACGTGTATGTGGAAGTCTGTACAGACACTCCAAGATGAGCCTTTGCAATTCTTGTATACATAAAGAATGGCAAAGCAGCCGTGACAAAATGTAAGTTTATAAATCTGGATGAAGTGTAAATGGCAACTTTACTTTGCAAAGTTACTTTTGCAACTTTTCTTGAAGTTTGAAATTTTTTCAAAATACGAATAAAGTTGAAATAAAATTTGGTTGTTGAAATAAAAACACTCAGTAGCTAGGCAGCAAAGCAAAAGGCAGGATGAAACATATGAAACACACGTAAGAAATACGGAAGCAACATCCATGGGAGATGGGAATACCAGACCACCTGACCTGCCTCTTGAGAAACCTGTATGCAGGTCAGGAAGCAACGGTTAGAACTGGACATGGAACAACAGACTGGTTCCAAATAGGAAAAGGAGTACGTCAAGGCTGTATATTGTCACCCTGTTTATTTAACTTATATGCAGAGTACATCGTGAGAAATGCTGGACTGGAAGAAAACACAAGCTGGAATCAAGATTGCCGGGAGAATTATCAATAACCTCAGATATGCAGATGACACCACCCTTATGACAGAAAGTGAAGAGGAACTCAAAAGCCTCTTGATGAAAGTGGAGAGTGAAAGAGTTGGCTTAAAGCTCAACATTCAGAAAATGAAAATCATGGCATCCGGTCCCACCACTTCATGGGAAATAGATGGGGAAACAGTGGAAACAGTGTCAGACTTTATTTTTCTGGGCTCCAACATCACTGCAGATGGTGACCGCAGCCATGAAATTAAAAGACGCTTACTCCTTGGAAGGAAAGTTATGACCAACCTAGATAGCATATTCAAAAGCAGAGACATTACTTTGCCAACAAAGGTCCATCTAGTCAAGGCTATGGTTTTTCCTGTGGTCACGTATGGATGTGAGAGTTGGACTGTGAAGGCTGAGCGCCGAAGAATTGATGCTTTTGAACTGTGGTGTTGGAGAAGACTCTTGAGAGTCCCTTGGACTGCAAGGAGATCCAACCAGTCCATTCTGAAGATCAGCCCTGGGATTTCTTTGGAAGGAATGATGCTAAAGCTGAAACTCCAGTACTTTGGCCACCTCATGCAAAGAGTTGACTCATTGGAAAAGACTCTGATGCTGGGAGGGATTGGGAGCAGGAGAGAGAAGGGGACGACAGAGGATGAGATGGCTGGATGGCATCACTGACTCGATGGGCGTTCTCAGTGAACTCCGGGAGTTGGTGTTGGACAGGGAGGCCTGGCGTGCTGTGATTCATGGGGTCGCAAAGAGTCGGATACGACTGAGCTACTGATCTGACCTAATCTGATTTGTGCAAAGCAGTTCCAGAAACAGGAAAGTGAAAGGGGAGGGAGAGCAGAGAAGTGATGGAAGAAAAGCTCCTAAGGGAAGATTAACAGGACCCAATTAGCACCGAGAAACAGAATGAATGGATCTAGACACGGCAAGTTTAAATTTCCAGACATCAAAAATTAAATTAAATTGTGTTCCCTGAATGAAAGCGGTTAAGTTAAACCAAAAAAGACTGAATCAGACACGTATCAGACTTCTTACTGGCCACAGGGATGCTTGAAGACCATGCAGCGGAATCTTGCGAGGCAGAATCTCTCTTCAACAACAACTACTAGCCGAGTGTGAAGACAGTCAATTATCAATAATAGAAGCTGCTTTTGAAGTGCTTGATTGCAATGCTTCCCCCTACAGCGGTGGCCCTTTTTCTGCCACATTCTTTCCTTTAGTGGTTTTCAACACTTACTTGGACTTCAGTCGCATATGAGAGCAACAGAGAATGGAGCAACAGCTGTGCTTCAACTTGATTCTAAAGTTGCTTTCAAAAAAGGCTTTCCCTACCTTTAAAAAAAAAAGAGGCCCAAGTTCCTTCTTCCTCTTGCTTAAAAATACTTTGAATGTTAAGAACTTCATATTGACTTTTAAAACAATGGTAACATTTCAGGTTCCCTGTATAAAATCTAGGTCATTAGTGAGGTGGGGGTAGGGAGCACTGGGGCATCTGGAATCATTCTGAATTTCACTCTGAGCAAGTAACTGGACGACAAGCAGGAAGATCAAGTTTAGAGCAGCAGTAGGCAGGCCACGCGTGTCACATCTACCAAAGAGAATAACAATCAACAGCAACTCAAAAGGTCATTATGGATTAGCCTTTCAGCTCTAGTCTCTGCTTCTATCTGAAATACTTTTTTTCACGTACCTTTGTACTTGAACCAAGTTCTTGCTTCCTGATTCCCAGCTTCAGGGCGACCTGCCCACCTGTTCTTACCGTGAGCTCAGTGTTTTAACTCCCCATGACTGCTGCCACCAGATGGCTCTGCCTATACTTCTGGCCAGTCACCTGCAGTGAACTGTGTCCACTTTGGCTGTACCGCTCCAAGGGCTGGAGTCAGGCTGTTTTTAGGAAGATGCATCCAACTGAAGTACGAAGTGCCAGAAATGGTTCATGTACTAGCAATAGGCAGGTAAATATTTCTCCCAGAAAATGAAGACTTAACGACTGAATTTGTGTCTGCTTTAACCTACCCATAAGGATTAGGCTCTTCCAGAAGAACAGTGTCTAAAAAAATCTGGCTGAGCAGGATCTAAGTTGAAGCACACAAGCTCTTAGTTGCAGCGTGTGGGATCTAGTTCCCTAACCAGGGATCGAACCCAGGGCCCCTGCACTGGGAGCACAGTTGTGGCAACCGGACCAGCAGGGAAGTGCATCCAAGTCAGCTTTTCAGAGACGGAAAAAAAGCTGGCATGTACTTGATAGGCCCCAGAAATCCCTGATTCTTCTTCATCAAGCTGCACAACATGCCATTATTTCAAGTTACTGTCTTCCATTGACACTACATGAGGATAAAGAGTCTATAATAGGGTACCTCCCAACATATATATATGCATATATATATGTATATATATATATCGCCCCCACCTATATATATATAGGTGGGGCGACACCAACTAGTCCCAAACCTCTTCTGAGGATTTAACATGTTCAAAGGCCTAAGAAAAGGCATCGCGAGGCACACTGACTGAATTTACACACAACTGAGAACAGCTCTCATAGGCGGTGAGACCAAGTGCAGGAGGGAAAATAGTGTTACTACAGAGGAGAAGGAAAGCACCCTTTACTTCCCTGAAGTTTAAGCTTTAAAAAAAGCATTTGCTGCAGCAGGAACACTAGGGTCAGATAAATGGAATCCACTACTCTTAAAAGAAGCTAGCTTCAGGCAAGAAATCAGGCACTCTATTAGCAGAAAGAGAAAAAACTTGCAAGAAATTACCTGGCTAGGTAGTGAAACGAGCACTTTTACACTGCTCTTGGGAGTGTAAATGAGAAACCTTTTTGGACAGCAAGGTAGCAGTATTTATCAAGAATCTCAGATTTTTTTTTTTTTCCACCTTGAAGAACTTTTGAAAGTTCACATCCGTTGTTTCCACTTTTAAGAGTGTAACCTAAGAAAATAAGTCTATGAAGATATTTATACAAGGATGTTCACGACATTGATTATATTTTCTCAAACAATGAAAATAACCCAAATATTCAGCAGGGAATTATAAAGAACAAATTGTTCCATCTACTTAGTGGAATGCTATGTAGTCAATTTTTTAAAAGATTATATTTTCAATTGATACATAACAACACACTGCGATCTTAACATTGTAAACAATATGCAGCAGCAAAGACTGAAAAGAAGCATTCAAATGTAAGTAGTGGCACTATCTGGCAACAGGATTTTGAATGATTTCATTTGTTTCTTTATTCTTACCTAGGTTTTCTTAAATTTCTGTAATGTGTACATATTTTTAGAATTAGAAAATAAATTTTAAGGAAAATAACCCTCAGCTGTAATAGGCTTGTAATTTATAATTTATCTACATAAGGGAAAGAGTGTGTAGTCACTTACCTGCCTGTGTCCCAAACTGGGTTTCTGGTGGATGAAATGTGCATCTCAGGGACATCAGTATGTACACTAACTTATTTGTTATTTCACCAGACACGTGACTTCTGACACACAATATAGTCACAGTAGAGTTTCACAAAACACATCACTAGAGTATACTAAAATAAGGTTATTTACTTAGAAATGATACACTGTATGTAATCTATATATAGAACAAAGCAATCAATGGTAAACTTAATAAGGCACCTTTTAAACCAGATGCTGTACAAAATACATTTAGTGAATTGCATATCAAAGATGAATCTATATTTTTGGTGTTTTACAATTGCATAATAAAACTGCCTGTTTTTAACCCTTTTCAGTGTTTCTGTACAACTTTCCTAATTAAGCTATAATGACACTTTCATTTTATACAATATATACCACACTTTAGTTTTTAAAATGGGCAAGGACTAGTCACTAAACGGGCTTAAATAATTCCACTGAAAGCACAGGACAGAGCACAAGCTAAAATTACAGTATATTTAAGCCTTTGCAAAAAGCAGTGTTCACACGCTTTCCTTGTGGACGATCATTACACGTAACTTCATGTGACGCTGCCCTAGATTTAACTTGACTTTTACGAATATGTCAGCTCTCTCTGCAGTTTTCGCTGTGACTCTCATAACAGCGCTAAGGCAAGAAGATGAACTGCTGCACCACTATTTTAACATCTGACCCAAGCAAACAATAAATGTTACCACTTTTAAACAGTACAAGAGCGGCAACAATGTTTAAAAATTAATTCATATTTCTGTCAAAATTATCTTACATATTTAGAAACATTTCAAGACAACATGAAACACAGGTAATTTAATTTATAAAATCTTGCCTGGAATAAATTATTCAAATTTGATCTTGGGCCAACTTAGAGATGCATGATTCTTTAAACACTGAATTGCAATTTTTGTTCTAAACAAAAGCAAAGCATCTGGGGGAAAACAGATATCAAATATTTTTTTATACAGTGAATAAATAAAAAATCTGGCACATTCTAGGAAAACATCATTTCCAAAAACCTTAAGTCACTTTCTAAGGTCAACAACACTCCTGAAATTGGAAAGGCAATTTAAAATGGTGACTGCAGTATCTTTTGTGAAAACAATTCCAGAGAAACCAGATTCAAATTTTATGCTTCAGAAACTTGTCCAATAAGAAACACAGGGAAAGCTTCGAATAGACACACTGAAGTCAATGCTAGTATGCCTTTGATTCTAGAGATATTTACCAGCAGAAAGAGAACTCAAAAGGAGACTTTTCTTTGAGGGAAGATGAAGTTTTCAGGTTGCTTTGGTTTTTTGATTGTTTTTATGCTTCACTTAAAGGGATGAGAGACAGAAGCCACAAACTTTTAAGATGCTAAGTTGTAAGCAGGACAAGTAACGGCTTCAAAGGTTTTACCAATTACCTAAGGTGCTATGAGACCCTTCCTCTTTTACTCTTAAAGTTTCTGACTTCATATTTAAGAATAAGAGTAAAAGAAGGAGAGGAAAAAAATAGGTTTCATGCAGCTTTTTTGTAGACTTTAGAATTTCAAATATGACGTCATTTGCTCTTTAAAGACCATTAATATTAAAAAACATCTTTTGTTAGAAAATATGTTTATTGAACAAGTTTCTACAGTTAGTCCTTGATATCATTTTTAATAGATCAATTTAATTAAAAAATTATAATGGTCGTCTATTACCTGGAATTTTTGCTTCCACATAGTATTTTAATATTTTAACATTTCTAAGAATAGTTCACCTTTCTTTACATTTTCCTTTATTAGGATGACAAATTATTTTCAAGATTTATAGTTATCAAATAAAAAATAAATCAAGGTTAACTTTAACTAGATCAGAGCTCATAATTATTCTTAAATTACATGGCAAGTTAGATTAAAACACCTATATTTCTCAGTATAGTGATGGGGAAAACATTCTCAAAGAGCAAGTTATTGGGTACTATCAATATATCAATTTACTTATCTTGATGAACACTCAAAACTTTAGTTATGTCAGATGCAAACTACTAAACTTGGTCAAAACTGTTAGAGCAAATTTCAAATTTGTGAATATAGAGTTTCATCCTTAAATGTCAATCACATTTTTGGTAATGGACAGATACGGGCTCTGATTCCTCCACTTTGAAGTTTTTTTTTCACTATGTTGTTATAATAACCACATTTATTTTACGCTGTACGCAAGAAAATTCTCACTTTATGCATCCATGAGTTGTTTGTTCAGAGTAAGACAGTAATATTTAAAAGGCATTACAGAAATATAATAAGTAGGTCAGAATTACTCCTTGGGAAAACAAGGCATCCATCAAATATGTATTATATTTAAATATGTTATTGGATAACAGCTGTATGGTATAGATGTAGGTATGACTAGATATGGAACTTTTTGCCTGACTCTTCACTGTCTTCACAAACTTATGAAACCGAAATCATAAAACTAAAAATTTTAAATGATTTAAGTGTCTAAAATAGTTGATGATAAATGTGTATTAACTTTGAGATAGAAATTTCTAATTTGAGGATCCCTTCATAAACAGAACTGAGATGATGGCATCTTAATGAAAGTGTATACCTGAAGTTAAACAAAGTCCTAGATTTGATACACTGTTTTGAATTAATTGTGAAGATTTTACATATAGTTTCTACTTTATATATTTTTCTGATGATCTTTTAATTTTTTTCCCTTAAGGATGGGATATGAGGTACGCATGAGCTGGTTTCTATAGTGTGAATATATGTACATGTATAAAATACGGTTGTAAAGAAGCAGGTATTTTGCAAGTAAAGCATATTACACACAAAATATAAATAACTTCCCTTTTAAAAGTTACTGAGAATAAAGAATACAGAACATGGTTATAGGCACTTACATTGCTATCAAATTCATTAATTAGTATTTACTTCAATAAGAAGTGTTTTCTTTAGAAGGTTCATGGCATTGGAAGTTCCAACTTTGGACAGGATGCTTTTCATGACAATAATAACAATTAACAAAAAAAAGTTTGTGGTGGGAGGAAAACAGTCCAAATTTACATACACTTTTTACTCCTTTTGGCCTTTATATTAACTTTAATGTTAAAAAATAAAGTTGGTGGAGAAGCTAGCTCACTTGCAAGGTAAATGGCTTTTATGCGATTGGCAAATCTCGGTCAGATAATGCATTTTTAAAGCACAAAACCAACAGCCACCAGTATCTTCCTGTGCATTCACAAATAATTTTCTTCTAATTCAAATGGCAGCAGAGGAACTCTGGTATGCACGTATGCAAACACACACCCCATCATCAAGGCATGGCACACTATCGTAAACCAAGCAGCACTGTGTCCCGAACAGGTCGCAATCCATAGGCTGTTTACAAAGGCAGAATACAAATAGATTAACGTGTTTTCAGGTAGAAGGCAAACGTGTCCATTTCTCCATCTCTGCTGAATTCATTTATCTTCTCAAGGCTTTCACAGAAAGCACCATTTTATGAACAGGTAATTCAGTACCCAGAGTTTGACTGGAGACTTATTAATCAGGATTGAAGTCTTGATGCAGTTCATAAAAATCCAATAAAAAAAAGGCATCAAAAACCAAATTTAAAATAAAGTTGTCCATATATAAAGAATGAAGTGTTTAGAAGTTCCCAGCTTGTATTCTACAGAGTACTGAAAGGTTTAGTATTAGCAGCCTGTGAAGGTGTAGTGAGGAGAGTCTGAGAACCAAGTTAACACCCTCATTCTATTCTAATTCCACCCATTCCTTGGGTGAAAACAGTTCTTGCAGTCTAGAATCTCTCCTCATGATTTTTTATCTGTCAAATCTTTACATCTTGGGATTCAACCATCTTGGCAAGTGTCTTCTTGATTCTCAGAGCTGTAAGTCTGGAGGCTGGATTGTGAGCCCAGCATTCTGACATCAGCTTCAAAACTGCTCGTAGACACTGAAAAGTAAAGAGAATGTCATGAGTGGCCACGTGTCTTTGGCAGCACTCAGCAATCAGTTCCTGAGAGGACTGAACCCCACTTACTTCATCACTGTTCCATCGATTAGACACAATTGGCCGCAAACGTTTAACACACACCACCTCACGCATATCCTCGTATGATGGATCATTGGGTACCATGTTGTAATACGGCAGCTGGTACTCTTCGACTATTCCTGCAGTGAGTGAGAAAACACAGTGGACACAAAAATGGTGGCTGGAAAAATACATCAATCCGCTCAGCGCTTGTTACTCAGCTAAGGGACTAAAATTGATTCCCCCATAAAGAAGAAGAGACTACTGAGTAGATGATTCACGTTTCATACTAAATGTATGTTCTACTTTTCTTTTTAAATATCTGATTATTTTCTATATCCCCACCATAGTTGTCCATATTGAACATGCCAACATCCCTTAAAATAAGCAAAGTGAACCATTCAACTGAAATTTTTAGTCTTATTTTTTATGTACACAGTTGCTTCTACTAATAAATGAGTAAGAGTCTTTTTTAAGCAGTAGAAAGACAATGTATATGTAGAAATGAGTTAACAAAGCAGACCCAAAATTGCTATCTGTATAAAAGGCCTGCTTGAAAGATTGACACTTAGCTGGTATCTGGGAACTTGCCTGGTAAACAGCTCTCTCTACTCATATAAATGAAAAGGGTGGCCTTTGTAACTAGAGTATTTGTGCAAACAATATAATTTGTGCTGACGACCTGCTTTCTTTCTAGAAGTTTGGAATTTTTATACATGCCAGGCAGAGGATGCCCATGTGACCAGCCTCCAAAAAAATCTCTGGGTACTAAATCTCTCATGAACTTCCCTAGATGACAATATTTCACGTTTTTACAATTCACTGCTAGGGGAATTAAGCACATCCTGAGTGACTCCACTGGGAAAGGACTTTCAGAAACTTGTGCCTGATTTCCTCTGAACTTTCGCCCCACAGGCCTTTTCTTTTCCCTTTGCTGATTTTGACGTGTATCCTTTCAGTGTAACAAATCTTTGCTATGAAGACAACTATACATTGAATCCTGGGAGTCCTAACGCAATTACAGAACCAGTGAGTGATCTTGGAGATCCCTGACATAGATGACATCTAACTTATACAGCTGAAGCTGTTATTTTTTGAATGATGAGTATACGGACATAACCAGAAACATGCTACCGAAACTCCTACCTCCTGTGATACAACGACGAGCCATTTCCCAAATGATCAAGCCAAAGCTATAGATGTCAGCCATTATGTAGGGCTGGAAATGGTTTTTATTCAGGCTTTCATCTAGCACTTCTGGAGCCATGTAGCGTTTGGTACCCACCCTAGTATTCAAAGGTACATCAACTTCATTTGTGTCACTGAAACAGAAGACAGAAAATGCCCAGGCTGAGAGAAAAGAAAATCGTTTCTTCTCTATTTTCACTGCATTGTGTAACAGTCAGAATTTGTCTCTCTCTCTCTCTCTCTGTGTGTGTGTGTTTTGTATACACAACTAAATAAAATCTAATAAGTCTACATTTCCTTATCAGTATCCTTGGGGCTAGGTGTATTTTGAAATTTAACATCTTTCAGATTTTAAACACGTATTATACCCTTTAAATATATGCTATATATTATATAACATCTCCAGCAGGGTCTGCAGCAGTACTGAATCAAAATCATTACTAAGTCCACAGAAAAAAACTAAGTATGAATATTCACAGTTAACTGAATAAATAAAGACAGTAAATACCTCAAATCACTTCAGGTCAAGTTTTGTTACCAAATAAGTTCTGTGTCTCTCTAAGAAAGAGAACAGTACTGAATATAAAATGTGGTAGAAAATTATGTCCTGCTGCTGCTGCTGCTACGTCACTTCAGTCGTGTCCAACTCTGTTCGACCCCACAGACGGCAGCCCACCAGGCTCCCCCAGTCCCTGGGATTCTCCAGGCAAGAGCACTGGAGTGGGTTGCCATTTCCTTCTCCAATGCATGAAAGTGAAAAGTGAGAGTGAAGTTGCTCAGTTGTGTTCGACTCCTAGCGACCCCATGGACTGCAGCCCACCAGGCTCCTCCGTCCATGGGATTCTCCAGGCAAGAGTGCTGGAGTGGGGTGCCATTGCCTTCTCAGAATCATGTCCTAGGATCAGTAAATGTGAAAACTGAGAGGTGTCATTTGCTTTTCTTTCTCATGTGATCCTTTGTGATTTAGGATTACATTTTTTTCTTTATGGGTCCAACCAACTTAGTTCTATTGTGAGTCTCGTTTACATACTCATACTGCAATATTTATCTTTTTTTTTTTTAATTTTGGGAGTATATTTTAGAGTTTGAAGACATGAATGACTTTTTTTTAGGTTCCCAGATCTGTTAAAATTCTGGAAACTATTCTGAAATGGAGGTCAATATAATGTACTTTATATTGTCTTAAATAGCATCTGATGAATACTTGAGCCAATAAAAACTCAATAGGATAGAAAACTGTAATAATGACAGAAGAAGATTAAACTTTTTGATGTTTGCTTTATTATATACTTTAATTTTATGGCCTGAAATGAATTTTGAAATGTGAAATGGCTGCTGTACTCTAGAGTTATAACATTAAAACAATTTCAATGTTTTCCTAAAAATGTGATATTCTCATTGTTTAAAAATATTGACAATATCAAGTAGTGATGAAGCAATGGCATACATAAATCTTGTTTATGGGAGTATAAACTGATGCACACTTTCTAAAGGGACAACCTATTAATATGGTTTAATATACACATACTCTCTGTCTAGCCCCTTCTCCAGAAATCCACTATGAAGAAATACTTGTACAAGAACTCTGGAATATTATATATGGATAAAATACAATATTCATTGAAGCACTTTTTAAATAACAGAACCTGGAGGCAACTTTAATGTCCACCAGTTGGGTCACAGATGGGATAAATTATAGTAATCTATAAAATGGAGAAGTTTCCATACTGCTCTTAAAAAGAGTAAAGATCTATATAAACTGAAGTAGATGTCTAAGACAATAAAAATTAGGAAACCAAGAATATGTAGAGTAGGATGTAATTTTTGTAAAAAACAAAAACCACAATGAGAACAAAACACTAAGACGAACCTCCCCCCAAATCCTAATTTATAATCACAGGAGCACAGATGCGTGTTTGCAGGGCCTCCCTGGTGGCTCAGATGGTAAAGAATTTGCCTGCAATGCAGGAGACCCAGGTTCAATCCCTGGGTCGGGAAGATCCCCTGGAGAATAGAATGGCAACCCACTCCAGTATTCTTGTCTGGAGAATTCCATGGACAGAGGAGCCTGGTGGGCCACAGTCCACGGGGTCGCGAACAGCTGGATACGACTGAGCGACGAGCACTGTCACTGCACTTTTTTTCACGCGTTTGGAGCCCCACTGTCCTGAATACAAACAGGGAAAGAGACGGAAATACCAGACCACCTGACCTGCCTCTTGAGAAATCTGTATGCAGGTCAGGAAGCAACAGTTAGAACTGGACATGGAACAACAGACTGGTTCCAAATAGGAAAAGGAGTACATCAAGGCTGTATATTGTCACCCTGCTTATTTAACTTCTATGCAGAGTACATCATGAGAAACACTGGGCTGGAAGAAGCACAAGCTGGAATCAAGATTGCCGGGAGAAATATCAATAACCTCAGATATGCAGATGACACCACCCTTATGGCAGAAAGTGAAGAGAACTAAAAAGCCTCTTGATGAAAGTGAAAGAGGAGAGTGAAAAAGTTGGCTTAAAGTTCAACATTCAGAAAACGAAGATCATGGCATCTGGGCCCATCACTTCATGGGAAACAGATGGGGAAATAGTGGAAATAGTGTCAGACTTTATTTTTCTGGGCTCCAAAATCACTGGAGACGGTGACTGCAGCCATGAAATTAAAAGACGCTTACTCCCTGGAAGGAAAGTTATGACCAACCTAGATAGCATATTCAAAAGCAGAGACATTACTTTGCCAACAAAGGTCCGTCTAGTCAAGGCTATGGTTTTTCCTGTGGTCATGTATGGATATGAGAGATGGACTGTGAAGAAAGCTGAGCGCCAAAGAATTGATGCTTTTGAACTGTGGTGTTGGAGAACACTCTTGAGAGTCCCTTGGACTGCAAGGAGATCCAACCAGTCCATTCTAAAGGAGATCAGCCCTGAGTGTTCTTTGGAAGGAATGATGCTAAAGCTGAAACTCCAGTCCTTTGGCCACCTCATGCGAAGAGTTGACTCACTGGAAAAGACTCTGATGCTGGGAGGGATGGGGGCAGGAGGAGAAGGGGACGACAGAGGATGAGATGGCTGGATGGCATCACCGACTTGATGGACTTGAGTTTGAGTGAACTCTGGGAGTTAGTGATGGACAGGAAGGCCTGGCGTGCTGCGATTCATGGGGTCAGAAAGAGTTGGACACGACTGAGTGACTGAACTGAACTGAACTATCTTTAGAAGATTAAAATAATCCCAGACACCAGGCAAAGAACCACTCACCTGTTGAACTTAACAGCAAGGCCCAGGTCAGCAATGCAGCAACTTCCATTTTTCTTGATGAGTATGTTTTTGCTCTTCAGGTCTCGATGAGCAATTGCAGGCTTTCCTTGAGTGCCATAAATTTCTGTGTGGAGATGGCACAGACCACAGGCAGCCGAATAAGCCAACTTAAGCAGGGCTCTGGTGTCTAGTGTAGCACATTTCAGGAAATCATAGAGAGATCCGTTTTCATGGTAATCAGTAATCAAATAGAGCTGAGTCCAGGAACCTGTACCTTTAATGTCTGCTGCTATAAAACCTGTTTAATTAATGAGTTTAAAAGGTTAGTTCTCAGAGGTGGCTAGGAAGAATAAAAGATGTTCATTCAGGATACTGAGAATAACTTGGGTATCATCTATAGATAATATAAATTTAACTTAGCTGACAACATCTCTTGAATGTATTACTCAAATTTTCATCTGTCATTTACACATAAGTCTATACTTTTGTAATTAAATAATCTTAATCATAGAAATGATAATATGACTAAGAAAAAGATCACATATGTAATAACCTGAGGGAATGTTGTTAATCTACATGATTCCCTAAGCACCAAGAACTATGAAGAAGGAATGTAGAAAAGGCTCTTCATTTCAAACTGAAAAGCGGACACATTAAAAGTTCCGTTCAGTCACTCAGTCGTGTCAGACTCTTTGCGACCCGACCCCATGGACTGCAGCACTCCAGGCCTCCCTGTCCATTGCCAACTCCTGGAGCTTGCTCAAACTCATGTCCATCGAGTCAGTGATGCCATCCAACCATCTCATCCTCTGTCCCCTTCTCCTTCTGCCTTTAATCTTTTCCAGCATCAGGGTCTTTTCCAATGAGTCAGTTCTCCACATCAGGTGGACGAAGTGCTGGTTAGGTTAACTATGCTCTATGCTGGTAGGTCTCTCCCCTCACCCCATTTATACAGGAGCAAAATAACCTAGGTATGATCTGATCAGTACGGTGCATAAACTCATCTACCTTCCCGGGCTTTCTTTTCAGCTACAATTTCCTTGCCCTTTACTTTAAAGAGTTAAAAATTAAGTTAACTATATTCAACTAAGAGTTTGATCCTAACTAAGCTAACGCCCACTTGCCCATCAATGGCTCATCACATCTGCCTTTTCAGCCTGGTTCACTGACAAGCAAGTTCACGATACTGGCTTTCTTTCCTTCTCCTCTTGTCTGTCCTCTCTTCAAAAGAAGGTCAGAGAGTGCTGAGTTGAGTAATAGCCCTCCCCCTGCAACCAATTCATGTCCACCAGGTCTCTATAAATGTGACCTTATTTGGAGACAGGTCTTTGTAGATATAATCAAGTCCCGGTGATTACAGTAGGTACCTACTCAATGACTAGTATCCTCACAAGAAGAGGGAAGTCTGGACACAGACACAACGGGCGAAAGGTCATGTGCCAACAGAGAGTGTGAAATGCTGAGGACAGTTAGCTGGTGATCACCAGAGTCTGGAAGAGGCAGGAAGAGTCCTCCCCTAAAGCCTTCAGAGAGCCTGGACTTGCCAACACCTTGCTTTTAAACGTCTGGCCTCCAGAACTCTGGAGAGGATTAAGCTTCTATTGTTTTAAGCCACACAGTTTGTGGTCATCTGCAATAAGCAGTTCCTGGAAACTAACACGGTTAGTGTAGGAAACTATTAGCAACATGCTATGCACTCTCTAAAGGAAAGGGCAAGGAAATAGTCACTGAAAAGAAAGCCAGGGAAGGCAGATGAGTTTCTGTGCCATACCGATCAAATCATACCAGGTTATTTTGGTATTGTGTAAATGGGGGTGAGGGGAGAGCCCTACTAGCACAGACCGTAAATGAGGCTGCATCTCACAGAGGTGGGGGGTGATTCCATTCACAGGAGGCAAAGGTGCACATAGTTAAAGTGACCTAGAAAACTGTTTCAATTACCTTTTAGAGACTCTTTTTGGGTTACTATATGAGTATGTCCAATAAACTACATTATTTCCAATTTACAACTCACTGCTGCTTCTCTTCCGCCGGGTAATAAATTTGGACACACCTAGTTTAATTGAGCTTCACACTGTGTTTGTTTTTTTTTTTAAAACAAACTAAAGGTCTCTGACAACTCCGACCACAAGTCTTATAGAAGCTGCTTTTCAAACAGTATTTGCTCACTTCATGTGTCACGTTTTGGTAATTCTCAAAAAACTTCAAACTTTTCCATTATTATTATACTTATTATGGTGATCTATGATGAGTGATGTTTGATGTTACTATTGTAGTTTTGGCATTTTTTAGCAGTAAAGTATTTTTACACTAAGGTATGTACATTGTTTATTAGACATAATGCAACTACACATTTAGACTACAGTACGGTATAAACAACTTTTAAATGCACTTGGAAACCAAAATATTTGTGTCATTTGCTTTATTGCTGTATCTGATTTATTGCAGTGGTTTGGAACCCAAGCCCAAAACACCTTTGAGGTATGTATAGAGACTGGCTGGCTGCATTCAGGCCTGGGTTGTATTTAAAGCAGATATTCCACCAGGTTTCCTTACCCAAATGCACACAGCTGAGCTCACATGTTTTCAAGCCCTTGAGCTAGGCTTCCACCGGCACCCCATTAACCTTCTAGAACATGGGACTAAAATAAAATGTGTACTCACCAAGTATATTTTCATGGCGCATTAGCACAGTTTGATAGATTTCTGTTTCTCGAAACCAGCTAGCCTCTTCAGTGGTAAAGAACACTTTGACTGCCACCTTCTCCCCACGCCATTTACCCATCCACACTTCTCCATATCGGCCTTTACCAACCTGCCGAACCATCTGAATCTGTTTGGCAATAGTTCGCTGAACCTTCATAGGAAAAAGTAAAATGAGAAGTATTAAGATTGAGAAAGTGGTTTAATAGGCTAACCCATCAAAAAGAATGGTATACACAACCAACCAACTCCAATATTAATGTTTATACAGTTGGCCTCTGTATCCGTTCTGCATCCTTGGATATGGAAGGCTAGCTGTAAGAGACCTGAGCATCTGTACATTTTCGTATCTTCAGGGGATCCTGGAACCAATCCCTCAAGTAAATCCCAAGGGAAGACTGTACTGTATTCAGAAGGAGAGGCAACAATGTACAATATATTCTAAAATCACAAAGTAACAGTCTGTCAGTGTGACAGACAGTTTGCAAAAATGGTCAATATAATTCCCCTTCTAGTACATACAGTCTTGGGTAGTCTCCGTGCCCAGACTCTGGGCTTGGCTACATGAATTGCTTTGGGCAAAAGAAAAACAGCTAAAGTATTAACAGAACAAGGGAAAAGTCTTTGTGCACTGGGATTTACCCTTTCTTGCCATTTTAGGGCACTCTGTAACCAAAACGAGCAAAACCATACCAACCATTGGCCATGTACATAAACTTTACCATTTGGGTCTAGCTGAACAAATTCAGAAAAAGAACTGCCAAGAAGACCCACAGAATCATGAAAAATAATCGTTAGTTGTTTCAAGTCACTGGCGTGTGGGGTGGTTTATCATGTCACAAAATCCAAAATGACAGTTAGAAACGTTCAGCTCAGTCTGTATGTAGGACCCCACGTGGCCTGGCCCTTGCCTAACTCTTCCGCCTGACCTTTCACTCTAATCCCCCACACGCATCCCTCTTATCTACCTTGTTTCAATTTTTAGAATTCAGTCAAGCTCATTCCTCTCTCAGTCTTTTTGTATGTATAGTTTCCTTAAGAGTATTATTTCTCTCTCAAAAACTTCATAGCACATATATATTTCTCAGTTGCTGCACTTACCACAATTGTAACTATTGGTGTATATATTTGTTTGAATTCCATCCCCCACGACTCACAGAACACAGATATTTATACAGGACAACATCTTTAGTACACCACTGTTTTCATCAGTATTTGTTGGATGAAAGAAGCACATAAATTGCGACCTTTCATTTTCAGAAACATTATCAGCCAATCTAAACCAATACAGTGACTCTGACACCACGGTCCAGGCGGGAAACACAGTTAAATGGGCTCGATTTATGAGTGTCTAAACTGACTCACTTTATGTATCACTTGTTACACAATCCTTTTGTGATTTCTTTTTAGAAAGTCAGAATTACTGAGGTCTAATTTATATATAATAAAACTCACTCTTTTTGAAAACGTGTTTTGACATATGTACACAGTCATGTAACCACAACCAAACATCACAATTAAGATGTAGAGAATCGAAGTCAATTCCCTCTCCACTACCTTCAGTCTCTGGCCTCACTGATCTCTCTTCTGTCCCTACAGCTTTGAGTATGACATAAATGGAAACACGCAGTGAGCAGCCTGTGTCCAGCTCCTTTCGTTCAGCATAAAATACCCTGAAACGCACTTCGCTGCTGTTGCGCGTATCAGCAGTTTGCTCCTTTTTACTGCCAAGCGGTACTCCACTCTAAGAATGTACTGCAATTTATTCATTTAGCAACTGATGGATTTTTGGGTTGTTTACAATTTTTTTTTTTAATTGAAAACATTTACTTGTTTGTTTATTAGGCCACATGGCATGTGGAATGTTCCCTGACCAGGGATTGAATCTGTACCTCTCCCCAACTCCTGCCTTCCTGGTGGTGGAAGCACGGAGTCTCAACCACTGGACCCCGCCAGGAAAGTCCCCAGGCTGTCTACAACTTATAAATAAAGCTGCTGTGAACTTTCATAGTCTTTTTATGGAACATGTCTGCATATCTTTTCTTTTTTAAAATTCATTTATTTGGCTACGTCGTGTCTTAGCTGTGGCATGCAGGCTCCTGACTGCTGTGCACAGGTTCCGTAGTTGCAGCTCACGGGCTTAGCTGCCCCTCAGCATATGGGATCTCAGATAACCAACCAGGGATTGAACCCATGTCCCCTGCACTGCAAGGCAGATTCTCAACTACCGGAGCACCAGGGAAGCCCCTGCGTACCTATCCTGCAAACACTTAGCAGGGGGGCTGCTTCACTGGATTAAAGCCAACCATCCACCTGTTTCCCAAAGTAGCTGTATTTTACATATCAATCAGTGTTGCATGGGATTTCCAGGTGATCTATCTTCTTTTCCACACTTAATGCTCTCTCAGTTTTCATCAAACTAGTGGATGTGCAGTAGTATCTCACTGTGTTTAATCTGCATCTCCCTGATGACGCTGAGCATCTCTTCATGTGCCGTTCATATCTATCATCCTTATATTTTCTTTGGGCAAGCGACTGTTCAAATCTTTTGTCCATTTAAAAGACTGGGTTTTTTGACTCATTACTGAGTTGTAAAAATTCTTCATATATTCTGCAACACAAATTCTTTAGCAAAACTCTTCTGCCAGTTTGTGACTTTATTTTTTCGTCTTCTTAATAGTATCTTCTGAATAGGAAAAGTTTTAAATTTTAAGAAAGACCAATTTATCATTTTTTAAAATGACTTTTCCTTTTGTGTCCTAAGAAATCTTCACTCAAAGTTATAATAATTTCCTAAAATATTTTCTTTTAAAGGTTTTGTACTTTTATATTTAATCCATTTCAAGGTGATTCTGTATTGTATATGGAGTGAGGTACGGGTCAAGATTCACCTTTTGGCAAATGGATACCCAATTTTTCCCGCACCATTTGCTGAATAGACTCTCTTCCTCCTGAATTACCGTGGTATCCAAATCAACCGATCACATACTTGTATGTTCATCTTCAGACTCTGTTCTGTTCCCGACACACACATTTATCCTGACGCCAGGATTAAACAGTGTTGACCACTACAGTTTCACAATGAGCCCAGAAATCAGGTAGTGAATCCTCTTTACTCTTTTTCAAAACTTTTTGGCTCTTCTAGGTCCTCTGCATTTCCAAACAGTCATTAGAATAAACTCATCAATTTCTATAAGTTTGCTCTGATTATGATTTGGACTGAATTGAAATTATAAATCAATTTTAGGCTAATTGAAATCTTAATATTGAGTCTTCTGATACAAAAACAGGCTGTATCTACATCTCCTTATGAATGGTTTTGTTAATTTCTTTTGGCAATGTTTTCTGATTATAAGTGTACAGGTCATACATAAATGCTGTCATGCTTATTCCAAAATATTTCACATTTTTAATGCTATTTTAAATGATACTGCCTTTAAAATTTTAATCCCTGTTTGTCGACAGCGTATATAAATTCAATGATTTTTGTACAAAGACCTTATTATGCAATCTTGATAAACTCACTTATTGGTTGCTGTCGTTTTACATTATCATTCTTGACATTTTCTATGTAGACAATCATGCTGTTCACATATGAAGACAGTTTTACTTTTACCTTTCCAATTTAATGACAGAATTACCTGATTCAATGAATTTTAAAATTAGACATCAATGATTTAAACACATCCAACTAAACAAAGCCTTTAAAATCTGAATGTCTAGTGTTTATTATAAGTATCCCCTTCACCCTTAAATCCAAATATTTCTATACATATAACTCTCTGAGAATTACCTACATCTCCCTTTAACATTATTTTTATGAACTGTATTTCCGTAATATAGTTTTGTACTGCAGTATAAGAAGTATAGTTCTTCTTATTAAGATGATCTGTGGGAGTAACTTCTCTTTGATTTCAGAATCTGAAATACTTATATTTCTCCCAATCGATCAATTTAACCTTACAAATGCAAAGAATTTTATACCTGATTCCTCAAGATGGTTGTTAAAAATGTGTGAGCTAATGCTGACACTTATACAGCACTTCATGACCACACTTTGTCTCTTAACCTTGCTTGCGGCTCTTCCTTACCTGCCTATCCTTTCTTATTTCATATTTCTTATTTCAACTAATTTAATCTTCTAACCATCTCTCTTGTGACTCAGCTGGTAAAGAATTTGCCTGCAACGTGGGAGAGCTGGGTTCGATCCCTGGGTTGGGAAGACCCCCTGGAGAGGGGAAAGGCTACCCAGCCCAGTATTCTGGCCTGGAGAATTCCATGGGGTCACAAAGAGTCGGACACAACTGAGCGGCTTTCACACCAGCGTATGGCAATACATTCTGTGTCAGTGGGCCATTGGCGCCTACACGGCAGCCCAGCTTACCAGTAAGGGCAATCCAGACCCACTGCCAGAGCTCTGTGACTGGTCAATGAGGTCTCTTAATGACTCTCCAGCTGGAATAAATGCTTCATCTTGCTCCAGATCACGATTGTAACGGCGTCTGCTTGAGATGCTCTTGCAATAGTGTCTTTTATTTTAAAAGAGCAGAAGATAACTACATTAAAATTCTAAAACAATAAAAGTCTAAGGTAAGAAAAGTCTCGAGGCTGTTGACACTATCAGCATTCCTTCATCACGTGGGTTCATAACCAAATGAGTCTTATCACAGATAATATATTCTCTGTTAAAATAATGTCCAGAGAGAGAGTTTCTGAAATAGAGAGCTATATACTACCTTAAAATGGAAAGACGTCCATGGTACGTTGGCAAGTGAAAAAAACTGATTAAAAAACAGCATGTAAAGTTTCACCCTCACTATAAACAGTTTAAAATTATATGTATCTATACTTGTCTGAAAGGATTAGAAAGGATATCTAGCAAGTTAAATAATAGCTATTGTTGGGGATGTAAGAATATCCCTTCTCTGCTTTACATATGTTTTTTCATTTGAATTTATAAATGTAGTTTTACATCATAATGAACAATAAATATACTACCATTTTTAAAAAGGGAAAAGGAGTTTACGGAAAAGAAGTCAAACAAGTTCATTCTGATATTTTTAAAGGTTTTTGAAAAAAACTTCAAATTATGAGATGTTTCAAACATTTAAACAGTTAGAGATTAATTAGCACCCATGTGTGAACCATTTAAATTTAATAAATATTAAGCTATAATTTTATGATATATTTAAAATAACATTAAAATATCTGAAATTTCCCTGATAATTTCATTTTCTTCTTTTAATCCTAAGAGACAAACACTGTCTTGAAGGTGGCTATAGCCTTCCTATCTGTGTATTTATACCTTTACCATAAAAAGTATATACTCACACACAAAATTTTTCCTCTGGATACTAATTTCTATAAATGGCATATGTTGTATTAATATTTTACATCTTGTATAAAAAAACTTATGTATTACATATTTATCCATGTGGATACATACAGCTCATTTTTATTGATGTTCAGTGTGTCAGGCACTGTTCTGTGACTTACTTCAACTTTATTAAACTCCTAAGAGGTAAGTTGTAGTGTTTCCTTTTTACAAAAGAGGAAACCATAGGCCTAGGGCCCACCATTTGTCCCAAGTCAGACAGGTGGCTAATTATTCTCCAATACTGAGGCAAGACCCTTCTGAGTGCTATAACCAGAGCCCCGTGAATTATGAGGTTTTGAGGTTACATAGCTGGTGAGAAGAGACGCTGCTCACAGCCTTGTGTGAGCACTGAATATCGGTCCTTCGACCTTTTCAAGTGGTCTTTCTCAGCTTTGGGGGGTTTGCTCACTTGAAATCACTGACCAAGATCAGCTGAATATTCTGTGGGACCATTCTGAAGACATCTATAGAGTTCTTTCTCTATGAAAACTCTCTCCTTTCCAGCACTCTGTACCTGTGAACCATAGCTGCTGCTCTCTCCCCAGACTCTCGGCTATACCTCCTTGACTCAGAGTGCCTGCTGGGCTCTGCGTGAGCTCTTCCTGTGTCCCGCAATCAGACATTCTTTTCAGGGAGTGAGCTGGGCAATAACAGGACTCGCCGCGTTTGTTTCCTGTCTCTCGGGGGTCAGTGTCCTTAGTAAGTGAATGGCTTACTGACTACAGGTTTCACTGTAAGCTAATCCGCTTGGGCCACTTCACTGGGCTTACTGGAGGCAGAATATTTAGGTCTTTTGTTCTTGGGCCAGATGGATGTTCCCTAAGAATAATCTTCTTATACATTATCTAGAGGGAACAAGCTTGGCTAGCACGGTTCTGGATGGCTGAGGAGCCCACAGATTATTACGTAAATATTCACTTTACCTCCTTATTTTTACTATACCATTTACCTCACCCTCAGTAATGGGACACCACAGATGAGAACATTTTTGCTCTTTCCCTGAGACAACACTTCTAGCCTTTTGTTCATGATCAAAGTCACATGATCATTCAGAATAAGAACAGGGATCTCAACATCACTGGTATCTGGCAACCAAAATGGCCCACAACATTTCTCACCTCCTGGCACACCTGTCCTTGTTTAATTCCCTTCCATAATGCACCAGGGCTGACCTGGGTGACCAACAGAATACGGACGGCAGAAGAGATGGTGCGACTTCTGAGTCTAGATCACATACAGCATGCATCTTTCACCTTGGTCTCTGGACCGTTCACTCTGCACTGGAAGCCAGGCTTCCTGCTGTGAGTAAGCTCATGCAGGCAGTGCTGTAGAGAGGTTCATATCGGAGGAACTAAGATCTCCTGCCAACCTGTGAGCCTTGCAAGTGAGCTACCCTGGAAGAGGATCTACCAGTTCCAGTCAAGCCTCCAGGTGAGTGCAGCATCTGCTGACATCTGGCTGAATGTCATGAAAGATCCTGAGCCACCCAGTCAGGTCACTCCTGAAGTCCTGACCCACAGAAACCGTGAGAGGTAATAATAACCGCTGTTTCAAGTCACTAAGTTTGGGAGTGATTTCTTAATATAGGATTGCACAACCAATACAGCATCTGACCTTCTGAAAATAGACTTTCAGGCAGCCACCCTCAACCTAACTTCCAGAGGTTAGTACTGCCAATTCTTGAACTTCTTGGGGAATTTTGTAGTACAGATTGGTTGCTGTTTGTCTTTCTCAATTTCTAGCCTGGGATTCAGATTTTTTAGGTCTATACTCATCCATAAGCTTCACAGATTCCACAGCTTTTTGCTGTCATCTTGTCTCCCTGTCCTAGCTGAACAAAAAATTTTAATCTCTGCCAGTGTAACAGATAAAAAATAATACCTCAGTATGATTTTAACTTACATTTTTCATATTATGAGTATTCTTGAGTCATCTTTTTCTTTTAAGAGCCATATGTATTTCTATTTAAACAAACCATTATGTTCATTTTTTGGGGGCCTAATTACTGAATTGATTTTTTTTCTTTTTGATTTATAGAAGCTCTTTATATTTGAGAAATTAGCTCTTTGTAATATAAGCAGGGGATATTTTTCATGTTATACTGTCGTCTCTCCATTTATAGTGGTTTCTACCATAGAGTAAAGTTTTATCTTTATGTAGTTGACATCATCAATCTTTTCCTTTTTAATTTTAAGGTTTTTTTTTTTTTTTGGCTTGTAAGATTTGTGTCAGATTCAGATTATTTTTAAAAACTATTCCAAGGTTTGTTCTAGTATTTTAATCATTTTACTTTATATATGTAAATATATATACATATATACACACACATGAATTTTATATCCACATGGCTAAATCTGGTTCAAACTTATTTCAGTGTACAGAACTGACTCAACTTCAGTTTTCTCCATATAGCTATCTACTCCCAAATCCATTTACTGAATAAGCCAACTTTTCCTCAGTAATCTGAAATGTCACCTTTATCACATACTAACTAACTTTATATACTTGGGTCTACCTATAGGTCTAGTAACCAGTCCCACTGATCTCTCGGTTTATTCACATATCAGTCAGATAATGTTTTATTATGAAGTTTATGCCCTCCTCTTATCACTTTTCTCTTCTGGCAACTGTCTTCTGAAATCATGACTAAATGCAAATAGCTCTGAACCACCAAATAACTCAAGAATGGTAATATATAAAGTTGATTTCCTGGGACAGGTTTTAAACATTCAGATATAAGAAAGTTCAGTATTCTATAAATAAGGAAATCTAAGTATTCATGAACATAACAAGAAGTACAATGTTGTGTCCAATTAACTGACTGATAGTAAGGTCCTCTGTTCACTTAAGAAAACTATAATACCGTTAATTAAAGGAAATATAACCAGAGACTACAAATTAACGGTTTCTGAAATACATTCAGTGTCAATGGTTTCTGCCTACTGGCTTTAAGAACAACTGTTTATATCTACTACTCAACAAAATACTTCGCATCAAAATAATTATCTTACTTGTAACAAAAGCAGCTGGAGAAAATGATCATAGCAATTATGCAGACAGCCATAGAAATGAGCAAAGCCAGCCATCGAATGCTGCCATCGAAAAACGGACCTGACAATGGAAATAAACAATAAAAAAGATGTATTATCTTTCTATTACATCTTAAAAGGAAAAAATAACTTGTAGTCCTGAACTCTAGAAAGCCTGCTTATTGTTAAAACCACAGAAAATAGTTCACTGAGATTTACGATGAGTGCACTTCTCTCTGCTAACCTACCTATAACAACAGGGGGCAGTGTAGGTTGTAAATACTGGTTACATAAGTTGGTCCGACAACATTCTATTGTCCGGCGTAGCTGGGCTTTTGGTGAATCCTAAAGGAAGAAAATTAGAAATAATTTGATAAATGAAACTGATAAATAACTTTTAAAATATTCATAAAATATAATTTCTAATTCAGTGAGTGAAAAGGACCTGCCAAGTTTATGTGTGAAAAATGATATGGAAAAAATTTGAATCTGTGGTGAAATAGTATTGTGAAGACTCTAAATTTTTTTTTTCCTGAAGAAGAATGTATTATGTGGTGTCTGAGAACACTAGACTATAACTTAATTACAAATAAACAAAAGTTTATATATATTTTTAACCCAAAGTTTGGCATTTCTTAAGATATTACTATTTGTTTTTAATAAAATGGCAAAGTCATGAGATCTTTTCTTATAAAAGATGGGGTAATACATTTCATTACAATGACAAATTAGTAGGGTAAATATGAACTCGTGGTAGTACTGAGACTTAGATGGATGAGACTAAAGATCTGACTAAAACTTGGAGTGTGTCCTGGGCCAAATAAATTGCATATTATAAAAGGTAGTCAAATAGGCAGAAGATAGATGATTTTGCATATAACAACTATGTTGAAACTAATGAACTTAATACAGAAGAAAATAAGTGTTTGTGGTGAGGGTAAGGGCAAAATATAGAAACAGTACTTCTGATAGTTAGAGACCACTAACCAGATATGTGTCCCTAATAGATCAGAAAATGAGCCGAGGGAAAGACTGCAGTCATGGGAACAGATGTCAACAATTATATGTGAAGTTTTATTTAACCAAAAATATAGTATTTGAGAAGTTCTTAATTTGAATGCTGACATTTCAGCACTGCCTGAAAGAAGTGACATTCTAGACCAAAACAGCAACAGAAAGGAGCTGTCTGTCATTATGAAAGTAACAAGAAGATAAGCAGAAATTAACCGTGTTAGTCTTAAATATCAGAGGGCCAGAAAGGGGGACCTCGGCATAATCGGGTATTCCTTTTAAAAAGGCGAATATGAGATTCCGTAAGGGAATCTACATGGGATTCTATGAGGGACTTGAGAGCCCCGTAAGATAAGACGGGTCAAGAGTATTTGGAAACCTCCAAAAGCACACGTTTTACACTTGAACTGAATTTTAAACTTTCTAACAAACTGTTACTTTTAAATTATCATAAAAATAGAAAAGGAAGACGCGTCAGAAGTTACACAAGTGACTCTAGGAAAAAAAAAAATCCCAGATCTAGAGAAAACTTACATGAAGGATGGAATGAAGTATAATCAAAGATGGATAAAAAGAAGTGTAAAGCATCCAAGAATAGTCCCACTATGCTAAAGTTCAAAATGAGCTTAGCCTTGCAGGACCGAAAATGTAAGGAAAAATCAGCAAAGGGTTTTTAGCAGCGCCAGAAGAAGGACTACAAGGCGACAGGCGCAATGCGACGGAGGACAAAGAGAAGAGGCGTTTCCTGAACACTGGCTCCTCAGTCTCCCCCTCAGGGATGACTGCAGGTAGGAAGAACGCAGACCGAACCCCGGTAAGCACGTCTGGGATCCCAGAGGTACGCAGAGACCCTGCAATGCTTCTGTGTTCTGTCTGAATTCCTATCTTCTAAGCTCCAATGCTTTGGCCACTCGATGCAAAGAGTCAACTCACTGGAAAAGACCCTGATGCTGGGAAAAATTAAAGGCAGGAAGAGAAGAGGGTGGTGGAGGATGAGATGGTTAGATAGCATCAACTACTCAATGGACATGAATTGGAACAAACTCTGGGAGATAGTGGAGGATAGAGGAGCCTGGCATGCTACAGTCTGTGAGGTTGCAGAGAGTTGGACATAACTTAGTGACTGAAGAACACAACACAAAGCTAGATGAATTACCACAGGAAGATGAGAGCACTGGGAAGAGGGCTGAGACAGGTACAATTCAAAGATTTTAGAAACGAGGAGTGTTGTAAACTAGATAGCTAAATGTTGTATTACTTTTAAAAGGGAAAGAAAGTGTTTGCCAACAACAGATTGGAGGCAGCATAGTATTACGAAAACAAGGATTCTGCAATCAAACAGCTTAAATGCTAGCTTTGCCACTTATTATATTTGTGACCCTGAGCAATGATCTTACTTCTCTCTGGGCTTTAGCTTCCTCTCCTGTAAGATGGAGGATAAAAAATACCTACCTTATAGGATAATTGGGAGAAAATGAGATAAACTGTACCAAGCACTTAACATATTAAAGTAAACAGTAAAATGTTCAAGAAATTAATTCTTCTTCCTCTAATGAACGTGACATGGATCTCAGTCAAGATTCTAGAATAAGTCAAAAATGCCTGCAGTCTCTGGGAGGACTCACTGTGGCTTCGCTGAGAATAAGCAACATGAGACTCATGTCTTCCTTCAACAGGTTAACTATATATCTGGGAAGGCGAAAGTTAAGTGTGTCTAGATTGCGATGTCGGTCGACACAAACTTTCTGGTTCCTGCACTCCCCACTGCCACGCCCGACCTAAGCCCATTTGTATCTCTGATTTTATGTGGGCAATAAAAATTCCTGTGCGGTAAAAAACTTACTTGGCATTCATGAAATAGAGGAGATTCTAACTTATTTAGTGAACGTGAATGGGGGTGGCGGGTTAGGAGGAATGCCACAGGAGAAAGTAACTGAAACCAAACTAAGGAATGGCAATGCTTCTTCTGAGGAATAACTCACCCTACAGGAAGAGACAATACGCTGTATCTACCTACAGAGGCTGGATGGTATGAGGGAAAACCAAGGCCTGGGATGGCAATGCTTCTTCTGAGGAATAACTCACCCTACAGGAAGAGACAATATGCTGTATCTACCTACAGAGGCTGAATGGTATGGGGGAAATCGAGACCTGGGATGGCAATGCTTCTTCTGAGGAATAACTCACCCTACAGGAAGAGACAATACGCTGTATCTACCCACAGAGGCTGGATGGTATGAGGGAAATCAAGGCCTGGGATGGCAATGCTTCTTCTGAGGAATAACTCACCCTACAGGAAGAGACAATACGCTGTATCTACCCACAGAGGCTGGATGGTATGAGGGAAATCGAGGCCTGGGATGGCAATGCTTCTTCTGAGGAATAACTCACCCTACAGGAAGAGACAATACGCTGTGTCTACCCACAGAGGCTGGATGGTATGAGGGGAAATCGAGGCCTGGGATGGCAATGCTTCTTCTGAGGAATAACTCACCCTACAGGAAGAGACAATACGCTGTATCTACCCACAGAGGCTGGATGGTATGAGGGAAATCGAGGCCTGGGATGGCAATGCTTCTTCTGAGGAATAACTCACCCTACAGGAAGAGACAATACGCTGTATCTACCCACAGAGGCTGGATGGTATGAGGGGAAATCGAGGCCTGGGATGGCAATGCTTCTTCTGAGGAATAACTCACCCTACAGGAAGAGACAATACGCTGTATCTACCCACAGAGGCTGGATGGTATGAGGGAAATCGAGGCCTGGGAAAAGAACGGTGACTAGCACTTGAGACTGTTTTGACCCAAAACCGACAGCGTGTGGACGCACCGGGAGGAAAGGGTGAGGTGCCCGCAGAATAGCTGTTCTGCTCAGGTGAGGTGCCAGGTAAGTTAACAGTGATTTGTAGCAAGATACACAGAAGGTAACCCAAGTGGTTGTCAACATTTTCGTCTGTGTAACCCCTAGATCAGTGGACATGAACTCAGGCAGACTCTGGGAGATAGTGAGGAACATGGAGGCCTGGTGTGTTGCACGGGGCTGCAAAGTCGGACACGACTTAGCGACTGAACAACCACCCCTCTAAATGAATTCCGAAACACGATGTATTCCCTTATATATTTTTAGGCTAACATCTAAAATTTTTCATTATAAATAGGTGCAAAGAATGTATTGATAATAGCTTACTTACTGCACTTTTTAAAACAAAGTTAAAATAACTCAAATCTATTCAGGAGCATCTAAATAAAATACCAATTCAATACCCATTATCACTATTTTAAAAAATAAATGGGCAAATCGGAAAATGTTATAGCATTCCTTTTTCTCCTTATGCTATTTCGTTTCCACATTTCCCACAATCATTATGCCCTAATGTAATATATCATGATATAATTCTCTCCCTCAAAAATAAACATATATAAATATAAATTAATCTCTTTACTTCCTGTGATAGGATATCTTTAAGTCTTAAAAAATTATTCTGGCTTGACTTATCATCACAATTATTAGTATAAAATTAATCAAAATTACATGTACATTATAACCTCTACATAAAAAGAAAATTTTATTGGAAAGGTATGAGATGGACAGGACTTAAATAAAACTAGTTTATAAATTCATGGACAATTACTTATTGCTAGAATGAGAAGAGTCTGGCATTTAACTTTATTCCTATTTCTCTCTTTTCCTCTTTTTGGGTGAGTACTAAGATTTTTTGTTAAACAAAAAGATGGTAATGGAAGGATTTGTTGTACCACTGCCCCATAATTCTTTGAAGACCTTCCAATCGTATGACAAAGATCTATAATAATCCTACTATGAAAAGTTATTTTAAATGAAGCAGTTTGGTTGAAAGCAAAAAATGATGAACTACCAAACATGCAAATATATTTGCTATCCCCATGTTCCCCACACTGGTACTAAGATTTTGAATTATAACAGCATTCAGGAACTTGAGGATTTACATTCCAGGCCACTAATCAGGAAACCGTGAGAAGGCTGATTGTGGAGAGGGAGGAACAGAGAAACTGCTTGAGAAGCTCTGGTCTCAGGCAGATACATATGAAGCAACAGGCTCTATGGAAGCTCAGATCTGTGAACCGATTCCCTTAAAACCATCCGTGTGCCCAGCGGTGCTCAGGCACTGTGGTCAGCGTGCGCTCAGGGGCATGTGTGATTCAGCTGAAAGCCTGCTCTCAACTACATTTTCAATATGGTAAAAGCTAACATTTATTAAGTCCTTACTATGTGCCAGTTGTGCTAAACTCTGCATATGTACTGTCTCCTATTGATTCTTACAGGAACTCTTTGGCTAATAAGAAAACAACAGGAGAGTAAAGTTTCTTGCCCACAGTTCCACAGCTAGTTAAGAGGCGGCACTTCCATCTGAACACACTGTCAAGCTTCATAACTAAACTAGACTGACATATTCATTTGGGACAGGCCTGGTTGAGGGGCCTGTGAGGCACTGGTTGTTACTGCCCAGCTCAGTGCTCTAACCATAGAGAGGTCTTTCGTCAACATTTTTAAGTGATTAAAAAGTACACTGAAGTGTGGTTGATAAACAGAACCGGAAGAGACAAAAACAAATGAGCATCTCCTGAATCCCGACAGGTAAGGGCAAAGGGTTAATTTTAATGCAACGAAATTTAACTTTGACAACTATGTGACAACCATGTAACAAAATTCACTCCATGCTCATTTAGTTATTTGTGTCAAGAAACCCACAGCACCAATGAAGAATGGAGATGGCTGAGCAGTTGCATGGGTGAAAGATCCTGGGATTTCAGCTGACAGAAAACTCAGTATCTTATTTAAGAATAAGGTAGGATAAACCTCGACCATGAAATTTTGCTGCATTCAGGAGGAGTTACTAACTCTTTGCTTGTTTTTCCTCGCCAGACCAGAGTCAATTCTGCATATTACACTGAGAAACTGAACAGTGAGTAACTCTAAAGCTGATCCTATGTAAGGAGTAGTTGAAGTTATTTTGAACTATTATTTTCATTGGGTAAAAACTATAGTGTATGAGGAGTGAAGTAATACAAAAAGATTTCTTCACATAGTAAAGGGTGACCATATTAAAAAGGGATTCAATTTGTTCTCTATGATCCAAAAAAGGACAAAGGAAGAGAGATGTGGAAGAAAAACTTTCTAAGGATAAGGTGAGGTCATTACTACAAAAGGAACAGGTGGGCTTGGGAGGTAATGAGCCCCTTATTGCTACAGGTGAAGCAAATAGAAAATAGGATGCCGTGTATGTGACTGTCTGCATGTGTGCATTTGTGTGTGTGCCTAAGTTTCTACCAATCCTGAGAGTTTCTCACTGATTTGAATAATTTTCTAAAACAGTTGAGGCTTAAATTTGTTAATAAACAGTTCTCTCTGGAGCAGTTTTCAAAAACAGTGGAAAGATCACCTGGGGCAAAATTATTATACAAGATTTTGAAGACATTAGGCTTATAACCCAAAGCCATCAATATGTTCATAAACTATTACCAATCCTCTGACTCCTTTGCTGGAGGAGTAACTCCACTGAGATCTTACAAGGGCTTAACATTTCTACGTTATCTTGGGGAGTTATAAAGGTTATTACTCGTCATTTTGAAGTCTTTCTAATCCATTTTATAATGTACAAATAAGTGTGACAGCATTATTTTTTTTTTTTTTACAGGTTTGACAATTTAAAAACAGATAATTTAAAACTTTTTTAAAAAGTAAAATAATCTGTAATTTCAATTGACACAATCGTATAACCTGAAGTAAGAGCTAAGCTTCCTCCAATATATTTGTTCCCAGAACACATAGCAATATGCAGACCAGGCACACTTCTCCTTGAGGAGTCAATGTTTTTCCTGTGGCCCCTCCCTTCTTAATTTCATAGGCCTCAAATTAGATATTACCTTGCACTGAAAATCAGATCCTTCATATTTCATACACCCTGAAGCTAATGTGGTTTCTCCCTGGTCATCTTCTTCTATGATGGCAAAGCAATGCCCATTAGTTCTAAAAGAAAAAAAGCCAAAAAGACAAAAGATCAACTCCAAATCGGAAGGTACTAATTAAATCTCAGTTTGAATGTGACCAGTTAATGATGGCTTTTAGTTTTGAGTAAGAATTACATTCAGAGTGATTTACTGGCAAATCCACATGCATTTTAAGGCAAATAAAAGTTGTCGTATTTGAACTAAAATCTACAGGTCGAATAAAATTCCAGTGTCAGGCAGTAAAGGATTTCTTTTAAACAAGTCCCCCCAAATATGAAATACTATTTAACTTTTCTTTGCTAATCACAGTCATGTGATCACAGAAAAACTATAAAACTTTATAAAGTAGATAATCTTTAATGCTTACAAATATACTTAAAAATAACTTTGTCTCTTTTCATCCATAAGATTTTCAGTATTCCCATACTATACACAATATTATGAATAAAAAAACCTTCTCGGTGAACCATAAAAATAGATTCAATGACAAAGAAAAGTATATTTGGGAAGATCTGACTAACAAAGATTCTGAGGCACTTTTTATTTAATGTGATAAGGATAAAAGGAGAACTTCTGAATAGCTGAATTTTCAAGAAATGTATATAAATGTATTTGTATTAAATTAAATGTTACTTAGGTATTAGTATGCCAGATTTTCTCCTAATACATTCAAGCTTTAATGAGTAGAAGAAATATCTAAAAGATTATTTTGTGTTCCTCCTTACTATTCACATCAGTAAGTGTACTGTTACAGTTAAGATTCTCGTAGAATTTTTCATTTTCTGAAATGAGAAAATGTTAAGTGTGACAGGATGAAATTCTGTTAAAACTGATCACTAAGTTTTACTCTGGGTTACCCAAGCCTCTAACAAATAGCTCACATGGACCAAGTAGGAACTACAGACAAGAAGTCTGGCAGGAAGTCATTTGGTAATATAACAGGGAGCACCTCCTAACACAGACCAACCAGTCTGTTACAGTAAAGTCAACCACTATGAGAACAAACAACAAATCTAAGACATGGTGAACGATCATACAATTTCAATATTTTATATGTATACTTTTTGACTATATATCTGTTCACATTCAAAGAGCATAAAAGTATTAGGAAAGTACAAAACAAGTTACTGATTACTATATCTTAGTAACAGGAAGATAACTGATGGAGTCCTTCAGGGTGGGTTTTTTTTTGACTAGTAAGACAATTAATTCTTCATTGTCCCCTAGGAATATGGAACAGAATTAGACGATCATATATAAATATTAAATAGTTAACATAAAATTAAGTAGAAAAATTAAAGTGGTTACATAAAGCAGATTTAGACTGGGGGTTCACTTATAAGAAAATAAAGTTATTTAACTATCACAATGTCATTCTTGTAGACCTGTAAAATATTTCAATTATTTAACTATCACAATGTCATTCTTGTAGACCTGTAAAATATTTCAATAATTTAACTATCACAATGTCATTCTTGTAGACCTGTAAAATATTTCAACCAAGTTAGAATTACAAGGTTTACGTGAGTTTTCAATAATTCATGTTTCTTTTTAATAATCTCTACGTTATCTACAATGAGCATCAAGAACTTTCCGATAAAAAGGTCACTAAATAAACCTAAAATGACAAATACCAGATTTCTTTTACCTCTTTTAAAAGCTATATTACAATGTTACTCTAAGAAAATAACCATCAATCACTTAATAAATGTTCCTATATAAAGAACAAGAAGCTTTTGGCTCTTTGGAGAGATACCATATAGAGTTAGAGAAAAAAATTTAGACAAAGTAAACGATTCTTAAAATAGCACTAAATGCAACCCTATTCTTATAACTTTAAGAAGCATAAAATACTTACATGCATGTGTTATTAATAGCATCATCTGGGCAGTGTCCTGAGCAGTAGCACTTTAAAAAAGGCAAGGTGTCCTCTGGTGCTAAGGTTACTCCATTTTCTGACTTTTTCGGATCGGAGTCTGATTTCATCCCAGTACCATGGAGCACGCTGTCTAGATTCTGCCCTGTATTCAAATGTGAAAGTGTAAATGAACCATTTCTGAAAATCTAATTCTTTTATTCCAATTTTTCAGTTAGGAGAAGTTTCTATGCTTTCTTAATTGCATTAATCGTAGTTGTGTGCTTTTAATTAAAAATAAGCTTTATTTATATGATTACGTTTATTAACAGCCTAAAATGCACAGAAAAACTGCCTCAGCTCTCATGGGATATACGGAGATGACGACGTTACAATGTTTGCACTAGTGAAAGACAGGAGCGGCACAAGGTAGAAAATGGTCGTAACTTGTAAGAAAGGTACAAAGTGGAAAGCAATTTCAGAACAGTGAGATTATTCCCAATGATTAAAAAATTGACAAATTATGGTTCCTTTTAAAGACACTTTGGTTCAAAACTTGTGACCAGCTTACAAAAAGTAAGCCCTTTATTTGTACGTACCTCTATGCGAAAGTGAAGTTACTAAGCATTTCGCTCTGGGTTTTAATTGCTTAAGTAAGGGAATTGTGAGAGTTTGGGGACTAATCATATTATCTGGTGCCTTTTATTCTCAAGGTCATTGGTTCAAACCCAGACTGTGCTGCCCGAAACTGAAGGTTGCTTGTAGGGCGGTAGTTAGAGCATGCACACAGAACTGTGTTCTCGTATTAGAGTATCGTAGCCGCAAATGACACTTACTGGCATATTTGGCACTGATTCTTTCAGACTGAAAGCAGAAGGGAACGCAAGCAACGTTTTAGTAATTCCTCCCTCTGAAAAGTGAAATCAGCTAGGCTACCCCTTGTGGGGGTAGATCTCCAGAGAATAAAATGTAGAGCCAAACAGGTATAAAATATTAAAAGAATTATGTATGTGTTTCATTATAAATGTTAAACGAGTTATTCAAGGCATAATGTGAACTTGACTTAAAATTTAGCTATTCTGGTGAGAACTACTGAAAAAAGAAAAAATAATGCACACACCCATGAATAACCAGAAAAGAATGTGCTGCTAAATAAACTTTAGTGATTCCATGCCTTAAATTTTAATAATCCTCACTTAATCCTTTAAACTGCTACAAAACATAGACTTCATTTATGTTAACATCAAGAGAAAAAAAAGGGTGTGTGTGGGGTGGGGCGGGGGGAAGAGTTTCAAGAAGGGAAGAGATACGCTGGCATGAAACAGGAAACCTGGAGTCTCGTCTACGACGCCCCTGCACCACTGACTGAGCTGATTACAGACAACGCATGTCACTTCACCCTCATTTACTCAGTAAGAGCACAGGACCGCAACACACCTGAGGCCTCTTAACCGGCTTTAAAACCCTATTACAGTTACAGAAGGAAGCATCAATGCAACTATGGAGACCAAATGGCAAGTAATATGTGCACATAGCTGGTTTTTTTTCAAAAATCTAGTGGTACACAGAACAAGCAGTATAGTATGGCAGAAATAACACTGAAATAACAGTGAGAAGTCAAAGGTTCAAGTCTTGAATATCTCAACTGATAAGTTACTCTCTCAACTTCAGGCCTTTATCTATAAAAAATGATGATAATAATTTCCAATTAAGAGATTATATATAGATCAAATGAATTCATAATAAAGGGCTTAAATATAAAAGTGAATAAATGAAGATAGTACTAAGAACAAAAAAATTACCAAAAGATCACCAATACCTGGAAAATTCACTTACATGATGGTTAATACACATAACTTTCTAGAACACTGAATTTAAGAGCTAAAAATACTTTAATTGCAATAATTTGCATCTGGGGTTTATATTATCTCAAATATTTAATTAACAAAACAGCAGCTAATTAGAGGCTACTACGTGCAGGCAAGTTACTGAATGCTGGAAACTGATCTGGTTCTTGAGAAACCTGGAAGAAGGCAAAGATGTATGTGTGTGGAGAGGATAAGCACATAAATACATTCAGAGCGCGATAGACTACAAAGGCGCTATGTAAACGAAGGGGCCAGTAACACAGACTCACTCTAGGGGGTCAAGAGCAAAGAAACCCGAGCTACACCTTCAAGTTGCAAAGCTTCACCGCGTACAGGTGCAGGCACTAAGTACAGCCTCTCCGCACCCTCCCCGGGTGACAGCACCTCTTCCTCTCCGCACCCTCCCCTCCCCGGGTGCTTAAGCATCTCAAAACAAACTCATCTAAAACGGAGTGCTTGACTTTGCTCCTCAAGCCTGGCCCTCCCCGGGCTCAGCCTTCGAAATGTATCTCACTTTTTCTCACTTTGGTCCAACTCCACTGCCATTTCCCGGGTGCATTATGTCACTTCCGAAATACAAGAATCCGACACTGACCTCCCGACCTCTGCGCTTGCCCATCCAGTCCGTCTCCTACAGAGCAGCCAGAGTTACCCTATAAACCTAAATCTGATCTCATCACTCATCTGCTTAAAACGGCTGAATGGCTTCATATACACTCAGAATACAGTTCAACTTCCTTCACCGTGCCTACTGACACCCCACAGGATTTGGGCCCTGTGGGCGTCTCCATCATCAACTCACAGCACTTCCTGTCCGTCACACCCAGACATAAAGACCTGTGTCAGTTCCTACAACATGCCAATTTCTTTCTACCCACAAGTCCTGTGTTTACAAAGCATAAAATTGTAAGTCGGAGGGTGGGCTGAAGCTACAGGTTATATATGTAACACCACTCTAGCAATCTTTAGTAACTGCTAAGAAATAATTTTTGCACATTGGTTTTAGTTCTTTTCATTAAGAGCAAATATTTTAATCTTATTATTTGAAGGCAAATAAGGCAAATAATAAGTTATCAAAGACTAACCTTCTTTGAAAGGAAATGTAATAAATTTTGCTCTTCCTCAGAGAAATATAGTGTTAAGACTTTTCATTTAAATTTGTTAACTAAAACCCAATTTATTTCATCTAATAAAAGCTTATTGGGACTTCCCTGGCAGTCTAGTAGTGAAGATTCCAAGCTTCCACTGCAGGGGAAGCAGGTCTGATCCCTGGTTGGGAGACTAAGGTATCACATGCCACATGGCATGGTCAAAAAAAAAAAAAAGCTTATTATGTAACAACTTAAGATGGGGAATGAGAATTTTGTATCATACTGTGGAGATTAAAAAAATTTAATACCAAATAGTGATTACCTGGGAGTAAGGTAGCAAATGCTATACTAATGTTACTATTAATTTAACTCATCTTAAAACTATGACAGCTTTGATTGGTACTGATCAACAAGGCATGTAATAACAGAATTAAAATAAAGATGTTTTATTAAATAATGTAATGTTTCACACAAAAACGCAGCTTTTGCAAGAGCACTCTCGTACTCAGGCATGGAATAAGGGTGCTAAGCCCAAGACAAAATACAAAGAAGCTAAGATTTCACTGTAACATTCATTCTTTAAAATGAAAATGTAAAGGTTCATGCTGTTAACCCTAATTCTTATCAGCGGATATTAATTGTCACTGTGAACAAAACATGAAGAAAAATCTTTAAAGACATAAACTTAAGAGAACAAAGATGTTCAGTACGTTCTACAAAACCATTTTGTCAAACAGCACTTTCCTTAGTTGAAAATACTGTCCTAATTAAACCACAGGAGGAAGCTCATGTGGAAATATCTAGCCCACTCGATCCTAAGAATCATCACAATAACTTCCTGTCTGGGAGTTCTATGCTGTAAATGCACAATGCAGAATTACAATACTGGTCATGAATAAAACTTTGGAGTACTCAATTTTAATATTTGGCACATAGACATAATATGTATCTTTTTAAACTCTTTTAACAACAATGCTTTTGAAAAAAAACTGTTTATTCCTTATTGTAATTTAAAGGAGAGGAATTTTAAAACCAAGTCCTGAGTATCTATTATCCTGTGTGTCAGGCACTAAGTCAGCTACTTTACATTTTACCTCATTTAATCCTCCTAAAACCTGATGTTGCATATCATAATGCCTATGTTGCAGATAACAGAATAGGTTCAAAGAGGCTGAGATTTTATTATAGAGACTTGGAAATGTTTTTGTCATAGTAAAGTTCAAAAATTACTTAGCATGTGTCTATCCTTTGCCTCTATACTTTTAAAAGCTATTGGCATACTGGGCCTAACTGTTCAAAATGGGACATGAGTTGAAAGAGCAGTCCTAATAATGAGTCTTTTTTTTATATACAGAAATAAATGACTAACAAAAGAGATAAGATTGCTTAAATGAATTTACCTTGAACATGAGAAATGACGAACAGATAGGCTCCCAATAACCTGATGTAAATGTATAGCTGAGTCATTGTTCAATTTTAACGTTTCCTGTACAGTGTTACCTTTAAAAACTGGTCTTGTATGGTCACTAATTTAAAAGACTTTTATTCAATCAGACTTTCTTGTAAAAAGTCTCAATCAGGTAACAATGACTCCAACTTCCACTGCTTTCTTCCTGACTCCTAAAAGATAAAAATATTAAAAAGGAAATGAACATAACTGAATTCTAGAAGATTTCTAACAAACTAAGAGAGGAAAACAAATGCCCAAACATATCTTTAAACAATAGAGTACATTTTCAAAGATTAAAGCTATCTTTGTTAAAAGAAAAAAAAAAAGGCACTATAATTCAAAAGCTTAAAATAATTTAGTAATAGGTTGCCACTTCTCCTGATCTTAAATTAACCTTAGGTAAAAAAAGATAAGAACACTAATAATCTCAATAGTCTTTTCTGGTTGCTCTAAATAAAACACTTTTAACACCATTAAGAAAATTTCTAAATATATTAAGAATAAAGCAGGAAGAATTGAATTTAAAACACTAAACAATTAATAATCTCTCAGTAGATGTGATAAAACACTTTGAGTCTTCTAATAACTTATTCTATAGATAGAAGAGAAAGTCTATCTAGAAAAACATTTAAATATGCAGTGTGCTTCATCATTAAAGGAAAAACAATAGAAATATGCCTTAAATAAAATTATTTCCATAAAATATTTCAAATCTGACTTCATTAGGAGAAAACTGAGCTTTTAATACGGATGACATGAAACATAACCTCTCCAATTAAGGTTTGACAATTATAAAATAGTTAAATAGTTAACAGAAAAAAAGGCTAGTGTGTATAAAAATGAATATGATTCTATTTCTCCCTCATTCTACTGGTCCAGGCAACTGATTTTACTGACTTAAACCCGAACTATTCCTAAGTGAAAATGCTTTTATTTGTAAAATAATTACCCTGGCATGAACTCTCCCATAAATAAATCAAGATTTCTATTTTAGCTAATAATTTTTCACTCTAACTAGCTCTCCAAAGGCACTTTGAGAATTGAGGAAATAAGGTTTAGAGTGAGATGTCATTTATATTTTGCATTTTATATATATGGTTTATTCTAAAATCTCTGCAATTTCTCACTTCTCTACTATGACGTTAAACTGCTTTTCATTGACACAGTGCTGAGAAAGTTAAGATGTAAAGTCTAAAATTATTACAGAATAGCATCTATAATGATGACTTTAACAGTATTTTTAAGAAAACTCACTTCTTCAAATTATGGGATTGTGATTCTAGGGATACCTCTTCCATGATTCAAATTCAAAGGAATTTTCCAGTATATTTCCAACCCTGATCTCTCTCCTTATTCTATATGTCTATTAAATACTCGGCTAGGATTGCATTCCATCTGCCCAAATCAAACTTACTAACTTTTCTTCCCATTCCTCTAGACATGCCTTCTTCTCTTCCTCCTCCATCTGCTATCACAGAGGATGGTGATGCCATCTCTCCAGTCAGCCTTGCCCAAAACCCTGGCATCATTCCTGCCTCTCTTATTAGTAGCTCTCACTCTCTCCTTATACCTTCATACATTTATTAGTTTACTCACTTATTCACCAACAGTGTTTTCTGAGTATGTATTACACATTAATGCAAGGGGCTACAAATAAAAATATGACAGATTCTGCTTCAAGGACCTCAGAGTCTTGGCCAGAAAACTGACTGACGTGACTGATTCCATCTTTCCGTGTCACTGCTTCTTCATCAGTTTATTTACTGAATATGTGGTCTTGTCTCATTAGAAGTACAGGCAAGGCATTCTGCAGTCAGTGAGACCCTAGGCATCTGTACACGTACAGTCCCTTTCAAAGCAAAGGGATCACGTGTGATTCCTTCCACACAAACATCTGCAACTCTACCACTCTTGGCACAAGTTTAAATCTTGGATCTGCCTTAAAGAAGTAACCTCACCTCTCTGGATGAGTTTCCTCATCTGTAAAACTGGAATTATATTCTGAGAATATTTATTCTGAGAACTAAATGAGGTAATACCTAACATATATTCACCTCTAAGTAGCAGAACTATTATGAATGCTTTGAATATATTAATTTACAGAACCATTACAACCATCTTACAAGATAGGCTTGTTATTTTCAATAATAGTTTTACAGATGAGGAAACTAAGGCACGTGGAGTTTAAGGAATTTATCAAAGATGACACAGTTGCTAAGAGGTAGGGCCATCATTCTAATCAACAATATCTAATGTGGGTGTCCATGTGTTAAATGCTACCCTAAGTTGCCGTCCTGGATATTTTATGTACATTACTTCATAAAGTATTTAGAAAAGCCTGCTACAGAGCAGGTGCTTAAAAAAAGTTTCTTCTCACACATGTTTATGGCATACTTGCAAACCCTGCACAGGGAGTGGTAGGTGCCACCGTGACGATCCCAGCTGTGCTCCTGTGACGATCCCAGCTGCGAGGCATTTTTATACTAAAAACTCTCCCACAACTTATGGAGAACAGCGTTAGCTAAGAGAGGGCTGAGGGTAAACAGCTTCAAGAGCTTCATTGTAATCTAACAAAGAGAGCCCCTAATCTTTAAAAGAAAAATGTTAGGTTTTAGCTGACTACAAGCTCAAAAAGCATCAGTGCTTAAGACCAACTGCTAAGAAAAGATAATCTAATCAAGCGCTGATAGAAGAACACTGCCACAGTCAAAGGAGTAACCATCTCACTTTATTCCACCTGGTCAGGACTCTTAAATACTTTAGAAAATGACAAGAATGCAAAGGACAGAGAAATGACTACACTTGAGATACAACGGAAAGGACCAGTGACCCTTGCTCACAGAATATCGAAGGAATAAAGTATCAATGCACCTCTGTCAAGGACATGACAGGAATGATGGAAACAAGACTAGACCAATAAATGATTCATCAGATTCCTTCCAACTCTTAAGTCCTGAGTGAACAGCGTTCTTGCCAATGAATATTAATTTACTTCCCAAACGTTTATTAAGAGCCTATTATATACACGATCCTGTATATAACAGTAATATACTGACAGAGCAAAACAGATCGAACCTTCATGGAGCTCACAATCAATAAGACAATTAAAACATCAAACAAGACAATACAAATGACACACAATCACAATCTGAGGAAGTGCAAAGAAAGAAAAGCGTCAGGTCCTAGAGGATAGACAGGTCAAGGGAAGCAATGTTGAAAAGTGACATTTCAGGTGTGATCTGATGAATAAAAGAATTATTTACTCAGGTAAAGCAACAAGGCTGGGGAGAGGGGATTGGAGGCAGCAGAACAGCCTGCACAAAGATTATGAGGCCAAGAAGAACAAGGATTCTGAAATGTTGGGAAAGAGGGGTAATATGGTCAATGCTGAGGCTGAAGAGGCAGAAAAGTCAAGGACCAGGTCAGGCAAGACCATGTGTGAATTTGGGATTGAAACGTAAGTGGGATAGGAACGTAGTTATCTGGTTTCTGTGCAATGGACTGGAGAGAACAAAAGGAGAAGCAAACAGACCACTAAGAAGATACTGTAGCAGTTCAGGAGAGGGACAGTGGTGGTTAGGATTATGGCAGGAGTGCCACAGTGGATGGATTCAAGACACACTTCACAAACAGACCCAGTAGGCCCTGGTGATGGGTTAGACACGGGGTAAGGGAGAGCGAGGAGTCAAAAAAAAAAAATCCCTACGTTTCTGGCACGAGCAATTACTGAAATGGGGACAAACGGACTTTGAAAGGAGTGGGAAGAAGAGATCAATGGTTCAACTTTAGACATTTGAAATTACTCAAAGGGAATGTCTAATGGGCATCTGGTTCTGAAACTTAAAGGAAACTTCTGAGACTGAAGATATAAATCTGTTGTGTCAACAACATAGAGATATTTAAAGCTATGGTCCTATATGAGACAGCCTTCTAAGAATGGAAAGAGGAAACAGTGCCAGAACACCAATGTTCATTCAAAAACTGTATTAATAAAAGCATTAACATCACATATATTTATTTGGCATTCACCAATAAAATAAATTCATGATCCAGGCTCTGTCATGTACAATATTAATGTAGTGTGTATTACCACAGCTGAGATATAAACTACTATTCGTAAGTGTTATTTTTCAGTTAAAAAAACCCCACCAATCTACCAAAAGATAACTACGGTGATCCACAAATGCTCTGACACTGTCTTCAAAAGATGAAGCCTAATTCCCTCTCTTGAATTCCCAGTGGGCTTAAAGACTCATTTCTAACAAACTAAAATAAAATGGAAACAACAGATTTTGTCTTCTGAAACTAGATCATAAAAGGCATTTCAGATTCCTCCCTACTCACTATTGAAATACTCTGAGGGAAGAAGCTAGCTGCCATGTAGTAAGGACACCCACACAGCCTTATGGAGAGGTCCCTGTGGAAAAGAACTGGGGCCTCCTGCCAACAATTACGGAGAAGGCAATGGCACCCCACTCCAGTACTCTTGCCTGGAAAATCCCACGAACGGAGAAGCCTAGTGGGCTGCAGTCCGTGGGGTCGAGAAGAGTCGGACTCACTTTCACTTTTCACTTTCATGCACTGGAGAAGGAAATGGCAACCCACTCCAGTATTCTTGCCTAGAGAATCCCAGGGATGGGGGAGCCTGGTGGGCTGCCGTCTATGGGGTCGCACAGAGTCGGACACGACTGAAGCGACTTAGCACACAAGCAAGCAAGCCAACAACTATGTGAGTGAGCCACCTTGGCGGTGGATCGGTCAGTGCCAGGGAAGCTTTCCAGTAACTGCAGCTTCACAGGTATCTTAACTACAATTTATGAGACCTTAAACTAGAGCCATCCAACTAAGCCTTTGGTAGACTCCTAATGGTTAGAAAATGTATGAAATGATGATAAATGCTGGATGTTTTAAGCTGCTAAGATTTTTGGTAATTTGCTGGGCAGCAGTAGATAACATCCATTGCTATAATACAGTCATTCTGAGAAATTTGTTGAAATAATAAAAGCCTGATCACTCTAAGTTATTACGCAGTCAACCAAAAGGCACACGTCTGAAAAGCGTAGTTGAGTCAGAGTATAACAATAAAAGCATAACATAAATAGGGGGTTCCCTCACAGGCCAGCGGTCAGGGCTCTGTGCTTTACCTGCCAAGGGCCTGGGTTGGGTCCCGGTCAGGGAACTAAGATCCCACAAGCCTCATGGTGCAACCAAAACAGAAAAAAAAGAAAAAAAAAGGTATAACATAAACAGTCCCAACGCCCAAAGAACTAACTGGATAACATTCTAACATCTTTCTTTCAAAGGAGTAATCAAAAATATGTTCTTTATATTTAAATGACCTCAGCAAGTAAGGTTTATTTTTTGTGGGGGAAAAAACTGTCCCTAGTTCCACACTATACACTGTTACATCTGCCTTTTTAAACTATGGAGTCCATAAAGATAACATTAGTTTTGTGTTCTATATAAAGGCACTTATTTCACATAATATCCTGGCAAACTGAAGAAAGTAAATTCTGATGTCTGTCTATTGGTTTCAAAAATCAGCTCCACTATTTATTTGCTATGTAATTTGGGGGAAGTTATTCAAGCTATCTAGGTCTCTCTCAGTTTCCTCAGCCACAAAATGGGAACAGTATTACTAACCCAAATGAGTTAGTGCCTTGGATCTAAGGATTAAGCATTCAGTAAATACATGTCAGCTGTTACTGTTGTAATTAATAATAAAAATACGGATGACTTTCCCTTTATTTGTCCCAGCATATTTGACTCACTGGAAAAGACTCTGATGCTGGGAGGGATTGGGGGCAGGAGGAGAAGGGGACGACAGAGGATGAGATGGCTGGATGGCATCACTGACTCGATGGACGTGAGTCTGAGTGAACTCTGGGAGTTGGTGTTGGACAGAGAGGCCTGGCGTGCTGCGATTCATGGGGTCGCAAAGAGTCGGACACGACTGAGCGACTGATCTGATCTGATCTAACTTTTTCTATAATCATAATATAACAAAAATAGTAAACTTATTTTGCAACCATTCCTGAAACTGAGTATTTTATAATCCTAATACCTGAAAATATACGTATTTTTAAATTCCTAGAATAGTTCATTGGAATTTTTATATTAAAATTAAAAATATCTGATCATACAATGTTAAGAATATAAGGAAATGACATTTGAAATGCCACATGATCAAAATTTTTAAATGATGCTAGTGTTTAAAAGCTATTATTAGTTAGTCCAAATAGGAATCTAAATAGATTTACTTTCCTTTCCTGTATACATAGATTGGTGGCTTCTTCTTCAGGAAAATAAGACTATGACAACATTACTCAATAAAATATAAATTATTCTTAAATAAAAAAATTAAAGCTTCGCAAATAGCAAGAAAGCTAAACCAATAGTTCTATCAGGATTAAAAAAAAAAAAAAAAAAAGGAAAAGGCCAAAGTCAGCTGAAAAAACAGACTAAAGTCATTCTTTCCGCTTCCCGTTAAGCCCTCCACCCTTAATTTTTACTTTCTAGTAGTGAGGTTTGGGAATTTTCAACAAGCTGGCCAACTGCCAACTCCATAAAGTAGTAAGGAGAAAACTCTCCCTTCCAGGGGTCCCTCCCCCTGGGCAGCTCCAGGCGCCTGGTCTGACAAGCTTTCTGAGAAGGACTAGACTCACTGCAGACTTTCTGGCTCCACAGCCATTGTTTGCATGGCTGCTTTGCTCCTGATCCAGAGCTTGGATTAGCATAAGAATATTGTCTTTTCCCTTAACAAGCAACTCATCCATCTTTTCCCGTTTCCAACTTCCACCCCATCAATCCCTGAACCAATAAACACATATACAAACGGAGCAGCACTACTCAGGTTGTTTTTATATTAGTGTAAAAAAGTCACTCATATTTAAACACAAAACCTTAACAAAATAACATGCTTAAATAAAGTTCTGTGAGTTATCTGTGGTAATACACAGGCATCTCATCAAAAAGCCTGCCTTAGCATCCATGCTGTGAAAACTTGTGATGGGTAAGACATTCATATGAGGTCTTTTGGGAAGTCTGAAAAAGAAGCAAAGAGAACCAATCACAAAGCTAACTTCTGACCTACAGTAGGATTAGGGGAGTCCCACTTTATAAACACATTTCTAATTGTTGTGTCTCCATCCACCCTGAGGTCACCAATTTTATCAACACCCCTGAAACTACCTTCTCACTATACCTTCCCTTTTCCCAATGTTCAATTATTTATTCAAAATAAATTTAACATATTTAAACCTTTGTTTTTCTGCTTAACTACCCTCTCTTCATTCAAAATCTTTTACTTTCCTTCTGTGCCAAGAAACTGTTCTCCCCAACACAAGTAAAATTCTTCCCGGAACAGAGATGCAAGACAAACTAGTGTGGCATTATCATAGTTGATGTGCTTAGAGGATGTGTATCCCTCACTAACCTCAGACATGCAGACGACACCACCCTTATGGCAGAAAGTGAAGAGGAACTAAAAAGCCTCTTGATGAGAGTGAAAGTGGAGAGTGAAAAAGTTGGCTTAAAGCTCAACATTCAAAAAACAAAGATCATGGCATCTGGTCCCATCACTTCATGGCAAATAGATGGGGAAACAGTGGAAATAGTGTCAGACTTTATTTTTGGGGGCTCCAAAATCACTGCAGATGGTGACTGCAGCCATGAAATTGAAAGACGCTTACTCCTTAGAAGGAAAGTTATGACCAACCTAGATAGCATATTCAAAACCAGAGACATTACTTTGCCAACAAAGGTCCATCTAGCCAAGGTTATGGTTTTTCCTGTGGTCATGTATGGATGTGAGAGTTGGACTGTGAAGAAAGCTGAGTGCCGAAGAATTGATGCTTTTGACCTGTGGTGTTGGAGAAGACTCTTGAGAGTCCCTTGGACTGCAAGGAGATCCAACCAGTCCATTCTGAAGGAGATCGGCCCTGGGATTTCTTTGGAAGGAATGATGCTAAAGCTGAAACTCCAGTACTTTGGCCACCTCATGCAAAGAGTTGACTCATTGGAAAAGACTCTGATGCTGGGAGGGATTGGGGGCAAGAGGAGAAGGGGACGACAGAGGATGAGATGGCTGGATGGCATCACTGACTCGATGGACGTGAGTCTGAGTAAACTTCAGGAGTTGGTGATGGACAGGGAGGCCTGGCATGCTGCGATTCATGGGGTCGCAAAGCGTCAGACACGACTGAGTAACTGAACTGAACTGAACTGAGGGGCCTCAATATTAGATGTACAAATAAATGCTTCTTGGTTTATGAACTATTTTAAAAAACAGGAGACAATCTATTTTTAAAATACCATTTCTTCAAAGTTTGTTTGTTTAATCATGTTTAACAAAAAAACCTCACAAGTAACTAGAACTAGTTTATGCTGTCTACCCATTGGTACATCAGTGGTCAGAAGAGATTCTTGATGCCAGCAGTTAACTGAAGGGGTCTGGGTGTTATTCTTCTGTGTCTCCTCTAGAGCAAGCACAAATGACAAAGAAATAAACAGCAACAAAACAGGTAGAGTGGTTGCAGAAATGCCTCAGAGGGATCCGAATCTGGTCACCCCAACAGGGCTTTCCCAGTGGCTCAGTGGTGAAGAATCTGCCTGCAATGCAGAAGCCACAGGTTCAATCCCTGGGTTGGAAGATCCCCTGAAGGAGGGTATGGGCAACTCACTCTAGTACTGATGCCTGGAAAATTCCATGGACAGAGGAGCCCGGCAGGCTATGGTCCATATGGTCGCAAAGAGTCGGACCAGACGGAAGTGACAGCATGCACGCACGCAGCTATATTATGGGCAATGGTAAACAACACTGTGTTAGTTTCTGCACAGTATTTTTACAGAGATAAAATCAGTGTTACGTGGTTAGTGACTGGTTCAAGGTAGAGCATAAGATAGATCTAAGTCTTTCACGTCAATTAAATGAGAGAAACTCATATATAGTATTTAGTGGCAACTTTATGTCGTTAGCATATCACCATTTTTATAATGTGCAAGTTGGTTTTACATGCATTACACCATATATTGGGCTTCCCTGGTGGCTCAGATGGTCAAGTGTCTGCCTACAATGCGGGAGACCCAGGTTCAATCCCTAGGTCAAGAAAATTTCCTGGAGAAGGAAACAGCAACCCATTCTAGTATTCTTGCCTGGAAAATCCTATGGATGGAGGAGCCTGGTGGGCTGCAGTCCATGGGGTCTCAAAGAGTTGGACATGACTGAGCGACTTCACTTTCACACCATATATAGATGACCCTTGTGGTAAGTAAAATTATTCCTACTTTTAAAGAGAAGACAAGTTCAAGAAGCTAAAGTGACTTGCTGAATTCTACATAGTTAGTAACCTGAAGGAAAAACTACAAACTCAGGTCTTTTATTCCCAAGGGCAGTGTTTTATCCAGTAAGCACACAAGTAAGTACATCAAACCTGGTGGCTCAGTCGGCAAAGAATCCACCTGCAATTCAGGAGACCTCCAGTTCAATCCCTGGGTCAGGAAGATCCCCTGGAGAAGGGCATGGCAACCCACTCCAGGATTCTTGCCTGGAGAATCCCCATGGACAAAGGAGCCTGGAGCCTGGCGGGCTACAGGCCACAGGGTTGCAAAGAGTCGGTCACGACTGAGCGACTGAGCACAAGCACATCCAAAGGGAAACAGGGAGCGATTTTCTACTGAGCCGTGTAAGATCGACACACGTAAGATTTTATTTCATCATCACAGAAGAGAGTGACGCTCAGCAAAACTAAGACACTTGCTCAAGTTCACAAAACCAGTAAGTGGCAAGTCTGCTGCTGAGAAGGCCCAAATTCCACTCAGTCAAGAGAGATAGATACTGAGGAAAAAAAAAAAAAACTACACTGCGCTCCTTACACTGCTGCTTTTCAGCGACAACAAAATAACACCCCCCCACCCCCCGCCCACTCCAAAAAAAGAAACGACCAAACAACCTAACCACTGCTGTGCTGACCTGGGACAAGTTTTTTACCTGACAACAAGTCTTTTACCAGCTGGCTCCAATGGGAACTAGAGAAGGCTGCAGGAAGGAAGAAGGAACTTCCATCTTCCTGATTTTGTTTGTTGTTCCGGTCAGTTACCTGAACGACATCCTCTGCCGTGGCTGCAGCAGCAGATTCAGTTTTCAGCTTCCTTCTATACTCCCAGAACCAGCCTTGTGGGCCCTGTTCAGATCCAGATATGCCCACACACCAGGGTCCGAGCGCCAGTGCTTCAAGACCCCAGAGCAGGTTCTTGGGGCCAGCACAGCTGGGCTCTGAGCTCCCTTCATAGAGGACCGGGTCAGGGCTCCACAAGGGCAGTTTTTCTCCAAGCTTTTAGGTTCTGAAACCTCAACCTTTAGGGGTGTATTTGTTTCCCACAATTAGTATTTCTGTTTTAATTCCAATGTTTCTTTGGCTTTTCAATCCTCCAGTACCTGTGTAGTTAATTCCTTACACCAAATTCTCTGTTAAAATAACCAATGTGGTTTCAACATTCTTGACTGGGCCCTGATTGATACAACTATTTTCAGAAAACAGATCTCAGAGAGCAAGTGACTGACTATATCCACACATACCACATCAATATTTTTATATACATTTATTTCATCAAAGATGTCTAACATTTCCTAAGTGCTTATAAAGTGAGCTTTAACAGATATTCAGAGAGTATTCTAAGATATTCTGACTTTAGGAATGAGTTCTTCTAGACTCAGTGCATTTCATTTTTCTGACCACAAATAATTTTTACCTATTAAAGTTAGAAATTTGTTCAAGACTGGTTGGTCCTTCTATTCTAACCCATGTGACCCACGTCAAAATGCTTGAATTTGGCTATCAAAACAGATTTCTCTTCTCCTTAGCAACATTACATTTAATTTTAAAACTTTTGTAATTAACGTAGTAAAACCCTGTGGCCAAAAAAGTTTAATTCAAATGCTAAATCAAATTTTAAGGAGAATATATCTAATCTCTAGAACTAGGGAGAAAAAAAATGAAAGCAGAACTTCAAGAATAACAAAGAGCAAACCCGTATCTCACTCAGGAAACCAAATCAAAGTATATCTGTATTTACGCTCTCCATACGAAACACCTTTCCAGAAAGTCACAAGTTTTTTCAATTTTGTACCTCCCTACGAAAACCTGGAAATACACAGGTGACTTTGGTTGGACCAGTAACTAGGGCGCGACAGGACACATGGTAACCAGAGGCCAAAGCGGAAAACGCAGCGCCCTGAGCGAGGAAAGTCCCTCAGAGCAGAGGACTGTCCCAGCCAGAGGCCAGCAGGGTCTCCTTGCTGAGAAACACCTATTCTACTAGAACGGCCGGTCAGATTGCTTTTTCTTGGCTGGGGGGAGCACGGCAGCCCTGCGAGGCTCGCGGGGTTTTGGTTCCCTGACCAGGGACTGAGCCTGCCCTAGGTAGTGACAAGTGCAGAATTCCAACTGCTGGACTGCCAGGGAATTTCCCAGATTCCACCGTTATCTGAAGGCTCCTCTGGGGTTCTAGATGTTCAAAAAGCAATAGTTTTAAGCCTCTTAGAAGCAAAATTATCTTAAACTAATGTCTGAATGCAACTTTATTTTTGCTCTACTTTTTTTTCTTCTCATTCGACCTCTTTACCAAAACAATCATATTCTTGCTGTGCTAACCAAAGAGACTGTACAATGCAAAAGGAATTTAAAAATCAAGCGTTTTCCTCCACTTTTTTTTCTACCTACAGCTTTCAAAAATGCCGTGTATATAGGGTTTCCCTGAAGCTCCAGGAGTAGAGGCCCCATCCTAGGCCAAGCCAATTAGCATCTTCTATCTTCTATGCCACAATGAAAAGTTCAGTGGTAAACTGTTCTTACATGGTGTCTAAGGGGGCCTGTAGAGACAAAGTCTTTCTTTCAGATTGAATATGAATAAGAAAACTGCAGCTCCTGGCAGAGCGTCGGGACCTGAAGGGAAACCAGACGTAGAGCCAGGAGACTGAAAGCAGCCAGGTCCTCGGAGCTACCAATGAGCTGCCTAAGCAACTCTGCCTGATGTCTGAATTACTCAGGGACTTTTCAGTTAACAGCCAATAAATTCTCTCTATTTTCTAGGTCAGAGAGAGTCAGTTCTTCTGTTATAACAGAAGATTAAAGGAGAAAGTATACTTGAATATTCTGAGTTAGGTCAGTAGAAAAGATACTGGATAACACATATGCCAAAAAGAGAGAGACTGGTACAAGGTAGAATTACTTTCAAGAGATAGCTCAAACAGCGTAAAAATGTACTTAATATAATTTGCAGCTTATAATTTATTGCTCTGGTCTTTCTCCTTTTATCCCCCAAGTCTGCTAGACCCTCAGTCTTTCCCAACAACAGCTTCTCTACTCCTACTTTCCCAGACCTAAAACCTTGGAGTCATTCTTAACAACTCCCTTCTTCCTTCTCATACTCCACAATCCATGAGGTCAACAAATCCCGTTGGCTCTTCCTTCAAAATATATCAAGAATCTATGCACTCCTCATGACATCCACTGTTATCTCTCTGGTCCATGCCGCTAACACCTTTTGCCTAGATTACCGAAAAAGCCTCCTAGAACTGGACTCCCTGCTTCAACCCGTATCCATGCACAGTATATTCTCAACACGGCAGCCAAAGTGGTGACAGAAAGCATATTTTCATACCTCCCAATGGTTTCCCAACTTACTCAAGAGTAAAAGCTGACGTCTACAATGGCCAGTAAGACTCCAACTCCTCTACCTCAGCAGCAAGGGCCTCCTGGTTCTTCAAACACGTCCTGCTTTGCACTAGCAAGGTCCTCTTCCTATTACATTCCTCCCCAAGACATCTACCTGTATGACTTGCTACCTGACCTCTTCTAAGTGCTTACTCAACATCCCTTTCTTATTTAGTGCTCCTGCTCATCCTATTTAAAACTGTAATGCCATCTGCAGCCCTGGCATTCCCATACTCCATCCCTGATATTTTTCTCTCTAGCACTTGTCACCCTGTAATTTAATATATAATTTATTATTTGTTTCATTGCCTGCCACCTGCTCCAGAATGTACACTCTGTAAGGGCAGGGGTATAATTCTACTTTTTCACTGTGTATTTCTAGCAACTAGAACAGTGCTTGGCACATAGTTGGTACTAAATAAATATTTGCTGAGGGAATGACTGAATACAACAAAAGGAATTAAAACGTTATGCCAATTCCTTTTACTTTCATATACAAACCAGACTTTCCCATAAGGGCTTCGCTGTGGATAAACTATTCCATTTCCTTATCTCAACACAATTGAAATGATACAAAAACCACACCACTTCCTTTGGTTCACTTTGAGTCCTGACTTGTGTCAAGATCCAGTAAAAAAAAAAAAACAACACAATTTTTTCCCACTGTTTTCGGTGGATATACTCAAGTTTAAGATACAAATTAAAAGGTCTTAAGAAAGACGTGTTTAAGTAAACACTGTTTTCCAAGATCTAAAATATTGCTTAAGGCAAACAATGGCTTGGGTTATAATCTGACAATACCCAATAGTTTTAGCAAGTTAAATAATTGTGGAAATAACCACAGACAAAAAGAAAATACAGTCCTTTTTTGGGAACAAACAATGTGGTCTGATGAAGGGGACTTCAAAGCATCGTCTACACTCAACTGCAGAGACACGATCTGCACTTACAGCAGACAGAGGAAGAGTTCAAAGGTAATATTTATATTAAATTGAAACTCACCAAAGGCCTCGAATAAGACTAGAAGGTGTTAAAATCAGGTTGCTAACAGTTCTTCCCTGACAAGCATGAACCACAAACTATAGGAAACGAAACCTTGCAAACCTATAGGTCTAAGAAACAACACTCAAGATTACAAATTTGGGCGTATTATTGCAAAACGCTTGGAAATCTAGGAGGTTTTCCGCCTTTTAGATGAAACATCTCCCTTTTCTTTACACTGTCAGAACATTTTTTAGGTTAAAATGTGCTAGTTTAGAATGTTTTTACAAAGGAGTTCTGTGGCAGACTTGACATTAATGTCCCTTTTTTCCCTTCTAGTATCTTTCTTTCAGCTCTAAGATATCTAGTTTAACTACTTATCAACTTACACTTTTATTAAAGAAAGGACTGTAAGGAACATAGTCTTAGAGTCAGGAGACCTAGGATGCAGTTGCAAATTCTGTCTAATTGGTGAGTTGATCCTGGACAACTCACTTCCCTCTGTAGACCTTAGTTTCCTCATCTGAAATAAAATAACCATTTTATTAAATTCACTTATTAAAATACCTAATACCATGAAGACTTCTATCTCTCATATCCTATGAGTCTATGAACTACACTCACTGAATATCGTGCCTTAAAGACATCACCTAAGAATTATCCAGGCGCTGACTAAAGCGGGGCAAGGATCACTGAGACTGCACGCTTTCTCCGGAACTGAGGGAACCGTTATTCTGACTGTGGCATCTAACAGTGCTGTCTTTATATATCTTTATTTTACGTGGTATATATCCCAAGCAATACTGTTTTACATACTGTTAAATTTGCTATAGATGTATAAAAATTGAATCATTCCATGACTATGTGTGTATTTTAATATTTTGCTTATTTTTCACTCAACATTGTGGTTCCCATCACAGCCACACACAGTTCTTTTTAATTCACTTTCACTGTTGCACAGTGTTCCACTTTTTGAATATTTTACAGCTGTACTTAACCCTTCTCACGCTGATGGACATTTAGGCTGTCCCCATGTTCTGATACAATAAACGCTGCAATAAATAAACCGGAATAGATGCTTTGGTTATTGTTGTCTGGGTAAATAATTCTGACGGACAGATTTCTTGAAGTGGGATTCTGGGTCTAATGGCAGTCAGGTAGAGATTTTGGTAGTCCCCTCGGGATTTTGTACTTTTCCATTTTGTACTTCCAAATGGCATTTAAGAACAATTTAAAAATACTGCTGAAGGATGGAGAATAAACTTAACACATGGAAAAATACACCACATGATACACAGAAAACCTCAAGATCATGTATATCCATTCTTCCTAAATTAATCATAAATTTAATCATATTCTTTCTCACATTACAGTCCCCTTTTATTCTTTATTTGCTAAGAGTTTTCATCATAAATGGGGCTGAATTTCATCAAGAGTTTTTTCTCCACCCAATGACATTATCACAGTGGCTTCCTCCTTCAATGTGCTAATGCATAAATTAATTAGCAATAATCCATATTAAGAGCTCTCTTAAAGAGTAACCCATCTATGGTAGTTCTGGGATTCCCAACTTCATTCATATTCCTCTTTTCAAGAGATGGAATCTAATTACTTCTAAAGTGGGCTGGACTGAGTGACTCCCTACTAACAAACAGAATAAAGTCAAAGTGACATAGCATGACTTCTGAGACTAAGTCTCGAAAGGCAATGCAGCTCTCTCCTTGCTCTCCTTCTTGGACCATTTATTCTGGGGAAAGCCAGATGTCATTGTGCAAAGATATTCAAAGAATCTGTAGAGAGGCTCATGCAGTGAGGAACAGAGGCTCCTGCCTACTGCCAAGAGAAGGTGCCATCTTTGAAGTGGATTCTCCTCCAGTCAAGCTTTCAGATGAAAGCAGCCCCTGCTGACATAACTACAGTTTCACAAAATATCCTGAACCAAAACCACCCAGTAAATTGCTCCTGAATTCCTGTCAGTTAATTTAAGCTTTCATTACCTCAAGTCTCTAGGTTTTAGGATGAACTGTTATGCAGCAATAATAATTAACACACTAACATTCTTGGATTTCTGGGACAAACTCTGTTTTGTCATTATTAAATAATAATTGTCTGGTCTGTGTGCCTGGTTCCTAGGTAACAGGACTGTCTTGGTTATTTACAAGCCTCATGGATCACACTTGAGTTTATGCTAATGAATGACTCAGGACGGGGGCTGGTCACCAAAATGACCAGTGATATGATTAGAGGGTTCGGGCTTTGAGCCAGTCCAATCTTCAGGGAGTTTGGATAGGGCTAAAGATTGAGTTCAATCATGTGGCCAATTGTTCAATCATGGCTATCTAATGAAACTTCGATAAGAACAGCACACCGTGGCTCAGATAACCTTCCTGGCTAGTGACCTATTGACACACAGTCAGGATGACATACCCTGATTCCAGGGGAAACGGGCATGTGAGCTCCACATCTGGAACCCTCCCCAAACTCACTTTGTGTGTCTCTTTCATTTGGCTGGTCCCAATTTGTATCTTTATAATACTAAGTTCTGTGAGTCATATAAATGAACTGTCAAATTGCAGGGCCGGGGTTGGGGGTGGGAGGGTGGTCACGGGATCCTCCTGGATTTGCAGCCAGTTAGTCAGAAGTGTGAGTAGCCTGGGGACACCCAAACTTGTGACTGGCATCTCAAGCGAGCACAGTTTTGTTGGGGACTGTGCCCTTAAATCTGTGTAGTCCAACACATAACAGCAGGTAGGCAGTATCAGAATTGTATTGCAGGATTTTAGACATGATCATGTTTCAATAACACCACTGGATTTGTTTTGCTAACATTTTGTTAGGTTTTATATCCATGTTCCTAAGAAAGACTGACCTGTAATTATTTTCTCATATTATCCATGCCTACTTTTAGTATCAAGGTTATACTACTCACATAGAATAAGCTGAGAACCTTATTTTGCTATTCTCTTAAATAGTCTGTGTAAATCTGGACATTTCTACTACATGAATAGTTTGATACAACTCACCTTTAAAATTATCGGAGCCATGGGCTTATCAGTGAGTGTATGGGAGGAGGCAGATCTTTCACTACAAATTAAAATTCTCTAATAATAAAAGAAATATCTAGGTTTCTTGTTTAGCCACAATCAATTTTATTAAGTAACATTTTTTAAACTGTTGTTTTATTTAAATTGTAAAATGAAAAAAAGAAATATTGTAAAATGTTTAGGCCTAAAGCTATTCAAGGTATCACTTATTTTTAAAAAATCTCTTTTATATTTGAAGGTAGGTCCTCCTTTCCATTCCCAATACTACTTGTGCTTCCTGGGTTTTTCTTGATCTGTCATTCAAATGGTTTGTCCATTTTATTAGTCTTTTCAAGAAACCAACTTTTAGCTATGTTAATTCTATCGTATCATAAAAGTCTTTTCCCCATTAATTTCAAACCCACTTCTATCACTCATTAGCTAGAAGCCCTCAGTTTTCTCATCTGTAAAGTGGGAATAATAATAGTGCCTACACCCCACAGTGTTGTTATAAACGAGATAATCCTTGTAAGGCACATCCATGTAACAAATGTTCAACAAGTGTTAGCTTTTATCTTTATTATCTACTTCACTTCGCTTCACTTCAGTTTATATTGCGTTCTTTTCCTAGTTTAAATTAGGGGCTTACTTTATTAATGTTCTCATCTTTTAATACATCTACTTCTGCTTTATTGACTATGCTAAAGCCTTTGTGTGGATCACAACAAACTGCAGAAAATTCCTAAAGAGATGGGAATACCAGACCACCTGATCTGCCTCTTGAGAAATCTGTATGCCAGTCAGGAAGCAATAGTTAGAATTGGACATGGAACAACAGACTGGTTCCAAATTGGGAAAAGAGTACGTCAAGGCTGTATATTGTGACCTTGCTTATTTAACTTATATGCAGAGCACATCATGAGAAATGCCAGGCTGGATGAAGCACAAGCTGGAATCAAGATTGCCGGAAGAAATATCAATAACCTCAGATATGCAGATGACACCACCCTTATGGCAGAAAGCAAAGAAGAACTAAAGAATCTCTTGATGAAAGTGAAAAGAGTAGAGTGAAAAAGTTGGCTTAAAGCTCAACATTCAGAGAACTAAGATCATGGCATCTGGTCCCATCACTTCACGGCAAATAGATGGGGAAACAGTGGCTGAAGGTCCGTCTAGTCAAAGCTATGGTTTTTCCAGTAGTCATGTATGGATGTAAGAGTTGGACTATAAAGAAAGCTGAGTGCCAAAGAACTGATGCTTTTGAACTGTGGTTTTGGAGAAGACTCTTGAGAGTCCCTTGGACTGCAAGATTAAACCAGTCAATCCTAAAGGAAATCAGTCCAGAATATTCACTGGAAGGACTGATGCTGAAACTGAAACTCCAATACTTTGGCCACCTGATGTGAAGAACTGACTCATCTGAAAAGACCCTGATGGTGGGAAAGACTGAAGGCAGGAGGAGAAGGGGACGTCAGAGGATGAGATGGTTGGATGATACTACCACCTCGATGGACATGAGTCTGAGTGAACTCCAGGAGCTGGTGATGGACAGGGAGGCCTGGTGTGCTGCAGTCCATGGGGTTCCACACAGTCGAACACGACTGAGTGACTGAACTGAGCGGAGCTGAATGCAAGCTTCAGCATGCCACACGAGCTTGATATGCCCTGATTCTCTTTACTCTTTAGGCCCAGGTGTTTTCTGACTTGCGTTACGGTTTCAGCTTTGACCTGTGGGACTTATAGAGGTAGGCTTTTAAGTTTCCAGATGTGTGTCTGTATGTCCTGTTTGTCATGCAGTTTTAACTGAAAGGTATTGGCTGACAAATAATCTGGCTATGATCATTTGAACTGTACAGCCTAGAGAATGTAACTTAATAGAATGCTAACTTCTAAACCAGACCTAACCTTTAAAAAGGGCTTCCCTGGTGGCTCAGTCGGTAAAGAGTCTGCCTGCAATGCGGGAGACCTGGGTTCAATCCCTGGGTCGGTCAGATTCCCTGGAGAAGGGAATGGCAACCCACTCTAGTATTCTGGCCTGGAGAATTCCATGGACAGAGGAGCCTAGCGGGCTGTAGTCCATGGGGTCAAACAGAGTCAGACATGACTGAGTGACTAACATTTCAATTTACAACTTTTAAAACTAAATGACCTTGTCATGGTCTCTGCTTTAAAAAAAAATCTATGAATATTCTCATTTCATAGAATGAAATTACCAAGACATAAGAACTGTTATGATCTGGCCTCTGCCAGGCTTTCTAACGCCATCCTCCCCCTCACTTCTCATACCCTGACAATGATCCAACTCTAGTGAAGTCACTGAAACCTCTATGTTTACAGGCATCCCTTTCAGACTCCCTTGCGCATTCTTTTTGTTCCTTCCTTCGTTTCCCACCAGGTTAACTACGGTTCACTCTTCAGACCTGTTCTACTCCCCTCTGCGTAAGCAGTCCTGACTCCTGTGTATCAGGTGAGTGAGCCGGCCTATCTGCACTAGGGCACCCAGAGCATGCAGCAGAGCTGCACCACAGCTCTCAACAAACACTCATTCATGAAGTTTTATTAATTATTTGGTACTTGCTTCACACCGATTATACAACAGTAAATCAAAAGACATGGTCCCTCCTCTCATAACACTTATTTCATCAGGAGATGTTTTTTGACTTATCTTGCAGCACTTGTAATCTCTACTTTCTAGCACGTTACTGAGCAAAACAGTAAGTGTTCAATAAGTGAATGAAAGGAATAAAAATATTAGTATCTTAAGGGAAACATAATTGGGGAGTTAAATCAACTATAAAATCACATAATAAACTCTCGAAGTTCTTTATAAGTATACTGACATGTACCAATGCATCTCCAAACCTATTGCCAGCTACTAAAGCCAACAATCCTAAGTACTAGCTCAGGAACTTTGCTCCCCGTATCATCATCTTCTGGTTATTTCTACATGGTACAGAGAAGAAATTTAGATTCAAGTCACGAAACGGGGAACCTCAGTATACTCAAAAGCCCCCCTTTTCCCAATATTTCTGGTTTATTTCATATTTTGAACTATCTTTGCTCTAAGTTTACTTTTTCTTACAATACTGTTTTTATACTATCAAGTAAGAAATCTAACATGTCATACATACTTGACATGTACTAATTCATTTAATCCTTACACGGACTTTAGGCAAGTATTCTCATTATGTACAATCTCATAAAAATATATCCTAAAAGTCAACAGCCTGATGGTAACGTAAAGGTCAGTGAGATGCCAGCTGGGTGGAGGGGAGCGTGGTAAGGAGGGAATGGGACGAGGACAGTGACGAGGGCCTTAGGCTTTGGTGCACTCTATTCAGAACTGCATGTAAGAGCTTATGCAGGTCTCATTTATGTGATCTTTTAAAAATTTTTTAAAACTGTTCTGAAAAGAGATAATTAGACCTACTCTGACACTTAATCACAAAAAAATAGATGGGAAAGTGGAAAAGAGGGAGGAAAGGAAGGAAGTAGATGAACTCAGAAGTTAAACTAGAATTTCTATCTGAGAAACCTAGATTGGAAATTACCTTATAAACCATTAAAAATATAAAACAGTGGAACAGAAGAGAAGTATTAGGATGGAGGATAAAGCCAGGAATTGAAATGTCACTATGACAGTGAAAGTGTTAGTCAGTCATGTCTGACTCTTTGCAACCCCATGGACCTTGTCTCACCAGGATCCTCTGTCCATGGAATTCTCCAGGCAAGAATACTAGAATGGGAGGGGAACAAAAGGGAATATACTAGAGCGGGTAGCCATTCACTTCTCCAGGGGATCTTCCTGATCCAGGGGTCAAACCCAGGTCTCTCACATTGCAGGCAGGCAGATTCTTCACACTCTGAGCCACCATAAAAAGACGCGACTGGAAATCTTGTGGCAGGCTCTTCCCACAATACCATATGCAGCTGCAGGAATACAAACCACTACCTGAACCTAAAAGCATCCAAACTGGAGAATGATCAGGTAAGTGTGCAAGGAGAATATAAGCCAAACTTAAACTAAGCAAAGAACAAAGGTGTCTTCATTATGAGGAGGCAGTCTGAACTGAAGAGAATGAGAAGAAACTGTCTCTGTCTCCCTTTCAGGAGGAGCACAATAACCAAAGAGCCTGAGGGCAAGGCCTGTGGGACGTTTCTGAGACTATGAGTTGTAGGTTTCTCTAAAGAAAACAGTAGGTGTGGGAAAACATTTTCAATGGAGTCCAAGGAGAGACCAATAGGAAGGATGAACCTCAATTCCAAGCTGGGAATGGCAACCGCTTTGTGCAATGCAGGGCCTCTAAAGGCTGCTCCATCTAAACAATAAATCTCTAGCAGACCTACAAGCAATTGGCACCTGCCACACTGCTGACAGACCTTGCAGTTGGGAGGGCTTAGAAGCCCTGAGGACGCCTCCCAGAGCTTCAAGGAATGGGTGACAATTTGTCGGTCCCTTTGTTATCGGTCCACAGGACAGAAACAACTGTCCTTCACATCTACTAGTTTGTCTCTGAACAACAGGTCCCTACAGCCAGAACCCAAAATTTTGGAATGGGCCTAAAAAAATACAGTGCATTTAAAGGGAATTCAGGTAACAGAGGAAAGGCTAACGCTGAAAATCAGAATAGGCAGCTTCTAGTTAAGCGTAACTTTTAGAGAAGACTGGGTGACAGTGAACATCCAAGACACCAAGATGGTGCTGGCTGTGCCAGTGAAGAAGAAACTCACAGATGCCAAGACAAGGAGCTGCCACACTGGACACTGATGCAGGATTTTACCTCCAAAAGAACCCTCAGAGCATTTCCTGATGAGCACCAGGGTGAAGGGGGCACTCTGAATTTTTTACCATGACCATCTTTGCCCTGTACCTCTCTTTGAGGAACTTGGTATCTGCTGAATCCTTTTACATCCTAATTGAGAATTAATGGCCAATGAAAGATGACTGGTACATTTTTTAAAATTTAAAGATAAAAAAAAAAAAAAAGAAGAGACTGGGCAACTGAGACTGACAACTTTATTTTCAATATACCATGTTGAAATATTTTGAATATTGCAAAGTCCTAAATCAACCATCAATTAAGAGTTGAAAAGAACTTTAATAAAAGCATTAAAACTAGTCAGTTTAATATTTATTATGAGGTAGCATTATCTCATTATAAGGTATTTCTCTAAGTATATAATCATACTAACATTTATTTATTAATAAGGAACCATCAAGTTCTGCTTAATGAGTATCTTCACAGGTCTCCATTCATTTAGGAATAAATTCTAATAAATGAGATACCATCTTTCAGTAACAGCGTCAGAATTAGACCTGCAGAAATACTTCAAACATTTTTATATTTTACTAAATCTTACACAGCATTAAAGTGTAACAGAAGATAAACATGTGCAGAATACTATTTATCTCTCTTCAAACTACTCTTGTAAAGAGGCAATACTTTCTTTTTTAAATAGTATCTCCTTTTCAGTATGCTAAGGCTTGAAAAACAATGTGCAAAAGCAACACCAAAGAATGCTCAAACTACTGCACAATTGCACTCATCTCACACGCTAGTAAAGTAATGCTCAAAATTCTCCAAGTCAGGCTTCAGCAATATGTGAACCGTGAACTTCCTGATGTTCAAGCTGGTTTTAGAAAAGGCAGAGGAACCAGAGATCAAATTGTCAACATCCGCTGGATCATGGAAAAAGCAAGAGAGTTCCAGAAAAACATCTATTTCTGCTTTATTGACTATGCCAAAGTCTTTGATGGTGTGGATCACAGTAAACTGTGGAAAATTCTGGAAGAGATGGGAATACCAGACCACCTGACCTGCCTCTTGAGAAATCTGTATGCAGGTCAGGAAGCAACAGTTAGAACTGGACATGGAACAACAGACTGGTTCCAAACAGGAAAAGGAATATGTCAAGGCTGTATATTGTCACCCTGTTTATTTAACTTATATGCAGAGTACATCATGAGAAACGCTGGACTGGAAGAAACACAAGCTGGAATCAAGACTGCTGGGAAAAATATCAATAACCTCAGATATGCAGATGATACCACCCTTATGGCAGAAAGTGAAGAGGAGCTAAAAAGCCTCTTGATGAAAGTGAAAGTGGAGAGTGAAAAAGTTGGCTTAAAGCTCAACATTCAGAAAACGAAGATCATGGCATCCGGTCCCACCACTTCATGGCAAATAGATGGGGAAACAGTGGAAACAGTGTCAGACTTTATTTTTCTGGGCTCCAAAATCACTGCAGATGGTGACTGCAGCCATGAAATTGAAAGATGCTTACTCCTTGGAAGGAAAGTTTTGACCAACCTAGATAGCATATTCAAAAGCAGAGACATTACTTTGCCAACAAAGGTTCGTCTAGTCAAGGCTATGGTTTTTCCTGTGGTCATGTATGGATGTGAGAGTTGGACTGTGAAAAAAGCTGAGCGCTGAAGAATTGATGCTTTTGAACTGTGGTGTTGGAGAAGACTCTTGAGAGTCCCTTGGACTGCAAGGAGATCCAACCAGTCCATTCTGAAGAAGATCAGCCCTGGGATTTCTTTGGATCTGATCTGAAACAAATGAAGAGACCAGCAATACAGCAGAACATCACTGTTAATGTTTCTTTAAACTTAGGAAACTTGGATTCAACCAGATTCAAAGAATTACTTCTGTTTGCTCTTCATTATGCCCAACATTATTATCCCTGCTATCCAGATAAAAAACGTGGGCATCATTATCTCTTTTCAACATCCAGTCACAAATCAGTGTCCCTTCTTCCTTCACAACATACCTCCTCCAGTTTTCCTTTTCTATTTCCACTATCATCACTCTGACTGAATTCTATTACCTCAAGCTTAGCGACTCCCACAACCTTACGAGCTCCCTGAGTCCTCACTGCATTCCTCTAACGTGAGGACCTTGTTCTTTATTTTTTGATTTCTTCTTTGTGACTGTTGTTACACAGATCAACAGGAATCCCCAAAAAGCAATATTCTGTAGAACAAAAATTAACGCTCTGGGGCCTTAAACTAGAAGAATAGGGAAAAACAAGCCTGGAAAAAAATATTAGCAGAAGGAGGAAAAACACGGGTCAATTTAAAATCATCAGCTGAAGAGTATCATATATGCAAAGTGGTATGAAGAAGAAAATTAAATATTTGCTGAATAATCAATACTTAAAGGTTTTTGCAACTTCAGATAAGTTGATCCCTACCTTAAAATTCTCATTACCTCTTGACTGAAACAATTAAGAGTATCCTAATTGTCTCTCGGCTTTTGGTAGCTCCCCCTTCCAAACTATCATTCACATCAGATCAGATCAGATCAGATCAGATCAGTCGCTCAGTCGTGTCCGACTCTTTGCGACCCCATGAATCACAGCACGCCAGGCCTCTCTGTCCAACACCAACTCCCGGAGTTCACTGAGACTCATGTCCATCGAGTCAGTGATGCCATCCAGCCATCTCATCCTCTGTCGTCCCCTTCTCCTCTTGCCCTCAATCCCTCCCAGCATCAGAGTCTTTTCCAATGAGTCAACTCTTCGCATGAGGTGGCCAAAGTACTGAAGTTTCAGCTTTAGCATCATTCCTTCCAAAGAAATCCCAGGGCTGATCCCCGTATTAATTGTTACAAAACACAATTATGATTCAAACTTTCTAGAGACTGCCAACTACTCACAAAATGAAGTCTAAACTCCCTACCATGGCATCCAGAGTTCTTCACAAACAAGCTCTTTCAGCTTTGTCATTCAAACCCTCTCTCATATCCTGAATTCAAATCACACAAAATTACTTCCTCTGCTTCCCCTGTCCATGGGATTCCCCAGGTAAGAATACTGGAATGGGTTGTCATTTCCTTCTCAATGGGATCTTCCTGACCCAGGGATCAAACCTGCATCTCCTACATCACAGCAGGTGGATTCTTTACCACTGAGCCAACTGGTAAGGCAATTCTTTTCCAAGATTGCTGGGAAGTCCCAGCAATCTTCTACTCATCCTTTAAGACTCCACTCAAACACCATTTCCTATGTGAAGCCAATATGACAGTTCTCTCCTCTAACAATACTGGTGGAGCCCTTCTAGATGACACCAACATACTTTCCCAATCTCACACAACACTTTTCAAACTGTATTAACTTTGTGTACTCATCTCTAAACAGATTATTCTTTGAGAGTAAAGTAAGGAACTCATTTTTACTGAACATCTCGTATTCTCAGCACCTAATGCCTGGTGCAGAACAGGTGTTTGGTAAGTGTTTGAGAGAGAAGGAAGTGGCTGGACGTAAGCAAAGCTTCACTTAATGCTATACCGTTGAGAGACTTCATTAGAGGAATCTGTCCTTACTTTGACAGGCTAACTACGAGTCACTGACAGTACAGGCACAATTATACCTTTCAGAAAACATAAGCTGGTAGCAATCGGTAGATGGAAAAAAAGAGTGAGGAGACACAATAAGTGGGGGAGTCCTTCAATATTTCAGGTGAAATGCTGAAGAACTTAAACGTGGATGATGATGGGAGAATTAGGAGAGATGATGAAAACATTCATGATACAGAGGTAAAGCTGAAAGGACCTGATCTCTGACTAAGAGTAGCAAGGAAAAGATAAAGAATCCGATTCTGCACTGAGGCTGTGAGCACAGGTGACAAAGAGGTCTAGTAACAGAAGTGGGAGCACCATGCGTGCAGCAAGCAGTCGAAAACAAAGTGGGAGCACCATGCGTGCAGCAAGCAGTCGAAAACAAAGTGGGAGCACCATGCGTGCAGCAAGCAGTCGAAAACAAAGTGGGAGCACCATGCGTGCAGCAAGCAGTCGAAAACAAAGTGGGAGCACCATGCGTGCAGCAAGCAGTCGAAAACAAAGTGGGAACACCATGCGTGCAGCAAGCAGTCGAAAACAAAGTGGGAGCACCATGCGTGCAGCAAGCAGTTGAAAACAAAGTGGGAGCACCATGCGTGCAGCAAGCAGTGAAAACAAAGTGGGAGCACCATGCGTGCAGCAAGCAGTCAAAAAGTGGGAACACCATGCGTGCAGCAAGCAGTCGAAAACAAAGTGGGAGCACCATGCGTGCAGCAAGCAGTCGAAAACAAAGTGGGAGCACCATGCGTGAAGCAAGCAGTCGAAAACAAAGTGGGAATGCGTGCAGCAAGCAGTGGAAAACAAAGTGGGAACACCATGCGTGCAGCAAGCAGTCGAAAACAAAGTGGGAACACCATGCGTGAAGCAAGCAGTCGAAAACACGTGCTGAAGCTTAGAATACTGTCATAGCAGAGATATGCGGCTGAGAGAGATCATTTTAGAGGTAACTGCTGAAATCAAGAAGTCAGGAGAGACATTAAAAAAAGAATTTCAGAGATAAGAATCTTAGGGAAGGTCATTATTTAGTAATAGGACAACTATTCTTCAAACAAAAATAGGAAAAAAAAATTTGAAGGAGTAATTAAAGAAGTAGAAATAGAAAAGCTCAGGGTTACAGAAGCTACCAGTATTTCATGAAAGGAAAAATGGCAACAAGCGCAGTGATCACAGAGCGAAACCTAACAAAAGACAAAAGACAGTTAGAACATCATGACTATTCCTCAAAAGAGCAAACAGACCGGCTTAGAAGGGACAGGAGGATGAATGAATACTGCAAGGAAGCAAAGCAGTGAGCAAAACCTACTACTTAAAGAGGACAAAGTATACTAGCAAACAGTAGCAAACTCTACTATTTAAAGAGGAAAAAGTAAAACATATGTATTCTGTTTGTTTTTAATACAGATTCCTAAAGGATTAAACCTTTTATTGATAATCTGAGTCTCTATGGATTTGAAAACAATGAACTTGATTTCTCTATCCACATTATCTTAGAATGGCTTCTCCCCTGTCCCTGATGTTACTGCAGTTTCCACTTCTTTCAATAAATTCTATCTCCAAAGATCTATTATTCAAAGTAACAATTTTATCCTAAATTCTAAATATGTGTAAGCTTCAGAATAATGTAAACATTCATTTTAATATAATCTTCTATTCTAACCTGTTTTGTCATCGTCAGAGGAAAGAAGTAATTATATACATCATTTAATGCTTATTTTCTCCAATTAGAATAAAGAAAGCTATATTAATAATAAATACTTTTTACTCCTGAAGAGGTTCAACATTTATAAAGAGATAAAATCCTGTAACTACTTAAGAACTCATAAGGAAGGTGATTCAAGAATAAAGAAGATAACAAAGTTGCAGTGATAAAATAGGATGATTTTTAATTGCTAAGAAATGAGAAATTTCACATTAATTATATTCTTAAGTCTTTTTCTTACCTCAGAGATGTGGCTAGATAAAACTGTACTTCCAATTTTCTCCAAACAGCTTTGACCTATGCTTCCATCTCATGAATTCCAAGACAGTATTAAACTGATGCATATTTTCATAAATCTGTTTAGAAAAAAAGAATATATTTAAGACTGAAAGAATGTTTGTTTATCAGAATAACACATGTAGAAGAAATGATAAAATTTTATCATGCATAAAACTATACATTTTTAATGTAAAGTTCTATGGCACTTTAGAAACTATCACTTTACAAACCTTTACTCAAAGACATTCTAAATTTTGAGTATTTTCAACTTTATAACATAACAGTTCTGTGGAAAAAATTACTCACATGTGAAGTTCTGTATCAGCCTAATAAGCTTTTGTGGGGGGAAAAAATCACATTTCAAATTGAAAAACAAGAACATCAGAAGCAGCACTAAAATTTACAACTCTACAATATTAGGATTCCTACTTGAGAAAAAATATATTTGATCACCCAGCTAGTATTTCAATTTTATCACAAAGGCTCAGTTAGCAGTCTTAATTCCAGGCAGACTTCAACCTAGAACATTAGGAACAGCGAGGGCCAAGAGTTGACTGCGCTGCTGGCTCTGCGTCCAGGGCACAGGCTTCCAGTGTTACTGCTGTCATCAGTGACCTGCTGCTCTAAGAGACAACGTTCATAAATACAGAAGAAGGAAGCCATCAAAACCTGTAATTTAGTTAAAGACAGGTGTGCTGCTTATTTAGGGATCACAAAAATAATTTCATTGAATGTATCTTTTAACTGAAACTTCAAATAGCACAGTGTTCTGTTTCCTATTGTAAAAAGAAAAATTTTAAGCTGTATGAACATTACTCATGTCCCACTGCAAGGTCAAAACGCCTTTGTCTTCAAGTCCATTTAGAAGTACCATTTGTGTCACACTGAGGTTTAGTAGTCTTGGCAATAATGACTAAATTCATGTAAACTGGGGCAACCTGAAACGGCCCAGCATATCAGATAGCCTTTCTTAAAGACAACAGTCTCCACTCAGCAGACAGGCTGCCATAGGGCCATGCTAAATCTTTCATGGTCCAACTAAAGACAGACCGACCCTGAAAGCAATTAGTAATGCTTTGTCTGCATTTAGAAGCCTTTAACAGTCTTCCCAATGCACGAGTTACCTATAACCTCACCAGGTCCCTGATATTTTTCAGGGTTCTCATATGACCAAAACTTAGACTATCATTCACAGTAACAAAGGAGGGTAGTAATGGAGACCTGGTATCTAGCATTTCCCCCCCACCTTCTCTGAGATGATCATAGTCTTAAAAAATTTACCTTATAACAATAATAGTAAAAAAAAAAAAAGGCATTGTTTCCACTTTAGAAAAGGCATAAAGATTTTCCTCTAAAGCCATTCTTTGCCAATTCTTCCCTAAGGGCATATGGAAGAAGAGAGGGGAGGAAATCATTACATTAAACAAAGCTCAAATTAACCTATTCTCATAAAGTTTTAAAGTCCCATCAAAGTGACTATGTCTAAAAATATATGGCCTGATTCTAGTTCTACCAGATATTTCCAACGGATCAAATAATAATAAAATTAGCAGGTAAACCACTTACCAATCATTGTTTATTATAGCACTACTTATTACAACACTTTTTCCTTGGTGTAAAAAAAAAGTTACAAGCTTTAGGCTAAATCTAAAAATAATTTAAAAAAGGAAAATACATAATCAAAAAAGACTCTTCAAATATATCATCTGCAAAGTCTAAGACCCTGATCTATCTTCCCTCAATCCTCTCACATCTACAAAGACATGACAAATCATAAACTTCAGAAAAGCGTTTCCAAGGACTGAATTTAAGACCGGCTAAGGAAAACCACGCAAGATTTGACTTTACTCCTAACAGGAAAATAAAAGACAACCAAAGGCCAGGATGCGCTTCACGATGCAGGTCTGCAAGCCGCTCTTTATATACTAGAAACTGTGAGTAAAAGCAAAGCCTTTTCTAGCTTTGGCGATTACAGTCCTTTAAGCAGAGATCTATACCGTACAGGCACAGAAACAGAATTCACACAGGCAGAACGCTTGCATCGACTTTAATCACTCAATTTATAAGACAACGTGCCACAGGCTTTTAGCACTATGAACTGTGTTTAATAGTGACTGGACCCAGTCAAGACCAAACACGGAACAATTTTAAGTATTAATTTCACCAAAGACTTTGTGCCTGAAATTTTCAAGTTTCTTAGGTTTGGAAGATCGATTAAGGAAAAGGTAATTCTTTTAAAAACACATTTGAACTTCTTAATGACTCAGAATAAATGAAAATCGAATCCTTCTGGATATATTCTAATACTTTCTAATTCAGAGCGAACAAAGGTATTTCCTCAAAGTTAATAAGTATTTGCAAACATAGGAAAAGTTCATTTTGATCCCATATTGCCTTTACAAAAATCTTTTTCTTTTTTGCCATCAAAATGAACACATCCCTCTCAGTTTTGAAGCCCTTCAAAATTATCAAAGTGGTTAAATCTTAAAGCACTGGGATAGTTCAAAGATCACTAACCACACAGAATCCATCAGTGACAAACATCAATTATGGATATCATATTGAAGTATGAAGAATATTGAAGTATTAGAACATTACCCATTAACACCTATATTAATAAGATTTGAAAAAAAACTAGTATAAACATGGTTTTGATACTCAGTCTAAGACAAAATTTAAGATTGTTTTTCAACTTGTGAAAGTGAAAGTCGCTCAGCTGTGTCCGACTCTTTGAAACCCAATGGACTATACAGTCCATGGAATTCTCCAGGCCAGAACACTGGAGTGGGTAGCCTATACCTTCTCCAGCAGATCTTCCCGACCCAGGAATTGAACCGGGCTCTCCTGCATCGCAAGCAGATTCTTTACTAACTGAGCTATCAGGGACGCTGATAGCTTTTCAATGTGTAACAGATGTCAAAAACTAGTAGCTTCTTAGTATTCACAAAATTAGATATTGCTTATATATTTTTCCTTCCACCACTTCAAATTTCCTCTTTCTTCATTTCCCTCTCTTAGCATTCATAAAAAGCACCCCACATACTGTACAAGTACTATTATAAACATCACAGCTGCAATTAAAAAACTATTTTCAAAAATTGAAAATTATACAATAATCATTTTATGAAATACCTCAGAAGGGCTCCTAAACTAAAGGTATTATTACTATTAAAACCTCTGATATAGTAACTGAAAAACTCAAACATTATGCTTCAGAAAACCATTATACAGTTTTACTGTAACTCTAACAGTATAATCTAGATAAGTTTGGAATGCATTTCTATAATAAAGAATGTAATCCACTTAATACAGAAAGGGAAGGTCAACTTTTAAATAGATTCTGTTTCAAAAGTTCATTTATAAATTGAATATTAGCTTGATTTTGAAACTTAAGATGCCTTTTCTCATAAAACTAAAGATTAAAAACAATGGCATTAAACCCCAAATACAAATGAACTTTAGTGTATATTCTATGGTAGCACTCTTCTGCCTAAGCATATTTTCATATCAAGCTCAAAGCTTCTTATTTTTCGTTGTATCCTAGAATTTAGCACAGTTAATGATATAGAGTATGATTTCAACAAATATTAGCTGCTCTGAAGTACTGAATAGGAACAACTCAGTGATATGAAACTAAGCTGTCCAGAAAAACTTACCTATCTAATCCACAGCAGAGAACCAAAAGACATGGAGAAAAAAGCTTCTTCCAAAAGAGATAAGACAAAAGGATATTTAACACCAGGGTTAAAAAGTTCTAGTCTGAACCAACTGTGGCAATTTTCATTCCTCCTGCCAATGAATGCTTTAGCAATAAGCATCTGATGCAGTTCTGGCCAGTAAGACAAGAGACTAAGTTTGCTGAAGAGATTCTGGGAAAGGTTTTCCTGGGCTGATGAAAAAAGACACCCAAGTGAAAATATGTATTTTTTTCAGGCAACTTTGGGTTTGAATTGTTAAGCAGAACTATGACAGCCATCTTAGGACCACGAGGAAAGAGAAAGTCTAAGAGGACAACCCAGCAGAAAAGGAGCGACCGCACCAACCGACGGAAGACCTGGGTCTGAGGTGATGCTACTTCAGTTCAGTGCAGTCGCTCAGCCGTGTCCAACTCTGCAGCCCCATGGACTGCAGCCCATCAGGCTCCTCTGTCCATGGGATTCTCCAGGCAAGAGTACTGCAGCGGGTTGCCATGCCCTCCTCCAGGGGATCTTTCCAACCCAGGGATTGAACCCAGGTCTCCTGCATTGCAGGAGGATTCTTTGCCAGCTGAGACAGCAGGGAAGCCATAAGGGTGGTATAATCTGCATATGTGAGGTTATTATTCCATCTTGTGCTTCATCCAGCCCAGCATTTCTCATGATATACTCTGTATATAAGTTAAATAAGCAGGGTGACAATATAGAGCCTTGACGTGCTCCTTTCCTGATTTGGAACCAGTCCACTGTTCCATGTCCAGTTCTCACTGTTGCTTCTTGACCTGCGTACAGGTTTCTCAGGAGGCAGGTCAGGTGGTCTGGTATTCCCATCTCTTTAAGAATTTTCCAGTTTGTTGTGATCCACAGAGTCAAAGGCTTTGGTGTAGTCAATAAAGCCGAAGCAGATGTTTTTCTGAAATTCTCTTGCTTTTTCTACGATCCAACAGATGCTGGCAATTTGTTCTCTGGTTCCTCTGCCTTTCCTAAATCCAGCTTGAGCATCTGGAAGTTCTCAGTTCACATACTTTTGAAGCCGAGCTTGGAGAATTTTGATTCTCTAAAATTTTGATGATTCTATTTTTTGGGGGGCTCCAAAATCACGGCAGATGGTGATTGCAGCCATGAAAATAAAAGATGCTTACTCCTTGGAAGGAAAGTTATGACCAACCTAGATAGCATATTAAAAAGCAGAGACATTACTTTGCCAACAAAGGTCTGTCTAGTCAAGGTTATGGATTTTCCAGTAGTCATGTATGGATGTGAGAGTTGGACTGTGAAGAGAGCTGAGCGCCAAAGAATTGATGCTTTTGTACTGTGGTGTTAGAGAAGACTCTTGAGAGTCCCATGGACTGCAAGGAGATCCAACCAGTCCAACCTAAAGGAGATCAGTCCTGGGTGTTCTTTGGAAGGAATGATGCTAAAGCTGAAACTCCAATACTTTGGCCACCTCATGCGAAGAGTTGACTCACTGGAAAAGACTCCAATGCTGGGAGGGATTGGGGGCAGGAGGAAAAGGGGATGACAGAGGATGAGATGGCTGGATGGCATCATGGACTCGATGGACGTGAGTTTGAGTGAACTCCGGGAGCTGGTGATGGACAGGGAGGCCTGGCGTGCTGCAATTCATGTGGTCACAAAGAGTCGGACATGACTGAGCGACTAAACTGAACTGAACTGATACCTGAATGAAATAATCCTAGAATCATTTTATTAACTTGGATCTTAAGGAGATCAAACCAGTCAATCCTAAAGGAAACCAACCCTGAAGATTCATTGGAAGGACTGTTGCTGAAGCTGTAGCTCCAGTACTTCAGTCACCTGACCTGAAGAACCATCTCACTGGGAAAAAGCCTGATGCTGGGAAAGACTGAAGGCAAAAGGTGAACAGCGTGGCAGGGACAAGATGGTTAGATAGCTGACTCATGGACATGAATTTGAGCAAACTCCGGGAGACAGTGGAAGAGCTTGGAGTGCTCCAGCCCATGGGGTCACAGAGTCACACATGACTTAGCGACTGAACAACAACAAAAATTACCCTTTTATTATGTATGCAGTTTTCAATGATCAAAAGTAACCCAGTGGATACAGCCATTTAGGAATAGATACACTATTTACTTCAATGAATTCAACTGTTATTTATACAGTGGTAACTCTCCCAAATTTATATTTCAATCCAGATCTTTCTTTTGAACTAGATACGTATTTCTAAACTACTAAACAGCTGTATTAAATATTTATTCCAGTGATACGTGAAAAGAACAGAATATAAAAACGATCATCTACCCGCAAAAAAAAAAAAGTTTATGCATCCATACTCGATTTTCTGGCTAATGACAACACCATCTACCTAACTGTCAATGATGAAAATCTTTGGGTCACTAGTCCCACATCCCTCTGCTTTATTTATTATACGAGGCAGTTATTACATGCCGCCTGTTCTCATTCTGATATATCTTTGAAATCTGTCTCCCTCCGCTCTCCACACGTCTAATGCAGTCTTTCCTCTTTTGTGGAGCACATCTCCATTCTTACCTCTTGCACTGCACTCACATTTGTAAAATACAACCGTGCTTCATGAAAAGATTATAAACATCCTAAGTCATTAGGAAACACAAATGAAATCTATAATAAGCTATCACTACACACCCACTGTAACGGCTATTCTCAAAAAGACAGACGTCAGACGTTGGTAACAACATGGAGAAATTGGAACTCTCATACATTGCTGCAAAATGCTGCTGCCACTTTGGAGAACAGCTTGCCAATTTCTTAAAAAGTTAAATGTAAGCATAAATTAACCACAAGATCCAAAATTCCCTCCATAGGAACCTACCCAAGAGAAATGAAAATAAGTGTCTGTATAAAGACTTACATAGGGCTTCGCTGGTGGTTCAGACAGTAAAGAATCCATCTGCTATGCAGGAGACCTGGTTTGATCCCTGAGTTGGGAAGATCCCCTGGAGAAGGGAGCAGCTACCTACTCCAATATTCTGGCCTGGAGAATTCCATGGACAGAGGAGCCTGGAGGGCTACAATCTGAGGAGTTACACAACTGAGCAACTTTCACTTTAAAGACTTGTATACAGGGTCTTCGGAGAAGGCAATGGCAACCCACTCCAGTACTCTTGCCTGGAAAATCCCATGGACGGAGGAGCCTGGTAGGCTCCAGTCCATGGGATTGCTAAGAATCGGGAACGACCAAGCGACTTCACTTTGACTTTTCACTTTCATGCATTAGAGAAGGAAATGGCAACCTGCTCCAGTGTTCTTGCCTGGAGAATCCCAGGGACGGTGGAGCCTGATGGGCTTCCGTCTATGGGGTCGCACAGAGTCGGACACGACTGAAGCGACTTAGCAGCAGCAGCATACAGGGTCTTCCCTGGCAGTCCAGTGGTTGAGACTCTGAGCTACCACTGCAGGTGCTGTGGGTTCCATTCCTGGCCAGGGAACTAAGATCCCACATGCCATGGGCCACCTCTCCCCATAGAGACATGCACAGATGTTCTCAGCAGATTCCTCACAATGGCAAAGAACTGGAAATGATCCCAGTGCCCACCAGCTGGTGAATGGATAAACAAAAGGTGGCATCATCAAGCGTGGAATATTATCAGGTAATAAAAAGGGACAAAATGCTGATACACGTTACAACATGAATGCACTTCCAAATATGCTCAATAGAAGAAGCCAGATGCCAAATGCTACATACTGTATGACCCCATATACGCAAAATATTCAGAAAAGGCAAACTGAGACACCAAGAAAGCAAAGCAGTAGCTGCCTCCAGCAAGGAGCAGGAGTGGTAAATTTGGGGTGGTGATGAAATGTTCTAAAATATTCATAGCACAACCCTAAAAACTTACTAAAATAATAAAAATATAAGTACATTTAAAAATTTTTCAATGATTTCCACTTATGTACAAAATGAAGTCCAAATTCTTTAGGAAGACATTCACAGACTGCTATAATCTGCTTTCAATGTATTTAATCTGCTGTCTTCAGCTACAATCTCTGCCATGGCACAGCCAAAAAAAACAGGAAAAAAAAGACTATGCTGAGATACTACCAATACAGCTACTGGAACAGCCAGAATAAAAACCAGTGACAATACCAAGTGCTGACGAGAATGTGAAGAAAACAGGTCTTTCACACACTGCCACTGAGGATATAAACTGGCATAATCACTTTGGAAAATGGTTTGAAAGTTTCTTTAAAAACTAAATATACCCTCACATGTAACAAACTGCATTCCTGGGCATCTGTCCCAAAGAAATGAACATGAATGTTCATAGCAGCCTTATTCTGACAATGAAGCATAAAAACCACTTCCATATTTTCATTTTAATAAATCCAATTCAGTCAGTAGAACAATCTACACCACCCTTTTTCCTGTAGAATTTTGAGAGATTATCAATAGATCATTTTTTCAGGTGATAGGTAAACATACCACACTACATATAAACAATAAAATTTCTATTAGGAATCATCAGGAATTGATTCTAGAGTACTAAGGGTTCACCACTTCTTCTAAATGTGCGTTGTTGCACCTTCTCAAATGAAGAATAAAGATCATTTAGAATTAACATTATGAACACCAATTACAGAGTTATGCTACAATACAGTGAAATCATCAGGGGCTATTAATACATAATGCTATTTGCTTCATAATGCTATTTACTAAATGGTCCCAAAACAGAGTCGTGTTTATTTACTCATTTACTTGCTTGTCCGCTTGTTTTAGCTTGCATGCCCAGTTTTTCTTATTTTCTTCCCCTTGCTAACAGCTACCTGGAATGCACGTTTGCTCGTATAACAACAGTACCCTCTCTTTACTTCTCCTTTACATCATCCCCATACTAGCTTAACACAGCTCTGCTTTGAAGTCTATAAAAATAAAAGGCTCCATATGACCACATGAGACTGAAGGTATAAAAACTGAACACATCTACTATTATGATCAAATAACCTTTATGCTGTGATAATGTAACACTTTTTATAAGATCACTTCAAGGAGAAGGTAAAGACGAGACACCTGAATGAGTCAACTCAGGAAAAAACAAAGATGAGTGGAGCTACAAACTATAAACACGTTTCAGATGGCTGCTCAACATTTCTAACAAACTGCTAAGCTCCAAATACTGAAACTGAACTTACTCTTTTGTTCTTCCATCTTCTCACAAACCTGTTCCTCTTGAATTCTTTATTTGGCGTAATGTACAACTGCTCAGGAGATTTACTTTTTTTTTTGCCATTACCAAGTAAAACTGACAGTGTATATACCCAAGACCCCAAAATCCTGCCTCAAAGTGTATACATAACCTGGGAAACCTTTTGCACATCTGCCAGAAAGCATGTACAGAATATTTACAGCAGCATTTTCTTAACAGCAAACCTAAGTGTCCAACAGCAGTAAAATGGATAAATTCTAGTATGTTCATATAAAATTACCACATAGTAGTAAAAATGAATATACCCCAGATAACAGTATCAATATGAATGAAATCTCGAAACCATAATGTTGAACACAAAAAAACAAGTCTAAGAATAAATATATACAATATGACTCCATTCACATAAAACTCAGAAACAGGAAACACTAGGAAAATGTATCCTAAAGGAAAAATACAAAAGTGGAAAACCGTAAGGAAAAGTAACAGAATAGTATTTAATAATTTAGGATGACGGTTTCCTCTGGGAGGGAAAAGCCATGGGCATCTCAGAAGCTGCCATCACATTTCTTGAGATAGGAGATTGGGACAGACATTCATTTTTTATTAAAACTCTGTAAAATGTACATCTACATCATACGTACCTTTGTATACAGGACAGATTTTAGAGTAAAAATTTTAGTTTAATCTGAAGTAAGTATGGTTAACTGTGCAGTAGTTTGAACATTCTTTGGCACTACCTTTCTTTGGGACTGGAATGAAAACTGAGCCAAGTTAAAAAAAAAAAAAAAAACAATACTGGGGAAAAACAGGGACTTCATACATTACAAGTTGTAATTTTACACATAGGTTTCAGTTTTCACTGTCAGTAGGACAGACATTACTAAAATCAAATATTGACAGATCTCCAAGGAAGTCCCAGAGATCTTACTTTCATTAGTACATTTTAAAACTTTTTTTCCTATAAATTGTAAGCTGTTCAACAAGATGAAAAATTACACTTAGCTTAACAGACCAGAGAATTACAGCTGTGCTTCATAAACAGAGTATTATAATCAATTCAAAGGCATATGGGCTTTAAAAAATTTGTTTAGTAACTCAGTTATACTATAAGTTGCAAAGTTTCTGATACTGCTAATACCAACAGGATTTTAAAGCATCCTACTTAGCCAATAGAAGAATGTTATACTGTATCAACCTGGAGGGGTGGGATGGGGAGGAAGACGGGAGGGAGGTTCAAAAGGGAGGGGATATATGTATACCTATGGCTGATTCAAGTTGAGGTTTGACAGAAAACAAAATTCTGTAAAGCAATTATCCTTCAATTAAAAACGAATGTTTTAAAATCTGTTTCTCAGATCTTCTTCCCAATGAATGTACACCCATATTTTTCAGGATTACTAAGACAAGGAAGTAAGGATGGAATGAATTCCTTTAAAACATAGATAGTTTCCTTAAAAAAATAATTACATATCATGAAAATGGATAACCATCCTATTACCTAAGATGTACTGGTCGTCAGAATTTAATCCTATTAACCTGTGTTCAATATTTGGCTTTATTATTATTTACTAAAAACTTGAAACTACCTTTATTAAATATTCAATTGTCATTCATCCAAATGTGTGCATCAATGAAACTAAATAAATGACATTCTAGAAACTATAGAAAACAAAATTTTCAATTAAGAGAATTTAACATCATATAAAATTCATCACTTGTACAGGCATATGCAAACTAATCATTTCCAACAGGGGTGGGAAGTGGACTACAGGTATTTCCTTCAAAAGGGACAGTGTTGCTACATGTTCACGGGTGGGTAAACATACAGAGAAGAAAGTTTTAGCTGGGAAGCTTGCATTTAAGTTCTCATCTCTATGTGATGAGAGGTACAGAGCTAATTACCAGACAACACTGTCTTTTAAATCATGAGTCACATACCTAAGGAAGGGGGTTGTAAGCAGGATAAGCAACAACCAGGGCAATCAAGATTTTAAAAAGAAGCAACAGCAGGTTTTGAACTTTCAGACAGAAAATCAGAAGCAATTATCTCAATATAATGCATATAATCCAACAGCCTGACTATGGACTATCCACCCTCTTGCAAAACACACCTATACTTTAGGGACTAAGTTTGTGAAGCTAGGTATGTTTGAACTTCAGAGAACAGCTCTATTATCAACAGGCATGTGAGGTTGAAAGAGAGAAATAAAAGATTACTTGATAATATAATACTTTCTGAGGGCACTATAGTAAATTTTAAAACATTCAAGACACAGTTCCCTGCTGGCAAGCAATATTTCATCAACTTCAGAAGTCAAGCCATTATATATTAAATCTTAAACAATAATACCAGATGACAATACTACCATACATGACGATTAACTGAGAAGTAAAAAAAAAAAATCAAACTTGCTTCAGAGGTGGAAAGATCACTGTGGGCTGAATTTAAAGTGGTCCTTCTGAGGACTGGTCAGGTTTGATAGTGGGCAAGGAGGGAGGGGTACAGGTTCAGAAGGCCGTATTACTGGGAGAGCTGGGGTGCTCGGGGCTGGGAGGCTGCACTGTGCCTGGCCACTGTGCCACCTGGGGCCCAGATTCTAGAGTGATGGAGCTTAATGATCAACGCATGGTCGGAACCAGGCATCTATGAAGCCAATGTCCACGGCAGATATCATACTAGTTTTAGTTCTCACAATCAAGCATCAAAGATTCCAGTCCTTCTTAATACAGAAATCCCAACAGCCAAGATTTCTGAACTCAATCTATCATTCTTGTAAGAAGCAGAGGATAAAGAGAAGAACACATGGTTAAGGACAAGGACTCTGCAGCCAAACTAAGTACCCAGGTTAGAAACCTGGCTCCAACACTTTGCTGTTGCTGTCGCTCAGTCGTGTCCAACTCTTTGCAACCCCATGGACTGGAGCACACCAGGCTGCCCTGTCCATCACCATCTCCTGGAGCTTGCTCACACTCATGTCCATCGAGTCACTGATGCCATCCAACCATCTCATCCTCTGTTGCCGGTTCTCCCCCTGCCTACAATTTTTCCCAGCATCAGGGTCTTTTATAGTGAGTCAGCTCTTCACATCAGGTGGTCAAAGTATTGGAGCTTCAGCATCAGTCCTTTCAATGAGTATTCAGGACTGATTTCCTTTAGGATTGACTGGTTTGATCTTCTTGCAGTCCAAGGGACTCCCAAGAGTCTTCTCTAATACCATAGTTCAAAAGCATTAATTCTTAGGCGCTCAGCCTTCTTTAAGGTCCAACTCTCCTATCTGCACATAACTACCCTATAGCTTTGACTATACAGACCTTTGTTGGCAAAGTAATCTCTCTGCTTTCTCATATGCTTTCGAGGTTTGCTCCTTTCTTCCAAGGAGCAAGCGTTTTTCTAATATCACGGCTGCAAGTCACCATCTGCAGTGATTTTGGAGCCCAAGAAAATAAAGTCTGGGCCAAGTGGCTCAACCTCCCTGGTACCGAATATGTAAGACAGAATAATTACATGTATCTGAATGGAGACTCAAAGGAATCAATGTAGGTACAGCACTTAGAATGTGTGTGCATGTGTGTGCGCAATTGTGTTGACTCTTTGCAAACCCATGGACTGTAGCCTGCAAGGCTCCTCTGTCTATGGAGTTTTCCAGGCAAGAATACTGGAGCAGGTTGCCACTTCCTACTTGAGGGGACTTTACAGACCAGGGATGGAATTCATGTCTCTTGCATTAGCAGGCAGATTTCTTACCACTGTGCCATCTGGGATTCAATTCAGTTTAGTAACTCAGTCATGTCTGACTCTTTGAACACATGGACTATCGCAGGCCAGGATTCCCTGTCCATCACCAACTCCTGGAGCTTGCTCAAACTCATGTCCATCGAGTCAGTGATGCCATCCAACCATCTCATCCTCTGTCGTTCCCTTCTCCTCCCACCTTCAGTCTTTCCCAGCATCAGGGTCTTTTCAAATGAATCAGTTCTTCACATCGTGGCCAAAGTACTGGACCTTCAGCTTCAGCATAAGCCCTTCCAATGAATACACAGGACTGATTTCCTTTGGGACTGACTGGTTTGACCAGCCCAAGGGACTCACAAGAGTCTTTTCCAAAACCACAGTTCAAAAGCATCAGTTCTTCGGCACTCAGCTATCTTTAAGCTTCCCTGGTGGCTCAGACGGTAAAGCGTCTGCCTACAATGAGGGAGACCCACGTTTGATCCCTGGGTTGGGAAGATCCACTGGAGAAGAAAATGGCAACTCACTCCAGTACTCTTGCCTGGAAAATCCCATGGATGGAGGAGCCTGGTAGGCTACAGTCCACAGGGTCACACAGAGTCTAACACGACTGAACCACTTTCAATTTCAGCTATCTTTATGGTCCAACTCTCACACTGATCCATGAATTCTGGAAGAACCAAAGCTTTGACTATACAGACCTTTGTTGGCAAAGTAACCTCTCTGCTTTTTATATGCTGTCTAGGTTGGTCATAACTTTTCTTCCAAGGAGCAAGTGTCTTTTAATTTTGTGGTTGCAGTTACCACCCAGTGTTTGGAGCTCAAGAAAATAAAGTCTGTCACTGTTTCCATTGTTTCCCCATCTATTTGCCATGAATTGATGGGAACAGATGCCATGATCTTAGTTTTTTGAATGTTGAGTTTTAAGCCAAATCTTTCCTCTCCTCTTTCACTTTCATTAAGAGGTTCTTTAGTTCTTCTTCGTTTTTTGCCATAAGGGTGGTGTCATCAAACCTGCGTATCTGAGGTTATTGATATTTCTCCCAGCAATCTTGACACCACTTTGTGCTTCATCCAGCCCAGCATTCCCCATAGTGTACTCTGCATATAAGTTAAATAAGCAGGGTGACTATTTACAACCTTGACGTACTCCCTTCCCAGTTTGGAACTAATCTGTTGCTCCATGTCCAGTTCTAACTACTGCTTCTTGACCTGCATATAGATTTCTCAGGAGGCAGGTCAGGTGGTCTGGTATTCCCATCTCTTTCAGAATTTTCCAGATTATGGTGATCCACAGAGTCAAAGGCTTTTGTGTAGTCAATAAAGCAGAAGTAGACGTTTTTCTGGAACTCTCTTGCTTTTTTGATGATCTAACAGATGTTGGCAATTTGATCGCTGGTTCTCTGCCTTTTCTAAAACCAGCTTGAACATCTGAAAGTTCACGGTTCATATATTGCTGAAGCCCAGCTTGGAGAATTTTGAGCATCACTTTACTAGTGTGTGAGATGAGTGCAATTGTGCGGTAGTTTGAGCATTTTTTGGCATTGCCTTTCTTTGGAATTGGAATGAAAACTGACCTTTTCCAGTCCTGTGGCCACTGCTGCGTTTTCCAAATTTGCTGGCATATTGAGTGCAGCACTTTCACAGGATCAGCTTTTAGGATCTGAAATAGCTCAACTGGAATTCTATCACCTCCACTAACTCTGTTTGTAGTCATGCTTCCAAAGGCTGACTTGACTTCAATTCCAGGATGTCTGGCTCTAGGTGAGTGATCACATACCATGGTGATTAACCGGGTCATGAAGATCTTTTTTGCACAGTTCTTCTGTGTATTCCTGCCACCTCTTCTTAATATCTTCTGCCTTTGTTAAGTCCATACCATTTCTGTTCTTTATTGTGCCCATCTTTGTATGAATGTTCCCTTGATATCTCTAATTTCCCTGAAGAGATCTCTAGTCTTTCCCTTTCTTTTGTTTTCCTTTATTTCTTTGCAATGATCACTGAGGAAGGCTTTCTTATGTATCCTTGCTACTCTGTGGAACTCTCCATTCAGATGGCATATCTTCCCTTTTCTCCTTTCCCTTTCACTTCTCTTCTTTTCTCAACTATTTGTATGGCCTCCTCAGACAACCATTTTGCCTTTTTGCATTTCTTTTTCTTGGGGATGGTCTTGATCCCTGTCTCCTGTACAATGTCCATAGTTCTTCAGGCACTCTATCAGATCTAATCCCTTGAATCTATTTGTCACTGATATAATCGTAAGGGATTTGATTTAGGTCATACCTGAATGATCTAATGGTTTCCCTACTTTCTTCAAAATACATCTGAATTTTGCAATAAGGAGTTCATGACCTGAGTCACAGTCAGCTCCTGGTCTTGTTTTTGCTACCTGTATAGAGCTTCTGCATCTTTGGCTGCAAAGAATATAATCATTCTGATTTCGGTATTGACCACCTGGAGATGTCCATGTGTAGAGTCATCTCGGTGTTATTGGAAGAGGGTATCTGCTACAACCAGTGCATTCTCTCCAAAAAACTCTGTTAGCCTTTGTCTGCCTTCATTTTGTACTCCAAGGCCAAATTTGCCTATTACTCCAGGTATCTCTTGACTTCCTACTTTTGCATTCAAATCCCCTATGAAGAAAAGGACATCTTTTGGGGGTGTTAGTTCTAGGCAGTCTTGTAGGTCTTCATAGAACCGTTCAACTTCAGCTTCTTCAGCATTTGTGGTTGGGGCATAGACTTGGATTACTGTGATATTGAATGGTTTGCCTTGGAAACAAACAGAGATCAATCTGTTGCTTTTGAGATTGCACCCAAGTACTGCATTTCGGACTGCTCTGTTGACTGTGAGGGCCACTCCATTTCTTCTAAGGATTCTTGCCCACAGTAGCAGATACAATGGTGACCTGAATTAAATTCACCCATTCCCGTCCATTATAGTTCACCTATTCCTAAAATGTCGATGTTCACTCTTGCCATCTCCTGCTTGACCACTTCCAACTTACCTTGATTCATGAACCTAACATTTCAGGCTCCTATGCAATACTGTTCTTTATAGAATTGGACTTGACTTCCATCACCAGTCACATCCACAACTGGGCATTGCTTTCACTTTGGCTAAGCAAAGAAGAACTAAAGAGTCTCTTGATGAAAGTGAAAGAGAGTGAAAAAGTTGGCTTAAAACTCAACATTCAGAAAACTAAGATCATGGAATCTGGTCCCATCACTTCATGGCAAATAGATGGGGAAACAGTGGAAACAGTGACAGACTTTATTTTTATGGGCTCCAAAATCAGTGCAGATGGTGACTGCAGCCACAAAATTAAAAGATGCTTGCTCCTTGGAAGAAAAGTTATGACCAACCTAGACAGCATATTAAAAAGCAGAGACATTACTTTGCCAACAAGATCCATCTAGTCAAAGCTATGGTTTTTCCAGTAGTCACATATGGATGTGAGAGTTGGACTATAAAGAAAGCTGAGTGCCGAAGAATTGATGCTTTTGAACTATGGTGTTGGAGAAGGCCCTTGATAGTCCCTTGGACTGCAAGGAGATCCAACCAGTCAATCCTAAAGGAAATCAGTCCTGAATATTCATTGAAAGGACTGATGCCGAAGCCAAAACTCCAGTACTTTGGCCACCTGATGCTAAGAGCTGACTCGTTTGAAAAGACCTGATGCTGGGAAAGATTGAAGGTGGGAGGAGAAGGGGACGACAGAGCATGAGATGGTTGGATGGCATCACTGACTCAATGGACATGAGTTTGAGTGAACTCCGGGAGTTGGTGATGGACAGGGAGGCCTGGTATGCTGCAGTCCAAGAAGTCGCAAAGAGCTGGACACGACTGAGCGACTGAACTGAACTGAACTCTTCTTTATTCTTTCTGGAGTTATTTCTCCACTCTTCTTCAGTAGCGTATTGGGCACCCGTAGACCTGGGGAGTTCATCTTTCAGTGTTACACCTTTTTGCCTTTTCATACTGTTCATGAGGTTCTCAAGGCAAGAATACTGAATTGGCTTCTCATTCCCGTCTAAAGCGGACCATGTTTTGTCAGAATTGATTTTTTTTTTTTGGTAGATTTTTATCAGTGAAATATGAAAATCTCTCTTACTAAAATTGCTGGGCTAGTGGGAACAATCATGAAATATGAAAGATTTCATATTTCACTAATAAAAATCTACCCAAAAAATCATGACATGTATTTAGCTTTATGAATGGTCTAATAATAATCTTAATGATAGCAAAAGAAATAAAACAGAAATAATTTAAATAAAGTATAGTAAATTCACATATTATTATGACTGTCAATGTTTATTAAGTGCCAAGAATTCTTTTTTATATACTGTCTCATTTATTAGACTGCCTGATGGCTCACTGGGCAAAGAATATGCCTGCAACACAGGAGATACAGGAGATATGGGTTTGATCCCTGAGTTGGGGTGATCCCCTGGAGAAGGAAATGGTAACATACTCCATATTTCTTGCCTGAAAAATCCCATGTGCAGAAGAGCCTGGTAGGCTACAGTCCAAAGGGTCACAATGAGTAAGGCAGAACTGAGCAATTAAGCATGCATGTGCACACACACACCTACACCTCATTTATTACTTACAGCAACCCCAGGCCATAGATAAGAATTAGATAAGAATGCTATCTTCATTTTCCAGACGAGGAAATTGAAACCCAGAGTAGCAACTTGCTCAAGATCACACAGCTAGTGAGTATCTAGAGCCAGGATTTCTACCTGGGCAATTTAACACTGTCAATCTGTGTGGTTACTATATTGTACTACAGAAGAATAAGGACAGTAACAATATATTAAAACAGAAAAAAATCAGATATCAAAACAACAGACACAGTATGATCCTTCTTTTACTTAATGCATTTAAACAATGGAATAGATATGGTCCCAAATTTAACACTGGGTATCTCTGAGAGATGACATTACAGTGGATGATCACCTTCTTTATATTTTTCTGTATTTTCCACATTTTGCATTGCAAGGTAAATTTTTTAAAGTGAGGTTCTTAAAAAAAGTAAAAAGATAGTGACAATTTCAAATACTCCAGAAAGCACCAGTAATTAAAAAAAAACATGCAAGAAGCTGTTAAATTTGCTAAATGGGTCGCTGACAAATTCAAGGGAAGTGGTGCAGGCAAATGGCAATGGAAAGGAAGAAGTACGTTTAAACAAAGTGACAGAAGCCATGCGGGTTTAGGCTATCATTTTGAGAAGTTCAGAGATGAGAAGAACAGTCTATAGCTTCAAGGTACTAACAGTGTCAAGGGAAGATTTTGCTGGTGTATTTTCAATTTCAAGGAAATTTGATCAGGATTTTAATCTAATTGGAAATAGTCTGTGAAGGGTGGATGTCAAAATAGACAAGGGGTGGGAGGTCTCCGAGGACAAAGATTTAAAAGGGGAAATCTTTGTGAGACAGGAGAGGAGAGAAAGAGAAGAGGAGATCTCATAAAAAGAGATCTCTGAGGTCAGGAGAAGAAATTTACAGAACTTGTATTTGGCACCTTCGAACCCTCCAAGAAACAGAGTGCGGTCATTTTTAATAAGTGAAAGGGCGGGGGTTAGGCATCGGGAGAGAAGTGAGGAGTAGTGGGGAAAAAACCACTGGAAAGCAACTGGGTTGACTAATTTTCCAGAACAAGCAGAAATCATCTACCTAATTATCACAAGACCATAAAAGAAATTACTGGAAAAAAAAAATAAAACAATTTCTTCACAGTTAGGAGGCACATTAAACCACACCATTCAAAATGAGGAGAATCTGTGGTATACCTAGAGACAACACTGTCTCCAGATTTTGTTTTAACCAATGGATCCACAATGTTATTTCAGTATAATAAATGTAAAAATTACTAACAAGATATTTTACTTTCTTTTTTCATAGATAAAACTTCCAAACTTGACATATACTTTCAATTAAAGCACATCTCAAACAGGACTAGCCATATGTTAAGTGCTCAGTAGCTACATGTGGCTCAGTTCAGTGTAGTCGCTCAGTCATGTCCGACTCTTTGTAACCCCACGAACCGCAGCACGCCAGGCCTCCCTGTCCATCACCAACTCCCGGAGTTCACCCAAACCCATGTCCATCGAGTCAGTGATGCCATCCAGCCATCTCATCCTCTGTCGTCCCCTTCTTCTCCTGCCCCCAGCCCCTCCCAGCATCAGAATTTTGTCCATTGAGTCAACTCTTCGCTTGAGGTGGCCAAAGTCTTGGAGTTTCAGCTAGCATCATTTCCTTCCAAAGAACACCCAGGGCTGATCTCCTTCAGCATGGACTGGTTGGATCTCCTTGCAGTCCAAGGGACTCTCAAGAGTCTTCTCCAACACCACAGTTCAAAAGCATCAATTCTTCGGCGCTCAGCTTTCTTCACACTCCAACTCTCACATCCATACATGACCACAGGAAAAACCATAGCCTTGACTAGACGGACCTTTGTTGGCAAAGTAATGTCTCTGCTTTTGAATATGCTATCTAGGTTCGTCATAACTTTCCTTCCAAGGAGTAAGCTAGTGGCTACCATATTAGAATAGTACAGTCTAAGTTATGCTCCATATTAAAAGAGTACAGTTATGCTGTGAAACAAATAATTCCAAAATTTCAATGACTCAGCACGACAAATGTCTACTTCTATTTCATGTGAAATGTCCAACATAGGAAGCTGGATCTATTTCACAGTCAGCCAAGGACCCAGGCTGACCATTGTTCTTGTATTAAATGAAACACATGGCTAGATATTTACTTCCAGATAAAGAGAAGCCAGAGACTCTTGCATGGACTTTTCACTATGTCAATACAGAAATAACACACTTCCCCTCAAAGTCCACTGGCCAGAACCAGTCACATGATACCACCTAACTTCAAGGAAACAAAGGAATTAAATGTTCCCATATGCCTGAAACAAAAGGAGAACTAGAAGTGAAACAGCACTGATCTTACCACAGGTGCTCAGCTGTGAGGACAAGTGCTGGGCCGATAGCCTGAGCCCTAGACTCTAGGCTGTAACTGCGTTTATGAAGATTTTTAAACCTGTTTTTAAGCCTGAACTCTCACTACAATGTTAGATAAAACCGATGCCTGGAATTCTGGGATCCTGACAGGGATGAAAAATGGTTATCTTGTTAACGTGAACCCCTACAAGCCAAAGAGCAAATACTCACTGGAAAGAACAGTAGGCAAATCTGAAAATACAAGTAAAACTGGGGACAGTGGGAGAGCTGATCAATCCAACTGTAGATGACAGCAAAGGAGCTATACTGCATAAAGTTTGAGGATGATGTGGTAGATAAATCTCTCTGAACTTGGAAAGTAGCCAACCAGGCCTCCCTTGCAGGACAGAGCCTCCCAGTGAAAGAAAAAGTGCTGAGACTGAACACAAATTGAAAAGGAAAAGTACAAAAGAAACAACACAAAGAGAAGGCTCCCATAAAAGGGGTGAGAAGAGAACCAGGAGATCTCAGAAGGCAATTAACCAAATTCTCAAACATAAGAAAAAACAATTCTATCAAGTCCAAAATGCTCTCCTGAATCACTGTATGCCTTCTAAAAAATTCAGGAAAACTGATTCCAAAACGAGCCATGTGTCGTTTTGTGTCCAGAGTCAAATCTCATACAAGTTATTAGAAAAAAAAATACAGAACAAAATGATACCCCTACAGACAACTAAAGCATATCAGAAGAGCAGAAACACAGAAGTGATTAAAAAAACACAGACTACTAAAAGGCTAAAATAATAAGAAAATCATAAGGCATGAAACCACATCCAACTGGAGAAACTCAGAAATGAGAACATGACTCAAAGAATCTGAATTCAATTTTTTTTAAATTTTGTACAAACTACTATACGTAAAATAAACAACAAGGTCTTATGTATATAGCACAGGGAACTATATTCAATATCTTGCAATAAACTACAATGGTAAATAATCTAAAAAGACTATACATGCTGTATAAACATACACATATACATACATATGCATACACCATTGATGCCGTGGTTTGGTCGCTCAGCCATGTCTCTCTTGTGACCCCATACAACTGAGTCACTTTGCTATACACCAGAAACCTACACAATACTATTAATCAACTATACTTCAATAAAATTGAATTTTTAAAAATAAAAACTTTTATGTTATTAAGTTTTTATAAAGACTAAAAACAAAGGAACGTATGAGTGAATAAACACAACAGGTAATGCCACTAAAAAGGAAAAGAAAATGAAAAGGAATCTAATTTTTTAAAAAGTCAAAAAAGAAATGAAATAGAAGGACTCTAGGGAAAGTGACAAAAATTGTTCTAACTTTTTTATATAACAATCATCACTGAAGAAAATCACAAAAAGCGAACTACATACTAAAAACTATACTAAAATACAAAAAAGTAATTGAAGAAAATTTTCTAAAATAAAATTTGAAACAATATGTTCAAGGTATACAATGCATACTAGAGAATACTGACACAAAATAATCAACACCAAGACATATTATGTTAAAATTATTAGATATTTAAAAGAAAAAGAAGTACTATTTGAGCACCTAGGCCAAAATGTCAAATAATTTAAAAGAAAACCACATTACCAACAGATTTTTTCCCTAAAAGCAACACTTTATGCCAAGAAAAGGTAAAATATTCAGGGAAAGAAAATGAGATCCAAGAATTTTATAACCAGTTAAACGAATTTTCAAGTATAAACAATATATATTATCATCATGTAAAAACCCAGGGAATTCTGTTCTCAAGAGTCTAGAGAAATCCAGAGAATGAGCATCAAAGAATTAACAGGATTAGAGGAATATTAACATGAGGACTGAAGTAAGCACTAATTGTTACTTGTAAGCTAAATGAAGATGAAAAGGAAAAAAGAGTGGTATATAATATTAATAGCTATATGACCTGATAATATATACTGCGTAACTAACTATACAATAGAAATGGAGAGCATATGAAAAAATTGTTTTTAACTCTTTTCAGTAATACTGTTGATCAAACTTTAAGTTTTATTATTATGAAGCTGTCAGATATATAATAGGTGATAAAAGAAATGAGTAATTATGGAATACTCTTATTACTCTTGTAACATTGAAAACCAGAATCCCCAATTTCTATTTCTTGCATGATCCACTGAAAAGACCTGGATGCACAGAACAAGTAAGCAGCAACGAGCACTCCTAGAGTCCAAAAGGCAACTATGAAGTTTCATTTCCTACCAAATAAACCAGGCTTCATGGAGATATTCCATGTTTGAGGCAGAAAATTTCAAAGATGTTCTTGGAATGTCTTACTTTAAAAGGTAAAGAAGCAAATCAGTAACTATCTGAGTCACATCAAAAGGACTCCGGAGCCAAAGTGAAGACTCCTAATGGCCAAAGATGGGATAGCTGAGTCTAAGAATCGCAATGGACTGAATGCCATCAAATGTGTTTAGATCCATCCACTGAGTTCCTAACAATAGAAAAGAATGGGGGGTGGGAGGAGGAAAACCACCTTCAGAGAAGACAGGAAGGTAATTCAGAATTTTAAAAATTCTTTTAAGTGACCCAGTCATGGGGGACTCCCACATTTGTGAGTTTTTTAACCTCCAGCTCTATCAGGTCATCACAGTGAACAGTGGAGGAAAAGATGTGATTAAACCAGGGGACAGGAAAAATACCATTTTGAAATATGCCAGAGCATTCTGTACATTCTTAACAAGACTTGCCTTTCAAGAAAAACTATTTGATCAGAGTTGAAACTTGGGTTTCTTCAGTCTAGTGAGCCAAGAAGGGAAACAGCAAATTCTAGCCCAGTCTAGCCTTCCATGTCAGGGAAAGGGGAAATAAAATTTAATTATAAAACAACTAAGAAGCACTTGTGAAGTTCAAAGTCCAAAGACAAAAGCTCACTAGAAAAGTGAGCTCTATAGTCCAAAAGCACAGGATCACTGAGAGAGACCTAACCAGAGAACTACAGGACACTTCCTCTCACCCCACACCTTAACACAATTGTTGTTTAGTCACTAAGTCATACCTGACTCTTTGGGATCCAACTGATTGCAGTATGCCAGGCTCCTCAGTCCTCCACTATCTTCCAGAATTTGTTCAAATTCATGTCCATTGAGTCAGTGATGCTACCTAATCATCTCATCCTCTGTCCTCCCTTCTCCTTTTGCCTTCAATCTTTCCCAGCATCAGAGTCTTTTCCAATGAGTTGGCTCCTTGCCTCAGGCAGCCAAAGTATTAGAGCTTCAGCTTCAGCATCAGCCCTCCCAGTGAATATTCAGGGTTGGATTAAGTGGTCTGATCTCCCTGCAGTCCAAGGAACTCTCAAGTCTTCTCCAACACCACAATTCAAAAGCATCAATTCTTTGGCGCTCTGCATTCTTCATGGTCCAACTCTCACATCCATACATGACAACTGGAAAAACCATAACTGTGACTATACAGACATTTTTGGCAAATACTAAAGGCCTGCTGCTGCTGCTAAGTCACTTCAGTCGTGTCCAACTCTGTGTGACCCCATAGACAGCAGCCCACCAGGCTCCCCCGTCCCTGGGATTCTCCAGGCAAGAACACTGGAGTGGGTTGCCATTTCCTTCTCCAATGCTTGAAAGTGAAAAGTGAAAGGGAAGTCGCTCAGTCATGTCCAACTCTTGCGACCCCATGGACTGCAGCCTACCAGGCTCCTCCGTCCATGGGATTTTCCAGGCAAGAGTACTGGAGTGGGGTGCCACTGCCTTCTCCTACTAAAGGCCTACTTACAGCAATTCCTTTTACCCAGTATATTACATGTGGTTTAGCAAGAAAAAAATTACAAGGCACACTAAAGGCAAAAAACAGTGAAGAGACAGAGTGAACATCAGAAACCAGACTCATATAGCAGAGATGATGGAATTATTAGACTGGGAATTTAAACAACTATTCTTAATAATATGCTGTGGGCCCTGATGGGCAGAGTAAACGATACGCAAGAACAGATGTATCACATAAGCAGAGAGACAGAAATTCTAAGAAAGAAGCAAAACGAAATACTAGAAATCAAAACCACTATAACAAAAAAAACAAAAACCACTATAACAAAAATAAAGAGTGCCTTGGTTGAACTCATTAGTAGGCTAGACAGGGCTGAGAAAAGCACTTCTGAGCTTGCAGATAAGGTCAGGAAAAATCTCCAGAATTGAAATGTAAACAAACAACCCTCCCCAAAAAAACAGACAAAAAATAACAAAGAACTATGGAACAACTATAAAAGATGTAACATATGCATAAAAGGAATACAAGCAGGAGAAGAAAAAAAGAAAGGAACAGGAGAACACTTGAAACAGTAATGACTGAAAATTTCTCCAAATTAATATCAGACGCCAAACCACAGACCCAGGAAGTTCAAAGAACACCAAGCAGGGTAAGTGACCAAAAAACTGTATCTACATACATCATTTTCAAACTACAGAAAACAGAGTATTAAGGAAAAAACCTTGAAAGAAAATAGAAGAAAAAAACAATTACCTATAGACGAGCAAAGATAAGAATTACACTGGACTTCACAGAAACCATGCAACCAAGAAGACAGTGCAATGAACTATTATAAATGTCAAAAGAAAAAAAAAGAAAGAAAACCTGGAGTCCTATCACCTTACATGGAATGTTCACTGAAGCGGGCCACATTCTGGGTCATACCTTAACAAATTTAAAAGAACAGAAATCATACAACTATCTCTTCTCAGACCATCAAGGAATTAAACTAGAATTGAAAACAGAAAGATACTTGAAAAATCTCAAAATACTTGAAGATTTAAACAATGTACTTCTAAACAGGAAATGAGTCAAAGAAGAATTCTCAAGGGACATTTAAGACTAATTCGAACTAAGTGAAATGAAAGGACACATTTTCAAGAATAGATGGGATGCAAGTTGTAAGTTTCTGTGGACACTGTCGCCAGCTGACAGAGGGCTCTAAGAGAAGCCTGGCGGAGCTCCGGGAGTCACGTGCACTTTCCTCGCTCGTAAGCAGGCACACTTCACTCTGCCACCACCATGTGCAATTGGAAACATGCAGGGACACAATCCTTGAAGAAATGCCAACATTTTTTCAGTCGAATTCTAACAAAATAAAATGTAAATGACTGGTGAGAAATAATTTATCTGCATTAACCCACAGAATACAGAAGACTTTGTGTTTCTTTGTTTTGTTGGTAAAATACCAGTAAACTTACTTTGGCTTATGCCTATTCAACTGAAGTGTAAATGAATTTGTGAATGTCACCCAGGACCAATGAAAATAACTAATGCCCGTATCTTGGTTTCTATGTATTTTTTCTCCATTAAGAGAAACCTAGCCTCCTGAGAGACATAGATAAGGGCACAGAAGGTCCAATGTGAGCCTGGAACATCAGTATGTCAGAAAGTAAAGAAGAGCACACAAAAATGACAAGGCCACATCCAAAAGACACCAGAGCCAGGATGAAAATGAAAGTGAAAGTGAAGTTGCTCAGTCATATCCGACTCTTTGTGACCCCGTGGACTGTAGCCTACCAGGCTCCTCCGTCCATGGGATTTTCCAGGCCAGGATGAAGGGACTCCCAGTATCAGAACCTGGAACAATACAAACATCAAAAAAACATAAAGGTTGTAGATGGACGGATAAAGAGGACGTGGTACATACACACAATGGAATACTACTCGGCCATAAAAAAGAACAAAATCTTGCCACTTGTAGCAACATTATGACTTGGAGGGTACTATGTGAAATGAAATAAGTCAGATAGAAGACAAATCCTATATGATATTACTTTTTGTGGAATCTAAAAACATACAACAAACTAGTGAACATGACAAAAAAAGAAGATGACTCACAGATACAGAGAGCAAGCCAGTGGCACCCGCGGCACTGGGGCAGGGGCAGTATGGGCGTAGGAGACTGGGAGGCACACACCACTGGTGTAAGACAAGCTCCAGGGTGCGTTATACAACACTGAGAACATAGTCAAAGTTTTTTAATAACTGTAAGTGAAAAGTTAACTTTAAAATTGCATTAAATTTTAAAAAATTAAACGCAAATAACAACAAAAGAACATAAGAGTTATAATGGATTATAACCCACTGAATAAAGTAGAAGTCCATTAGTCCATATTGATATAGCTAGACAGATAAAGACATAAGACAGTGTGGGTTCTTAGAGTATAATGCAGAATGCTTGCTCCTGTTGATTTTAGTCACTCAGTCATGTCTGACTTTCTTGTGACCCCATGAACTGTAACCTGCCAGGCTTCTCTATTCAGGCAAGAATACTGGAATGGATTGTCATTTCCTTCCTAGGGGATCTTCCCAACCCAGGGATCAAACCCATGTCTCCTGCATTTCAGGCAGATTCTTTACTGCTGAGCCACAGGGAAGCCATGCAAAATGATTAATGTCCAGTAAGTGATGAAATTGGAAAACTTCCATACAACTATAAATAGCAAAGACCAGTTACCTTTAGAGGGGGAGTAGAGAATTTTATGGGAAGTAAGAAACTTGCATGGTATTCAAGTATCTCCCCACAGTTTGTTTATTTGTTGTAAAGAGGGAAATACAACGTCTTGACCAGGTGATTAAAACCAACATTAATGACAAGTAAGGTCAGATATATCACACTTCTGAATGTGGCAGCCTGAGAAAAGAAACATTGTCATTTATGTAGAATTCTGGCCAGAGATGCATCACCTAAATCTAATAATGAGAAAATGTCAGGTTACTCCAAATTGAGGAATACTGTATAAAATAACTGGCTTACATTCTTAAAAAATGTTACTGTGATGGAAGACAAAGGACAACTAAGTAACTGTTCCAGGTTAAAAAAGACATGATAACAAAAACAATATGTGACCCCAGACTGAATCCTGTACTACAGGGAGGGGAGAAAAATTCTAAAATTAAAGACTTGAGATAGAGGTAACAGACAGAAGTGTAACAGATTAAAGTACTGTATCAAGTTAAATTTCCTGAATTCGATAACCTAAGTGTGAACATATGAAAATATCACTGTTTTTAGAAAACAGAAACTAAAATAGTAAGGGTAAAATACATACAACTTCACTCTCTCAGAGAGCTCATCAGAAACAAACTGTGTACATGCAGACTGGGGCCCAGTGGGCTGCCGTCTACGGCGGGGCACAGAGTCGGACACGGCTGAAGCGACTTCGCAGCAGCAGTAGATTAGGTAAAAGAAGGAAGCAGAGAACCAGAGAACAATGCAAATATGGGAAAATTTTAAAACTTGATGAATCTACGTAAATAGTATACAGGAGTTTTACTATGCTATTTGCATCTTTTCTAAGTAAGAAGCAATTTCAAAATAAAAAGTAAAAACATAAATGTATTAAGTTTACATGTTATAATCTTAACCTCCAATACCTCAGAATATGACCTGGTTTGGAGATATTGTCTTTACAGAGGTCATCACTTAAAATGAGGTCATTAGAGTGGACCTGAATCCAGTATGATTTGTGTCCTTATAAATGGGGGAAATTTATATAAAACATGTGAAGACAGATAAGGAGAAAATGGCCATCTACAACCCAATGAATGCTTGAGGCTACAAGAAGTTAGGCAAGAGCCCTAGAAAAGATCCTTCCCTGGCACCCTCAGAGGGTTCGTGGATCAAGTAACAACTTGATTTTGGCTGGTTAGCCTCCAGAGCTGGGAGAAAATAATTCTCTGTTATCCTAAGCAGAAACAAACAAAAGAATTAAAATAGTAAAACAAACAAAAAACACCTACAAGACATAAGGCTAATATATTTTCACAGACATCTGAGATATACTTTCATCAAATAAAGATGTTTAAAGAACACAAATGTTTGAATTATTCACTGCTATTCACCAAATAAAGACTGAAGAAATCATCAAACATTCATCCTGCACTGTAAAAAAAAAATCATGTGATATAAAAAACTAGCCAAACTCAATGCACTACCTTATAAGTGCTTTTAATGTCAACTAAACCACAAGTAAAGTTGATTTAACAAAGTTATCTTTATTTAAAGATATACTGTTAAAAATTTTCCCATTAGAATTAATGAAGTTATTAAAACTAAGAGTTAAACATATGAATAGCTTAAATATACAACTTTTTCATATATTAACAAAAGCTTACAAAATGAAAAAATAATCTTTCACATCACCTAAAAATAAAGAAGACTAATAAAGAATGTATCATTTTATGAGTTAGAAAACTACAGACTGTACAGATATAAGTTCTACCTAAATCTATCAATAAATGTTAACATGGTTTTGAATGGAATCAGACAGAAAGGACTCTAAAGATATTTGGAAAAATAAACTGTGGAGTATCCTAAACTTCTGGAAAAGTAACAAAGAAGGATTTGTCTTACCAAGTATTAAATTATACTGAAAGCTACATCAATATAAAAGAAGAGTGGAAAATGCTGGCTTAAAACTCAACATTCAAAAAATGAAGATCATGGCAACTGGTCCCATCACTTCCTGGCAAACAAATGGGGAACAATGGAAACAGAGACAGACTTTATTTTCTTGGGCTCCAAAAAAAAAAAAAAAAAAAAATCACTGCAGATGGTGACTACAGCCATGAAACTAAAAGATGCTTACTTCTTGGAAGAAAAGCTATGACAAACGTAGGCAGCATATTAAAAAGCAGAGATGTTACTTTGTCAACAAAGGTCCATGGAGTCTTACAAGTACCTCGCGCTAACCGATTGAGCCACTGGAGCTCGTAAGGGTCCATATAGTCAAAGCTTTGGGTTTTCCGGTAGTCATGTATGGATGTGAGAGTTGGGACTATAAAGAAAGCTAAGTGCCGAATAATTGATTCTTTTGAACTGTGGTGTTGGAGAAGATTCTTGAGAGCCCCTTGGACAGCAAGGAGATCCAATCAATCCATTCTAAAGGAAATCAGTCCTGAATATTCATTTCAAGGACTGCTGCTGAAGCTGAAACCCCAATACTTTGGCCATCTGATGCAAAGAACAGATTCATTAGAAAAGACCCTGATGCTGGGAAGATTGAAGGCAGGAGGAGAAGGGGACAACAGAGGATGAGATGGTTGAATGGCATCACCAACTCAATGGACATGAGTTTGAGCAAGCTCCAGGAGTTGGTGATAGACAAGGAAGCCTGGCGTGCTGCAGTCCATGGGGTTGCAAGAGTCAGACACGGCTGAGCAACTGAACTGAACTGAATAAAAGTAGCATTTGAAATAAATAGGGGTGTTGAGAAAATCTGCTGACCATTTGGGGGGAAACTAAATTGGATCCTTTTACCTCAAGCAACAAAATTAATTTCAGAAAAATGAAAGGTTAAGATGTAAAATGTGAAACTATAAAAGAACTTGAAAATATTGCAATGGGGAAGGAATTTCTAAATTTGACATCAAAAGCAGAAACCATAAAGAAAATGGCTGGTGTAAATTGTTATTAAAGATAACACTGAATATATATTTTTTGTTTTATGTAGCTATTTTAGTAAGTCTATAACATTATTGTAATTATTATTATGCTTTGAGAGTTATGGCTAGGGCAGTAAGATCAGAATAAGTTATTCTACCCATACAATTTCATTTTAAAGAGAACAATTTTCTAACGTGATTGGACAACTGGCTTTTTCTGTAACAGTTAGGAGGTTATCTGAGTAAGAAAAAGTACTTAACTGCTTGCCCCCTCCCATTTGTGTGTTTATTATCTTCAGTTAAAATGGAAAATATCTAAAATGTGGGTTACTTACTATAATTTGGCATCAAGTTATTAAAATGGTTGTAAGTTTTTAAAATTGATCAAAGTTAATATTCCAGGTGAAGGAATAAATACTTACAAGGACTTTTCTCCTTCAGACCCAGCTGGATATGAGTACTCACTTGTACCTCAACTTATGTTATAAGCAAATATTCATTCTGCAGGGGAAAAAATGCTTATTTAAATATGATAGTTAATGTCAAGTTCCTAGATTCTCCTCCCTTCCCTTTATACCACACTCATTCAAACATCCAGAGAAGGTACTGGCAACCCACTCCAGTACTCTTGCCTGGAAAATCCCATGGACGGAGGAGCCTGGTAGGCTGCAGTCCATGGGGTCATTAAGAGTTGGACACGACTGAGCATCTTCACTTTGACTTTTCACTTTCATGCATTGGAGAAGGAAATGGCAACCCACTCCAATGTTCTTGCCTGGAGAATCCCAGGGACGAGGGAGCCTCGTTGGCTGCCGTCTATGGGGTCACACAGAATCGACATGACTGAAATGACTCCGCAGCAGCATTCAAACATCTGCATTTGCAGTATGGCGGAAAGAAGTATTCATAATGGAGTTCAAATTCTTAAACATGATTATTTTTACTTTTGAAATCCTCTTTTGTCCTTTCACAAATTAGACTAAAGTGTCAGATAAAAAGTAGAAAACCTGAGTTACGATACTGTATTTAACATGACTTAAGGGCTTAGATGTAAGGGCTTAAATCAGCAAGAGTTCATTCCTCAGCCCTGACTGAGTATGCTCCTCAGTCACCATTTGGACTTCACTGTAAGACTTGGAAGGCAACAGATTCTTATAACAGCAGATAAGAGTTCATGCAGAGGAGTCAGTTGTGTCAAATACCACTGAGCAGCTGACGATGACGACAGAAAATCTGGCAAGTGGAAGCCATCAATGACATTTGCAAAATGGTTTTTGAGACATTACTCATGGTAAACAGGTAGATCGATGACTGAAGTAGGTTAAATAGTCAAGGGAAGGTAAGGGAGAGAAGATACAGCAAGCAGACAACTCCAGGATGCATGTGGCTACTAGGCAGAAGGCTGGAGGACGGCTGTTTCCCGAGTCTACACCAAGAGATCAGTTGTTGATGGAAATAAGCCAATGAAGATGCAAAGATTTTAGAAAAGAGAGGAGAAACAGTCAAAATTCTCCAAGTCTGAGCCACCAGGGAAGTAATATCAAAATGACTAGACCTTGGAAGGAAAGTTATGACCAACCTAGATAGCATATTCAAAAGCAGAGACGTTACTTTGCCAACAAAGGTCCGTCTAGTCAAGGCTATGGTTTTTCCTGTAGTCATGTATGGATGTGAGAGCTGGACTGTGAAGAAGGCTGAGTGCTGAAGAATTGATACTTTTGAACTGTGGTGTTGGAGAAGACTCTTGAGAGTCCCTTGGACTGCAAGGAGATCCAACCAGTCCATTCTGAAGGAGATCAGTCCTGGGTGTTCTTTGGAAAGACTGATGCTAAAGCTGAAACTCCAGTACTTTGGCCACCGCATGCGAAGAGTTGGCTCATTGGAAAAGACTCTGATGCTGGGAGGGATTGGGGGCAAGAGGAGGACGACAGAGGACGAGACGGCTGGATGGCATCACTGACTCAATGGACGTGAGTCTGAGTGAACTCCGAGAGTTGGTAATGGACAGGGAGGCCTGGCGTGCTGCGATTCATGGGGTCGCAAAGAGTCGGACACGATTGAGCGACTGAACTGAACTGAACTAGGTGATATTTATCTCTGTGCTTACATCAACCTCAAGAGAAATAATTCAGTGTTTTTGTAGAAGCTGCCCTGTAAATTTCTCGGTCTTATTTTTAACACACACTATTTCCAACTCATATTTCCAAATTACTGCTGCTTAAAACATTCTAATTTCTTTGCTCTCTAAACACTCTAACTCAACACACATAAGAGATTTTAGGCCGAGGAAATTTCTCTTAACAATATATAAGCTTTTTTCTCACAGTAGCATCATTAATTTTATTTTATTCTCATTTTTTAAAAAAGTCCCTGTTGAGGTCTGAGTTTGTGTTCTAGTGGAAGTTTTCCATTACACACCTCTTCCACATATATTAACCTCAGTTCTTACCTATGATTGTTTCAGTAGTCCTAAAGTGTGACTTTACAGATACATAAAGAAACGTTCTTTATTTTCACAAAAAATTAGAAGCTTTCTTATTTTTTCTTAAAACACAAATGGCTCTATTTTAGGTTTCCTTTTTGATAAAATCAAAAGAGCAGTGTCACTTTAGGATTGGGGAGACAACACAGACAGGCTGTCGGGAGTGTCCTCTCCTTGCCTCCACTGACGGCCGCGATCAGGGAACGTGTAAGTCCAACACAGCCTATCTTCCAGTTTTTAAAAATAAGCCAGAGAGCTGGATTTTATTTTTGTGAAACCTCCCACCTTTGTTTACAACTAATTTAAAAAATATAGTGCAAGCTAAGTATAACATGCTTGTAAGCCAAATCTAACTGACAGGCAACTAGTTGACAACTTCAAGGTTAAAGAATCAGTGGTTCTGCTTGTTTTTGCATTTTTCTTGTTTTTAGGTAATTCTTCCCTCCAAAAAGGGATGTCACAAGTTTTCCTGTAATACACCCATTCAGAGATTCAAAGCAAGGCTAATATTTATTTAATTGCACTAATTGCCATTAAATATCTGTATTACAGTATTATACCAAATTTGCATTTTAACACTGTTTGGGATGGAAAAGAAATTCATCTTTAAATTTACAATTACTCTTGTGAAGGGCAGTGTTCTTACACCTACAAGATAATTAACCTTTACAGTACACCAGTGGTGTGCCAGGCACATTACTATGCACTCACACTTGGATATTTTATTAAAACCTAAATCACCTTGTGAAGCATATTATCTCACTTTACAGACAACGCAGAGCAGTTCACAGACTTCTCGGTTTTTGTTTCTCAAATCTCAGAATCCAGGAGAACTAGTTGGTTAGGCTTGCTTTTGACAAGTATCATCAATCAAGAATAATTACAACCATCTTAAATCACAGGAACAAAAATTCAAAGTAAAAGTAGTGAAGGATGATATCCTTTGAAAAAACAGCTGAACCTTAATTTCAACTCCTAATAAATTCTTCAGTTTCATTGATCTTGCAATCATTGAAATAGCCATACTTGTCTTATTTGCAAGACAAGTAAAATTGAAGTCAGCTCTGTTTTTTGGTTAATATGTTTCTATACAGGCCCTCTGAAAAGACTAAAATACAAATGAAAGTTTTTTTCATTAATTAAAGACGACTAAAACAAAGAACACTGGCTGCTGCCACAAAAGTTATGACCAACCTAGAGAGCATATTGAAAAGCAGAGACATTACTTTGTCAACAAAGGTCTGTCTAGTCAAGGCTATGGTTTTTCCAGTGGTCATGTATGGATGTGAGAGTTGGACTATGAAGAAAGCTGAGTGCTGAAGAATTGATACTTTTGAACTGTGGTGTTGGAGAAGACTCTTGAGAGTCCCTTGGACTGCAAGGAGATCCAACCAGTCCATCCTAAAGGAAATCAGTCCTGGGTTTTCATTGGAAGGACTGATTTTGAAGCTGAAACTCCAATACTTTGGCCACCTGATGCGAAGAACTGAGTCATTTGAAAAGACCCTGATGCTGGGAAAGATTGGGGGCAGGAGGAGAAGGGGACAACAGAGGATGAGATAGTTGGATGGCATCACCAACTCAATGGACATGGGTCTGGGTGGACTCCGGGAGTTGGTGACGGACGGGGAGGCCTGGCGTGCTGCAGATCATGGGGTCGCAAAGAGTCGGACACAACTGAGCAACTGAACTGAACTGAACAGACTCAGCTTTTCTAGCCCTTTCCAAAAACCATCTTTAAAACGAAGAGGGAACCAAAATATCAGTCATCTACTCACTCCATATTAAGAATCTAGTATCTTTAAGGTTTCCAGTACGTGTGATAGAAGCAAAAAAGAGAAAAGACATGTGACTTAACTTCCAGCATCTACTTCTGCTTCATTGACTCTGCTAAAGCCTTTGACTGTGTGGATCACAATAAACTGTGGGAAATTCTTAAAGAGATGGGACTATCAGACCACCTTTTCTGTCTTCAGAAATGTGTATGCAGGTCAAAAAGCAACAGTTAGAACCGGACATGGAACAAAGGACTGGTTCAAAACTGAGAAGGACATCAAGGCTGTATGCTGTCACTACTTATTTAAATTCTATGCAGAATATCTCATGTGAAATGCCGGGCTGGATGAAGTTCAAGTAGGAATCAAGATTGAAGGGAGAAATATCAATAGCCTCAGATATGCAGATGACACCACCCTAATGGCAGAAAACAAAGGGAAACTTAAGAGCATTTTGATGAAAGTAAAAGCGGAGTGAAAAATCTGGCTTAAAAATCAACATTCAAAAAACTAAGATCATGGCATCCAGGCCCATCACTTCATGACAAAGAGGTGGGGAAACAATCACAGCAGTGACAGACTTTATTTTCTTGGGCTCCAAAATCACTGCGGACTGCAGCCATGAAATGAAAAGACACCTGCTCCTTAGAAGAGAAGCTATGACAAACCTAGACAGTGTTTTAAAAAACAGAGACATCAAAAAAAAGAGAGAGAGAGAGAGAGACATCACTTTGCCCAACAAAGGTCTGTATAGTCAAAACCATGGTTTTTCCAGTAGTCATGTATGGATGTGAGAGTTAAATCATAAAGAAAGCTGAGTGCCAAAGAACTGATGCTTTCTAATTATGGTGCAGGAGAAGAGACTCTTGAGGATCCCTTGGACTGAAGGGAAATCAACCCTGAATATTCATTGAAAAGACTGATGCTAAAGCTGAAGCTCCAATACCTTGGCCACCTGATGGGAAGAGCCGACTCACTGGAACAGACCTTGATGCTGGGGAAGACTGAGGGCAGGAGGAGAAGGGGGTGGCAGAGGATGAGGTGGCTGGATAGCACCACTGACTGAATGGACATGAATCTGAGCCAACTCCAGGAGGTATTGAAGGACAGCAGAGTCAGACACACTAAGGGAACAGCAACAACAAACCTGCAGCACAGTCAAGCTGCTCACTCTCCTCATGTAAGGAGGCCAATACTTACCAGGCTGTTTTTAAAATTAACAATAATGGTACAGCATACGGTAGAAATACAAGTAGTAGCCAGTATGATTATTTTAAATCCGAGACAGAGAACAAATGCTTTAGGAAGAAAAATAACAGTATAAATCGGCATTAAAAGCTTTATGTTGTTGCTAACCTGTATCGGACTGTGACTTTGTGGACTATATATAGCCTGTCCATGGAATTTCCCAGGCAAGAATACTGCAGTGGGTTGCCATTTCGTTCTGCAGGGGATCTTGCTGACCCAGAGATCGAGCTCACATCTCTTTCAACTGACTCCTGCACTGGCAGGCAGATTCTTTACCACTGAGCCACCTGGAAAGCCCCAAAGCCCTACAGAACCACAGAAAAGCAAGAAATGATCAAGAGCCCAGATGAAATTAAGCTTCACAGAGAAGGTAAGATTTAGGCTGAGCCTACCAAGAAGGCTTGGATTTATTAGATATGAAGAGAAAGGGAGTGCATTAACAGAGAAGCAAAGGTAAGACTAGAGAACTAGGGCCACAGAATATCAAGCCAATTTGACATCTTATCATTGAGCAAAAATATGTAAACAAATTAGAACTAAATCATGAGATAGAACAAAACCTGTACCAACAGGATACAGCAGAATAACTCCCAATGCCCAGTCACAAAGTTTTATCCAGCTGTGTCTTTCCTCTTCTGGAAAAAGTGTGAGGGGACAATAAGTCTTGTTTAGAAAATACAACACCTACTCTCAAAATACTGAAAGACTGATATAGACGAGACTGTATTTCTAGGAGATAATCTGATTGCTAGTAATAGCGACTTTTCTGACGAGAAGTAAGCAGATTGATGGACATTATTAATGCTTAAAATGACCCAGATAAGGAAAAACAACACTTTTTAATGGACTGATAATGTTTAACAGAGGTATAAGTAGTTTACAAATAGTGCTTGTTTCTTAAACCTTCAGAAATGGAACCAGTTATATATAAACATGTATTTATGATATTCAAATTTTAATAACCAATTTTTTTAAATGATTCCTTAAAGGTTAAAAGAAGTTTATATATACATATACTAACTAAAACTCAGAACTGGAAACATTACAACATAAAACCGTTAAATTAGCGTGCAGAATATGACACTGGGGATTTTACAACATTTTTTAATGTGAAAAATATTTTTAGTCTTCATTTATCTAAGAGCAGCAAGAAAATAAAATAACTTCTTCCCATCATATTTGTAAAACACAAGATCAGTTCAATTCATGCCATTTTATGCCCGGAAAGCTTTTTTTTTTTCCCTCTCAAAATAAAATGTAAAATACTTTCTAAATTCGACTATATATTAATTTGAGTTAAATTTGTGTTTAACTTCAATCAATATTAAAATATAACTTGCAGGCCTCTTGGAAAACTACCATTTTTAATATGTTTGAATATACAAAGGAGTAATTTTCAGGCAAACCTGAAAGCTAAACTATATAAAAGGCTTTAAAAGAACAAAGTTAAGTAGCAATTTCTACAAACATTTAAGTTAAAATGGTTCTTTCGGGGGCCCTGCTACGTCTCTGGCTCCCTACGTGGGACAGGGTTGAAAATATTGTGGCAAACGCATGTTCTAACCCTGCCACTGAGGCTCCAAACTCGAAGCGGAGTGGTAGGCTCTGCAACAAAGAATGTGTAACCTGATCTCTTTTCCTTCTCTCCTCCTTCACAGCAGCGTTTAGAAAGTAATTTAACCTCTCAAAATGGCATCTTTGTGCTACTTAGGGGGAAAACATCTATTCGCTATTACAATGTAAGGGAAAAAAAAAGAAATCAAATCACTTTAACAAAATGATTTTTGCCTAATATACAGTGATATTTTTATATCAAACACTGAGCACACAGACAACCCAATTATACATGAAGACTTCACTTCCATGATTTGAACGTCTACTTCCCCAGGATTCCCTGGCAGCTCATGTGGTAAAGAATCCACCTGCAATGCAGAAGACCCGAGTTTGATCCCTGGGTTGGGAAGATGCCCTGGAGAAAGGAATGGCTACCCACTCCAGTGTTCTTGCCTCGGAAACCCCATGGACAGAGGAGCCTGGTGGAGTCAGACATAACTGACTAATACGCTCACATCCAAGATTAACAAATGTAGCTCAGATTTTAAGAACAATTAGTTTTACTAATACAAGCATTTATTTTGCTTCTGTAACAGAGATAGTAATTAACTCCTAAGTTTTAAAGAGAAAATAATTTTAAATTAATTCAAATAACCTAGATAAATTTGAGTTTTAAGTCTTAAGTGACAAAAAAAGTCATGCAAGTTAATGTGCTTTTAATTCTCATGTATCTTTTCATTTATCATTACTTAATAAAAAGGAGATAAGTTAAGGCTGAAAATATGGGAAAGAACAATAAAAAAATTTGCTGCACAGGGATCAAAGAACATATTAAACACTTCCAGCACTGATCAAATAAAAATTACGCATTCCAAAATTAATACCAGCAAAATTTTATGTTTTTTATACATCTCATAGAAATTCTACATTCATGAGTTATTTGAGCCTCACAACAATCTTTCGAGTTAGGAAGTCATAAATTTGCTTAGTTGAGACAGTCACAAAAAAATAGGTAAAAGTCTCTTGACTCTAGTCTGTAGCCTTAAACTATTATTTGTATTTCAATATATTTTAGTACACACTATTATCCCCCTTTTTCCAGGTTCAAAAGCAAATAAGTTGCCTAATATCACAATGCTAATACACGGCAGGACTCCAAAGTCTTACCACTTAACCACTATTGCAGTCCTCACGTTTATCAAAATAAACAGATAAGTTTAACGTTATGTATCTAACCAACTGTGACAGCAGAATAATGGTCCTGAAAGACATCCACAGTTTAATCCTTGGAACACATAATATTACCTTGCATGACAAAAGGGACTTTGCAGATGTGATTAAGAGTACAAGGCTTGAGATGGGGAAATTATTCTTTGAGGCTCAATCTAATCATATGAGTCCCTAAAAGCACAGAGTCTTTCCCAGCTGTGGCCAAAGAGAGAAAGAGAAGACACAGGGTCAGAGGGATGAGCCCTTACTGGCTTTGAAGATGATGATGGAGGAGGGTCCAAGCCAAGGACTGTGATTGGCCTATAGAAGCTGAACAAGGCAAAGAATAGGATTCTCCTCAAGAGCCTCCAGAAAAATTCAGCCCCTCAGACAGCCTGATTTTAGTCTGGTGACACCTGTGTTGGACTTATGACTTACACAAGTATAAGATAATCAATTTTTGCTGTTTAAAACAGTAAGTTTGTGGTAATTTATTACAGCAGCAACAGAAAACTAAAATCCTACTGTATAACTGACATACGGACTGTATGTTCACATCCCTCCAAAATTTACATGTTAAATTCTAATGCCCAGCATGTTGACATTTGAAATAGAACCTTTGGGAAGTAATTAAAAGGCGGACCCCTGGTGAATGGAATCAGAATTCTTATGAGGAAGTCCAGAGAGTTCCCTTGAGCCTTCTGCCACATGACGATTCAGAGAAAAGATGGCCGTTTACGAACCAAGAAGGGGACATACGTGATCCCCCATACATTTTAAAGTTGACATCTACAATCTTTCACAAGTCAGATAACTGTAAAGAATATGATTTCGGGCACATTGTGAATACTACATTCTACATAAATCTGTAACACCTCTCTTAAGTCTGTTCAATAGAATCCAAATACCACTGTGATCTGACACCCACCATGATTCATTTGAAAATAAAAATTTCACAACCTTGTTTTCCCTCCTTGAACTCATATCATCTTATTCCGTTAGCCCTGCATTTAATAATTTTTATGTTTGAAAGTCTATTATTAATCACTCATCATATGTGCAGTTTGTTCTGTTCAATCAGTAATTTCCTAAGAGTTTAAATAATTATTTGGGATTCAATTACCATTACTATTAGTATATATAAGTGATTTAAATAACAAACATTACAGATTTGATAATGCCTAACAACATTAAATGGCAACCCACTCCAGTACTCTTGCCTGGAAAATCCCATGGACGGAGGAGCCTGGTGGGCTGCAGTCCATGAGATCGCTGAGAGTCGGACACGACTGAGCGACTTCACTTTCACTTTTCACTTTCATGCATTGGAGAAGGAAATGGCAACCCACTCCAGTGTTCTTGCCTGGAGAATCCCAGGGACGGGGGAGCCTGGTGGGCTGCCGTCTCTGGGGTCGCACAGAGTCTGACACGACTGAAGCGACTTAGCAGCAGTAGCAGCAGCAACAACATTACAAGTAACAATTTTACTGGAAATGTATCTATGAACGGGCTGCATTGGCCTTTTTTTTCCCATTAGTTCATTCATCTGTTTGAGTTCTTACTGCTAAAATGAGCTGGTCCAGCGTGTCCCTACTTTCTTTTAAGAAGGCACTGAGGGCTTTCCCGGCGGCACAGGGAGCAAGAGTCCGCCTGCCAGTGCAGAGGACACAAGGCTGATCCCTGGTCTGGGACGACTGCACATGTTGCAGAGCAACGAAGCCCACGGCACAGCCTCTGCGTCCAGGCTCTGGGTTCACCAGCTACAGCTGATGAGGCCCCGCGCAGCAACCACTGAGGCCAGCGGGCCTGGAGCCTGTGCTCTGCAGCAAGACAAGCCACTGCAATGAGAGCCTCTGCACAGCAACGAAGACCCAGTACAGCCAAAAACAAAGAAACAAACGTTAAAAAAAAAAAAAGGCACTGCGAAATTCTATTCATATTAACAGGTGAACAGAATGGAAGGAATTTTACCAGTAGAGTCAATTTTACCAGTTTTTAGAGTTGCACAATGTAAAAAATTCCTTGAGTTATTTATTGAAAAACATTATTGTGATTTACCACCAAAAATATTTTTAATGACTTAGAAGCTAATAAATTGATTATTTTTTAATACTGAAATTGAAAAATCCTTCAAATTTGTTCAAGCGAAAAACTGGAAACCATTAAAGGATTTTTTTCCTTTGGAGTTGCTTACGTTCACTATACAAACACCAATATCTGGAAACTGTCATTTTAGGGGTCCTTGAGGTTTTGTATCACCACACGTGACTTGCACATGAACCTTTCATTCTGTGCACTGTTTAGTCTTTGGAGATATAATTCACATATCATAAAATTCACTGTTTTAAAGTGTGTAACTGTTGCTTGGTTGTTTTAGTTGCTAAATTGTGTCATGGTCTATAGCCCACTAGGCTCCTCTATCCATGGGATTTTCCAGGCAAGAATACTGGAGTGGGATGCCATTTCCTTCTTCAGGGGATCTTCCCGACCCAGGGATTGAACTCATTGGCAGGCAGATTTTTTACCACAGAACCACCGGTGAAGCACATACAATTCAGTAGTTATTAGCATATTCAGAGGTTGTGTAAGTATCACCACTTTGTAACTCCAGAACACTTCATCACCCTATAAAAGAATCTTGCAACCATTAGCAATCTCACACAACCCCTCCCTAATCCTCGAATCTAGATCACTTTCTCTATGAATTTGCCCATTCTGAACATTTCCTATAAATGGAATCATATAATATGATCCTTTAGATTCTTTCACTGAGCATGATGCTTCCCATGTTAATCCATGCTGTATGTAGCATGAGGCACTTCCTTGCATGGGTGAATATTCCACTGTACAGGGAAATGACACTTATCTCTGAACAGACATTTCGGTTATTCCCATTTCTTGGCTATTATGAAGAATGCTATGAACCTTCATATATATATATATATATATGTGTGTGTGTGTGTGTGTGTATATATAAAGTTCGTAAGTTAACATATTTTTAATTCTTTCAGGTATATACCTAGAAGCAGAATTACTGGCCAAAATGGTAACTCTATTTTTTAACTTTCGGAGGAACTGTTAATCAATTTTCCAATGCAGTTGTATCATTTTAATTCTCACAACAGCATATAAGAGTTCCCATTTCTCCACATCCTTAACAACACTTATTATTATCTGCTTTTTTGAGTACAGCAACTCTAGTAGGTTTGAAGTGGTATCTCATTATGGATTTGACTTGCATTTCTCTGATGATTAATGCTATTGAGTATCTATTTATTTTCTCATTTTGTTTCTTATTAGCCACTTGTACATCGTATTTGGAAAAATTTCTATTCACATCCTTTGCCCATTTTTAAATTGAACTTGTTGGTTAGTTTGAAGTCTTCTTTACGTATCCTGGAAGCAAGTCAATTACCACACATGATTTGCATATCATTCTGTGCACTGTTTACTCAACTCTCATTCTGGGAACTGTTTACTGAACTCTCTAGAAAGCCTCCTTTGATGTACATGGGTTTTTAATGCTGATTAGAGTCCTATCTTTAATGCTAATGAAGTCCTCTTTGATGTCGTATCTAAGAAATCACTGCCTAATTCCAGGTCACAAAATTTACACCTATGTTTTCTTCTAAGAGTTTCATGTTCTTATGTTTAGATTTTTACTTTGAGTTATTTTTATACATGATATCAGGAAGGGCTCACAACAAACTGTGGAAAATTCTTAAAGAGATGGGACTATCAGATCACCTTACCTATCTCCTGAGAAATCTGTATGCTGTCAAGAAGCAACAGTTAGAACCAGACGTGGAACAACAGACTGGTTCAAAACTGGGGAAAGGAGTACGTCAAGGCTGTATAATGTCACCCTGCTTATTTAACTCATATGCAGAGTACATCGTATGAAATGCCGGGCTAGATAAATCACAAGCTGGAATCAAGACTGCCGGGAGAAATATCAACAACCTCAGATATGCAGATGATACCACTCTAATGGCAGAAAGCAAAAAGGAAGTAAAGAGCCTCTTGATTGAGGGTGAAAGAGAAGAGTGAAAAACTTAACATTTAAACTTAACATTCAAAAAACTAAGATCATGGCTTCTGGTCCCATCACTTCATAGCAAATAGAAATAATAAAAGTGGAAACCATGACAGATTTTATTTTCATGGGCTCCAAAAATCACTGCAGATGGTGACAGCAGCCATAAAATTAGAAGACACTTGCTCCTTGGAAGAAAAGCTATGACAAACCTAAACAATGTATTAAAAAGCAGAGACATCACTTTGCCAACAAAGGTCTGTATAGTCAAAGCTAAGGGTTTTCCAGCAGTCATGTATGGATGGGAGAGTTGGACATAAAGAAGGCTGAGTGCCGAAGAACTGATACTTTCTAATTGTGGTGCTGGAGCAGACTCTTGAGGGTCCTTTGGACTGCAAGAAGATGAAACCAGTCAGTTCTTAAGGAAATCAACCCTGAATATTCATTAGAAGGACTGATGGTAAAGCTGAAGCTCCAGTATCTTGGCTACCTGACGGGAAGAGCCGACTCACTGGAACACACCCTGATGCTGGGAAAGTCTTTCCCAGAGCAGAAGGGGCCAACAGAGGATGTGATAGTTAGAGAGCATCACCGACTCAATGAACCTGAATTTTGAGCAAACTCCAGGAGATCGTGAAGGACAGGGAAGCCTGGCATGCTGCAGTTTATGGGGTGGCAAAGTCAGACACAACTAAGAAACACGAGGTCCGTGCGGGTCCAACTCCCTTCTGCGCTTGCACATCCATTTGTCTCAGAACCACTGTTCTGCTGTCGTGGAACCGTCTTTATTCCCTGAGGTATTCACACCGCAGAGCAAACGCACCATGGTAAGAAAGCAAGAACGGGAGAGGAGTTATACCATTCTTTTGCAAAATGGAAAAGGGGAAAGGAAGAAAGCAACGTAGGAAAGAAGAAACCGCTTGAAAGACCGATTCACAGGAAGGTCAACTTTAGGAAGGAGCATGTGTGGAAGCTTAGGGTCTATAAATTAATTCACGTGAAATTATCCATGTGTGTGAGTATCTGGAGGAGTTTCTGTAACCACCCTAGGCCCAAGATCAATGTTTAAATACTGCTCGGTACTCTGTCTCCTAAGCTTCAGGGGGAAACATATAGTTTGTGAACAACTTTTTATATTTTAATGGTGTGAGTAATAAAATGAGATGGGATTAGGATGAAGACAGTGCTACGAGGAGGCCTACAGGCGTTTCACACATTCAGCCAAACAGAAAAGTTCACATTCCCCATTTTACACGAAACATATCTGGCTCAATATGCATCAAGGGGACAGAATTCAAGTTCTATTTGATAAACAAGAAAGCACTAAGAAACTCCGCCGAGACCCCACTAGTCTACCCGTCTTATGCCCAGGCTCCCTCAAAACAAACTCCACCTAGACCATGGATGTAGAACGCCATCACTATGTAGAGATTTTAAGGGTCAAACCCTTAGATCCACGGTATACCACTATGTGGAATAAAATTATTTTCCCCTGAGACTGATCTACTTTATAATACTGGCAAAACAGATGTGCTATTTCCTCCTATCACATAACTGCCAGTTTAAAAGACGTATAGTGTATGTAACCTTGGGGCTACTTCATTTCTTGTGCCTTTAATTGGGATTATATATACACAGCATTTTTGCATGTGATGACCTGCTAAGTATTTCTGCCCATGTAAACCAACAGTTCATTGCCTTTCAGTAAGCATTTAACCAACAAATCTGTATTTTTTTATTGTGGATTAAAAGTTTCTGTTCGTTTCTATACTAACTGTTGCCTTCCATTTTAAATTTATTTTATTGGTTTTTATTGTGTAAAAGTGAATTATTTTTCAAATTAAATTTTAAGTATCCAAAAATTAATCAGTGTTTTCTCTACTGTTGTGTTGTTCCTGGACTATTAAATACTACATTTAAAATGTGATTCTATTTCTGTAATCTTGTTCAATTTGCTTAATTATTCTGTTTTTTTTTAACCCAGTACCAGTTATTCTACTTGACATGCTTGTACTCTGATTTGAGCTAACACACATTTTCAAGAGTATAAAATCTATAATGCAAATACTGGATGGTAATTTGTAATTTTTAAACCTGATATTCTCAGAGTAATAAAGATGACATCTCAATCAAATAAAAACTGATTATTTAATAAAGAACGTTAAGAACCTAATCAACCATCTGGCTTTAAAAAGAGATTTCAGCCCTTCATCATTCCTTAGAATGAAAATGAACTGCAGCTAATAAGATATTTAATGTAGAGGAAAACAGTCCTGCTTTTGTTTTATAATATTACTCTCAGACAAGGGGAGGCAATCTAAGACAGGCATGTTAAATTATTAGGGAGAGAAATAAGTTCCTTTCGGAAAAAGTTATGTTTCTCATTATATCTGCCTATTAGACTTCCACGAAAAGTATACATCTGCATTTCCGAGTAGGCGTTCATGTTGGAGATCCAAAGTGGAGCACCACCAATACAGAGATGGTTCCAAAGCTTTGAGGTCAGATAAGCTCAAAAAGGGACCGAGTATGGCTAAAAAAGAAGTACAAGGACTGAGCCCTGGAGGCAATCCATGACAAAAAAAGACTGAGATGGAAACTAAAGAAGAGTAAGCAGTCTTAAAAGCCTGTTAAAGAAAGTGTTCCCAGGAGGAGAGAACAAATGACCACTTGTGTCAAATACTGTCAACAGGTCACACAATTCAAGGATGAGACAGCAAAAGTCATGGCTAACCTTCACAAGAGCAACTTAGGCAGGGCGCTAAGAAGGAAAGCCTAATTAGAGCAGGTGGACACCTATGACACTGGGAGGAAAAAAACTGGAAGCAAAGTACAAACACTTCTTTTGGGGAAAAAAAAAAGGGGAGAAGGGAATGGAGAAAAGTTAAAGGGGAAAGTGATGTCAAGAAACTCCACATTGTTGTTGTTTAAGATGAAAGAAGAAAGAGTATGGTGGTATGCTGATGAGAATTATCTTGCATCATGTAAAAGAGAAGGGATGGAATTAGAGCTGAGTGGTGGTTGTGGCACTTCCTAGAAGCGTAGTAAGTTATTACGAAAGAGAGAAATCAGAATACACGAAGCACTGATGAAAAGAGATGGACACATGCAGGGACTTTATGGATGTTTTTCTGTGTGGCATCTATTTTCTCAGTGAGACAAAAAAACAAAGTTGTATAATGAGAGTACAGAATGTGGAAGGTGGTGCTGGAGGTTTCAGGAGAAGTTTAAATGATGATCTAGGTCAGACAAGGTGAGGGAAGTAAATGGATGAAGAACTAGTGCTGAGCAACATTAAGGGCCCATCGACCTTAATGATCATTAACTGGAAGTAACACAAACAGCAAAATTAACTCTGCAGCCACTTTCAGCTGCAAAAATGCAAATGCACAATCAGAGCACCCAAATAAGCAGCAAATTTTGACAGAACTGAAGATCATGGCATCCGGTCCCATCACTTCATGGCATATAGATGGGGAAACAGTGGCTGACTTTATTTTTCTGGGCTCCAAAATCACTGCAGATGGCAATTGCAGCAATGAAATTAAAAGACGCTTACTCCTTGGAAGAGAAGTTATGACCAACCTAGACAGCATATTAAAAAGCAGAGACATTATTTTGCCAACAAAGGTCTGTCTAGTCAAGGCTATGGTTTTTCCAACGGTCATGTATGGTTGTGAGAGTTGGACTCTAAAGAAAGCTGAGCACCGAAGAACTGATTCTTTTGAACTGTGGTGTTGGAGAAGACTCTTGAGAGTCCCTTGGACTGCAAGGAAATCCTACCAGTCCATCCTTAAGGAGATCAGTCCTGGGTGTTCATTGGAAGGACTGATGTTGACACTGAAACTCCAATACTTTGGCCACCTGATGTGAAGAGCTGACTCACTGGAAAAGACCCTGATGCTGGGAGGGACTGGGGGCAGGAGGAGAAGGGGACGACAGAGGATGAGATGGCTGGATGGCACTGACTCGATGGACGTGGGTTTGGGTGGACTCCGGGAGTTGGTGATGGACAGGGAGGCCTGGTGTGCTGCGGTTCATGGGGTCGCAAAGAGTCAGACACGACTAAGCGACTGAACTGAAGGGAGAAAAACACAGTACTGAAAAATAAAACTACACACCTACCTCACTAATGAATATAGATGTAAAAATCCTCAACCAAATACTAGAAAACAGAATTTAACAGCACAGTTAAAGTATAATACACCATGACCAAGCAGAATTTATCCCTGTAATGCAGCGATTACTCAACATAAGAAAATCAATAAATGTGATACACCACATTAACACAACTTAGAAAAAAAAAAAAAAAACATGATTATCTCAACAGGAGCAGAAAAAGCATTTGACAGAATTCAACAATCTTTCGTGATAAAAACACTCAAGCTAGCAATAGAAGGAAATTATTTCAACATAATAAAGGTCATAGAGTTGACCCTCAAATAGTGTGGGTTTGAACTGCACAGGTCCACTTATACATGATTTTCTCTTAATAAACATGTACTGGAGAGCTACATAATCCTCAGAAACAGAACCACGAACGCAGAATCCCAGGCTTATTGTGCATTAGCCCCTCAGTTGTGTCTGACTCTTTGCAACCCCGTGAACCGTAGCTCTCCAGGCTCCTTTGTCCATGGAATTCTCTAGGCAAGAATACTGGAGTGGGTTGCCATTTCCTTCTCCCGGGGATTTTCCCAACCCAGGGACTGAGCACAGGTACCCTATACTGCAGGCAGATCCTTGTCTGAGCTACTAGGGAAGCCCACAGACTTGTAAACACTGTTAAAAGGGCCACACTGTCCAAAGTGTCTACAGATTCAATTCAATCCGAATGAAAAACCTAATGCACTTTTTGCATGTATAGGAAAAGTCATCCTAAAATTCTACAGAATCTCAAGGACCCCAAATAGCCAAAATAATCTTGAGAAAGAACAAAGCTAGAGGCCTCTAACTTCCTGATTTAAAAGCATATTACGAAGCTATCGTAATAAACGACCATGGTGCTGTCATATATGCAGATCAAATGAAAAGACAAATATACAGATTGATGGAACAGAACTGATATCCCAGAAAAAAACCCTTGCATGTACAATCAGATAGTCTTCAACAAGGGTGCCAACACTGCACAATGAGAAAGGACAGTGTCCTGAACAAACCCTGCTGGGAAAAGTGGATATCCACATGCAACAGAAGGAAGGAGGGTCCTTATCTACACCACACACAAAAATGAACTCAAAATGGATGAAAGATTTAAACATAAGATGAGAAACTATAAAATTCTAGAAGAAAATATAGGGGAAAAACTTCATGACATTGTAATAAACAATGATGTCTTGAATATGACATCAAAAGCACAGGCAACAGAAACACAAACCTCTGGCCAGCCCAGAAGAAGAAAAAACACCCAAATATATGCAGTAAGAAATGAAAGAGGAAAAGGAGCAACCAGTACAAATAACACAGAAACACAAAAAACCATAAGAGAATATTGTGAACAGTTATATGCCAATAAATTGGACAACCTAGAAGAAATGGACACATTTCTAGAAACATACAGCCTGCCAAAACTGAACCAAGAAGAAACACAATTATTTGAACGACCAATCACTAGAAGTGAAACAGAATCTATAATAAAAATTAATAAATTTTTTTTAAAAAACCTTCCTTCAAACAAACATTCAGAATGGCCTTATTGGGGGATTTGACTAAATGTACAAAGAACTTACACTTATCTTTTCATACTCTACCAAAAGACTCATGAGGAGGGAACACTCACAAATTCATTTTATGAAGCCACCATCACGGATACCAAAACCACACAAAGACACTACCAAGAGAAAAAAACTTTACAGGCCAGTATCTCTGATGAATGTAGGTACAAAAATCCTCAACAAAATATTAACAAACCAAATCCAACAATACATAAAAAGGATCATACACCATTATCAAGCTCTATTCACTCCAGAGTCATAAGGATGGTTCAGCATACATAAATCAACTAATATGACACAACAGATCCACAAAAGGAAAGACAAGAACCACATGATCATCCCAATAGGTGCAGAAAAAACATTTGACAAAATTCAACACCCATTTATGATAAACATTCTCACCAAAAAGGGTACAGACGGAACATGTCTCAACATAATAAAACCCATTTACAACAAACCCACAGCCTAGGTAACATTTAAAGGTGAAAAGCTGAAAGCCTTCCAGCTAAATTCAGGAACAAGACATGGATGTTTACTCTTCACCACTTCTATTCAACATAGTATCAATAGTCCTAATCACAGCAATCACACAAGAAAAAGAAGTTAAAGGTATCCAAATTGGAAGGGAAGAGGTAAAACGGTCACCCTTTGCAGAGGACGTGATACTCTATATATAGAACCTGACAGCCTCAACACAAAAACTATTAGAGCTAATAAACGAAGCCAGCAGAGTAGCAGGATGCAAGATGAATATACAGAAATCTTTACACTAACAATAACTCATCACAAAGAGAAACTGAAAAAAAAAAAGCCTCATTTAAAATTATTTAAAAAATAAACACGTAGGGATAAACTTATTAGCCAAGAAGGTAAAGATCTATATGCTGAAAACTATAGAACACTGATAAAGGAAACTGAAGATAATTTAAAGAAATGGAAAGACATCCGACACTCTTAAAACTGGAGCATTAACACTGTCAAAATATCCAAACTATCCAAAGCAATCCACAGAGTCAAGGTAATCCTTATGAAAATACTCATGACATGTTTCATAGAACTAGAACAAAAAAATCCTAAAACTATATGGAACCACAAAAGACTCAGAATTGCCAAAACTATCTTGAGAAAGAACAAAGCTGCAAGTATAACCCTTCCAGATTCAGACAGTATTACAAAGCTACAATAATCAAAACAGCAAGGCATTGGCACAAAAAAAGACATAAAGAACAATGGAACAGAATAGAGAGCCCAGAAATAAAACCAACATCTATAGTCAATCTACAACAAAGGATGCAAGAATATACACTGGAGAAAAGATGGTCTCTTCAACAAGCTGTGCTGGCTAAGCTGGACAACTACATGTAAATCAATGAGATGAAAACACTCCCTCACAATGTATACAAAACTAAACTCAAAATAGTTTCAAAACCTAAATATAAGAATGCATGCATGCCAACAGAGAAGGCGATGGCACCCACTCCAGTCCTCTTGCCTGGAAAATCCCATGGACGGAGGAGCCTGGTGGGCTGCAGTCCATGGGGTCACTAAGAGTCAGACACGACTGAGCGACTTCACTTTCACTTTTCACTTTCATGCATTGGAGGAGGAAATGGCAACCCACTCCAGTGTTCTTGCCTGGAGAATCCCAGGGACGGGGGAGCCTTGTGGGCTGCAGTCTATGGGGTCGCACAGAGTCGGACACGACTGAAGTGACTTAGCAGCATGCATGTAAGTCACTTCAGTTGTGTCCAATTCTTTGTGACCCCATGGACTGTAGCCTGCCAGGCTCCTCCGTCCATGGAATCTTCCAGGCAAGAATACTGGAGTGCGCTGCCATTCCCTTTTCCAGGGGTCTTCTCAACCTAGGGATCAAACCCATGTCTCTTATGTCTGCTACCTTGGCAGGCGGGTTCTTTACCACTAGTGCCAGCCAGCAAGCCCGAATATAAGAAAGGACACCATGAAACTCCTACAAGAGAACGCAGGGGAAACATTCTTGACCATAAATTGTAGCCATATTTTCTTAGATCAGTCTCCCAAGGCAAAAGAAATAAAAGCAAAAATAAATAAATGGGACCTAATCAAATTTAAGGGCTTTGGCAAACCAAAGGAAAACACCAAATACAAAAACCTATGGAATGAGAGAAGGTATTTGTAAATGATGTGACCAACAAGGGGTTCTCATCCAAAATATACAAATGGCTCATAGAACTCAATATAAAAAAAAATTTTTTTAATGGGCAGCAGATCTAACAGTGAAGTGAAAAGTCGCTCAGTCGTGCGTGCCTCTTTGCGACCCCATGGACTGTAGCCGCCAGGCTCCTCTCTCCCATGGGATTCTCCAGGCCAGAATACTGGAGTGGGTAGCCGTTCCCTTCTCCAGGGGATCTCCCCAACCCAGGGATCAGACCTAGGTTACAGACATTTCTTCAAAGAAGACATACAGATGGTCAAAAAATGCTCAACATCGCTAATCATCACAGAAATGCAAATCAAAACCACAACGAGGTATCACCTCACACCTGTCAAAATGGCTATCGTCAAAAAGCCTAGAAATAATAAATGCTAGAGAGGGTGTGGAGAAAAGGGACCCTGCTGAGATTGTTGGTGGGAATGTAAATTTGTGCACCACTATGGAAAACAATGTGGAAGCTTCTCAAAAAATAAACACAGAACTATTTTATGACCCAGTTATCCCACTTCTGGGTATATATTCAATTGGAAAAAGGACTTTGAAGAGATATTTGCACAGTCATGTTCATTGCAGCATTATTCACAACAGCCAAGAAGTGGGTGCAACCAAAATGTCCACCAACTGATAAGCAGATAAAGAAAATACGGTATATAAACACAATGGAATATTATACAACCTTTAAAAATAAGGAAATCCTGTTATATGCTACAAACATGAATGAACCACGAGGACATTCAGTTCAGTTCAGTCGCTCAGTCGAGTCTGACTCTTTGCGACCCCATGAACCGCAGCACGCCAGGCCTCCCTGTCCATCACCAACTCTCGGAGTTCACTCAAACTCATGTCCATCGAGTCAGTGATGCCATCCAGCCATCTCATCCTCTGTCGTCCCCTTCTCCTCCTGACCCCAATCCCTCCCAGCATCAGGGTCTTTTCCAGTGAGTCAACTCTTCGCATGAGGTGGCCAAAGTACTGGAGTTTCAGCTTTAGCATCAGTCTTTCCAAAGAACACCCAGGACTGATCTCCTTTAGGATGGACTGGTTGGATTTTCTTGCAGTCCATGGGACTCTCAAGAGTCTTCTCCAACACCACAGTTATGCTAAGTTAAATAAGTTAATCACAAAAAGACAAATACTACATGATTTTAGTGGCATATGGAATCTAAACTAATCAAGCTCATAGAAGCAGAAGGTAGAACGGTGGCTGCCAGGCTGGGGTGAGGAGGAAACAGGGCGCTGTTGTTCAAGGGGCAGAGTTTCAGTCAAGCAAGATGAAAAAGTTCTAGTGTAACAATTTATATGTAATTAACAATACTGTACTGAACACTGAATATGTTATTTTTTTTTTACAACAATAACAAAAAGTTAAGAGTGGGCACAATTGGATTTATCTAGCAGTGAACACGACTGAGCGACTGAACTGAACTGAACTGAAGTCGCTCAGTCGTGTCTGACTCTTTGTGACCCCATGGACTGTATGTAGCCTACCAGGCTCCTCTGTCCATGGGATTTTCCAGGCAAGAGTACTGGAGTGGGTTGCTACTTCCTTCTCCAGAGGATCTTCCCCACCCAGGGATCGAACCTGGGTCTCCCGCAGCACAGGCAGACACTTTACCGTCTGAGCCACCAGGGAAGTATCTAGCAGTAGAGTTTCTCAACTAAGAAATGTAGCGAGGGCAAGGGTGCTGAGTATTTGCAACTGAACAATTGTGACTGACCACAGAATTTAAAATGACTAAGGAGATGGACTGGGACACAAGGAGGCTGTGGTGAGAAATGATAAAGAAAACTGAAAGGGTCAATGGGGTGTGGGCCCCAGCAAGGTAAAAAGATAGCTTATACCAAAAGACATGGGACTGAGAAGTGAGAGAAGGGATAATCAGAGTACAGCACTTGAAATTGAACTTATAGAGGAGGGTTTCAGTTACTATAATTAAAAGCACATTATTATTGAATAATGGATCTGAGCTATGACCACAGGTGGCTGAAGTAGAGTGGAAGACACTGGAAGAGGTCAATAAACTAAGAGGCCAGCAAAGTAGTCATAGAATCACCCATCTAGATGTTGAGAGCATCAAGAACAGAATAAAGTAGTACTGGAGTTAGCGAAACAAGATAAAATCTTCACAGAATAAAGAGGGAGTAATGCCAACAAAAGTCCGTCTAGCCAAGGCTGTGGTTTTTCCAGCGGTCACGTATGGATGTGAAAGTTGGACTATAAAGAAAGCTGAGCACCGAAGAATTGATGCTTTGGAACTGTGGTGTTGTAGAGGACTCTTGAGAGTCCCCTGGACTGCAAGGAGATCCAACCAGTCCATCCTAAAGGAAATCAGTCCTGAATATTCACTGGAAGGACTGATACTGAAGTTGAATCTCCAATACTTTGGCCACCTCATGGGAAGAACTGACTCATTTGAAAAGACCCTGATGCTCGGAAAGATTGAAGATGGGAGGAGAAGCAGACGACAGAGGATGAAATGGCTGGATGGCATCACCAACTCAATGGACATGAGTCTGAGTAAACTCTGGGAGTTGGTGATAGACAGGGAGGCCTGGCGTGCTGCAGTCCATGGGGTCGCAAAGAATTGGACATGACTGAGCGACTGAACTGAACTGAAGCCAAGGTTCAATGGAAAAATGCAAGGAGCAGTAGTAGTAGGTGGTATTACCTGATCCCAAGTAAGGCGAGAGGGAGAGTGGTGCTGAAGTAGCAGAGAGGGGCAAGGAGGGTAACTCATCTCCAGGACCAAAGGGGAGTGGTCTGCAGGAGAATCAGTATCCTCTGGTGTGAACCAAGTTCCACTTGCAAGGGTTCTTAATCAGAGGCCCATAACTCACAAAATTCAGGAGGTCCATGAACTTAGATGAGAAAAAAATTACATCTTTAGTTTTACTAACCCCTAACTGAAATTTAAACATAATTGTTTATGAGAGTAGGCAAAGCCCACAATACCTGTAACTTTGTAACCAAAAGAATCAGATATGCTCATCAAATTATGCTGCTGCAGATAACTCAGAGTATTATTTATGTTCATTATTATTTAAAAATTAGGGCAGTTGTTAAAACCCATCATTTAGTGAGTTAATAAAAGAAAATACATATTACTATATCTTAAAATTTTTTATTTAAAGTAGTATTTCAATATAATTGGGTTTCCTCTGTAATCTGCTGTATTTTATTTTACACATTTAAAATGTTATTTTACACATTTAAAAACAGGGGGACACAGACTGTCTTGAAAGCCAGAAAGTGAACAGAAAGGTCAGAAAAAGAGGCACCCTGAAAAGGCTTCCGAGATTGAAAAGCAGAGTAAAGGCTCTGTCAAAGAGATTACACTGAGTCTTACAGAGAATAAAGGTCAACCTGAGGTTAAAAACAATGAGAGAGATTCAGAAAACGTTTTGTGAAAAAGGCAAGCTGCAATACAAAATGCATGATACTACCTGTGTGAAACACATCATATACTGATGGAAATGGAAATCTATTTTTGTAAATGGAGAGAAAATTTTAAGATACATAAAGCAGCAAGAGAGAAGTAAAGAAGAAATTTCACTTTTCTATATTGTTTGTTTACTACACACATGTATTTTATATTAAAAAAAAAAAAAACTTAGTCGTTTTTAGGGCAATCGCTTTTCTGTTTTCTTTATAGTTTCTTTGGTATTCTTGTAGGACACCAGCTAGGCCTCCGGGGAACTCAATGATATATTCCTGGAAGGAATGTTGTCCAGAAACACTTTTTTAAAGCAGGGTGAGACAGACATCACAGGGAACAGTTTTAGCTATGTGAGGCTGTCATGAAACAATCAGCCTTATGTTATCCCTTCAAACATCTGACTTTTGGACTGAAGCAAGCAGGAAATTGAAAGCTTCATCTCCTGCAGCTCTCTCTTCATGATTCAAAGCATGTCTGGAACAGGTAACTGCCAAGCAGGCAGGACTAACAGGCACTTCTTATCAAAGAAAGCAAACACTGATAGCACTTTCAAGTTGAACTGCTATTGACGGCATATAGTGAAACTGATTTTTTTCATTCAAAATGTGTACAGCCACCTTATTGAACTCATTTACTAGTTTTCCAACTTTATCAGTGGATTCTCCTGATTTTTCTAGGCAGATTCTATGCTTTGCAAAGGGCACATGCAAACAGTACAAGTTCTGACTTTCCCCCTTTCAAATATTTGCAGGCATAGCTTCATTTTATTGCATTTTGCAGATATTGTGTTTTTTACAAATTAAAGATCTGCGGCAACCCTGTGTCAAGAAAGTCTATTGGTGCCATTTTTCCAACAATATTTTGCTCATTTTGTGACTCTGTGTCACAAAATCATGAAGTTTTTCATTATTATTTTATCTGTTATGGTGATCTGTGACCTCTGATGTTACAACTGTAAGTGTGTGGGGCACCAGGAACCACGCCCACACGGACAGCAAACCTTCTTGACAAACGCTGTGAGTGTTCTCACCGCTCCACCCACTGGCCATCCCCCCACCTCGCTGTCTCCTCGGGCCCCCCTATTCCCTGCTCCACCCACCAGCCATCCCCCCATCTCTCTGTCTCCTCGGGCCCCCCTATTCCCTGCTCCACCCACCAGCCATCCCCCCACCTCGCTGTCTCCTCGGGCCTCCCTATTCCCTGAGACACAACAGCACTGAAACTGGGCCACTAAATACCATATAATGGCCTCTAAGTGTTCAAGTGAATGAAAAGTCACCCATCTCTCCCTTTAAATCAAAAGCTGGAAATGATGAAGCTTAGTGAGGGAGGCCCATCAAAAGCCCAAAACACTAGGCCTCTCGCACCAAACCAAGAATCAAGTCGTGAAACGCAAAGGAAAAGTCCTTGAAGGAAATTAAAAGTGCTGCTCCAATGAACACACCAATGTTAAGAAAGAAAAACAGCCTTATTGTTAACATGGAGAAAGTTTTAGTGGTCTGAACAGAAGATGAAACCAGTCACAACATTCCCTTAAGCCAAAGCCTAATCCAGTGCAAGGTTCTAACGCTCTTCAAATCTCTTAAGGCTGAGAGATGAGGAAGTTACAGAAAAAACTGTTTGAAAACAAAAGCAGGATCATGAAGTTTAAGGCAAGAAGTCTGCATCGCAAGTGCAGGGCCAACCCCTGGACCACCAGGAAGTACCAACCTGCCTTGTGCTGGAAGAAGGTGCCGTCAGGACTTCCGTAACTAGAGAGAGGAAGTCCGTGCCTGACTTCAAAGCTCAGGCTGACTCTCGTTAGAGGCTAATGCAGCTGATGACTTTAAATTGAAGCCAATGCTCATTTACCATCCCGAAAATCCTAGGGCCTTTAAGAATTGTGCTCCATCTACTCCATCATGCTCCCTAAATGAAACAACAAAGCCGGGGTGACGGCACATCTGTTTACAACATGGTCTTCTGAACGTTTCAAGTACGCTGTTGAGGCCGACAGCTCAGAAAAAGATTCTTTTAAAATATTACTGCTCACTGATGTGACAGATACAGGCTTAATCTCCAAAATATACAAACAGTTCACACAACTCAACAACAACAACAAAAAAACAAGAAACCCAATCGAAAAATGGGCAGAAGACTTCAATAGACAATTTTCCAAAGAAGACATATAGCTGGCCAGTAGGCACATGAAATGACACTCAACATCACTAGGTATTAGAGAAATCCAATTCAAAACTACAGTGAGGTACCACCTCACACTGGTCAGAATGGCCATCATCAAAAAGTCTACAAATAATAAATGCTGTAGAGGGTATGGAGAAAAGGGAATCCTTCTGCACTGTTGGTGGGAATGTAAGTTGGTGCAGTCACTATGGAAAACAGTATGGAGGTTCCTCAGAAAACTGAAGATAGAATCACCATATGATCCAGCAATCCCACTCCTGGGTATATACCTTGACAAAACTATAATCCAAAAAGATAACACGCAACCCTATGTTCATAGCAGCACTACTCACAATAGCCAAAACATGGAAGCAACCTAAATGTCCATCAACAGATAAATGGACAGAAAAGATGTGGTACATACATACAATGTAATAATAATTACATAGTACAATGTAGTTATGTAATTACATAGTACAGTGACTGACTGTAGTTTTGAATTGCATTTCTCTAATAACTAGTGATGTTGAGTGTGCTTCCCTGGTGGCTCAGAGGTTAAAGCGTCTGCCTGCAATGCAGGAGACCTGGGTTCGATCCCTGGGTCGGGAAGATCCCCTGGAGAAGGAAATGGCAACCCACTCCAGTATTCTTGCCTGGAGAATCCCACGGACGGAGGAGCCTGGTGGGCTACAGTCCACAGGGTCACAAAGAATCTGACACGACTGAGCGACTTCACTCCACTCCACTTCACAATGTAATAGTGATTCACGTACAATGAATTGCTCAGCCAGTAAGAAGAACAAAAGCATGCCATCTGCAGCCGTATGGATGCAACCAGAGATGATCATACTAAGTGAAGTAAGTTAGAGAGAGAAAGACAAATACTATATGATCATCACTTATATGTGAAATCTAAAATGGGGCATAAATGAACCTGTCTACAAAACCCACTCAGAAGACACAGAAAACAGGCCTTTCCAAGGGGAAGGAGAGGGCAGGGGAGGGCTGGGGGCCTGGGAGCAGCAGAGGTAAACTGTTACAGACAGGATGGGTAAACGACAAGGGCCACGGTGTGGCCAAGGAACTGTATTCAGTGTTCTGTGATAAACGTAATGGAAAAGAGTATCTAACAAATCATGTCTATATGTGTATAACTGAGTCACTCTGCTATTCAGCAGAAGGTGGCACAACACTGAAAATCATACTTCAACTTAAAAAATTAAAATGTAAAAAAAATAAAATACTATTGCTCACTGACAACGCACCTGGTTACCCAAGAGCTCTGCTGGAAATGTACACTGAGTTTAATGTTGTTTCCACGCCTGCGAACAAAACATCTATTACTCAGCCCATGGATCAAGGAGTAATGTCAACTTTCAAGTCTTATTACTTAAGAAATACATTTCGGAGGCTTCTTTGGTGGCTCAGTGGTGAAAAATCCACCTGCCAATGTGGGAGGCTCCAGTTCAACCCCTGGTCCAGGAAGATCCCACAGACCTCAGAGCAGTTAAGCCCAAGCGTCACAACTCTGAGCCTGCACTCCAGAACCCGTACTCCTTGACGACAGGCCACTGCAATGAGAAGCTTCGCAACAACTAGTGTGGGCCCCACTCTCCACACCTGGAGGAGAGCCCTCGCAGCAACGAAGACCCAGCAAAGTTAAACATAAAATTTTTTTAAAAACTGGAAATACATTTTGTAAGGCTATAGCTGCCATACACAGTGTTTCCACTGATGAATTTGGGTAAACTGAAAATCTTCTGGGAAATATACACCACTGAGATGCCATTAAGAACATTCATGATTTATGAGAGGAGGTCAAAATATCAACATTAACACAAGTTTGGAAGAAGCTGATTCCAACCCTCATGGATGACTTTGAAGGGTAGAAGACTTCAAGGGAGGAAGCAACTGCAGATGTGGTAGAAACAGCAAGAGAACTAGAATCAGAAGTGCAGCCTGAAGATGTGACTGAATTGCTGCAATCTCACGACAAAACTTTAACAAATGAGGAGTGCTTCTTACGGATGAACAAAGAAAGTGGTTTCTTGAGATGGAATATACTCCTAGTAAAGATGTGGTGAAAACTGTTGAAATGGTAGCAAAAGATTCAGAATATTACATACACTTATTTGATAAAGCAGCAGTAAGGTGTAAGAAGATTGGCTCTAACTTTGAAAGAATTCTACTGTGGGTAAAAAGCTATCAAAAGTATTGTACGCTACAGAGAAGCTGTTCGAAAGGAAAAGTCAAACAACGCAACAAACATCACGCTGTCTTAAGAAACTGCCACAGACACCCCAACCTTCAGCAATCACCACCCTGATTAGTTAATAGCCATCAACATTAAGGTGAGACCCTCCACTGGCAAAAAGACTGACTCAACTGAAGTTGCAGATGTCAGTCAGCAATTTTTAGCAATAAAGTATCTTTAAATTAAGGTACAGATGTTGGTTTTTTTAGACAATGCTATTTCCCATTTAGTAGACGACAGTGTAGTATAAATATAACTTTTATCTGCACTGAGAAAACAAAAATTGTTTGACTTCTTTTATTACGATACATGACTGAACAACAACATGATACCTGCTTTACTGAGGTCGTCTGAAACCAAACCCACAACATCTCCAAGGTATGCTTCTATACCTTTTTTCACACAAAACTCCTCAGGCAGAGATCTCCCGTTAAATGTTTAACAGCAGCATTAAAAATGAGCTCTTAGAGTAACATGGAAATTTACATTACCATATGTAAAATAGATAGCCAATGGGAATTTGGTGAATGGCTCAGGAAACTCAAACAGAGGTTCTGTATCAGTCTAGAGGGGTGGGCTGGGGCAGGAGATGGGAGGGTGGTTCAAAAGGGAGGGGATATATGTACACCTCTGGCCGATTCAACCCCACTCCAGTACTCCTGCCTGGAGAATCCCAGGGATGGAGGAGCCTGGTAGGCTGCAGTCCATGGGGTCGCGAAGAGTCAGACACGACTGAGCGACTTCACTTTCACTTTTCACTTTCATGCATTGGAGAAGGAAATGGCAACCCACTCCAATGCTCTTGCCTGGAGAATCCCAGGGACAGGGGAGCCTCGTGGGCTGCTGTCTATGGGGTCGCACAGAGTCAGACACAACTGAAGGGACTTAGCAGCAGCAGCAGCAACAGCATAGCTAATTCATGTTGAGGTTTCACAGAAAAAAACAACAAAATTCTGTAAAGCAATTATCCTTCAATAAAAAAAATTTTTTTAAATGAGCTTAGTATTGTTCTTTTTCTCATGGAAAATATCTTGCCAGTTGTATTTACTGTATGTTTCAGTTAGTTTCATCTCTTATCAGGTTAAGGAAGTTTCCTTCTGTTTCTAAACCTAGTCTATCAGAACTGCTTACTGAACTTTATCTAATAGTTTTTTTGTCATCAATTTGGAAGGAATGATGATAAAGTTGAAACTCCAGTACTTTGGCTACCTCATGCGAAGAGTTGACTCATTGGAAAAGACTGATGCTGGGAGGCATTGGGGGCAGGAGGAGAAGGGGACAACAGAGGATGAGATGGCTGGATGGTATCACTGACTCGATGGACCTGAGTCTGAGTGAACTCCGGGAGTTGGTGATGGACAGGGAGACCTGGCATGCTGCGATTCATGGTGTCGCAAAGAGTCGGACACGACTGAGCAACTGAATTGAACTGAACTGAAGATGATTATACTGTTTTCCTCCTCTGGTTATTAATGTAGTGTTAATGATACAATGTGGTGACTGAATAATAACAACGATACTAACAGATTTCCTAAGGTGAGGTCACCCTTGAATCTATAGCTGTAATATACTTTTGGGTTTGATTTGCTAGTATTTTATTTGGGATTTTACTATTAGGTGATGAGAAGGGCCTACTGCTTTCTTTTCTTGTGCTATCCTTTTTGCTGTGAGAGTTAATGCTACTTTCAAAGAGTATCTTCCTGCATTTTTTCTTTCCTCTGGAAATGATGTATAACAGGAATTATCAGTTACTTTAAAGTTTTATAAAACATCTGGCCCTTTTAAGGATGTACCTTTTTGACAACTTTTCCTATTTCTCCATCAGCTACTGGATTATCAAGCTTTTCCATTTCTTCTGACCATTTCAGTAACTTATATTTTCCTAGGAAATAATCCATTTCATCCAATTTCTAGGCTATGTGGCATAAAGTTGCACATACTATTCCATTACAAGACTTTTATCTTGGTATTTATAGAGTAGTCTATAGCTTTGTTTTAACGTTTGCTTCTAGTTCGTTTTCTTCTTAATCAGACTTGCCCAGAGTCTGCTAATTTTTTATTTTACTCCAATTGTTTTGGTTTCTATTAACTTATAACTTTATATTTATCATTCCTTCATTCTATTTTATCTGACTTTATTTCGTTGTTTTAAATCAGGTGAACTGAATACTTTGTTCACTCAGTTTTAATCTTCCTTATTTACTGATTTTTAATTTTTATGAATTTCCCACAAAATTTCACATTGGCTTTACTGACATTACATTGTGCTCTCAATTTAATTTACTTCTAAATTGTGTGACTTCAGTTATGACTGTCTCTTTAAGCTATTTAAAAGCTATGTCTCTTCCTTCCAAACACACACACACAAATGTAGGTGTTTTGTTTCAAATTTATGTTTTAGTTTGTTCTGTTTTTATTTTGGAGGGAGTTAAGGCACCCTATTTCCAGTCATTTCTACGGCACTGTGATCAGAAAACACAACCTGTTTGGTTTTTGCTTTCTGAAAATCTACTGATTTTCTTTGTGGCACAAAACATGTTCACTTTGAGGGACTATTCCATGTACTGGGAAAGCATATATACTCTCAAGAAGTAGACTGAGAAATGGAAAGCCACTGAATACCAACAGCTATTTTTTCTCTCCAAAACTACACTTTATTTCTTCAACACATCTGATTCATTCTTCTCTCTATGCATAAATTTTTTAATACTTAATTATTTGAATCCCACCACCCTGAATGGGAGCAAAGCTTCTGTGTCTACCGGCCTAAGCATTCCAGTCGCCAGTGGCCCAAAAGCAAATTCCTAGGCAAAACAACCCAACCAGCTCCACCTGAACTAGAGGTCCATCTTCAACTACTCAACTATGGCCAGGAAAACCAAGATCGTTAAGATTTTTTAAAGCTCACCCACAGCCAGGTCTCCTCTACTCCAGGGACGTGGAAGAACTATACTTCTTTACTGCCTTGCAGTTAGGTAAAACCAAATGACTAGTTCCCACTACTGAAGCTAGGTAACTGCCGGTTACAAGGTCCGCCCACGGTCTCCTCCCTTCCATAGCAACCAAGAAAGCCATGTGTTCTGAGAAACAGCTACAGATGGTAGAACCTCTGTCAGGTTTTCTCTCAACTGCTTATACTTGACCTAACTTGACTATGGGATGAGAAGCAAACTTCACTCTGTCAAGCCACTGGAATCGGAGAATTGTTTTCATTACTGAGGCATAATTTAGCCTATTCTGATTAATAGTGTCCCCTTGATCACTACCTCCCACAGCTGCAGGGAGGTCAAGTTCTCTGATATATAGTCTATTTATAATAAAATTGACATCTCTAGTACAAATGAAATTTGAAGAAGAGAGTCTTTCTTTTCTATAGTCTCCAAATTTTTTCTAAACATGGCATATATTGTTTCCATAATTAAAGAAAAATACTCTTTAAAGAGCTAATAACAGTTTCAACGGAATGAGTACTTAAGTATTAGAAACTTGGCAATTATCTGGTCTAGTCCTGACCACTTCCATTCTAGAGAACAGAGAACTAAAAAGCATGTCCTGAATGAGGTTATCCAATGCTATATACCAGACTAAGGATAACCACTCAAGCCTCTGGATTAGTCAGTTAAGATAACACATTTTAAAATTTATTTCCCCATTAAAAAATATACTTTCTATGATTTTCCATGGGTCTATTTCTCTACTTTATTCTAATTTTTTAATTTTTACATATCTTACCACATTCTCAACCTACATAAGCTTAGGTCCTCTACTAGCCATTCTACTAGGACTCTAAACTTTTCTTTCCTAGCACCAATACCACACTGTCATGGCAAAACTGGGTGGGTTTGGGTTTTTTTTTAATGCTAATCTCCCCCATTAAAGCATAAGCTCCATGAAAGCAGAACTCAGGGCTGTTTTCATTCACTACTGTGTAACCAAGTCTGGATAGTTTTTAGTCTATAACAGTTGCTCATTATGTACTTTTCAAGTTGATTTATACTTTACAAGTCTTGGGCTTCCCTGGTGGCTCAGAGGGTAAAGCGTCTGTCTGCAATGCAGGAGACCTGGGTTCGATTCCTGGGTTGGGAAGATCCCCTGGAGAAGGAAATGGCAACCCACTCCAGTACCCTTTCCTGGAAAATCCCATGGACGGAGAAGCCTGGTACAAGTCTTAAAGACTTAGAAATAATTACCAAAACTAAATTGATCATCTCAGAATTGTCTATGCTTCCTCAAAAAGACTTTCTTTCTCCTTAGAAAAGTTAAAGGCTCTATGGAAGGGCCAAGAAAATGAGAGGCTTTCATAAATGGTACTGAAGCCTCCTAGAAATCAAGTAAATTAGGACTCAAGTTTTGGGAGGCAAGGGAAGTGAAGTTAAGTGAAGTCACTCAGTCGTGTCTCTTTGCGACCCCATGCACTGTAGCCTACAAGGCTCCTCTGTCCATGGAATTTTCTAGGCAAAAGTACTGGAGTGGGTTGCCATTTCCTTCTCCAGGGGATCTTCATGACCCAGGGATCGAACCCAGCTCTCCGGCATTGCAGGCAGACGCTTTACCATCTGAGCAGGGAGAGTTAAAATGTACTAGTAAAAAAGTACAACTATTGTGGTCAATCTTACCTTTCCTCCTATAAAGGGATAAAAACATAAACTAAAATTCCTCCCCCCAACCCCACCCAATAAAACTTGAGACAGGAAATCTCATTTTAATTTCTTGAGATGGACCCTTAAGTTGTTTATTTGCAGCCTTTCTACTTTAAAAATATATATTTCTAAAGCTATAACATTTCCTCCAAGTATAGAATTAACTGTATCCCCAAATTTGAAATGACATGTATTTTAATTATTTTTGAATCCAAAATAATTTTGAATTCTTTTGTAATTTCTTATTAGACCCATGTGCGGTTATTTAAAAATGCAATCTAATTTCAAAGGTTTTCTCATTATTTTTTGTTACTGATTTCTAATTTAATCCCACTACCATCAGAGGGCACTGCGAATGATCTCAATCCTTTGATATTTTTTGAGGCTTTTGCTTTAAGGACACAGTGGGTCATACTCTATCCTTACTGGGTGTGATGTTCTCTATTAATTAGGTTATGTATTTTGTTGCAATATCTGACTTTCTGTATCTTTACTAATTTTTTGTTTGCTAGTTTGATCAGCAGTCAGTGTGGTTATGGTCCTTAATCTAAAATTTTAGTTAACTTATACAGTGCTTATAGTGGGTCAGATACTAGTTCTAAGATACAAAATATATATATATATGCTCCATGGAAGCAAAACTATATATATAAAAATAAACAACCACTCCAGGAAGCAGAAGCCATTAGTCCCATTTTACAGATGAGGAAATAGACGCAGAGATGTTAGTTTACCAAAATGCTGATAGCCCAGCTAGGAAGAAGCAGAGTTGAGATTTAAACCCAACCAGAGTCCACGTTCTTAATACTAGATATTTATAACACATGATCCTAGGATAAAATGTTTTCCCTCAAGTAGAAAAATATTCCATTGAAACAATAACCCCCCCTCAAATGGTTAAGAACTATGTTTTTATTAGAAATGATTAACATATAAATGTTTAAAAGATATAAATATTACAACCTCCAGTATCAGGGCAAACTATGCAAAAAATATGGACAGAAAAACCAGACTGAGAATTACACTAAATGTCAACAATGGTTATTATGAGGCATTGGAGACGCTCCCTTTTTGTTCTACTCTCCCCTGTTTTCTGAATCCTTGACTATGTATCACTCTTACAGTAAGTAAAAGCCAAAGAGCATTCTATAACCACCAACTTGAGTGCTTTGTCTTAATTTTCAAGAGATAAAAATGTTGGCAAGACAAATTCATCAGAGATAACTGGATGCTAAACAGTGCTTTGTAAACTATAAAGCCATTCAGATGTTAGTAATTATAAACATTTCGTCTTACCCTTTTCAAATTTCAACTGTTTTTAAGCGCCCGATGATTTTAAAAATTAAATGTTTTGTCTAAACAAATTCATAAGAGTTGATTTTTGAAGGGCAGAACATTAAATTACCACACATCCCTGAATACTAACAAAAACGAAAGCAACCAACAAATTCACAACAGTATCACACTCTTCTAGTGTCACTGAAAATCCCTTGATCCATAATTTAATAAAATGCTGTTTCAGTGCTGACGATATAAATAGGAAACTCAAATTTAACCCCCCAAAAGTGATCTGCTATTTTTGGAAAAGTATTTTTATAACTCCTTAAGAAAAGGGAATAGTTCATTTAAAGATGATTTAATACACATTGTAACATTATAAATGTCCATATCATAATTAGCTTAGTCTATTTAGGATACATTTCCCTTTCAAAGTTTCTTTTGCTATTTCTGCAGCAGAACCTACGAACAAAGATCGCACAGCTGCCTCGCAGATGTATAATTTCAGTGTTTAGATTCCATTCTTCCTAGCTTCATTCTGCAAGAGGTTTTGGATTTTCTATTTCCATATGGTTTTTGACCTCCCTCAGTTTAGGTTCTACCTCCCCACATCTTACTCTATTTTAGTCAATTACTATAGAAAAACACTTCAAATTTGAAATGTCTTAGTTTTTTTTAAAACTTCCACAGCTGAAAAGAGGAGAATATACAACAAAAAAGATGGACAGATAACTAGAATAGGACAGCCAAATTTCCAAAACTTTGTATTTCTATTTAGGTAACTCCCCTCTCTATCCCCTAAATTCTAAGTTTCTTGTATTTCAGGTTCAGACATACAAGCTTAATGTATGAACAGAATTTCAGCTTTACTCACCTAATTTCATCACATTCTTAAGTTATGGCAGAATCATTAAGCAGTAAGATTTTTTTTAAAAAACTTATACTATGTATACCAAAATGTTTGCAGATGTCACCTTTGAGTAGTATGAATATAACAGATTTTTACTTTTTTCTCGGGGCTTCTCTGTATTTTACATTTGTTCAGTAAGCACTACTTCTGTAACTAGGAGGCAAAAAAGCCTTGTTTGTTTTAAAGAAAAACCTTCAAGGAAGAAGATTCAAAAAAGTCTACATATCATAACCACTTATACAAAAAATTTTTATGGAGCAACATAAACAATTTAATAATATTCCAGAGGACAGTCTCAGCAACATTAATAGCTAAAAACCAGGTTTCATTTCTCAACCCATTTGACTCCAAAGTCTTCCCCCAGATGAGCTTCTTCACTTTCATTTTCAACTGATGTGGCAGTATTTTTAAATCTTTTTTCTTCCTGTTCTCTCACAAGATAGATTTTAAGTGTATTCTAAGAAACAATACAAATAGCAATTATGTTTTACAAATATCTACCCAATTTCAACTACTTTAGAGTAAAAGCCATGATAAAACTGTGAAAAAAAAGCTTGTCTTTTTTTGATCATCATCAACAAAAGCTTGATCATCATCAACAAACTTATGTCTTAGAAATGAGATATACAATAGAGCACTAATTTTAAAAAATGTTTAGAAAAGGGTTCTGGATGTTTAGAAAATAACTGTAATCCACTGACCTTTTACTATCCTTTTCTCTACAATGCAAAGGAAACATTAGGCCCAGCAAAGAATGCCAATCAAAAAGTTACCCATGAGAAGTGTCAAACAAATCTTAAATATTAAAAATAGAAGCGGGATCAATTATTCAAAGTCAATCAAATTTAACCCATCAAATATAAATACATTTAGACCTTGAGTGGAGAACATGTTTTACCAGGTACCTCAGGCCAACACTACAGCAAACTCAGGCAAACTGACCTTCTCCTTGTGGAGAACACAGAATACAAACAGGCAAAAATACAGTAAAACACGTACCTGACTGTGTGCAGTTCAGGTCTCCATATTAAAATTACCCTACTCCATCTGAGAACAAATATAACTTTGTGGTCAAGAACACAGATTCTAAAGTCAGACTACTTGGGTTTGAATCCCAGCTCTGCCACTTACTTATTTAGCTGTTCAAACCTTGACAAGTTATATAACTTCTGCGCCTCGTTTTTCTCATGCGTAAAAAGGAATAGAAAACAATATCTGTATCATATAATACTTATAAGGATAAATGGCTTAACATGTACAAAGTACGTGAAATAGGGCCAAGTACACAGTAATATTAGGTATTATTTAATCTGTCTTGATCTTGTATTTATTCTATTGTTCTACATTACTGAAACTGAAACCCATTTACCTTTTACATGTGAAAAATGAGTAAAAATTAATTTAAATTTATAAACTGAAAATATCATATACTAAGTAAAATATATTAAACTGATGCTTTTTATCAAGTCATTGTTACTTTAATGGCATCATCGACTCAATGGACGTGAGTCTGAGTGATAGTGAAAGACAGGGAAGTCTGGCGTCCTGCAGTCCATGGGGTCACGAAGAGTTGGACACAACTGAGCAACTGAAAAACAACGTTTCCAAGGTTCAATAAACTCCGACTCCATAACAACTAAGGAATAAGATATTTTAATTAATGTTCCAATTTAAAAGATTACCATATTCAGTTTATAAATCTGAAAGTTACATAAAGCATCCTTAATACTACATTATACTGAGCAGAACTGAAATACACTTGAAAACAGACACATTAGGAAAATCAAACGATTGTGTATATACCCTAACAGCTTTTATGGAGAGAAAAGAATGAGTTCTGGTGTCATGAGGGGCTTTAGTAGGAACTTAAGCTGATATTTGTGTAACTTTAATAAAGGGTCTGAAATTGGTAAAAACACGAGAAAAGGTTTTATTTTTCTCCAGTTTCTACTCCAAACTGTGATTTGCCCAATTTCCTTTTCCTAGTCCTTGATGGCATCTGGAACAATCCCTTCTGTTCAAAAGTCCAGCCCCATTTACTGATATTGAAATCTTTAATCCTCAGTCTTTCAATCACCTCCTTCATCTCCAAATTCAGGCTTCGCCTATGGTCCAAGAGAGTTCAACAGAGGAAGGGGTGAGGTCTGGTCTCTTTGTGGGATGGGGCGTAGGGACAGGACAAAATAAACAGCTCTGGATCTGAGCTCCCAGGAGTTTCTGTGGCTGCTGCCGCCTTCCTGGCTGATGGGAACCATACTGTCTGTATCACAGGTAGTCATATGGCGACTGTTCTTCTGGGGACAAGCTGGAACTTTCTGATAACTAAGGAGTGAGAAGCTCTTACCCCTGCACATTCCTAGCTAAAGATCTGCTTCGACTCTCCCCTCTCCAGCAGCCCAAGCCCTGTCAAAATGACTGAAGCCTGGTTCCATTCTGCAGTATCACTTGAACTCAGAGAAATTCAAAACAGACACAGGCTATTCCACTGTCACCGTCTCTGTCCACAGTGAGCTTTCTCTCCAGTTTTCTTTATCCCTTTTTCAAACAGGCACAGATAAACCAATCAGGTGCATAATGACTACTCGTCTAGGTAATGAGATGTTCTGCTCTACTTTTGCTGGTACTCCAGCAAAAAAAAAAAAAGGTGGTGGGGAGAAGAAGGGTATTTATAAGAAAACAGATGACTTTTAAAAGATTCAAGATTCACCTTTAGGGGAATACATGGAAGAAGTGATCTTTCTGTGACAATGGCAGTTCAGGTGTGATATCTGCTTTTCTTCTTTTCCTCTCTAATGAGAAGAGTCAATCTTCCCTGGTTTTGAAACTCGAGGAAAAAAATTAATACCAACTGACTTCTGAGAGCCTCTGCTTCGGGGGAAGCCTATTATCAAATGCCTTCAGCTCAAAATAACTGTTATGCTACAGTGGCATAATCTGGACCCACTTCACCATCAACACATACAAACACCTGGACGCTTACTCTGCACAAAGCACTGAACTAGTACTGTTGGTGAGACAAAACTTTTTAGGACAAAATTCAACCAAGGAGCTTATAAAACAGAGCATAAGACAACTTAAACTTTTTATTCTCTTGTTTTTTAATACTTTTACAAAAGCAAATGAGTTTTTATACATCACAAACAACAGTAAAACACAAATGACAAATAAAAAAGCAAATGCAGTGTGCCAAAGAGCGAGCCGACACCCACACAAGAGTCTACAGATGAGCACAAAAGACTGGATTAGAAAAATGAGCCAAGGACAGAGAGATGCAAAGTGCCAAAAAAACTGCTCAACCTTATTCATGAGGTTATGATGATTAGACTATGATTAAAACTATAATGCTGTGTGTGCAGCTGGCAGACTGGCAAAAATGCAAACAGACGGATGTTACTGTGAAGAAGGGAGGGGAGAACATATGCAAACACGTGGTTGCAGAGTGAATTGTTATGAAGATTTCGCAGTGCAGTTTGGCACCATATCAAATCTGTATGGCTTCTCTTACAGTAAATGCATTTCTAAGAATTCATCCTATAAAATAAAAATACTCTCAGAGGATATGTACAAGCACCACAGCATTGTCTGTAATGCCAAAAAATTGGAAACAATCTAAATATTCATTGGTAGCTGATTACTACATTAAATTAAGGTGTATTTGTAAAAGGGAATACTACTCGGCTACTAAAAAGAACAACAAAATTGATATTTACTGACATAAAAGACTCCTGCCACATATTCAGTGAAAACAAAGTTACAGAAAATGATGCATAGTATGGCCCCATTTTTTGCAAACAGGGAAAGGGATTAAGAGGAAGAAATGAAGACAGTGGAAAAGAAAAATTATCTTTATATTACTTTTAATAGCAGTAATCTCTGGAGCACAGGGCAGGATTACAGAAGACATTGACTTTCTACTTTCGGGCCGTGACTGTTTGACGTTTCAACACAAATATGTGTAACTTCTTTAAACAGAAGAAACAAAAGTTCTTTAAACAGAAAAAACAAAAGAGGTCGTCTATGGCGCCAGACAGGGAAACGACACTGGAGCTTCACCTGATTAAAAACTGAGAAGGCTTACAGTGAAGAAATTTAACGTAGTTAATGATACACAAGAAACACCAACTCCCTGCAAACAAAAGTACAGAAGAGCCAACTTTTAGCCTTGGACCACTGAGGACAGCTTCACAGAGAGACAGGATTCTCGCTAGACTTTGAAGAACTATGATAAGCAAAGAATGGGGGGAGGAAAGGCAGCACCCTACAATATAATGCATACTTAAGAACTTTTAATAGCCACATTAAAAAAGCAAACAGAATCAAAAATGCATTTATTTAACCCAACATATTCAAACAGTAGCAACATGTAATCAAAATGTGTATGTAAAGGTGTTTTACCTTCTTTTTACTGCACCATCTTCAAAATCCGGTGCAGACTTCAGACTGGCCACAGTCTGAATATTCAACCACCACACGCGGCACCACAGTGGACACTGCAGATCTAACGATTCCGAACTCACATCCAGAACTGGACATTTAGGTGACAGAGGCTAATAAAAGAGCACTGGGGAGTGAACGAGGCAGAAAAGGCAGGAGGGGCCAGAGAAGAAGGCCAGTATGGGACAATCTGAATTTTATACTGTAAGCAAATAAGAAACCAGAAAAAAATATTTAACAGGTAGAGATGATCACTAAAGCACTATTTCAGAAAGATTAACTTTTTTCTTTACTCAAGATACACACATATAAATACAGCAAGCAAGTCTTTTTCTCAACATTTTTTTGTTATGTGAAAGATTACTGAAATTGATACAATAAAAGTTATCTGTCATCAAGTGATAGCATTTTGTTGACCTGATATATAGACACTGTTCAAATATTTTTATTTCATGACATTTTTAAATGATTTTTTTGAAAAATAAATAAATTCAAGAATCTCACCAAAAGTTAATAGCCTTAACTTCAGTATTTCCCAACAGGACCTCCTTTCAGCTAGAAATCTAAATATTCTTTGTTAAATACAAATTTAAGACATTCAAGATTTTATATTCCTGAAATATATTAAAAAATTTTAATTTCAAGTAAGAAAGCTACCCACAAATCTCAATATACACAAAACAGCATGACAACCATGAAGTCTCCTCCAGATTTAACTTCAATATTGAGAGCCTGTAACATTTCAGATGGTTGAGGTAAATTATTTATCTAAAGAAAAAAAAAAAAAGCTCAAAAGAAGAGATAGGAAAGCAGGGCATGGAAGAATACCACTGGTCATATGCCATTTCCTTTGTTACCTGAAATGACCGCCAGGGCAGAAAAGTGACTTTTCAGCTAAAAATCAGAAATCCAGTGATGTCATCAGGACCAAAAGCAATTTCAGTAACTAACCACTCTGCATTACAGTCATGTAACTTTATTCTTTTAAGCAGAAAACAACATTAAAGCTTATCAACTCCTTTCACTTTTTAAGACAAGGAAACAAAGATCCATATAGAGTTAAATACAGTATCCAAGACTGCACAGTTAGCTTAGTGGTAATACCAGTGCTATATAGATGTTAGTTTACAAAACTCAAAAGCCAGGGCTCGAGTGTTTTGCGGCTTCTTGAAAATTTTTCAAATTTCCCAAACTGTCCACAACAGGTATACTATTTTTGTAATTTTTTAAAAAGCAAAAAATGTTTGCTTTAAAAACTACTAAATAGTGATACTTCCAGGAACACTCTCCTCTCCTTTCCAGTCCAAGGTCTCACTGTACCGGCCACCTTCTCAGGAAAGCCTCCAAAAGCACCTGCACCCTAAACAGACCAACTTCCCTTACTACTCTTGTAAGCCACCGGTCCTTCTGCTTTGTAGATCTTAATGTAACTATAATCAGATAATCATTTGTGAAGTTTTTTAATGTCTATCTTCTCTATCTAGGTCTTAAATTGCTATTTCTCAGGGCTGTTCTAGAGTCTCTGCTGTTATATACCAGGAGTTCCTGACATGAGGTCTGTAAAACAACCATGAAATTATATACTGTTGTTGGTGTTGTATATAACAACAATCATATACTGTTGTTGACTCAGTTGCTAAGTCACGTCTGACTCTTTGAGACACCATGGACTGCAGCAGGCCAGCCTCTGTCCTCCACCATCTCCTGGAGTTTGCTCAAATTCATGTCCATCGAGTTCGTAATGCTATCTAACCATCTCACCCGCTGCCACCCTCTTCTCCTTTTGTCTTTAACCTTTCCCAGCAACAGTCTTTTCCAGTGGCTCTTCCCATCAGGTGGCCAAAGTACTGGGGCTTCAGCTTCAGCATCAGTCCTTCCAATGAATATTCAGGGTTGGTTTCCTTTAGGATTGACTGGCCTGATCTCTTTGCTGTCCAAGGGACTCTCAAGAGTCTCCTCCAGCACCACAATTTGAAAGCATCAGTTCTCTGGCGCTCAGCCTTCTGCATGATCCAACTCTCCCATCTGTACACAACTACTGAAAAAACCACAGGTTTGACCAGACAGACCTTTGTCAGCCAAGTGATGTCTCTGCTTTTTAATATGCCACCTAGGTTTGTCACAGCCTTCCTTCCAAGGAGCAAGCGCTGTTTAATTTCAAGGCACCAGTCACCATCTGCAGTAATTCTGGCTCCCGAGACAATAAAATCTGTCACTATTTCCACTTTTTTCTCCTTCTACTGCCATGAAGTGATGGACGCCATGATTACTGGATGCTGTAATCTTAGTTTTCTTTTTTAATGTTGAGTTTCAAGCCAGTTTTTTCACTATACTTTCACCTTCGTCAAGGTGAATTTATTTACTTAATTACTATATTTGTGTATTTTTCTTCAGATACTCAAAAAATATCCTTGAAAGGGGTTAAGAACCTTTAAAATAGTGGATTTATGTCATTTACCCACCTAGATAGCATCACCAAGTCAACGGACATGAGTTTGAGCAAACTCCCAGAGATAGTGAAGGTCAGGGAAGCCTGGCACGCTGCAGTCCAGTGGGTCCCAGAGTCAGACACAACTCAGTGACTCAACAACAGCCTACTCAGAGCCACCTTTCTTTGAGCAAACAACCACTTGCCCACTTCACACGGCTCCAAGAAGGCTGTCAATCCCTGACTGCTTCCGTGGGCACATAAGCCAGTTCTGGCAATGACCGTACCCTGCATTCCGTGTGGACTCAGTAACAATCTCTCCATGCGACAGAGCACATGCACCTGGGAAAGAAGTGCTTTTCCCTCTCCCGAACCTACGCAGTAAGGACCATGTAACCCTGGAGCTACCAGTGGTCCTCGCTGCAGATCAAAGTACCTACTGAAATCGAGACAAAAAAAGTGGTAATAAAGCAGAGAAGACAGATTCCCAATTACATCATCTGAACACTTAGATCCAGTCATATTTATTTCTAGTCTTTTCCCAAAAATGGGTTTGGGAGGTGGTTGGGGGGAGCTTTCCCCGCTTTAAGCTAATCTGAGTTAGTTCTGTCACTTGCAAACAAAGGTCACTTTCGAGAGCCACCTAGTTCCCACTGCTGGAATATACAATGTATTCAATTCCAGATGTCTATCTACCTCCAACTCAAACCTCTGTCAAACTCCAGACCTATAAATGCAACTTGCAAGTAGAAATTTCCACCTGGTGTTTCAGAGGATCAAAACTATTTTCCTGCAGAAATCAGGTCTCCCCCTACTTTTTTCATCTCAGTTAACACACATCTACCTTGCCAGGATTCCAATCTAGGAACCTGGGAGTTACCTGACAGCCCCACTCCTCCTCTCCTCCACAGCTAATTACCAAGTCCCATCCATTCTACACCCTAATTACCTGTCACCATCCTAAGTGTGAACAAGGATGAACAGCTTCCCTACACGTTTCAGTGTCTTTGGTCTTCCCTTCTCCAAACTGATTATCCACTATGTAACTTATCTCCAAAATTGTAAATTTGACTATTTTATCCCCGCACTTGACATACCCCTATTCTTCTTAAGTGAAGTGAATGTGTTAGGGGCTCAGTCATGTCCGACCCCATGGACTATAGCTTGCCAGGCTCCTCTGTCCAAAGAATTCTCCAGACAATAATAATGGAGTGGGAAGCCATTCCCTTCTCCAGGGGATCAACCCAGGGATTGAACCCGGATCTCCTGCATTGCAGGCAAATTCTTTACCATCTGAGCCACCAAGAAAGCCCTTCAAGGAACAGCCAATTATATACAGATAGAGCAATAGCCAAGCCCTACAGCTTCAGATGTTATTAGTGGTACGAAAATGTTTACAGTAAGAAAACAAAGTTCATCACAAATATAACAGAAGAGTAACAACGTGCATAATATCAGGCAGGATAGCTCAAATCCACAGGTTATTTTTTTAATTTTAAATTTGTTTTTTAATTGAAAGATAACTGCTTTACAGAACTGTGTTGGTTTCTGCCAAACATCAACATAAATCAGCCATAAGTATACATATGGCTCCTCCCTCCTGAACCTCCCTCCCACCTCCATCCACATCCCACCCCTCAAGGTTCTTACAGAGCCCTGGTTTGAGTTCCTCGTTGTCAGGCAGCAAATTCCCACTGGCTATCTATTTCACATATGGTAATATAAGTGTCCACCCGTTTTCAATAAAAAATACACAAGAATATCTTTCCTTATCTATTTAGCGTCTTTCCTTATCTATTCAGTAATTCATTAGTTCCATATTTAACTGCCCTCGACGGGCGCACTAAAGCGCAGGCGGCAGCGCCGGGCGCGCTAAAGCGCGGCCAAGAGGAGCTACCCCACGTCCGATGTCAGGGGCAGAAGCCAGGAGGACCCCATGCCCAAAGGGCGGTGGCCAAGAGGAGTTACCCCACGTCCGAGGTCAGGGTAGCGGCGGAGAGTGCCAGACTGCGACGGCGCAGGAACGGCCGAGAGGAGCTACCCGACGTCGGAGGTCCGGGGCGGCGGGGGGGGGGGCAGCCGGCCAAGAGGAGCTACCCAGCGTCCGAGGTCAGGGGGGGCGGCCGAGAGGAGATACCCAGCGTCCGAGGTCAGTGGCAGTGGCTGGGAGGAGATACCCCACGCCCTTAAGCCCGAGGCCAGGGGCGGTGGCCGGGAGGACTAACCCCACGCCGTGGCTGCGCGGGCGCAGGAGGGCCTAGAGGAGCTATCCCACGTTGAAGGTCAGGAAGGGCGGCGGTGAGGAGATACCCCTCGTCCAAGGTAAGGAGCATTGGCTGCGCTTTGCTGGAGCAGCCGTGAAGAGATACTCCATGTCCAAGGTAAGAAAAACCCAAGTAAGACCATAGGTGTTGCAAGAGGGCATCAGAGGGCAGACACATTGAAACCATACTCACAGAAAACTAGTCAATCTAATCACACTAGGACCACAGCCTTGTCTAACTCAATGAAACTAAGCCATGCCCGTGGGGCAACCCAAGATGGGCGGGTCATGGTGGAAAGATCTGACAGAATGTGGTCCACTGGAGAAGGGAATGGCAAACCACCTAAGTATTCTTGCCTTGAGAACCCCATGAACAGTATGAAAAGGCAAAATGATAGGATACTGAAAGAGAAACTCCCCAGGTCAGTAGGTGCCCAATATGCTACTGGAGTCCATGAATCAGGGCAAATTGGAAGTGGTCAAACGAGATGGCAAGAGTGAATGTCGACATTCTAGGAATCAGCGAACTGAAATGGACTGGAATGGGTGAATTTATTTAACTCAGATGACCATTATATCTACTACTGCAGGCAGGAATCCCTCAGAAGAAAAGGAGTAGCCATCATGGTCAACAAAAGAGTCCGAAATGCAGTACTTGGATGCAATCTCAAAAACGACAGAATGATCTCTGTTCGTTTCCAAGGCAAACCATTCAATATCACAGTAATCCAAGTCTATGCCCCAACCAGTAACGCTGAAGAAGCTGAACGGTTCTATGAAGACCTATAAGACCTTTTAGAACTAACACCCAAAAAAGATGTCCTTTTCATTATACGGGACTGGAATGCAAAAGCCGGAAGTCAAGAAACACCTGGAGTGACAGGCAAATTTGGCCTTGGAATACGGAATGAAGCAGGGCAAAGACTAATAGAGTTTTGCCAAGAAAATGCACTGGTCATAACAAACACCCTCTTCCAACAACACAAGAGAAGACTCTATACATGGACATCACCAGATGGTCAACACCGAAATCAGATTGATTATATTCTTTGCAGACAAAGATGGAGAAGCTCTATACAGTCAGCAAAAACAAGACCAGGAGCTGACTGTGGCTCAGACCATGAACTCCTTATTGCCGAATTCAGACTTAAACAAAGTAGGGAAAACCACTAGACCATTCAGGTATGACCTAAATCAAATCCCTTATGATTATACAGTGGAAGTGAGAAATAGATTTAAGGGCCTAGATCTGATAGACAGAGTACCTGATGAGCTATGGAATGAGGTTCGTGACACTGTACAGGAGACAGGGATCAAGACCATCCCCATGGAAAAGAAATGCAAAAAAGCAAAATGGCTGTCTGGGGAGGCCTTACAAATAGCTGTGAAAAGAAGAGAAGCGAAAAGCAAAGGAGAAAAGGAAAGATATAAACACGTGAATGCAGGGTTCCAAAGAATAGCAAGAAGAGATAAGATAGCCTTCTTCAGCGATCAATGCAAAGAAATAGAGGAAAACAACAGAATGGGAAAGACTAGAGATCTCTTCAAGAAAATCAGAGATACCAAAGGAACATTTCATGCAAAGATGGGCTCGATAAAGGACAGAAATGGTATGGACCTAACAGAAGCAGAAAATATTAAGAAGAGATGGCAAGAATACACAGAAGAACTGTACCAAAAAGATCACGACCCAGATAATCACAATGGTGTGATCACTGACCTAGAGCCAGACATCCTGGAACGTGAAGTCAAGTGGGCCTTAGAAAGCATCACTACAAACAAAGCTAGTGGAGGTGATGGAATTCCAGTTGAGCTATTCCAAATCCTGAAACATGATGCTGTGAAAGTGCTGCACTCAATATGCCAGCAAATTTGGAAAACTCAGCAGTGGCCACAGGACTGGAAATGTCAGTTTTCATTCCAATCCCAAAGAAAGGCAATGCCAAAGAATGCTCAAACTACTGCACAATTGCACTCATCTCACACGCTAGTAAAGTAATGCTCAAAATTCTCCAAGCCAGACTTCAGCAATATGTGAACCATGAACTTCCTGATGTTCAAGCTGGTTTTAGAAAAGGCAGAAGAACCAGAGATCAAATTGCCAACGTCTGCTGGATCATGGAAAAAGCAGGAGAGTTCCAGAAAAACATCTATTTCTGCTTTATTGACTATGCCAAAGCCTTTGACTGTGTGGATCACAATAAACTGTGCAAAATTCTGAAAGAGATGGGAATACCAGACCACCTGATCTGCCTCTTGAGAAATTTGCATGCAGGTCAGGAAGCAACAGTTAGAACTGGACATGGAACAACAGACTGGTTCCAAATAGGAAAAGGAGTACATCAAGGCTGTATATTGTCACCCTGCTTATTTAACTTATATGCAGAATACATCATGAGAAACGCTGGACTGGAAGAAACAAAAGCTGGAATCAAGATTTCCAGGAGAAATATCAATAACCTCAGATATGCAGATGACACCACCCTTATGGTAGAAAGTGAAGAGGAACTAAAAAGCCTCTTGATGAAAGTCAAAGTGGAGAGTGAAAAAGCTGGCTTAAAGCTCAACATTCAGAAAATGAAGATCATGGCATCTGGTCCCATCACTTCATGGGAAATAGATGGGGAAACAGTGGAAACAGTGTCAGACTTTATTTTTCTGGGCTCCAAAATCACTGCAGATGGTGACTGCAGCCATGAAATTAAAAGACGCTTACTCCTTAGAAGGAAAGTTTTGACCAACCTAGATAGCATATTCAAAGGCAGAGACGTTACTTTGCCAACAAAGGTTCATCTAGTCAAGGCTATGGTTTTTCCAGTGGTCATGTATGGATGTGAGAGTTGGACTATGAAGATGGCTGAGCGCCGAAGAATTGATGCTTTTGAACTGTGGTGTTGGAGAAGACTCTTGAGAGTCCCTTGGACTGCAAGGAGATCCAACCAGTCCATTCTAAAGGAGATCAGTCCTGGGATTTCTTTGGAAGGAATGATGCTAAAGCTGAAACTCCAGTACTTTGGCCACCTCATGCAAAGAGTTGACTCATTGGAAAAGACTCTTATGCTGAAAGGGATTGGGGGCAAGAGAAGAAGGGGACGACAGAGGATGAGATGGCTGGATGGCATCACTGACTCGATGGATGTGAGTCTGAGTGAACTCTGGGAGTTGGTGATGGACACAGAGGCCTGGCGTGCTGTGATTCGTGGGGCGCAAAGAGTCGGACACGACTGAGCGACTGATCTGATCTGAGTCCACCAAAAGATGGATTCCACTAATCATATGATCTCCTTAAGACAATACTCTAGTGCCTTCTTCAAAACACATTACTGGAGATCTTTGAAAACATCCTTTTGTTTCTTTTCGATTTTTAGAACTCATAGCCTTTTAAAGTATTAGCTGTACAGCACTATTCCCAGTAGTTAAGACATGGAAGCAACCTAAACACCCATCCACAGAGGAAAGGACAGGTGTGGTGCGTGTACACAATGAAATACTACTCAGCCATGAAAAAGAGTGGACTAACGCCATCTGCAGTAACATGGATGGGCCTGGAGGCTATCATACTAAGCGAAGTAAATCAGACAAAGTCAGATAGCATATGATATCACTCACTTGTGGAATCTACAATAGGACACAAATGAATTTACCTATAAAACAGAAGCAGATTAACAGACTAGAGAATAGCCTTGCTGTTGCCAAGGAGTAGGAGTGTGAGGGAGGGAAGGATTGGAGTTTGGGATTAGCAGATGCAAACGACTATATAGGATAGATAAATAAGATCTTACTGTATAACACAGGGAACTATATTTAGTACCCTGTGATAAATCATAATGGGAAAGAATATGTATGTATAACCAAATCTACACTCTGCTGTAGAGCAGAAATTAACATATTGTAAAGCAACTATACGTCAATAAAATTTTTTAAATGTTGGCTATAAAACTGACAAACGTAACTATGATTTAGAAAATTATCCAAATATTTACAATTATTTTTATATTTACTTTTTAGAAAACTAAGTATATGATGATTGTTAATGATGATATATAAATACTGGATATTGTCTTTAAAATAATCCACAAAACGGGCTATCACAACTCTACCACAATTCCCCCTTATATAATCTGTGCCATTTTGTGAAAATTATCAGCGCTTTAGAAACCTGTCATTTCAGAAAATGAGCAAAAGAAATGAAGACGAAAATCTGGGGGGAGTCAAAGTACCTCACGATCAGGCTGGCATACCCAGTTGTGAAGAGATCCCATCCAAACATATAAACGCTTCTCTATGGTGCATGAAACATTCGACTTGCTCAAGAGGTTTAGCGAGCACCCTCTCTATTCACCATAACAGTAGGGCTATAAACCCTTCCCACATAAATGTGGTTTAAATTCTTCTTCCCAACATGTTCGCTAAAGGAATAGGAGTTTTGATAAGTAACAGAAATCCTACTCATTAATTCTAAAGCACATATATTTTCCATATCTTAGCATTTCTGAAATGAAGGTGCAATCCATGGCTTCTTAAAATCAACTAGAAGCATATTTTCTTTATAAGCGGTCTATAAAATGAGGGTGTATCTTATAGTTGGCATAATTCAACACAATTCAGCATTTAATCTTATAAGTATTAAAGAGTTGGACTGACCCGGTCAATAATGACCTTGAGGTTTTAAAACAGCATTCTAAAAGCATAAACACTAATAAAAAGTAGAAGAGGGAAGAAGGAAACACTTTCTAGATCAAAATTTAGCCTGAAAGGAAATTCATTTTCCTTTCTCTCCATGGCTCCCTGCTCCTAAGATCCAAAAGTCCAATCAATACTACTAATAATTGATGTGAAACTGCTGCTAGGCCAGATAGGGGCCTTTTGCAAAGCCAGTTACAGACCCATTCTACAGGCTTAGGAGCAGAGCTAGTATTTGTATAAAAAGTGCTGTAAAAGATCAAATGACGCACAAAATTATACCTTAACATGTGTACATATATAACTATACACGAATTATATTTCAATAATGTTGCTTATTTAAAAAGACAAATGAGTGGCAAAAGCCACAAACTTTCAGTTATAAGACATCTAAGTACTAGGGATGTAATGTACAACAATATGATAAATATAATTAACACTGCTGTATGTTATATATAAAAGTTGACAAGAGTAAATCTGAAGAGTTTTCATCACAGGAATAAAACTTTTTTCCATTCTTTAATTTTGAATCTATATGAAATGATGGATGTTCACTAAACTTACAATGATAATCGTTTCATGATGTATGGAAGTCAAATTGTTATGCTGTACACCCTAAACTTAGTGTTGTATGTCAATTATATCTCAATAAAACTACAAGAAAAAAAAGACGAGTAAAAATGCAAGAAGAAAATATTAGATTAAAAGACTTCATACCTTTAGAAAACCCTTTCCTTCACAAAGAGTTCATCCAGAAGAAGAAAATGAGGAAGACTTCAAAAAGAGTTGGAATCTGAAATGGGGCTTGAAGAATGGGCAGGACTTGTACATATGACAATCAGCCATTTATTCATCCAAGTAGATGGAACAGTTATAAGCAACAACAGAAGCAGCAGGGAAAGAACATGGGCAGGAAGCAAAAACAGTGGAAGATACATGACGTGAAGTTGCTCAGTCACGTCCGACTCTTTGCAGCCCCATGGACTATAGCCTACCAGGCTCTTCAGTCCATGGAATTTTCCAGACAAGAGTACTGGAGTGGGTTGCCATTCCCTTATAAGAATCTGGCAAATCTGAGGCGAATCCCAAGAAAACAATTTCATTTAACAGAAGACACTGGAAACTTCTGAGTAGGGGAAATGAAAAGGACTCAAGATTAATTTAGGCAGCGATGCCTAAGATAACCTGGATAAGGAAGTAAAGGCAATAAAGTCATAACATTAGTCCAGGTGGGATGGGAATCTGCTTCAGTTAGCAGAGAAAAAAAGACTGAAGAGGGAAAATTATGAAATATACAAAGATATACATAGGACATAATATTGTATACGACTATAGCAAACTAAACAATTTAAAGAAAAATGAACTTTGTGAAAACCAAACAACACTAGATTTGAAAACTTAATAAATACATTTCTGGAAAAATATTAAACACTAAAATTCACACAAGAAATAGAAAACCTACAAAGATCAACTGCTATGTAGTAAGTTGAAATGGTATTCAAATTCCTTTCCAGGGAAAAAAAAAAAATCTAAGCTTGAATGCTCTTATAGGTGAGTTCTGTCAAACTCTCAAATAAAAGATAATCTCAGTCTAAACTGTTTCTGAAAAGAGAAAAAGGACTAAAGTGGTCCAAGTCATTTTATAAATCTATTATAACCTTGATACCAACGTGTATTAAGAACTGAACCAGAGCTGGCATGAAGAGAGAGAAAAGTGGCAATACCATGAAAGGAGAACCACCAGATGCTGACTAGACACGGCTGATGGGACGGGGAAGGGTCTGCGTTTGGGGAAACGTGGACAGAAGTAAGGAGCACCAGGGAAAGAGGTGTGCTAAGAACACGGCCTGAATCAGCGGGAGCGATATTCGTAGAAGGGCAGAAAGAAATAGAGAACTGAGACGAGAATTATTCACACAGAAGGGTCTGAAATAATAATGTCAAAAGACCAGAGAAGTATGAAAAATGATCTGAAAAGTGAAACTTGGAGAACACTTAGATCAATCAGAAGGACGACCAGAAAGTGGAAAGGGGGCAAAGAATAACAAAGTCAGTATAATGCCAGAGAAGCCCTAGTTTCATCTAGGAAATTCATATTCATCCTTCAGAACTGTTCACAGGGCCCCAAAGTAACAATTTCAAGAAGGCCTTCTAAGATTCTTCCAACATAAACCATCACTAGGTCAGGTCCTCATTTTAAGCTCTTATAAATACTCTGCACTTTAATTATACAATTACATTTAATTACAGAATTCATGTCTGCTTCAGTAGACTCTAAGCTCCATGAGGGAAAGGCACCCTGTCTGTCTTTGCCTTCTGCTGCCTCCTGTGTTATGTTAAAATATAGTATTTGTTGAATACAATGGGCAGAAGAAGGACAGACAAGGAAAGGCATTCCAAGAATGATGGGTTGAGGCTGAAAGCTACAAAAAGTTCAAGTTGACTTAGAAAGGAGGCCCAAAAGTGTTTATTAGGTTACAGGTGACCTTTGCGAAGGTGAAATTCAGATACCAAGGGTTAAAGAAATGAATAGATGGTCAGGAAGTCAAGGCAGGAAAAGTAAATTACTCTCGGTAGTGTCTCGAGTTAATTTTATGGAATGAATTTTAATTTCACTTTAGTTTTGCTCTATTTTTAACGAACATGTACTACTTCTATAAGGACAATTTTTGTTGTTGTTAATATGATTTGAAAAGATAAAGCAGCAACAAGCAGGTGGAGGGAGTAGTGAATAAAAGGGTAAACAAGTACTCTAAGAGAGTAACAAACTCCATTAAGTAGGAAAGAAAAGAAAAAACTGAAATATGGTATTAACTAGGAAGAAGGAAAAACATATTCCTCCACTAAGACGGAAGGAAAAGACGACGATGATAAAAGGAATCCAGTAAATTCTGGAAGGAGCTCCCACTGGAAACCTCAGTGTTCTCAAGAAAGGATGTGAAGTGAAGCGAGTAGAAAAAGTTTCAAATGAGTTCTACAGAGAATGCGCAGGGCGGGGGAACCCAAAACAGAAGCGCCACACAGGTTCTATTAAAAGGGCATTCTAAATTTCAGTTGGCCTTTGGTAAAATTTCATCCCTTTTCTAGCTCAGAACTGCCCTAGTTTAGCTTTAATTTTAAATATTTAAATTCTAGTTCACAAACTATTTCAACAACTGAAAATTGATAGGCATTAATACATTCTACTTTAATTCCGACTTGAACTGCCCTTTTGAAATAAATACAATAAAGGAGTTGTTTTCAACTCAAGCAACAAAATAGCGGTCATTTCAATTATGAGTGAACTGAAAAGCGCTCCTAAACTTAAGAGTGTTTGCAGAGAAAGGCTTTTTGTAATTGTTGCTGTTTAACTCTTCGCGTGCCTCACTCTAACAGATTTCGAGTAACAGAGAAAATCTTGGGTTCAAATCTCAGCTCACTTAGTCAAGTTATTCAACCTCTCTCCGTCTCGATTTCCTCTTCTTAAAAAACGAGGAATACAATAACCAGGATTATCCTAAGGATTAAATGACGTAACACAGGTGAACGTGCCAAGTTCGTACTATGTCCTCAGAACAGTTTGCTAACCGTTTGAAAGAGAAAACTCGCAGCACTTAGACCAAATTAAAACATTCGAAAGCCTGAAAAAGCACAAGTCACAAAACGTCAGACCCTAACACACAGCACAGTATTTTTCTTCCCTGACGCAAGTTATTTTTTTCTTGCCAAACCTTTCCACTAGGAGTCTGGAAAGAGAAAAAATGGGTTACAGTCAACCCAGCATAAAGTTTTCAGAAACTGAAGTGCAGAATCACAACAGACATGGCAGCGGAAGCAGCGCAGGACAACAGGTGAACCTCCGAGAACCCTGGCACCTTCCCGCGGGAAAGTTTTGCACGAGGGTTGGCAGTTTCTCCAGGCTCGACCGCCCCATGAAACAGACATTCGTTTTCTTTTTTTCCTTTTAGAAACGTAATAGACAAATCGTGAATATCACTCTCGCCGCTCCCGGGCAAGGGAGGTGAGCGCCTTTCCCATTTAAGGATTCAAGAATCGTCCTTGGTGGCGGCTTTCCCCCACACCGCCTCCCCAAACTCTGCCCGAAACTCGAGGGTGGGGAACAAAGAGGGGCCCGGAGGCGGGGACGTCGCAGGGGGCTGCCGGGGGCCCGGGTCTCCCGCAGGGCTGGGCCCGGGGCGGCAGGGCCCAGTCTGCCGCGGCCTGTCACAGCCTGGGCGGCAGAGACCCCCACGGGGCAGCCGGGCCTGGCGGCCCCCAGCTCGGGCCTCCCGCGCGCGCCTGGCTCCCCCCGAAACTTCGCCTGCGGCCCGCGCCGGCCTCCCCGGCGCAGCCGGCCTCCGCCGCCGCGCACACGCACTCTCCGGGCAAGCCAACTCACCCGAACCCTGGGGAACTCATCCTCCAGCTCTCGGCGCGGAGCGGGGTGGGCGCGGCGAGGCGCGGGGGCGAGGCAGGGGGCCCGGCTCGGCCTCCGCCCGGGGCGTGCAGCGGCCCCAGCCCGGTCGCCCCTCGCGCGGCCGTACAATCCTCGTCTCGCGCGGACGGACACGCCGGAGTCCGATCCTTCCTCCGCCCTCCTCCCTCCTCGCTCCTCCTTCGCCCAGCGCCAGCAGGCGGATTCCAATCTCGGCAGCCGCCGCCGCCGCCGCCGCCGCCGCCGCGGACACTCGCACGGGAGGGAGGGGTGGGGGGCGGCGCGGGCGCGGGGTACGGGGGGAGGGGCGGGCCTCCGCGAGACTCGGCGCAATGCTCGCGCACTGGGAGGGCGCCCGCTCCGCCCGGCCGGGGACGCGAAGAGAGCCGAGCGCGCGGCGGAAGTGCCCGAAGGGTCTGTGGGGCTAGGCGCCCTGCTGCCGGGGAGGAGGGCTGGCCGCCGGCAAGGGGGCGCCGGGCTGCCGTAGGGAGGGGGGCTTCTCCTCCGCGCGGCCCTGCCGGCCCCTCCTCACCGAGACGCCGCATCGCCGCCTTGGCGGGGCCGGCCAGTCTCCGGAAGCCGGGTGGAGAAGACGCCGTGCGCGCGTCGCACAGGACTGAGTGCGGTGGAGCGGCGCAGATACCGCCGCTGCGTGCTGCGCGCTGACCCGGCCCCCCGCACTGCCGGGGCTCCGGGGTTCCTTCGTGTGGCCCCCTCCCCGGACAAACTCTAAAGCTCTACCAAAAACTCTTAACACGTGAGGGCAGGTCAGCGCTGGCGGAGTAAGCCTGGTCGCTGACAATTCACACGCCATGGCGGAGAACTGCCCGACCGTGGTGGTAGTCGTTGCGACAAAGAAACGTACAAACCACAGTCCAACTATTATTTACCCGTAGCTCCCCGGCCTCTCTTTCTGGGCTCTTTGCCAACCTACAGAGGCGCAGGTAGGGGGAGTTGAGGGGAGAGAAGCATTTTCGCGTCGATCCAGGAGCTGTGAGGCCTGGCCCGCCCGGGAACCCTAGGATGGAGCCCGTGAATGCCAAAGGCATAAGTTGAGCAGCGGTGTTAACCCAACAGAACTGAAGTCAGCGCACTATAAATATTGTTCCCGTCTCTGGTTTCGCTCACTCTAGTGACCTCGGATACCCTCCGAGTCTGAGTCCCTCCATTTGGAAAACGTAAATAGTTGTCAGTCCTTTTTTCTCCCCATTCTTTGGAAAATGCCATTACAAGTATTCAGTGTCCTGTACGTAAAGAGTCTTGGTCTCTTTTTAACAACCAAATGTGACCTTGATCTCTTTGGTAAGTCTTTCAACGAATGCATGGCATTAAATTATCTCTCTACACAAGATACTCTTTTTTTTTTTTTTTTTTAAGTTACCTTTATAAACTATGGGTAAAAAAGAGACAAGGAAAAGAATGTGCCAAGCCCTGATATTTGTTTTCACACACATTCTCCCTTAAGAGATGTTTAGATTCCAGAGTATTCCCTTATATTCCTGTTTAAATGGCTAAAATCCCTTCCATTCTTGTTTAAAGTTTGGGTTTTTTTTTTTGGTCCATCTTTCATTCTGTTCCCCACCAGTCGCTTTTATCCACCTTTGACCTTAATGGTTCAGATACCTTCTGTAATTCCAAATTATCCACCTTTGCCCTTATGCCTCAGACGCCTTCTGTAATGGCAAATTATTTTTTCAATTCTACTTATTCTGTCATTTTTTTTCCTGAACTCTGTACTGTCTCAGGTTTGAAAGTCATGGATCTTGCTATGCAGGATGAATGTTTGATACATGAGTTTCCCTGCATCACCTAAAATTTGTCACTTTTTCAAGTTTACTACATAGGACACCACTTTTATGTCAAGGGATAGGGTGGCCCTTTTGCTTGAGGAGATTCAGACTAATTAGCCAAAGAACTCATTGATGTAATCTGAGCAATGGGTCATGGCAGATAAAAACTATGATGAGTGTGTACTCTTTAGAGCCTAGTTCAATTTTCAAATATATGAATCAGTCTATAAAATAGACAACCTCAGGTTAGAAATTTAGTACTTCAAAATGTACAAATCCATGTTGCCTAGTTGTGTTATACGCCACTGTAGAAATTAAAGCAAAACTGAAGCATCAAATTTTAAGTCATCATATCTTTGCTTCTCGAGAAAAGGATCTCCTTTTCAAATTTTCAGGAATTTTATTTCATATCCTTTTGCTTTCCTTGGACAGCCCACCTGAGTGCCCAGGCTGAAATCCTTAGCTTTATCACAGCAGGCAACCTAGGTACTGACAACTGAACAGGGCATGTTGTTTTCTTTGGTTCCTGGCATGTGTATGCATGCCAGCCTGTTTCTCCGGTTTTCCTGCCCACTTAAATGAACAAGAGCAGCCAGGAAGCCCAAAGAGACATCTGAACACGTATGGTCTGGCCCCCAAACTCAAAGGCAACACCTCAAGGTGCAAATTCAACGTTCTCTAATGTGATAGTTTCCCTCTAAGTAGGCTAACAATGCTCTGGAAATGGATCTTTTTTCTCTGCATAGTCTGTTTGAGGTATAAGCCTCAACAGTGGTAGTTGCTGTGCAAATCACATAGCATTAGTTTGGGATGCAGAATCACCCCTCTTGTACAGTTCTCAGGTCCTCAAGAACACCTTGAGGTGTTCTGATCACCTACCCTAACACCCCGACACAGCCAATTTCGTTTTCTTTATACCACTTTTTACTGTATGAAATTACTTCATTTAGTTATTTGTTTATGGTCTGAGTTTCTCTGACCCACTAGAATGTAAACATGAAAGCAAAAACCTTGTCCATCTTGTTCTCAACTCTTTCTACAGAGCCTAGTACGTAACTAGTGCTCAATATTTGTTAAATGAATGAGATAAAAGACAGAATTTCCTTTAAGCATTTCTGAACCTTGTCATCAAAATCCAGTTGTTTATTTATTTAATTTTCTATTTTCTTTTAGCCACACTGTGCAGTTTGCAGGATCCTAGTTCCCTGACCACAGATGGAATCTGGGCCCCCTGCAGTGTGGAGCCCTAACCACTGGATTGCCAGGGAATCCCTGTATCCAGTTTTAGAGGGTGGCTTAGACTATGTTGAAAAGGTGAGGGTGAGTCAGGGAAGCTATGGGTTATACCATCTTCAGTGAAATGGACATCTCTGCTTTCAGGGATGGTACTAGGTGAATAGACTAAGTTAATCCATCCAAAGTCACTTCCCTGCTATAAAGACTTTATGAGGCAAAGGCAGCCCTAAGCCATCATGGATATGGAGATAATTTAGAATTCAGTAAGGAGGGACTAGTGAAGGGATGCCCTTGGCAGAGCTTTAGTTGTTTTCAAACCCAATATTAAACGCATAAGAGTGCTATGAAGAGTAGAGGAAACGGCTACATTATTCGGATACACACTACTACAATATTTTATTGGTTAAAAATACCCTGGTTAGGGTCATGGTTAAGAAGGACCAAGCCAAAACAGAAATTGTGTTTAAGAAAAAAGATAGTTCTATATATTTAATTGAGTGCACAAAATAAAGTTTAAAAATCTGAATTTGTGTTTTCCTGTGATTGGTATAATATTTTACTTCCCATTTTATCTTTGCTTGTATGTAACTTGATTTTTCCCACTTCTATTTTCATTTCTCTTTGTTTCAAAGGACTTGTTTCCTATGATTAAAAGATGGTTCAGTGAAGCTCTTGCTACAAAGTAGCCACCACTTGGTCCTGCCTAGTCCATGGTCTCAATTGACCTCTCCCTACTATCAGTACACCCTTTACCATAGAACCCAATCCTCTCCTGGCAGGAAGACTCTTCTCAAAGCTCTAGCTCCAAGCCCAGGACTCAGCCACCTGCTGCCTCTGCTACTTACACCAAGGTGTCCTCACCTTGGCCCCCATCTAAGCACTGACTCACAGCCCTTTTCTTGCTCCTGAAGCCCGGGCCTTGTAACCTGTGTGGAACTCGATTTTTTCTGCCTGTGGTCTGGACTCTGCTCTCTGGAGTCTGCCCCAGCCCTACAACACAGACTCTGTTGTGTACCGATTGGTACCCCTAGACTTGTTTGCCTTCTGCTCTGTTTTCCAGGATTTCCCTGTCCATGTTCTATCCATCTCTCAGGCCTCCTTCCCCCCATTCCCATTGCCTCAAGTTGGACATCCTGATGCTTGCTGTTTTCCTGGACGACCCCCTGTTGTTTGCTCACTGTTCTCCAGCTAGCAGGTACTGCCTAGAGGGTCTGACGTCCTCCCACCCAACACCTGGACCTGCGGCCTCCCCACCCCAGCTCCACTCGGCCTACGGTCAATCTGTCCTTCCCTATCCTGTAGCGATTCACCTCGCTGCCTTCCTCTGTCCTGAGAGCAGTGGGTTTATAACCAATTACACTGTATTTTTTAACCAGATATACATAAGAGTGAGTGAGTGAGTGAGTGAAGTCACTCAGTCGTGTCCGACTCTTCGCGACCCCATAGACTGTAGCCTACCAGGCTCCTCTGTCCATGGGATTTTCCAAACAAGAGTACTGGAGTGGGTTGCCATTTCCTTCTCCGAGATAGGTATATATTAGTATATATATGTATATATTAGTATATATATGTATATAATAGTATATATATGTATATAGTTGCTTTTGTTTTTGCCTGGTTAAAAATAAAATGTACTAGGTGCTTGCATACATATATATGTATATTTATATATATTGTTAATATGTACAAGTATAAACCATATCCAGTTCTACTTGCTACTCCTAAGCACTGACTTTACTCAAGAATTTTGTTGGTACTAGTAGTCCAGAAGTCCTAGCATCTGGAGCTCAGTATGATCACCTTGTGAATGACCATTCAAAGAAAGACACGGTGTCATCATAAAGATTCAAGCTGAGATAGCTGGGGAGATAATAATTTTGGATCCGGAATGTTGCATTATTACAGCCATGCTGTATCAACTGTCCACGCTCGACATGGTTATCTAAATATGTAAGTGTAGTGGTACCTCCAGCGTGCATAGACATTCTAGTTTATCTACCACATATTTTGGGTACCTAACCCTGTGCTAGACAGAAAGTTCTAGAGGACAAGAACTGTCTTTTTCTCACTCCATCATATCCCTAGGATCTAGCCTGCTGCCAGGCACACGAGTATGTGTTCAATATTTACTGAATAAATAAATGTACTATAATGCCCAGTACATTCCTTCTCCTAAAAGCTTAAAATCTCATAAAAATAAGTTGTGCACATAATTTCTTTCCTTGGTGTTTCTGAGTCAAGTTTCATTGTCCTTAAGACAGTTGCTAACTCATTTTGTTCTCTATTGATAGATAGCCCTCACTCATTTCTTATATTATTATCAACAAAAGCAGGGTTGAATTTTGGGGTTTTGTTTTTAGTATTTTTGAGGCTTAGTTTTAAAGCACTTACCTTGATACAATGGGAGTCTAAGAAATCCTGTAAGGATAACACAGAAGTATCACCGACTATAACTTTTTTTTTGGCCATGCTGCATGGCTTCCAATATCTCCAACCGGGGATCAAACCTGGGACCATGGTAGTAAAAGCCCAGAATCCTAACCACGAGACTAGCAGGGAACTCCCTATCACTGGCTTTAAATTTAACATCTCGTCAACAAATAATACTTAAGTTTTGGAGTTCTGTGTGTTCTTTAAAAAAAGAACTTCCTCCATTCTCTCATGGGGAAATAAAATCGATTATCCAATCAGTAATCAATAGCTGTCACTGTTTCTTTTAAAATGTGGGTTTTACATTTGGTTTGTTATCCACTTTAAAATCTGTGTTCCTCATTGTATGTCTGAATTGTACCAGACGCCCTAGTTGGTCATTCCCTCTTTCAACTGATCTTGCTCAGTTTTTCCAGGTTTCACTTAATGAGACACCACACTCATCACAATCTGAGAACCACTACTGTACGAAAGCATTCTGCTAGATTGGCGTCTCCACTTCCCACAGCATGAGCCACGTTCATTTCTCCTTTTAATGCCATTCTCCTGCCTCCAATGCCCAAATACCACCTCTTGCAGGAACTCATCTTTGACGGCTCCATCCTGGCTTTTCTCTCTATTGTCTACATCACTGACTTTTTTGGACAGTTTAGCTATTCCTGTGTCTTTCTCCAAAATATTATTTCATACCTTTATTCACTTACATATGAATAGGGGTTTTCTAGCCTCCCAAGCTGGGGAAGGACAATACAGAAGATATCGAAATACTCAAGGTATCAAAATAGTAGTCAGGCTGGAACCTACCAGTGCCGCTGCTGTTTAGTCGCTCAGTCGTGTCCGACTCTTTGCAGGTCCAGGGACTAGAGCCCACCAGCCCTCTGTCCGTGGGATTTCTTTCCCAGGCAAGAATACTGGAATGGGTTGCCATTTCCCTTCTCCAGGGGATCTTCCCGACCCAGGGACAGAACCTGCGTCTCCTGCTTGGCAGGCGGATCCCATTGTAATAGTTAAGATTCTTGCCCCTGTTTTCAAGAGGCAATTGGAGGTGGAGACAGGGGTGGGGGTCACAAACTTCTCAATGCACCTGCTGTGCTGCTCTGTCCCTCAGGGTCAAAGAGAGTACTCCTGTTCCTTCTTCCCTTCTACCCTCTCCTGCCCCTGTTGTTAGCACAGTTGCTGTAGTCACTGCACTGAGCACCTCGGGCAGCTACGTTGCAGGATTCCAAGAGGTGCCATCCTGCTTTTTGTGAAAGATGCTCCCTGGAGTTACGCAGTACACAACCGGCTCCCGGCCCCACGGAATACCATGAAAGAGCCATTCCAATTGCATGCAGGGAGCCAAGCCCCTAGCTTGCTTAAAGAACCAACTTTTGTTTTACTATTAACATTATATATACCTCTGCTGCTGCTACTGCTGCTAAGTCACTTCAGTCGTGTCCGACTCTGTGCGACCCCAGAGACGATAGCCCACCAGGCTCCCCTGTCCCTGGGATTCTCCAGGCAAGAACACTGGAGTGGGTTGCCATTTCCTTCTCCAATGCATGAAAGTGAAAAGTGAAAGTGAAGTTGCTCAGTCGTGTCCGACTCTTAGCGACCCCATGGACTGCAGCCACCAGGCTTCTCCGTCTATGGGATTCTCCAGGCAAGAGTACTGGAGTGGGTTGCCATTGCCTTCTCCAATGCTTGAAAGTCAAAAGTGAAAGTGAAGTTGCTCAGTCATGTCCGACTCTTCGCAACCCCATGGACTGCAGCCCACCAGCCTCCTCCATCCATGGGATTTTCCAGGCAAGAGTACTGGAGTGGGGTGCCATTGCCTTCTCCGATACATATATACCTGTACACAACATTATATATCTCATAGATACATTACATTTTATTATATAACATTATATACCTTTCAGGGCATTTGGGGGAAATGAAAGTGGCAAGATGTATATTTGTCAGAATTAAATCAATTAGAATCCCATATAGGATGTGTAATTAATTAAAATTTTCATTTTGATTTCATTTTCATCAGTGCAAATGCTCAACACAAAAAATTATTCTGTTGTTATACTTGGAATAATACATCATGCCAATCAAAATTTATATATGTACCATATTTCATCAAAATAAGATAACGATTATAAGCAACATTATGTACAACTAGGAAAGAAAAACACTGCCAATTAAATTATGACGTATCATTAATTGTAAGACATCCTAATTTCAGAAGTGATAAAATGTCAAAAAGTGTGCATCTGAGCATTGATGAAACACTGTGTGTTTTAATGCATTGAAAAGGCAAAACACCACCATATGGTCCAGTGGTTTGAAATGTTAAGTTTCTGGGTTTTTGACATATAACTTATTTGTTTATTACACACGATCCTCGAATAATCACACTGTGAAAGTTAACCACAAGAGCAGAGACAGTACAGTTCAACTGTATATAAACATATAAAACAAACATGAATAACTTATGATTCAGTCACATAAAGTTTAAAAGAAATACTAGCATCCAGTCAATGTAATGTAGTATTTGGATTACATTACAAATAAAAAATTAAGTTTTGGACAGCTGCTTATTCTGAAAATGTGTGATGACAAGGAGAATGGACATATTTTTATCCTTGGAAAAGTCAAACTAAACAATCAGAAAAATCTCAGCAGTGCAGTAGAACGACTTTACATTTATCCCGGAAGCTGAACAATAGTCCTTGTTGCTTGTGGGGCCATCAGGAAAAGCCAGCTGTGGGTTTCTTTTTAGTACAATTAATTGCTTCCGCTGTATATAAAATTGAAAGAATTGGGTGCTTTAGTGCGGAAAAAGGATATCCTGTACACTGCTCCTATTTCCTCACAAAAGCTATTATTGAGCCTTTTGCCATTAATTCACATGCATTGGATTATCCTGTGATGAAAGAGCAAGTGGCTTCTCATTTTTATAGTCTCTTATCTCCTATTTATTTGGCACCTCTCTGGAGATACCTGCTCTTCTCCCAAGACTGGTTAATTGCTAGCATGTCAGAAGGTAGCTAATGACTGACTTCCTTTTCTGAGACTAATTGTGAGCTCATCTCTGTACTTTTTCTTAGAGTGGCATTTCTCATTGTTGAGAAATAGTCTGAGTTCTGTTATTATTTGAAATGACAGAGGCAGCATGTTCAGTACCAATTTTCAATCCCTGCCCACCGTTCACTTTGAGATCAGCAAGTGACTCATTATAAATCCTCTGGATAAACCTGAACGGTCCAGTATACAACAGCCATTTGCTAAGTGTGACTGTGTAAATTTTAAATTAGTTAAAAGGAAATCAACATTTAAAGTTCAGTTTCTCAGTCTCTGAGGGGCTTCCCCGGTGGCTCAGAGGTTAAAGCGTCTGCCTGCAATGCAGGAGATCCGGGTTCCATCCCTGGGTCGGGAAGATCCCCTGGAGAAGGAAATGGCAACCCACTCCAGTACTCTTGCCTGGAGAATCCCATGGAGGGAGGACCCTGGTAGGCTACAGTCCGTGGGGTCACAAAGAATTGGACACGACTGAGCGACTTCACTCACTCACTCTTCCCAGTCTTGGCTCATTAAGTGCTCAATAGCCACATGAGGTTAGTGGTTACCATGTTGGAAGAGGGAAGATACAGAACATGGCCATTTTCACACAAAGTTCCATTGGACAGTGTTGCTATAAACTGTGATCTGGTTCCCTCAGGCCTCGTGAATAGTGTCTGAACCCTGAATTGATGTTTCTGTGCTCACCATTGAAAACAAATGGTACAAAGGCTACTTTCAGGATCATTTCTGTAGTCTGTTACTCGAGAATTTTCTCTGAGCATGTGGAGCACCAGAAATGGGGGGCTGCTGTTCATCTGGTATAAAGTTACATAAGGTCTGGGAAGATCCCCTGGAGAAGCAAATAGCTACCCACCCCAGTATTCTTGCCTGGAAAATTCCATGGACAAAGGAGCCTGACAGCCTATAGTCTATGGGGTCACAAAGAGTCGGACACGACTGAGCAACTAACACACACACACACACACACATACTATAAGTGTTCTTACCACAATAAATATATATATATATATTTCTTTTTTTTAATTATTTATTTAGTTTATTTGAGCGTACTGGGTGGTACATCTTAGATCTTTGTGGTGTCGTGTGGGATCTAGTTCCTTGACCAGGGATTGAGCCCAGGCCCCCTGCACTGGCAGTGTGAAGTATTAGCCGCTGGACCATCAGGGAAGTCCCTACGTGTATTTCTTAATGGTAGAAAATTGACGAAAATGCAAATATGCAAATAGTGTCCGTGGTATCTCCAGGTAGAGGGACTATGATTACTTTTTTCTTCCTATTTATATGTGTTTTGGGGGTTTTATTTCTTTCTTAATTAGTAAAAATCACATTTAACATCCTTAAACCCATTCATTTATCACCAGTTTCAAAGTGGTTTTATCCAACCCCTGCCTTAAGAGAGGAAGTAGTCATTTTGAACAACGGTTTCTTTAAAAATTAAACTCAGCCAGCAGTGTAGTTAAGAGATCTGTATTCCCTTCACTTCTAGCATGAAAAGCATCAGAGAACTTGCATTTAGGATGCCCTAGAGCCCCGATAAATAGAATTACAGAACATCCCTCAGGAAGAGATGGCTCATGATCACTAGCAATCCTCTAAACCAGGCACTTGTTGGGCATTTTGCCAGGTTATACATATTTCTAGACTATACTTCAGAGTCTCAGAATCAAGGCCCAACAGGTTAAGGAGGCCTATGGAGCTGAAGAGGGCTCTGGTTTTACCATTGAAAAGAGAACCATAAAAAAAGAATTCCTTGTTTCCTAAAAGTTCAGGCATGATCATACAGGTTTAATTAGGAACAGCCAGCTGTTTACAGCAAATTATAAACTGCATAAGCAGACCTCAGTGGACACTCCCAAAACATGTCCCATGAACCCTTACTTCTCCAAGTCCAGATTCAGCAGATCTGGCTTGGTGAGGCAGGGTGCTGTGATGCCAGCCAGAGGAGTATTCTAGAAGTCCCTTTCCATAGCTTTCCATGACCAAAGGAGAGGGTCAGGAGGGCATGGAAGGCCTCTGCTTTTCTTTCCTTTTGTCCTTGAAACTTAAAGCCAATTCACTGTTTTCTTGACTACTACCGCACCCGCCCAGTAGAGAGGCATTTCAGAAACAAGTTAAGCAACAAGATAAGAGCACCAACTTTGGAGTCAGAATTCTGGCTGAACTTCCTAATTTTTGACCTTGGGCAGAGTTTGTCAACCCTGAATCCCAGTTTCTTCGTCTATAAAATGAGGATAAATAATATCGATTTAATGAGGCAGATATGAGAATTAACCAAGAGTATTTGGAAAACTGTTGGCATAAAATCAACACTCAATTATTTTTACTTACCTTTCCTTTTCCTTCTAGAAGGCGATTGGTCCATTGGTGTTTCTACTGAAGGGGAAGGAAAACAAACTGTAAAACTCTTAATGAGCCTTACTTCAAATACTGCCCAGTACAGTTCAGTAATTAGTATATGAGTTCTGCTTGAGCTTGGGCTGGGTTCCAGTTCTTTGCTCCAGCCTTAGCTCAGGAATTTCCTCCTCTAGAAAGCCTTTGCTATGCAATCCCAAGCTGAGTAAGTGGCTTTCCCAAGTAGTCCCATGGCACTCCAAGCTTGTTTCTATCCTAACCATTTACCTTGCATTCTGCTTCTCAAAACAGCGTACCTAGCATTGAGCATGGAGTACAGGATGTTATAAGGCATCTTCTCCAGAGCATCAATTTTATCTAATAACGAGTAAAACAAAGGGCATGTATATATTTTTAAGATAAGATATTAGATTATATAAGAAATTTCACAATGGCAGAGCATTCCTAGAAGACACGTGCTCATCGTCCTTTGCTTTTAGATCTTCTTTGCAGAGAAGTTGGAGAAGCACGTATTGCCACGTGACAGTGAATTTACACAGTAACTAGTCTGTCTCTCCCAGCAGACCATGAGCTCTGCTAGGGCAGGCATTGTACCTCATTTGCCCCTGAATCACAAAACTTGCCTACATAGCATGAGGCCTGTCTCAAGGTAGAGGCTCCAGGAATGTTTGTGGAGCTGAAATCAACTCTCTGTCTTCTCCCAGTACTCTGGGGAAACTGTAGTTTTTCCATCAAGGAGAGCAACTTTGAAATTGTTTACCTGACAGGACTTCACATTGAGTGCCTGTTAGAGAGAACACAATGCTAGCTGTACTTTTGGGAAAGGTATTTAACCTATCAGACTTTTGGCTTCCCAACCTGGTAGGGTGGTTAAGGCTTAATGAGAAAAGATTCACAAAGTAAATTGAGCTTGGCACATAGAAGGTGCGTGCAAAAAAGCTTCTTTAGTTTTCTCTAAAGTGACTAATCATTAATTAATTATAATCATTAATCTACAAACAAAGAGATGATTTTGGTTATTTCAGTCATTCCAAGCAACTCAAAAGGGACCTGAGCCACTGCCTGAGGCTTCTTCTACAGCACCCTGGTCCTCCTTCCTGAACTTCCAACCTAATATTACCACATCATCCAGCAGTTTCCTTACTGTCTCAGTGACTGTCACATTAAACCTGGACTTAAAAGATAGAGATAATTCAACTAGAAGGTGGAGAAAGGTAACCACCTATTAGGAGAGTGAGCTGCAGAGTCAGGGCCCATTTCAAGCCTTGCCTCACTAAGTAATCTGATTTGCTTTTCCAACTCTGAGGCATGTCTTGATCCTGGTTCTGCAGACAGAATTGGGTCTTGGGCAAAGTTGCCAATTCCTAACTTACAGAATGAGCCAGGGAATCGGGATGCACAAATGGCTATGTCCTTCATTCTATTGGTCTGGGTCCAGATTAACTTTACTCAGAAACTAGTAATGGCGCCCCACTCCAGTACTCTTGCCTGGAAAATCCCATGGATGGAGGAGCCTGGTAGGCTGCAGTCCATGGGGTCGCTAAGAGTGGGACACGACTGAGCGACTTCACTTTCACTTTTCACTTTCATACATTGGAGAAGGAAATGGCACCCCACTCCAGTATTCTTGCCTGGAGAATCCCAGGGACGGGGGAGCCTGGTGGGCTGCCGTCTATGGGGTCGCACAGAGTCGGACACGACTGAAGCGACTTAGTAGCAGCAGCAGCAGTAAAGCTTAAGCTTCAGGGTCCCTCACTATCAAAGGCCCCTGTTTATGCTGAGAGTTGCTTAAAATGTTCTAGGTTGAGAAGGGAAGTCAGGGTATTATCAAGGAGCGTTCTTATGTAAGCTTTTCTGATAAGTTGCCTAAGAGATTTCAGAAGAAAGAGACCTAGAGAACCATGATTCCAGGAATTTGATTCTTTCTTCTCATTCTAAACGAATACTCTGTAGTTTTATTTTGTGTTTGAAATTTTATATTCTTTTTAAGGATGACTCCCAAAAACCTGAAGCTACTTTTATCTATTGCCTGCCTACCCTACAGCTCACCAGAAAGTCACAAGTACAGGAGAAGGGTGTGCAGGGGCCTGTGTCACAATGACTCCATGAGAGGTGGACTCAGCCTCAGTACCTGCAGTCTATCTTCTCTCTCAGGAACCTATTGAACACCTTGTACCAATTTCCTTCCACAAATGCTGGGACCCTCTAGCATTCCCAAGTGCTTTGCTAGAAATAAAAAGATAAAGCCTCTATTAGCTGACTTCTCCCTTGATCTAAAAACAATTTTGAAGTGGTCTTTTTATACCTATTTTTATGCATCGATAGACTTGGTACTAGGGAGGGGTCAGGGGATAACTGACTTGTATATGGAAAGGTAGTCTGTTAAGAATTTTTCCCTTTTTTTTTAAACATTAAAAAATTTTTAATTAAAGTATAGTTGAATTTCAGTGTTTCAGGTATACAGCAAAGTGATCCAGTTTTATGTATATATATTCTTTTTCAGATTCTTTCCATTATAGGATTATTACAAGATATTGAATAGAGTTCCCTGTACTATAAGGCATGTCCTTTAAGAATTTTAATAAGATGTCTTGGATTTTTTTTAAAAAATAGAATTAGTTCGTAAAAAAAGGAACATGGATCCCAAGTAAATGATAACAGTGATGGCATCCTTTTGCATTTCTGTTCCTAATGTCTCCACTCTAATGCCTAACTGTAGATGGAGTTCTCATGACCATTATTAGTCAGTTCAATTCAGTCACCCAGTCGTGTCTGACTCTTTGCGACCCCATGAACCGCAGCATGCCAGGCCTCCCTGTCTGTTACCAACTCCCAGAGTTCACCCAAACTCATGTCCATTGAGTTGGTGATGCCATCCAACCATCTTATCCTCTGTCGTCCCCTTCTCCTCCTGCACTCAATCTTTCCCAGCACCAGGGTCTTTTCAAATGAGTCAGCTCTTTGCATCAGGTGGCCAAAGTATTGGAGTTTCAGCTTCAACATCAGTCCTTACAATGAACACCAAGGACTGATCTCCTTTAGGATGGACTGGTTGAATCTTCTTGCAGTCTCAGGGACTCTCAAGAGTCTTCTCCAACACCACAGTTCAAAAGCATCAATTCTCCAGCACTCAGCTTTCTTTACGATCCAACTCTCACATCCATACATGACTACTGGAAAACCATAGCCTTGACTAGACGGACCTTTGTTGACAAAGTAATGTCTCTACTTTTTAATATGCTGTCTAGGTTGGTCATAGCTTTCCTTCTAAGGAGTAAGCGTCTTTTAATTGCATGGCTGCAATCACCATCTGCAGTGATTTTGGAGCCCCAAAAATAAAGTCAGCTACTGTTTCCACTGTTTCCCCATCTATTTGCCATGAAGTGATGGGACCAGATGCCATGATCTTAGTTTTCTGAATGTGGAGCTTTAAGGCAACTTTTTCACTCTCCTCTTTCACTTTCATCAAGAGGCTCTTTAGTTCTTCTTCACTTTCTGCCATAAGGGTGGTGTCATCTGCATATCTGAGGTCGTTGATATTTCTCCCGGCAATCTTGATTCCAGCTTATGCTTCCTCCAGCCCAGCAGTTCTCATGATGTACTCTGCATATAAGTTAAATAAGCAGGGTGACAATATACAGTCTTGACGTACTCCTTTTCCTATCTGGAACCAATCTGTTGTCCCATGTCCAGTTCTAACTGTTGCCTCCTGACCTGCATACAGGTTTCTCATTATTAGTCGGATAACCTTTGAAATGTATTTTATAGAGATTAAGTAGGATGGCATTAGTGAAGTTCATTGTTTTAAAAAGAAAGCAAATCTCAGAACGGCAGGCACAGTATGATTCCAATCAAGTAAAGCGCGGTGTGGGTGTGTGAGTTTGTGTGAGTATGTATACAAGGATAGGTCTGTGTTTCCCAGATTTCAGAAAACAACACTGTGCTGTATCCACAGAGAACTAGTGTTTCCCAGACTTTACACAACTGCATACACCTTTTTTTTTTTTTAATCTTGCCGCACTGTGGGGCTTGCGGGATCCTAGTTCCCTGCCCAGGGATCAAACCCAGGCCCCCTGCAGCAGAAGTACAGAGTCCTAACACTGGACCACCAGAGGAGTGCTTCATACAACCTTTTGCCATACTCATCCAGAACTACTTGATGAACAGCTTTGACACTTTTTTTCAAAAGCTTTACAAGGAAAATAAAATTTATTCTATTCACAATAAAATTAATCTATTCACTAATAGGGTCAAATATTAACTCTTTGCAACTGGCAGGTATATGAAAACATTGCCCACCCTGACTTCCCGTCACTTACGAGGCCCTCTGTGCTCTTTGCCACCTCTCCTGCTGCTCTTTCCTTACCTCTGCTCTCAAACCCTGTGCCTTCATTGTACCAAAACTGTGCCCTGGAAGCCTCCACGTTTCTTTCCCCCTCAACCTCAAATTTTGGTGTGGTTGGTTTCTTCTCATCATTCAGACCTCAGCCCAAGTATCACTTTGCAGCCAGGTCTTCACTGACCACTTGCCCAAAAGTAGCTTATGCCAGCCCCCAGTATATTGCTTTGTTTCATTTTCCTGTAGCACTCACTATTTCAAATTGTACTGAATATGTGCTACCTGTTTACCGTTGATCTCTTCCCTTGAGTGTAAGCTTTATGAAAGCAGGAACCTTGACTGTACTGTCATCTTCCATCCCTACAATGCTGCTGCTGCTAAGTCGCTTCAGTCGTGTCCGACTCTGTGTGACCCCATAGACAGCAGCCCACTAGGCCCCACTGTCCCTGGGATTCTCCAGGCAAGAACACTGGAGTGGGTTGCCATTTCCTCCTCCAATGCATGAAAGTGAAAAGTGAAGGTGAAAGTGAAGTCGTGTCCGACTCTTAGTGACCCCATGGACTGCAGCCCACCAGGCTCCTCTGTCCATGGGATTTTCCGGGCGAGAGTACTGGAGTGGAGTGCCATTGCCTTCTCCCATCCCTACAACAGAGCCTAGCAATTCAGGAGTGTTCGTGGAATGAAAAGTAATGATTCTGAAATATTATTCAATGCTAAAAAGAAATGAGATATCAAGCCATGGAAAAATATGGAGGAAAATGAAATGTATATTGCTAATTCAAAGAAGCCAGTCTGAAAAGGCTACATACTATATGATTCCTACCATATGACATTTTGGAAAGTGAAAAACTATAGAGACAATAAAAAGATGGGTGGCTGTCAAGGGTTAAGCGGGCGGGAGGAATGAGTAAGTGGAGCACAGTGAATTCTTAGGCAACTATATATGATATTATAATGGTGGATACACATCGTAACTCACTTGTTCAAACCCATATAATGTGCAATACCAAGCGTGAACCCTAAAATAAACTATTGACTCTGGGTGATATGGAGGTGTCTATGTAGGTTCACTGTTTATGACAAATGTAGATTCTGGTGGGGGATGCTGAAAATGGGGAGGGCTTCCCTGGTAGCTCAGTCGGTAAAGCGTCTGCCTACCACGTAGGAGACCTGGGTGCGATCCCTGGGTTGGGACGATCCCCTGGAGAAGGAAATGGCACCCCACTCCAGTATTCATGCCTGAAAAATCCCATGGACCAAGGAGCCTGGTGGGCTACAGTCCATGCGGTTGCAGAGTTGGACACGACTGAGCAACTCCACTACACTTCACTACTACTATGCCTGAGTAGGGGCAGGGAGCATATGGGAAATCTGTATACCTTCTGCTCGATTTTGCTGTGAACCTAAAACTGCTCAGGGGCTTCCCTGATAGCTCAGCTGGTAAAGAATCCTCCTGCAATGCAGGAGACTCTGGTTTGATTCCTGGATTGCGAAGATCAGCTGGAGAAGGGACAGGCTACCCACTCCAGTATTCTTGGGCTTCCCTTGCGGCTTAGCTGGTGAAGAATCACCTGCAATGCGGAAGACCTGTGTTGGGAAGATCCCCTGGAGAAGGGAAAGGCTCCCCACTACGGTATTCTGGCCTAGAGAATTCCATGGACTATATAGTCCATGAGGTTGCAAAGAGTCAGACACGACTGAGCAACTTTCACTTTCACTTAAAACTGCTCTAAAAATAAAGACTATTTAAAAAGCTATACTGACCCAAGTTGTGGATAGTTTCGAGTGTGTAAGTGATCACCGAGTCACATTGCTGCACATCAGACACTAACACACCTTGTAAATCAACTATACATCAATACAGAGGTTTTAAAAGCTTCAGTAATGAGAACAAAAATAATGCTGCTATGAACGTAGGAGTGCATGTATCTTTCAAACTAGGCTTTCTGTGTTCTTTGGATACATACTCAGAATAGCTGGCTCATATGGTGGTTTTATTTTTAATTTTTGGAAGAATACTGTTCTTCATGGTGGCTATATCAATTTATAGTCCCACCAGCAGTGTATAATTGCTTCCTTTTCTCCACATCCTCACCAGCATTTATTATTTCTTGTCTTTTCCATAATAGCTCTTCTCACAGGTATGAGATGATATCTCACTGTGGCTTTGAGTTGTATTTTCCTAATAATTAGTGATGAATATCTTTTTATGTGTCTGTTGGCCATCTATATGTCTTCTTTGGAAAAATAGTTATTCAGATCCTCTGCCCATTCTTTAATCAGGTTGTCTGGCTTCCTGTTGTTGAGTCGTATGAGTTCTGTGTGCATTCTAGATATTAATCCCTTATGAGACATACAATTTAACAGATATGGCCTTTATTATGTTGAGGAATGTTCCCTGTATACCCACTTTGTTGAGAATGTTTCTTACAAACGGGTGCTGAATTTTGGAAAATGCTTTCTCTGCATCTGCTCAGATCATATGATTTTTAGCCTTTGTTTTATCAAGGATGTATCATGCTGATTGATTTGTGGATGTTGAACCATCTCTGTATCCCTTGAATAAATCCTACTTGATTGCAGCGTATGATCCTTTTATGTTGTTGGATTTGGTTTGCTGACATTTTTTTAAGGATTTTTGCATCTGGGTTCATCAAAAATATTGGCCTACAATTTTGCTTTTCTGTGGTGTCCTTGTCTAGTTTTGGTATCAGGGTAATGCTGGTTTTGTAAAGTGTTGAACAAGCAATTTTTATTTGGTCCACAATTCCTCAGTGAAGAGGGAAGAAATTTTGGTATCAGGTAATACTACCAGATTCTGATTCACATGGTTCATACTTCTGCGATATTTGTGTAATATTTATTCTTGCCGCTGGCTTTCCCAGTATTTTTTCTGGATGAACAAGTTGAAGGAGTTTAAAAAATGACGCAGAAGTGAGGAGTTCTGACCCCACTCTACTGCTGATAATAACAACTAACATTTGCATTGAAATTTTCTTCCCAAAGTTACTGTATTTGGCTCTCAAAATAAAATGCAGGTGCTATATTAATAGCTTCATTTTCAGGTAGATAAGCCGGCTTATAGAGAGTCTTCTGATACCACACTGGTGGTATCAGATCAGCCTTGATCTAAACACTGGTCTTACAATGTCAAAGTCCATGTTTATTTCATGGCACCTGGCCGCCTCCCTAGCTGGTTGTGTGCATGCGGGGAAGCCACTTCCCCTTTCCGAGACTGAGTTCTTACATCTAGAAAATACCCAGGTGATCTCTTGGCTTCTTTTCAACTTCAAATTCTGTGCCTATGAATCTTTTTTTCTCCATCATCTGCTTGAAAAATTGCTAAAGCTTTAAAAAGTACTAAAATAAGAATATTTTATTTCTACTTGTAACTGTACAGCTATTTGAAAATCTGATTCAGGTATTAAAAGTCAAATAAGTTATAAAAAATATCTTTTTAAGTAATGCCTAGAAACAGAATATCTCAAAAAAGGATGAATTGGTCATGCGGAAGGCTCCTCAGAGGGGCCTTCATTATTCTTAAAAAAAAATGCCATGAGGAGATGTTACTCTGAGCTTATTTTAAGACAAAAGGCATGGAAGAAAATATACTTCTAGAAATGAAGTTATTTAGAACAGAATAAAAAGAAATAAATATGAAATAGCTAAATAAATAAATCCAAAAGGAAAAGGCCAAACCTGGTCTTCAGGTTATTATTTACTGGTAAATTCACTTTGTATGCATAACATCTGTATTATTCATGTATCCTTCTTTGTTTAAATGGCTGTTAGACCACACAATCAAAAGACCAAGTAAGTTATTTGTTTTTTCTCCTTAGGGCATTTTGTTTTCTCTCAAACTTATATTTGCAGTCATAGAGAAGTAATCTACTTTTGGTTATCACACGAAAAAACTTTACACAGAAAAATCTGTATTTGCACATCCGTTTAGGGTTTTATTTTGCTAAAAAGAATTCACACAGGCCAAAAACAAAAAAACAAAAAACCATGCAAAACATTTTTGTGCACACTTTTTACCACACTATATTCCATTTCTGAAATGTTAAAATTAAAAATCCCAAAGCAAGAGTACTTAGGTTGAAAAGTTAACATTATAAAAGCTAGATTCCTAACAAAACACACTGCAGACATAAATCACTCAGTTGCAAAAAGTTAATGTTTATAAATGTTAAATAAATGTCAACAATGAGGAGACAAGAACTGTAGATCCAAAGTGTACTCCTCACCATGAATTATTAAAACTTGTGTTCGGTGTTGTAGGACATCCATGATGTTAACTGGAAGTAGCTACAACCTTAACCCAACACTATGCCAAACTTAGAAACACTGAGGGAACCATACTAAAAATCACCTCCTTTTCCTGCTACCTTTAAAATGTTTCTGTTGTTGATTTTGGGTTTTGGTAACTAAGAGTCCCTCAGAATACACACTAGCTGTGAAATGTAGAAAAACTGCTTCAATAAATGACTATGATGAAGCTCACCTTTGAGATTTCGCTTTTCTTTTTGATGATCATATGCTTTTTAATGGCCACACTTGTGTGTGTGTATGTGTAAAATCTTTTAAATGATATTTTTGGGGAAAAAACTCTAGGGAACTTTATTCCCTTTCCTTGAGACCAGTCCTTGATAATTTAATAGTTTTTTATTGTTTTTTTTTTAAGAAAATCTGCCTAGAGGCTTTCTGTACAGTCAGCAACCTCCTTGTCCCTGTGTATTTGAACTTTCCAAAAATAACAGAATGCTTGCTTGCAACTCCTGAAAAATCTCCAGGCACTCCCTGCAGATGTTACTCTGCCTGTGCTTCATATTCACTTTCTCCCTGCACCAAAGCTAAAGAAGGGCCCTGTGGTAGGAGCACATTTATGTCCCTCCTGGTGTTCCCTGGGGGACGTTAGTGGCTTCACTCTTGGGGGAAAAAAACAACACGGGCCTTCTGTTAGAGACAAATCTAGCTGCTTCTTTCTCCCTCAGGTAGAAAGGCAGTCCCCGGAAGCCTCAGTTCTCAGAAGAAAAAGTAGTCTAATGCATTCTCATAAAACATTTCAAACATGCAAAGAGAAAATCCAAAACAGGAGTGAGGAGAGGGTAGCAGTGATTGGAAGATGGCCTAAATATTGTGCTCAAGTGAGAAACATCCACTCAAACCGCCTCCTTTGATGCCAGGTTCAGTGAGCATAACAGCGCTTCCTAAAAGGGAAAGAGACGATAACCATTTCCAACCTCAAAAACTAAGTTTCTCTCTTTACCACCAAACAGCTTTAAAATGCTTACTTAACTCAAACTATCACTAATACTTTAAAGAAGTTTGAAGATCCAAGTCTATTTCAATAAATGCTTAAACAATTGCTAGGTCAACTCAGCTCATACTTTTTTCAAAATACTAGCCAAAATGGCAGACGCGTCTACATCAGGCCATCTTTCCCTTCCAGCAGGCAGCACAATTGTATACTATCAGTGTGCTGCATTTAAAGGAAGATACGAGAAGGATGGAGCAGCTCTGCAGTGGGAGGTCCTGCCAGCTCGTGTGTTCTTACTCAGGCTGGCAGAAAGCAAGGTTTCTCTTTCCCACCGGGAGTTTGGGCACATCCTCAGCCTATTCTGCCATCCTGTTTGCAACACTGTCTCTCTCTTCTTTTCCGCAGCTCATTAAGCCTGTTGAGGAAAGGGATGTTGAAGAGGACCTCAGCGGTGAGCACTCACAGGACTGGGAGTGAAACGCATGCACAAGACTAGACATTCACGCTAATGAACCTCATAAAGCCAAACAGGGGCCAAACACAGCCCAGGGTTATTGTGCAATCTCCTCTCACACACAGCAAAGTAAAACTGGAAGAAAGCCCAATTCCACTTGCCCACCACAAGTCAAAAAGAAGCTAAGCTTTCTGGGGACATTGGCTGTTTCAGGCTAAAAGAAGGTGGCAGAAAAGCCCTTCTTTCCCTCAGCCGTCTGCAGCGTGAGCCCGATCCTTTCCCGAAGCCCTGTCGCTTGCCCAGAGGCTCCCAGAAGACGCCCCTCCAATGTCCGGGCTCCCATGAGAATGTTCAAGCCCGTGCAAGGTCTGAAGTCTGATGCGCCGAGGTAGCACCATGACGCGAGGAATGGAATAACACTTCCTTTTTTGGTGAGGAAGGCCCAATCGGTCTTAGCTAACAAGCTCTCAGCTATGGCTCTAAAAATACCCTGCAGTGAGAACTGTTTGGCACTTCATTTTGTTTGTTAGAGGAGCTCTAAAGAACTCCACAGAAAGCTTCAGATTCTCCACAACTACTCTGAGCTCTGTCCCTGCTCTGGTGACCTCAGGGAAGTGTATCGCTTTGGGAAAGTGACTTTTTCTTTTTAACTTTTGAGTTCTTGGAATTCTGTCCTCAATGTTTGAAGTACAGTTCCAGTCTTGGATTAATTACTAGCTTGGTTCAGGAATCTTCATTTGGCTTCTAGTCTGAACTATGCAAATACACGATCTGTGTGCAGAAGAAACGACTAAAATTATACTTCAAAAGGGCTCAGTCGCTTCCTGTCTTCTCCCTTTCCCCCCAAAAAAGAAACATCAGCCTCCTTCAATCCTTTGTTGCCAGCAGCAGGAGCAGCTCCCTGCCCGTCCATATCAGATGCCCTGGGCTCCCTACACGTTGATGGCGTGTGCATGCTTCTTGCACAGGGGTTTGTCCTTCTTGGAGTAGAATGGCTGCCCCTCCAGATTCACGTGGCAGACCTGAAACAGAAAACAGATAGGCATGAAACAGTCCAGGAGAGAGGGGGACATGAGCAAAGATTTCAGCCATCCTTTTAAGACAAAGCACAGTCACAGAGAGACGGGGGGAAAGGCAACAGCCAGCTTCTCCTCACGACAAATGCTTTACAGTAAAGCAGTATATGCACAGCATTTACACTCAGTCGTGTCTGACTCTGTGTGACCCCATTGCCTATGCAGTCCATGGAATTCCCCAGGCCAGAATACTGGAGTGGGTAGCCTTCCCCTTCTCCAGGGGATCTTTCCAACCCAGGGATCGAACCCAGGTCTCCTGCATTGCAGGGAGATTCTTTACCATCTGGGCAACCAAAGGAGACCAAACCAGTCAATCCTAAGAAATCAACCCTGAATATCCATTGGAAGGACTGATACTGAAGCTGAAGCTCCAATACTTTGACCAGCTGATGCAAAGTGCTGACTCACTGGAAAAGACCCGGATGCTGAGAAAGATTCAGGGCAGCAGAAGGGGGCAACAGAGGATGAGATGATTGGATGGCATCACCAACTCAATGGACATAAGTTTGAGCAAACTCTGGGAGACAGTGAAGGACAGAGAAGCCTGGCGTGCTGCAGTCCATGGGCTTGCAAAGAGTTGGATACAACTTAGTGACTGAACAACAACAATTAAGATGATCAATTGATGATATCCACAGAGGTGATTAATATTTAAAGAATTATAAAATGTCAGAAAAATGATCCTTGCTAATAATTAAAGGAAAAATAAATTAAAACCTCTATGAGATACCTGTTAACCTAGTAAAATAAACAAAACAAAAAGCCTCAAAAGCTTGTCACCTTTAGCCCATGTGACTAAAGCCAGAAAGAAAAAAAAAGTGATCAGTCAAAAGTCAGCAATATCAAAAGAGATCAGGCCTACTTGTCACTGTTTAGGGAATGTGAATCAGTCCAGCCTTTGGCAAGGGATGTGGCAACACTGAAGAGAAGCCAAAAAGAGGTGCCTGCCCTGTACCCCAGGAACACCACTCTGGATAATTTCATCTTGCAGCAACTACTCCCCAGAACAAGAAAGCAACATATGCTCAACTACAAACCAGGTGGCCACTAACATTTCTCTCAGGGGATGATGATTAAGTTAATTTTTATGGTGCATTTTCCCAATGAAATGCCCCCATGAAATGTAAATCAAATATGGCAGAGTATATGCAGGAAAATATTACATGAAAAAAAGGCAAAATTATATACCCCCTTGATGACAACATGTGAGTGGAGCTTAAAGATGGAAACACAGCAGAAAGGAAGGACATCAGTAGTATCTGTCAATGTGGTCAAATATGATACCAGACACTCTGTATACACGATCTCATTTGATTTTCACAAAACTTTATGGGATAGGTATGACTCTTCTCTATTTCACAATTGAAAGTTAAGGCTCAGAAAGCCCAAGTATCTTGCTCAAGTCACAGACCTTGTTAAGTTGTAGAACCTAGGAATCCATATTCAGGTCTGCAAGACTCTACTTCTAAGCTCATTTTCCCCATACCTCACAGCAGAAAGGGACTATGTCTACTTGAAATTGTTCTGGGTTTACAGACTTGTATCAGGGTAGCTCACTAAGCCCATGTCAGCTAGGAGAGCTAGTCCTGATCTTCCTTTCTTACTAATTCTTTTTCAAGTTACGGGAAAATATACACTCATTAAAAGTGATTTGGAAATATAAAGTGATGGAAAGAGGACCAAAAAAATCCCTGAAAGTTTTCCAATCAAAATATTGCTTTCCAAAAATTAAAACCACGTTCCCCTTAGATACAGACAGCTTCATGGGGCACTGAGTGCTACCCTGGGCTAGTTTGGGGGAAGGCATAATGGTTCTCTGTGATAATTCTCCAGAGGACGGGAATTGCTTGGTTTCTTTGAGTAGATCCTGTGGGCAGTGCTGTGGGTCTTTCATACCAGACTGGAACTTATTTGTAATCTCAGACTGAGCAACCCCAAGCTTTACTGCTTCTTCTGGTCTCTCTCTGGGACTTGCACCATATCATGATTCTCAGACAAACACAGAAGGCTCGAGGGAGCAGACCCACGCTCACCTTTGTGTGATTTCCTCTGCACGTGACAGACTGCTCATCAGCCTGCTCTTAGAGAACAAGCCTTCTGTGCCACTGTCTTCCCTGAACCTCCTCCAAGTCTCTTAGATCTTTCTAGAAGTTGGGTAACCAGATTTACAGGCAGCATCTTAGGATTAGACAAGCTATGGCTTGAAGGTAAGGTAAGAGAGCCCAGTACTGTGCTTGCTGAGCTGTGGCTCTGCAGGGGACAACCCCAAAACCAGTATATTTACATGGCTTTGTCCCTTTTTGAAGGGAGGTCCTGATGTAATTAAAAGACCCTAAAAGATGATTAGAGGTGTTCAAAGGGCTGGAAAATCAGAGTGCTATGGACTGAATTGTCCCCCCACCACTAAATTCACATGTTCAAGTCCCAACCCTGTGTACCTCTAGCCTACCCAGAACAGGGAAAACAGTGACTTTATAGGGAAATAGGGTCTTTGCAGATTTAATTAAGATGGAGGTTAAGATGATGTCATATGGAGTAGGTTGGGCCCTTAATCCGATATGACCAGTTCCTTACAGGAAGAGGAGATGAAGACACAGAGACAGACACCTGTACAGAGGGGACTGTCACGTGAAGACAGACTCCAGAGGGAAGGCAACCATGCGGCGATGGAGATCGAGACCGGAGCGACACGACCACAGCGCAGGAAGCACTGAGCACGGCGGGTGACCACCGGGAGCTCGAGGAGGCAGGGCCCTGCTGACACCCTGGATTTGGGCTTCTAGCCCTCAGGACTGGGAGCGAATAAGGGCTTCTGTTGCCTAAGCTGTTCATATTGTGGCATTTTGTTATGGTAGCCTTAGCAAACTAATATACAGAGTGAATACAATGCACCCCACAAATGGGAGGGGATCAGACATGCAGTGTAAAAGCTGAAGTGAACTACAGTGAACTTTATGACTGGGGTTGCTCTATGTCATAAGTCTATAAAAAGTATTCAAGTTTAAACTATATAGATCTTTCATATATTCCTAAAATTTATCTTGAGCAGCTCTGGTAAAAAAAAAAAAAAATAGGCCTAGTAGCACATTAACTTTCCCAAATAAAGTTTAGTCAATTACAAACTCATATTACGGAGTTTTATCAGGGACAACTATTTTCTAAGTCTAATGTGGAGTCTAAGTGTCAGCACGTTCATTGTCAGATCCCTTCCCTAAACCAAAGCCCTTGTAAAGAAAATGTCAGTCTCATGGTAAAAATGACCTGGCTATTCAGCAGAAATAAACCGCACGTGGTTAATACTTAATCTAGGACTTATCTCCTGGCAAGTGCATATCAAGAACAGGACCATGTAGGAAAATGAAATTATATTTAGTCCTGGCTTCTAAAGGTTCAGTCAAAAGAAATCTTACCTCAGCTTTTGATAGGATTAATCAATAAGCTCTGATCTAATGTTCATGGTGAACATTTGGGGGAAAACCCTTGAATCACTTCGTCATATCTTAAACAGCTTATAACCATGAGAAGTCATCTGCCTCTATTAAATCCAAACATTGTTCGATCCTCACACTTATTGAGGGCACTGCTGTTGAGGCCAGCTGCTGGTGTGCCACATCCTGAGACACTCCTCCGTCCTTAAAGAAGTGGAGAGTAACAACGCCATGTTGGTTTATAAATCATTATTAGTAACAAAGCTTGGCTCATCTGTGACCTATCAAGGCATCATGGTATCTGCCAGCTTTTAAAGAAAATAGAATATTAGAATAACAGTCGAAAGGTATGTGGAGGGTTTGTCATCTGGCCCCAGCTGGTCGCTCCAATCCCTTCTCAGAAAGTCAGAACACCAGGCTAAAAACATACTGCGCAAATGAAGCAGGTGTCATGCCAGGTGTGGCCCAGGGCTTCGATAAACTTGTCGCCGGCCTCCACGGGGAAATCACAGCCGTGACACTTGGTGCTGAACAGATTGACGTAGTCTGAAATGAAAGGCAGAGTAAGGACCAGGCTGGGAGGGATGCCCCTCCCAGCCACACCAACCCAATACCAGAACCACCCCCCAGATCACTGAGCTTGAGGCAGTGATGAAACCCAATTGGTTACTTGTCATCTGGCACACAAAATTCTAGTTACATGATTGGTTTTTTCCTTTTCCAATGATTTGCACTGGGGTTGTGCAGATTCAGGCTCGTCACCACCCTGTGCTGGTTTGATTTGCAAACACTTTCTGGAACTGTCATTCACTTTCTGCAGGGTGATTTTCTCTGCCTCTGTCACCTCTCATGGCCCAAAGAGACCAATCCCCTAGAAGAAAAAGCAATCCTATTTCCCAGCAACTATGCTTATTTTGGAGAAATGAGAGCCTTTAACATTTTTTTGGAGTTACGGAATGTTCTTTGCTTGATTATTCTTCGGTCGTGAGGTATCTGTGTTGATAATAAATTTTCACTACAAGAAACAGGATTTGATTTACTTTGTCAGAAGTAATTCCCCTCCCCCAGCCAAGAGGATAATAATACCAAATATTATTTATGTAATGCTTTACAGTTTACCAGGAATCCTCACATAGATGGTCTTATTTGCTAGTATCTCAATGTCAAGGTCTATGTATTCGTTTTCTTTGTACTCCCAGCACAGTGCCTGGCACACAAGTTGGTACCCAACACATGTATATCAAATGAATGAGTGAATGAATGAATCAATAAATCAATGATTTGGGGAAAAAAAGATAAGTCAATGAATGAACTTAATCTTTGCAAGATTACTTTTGTTTTCTTTCTTTGGGTGAGGAAACTGAGGCTCAAAGAGGTAAAGGCTGTAGCCAGAGCCACATGGGTGAGACAGCAGGCCAGGTCCCGAGCTTCTCTGCCACAAGCTGTCCTGGCTGGGTCACGAGCAGCACTCCCAATGCACTCACAGTAGAACTCTTCCAGATTCTTCTAGAAAATCTTGATGCCTTTTACAAAGCCTTTATCCCCCCATAAGTGGACTTGTCTTTCCAGCTCTGCCACAGTTGGCTTTTTCTTATAGCAATTTTTAACTCTGATCTCCTTGTGGAAAGTGTGCCCGATCACTGTCTTAGACCACTACTGAGAGTCAGCATGTAGTGGGGGCCATGAACTTGGATTCCGAAGAAAGAAAGACCTGGGCTCAAATCCCACCTCTATACGGGAATTGTTCAAATGCAGGGCAAGTCACCTAACTTCTTAGTGCTTCAACTTTTTCATCTATATAATGTGAATAACTACAGATTAAATATAAAAAAGTATGTGAAGTACTAGGCACCAAAAATGTTGGCTTTCATTTTGAATGCCTTTAAGATGATGAAAGGAGGGAAGGGAACATGATTTGAGCATCTACTATGTGCTAGTATGAGTGCTCTTTTATGTTTCCTGTTTAATCTTCACAGTAGCTCTGCAATGAACTATTGTTTTCATTTTAAAGACCATGAACCTGGCTGTAGCAGTTCCATCACGCAGTGGTCAGGAGCCACAAAGTCATCCCATCTCCCTGACTTCACACTATTTCCAGTTATCTATTTGCCATGAAGCTTTGATAAGTTATATCTCTTGCATATTTTTTCCAATGTATGGTTTCCTCTTTGGGGTTTAATTATACTTTGTCATGCAAATACTCTTACATACATCGCAAGCCATCAATCTTGTTTCTGACAGAATACTTAATTTCTTTAGTAGGCAAAAATCGATTGCCTCACCAGGTAGGAAAACATCATTCTGCTTACTTAAGAGAGTTATGGCAAGTTTATGGTTCACTCTGTGGTCTGCAGGAACTTACTAGTGTGTGATGAGAAGCAGGACTATAGGCCAACCTGCCTCCACTTGAGAGAAAGCCCTGTACCCCACTTATGAGTTCTCTTTCATTCTGCCCAGCTGGTCTCCAGATGCCCTGGATTCTTTCCTCCATCTTCGTGCCTCTTTATGAACCGAGTCCTGCACTCAGAAATCCCTCCCCACTTTGTCTACCTGAATCTCTGCAATTCTTTGGGCAGCCTTCCTTCTAGGAAGACCTCATTCCTCTCCCACCCAAGGGAGATGAGACAGCCTTCCTGAGGGCTTCTCCTGGACTTCTCTCCCTCCCCATTCATTCATCACCCACCCGTCTTTTCACTGTTTCTTAATGGTCTGTTTGTATGCCAGCATATCAGGCGTCGATGGGTCTGCTTGAGGTTCTTCAGGGCAGCGACCCTCTTCTCTATGCTTAGCGCCCTTCATAGCGACTGGCACATGTTTGATGGTGAAATGATGAATGGACAAAGATATGTTTCAAACAGCCTTGTTAAATTTGATTCCTTTTGCTGTTGTGCAGCCTGTTTTTTCTGCCCCCCGACAGATTAAGCTCTTGCTTCCCTGGTGGCTCAGATGGTAAAGAATCTGCCTACAATGCAGGAGACCCAGGTTTGATCCCTGGTTGGATCTGATTTCCAACCTGGGCTGGAAAATCCCCTGGAGAAGGAAATGGCAACCCACTCCAGTATTCTTGCCTGGAGAATCCCTGTGGACAGAGGAGCCTTTGGGCTACAGTCCATGCGGTTGCAAAGATTTGGACACGACTGAGCAACTAAGCACAGCACAGCACAAACTCCTGCAAGGGCTTGAATTTATTTCTGGAATGTCTAGTCCTGTCTACTGATTAATTTCGCTTTGTTTTGTTTTAAACTTGTCTTTGTACTATCTGGAGAACTGCCAGTTTGTTTTGGAATTTGATATCACAGGTCTGACTCTAATACATTGTTAATTAATTATTTACTTATGGGTCTCACAGCCAATGTGGCATGTAGGATCTTAGTTCCCCAACTAGGGGTGGAACCTGTGCCCTCTGCATAAGAAGTGCAGAGTAGTAACCACTGGACGCCAGGGACATTCCCTCATATTTCCCTATAAATAATAAAAAAATGACAAGGTCAGAACCAAACACAATATCCGTGGTATTATACTGGGGACCTTCCCCAAGGCTGACTCTGATATTTTATCTCAAGCGTAGGTTAACCAACCAGGCTTGATTTTACTGCACTATTGGGTCATCTAGCTCTCCTTTCTTTACTTTGTTCATATGAGTGTCACACTTTATCACATTCAACAAGCACACTAAATTTCTAATGCTCTTGCTAGAATAAAAATCAGATTATGTTACTTCTTCACTTTAAAACATCGCAGTGACTCCCACTTCTTAAAGGCCAGGTTTCAAACTGTGCTCCTTGGAGAGCTGTGGGTCTCCCGAAACCATTAGAGGGATGATGCCAGTTGCCCATTCACCACGGGCAGGTGTTCTGTCAAGAACTCTGTGCCCACTATCTCAGCTAATCCTCACAACAGCCTCTGAGAGTTAGGTGAGGAAGGAAGAGACTCAGAAAGGGTAAGCGTCTTCTCCATCATCACACTGCCTGGAAGTGACCCCTAAGGGACTTCACTTGTCAGGGTCTCTCAGAGTGCCTGGGGTTGAAACTAAATCTGCTTCCTTGCAGTCTTTTCTTAATACCTTAAGACCCTTTTTACTCAAAATATCATTTTTGAAAATCTTTTTTGGGGGATTGCTAGGGAGAAGAGCAGTAAGAAGAGTATAGATCTATTATTCTTTCACAAGCCTCAGACATAAACTGTGGCTTATCACACATTATGAAAGCTATCATGCTTTTAGTTGACTAATAATAGCAATTTGTATTGGTACCACAGCAGTTTTTTGGACAACCCAGGGCATGTGGGACCTTAGTTCCCAGACCAGGGATTGAACCTGTGCCCCCGGCAATGGAAGCAGAGTCTCAGTCACTGGGCCACCAGGGAAGTTCTGGTGTCACAGCACTGTTACTAACTGCCGACCATCATCGTTTCCACGTAAGGAGGGAAAAGACAGGCGCTACCTTCTTCCTCTCACTGATACGGAAACTGAGGCCGGAATGACTGAGTGACGTTTACAGTCATCCAATGAGCCTTAGAGCTGGAAAGGGAATTCACCGGGACCTCAGAAACCAAGACGCTTCTTTTATAATTCATTGTCAAGGGGAGGAAAAATGTTTTATTTTGTTTTGCTTTTCCCCTTGAGGAAATGTTTTCTCCTTTCTGGTTTTAAAGTAAACCAACTCACTGTGTTGCCTTTTTTGCCCTCAATTTTGCTGCCCAGTCACTGAAGCTCTGTTATTCGTCATAACCAGCACGTTTCTCTCCCCCTCGTCTGCTTGGTGCTGATCTGCTCAAGTTCTATTGTCTTCACTTTCACGTTTATGCTGCCTTTGTTGGAACCTGCCTCAAATCCTCACCTGAGACAGACAGGCTATGAATAAATGAGTGTGTAAGTGTCAGTGAGTGAGCAAATAGCTAGTTAACCAGGACGCCCAACTCTAACAGAATGCTTTGTCTTCAGAGTTCACCATACCTGACTCCAAGTTTTAAGATAAGATTCAGTATTGGGGGGATTAGAGAAACTCCGAATTCAGAGAGCACATGGCAGGACCCTGAAAGAACACCCAAGTCTGGTAAACATCACAGGAGCTGGGAGGGGACTTGCACATGCTTGGTACTTAACAAATTTCATACTTTCTCTGAGTTTAATCCTCACCACAACTCTATGAGGCAGGTGTTGATCTTCCCCTTTGGCAGATGGGGAAAGTGAGGCTCAGAGAATTTTAGTAACTCATTCAGGGTTACAAAACCAGCCTGAGGTGGAACCTGGAACAAAGGCCAGAGCCAAAGCCTTTTCAGACCAGGCCTCGTGGTCTCCAGATCAAAATCATCTGAAAGCTTTCCTAAATGGTCACAAGATGCCGACTTGGGTCCACATATTTGGTGCAGGGAAGGTAGCAGAGACTGAATGTCTGTGAAAGGGAACTCCTAAACCCCCTTCTTCCAGACTGTGGGGCGTCCCCTTGGCACAGAGGTCCTACCTTTCTCACAGTAGGGCTCCCCATCCTCCATGTGGAAGAGGCTGTTCCCGAAGGGCTTCTTGCAGGCTGCACAGACGAAGCAGGTGGTATGCCATGTCTGCCTCAAGGCATGCATCACTTCCTGGGGAAAAGAGCCTCAGTTCAGGACAGAAAGGCCAGCAGAGAGAAGGAGGCAGGCTTGACGTCCACACTAGGCCTCAGTCACTGCAAGAATGTCCCATCAGGGAGCGGGACAGGCAGCCCAAAAAGCGGGCCTCAGACACATGGAGGAAGGTCAGGGGTGGCAGACGAGGGGCTCCTACTCGCACAGTGCATGCTGGGTGCCAGGTTCTGTGTGTGCTCATATAAACTGTGATGCTTCCCCTCCCATTAAACTTGGGAGGGAGGCTGCTTGTTACAGCCATTTTACCAAAGGGGCATCGAGTGTCAAAGCCACACAGAGGTATACGGTGAGGTGACTTGCTTTTCAAAAGCTCCGCAAGCCACTTCAAGCTGTGTGGCCCAGGGATACGATCATCTCTCACTTCAAGTTCATTCACTCCCTAGTTCACTGGTGCCGAACCGATGCCCTTCCAGGACAGAGATGGAGCTGTTCTTGCTCTGTTAGCACAGCAACTGCTTGGCTTCCAAATGGGACCCCACAACTTTGGGAAGGAGGAGAGACTGGTTGGAAAACAGACAAGGGTCCGAGGAGAAGAATGCTGCCCACTTACCCCCATGATTTTGGTGTTACACTTGGCACAGACTGGGGCAAAGAACTGCTCATAACACCGCTCACAGTAAACGTTGTTCTGCTCCTCCACAAAGCACACATCTGCCAGGGAGGTCTTGCAGTAGGCACAGTTGAACTCTTCTGGATGCCAGGAACGGCCCATGGCTACCAGAAAGGGGCCCCTGGGAAAGCAGAGAACAGTATCTCCTAAGTAGCCCCAAAAGCTTATGACCAGGTATTTCAAAAACTCCCAACAATATTCACACTTTGACCCTGATAACCCTGACTTTTGTGACTGTTCTAATGAAATAACAGGAAATTCAGATAAAGCTCCATGAAAAAAGATGAGGTTGCATCACTTACAAAAAAGAGTAATGGGGAGGCGACTCAAACATCCATGACTAGGGGGCCCAGTAAGTGTATTATGGGATATCCTTCAGTTGAATGCTTGTAGTAAGAAGAGCCATGATGATGGTGCCAATGGCCAACATTTATTAAGTGCTTACTCTCTGCCAGGCACCATTCACGAAGAAATTTGCATTTATTAGTGTGTTTAACTCTCACAACAACTCTATGAAGCAGGTACTATCATGATACCCACTTTTAGATAAGAAAACTGAGGTACAGATGTTAAGTAAGTTGCTCAAGGCCATAGGGCTATTATGCTAGACCCAGGACACAAACCTGGATCTAGATCAGTCTCAGAACACTGAGGCTAAAGAAATGCTTTATATTTTAATTTTTATTGTTCTGAATTTTCTAATTATTCTCTAATGAGTATATTCTTTCTGTTGTTGTTTGGTCAACTAAGTTGTGTCCAACTCTTTTGTGACCCCATGGAATGTAGCCTGCCAGGCTCCTCTGTCCATGGGATTTCCCAAGCAAGAATACTGGAGTGGGTTGCCATTTCCTTCTCCAGGGGATCTTCCTGATCCAGGGATTGAACCCACATCTCCTGCATTGGCAGGAAGGTTCTTTACCTTGTGCATTGGCAATGGGTTCTTTACCACTGAGCCACCTGGGAAGCCCCATATTTTTTCTAATGATACTTTATTTTTAAATAAAAGTATATTTTTCATATACATAAGTTCATCCTCCCCCACACACAAGCACATACTATAAACATGTTATATTCAAAAAGCATCACCCATGATCCTGGGCTTCTAAGTATGAAATGACTTGTTTTCCTTTCAGTGTGGCAGATGGCCACCAAAACCCTGAGCAGCACAGGCCTGACTGAATAGACCCAGAAGCAGCCCCAAAGGAAAGCTGGGGCAAAACCAGCACTGTCAGCCAGCTTGCAACAGGCCTAATAAACCTACCAACCAGACCTGCAATTCTCAGAACCCAGCCTTAGCCCAAGGGGGTGCTGCTGGCCCAAGCACCATACTGGAGCTTTACCCACTGACCTCATGGAATCCTCACAACTCCCTGGGGAAGTGGGTGTCACACAGGCATAGAAGCTAAAGCTCAGAGAGGCTTAGACCAGGGACAGCTAGCAAGAGGGACCTGAGGCTGCCCCGCACGCGGCTTTCTCCCTGCACCTCCCTCCCTCCCATCCCCCTTGCCCTGCCAGCATCCCAGTACAGGGGCACAGTGGGATCTGATCTTACCGGATGATGCTGTTGCAGTGGCCACAGAGCGGAGTCCGGCTGCTGGCTGGGAAGCGCTCGGCCCTCTGCACCGTACCCCTGGCAAGGGGGGACACCTGGGGAGCCGGTGGTGGCGGGGTGTAGGCAGGGGCGCCTCGGGGCAGACTCTGCTTGCTGACAGTGGTGGTGGTCTTGCCAGGGGCAAACTTCTGAGAGAAGCTGTCGTCTGTCACCCATGGGGGACGGCTGGCAGACTCTGCAGGGCCCCCACTATACAGTGTAGGATTATAGCTTGGGGCTGGCGAGGGGGTGTAGGCTGGTGCTGGGGAGGGGGAATAGGTGGGAGCAGGGGAAGGGGTGTACGCAGGGGTAGGGGATGGGGTGTAGGCAGGGGCAGGGGAGGGCGTATAGGGGGTTGGACTGTAATTGGCCCCCGGGGATGGACTGTAGGTAGACGCAGGCACTGCAAGCCAAAAATATCCAAAGAAAAATGTGTCAGGAATTCATTTCTCCCAGCTCCCCCCACCCCCAGCCAGGGAACTGTAAAAGACAACTTTAATATTAGAGCGGCACAATTCCAGTTTTTACACAGAGATGTGTCCCGAGCTTCTTCATGGCCTTGATTTGAATTTGCAGCAAGAAGCCAAGGGAGATAAAGAGCCATGGAGCAGAGCCCTGGGGGAGCTTGGACAGGGCTGGGAAGGGATAGAACTATAAATATCCACAGCTGTGCGGGGTGGGGCTCAGCCAGGCCCTGGCTGCCAGGAGCCTGCCGGAGACAGTGAGTGGGGGCAGGGGGCGCGGGCAAGGCTGGTATCTGGATCCCCTCGGCTGGAGAGGGTGAGAGTGGGTCATTCTGGCCTTGACTGGAAGATGCTCTTGTTTGCACTCTGACCAGTGATTTGACATCTAAAATGCCTCAGTCATATACGTTTGCTGAACCTGGACCTAGTCCAGCCTTTGAGACAAAGCAGATGACGGGACAGTTAGGTTTTCAAGTTTAGATTCCAGGTTTAGTTGCAATCGTGTTTTGTTTGTTTGTTTGTTTGAACAGCTTGGCTTGGTGTGTAATGGGGAAAGTCCATTTTGGTTTGAATTGGGGTGGTGGGTCTTGAAGACATCATTCAGAGGAAGGCTAGACAGAGATGCTGAAGTGACACGACCCAGGTCTAGCTGCTTCCTCAGCCTGTGGTTGCCTCTGGGGGACCCAAGCTCCCCTGCCTCGCTTTGATGGAAACTGAGAGCGTGTCCGAGTGTGTTAGAGGTTACCTTCCAGGCAGGAGGAAAATTCCCTGCCTTGATTCTGGAACTCTCTCCTCCAGCTCACTGAGCGCTGAAAACCCTTTTAGGGCAGCAACACAGAGGAGCAGAGCAGCTGCTCACCCAAAGCCCTCCGAGGTCTGGGCCTCAGAATCCAGGTTTCTAAGTTCTGCTGCCTCTCATTGTGAAACTAACAAGGGCAGACCCAGCTGGCCTGGCACACCTGGTTTAGCCAGCCTTCACTCCTAGGGAGGGAGGTTCCGGATGCCTCACCTCAGCTCACACTTTGCTCCTCTGGAAAGAGGCTTTATTCCTTCTACCCCAGGAAGTATGTCAGGGCAGCCTCCCTCCCCATCCCTGCGTCTGGCCTGGTGAACGGACTATGCTGATAGGTGCGAAGGCAGCCCTCAGCAGGCTCCAGCCTGGAAAGGAAGGTCATTCTCAGGGCTAAAGTTCCTGGCCTGGCCTCTGGTCTCTCCCCACCTGGTTCCCCTGGATTAACCTGCTGCTCCAACCCTGTATCTCCTGCTCCCAGATGATTGGCCCTTCAGAACTGGGTGACATGGAAACCCTATTGCTGGGAATGGGTAGGGACCAGGCCTGTGTTATTGAAAGCAGAAGGGATACAACCCTCCACAGCCCTGCCCTAGAGCCATCCTGGGAGTGAGGCTGGCTTCCAAAGGTAAAAGTTTCTCCATAAGGAATCTTCTTCCCACTTACTAAGGGGATAGGCTAGGAACGTAACAAGTCAACTGGGTAGTCCTCTTTAGAGCTGAGGTCACTGAGGCTCAGACAGAGCTAGTAAGCGGTAGAGTGAGTCTCCAAAACCATTTTTTCTATCACCCCAAGAAGGCAATGGCACCCCACTCCAGCACTCTTGCCTGGAAAATCCCATGGACGGAGGAGCCTGGTGGGCCGCAGTCCATGGGGTCGCTAAGAGTCAGACAAGACTCAGTGACTTCACTTTCCCTTTTCACTTTCATGCATTGGAGAAGGAAATGGCAACCCACTCCAGTGTTCTTGCCTGGAGAATCCCAGGGACGGGGGAGCCTGGTGGGCTGCCGTCTGTGGGGTCGCACATAGTCAGACATGACTGAAGAGACTTAGCAGCAGCAAGCTGACTCTGTGAAAAAACACGGGTCTGATTTCCAGAAGATTTGAGTGTACTCTGTTGATAGGGGTACCTATCAACCTGGAGGGACGCCATGGTCTGGCAATGTAGCACAGTCACCAAGAGTCCTGGGTTCAGGTCCTCGCTCTACTACATCCTGGCTGTGTGTCCTTGGACAAGTTCCTTAACATCTCTAGGCCTGAATTTCCTCGTCTAAAAATGGCAATAATAATTCTTAGTGCCTTATTAGGAGGATTAAGGGAAATAAGAACTGTAAAGGCTGAGCCTAGTACCTGGCACCTAGTACCTGGCACTGTGTATGTGTCACAACATGTTAGTGGGGATGGTGAGGTGAGTGACTCCTGGGTCTCACGGTCCAGATGACCTGTCAGCTCATCTCACAGCCTGATCGTGACATCACCTGAAGGACCCCAGCCCAGGGAGACTGTAGGATTTAGAGGATGGGAGATGTGACCTAATCCTAATACTGTGTTATCTAGTGCATAGTCCTAATGTGGCCATTAAGCACTTGATATGCAGCTAGTCCAAACTGAGACATACTATAAAGATAAAATACACACCGATTTTTAAAGACTTAGTACAAGAAGGTAGAATATCTCACTAATAATTTTATATTGATTGATTATATTGATTAAAGTGATACTTTGAATATACTGAGTTAAATAAAATATATTAAAATTAATTTCACCTGCTTCCATATGCTTTTTTGTAAATTTATTTTTAATTGAATATACACTTTTTAAAAAATGTAGCTACTAGAAAATGTATTGTTACCAGATAGTGCCATCCTAATCGGGACAACAGTTACCAAGTACTGCCTACTTTCACATGCCAGGGCCTTTATGTGCATTATTTCATGTAATACTTGCTGCAATCCAGTGAAGCAGATAATAGTCTCTAGTCCGTTTTACAGAAGAGGAATTGAGGCTTGGAGAGCTTATGCAACACCGAGCTGCAACAGGCGCTCAGGCTGCAGGACTCAACCCCAGATCCCTGCTTAACCACTCCCCAGGCAGAAGAACAGGCTTTAGCACGCCCCTTCCAAATCTGGCCCTAGCCCACTTTTCCAACGTCTCTCTAGCAATACTAACCCTATTGCCTCTGCCAGGCAATCTTTCTCTTCCCTCATCTGGAAGGCCTTCCAGTCTCCATGATTCACTCCCTTTTTCTAAACCCCAAGAATACGAAGGTCTCAGCAGGTCAGAGGCACGCTGGCATCTGGGCACGGTGGGCTGATTCCTTGCCCAAGAGTCCCCCGGCACCCTCCTCCCCTCTACGATCTAAGGCCGTTCCCTTCTTCCCGGCGCAGGCCAGCAGCCTCCCTCCACTATCAGGTACCCAGTGAGGATCGGGGCGCAGGGAGCAGCTGCTTCACAGTTCTCTTCCCTCTGCGCCCTTCAGCCTGGCTGCCCCTGCCATCCCCGACGTGCCAGGAGAGAGACTTGATATCCCATCTCCGAGCCCGAGGCTGTTGCTATTTCTGCTTGATGGAATGAAGCCCGTCCAAATTAGAAGGTGATATTTCATCTCTAATTGGCAAGTTCAAAAGGCCCCTATCGCACTCGGCGGCTCGGGAATGTGTAATTAAACAAGGTGATTTCTGACTCACTCCAGGTCGGGCCCGGCTCCCGCGAGCGCCTGGCCCCCACCCGGCCCGCGGGCCGACGTGGCTTCCCTCGGCCCGTGTGGGGGCCCCTCCGCCCATGGTCCCCTCCCGGGCCCCAGGTGCTCCAGGGAGCGGCCGCCCGGTCTCGGCGCCAGCGATAGGATCCGGGTTGCGAACGCCACGGTCGGCCCGGAGGAGCCTTCGTGAGGAGCTGCGGCTTGGGCTACACACAGGCTCTCCGCCCTCCCCAGGGCCGGGGTCGGCAGAGGCGAGATGGGGAGAGGCCCGGGCCCAGGTTCCCGGTATCTCGCCGGGCCGCCTGCCAGCCTCCCGGGCACTCCACCCTCAGGAGAGGGGGCGGAGGCAGGCCGGCTCCGGCGCGAGCCCGCCTGGCGGCTTCCTTCCCCGCCGGGCAGGAATGAGTTAACGTCTGCTCGGCCTGGGAACGCGGCAGAGGCCCGCAGCTCCGGGGCTCCGGCACGTCTCGCCCGCCCGGGCTCCAGTCCCGGAAGGAGGAGGGGGCGCGCCCGACGAGCCAGGCGGCGCGCGCCACCGGTGCCGTGCCGCCCCCTGGCGGGCCTGCGGAAGAGAGCCGGCGGCCCGGGCGGGGGCGCCGAAGCCCAGGGCCCGCCCCGGAAGACGCCCTTAAGGACCCACCTGGGAGGGGAGCCCGGGCCAGGGCGGAAATGGCCACCTTGCGCCCCGACAGAGCCTCGCCTCCTTTCGCAGGAGGTGCTCCAAACTCCTTATCACCCTCCCTTCTGTGCTCCCCATAGCTGCCGAGCAACTGCTTCCTCCAGCTCCATCCGAGACTTTTCACCCTTGCAGCCGGCTGTAAATTGCTCCCTAATACTATGGACTTTTAATCTCAGAACTCTTGTGTTCTCGCTTCTGAAGAGACAGAGCAGGGCACCTCTTGTGTACCAAGCACTGTCCTGGGTGCTTCATTCTCATCCCCAGAGCATCAGGTGTACACAACATGCCTGTTTTTTAAACGAGGAAATACAGGCTTGGGAGATGGAGTACTTTACCGTGGATAGCAGAGCAGGACCTGGCAATGGAGTCTGATGCTAAACTCACTTCCACCCACACTCGACCCTGCTCAGAGTGCGTTTTATGAAACAGATGGCTGATCATGGCTCCTCTGCCCTACACATCAAGTCAACACCCCAAACAAGGCTCTTCCTGTCTCAGTCCCTGTCTCATTTTCTCAAGTTCACTGAGCATGCCGGAGGAGATACCTAAGCCAGCCTGAGAACTGCCCTGGAGCTCTGGGGAGAGGCCCAACTTTGCCTAGGAAAAGGGAGGACATAGGCTGAGCCCTTGGCTGTGCAGTGATGAGAATGGGGACCAAAGTGATAGAACAGAGCCAGTGAAGCCAGCTACTGGCAGACCCTGTGTGGGTCCCTCTCCCGCCCGTCACATGTGCTTTCCATGGCTCTAGTTAGCCTGTCCCAGCTGAAGAAACCAAAGACCAGACAGGTGAGCAGCTTGCCCAGCATCACATTCTGCAGTAGGTCTGTCCAAAGCCCGTGGCACTTCTGTTACAGCTCCGCATCCACTGGCTTGAATCAGACCCAGACTCCTGGAGGAACAAGACCCTCCCCCCTAAACCGTCTCTTGCTCACTTGGAGCCTGCAACTCCCCAGGCAGGAAATGTCTTGAGATCTAGGAGGCTCCATCACTGCCTGATACTGCCATCTGTCTCTGCAGTGCCAGAGACAGCTTCCGTAGGATTCTGGCCCATAATTGGGAGAAGGGAGGATGAACGTCATTAACCACCATCCTTCTGGGGGATGTGGCTTTAGAGCTGACCCCTGGAGCCCATGCCCAGGCTAGACAGCCTCCCTCCCCGCTCTGCCTCTCACCTGGCTGGTAGACAGAAGGCCGGATGCTGGCAGTGGTAACAACCCGGGGCTTGGGTGCAGGGGCAGCTGGGGCCTCGCTGTATGTATGGGCAGCAGGTGCTGGAGAGGTGGCCACAGCAGGACTGTAGGTGGAGGCCTGGGGCCTGGAACCAAGTGGGGAAGAGTTAGCAGCCAGAAGGACAACCCCAGCCAGGCCCTGGAGCCTGAAGCCACGGTAGGCTGGCTCCCAGATCTTTAAAGAGGCTCTGTAAGAAGGAAACCTGACAAAGACTTGCCTGGGGAGCTGCCAGAGGCTGTGAAGAAAAGACCAGGAGGTCTTAGGGGGAGGAAGCTGCTCTTTGGGTGCTAAGTCTTGGTGAGTCTGGTGAGAGCAGCAGAGACACTGTGAAAATTACAGCCCATTGCTGGAACTACGACCTTAGCAGAGGGAGGAGAGGACCAGTCAGACCAGAGGATGATGGGAAACCCTTCACCCCTTGTGGAGAGACAGAGGGATGGGGGTGGGAAGCTGGGGCGGGGAAGGAGGTTGAGGCAGGAGGAAAGATGGAGACAGTCAAACCTACTTCCCAACCTTTGGGGCACCTCACAGCCTCAGACCACCTGGCTTCCTCCCCCTCCCCCTTTCTATTGTTGTGGAAGGAGCAGCAAAGTCTCAGGCTCCAAGGAGGGGAGGTCAGGAGAAGCCCCCAGCCCCAACATACACAGAGGCTCTTCTGTATAGAATTTATGCTGCCCTCCTCCCACTGCCTTAGCTGCCAAGAGGCCCAAAGCAGGCCTTTTCCCACTTATGACCCAGGGACCCTGGGACCAAAGAGATGGAAAAAAATAGTGTACCAGTTCATTGCCCTCAGGAGATGCTGTGCTTGGCCTCTCCTCTTAGACAACTAAAGACTCCAAGAGCTCCTGCAGCTAAGCAACCTGTTCAGTGTTGTCTGATTCAGTGTTTCCCAATTTCATTTGCCTGGGAAATCCCTCATCTTTTCTTCATTTTAAAACTAACAAATACCTTACAGAACATGTCCCTGGTTGGTCTGTGCATCTTTCAGGCACTAATGGGGATGACATGACCCACACCCAGGGAAAATGGGACATTGACAGGGGTGTGGAGAAATGAGCCCCTGGAAATACACTGCCTCCTGCTTCCTGTATTCCTTCCCTCTATGGGCCCAGGGCCTGCCCCTCTCTGCTGGGCAGAGTCATAGGATAAGGGAGTGCCATCCTCTCCAGGACTCTGGGAGGGGGTTGTCCTGAGCTTAGAATCTACCACCAAGCTCCTAAATGGATCCAGAAGGGTCTGGGTGCTGCCCCAGACAATTAGTTAGAATGCATCTCAGAGAGCCAATGTGCCAGACCTGGGGGCTTGTCCTGCCAAGTTGTCATGTTGCTGGTTGAGTGAGACCACTGTCTGCCCTCTCTGGGGCTGCCCTTCTGTGATATATCCCTGTTAAGACCCATGGAGTAGGAGCCTCAGTGGAAGAGGAAAAGGCCATGTCCAAGTGGTGCCCAGCTTCCACTGTGGTAGAAGAAGACGAAGGGTCAGCTGGTCTTAGTCAGACTCGCCCACCAGCGAAGGATGCTTTCCCAGCATCCAGGAGCCACAGGTGATCTGTCAGAGATTGGCGCTGGGGGAGCAAGCAGAGGCTCAAGATATCCAGCAAGAATTCGGAGGCCATGTAGGGTGTCCATTTGTCTCCCACGGGCTCCCTCTGGCACCACTCCAGCCCGTGTAACAAGGAGGGCAGAGAGCTGGGCCCAGAGTGAGGTCCCCTGGCCCCCTCTGCTCCAGCCTGATGCTGGCAGCCCTCCATGGCTTTCTCCACTCTCCACCCAGGCTTCACATCTCTTTGTAAGACAAAGTGGAGGGAGGGTTTGCTCTGTTGAGGGGGTCCCACGGCCCCCTGGACAAGGAGGCCTGGAACGTGGTGCTGAAGCCTGCCTTTGAGCAGGGCTGGGGCTAGACTGTCCATGGGACCCAGGCATCTAAAGCCTTCCCCTCAAACTGGGGTGGCATCTTCTCACTAGACGGTAGGGGCATGTCTTATCCCCCTCAAAGTTTCTTCTTTGTGTGGGGAGCAAGGCCCTTACTGAAAGAGACTCTGGCGTGGGAAGCAGCTTGCTAAGTGCCCCCAGGAAGCTGGGATATGAGGACCCTGGAAGCCTGGGCCAGGCTCACCCTTGATACTTGAGTTGGGTTGGGGAGAGGCTGGGCTCAGCATTACCCAGGTCACTGTGAAGCCAGGGGGTAGAAGCGGGGCGCACAGGCCACTCTGCCCATCCTTCACCCTGGCTTCAGGCTGCAGCAGGGAACCATGCACCCTGACCTGCTGAAAAGGTGCCCTTTTCAGCAAAACCCTGGGAGGGGAGTGTGCAGACTGGGAAAGCTGGCTCTGACTCCAAACACCAACTTGGCAGCTCCACACAGCCCAGAAAGAGCTGGGCCGCCCGGCCTGTTACACTGCCTGGCCGCTCCAGAATGACCTGTCCAGCCTCCCCCTCTGCCTCCCCACACCTCCCCTCATCCTTTTCAACACCTCCCTTGCCTTGCCTTTGCTGAGTATCCATGAGGGCAGACAGGAATGCAGTAACTTGCAATACTTGAGAGCATTTTACGTGCTGGGTGTTTAATGCACTTTTTCTATCCTGACCCTATAAAATTATGGACATTATGCATTGATGCATTGTGCATTAATGCCTTAGGAGATGAGGAAACTGAGGTTCTGCAGAGTTGAGTCACTTTCAGAAGTTACAGACAGTAAGTGGTAGAGCAGAGATGTGAGCCCCACTGCACCAGGTGTCTCTGGGGCTAGCGTGCTTCTCCATCAAGAGAACAGAGGGTGAGGGACAAGGGCGAGGTAGTTTGTAAATAGTCTGACCCACCTTCAGTGCTCAGGTCAACGCTCCCTCCTCCACGGAGGCATCCTTGATTTCCTTTCTTTCTCTGTAATCCCAGTTCCAGGAACATGGATTTTCCACACAGTCTCTCTGTTATTTAACCTTATGGGCATGTGTGTGTGTGTGTGTGTGTGAGACAGAGAGAGAGAGACTTTTACCTCTTTCCCTAGAGCATGTGCCCCTGGGGCGGGGTGACACGTCCAGCCTCTGTCCTCAGCCACACACACAGTGCATCTCCCTGAAATGCACCTCCAGTATCCCCTTCAGCCCAGGGTCCGAGGGTCCTAACCACTTTGGACGGGCCTTTCCGAGGACCCAACACAGCTGCCGACAGACGGCCCGGGGGAGGCCTCTCCTGCCTCCCTCCCCACGGGCAGAGCCGGCACCTGTGGGCCAGTTACCTTGGACTGTCCGCAGGGCTTGAGGCAGGGGCTGTGGCAGAGGCAGTGGCAGCATGGGCAGCGGCTGTGGCCGGGGGTGGCGAGGCTGTGCTGGGAGAGGCAGCAGCAGGCGACTGGGCAGAAGCGGGCAGCAGTGGGGTGGCGGCCTGGCTGGTGCACACTGGAGCATGCTCAATAGGGGTGCTGATGAGGCGACCAAGAAAGACAACAGGTCAAGGGCGCCACTCTGCAGGGGGGGCGCGGTGGGTGCAGCAGAGGCAGGCTGGGCAGAGGTCACCAGCCTTACTGTGAACAGAGCTGGATCTTCCAGAAGACCTGTTCCCAGGCTGAGGGAAAGAGCACCCCCACAACCCAGGACTCCCAGAAGGAAGGGCTCAGACCACAGGGCAGATCACAGGAACATCAAAAATATTCTCAAGCCTCCTGAGACTCCCCTACATGATTCCCCTTTCTCAACATGCAAGATAAAAACAGTGCGGTCAAAAAGGAGTCTAAATTATCAACCAAGTCTTCTCCCCAATCCTGTTTTCCTCCTTCTTTCACTGTTCCCTCTTTAGTCAGAGATAAGCATTGCCTTTGAGAAGGGGTTATACAAGGAAGAAAACAGAGGCAGGATATTTGGTTGTCAAGGGCTTAAGTTCTGAAGTTGCGAGAACTTGGGCTTCAGGCTGCGAAGGACTCGGAGCACTGATGGTACCTTTGGAAGATGGTAAAAGCTACCCTGCCAGGCAGACCAAGGTCATCTGAACAAGAAAGGGGGCAACGTGCACTGAGGGATTCAAGAATAAAGGGAGCTGTGCCTGTTTTCTGGGCAAACCCTGCGGAAGCGGCAGGGCCACAGGCTCCCCTGTGCTCAGGCCCCTGGTGAAGGGCGGGCAGGCCTGAGGCAGCCCAAAGATCTGCGGGCCATCTTGTGGCCTGGGGGCTATGCACGGCTTCCTACACCCCTGAGAGCGATATGGACACGGCGCTGAGTGCCTGCACATGTGGAAGTCCCTGTGATTGGGATCATGAGAGGTGACTGCTCTGCCAGTACAGACCACTGTGACCAGATGGGAGGGGGATGTCCCAGCAGATGCCAGCACAGGCAGATCATGATCAAGGACCAGGTGCCCAGACTCCCCATCCCACCTGCCTTGGCATTCTGCAAGCACCTCTTCCCCAAAACCACCCCAGACAAAAGAGGAGCATCAGAGCCTGGATCAATGGGATTAGATTTCTGCCCCCTGTGAAATGAGGCAGAGAATAAAAATTAAACTATAGGAAAGCAAAGAAAGGTACATTCTTTGCTCACTTGGGTTATTGGACTAAGATCTGTACTTTCTATGATGGCAACTTGTTGTTCAGTTGTCAAGCCGTGTCGGACTCTTCGTGACCCCATGGACTGCGGCACGCCAGGCTTCCTTGTCCCCCACCCTCTCCTGGAGTTTGTCCAAGTTCATGTGCATTGAATCAGTGATGCCATTCACCCATTTCATCCTCTGTCCCCCAGGATATTGCAAATCCTATGGGTGGGAATGATTTTCCTCATGCGATGACATCCAATTATTGACCTCCCGCTATGTGCCAGGCCTGTCTTAAATCCTCACAAAAGCCCTCTGATGTGGGTATTACAGATTCTTTTTAACAGGTGAAGAAATGGAGACAGAGAATTCCATTGCTGGAGCTCCTAGAACTTGGTAGTGACAGCAGGATCTGATTTAGGTGATAGATTTGAAGCCTTACCCAGTACTTCAAGTGGCCCTCAAACAGGAAGAAAGAACCTTCTTCCTGCCGTCAAGTAGAATCCTTCCCCAGCAAAAGGCACTACTCTTACTTGAAATAATTAGAATAATCCTCTTCCCTCTATAAGTGCATATCATATGCCAGGCCTTGCACTAAACAGCTTATATGAGCAGTACTCCACTTGATCCTTTCAACCTGGCTGGGCAACTGGTATCAAGATCCTCATTTTACAGATGGGGAACTTGAGGTCCAGAAAAATTGAATCTCCACTAAAACATCAGTTTGTCACCAAGTGCCAGAGACGCACGTGATCCCTAACCACTACATCATTTCTCAGACTTGAATATGTGGGCAAATTGGCCCGGAAATCTTGTTTAAAATGCAGCTTCTGGCTCAGAAAGTGGGTAGCGGGGCTGAGCGTCCGCATTTCTAACAAGCCCCCAGGTGATGCTGATGCTGCTGGTCCGCGGACCACACTGAGTAACAAGGTACCACACAGGTCGGTCCCGGAAGGAGTGCCAGGGGCCGCGAGCTGTGCACCAAGGAGTCACAACTTGCTCTCCTCCGTCCAGGGAGGCATATGGTAGAGAAAGGTATGAAACAGCACGAGAGGGTCAGGAGGAAGGGGCCGGAGAAGAGGCAAGGCTGCAAGCTGACTGCCACACGGGGGGGAGCACCGTTTTTCTCCGTGACCACACAGGAAGCATCTAGATGGACAGGGGCAGTGGCCACGCCCTGCCCAGCCCTTTCCCAGCTTAGTGGTCCAGAGAGGCAGCCATGGGCACCGCAGCTCTAGGCTCATGGTGGTGCCCAGTCCTGGCCCACCATGAGGCCACTCAATGCCCCCCGCATGAAAGAACTTGGCTTCTGGAAGCCATGCCCATGAAGTGGCTGCCTCAGAGAAGCAGCTGCAGCCCCTGACATCCCCACTGAGCTGGCTGCTCAGACCCCCATGGCGTGGACATGTTTGGGAAGGCCTGTCTGACAAAGGACACCCCATTTCCTTTAGCTGTTTCTCCCTAACCCTGCCACATGCTTCCAGGGGGCTTCTGGGAACTGCAGACAGCAGCGACAAAAATACCCAGGCTGGGAACATATTCTCTGCAGGACAAATAGGAAACTGGCTTTACCTGTCTCCTGTATTCCAACCCCCTGTCAGACCAGCTTACCTGTTGCTCTCCCCAAGCATAGCTCCACATGAGTCCTGGCTTCTTGAGGGGTGAAGTTGGAGTGGACATGACCCTGGGAAAACTCATCATCTACCCCAGGGCAGGACAAAGGGCACGCTGTGAGCCTGCTGCCCAGGGTTGTGACTGGGTAGCCTATCTTGGGTTACTGGCTACAGACCCCAAGCGGCCGGGGCCTAGGGAACGTAGGAGCGCCGCTGAAGAGCATCCAGAAGGATCTCGGGCTCTTGTCCAGGTCAGTTCATGCCTGAAGCTCCCTGAGGAAGGGGCCTCAGAAATCAAGCACTGCAAAGAACTTACCAGACCCTGGCTTCAGTCCTCAAGACAGTGCCTGTTAGATCACCCCGGCCTGGTCAAGGACTCTGGCCTGATTCATAAATCACCTTAAACATCTAAGCAAAAACCAAGCCAACCCAACGATATCAACTGGCTGGGGGCTGCCTGGGAAGGGTGCAGCCAGAGGAGAAACACAGCCTGGCTACAGTCCCCCTTTCAGTCCATCTCTTCCTTCCACTCAGTTGGCATCAGGGTACAGTGTGCCAACCCTGTGCCCTGCTCTGTTGAAGTGGCCCTTGGTTGTTGCTCCTATTGGCGACAGTGGTGTTGCTGGGCCAGGAGGGGTCTGTGGTCACCGGGCTCAGGCTGGAACTATCGGCAACGCATGCTGTGACTGATGCTGCTGAGCGGTGTTCACCTCTACTGGGGTGATGATGCTATTTGTATGAGCTAAAAGAATGGAATATGAACATCTCTGTTGATTCAGTGATGATAGAATGCCAGTCAAGTGGCTGGTCTGGAAACTACTCATGCTGCCACCCACCTAGTTAGCTGATGGCAGTTGCTCAGGGCGGCCCTGATCCCGTCGCTGTGCAGCAGTGTTGCGCACGGCTCGAGTCCAGGAGCCCTGTTGACCCTGTTGTCTATGCAACGACACCCCTCCGGAACTGCTCAGTGCACAGCCACCCCCACAGGCTGTGGTGTGGACGATGCCCTGCAACCTTCACGAGCTCCACACAGCTTTCGGAACAGAGTCAAAATCCAGAGCCTGGCATTCCAGCTCTGGACCACTGCTAACCAGAACATCCTCTGCCCGTCTTCCATTCCAGTCAAAATAATTAACTCAGGGTTCTGGGACATTCCTTCTCATCAGCATCTCTGCTTTCTCTGCTTAGAATAACATAGGCAGCCTTCCGTGACTGTGCATGCTCCACTCCTGTCTGTTCCCGAAGATCACACACACAGACCCCTTCTTCCAGGAAGCCTTCCTGAATACTCCAGATGGGAAAGCCATCCCTGTCTCTGGACCTCACACAATCAGCCTTTCATCACGGTAAGTCACAACCACATCAGCCATTTCTGATTCCTTGGGCACCCACAGTGGCCAGGAACCCAGTGCCTCGACGGATGCCCATGGACACGGAATGCTGAATAAGGACACTCTCCTGTTTACCTCAGTGCTTCACACAGACCCCTGGCCTGGGGCCACCCAAAGTGCTGCCTGCAGTGGCCTGGGGTCACTGGGGAGGCACCAGGTGGGCTGGAAAGCAAATAGCCTTCCAGGACTTCAATTAGGTGGATCCAAGAGGGTTCCATCGGACAGGCCGGGGGGATAGGGACAGGGGACTGGGAGGCCACCAGCTCTGACGGATTAGCTCAGATCCTCTGCTAGTCTTAGGACACCCACTACCGCGGCCTCACTCTGCCTGGCAGCCCTCAACCCCCAACCTACCCCTGGTCTTGGAAGTCCTCAATAAAAGGTCAACTAAATATGAGCATGCCCGAGGATGCCTAAATGCAGGCAAAAGTGCACCTCTCCCCACTTCCCCTGTTGATCCCCTGGCCAGCCTGCCTTGCCTGGTCCTTGCCTTGACCCTGGGGTCAGACTGCTAGAGGGAGGATGAGATGGGAGGTCAAGTTGGAACAAGATGGTGTGTGTGGGGGTGGGGATGCGGGGGGCACTTTGGGGAGCATCTCAGGGTGGTAGGCAGGATAGAACACGCTCCCTGACCAGCCCTTCTAGATGGGATTGCCAAGGTCCCTGGAGGCAGAAAGGAAGCCTGTGCCGGGCAGTGGGAGTGGGAGCAAAGCTCTGGCCCAGTCCAGTCCCAGGGCTGGCGGGGAGTCCTGAAGGATAGGCCTCAACACCTGTCATTATTTGTCAAGTGTTGATGATCTCATGTTCTCAGCTTGGGGTTCCCTCAGTCAGGGATGAGGCTGATGAGTAGGCAGGTGAGTAGGGAGGACATGAGCCTGCCAGACTGGCCCTTCCTAAATGCTCAGGACTAGGACAGGCCGTAGGTGTGTGGAAGCCAGGAATGAGAACCTTCCTTGCCCTCTTGCCATGTGAGCCAGCCTCCGCCAGGCACACCTTCCAGCTCCTCCCTCCTGAGCCATGGCCTGCTTATGAGGGACCCCTGCAGTCTCCCTGTGAGCCACGCCTTGGTCCAGCTGTGTCCACCTCGGCCACTTCTCTCCCTCCTGGCCAGGGCTGGGCATGCGCAGCGCCTTCCTGGAACCAGGGTTTGTGGTGCGCTTTCTGATGGGGAAGGAGGGCGGGCTCAGCCTGCCGGCTATGGCTGGTGTGGGAGGGGAGGCAGGGAGCACTCACACACACTACCCGAAGGAGGCTAAGGCTGCCCTCTAGCCCACAGAACAGCTTCCCACCCACGGTCCTCTCTGCCTGCTCTCTGGAGCCCTGGGCAGGGCCATAGGGACAGGGAAACAGTGGTCTGCATTGGAAGGACTGATGCTGAAACTCCAATACTTTGGCCACCTGATGTGAAGAGCTGACTCATTAGAAAAGACCCTGATGCTGGGAAAGATTGAAGGCAGGAGGAGAAGGGGATGACAGAGGACGAGATGGTTGGATGGCATCACCAACTCAATGGACATGAGTTCGAGCTAACTCTGGGAGATGGTGAAGGACAGGGAACCCTGGCATGCTGCAATCCATGGGGTTACAAAGAGTCGGACACCACTGAGTGACTGAACAACATATCCCAGGCCTAGTGGGCACTGCCCCTGGCCCTCTCCTGCAGGCACCTGTCCTCTCCCCATCTCAGACCTGCCCCCTTGGGTGATGCGCACACAGGTACAGCAGGACTGGGGCAGGTTTGGTTCATTTCAAATCCTCTTTATTTCAGAATAAGCATGCTTGTATGTACAGGAGAGGGAACTAGGGAGCCAGCACACACGGCACGGAGAGGGGAACACGCGCTCCAGTCTCACCACGGCCAGGACGGGCCTCTCCCTCGTCTACCCTGGGGCCTCCTCTTCCTCTGCAGGGAGCCCTGTCCTGGGCTACCTGGCTCCAGAGGGCTTGAGGGAGTAAGTGGGGCCAGGGAGTTGGCGTCTCAGGACCCTGATCTGTGGGCTGCTCGTTCCAGGATGGCACTAGGCCGGGCTGCTTCTCCCGGGAGCTGGGCTTGGTGGGGGAATGGACCAGTGGCGGTCTTTTTCCCTTGGTTTGGGGGTGTCCTATCAGCAAACCCCATCGCATCCTCTCTGACCTACAGGAAGGCCCTGCGCAGGGGAGCAGAGGCTTGGGCTGTTTGGGGGGTGGCAAAGGTTGCGGTGAAGGGCAGGGGCAGAGTGGGTGCAGGGCTGCGGGGCTGGGCCCGGGCCGTCAGCACTGGGCCGGGCAGAGAGCACAGCTGCTGCAGGTGACGAGCAAAGGTGCCCCCCAGCACAGCTATACATTCTCAAGCATCACCATGGGGCTCACATGCCAGATCTGTGTGGGGGGAAGGAGGGAGGGGTCAGGCCTGCAGGGAATGGGGGGATTCCAGACAGCCTCTTTCTTAGCTTTTAACGTTAAGAATTTGGGCCGAAAGGCCATGGTGCCAGTTGCGTAATTTGGCAAAACGTGGGCTGTTACGTTCCGTTTCAAACCTTTCCCTGTGGCACAGAGAGAAACAAAGAGACAGAGACAGAGAGAGAGAAAGGAAGAAAGAAGGGGTTAGGGGATGTATCCGCCATCACCCTGTCTGACAGCTGGGGCAGAGGGCATGGGAGGGAGGGTTCAGCTTGGAGAGGCTTTGCCACCCATGGGGTAATTTCCAGGTGGTTAGGCCTGTTTGGGGGCAAGACCAGAGTTACAAGGACCAGGATGGATGGCCTACTGTCCCTGACTTGAGTGAGCCATGGAGAAGGGGCCTGGCTAGAGGACCTGAGGGCAGGCGGGGCACCGGGTGGGTGGGGGGTCTCCAGGTTCTCCCTGGCCCGTGTGGTTAGGGCTGGGCAGGGCTGCTTTGGCTGTGGGCTCTTGGGACTGAGCACAGTCCCAAGGCAGGCAAGCGTTGCATGGTCTCTGTCCCCTAGCTGGGCATCAAGAAGGAGGAACACCTGTCCCCACGACAAGGCTGGGTGAGCAGACCTGCCAACTCCCTGTGCTGCCCCAGTCTCTGCCAACCATTCTCTGTCCCCAGAAAGAAGCCTCCAAACACCACCGACTAGCCCGCCCACCTGGGCCTGAGCACAGCCAGGCACACACGCGTGCACATGTATGTATACTCACAAGGCTCCCGGCACACACATACAGGGGCCGGGACTTCCCGCCACTTCCTGCCAGCAAGGCCTCTGGGGCTCAGCCCACAGCCCTCTTAGCTGAGGACATAGGACAAAGCAGGCAAGGAAGAGCCAGAAATACAGATATGGAGGGGAGATTGTGCCAAAATCCTAGACTTCCAGACCAGAGGGACCGCTAACGTCTTCCAGAATAGAGGTGCAAGTTGGTGGGGCCTCATCTAGCCACAAACACAGTGTGTTCAACCGGGACAGTGTTGGAAATTCATCTAAAAAATTAACGGCTACATCCAGATCATAGAATACTACTCGGCAATAAAAAGATGAATGAGCCACTGGTATACTCCACCACTTGGATGAGTTCCCAAAGAACTAGGAGGACTGAAAAAGCCCATTCCATAAGGCCTCAAGCTGTATAATTCCATGTACATAACATCCTTGAAATGACAATATTACACAAACAGAGGACAGAGAACAGATTAGTGGTTGCCACAGGTTAAGGACAGGGCGTGTGCAATAGGGAGGTTGAGAGTGGTCTGAAAAAGCAAGAGAGGGCGTCTGAGGATGATGGGAGCATTCTGCGTTGGGTGGCATAGGTGTCGACACCCTGGTGGGGCACTAGTTTCGCAAGATGCTAGCACTGTGGGTAAAGGCTATGTAGGCTCTCTCGGTATTATTTCTTATAACCACATGCCAATCTGCAATTGTATCAAAAAAAATAGTTTAACAAATGAATTGTCAGCATATAAAAATCAGAAAGATTGGCTTTAGGTCTTTAAAAGTCAAAGGATGGGGCGATGCTAGACTTACATTTCTGCATGATAACAATCCTGTGTCCCCAAGTGTACACCTGGCCACCTCCCCACACCTGTATTACCTGGCAGACTCCCCCTCTACACCTCAAGGCCTGCAAGTGGGTCCCTGTGTGAAGGTCCTGTTTGACAAGAGGGGTCCCCTGCTCACATATTTGCAAACCCCTGGTCCAGACTCTCCTAATACCACAGAGAAGCCAAGGCGCAAATACATCACATGAATAGCCTATAGTCACATGGAATCTCAGAGGCAGAACCATGATCTAAGCACCAGGCATCCCTCGCTATTGCCTCTCTGAGCGTGGGGAGAAGGGGGTAAAGACGGTACGAGCCCAGGCCCTGTGATGGGGCCCGCACAGCCCTGCCTGCTGACAGCACCAGGGGCGGCAACTATCTACCAGCACGCAGAGCCCCCAGGACACAGCTGCAGCCAGTTTGTCCAGCCAGGCCCGAGCCTTTATCATCAGCGCCCGGTGACACGGTCAGGGATGGTCCCACAGAGCTAGCAAGGCTTGTGAGTCTGCTCTGCTTGGAGCTGTTGGGAAATTCACAGCCAGCCAAGACAGGAGCAAGAAGATGGAGGAAGAGAAGAAAGGGGAAGAGACTGCAGAGCAAAAGGGGAAGCGGTCCCGGGAGACCCACGAGGGCTGCGCAGGTGACACCCAGGGGAACTGTTCACTAGAACCAACTTTGTCCTTAACACATGAAGGCCACGAAGAGACGCAGAGTTCTTTACTGAGGTGAGCATCAGGTAAACAGAGACTGAACTTACAGACAGCTGCACCACCCGATGGGGGCTGGGTCAGGGGGTGGGGTCTGAGCTCTGACCACAGCCCTGGAGGATGGTTGGGAAATGCGGTGGGACCCAGAGGCCTGGCAGATTCAAGCCCTGCCTGGGGTGAAACTAGGCTTCCCTGCACTCCCACCCCCCATCAACCTTCTGAGCCATCCAGGCGCTGGAATGCGCTCCTGGGGTCAGATGGAAGGTGTGGTGACCTTTCTGGGATTATAGGCTCTGCTACTTCAGATGAAGGCTGGGGGCCACACTACTACCTGTGCCCACGTGGAAACTGGCAGGAGGCTGCTGTTTAAGCCCACTTGACAGTTTGCTAAGGCGATGGGTCTTTCCTGGGAGAGGAACCATGTCCACAGCCGATACTCAGACTGCTCTGTGGCTCACCCTATGTCCCCTGTAAAGACAGAGTCCCTGGAGATTAGGCCCTGGAGCCTTGGAGGAAAGCTCAAGCTCAAGTTCAAAGTGTTAGTCGTGTCTGACTCTTTGCGATCCCATAGACTGTAGTCCACCAGGCTCCTCTCTCCATGGGATTCGCCAGGCAAGGGAAGACCCGGATTTGATCCCTGGGTCAGGAAGATCCCCTGGGGAAGGGAATGGCTATCCACTCCAGTTTCTTGCCTGGAGAATTCCATAGACAGAGGAACCTGGCGGGCTACAGTCCATGCGGTTGCAAAGAGTCAGACATGACTGAGTGTGGGTTTCCATTTCTTCCTCCAGGAGATATTCCCAGCCCAGAGACTGAATCCAGGTCTCCCACATTACAGGCAGATTCTTTACTGTCTGAGCCACCAGGGAAGCCTTACTTGCTACCAGGTACCAAAGACATTGCCACAGTGCCAGGAGCCAGGGCCCAGGAGGGGAGGAGGGGAGGGCAGGGTAGGGTGGGGCTCTGAGCTGCCCTGGGGCTTGGTGGGGGCTGCCCCAAAGGTGGAGAAGGGGCAGGTGAGGGGCAAGTGTGCAGGTCCCCTGACATGCAGATTATACCTGTCCGGGAGGCCACCCAGTGCCCTGCCTGGTACAGAACAACTGGCGTCCTGCCAGCTTTCCCAGCACGCAGCAACAGAAAGGAAAAAGCATCCCAGCAGACATACAAGCCTAAATAGGCTGCCCGGTGCCCAGGTTGCTGGGCCCCAGATTTACCAAACTCAGGCCATGCTGGAATGAGCTCCCTGGAAGCAAGGTGCAATGAAGCCTTCCTGGGGAGTGCAGCCTTTGTGAGAGACTCTCAGATCCCCCACTGTGAGTCAGGCTCAACTGGGAGCGGGAAAGACAGAGGCCGTGTCTGCCCTCAGCCAACACGATGCATCAGCAAGGTCTGGGGTACAGATTCCAACTTGGGAGGAGGGCCGGATGCAAGTGGGGTTCAGCCCCTCAAGGGAGCAAGATCTCTGACCAGCTTGGACTCAGGGTAGGCAGGGGTAAGTGCGTTCCCTACTGCTCAGATGGCCTCTCGGTTGAGCCTGGGGCCCCAGCTGGGACCAGTGGCCAAAGTCAGTACTTTGGGCATTAATCACAAACAGAACCGAACCACAGCACCCGTTGTACCCCATCTCTCACTGCCCGGGCCAGAAGCTGCTTGGCATTCAGCAAAATAAAAAAGCCTACTTTCCTCCTTCGGCCGTGGGGAGAAGGGGCATTTGGTGGGGTGGCTGTAAGGACAAGCTTCCAGAAATTAAAGTCAGGAAAAGGGAGAAGGGGAGGAAGCTTAGGCTCCTCCAGTCCCAGACAGAGGCTTCCTGGGGGCCCAGAGCCTGCACTGCAGGGTCCAAGACTCAGAGGGAGGGGCTGACAGCGGTGCAGAGCTGTGTGTGGCGGGGTGGGTGCTGCTTTCTTAGGGTGGGTCGAGGTCCTTGACTGAGGGAGGAAGAAGGCTGAGGTTTCTTCTTGGGCCCCTCTCTTCCAGATTTCCCTACAAGGCTAAGAGAGAGACTCCAAGTCCTGCAGCAGAGTTCTTAAGACACCCTGCCTTCTCAAGGGATCTGAATGGAGTTTGTGGGCAATTAGACCGCAGGGTGGGGAAAGGGCCTGGTGGGGAAAGACAAGCAAGCCGAACAGGCCCCAAGAGATGCTTCTGAAAGGAGGGGAGGGGAAGGCCCGCGCCGGACCACCGTGAACACTGCCTTTTGTGTTCTCAGTGACTTCGCAGAGCCTACAAGTATTCCAGGGAGAACACGTGAGACAGAGGTTCTCTACCCATGCTAAATGTGCAGAACTCCACCTTCCAAAGGGAGCCTGGTTACTGAGATGCAGACTGAGAGTGACCGGCCCCAGAAACATAGAGTAACCGGAAGTGCTGAGGAGGGGTGATGGGGGGCTGGAAAGGCAGGGCAGGCCCCTCCTGGCTTCTTGACGGGAGGGACCTGGAGATCTGTGAGCAATTTGCGATGTGTGCTGTAGAGCCGCTCCATCAGACCTTCAGTAAAGACCACACTGCTCACCGGAGTATCTCTGAGCGGCACTCAGAGGAGGCGGTGGGATAAACACAGGAATGACGCAGGAGCAGAGGAGCACGGGGCGGAGAGAGCTGACAGCTTAGGTACGCCTCAAATAGCTCGATACTGCCTTTTGTGCTAAATCAAACACCATCTCATTTCAGGCTCTTTACAGACACACTGCAGGCACCGACAGGTTAAGAACCATCACGGGAACCGCATGCCATTGTTAGCAGGCCGGGGAGGACCACACTTCAGGCTTAGACGCCCCAGCCAAAGAGTGGGAGCAACTTCAATTGGCAGAAACAGAGGCTCAAAAAGAAAATCCACATCAACTCGAGCTGACCCCCGAGTCCCACTCTCCACGTGGACCCGTGGCCACTACACGCTGGTTAGCAAAGACAGAAAGCTTGGCCCAGGGTGGAAAGGCACCTCTGAGCCCCAGCCCCTCACATGGAGGCCACCACGGGACGTGCCGGCCCAAGGCAGGCTCTCCCAGGAAGGACATGCAGACAACACATTTGCTTCTGGAAGTGTAAGCACAGTCACACTGGGCCCCATGCCTGCCCATGGAAGGCCCTAGCGGGTTCCAGTGGGTTCCAGGGCAGTGTGCCCACCTCATGCCCAGGGCTTGGCTTCCTTGCAGCAGCTGTGGTGCTGTGAGCAGTCTGTGGAACTGGTACCTCAACGTGGGTCTGGACAAGTGAGTCCAAAGGCCAGGTGCCCCAGCCCAGCATAGCCCTCCGCGTGCCAGCTAGCTTCCCAGTGCCTACCCTTCAGACTCACAGGGGACAGGCCCTGAGATGAGTGGGCAGGCCAGGCAGCCAGCCCGGTGCCTCATAGAAAGAGATGCCCTCATTCTCAACAGCCCAGCAAAGGCCAAAGCAGCCCTGTCCCTTGCCCAGGGAGAGAGCCGGGAGAGCCCAGCGTCCTTGCTCGTGCAGCCTGGGCCAGGGGGATAGAGACTCAGCTCCAGGCACCCACCTCACTGACCTGGGACACACACACCCCAAGCCAGCATCTGCCAGAGCCCCTCAGGGGCTGGAGTTTTCAGATGCATTAACTTGAGATGTTCCTTCTGTGAGTTGTGTGACCTGGGGGCTGCCCTGGGAGGGATGGGGTTAGGAGGGCCAAGGCCACAGAGCCTGAGTCCAGGCACTTACCTTGACCTTCGCAAAGCTTCTTCATCAGGGTCTTGCACTGTGGGTAGGAAGTTGCAGATCAGGAGGAATCACATGGAACATCAGGAACAAAAGCTACTGGAGCTTGTGGGCAGAGTCCCCACCCATGATGGGACACTTACCGCCTCCTACCTGTGACCTCTGGGAGGAAAAGGCTGTGTGCTGGGCAGAGGGCAAGGAGGAGAAAGGGGGCCTTAGAAGAAGTGGTGCAGCTGGGAGGGAGTGGCCAGAGGTGTGGCCTGTAAGGTTCTCTCTTTTTTTGTTTAATATTTATTTATTTATGTATTTGGCCGTGGCAGGTCTTAGTTACAGCATGCGAGATCTAGTGTCCTGACCAGGGATCAAACATGGGCCCCCTGCATTGGAATAGTGGAGTCCCAGCCACTGGACCGCCAGGGAAGCTCTGCTAGGTCCTCTTAAACCAATCCAGGCACTGCTGGAGTCAGGGAGCAGAAGGCTGATGTCAACATGCCTGCCCCAGGGGGCCAGAAAGGGCGCAAGAAGCCACTATCTATCAAGGCCAGCTCATCTTCCAGGATAGGGGGCTTGACTCCCTGGCTTCTGTGGGACAATGGCGTAGGGCCCAGGACCCTCATGGCCCTTCAAAGTCACCCCTTCCTGCCCCACCCCCAACAGCCCTCCCTTACTATATTCTGTCCCCGTCATCTGGGCCAGGATGCGGAAGGAGCGAGACTGTAGGTTGGAGGAGCGGCGAGCCCAGTCATCAGCCTCATCTTCCGGCTTGTTCTGGTTCTTAATCACAGCCTGATACACTGGAGAGGCGCTGTCCACGGTGAGGTCTTTGATAGGAAGGCTCCTGCAACGCAGAGAGAGGCCGTGGGCGAGGGCAGGGCTGGAGCCTGCTCCTGGCGCCTGCACCTTCCCCACGTCACATTCCCCTGGCACCCGACCCCAACACCCCCAAGCCTGTTGGCAGCCCCCCTACTTGTCTGAGCCCACCGTTGCCTTTCCCCACTGCCATCTGAGAGCCTGCAACAAGGGCTTGGCCTGAATCCTCAGTGCTCAGGGAGGTCACGGTGAGTCAGTGAATTCCACTCATGGAGGGTCAGGAGGCTCAGACCCTCCTGTCAACAACCCGCCCCCCCCCCACCCTCCAGTCTATCTCCAGACACAGGTCTGAAGATACCCGCCCCTCTTGGGAGCTGGATCTCCTTGACGGAAAGCAGAGGCAGAAGACGGCTTCTGGAAGTAATTTTGACCTCCCTAAGCAGTTCCTGAGTTTGGGGCTGGGTGAGGACAGGGTCCTTGGGGACTCGGAGGCTTCCTCCAGGTCAGTCCCTTGGCCTCCTCAAAGCTTGGGGTCCAAACTGGGAGCCAGCACTGCCGTGACTTCTCTGGAAGGACTGTGGGCTCCTGCTCCGCAGAAATAAGCAAGCTCGGAGAGGATGTGGTTGGACAATCAGACAACTGGGCCCCAGAGGCCCAGCATCACCCAGGGATAGTGGGGTTTCTCGTCCAAGGGAGCTGGGAGTGGAGTTGTGGGGAGGGTCACCAGTCCTCTGCCCCAGGGGAGCACAGCCTTTTGAGGGGGACCTGGTGACCTTCTCTGAGACCCCTAAGGTCTGGCATATGGTAGGTGCTCAAAACTTAGTTGAATGAACAAATCCTTGATCTGAACCAGAAGGAACTCCAGAGCCCCTTGAGTACGAGGTCTATCAGCCCAAATCAGACTGCAGGGCAAGATACATTCAAAGCTTTGCGGATGACCACTCACCCAACCAGAGAGGGCTGGGGGATCCAGGCTGCCCAGTCCACTCTCTGGGGAGTCAGGGTGGGCTCAGGAGAAGCTCAGAATAACAACAGCCTGCTGTGGACTGGTGGCCCAGCTCTCTCCTCTTACTGACGCTGAAACTGAGGTCCAGAGAGGCCGGCTGACTAGTTCCAGGTTATGTCATGTAGGGACCCCCATGGAGTTAGAACCCAGGCTTCCCAGCCCCCAGTTCAGCCTTCCTTCCATCAGACTCTCTGCAGCAACAGGCTCAGGAAGGCCACTTCTGCCCACTGGGGATCTGCACACCCCAGGTGTTCCCCACCTGGAGAGATGGCCCAGCCCAGACACTCCCCCTGTCTAGGCGCACCCTGCCTGCTGCTATGGCTGCCTTGACCTCTCCCCCCATCCCCCGAGTGCTGGCTAGCTGCAAAGACGACTCCCCCAGTGCTTCCGTCATCTACCCTCTCGCAAGGAGCTGGACAGAAGAAATGGCCTAGTCTCCCAGGACTGGTCCCCTGTGTCGGCTCAGAGTGGGCTACACGAGCAGAGGAGGAGGAGGAGGACAGACGGTAACTGACCAAGGCGGGGTGGAGCTCCCCTACTTTCCTGAAGGCTTTGCCCTGGCCCAGAGAGCTGCAGGTCCTGGCAGCCTGTGGTTGGGATCAGATAGGGAAACCAGCAGATCCCTAGGAGGTCCCAGCCAGGGAGGAGACTGGGAGCAGAGGAGAGGCTGGGATCTCACTGGGGAGGTCATCTCTAGCAGGGAGGAGTCTCAAGGGGACCTGAATCAGCTGGAAGGCTTTTGCTGCTATTTCCCTGGAATGTTCCCTTGAGGGAACATATTTCCCTGTTCCTTCCATAGCTCCAAGGGCTCAAGAACGAGAGCCCCAGAAGTGAGTCCCTTAGGAGTCCCATTGTCGGCTTCCCTTCCCACAACACTGTGCAAAGACCAGGGACTTGTGGTGCTGTCGCAACAGACACTGGGAACCAGACGAAGGAACTGCTGTGCCTTTGAGAGTCTGGGCCCAGACACAATCTATGCAGAGGGGACAGGACAGGCCCTGCAGTTCTAGGACCCTGGGTCGGAGGCCACTCTCTGGAGCCACTCCCAGAATGAATTTCTTACTACCAAAAACACTCCACAGTCACTACAACCTCAAGGTCACCTGTGGGCATTCACTCCACTGTACACTGCCCCCAAGTCTGACTCTGGTTTCATCTCCTGTGGGTGGTCCTGGTAGGGCCTGGCTCCTTCAGATCCACCTTTCATGAGGATTCTGGGGAGTGGCCTCCAAGAGGCCCCCTCATCACCCTCTCCCTGAGTAATGGCTTGATGTGGATTCTGACGTTCAGGTCTACACCGTCCCAGTGCAGACCAGAAAGGCTGGGGGGAGCCCCCACGAAGCACGGCAAGCAGAACATGAGCCCTAGCCAGGGTGGTGTCATTGCTCTGATTTCCACGTCTGTAGTGATGGTATCTGGGGAAACCCCCGAAGACAAGTACTTGCCTGTAGAGGCCGCAGGCATGTCATTTACCTGTGAGGTGGGTGTGAGGAAGAGTGTGGACAGAGCCACGGTCCTCAGCACATCCCACTAAACCCATACACCATCCCGCAACCAGACAGACGGACGACGGAACAAATACTGTGGGGTCTACTTACGCCAGTGGTGACGCCCTGCCAGGCAGAGGAAAGCCCAGCAGTGAGTGCGTGTCCATCATGGGAGGGCGGGGGGCGGCGCATACACAAGGGAGCAGGGTTAGGATCAGAAATGAGTTATGGGAGCGGGCGGATAGAGGAGGAAGAGAGAGAGACAAAAAGAAAATGTCAGTGAGGAAGGAATCATGGAAATTAAGAGCAGAAACGGAACACCTTATGGCAGACGGGGCACCACGGCAGCATCAGCCCAGCAGGGCTGAGTCAGAGGGAAAGGAAGCGTGTTGCTTCCCAGGCTGGCAAGGGAGAGGAAAAGGATGGGAGGGAAGGTGGTAGGAAGGAGAAGCCTAGATTAGATCAACGGTGCATCATGTTAAAAAAAAAATTACAGCATGGCCATCTTAGAGGTAAAACCAAATGAGAGCAGTCTTGCCCCAGGGTGCAGAAAACACAGAATCAGTGAACAGTAGCTCTTTGCCTATCTTCCACTGTGCTTCCCTTTGGCGAATATTACCATATTAAGATCACACTAAGGACGCACACGGCTAGCAAGTATTAGCAGGAAATCCCTGTTCACTCTTTGGCTTAACCAGACAGTCTTGTTTTCCTGGGCACCCATGAGCTAATGGTTGCATTTTAAAACTTGCATGGTCATATTTTCTGCTTTGAAAGATGGGATTAGATAAGTCAGCACTACCCAGAGAGTTCCACAAAGAACTAAAGCCCTGAGTCCGTGGGGTTTGAGATTCACTGCTCCAGGCAATGGCACCCCACTCCAGTACTCTTGCCTGGAAAATCCCATGGACGGTTGAGCCTGGTAGGCTGCAGTCCATGGGGTCGCTAAGAGTCAGACACGACTGAGCGACTTCACTTTCACTTTTCACTTTCATGCATTGGAGAAGGAAATGGCAACCCACTCCAGTGTTCTTGCCTGGAGAATCCCAGAGACGGGGGCGGGGGGAGCCTGGTGGGCTGCCGTCTCTGGGGTCGCGCAGAGTCGGACACGACTGAAGCAGCTCAGTCGTGAGCTCAGAAGCAGCAGCAGCAGCAGCTCCAGGGAAAGCAACCTCCGCCCCCTGGTGGCCCAAAGGAAGTACTGCGTGCCTGAGAGGGCCAGGCTCCCTCGCATCAGGAGAGCCAGGAAGACCACACCATTTTCTATCCATTGGCTTCTGGAGGCTGCACCTTAAACCTGCACACATATCATGGCCACGAGGACTGGGCTCTGCACAGGCCAAAGACTACAGGAGTTATCCGGGACTTTAGAATGCCTCTATCCCTCTTACAACATCTGGTTTTCCTAGCTTTGGAAAAAAGCACAATCATTTTAAGATTTCTTGCCTTGAGCTGTTACAGATCTTGACTCAGGGATAACATGTTACCCAAAGAGATAATCAGTTTTGAAAGTCAACACTAATGGCGTTCCCAAGTAGAGTACAGTATGGGTTCTGTGTATGTGTAAGGAAGAAAGAAAACAACAGAGACAGAAAAAGATGAGATTGAGACAGAGACAGATAGAGAGACAGAGAGGCAAACACAGAAAGAAACGCAGAGAAGAAAGGGACTAAGATAAACAAAGACAGAAATTCAGAAAGAGGGAGTGAGGTCCCCATTAAACTTTGCACTCTCACCAGTGTCATCCACAAATGATTTTTAGCCAACTCCTTCCCTACTCAGCCCTCAAGTTCCTCAACCGCGGTTAACAAGCAAATTCAGGAACCGGGGAGGTCCTAAGTCCCACCCACCTGAGCCTGGCTTCCCCTGGGCACACAGGAGGAGGCAGGTCCTGGGTGCTCCCCGGGCTCTGTGGCAGCGCTGACTGCCAACAGCATGGTGGGTGACTGGTCTGGAGGCCCCTTCCCAAGCAAGAAACCCAGGCATGTATTGGAGAAGAAAGCGACGACTTCCCCTCAAAGAATGGCTTAGCTGTGAGAGCCAGGGGTATCCAGAATGTGACCCCGGTTAACGAGATTCCAGAAGTCTCCTTCTAAACCAGCCCCCTCAGGGAGCCTGGGAAAATGCAGAGGCTGTGTGGAGCGCTTGGAGGAACCACCGCACGCTGTGTTTCTCTACCCTTCTCCTAAAGTTGACCGTGAAACTGACTGAAGAGCGAACACCATGTTCTGTCTGAAAGGCCCGGTCAAGGCTGGCTGTCTTCCAAGGGCTGTGCCCTGGGAAGCTCAAGACGGTAGAGGAAGACTGGTCCCGACGGCGCTCAGCGGCCCGGTGCCCTCCGCGGTGATGCAGCGGTGGAGTCGGCGCGGGCGGCGGAGGGGAGGCGCTTACCCGCTGAAGTCACTGCCCTGGGCCTGGGCCTGCCCGGCGATGGCGTCCATGATGGCGTCCTGGGAGTACATGCTGATGGGCGTGTTGTACTGCGCGTGGATGATGGTGGCCTTGCCGCCCAGCCCCTTCACCTCGATGGGCTTGTGGGTCGACAGGGCCGAGTCCTTCAGGGCGCTGGGGTTGAAGCGTTCCTGGTAGTCGGCGCTGGGGGAGTTCGGGGGAGGGGAGCGAGGGAGAGGGGTGCAAGGAGAGAAGGGGGACAGGCGGTGTTACACCGGTGAAGGTGAAGGCTGGTGGTGCAGGATGTGGAGAGAGATCTCCCTGAGCCTGATCCTAGGAAGGCTAACCAAGTTCCTCAGATCCACTTGCACTGGCTGGGTCTGGTCAGGAATATTCTCACCCTCCCCAGAGCCCTTTGCAGAAGGTGTTTCTTGCCCGTCTGCTCTTTCCCGGGTCAGTGGAGGCCCCCGCTAAGCCTGAGCTGGGGGGCGTGGAAAGATCTCTCACCACTCCCCCAGGGAAACAGACTGCAGAGGGTGGAGGTGGGATTGGGATTAGGGGACAAGAGCTGGGTCACGAGTCAAACGCAGCAGCAGCCGAAGCAGAGTCCGGAATGCCCCAAAGGCAAAAAACAGCCCCACTGGGCACCCATGGGGATTCTGAGCTTGGTTCCTCCACGAAGGGGCTCATCCGGGGTCCCCCTGGGGCTCTGCTCCTTCAGACTCTTCAGCCCGTGTGCTTCTTCCTCGGAGCAGGGCTTAGGTGCTCAGGGCCCCCAAGTCCAACGCGCTGGGCAGCCCACCAGCTTCTACCCATCAAGACTTTTCCCTTCAAAACGTTAAGTGCGCTCCGCAGACAAGGACAGGGCCAAGCGCAGCCCTTCTGAGGGATCCGGCCAGGCTGGACACGTCTTCAGGCTCACCGGGAACCAGCATCAGCACACACTCCACCCGGCAGCCCACCAGAGCCCACCTGCCTTCTTAAGCAGCTGCAGCAACGGATTGAGAGCACAATGGCCCCAGGCATCCGACGGGGCCCCAGCACCCCTCCCAACGCCTTCACTTCATCCTCGCGGCGTCACACACATGCAGCCTCGCTCAGGGACACGGATGCACCCTCACTCACGCATGCACGTACATGTGCCCATGCTGACACAGGCGCACGCTGTTCAGACCCCAGATACGCGGGCGCATGCTGGGATATGCAGGCAAGCGCACACACGTGCTTTCCTGTGATACTAACTTGGCTGGAGAGTTGGCTACCACCTGGGGAGGAGAGAAAGAGCAAAGAAGACAGGACTATCAGAGTGAGGCTCCTGCCAGAGGGTTTGAGCATAAGGACGTAGGGATGGTCCTCAAACTGGCCTTTGTGGAGGCGGAGTCAGCCCAGACAGGCACTAGGTGAAGAGAGCGCAGAGAGAGGAGTGGGCAAAGCTCAGAGTCTGGATCATAGCCTTTCAGTTTGGGTCAGAGATGCCAACTGCAGCGTGGGTCCACAGTGCCTGAAGCTTTGCCTAGGAGAAGGGTTTTTTGGGTCCATCTTCACGGGTGCTCATTTACCATGTTCATGAATCTCCCACATACAACCTGGCCCTAGACCCTGGAGAGGAAGCCAAAGATGGAGACAGGACCAGCTCTGGCTGCTACAGGAATGGCCAAGGTCCCAGGTGGCTCCTGGCCAGCCACACACAGCCTCTCTAGACTTGTCCTTGTTGAATGAGGGGCGGCTCTGGGAGTGCTGCTCCCTGAACAAGAGCTGCCGTGGTGCTGGGGTGTGTACAGTGGGGTTTCTCACAGCCCTGGGAACATGTTCTCTTTGCCAGAGGAGGGGCAGGCAGCTCTGGACACACCTCCTGGGGCACAGTAGTAAGGGATCTGTGCGGTTTCCAGTAACCACCCATAAAAGCCTGTGGATGGGCAATGATTCAGGATGGAGGAGTAGGGAAGCCTGGGAGAAGTGTGGGCCCTGGCATTTGGCAGGAAGGCCCCCAACCAAGACAGCCCAGCTTGGACACTACAAGTGGGACCCCTCCCTCACTCTTATCTAAGAGCCAGCCTCCTGGAGCATCGTCTCCTTGAAAGAGGCTTTGCCTGCCTTATGTTTCTTTAGATGCAAATTCCTTGCAGTGACAGACGCTGGTCAGAAATCTGAGGGGAGAAGAATGCAGAAAGTGGCGCCCCTGCCCCCACACTCTGCCACCACTCTGGACTCTGGCTGGGAGAGCCTGGGCTTCCATTGGCCTGGCCTGGCCTGGTCATCTCTTGGCCAGGATCCTGGGGATCCAGACCAAAGTCAGGGAGATCCCCCAGTCCCAGGCTCAACCCTGTCTCAGAGCTGATAAAATTCCCTCTGACCTCCCAGGCTCAAAATAGCTGCCAGTGGAGCTATATTAGGAAAGGGCCAGCACAGATCTCCCATTCCTTCTCCATTTTTGGCCAGTGCTGACAGCTGCAGGGCCAGCTTTTGCCCTGACTGGCCCAGTGTCCCCTGTAGAGGGCAGTGTTGGCCTCAGGGGAGGCTTCTGCCCTTCCCCGCCCATGTAGCCAGTTCCTTGTTTAGCCCCCTGCTTAACTTGCGCCTGAGAACCTGAAGGCTGGGATGCCTGCAGCAGACATAGCTCAGAGAGGAGCACCCAGGTCTTGGGGAGAATGAGCCAAAGCTATGAGGCCGGCCTGGGGAGGGGGCCCTTGCATCTACTGGCCTGAGGGACACTGCTCTTCAGTACCAGCCCCAGAGATGAGGAGGAGGAGGGGCTGCAGGCCACGCTGTGCTTGCACCCACTCTGTTCCTCTCCATTCCTCCTAAGGGGATACAAGGTGCCAAGGAATCACCTTGCAAGTTGCCCAGAGAGTAAGAGAAGGAACTTCCTTGTGGAGCCAGACAGGATAGAATTCAAATCCTGACCTTTCCTCTTCCTAGTGCTATGACTCTGAACAAGTTACTTACCTGTCTTAGCCTCCGTCTCCTTATTCATAAAACTGAGAGGGTGGTGCCCACCGCAGAATGAACAGAATCCTGAATGTAAAACCCTCAGCATGGGTTAAGAACAGAATGAAAGGACAGAGGGCTTAGCATTTGCCAACCCTGCCTCCCGTGAGCTGTCAGACACGGCAAAAAGTGGTGGCCTTGGCCCTCGGCTACCCCTGGTCAGAGGCCCCAACCTTCCTGCTGGGGCCGTAGCATCAGCTTTTGCTTTAAATGAGGCACGCACCACACTCCCTCTCTAGCCCATTTCTTCTTCAAAGAAACTCTTGTGCCCTGATGCTCTGAGTGTCAAGTAATAATTTGATAGTTGTCAGGTTCTGAGAAGCCAGTGCACCAATGGGAGGGCACCTCGGGAGTCATGAGAAGCAGGAATGGGGCACGCAGGTAGGTCCCTGTCTCCACGCAGGGAGAAGTCAGATCGACCGGCGTGCCAGTCCTGTCTGCCACTCAATAGCCAGTGACCTTGGGCAAATGACTTGCTCTCTCTGGGCTTCTACTTCCCAGTTATCACATGAGGGAGTGGTACCCACCTCTGAAGCTGCTGAGAGAATTGTGTTAGACAAAGCATATGGACTGTTAGTCAGCCCCCAACCTCCATGGATGGTTCAGTGAGCAGAGACCTTACCATCACTGCAGGTGGGCAGAGGAGGTTTAGATCCACCAGAGCCTGACCTCCCTGCTAGGGAGCTAGTCCCAAAGAGGGCCAGGAAGACCCACCAGCCTTCTCAAGGCAGGAGAAGGGCACCACTTCTACTCTGTCTTTCCCTCAGCCTCCTAGCAGAAGCCCCTTACTAGAAAAGGCCTGGGGTTCGAAGGCTTTGCCACCTTGGTCCAGGGAAGCCAGGATCCAAGTGCTCAGACTATTGATCACCCAGCTTCACTTGGAAGCCCAGAAAGAGCTTGGGGCTCTGGGGAAGCTGGAGATCCCCAGGGAAGGAGCAAGCAGGTGCAGTACAGGTACCGTGTACAGCAAGGTCACAGGAGGGTGTGGGCTTGGATCAGACTGACCCAGATCGCCATGCTGACTCATCAATGTGCCTGCTGCATGGCTCCAGGCAATGATGCCAGGTAGCATGTAGAGAGTGTGCCAGAACAGAGCCCAGTACTACACACGTGTGATCTCCTTCAGTCCTCCCCATAGTTTAGGTGTATGAACAGCCTCATGGAAGAGCCCTGAACCCCTGACCACTGGGCCGTATGCCTTGACTCCGCTTGCTCTGCCTCTAGTCCGGAGATGACACCAATTGCATGGGGCCGTGGGAGAAATTATAATGAGATAACAAACATGCCGGGCTTGGCAGCGAATGCATGCTCTGCTTGGCAGCTCCCTACCCTCAACCTCTCCACAGTGCCCACTCAGCTCTAGGTTTTTTTAATTCCTGTGCTCCAAGAGTCCCATCAGTTAGACCTCAGGGGCCAGGGGGTGGCATGCTGTTCTCCTGCATGGCTCCTTTCTCCTCAGAGTCCTGCTCCCTTGCTTCCCCACCCTAGTCAGAGTTGTTCCTGCCAACCACTCCCCTCACCCCACTGCCCAATCTCTCTGTACCCAGCTCAGGTACTCCCTCCTCCAGGCAGCCTTCCCAGACCACTACCAGACCTAGAGAACATGCCCTTCTAATCCTCAGGGCTCCCAGAAGGGTGGGATCAGTGCATTCCCTGGCAGCAGAGTACTTGGAGGTATTAGGACAGGCTTTGTCCTGCTGTGGTGGGTGGCCTGATGTCAAAGTTTGGGGAGTCTGAGGCTCTTGCATTCAGGCCCATCTCGGCCACTTAGTAGTTGGGCAGCTGGACCCTAACCTTCTCTGAGCCTCAGTTTACCTCTCTGCAAAATCTGACACACCACGCTGGCTTGTGTAAAGTAATGAGGACAAGTGTCAATAGGCTGACTGCGTTCAGGGCTTTTAGCCTGTGCTGCCTCATGGGCTTGGAGCTGGCCGCAATGAGACCAGTCCCCACTCTACCCTGATCAGGCCTCTACGAGCACTGAGGACCCAGGTGGCCCCTGACCACCAGCGGAGAGCTGTGCGCCCGTTACCTACCCTCCTAGGAGTCCAGCACCTGAGGCCTTCCCTCGGCGGCTCATCTGATACATCTGAGCCATCTCCCTCAGGGTCTCTGCTGAGTACAGGCCAATGGGGTTGTTATACTGCCTTGGCTGGCTCGAGCCCAGCGGGGCTTTCGGGCTGAGCGAGTCCAGGGCCCCCTCCAGGCTGATCTTGGCCCCGGGGCCGCCCCGGGGAGGGCCGGGGTCAGAGGCCTCCGTGTGTGAGGAGAAGACGGAGGTCTGAGAGAAGGAGGAGCTAAAGATCTGCCCGAGCTCCGGGGTGCCTGGGGTGCCCGGGCCGGCCCTCGCCTCGGGGTGGGGGCTGGCTGCTGCCAGGCTGCTGTTCGTGTCCAGAGCAGGGTCCTGGCAGGGCAGCGCCATGCAGGGGAGAGAGAAAAGAGCAGTTAGAGGCCACACCCGCCCCAGCGCTTCCACGTGGACCTGAAACAGAGGGGTTAGTGCCAGCGCCCCGCAGCCCACCGCCCTGCAACCTGCAGCCCCCTGCGCCGAGTTCGGGGTGGGGAGACGGCCTGAACACCTGGAGAAGAAGAGTTTTCTAAAAAAAAAAGCAGGGTGAGGCATATGGCTCCTGGCCCTGATGCTATCATCAAACTAGACTAAATGCAAAGCCCCACACAGAAAGCTAGGCCAAGCCAGCCTGCCTGTGGGACTTTAAGTAAGGGGGGTGTGGCCTCAGGGAACTGGGGGGAGACCCCTCTATCCTACATCTGTTCCCCTTCCCCTGTAGGAGGACACTGGTGAGCACAGCCCTGCCTCCTGCTCTGTGACCCCACGCTGCACGTGGCCAGTGGGACGAGCCTCCTGGGCTGGTGAATAGGCAGGGCGGACGTGCAGAGGGGAAGCTGCGGGAGGAGCGGGGCTGACATCTGCTTCCCTAGGTCTGCCTCTGCAGCTTCTCCTGAGAAGCACTCTGCCCACTTCCTCAATCTGTCGTCCAGCCCAGACCCCCGTTATCCTCTTCTTGCCTCTTCTCCCCACCCTGCCCATCAGCCACTCTGCCCTTGTGGACTGACAGGGTCAGTTTGAGGTCATTCAGGGCGGTGGGTGGAGAGTGGTGGGAGCGTGTGGTCCTGTAGGCTTGGTGGGCTGGCCTCCTGTGTTCTCAGCCCCTCAGGACTGAGCTGCTTGGAGGGAGCCAGGGAGGGGCCTGGGGCGAGCGGGTGAGGTGTGCCTGCTGCTGTGCCTGCCTCTGGGCCTCACCAGCACTTCTGAGTGCAGTACGTGCATGAGTGCCAAGTAGCTTCAGTCGTGTCCGACTCTGTGACCCCATGGAATGTATCCCACCAGGCTCCTCTGTCCGTGGAATTGTCCAGGCAAGAATACTGGAGTGGGTTGCCAACTCCTTCTCCAGGGGATCTTCCCAACCCAGGGATCACACCCACATCTCTTGTCTCCTGCAGGAGACAAGGCAGGCAGGCTCTTCAGCTCTAGCACCGCCTGGGAAGCCCTTGCGTGCAGTGCATGCTTAGTCCTCGGTCATGTCCAGCTCTCTGCAACCCTGAGGACCGTAGCCTGCCAGGCACCCCTGGGTGCAGCACAAAAGGAGCTCACAGTGAAAATGGTTCAGTTGTCTCTGACTCTTTGCGACTCCATGGACTTTACAGTCCATAGACTTCTCCAGGCCAGAATACTAGAGTGGGTAACCCTTCCTTTCTCTGGGGGATCTTTCCAACCCAGGGATCAGACCCAGATCTCCCGCATGGCAGGCGGATTCTTTACCCGCTGAGCCATAAGGAAAGCCCAAGAATACTGGAATGGGTAACCTATCCCTTCTGGGGATCTTCCTGATCCAGGAATCAAACTGGGGTCTCCTGCATTGCAGGCAGATTCTTTGCCACCTGAGCTACGAAGGAAGCCAAGGGGCAGGCAATTGGGAGGAGAAAGGAAAACTGGAGGGAGAGTGCCTGTGACAGAGGAGAAACCCTGAGGGCCAGTAGACCCCCCAGGGCTGAGAGCTTTTCCCGCAGTGACTGACTCAAACTGGGGCCTCGGCTTTCATGCCAGAGTCAGCCTCCTGCTAGTGCCCTCAGGATCGTGAGGGTCAGAGCCTTCTGGACACATGTCCCTTCCCTGAAAACACTGTGGACTAAGTAGATTTCCCATCAGCCCAACCGTGAGGCCCAGGTGTTGGCTAAGCACCCAGGTGGAGACCCCTACATTATCACGAAATGAGCATTTCGTCGGAGCTCGAACACATCTCTCTGGGAGCCTGCCCCAGCTCTGCCCCTGGCATCGCTGATTCTACCACCCTGCCTGAGTGGGGCCAGCAGAAGTTCAGGTAGGCAGACCAGGGCTGCACTCTAGGAACCATGGCTGAAAGTGGAGCCTGCCACCCACAGTCAGCACCTACCTTCTGGTGCGGGATCACTGGCAGAGGGGACTGGATCGGGGGCGCTGCCGTGGAGATGGGAATGGGACGCTTCGACCTGGAAAAGCCAGAAATAGGAGCAGGTGAAGACAGTTGTTCTCGGGGCCCAGACACCCACCTGGGCAGGGTTGGCGAGGGGAGAACATCTGAAACCCAGGGAGACGCGGCGTCCCCTGGGCCTGACCAGCAGGGAGAAGTCACGTCTCTTGGGTACTTAGCAGCCATGGGTCTCTGCTAGGTCCCAGGGAGGCTGCCTGTGCACAGAGAAAGCAGGGAAGACCCTGGCCTCCAGACCCAGCTGCCCGCACTCTGGCAGCGCCGTGCCCTATCCTCTCTGAGCTCCTCTGTAAAGTGAGGCACAGACGTGTGCTTGATGCCTTGGGCCTGTCCTCACTCTGGCCCAGGGGCTGTCCTCACTTCGCAGCGCAGTCTGGTAGCACAGGGTTTGGCCCGTGCTGGACAGCTCCTCTCCCCGGGATGCCGGTGCCCACACCCAGCCTCCGCCCCCGCCTCTGGAAAGCGCCCACCTACTTCTGCAGTGTGAGACTCAGGTTGTAGCTGGCAGACTTGATCTTGTTCTGGGCCTCCAGGTGGGTCATGGTATCTGTGTTGACGCCGTCAATGGCCACCACAAGGTCACCCTGGCTGAGCTGGGACTGGGCGGCCTTGCTGCCTGGTGTGATCTGAGAGGATAGCAAATGGAGGGTAAGCAAAGAAGGGTGACCTGAGGATGGGACAGTCCTCAAAGAAGAATCACCAGGGAATCATCCGGTAGAGGCTGGCCATTTTGTCTTTCATTCAATGTAGCCACCAAGCCTGCTTCCTCTTCTTGCTGCAAACCTGACATATTTCTTGGTGCTTTGTATCCGAGTGTGGTCACGAGACTAGCTCTGGCTAGCGGAATGTAGTTTAAAGCAATGCACATCACTTCAGGGCCTGCCCCTAGCAATCATCTTGCCATTCTCAATTCTCCCTGCTTGTCCGCTGACTAGATATAAAGGACCCAGAGGAGATCAGTCGAGCCACTAACTGAAAAGGACCTGGATCCTGGAGTCACTGCTTGGAGGAAAGATGACTAAGGAGCACTGAACTGGATGTTGCATGAATGAGAAATAAACTTTTGCAAGAGACCTGGGGGTTGTTTGTTACACCAATTAGCCTACGATAGCAACTGCACCCTGAAGACCCAGGGCATACTTCCTGGCTCCAGAAGAACTCAGATGCTGCCAGGCCAGCAGGCCAAATGCAGCCTCACAATAGCACCCTAGTGCAAGAGCCTAGTGCTGCACCATGACAGGTGTACAGAGAGGGCTGGCAGAATGTCAACCTGCCTGGGGGAGCAAGATCAGCTGGGACAAGGAACTCAGTGCTCTGTGGTTGGCTTCATATTCCCAGAGGCACAAATGTGGAGGCCAGTTCCCAAATCTTGCACTCTAGTGACATCACAGAATATTAGAGTCCGGGGGCCCCACCCCAGTGTGATCATGCAGAATGCCATGGGTACACCATCCCATGAGCATCACATGTAGTGTCAGGAAGGTTGCACTCCCAGGGACATTACTTGTGATGCTGAGATGGCTGAGACGCTACTCCCAGTGATATCACACACCATGCCAAGTTCTGCACATCCAGCCCCCCAGTAATACCACCCTGAATGTCACGGTGGCCTCCTCTACAGTAACATCACATGAAATGTGAAATTCTGGAGGGCCTGGTGACGTCACCTAAAATAGCTTTGTGGCCAGCCCCTAGTGACATTATAGACAGTGTCATGAAGCTTCACTTCTAAAAGTGTCTCATGGGATGTCATGGAGATGCTGACTCCACCCCCTGCTGACATCACATAGCATGACTTTGTCACCTGACCCCCATGACATCTTCAGGAAGCCCCCTGTGACATCACATGGGATGCCAGGCAGGCCTTGCCTCCAGTGACATCATAGGAAAGAGGAGACCCTGGGAGTCACCCCCCCACAATGAGCTGTGCCTGGAGGGTGTCCCTTGGCTCTTCTTCCCCGACATGCCCACCAGCCAGGCCTCCTGGCTTCTCTGGGCACATTCCAGTCACCTTTCTGGCTATACTCCAAGGACAAGGCTGGCTTCTAACATTGGCAGAAGCCATTATCTGGCCAGGGCTTGGGGACCAGCCTAGAAGGAGCCCTAAGAGGACCTGGGGACTGTCCCTGGATACCAGGCCTCATGGAACCCTGGCCAGATTCTGGACTTCAGACATGGATGGAAACCTCCTGCTAAGCCCCTGTGAGGGGCCCTGCAGTCACCAGCCCTCAGCCCATTCCTAGATGGGCTCTAGGGTAGGCCAGGAACCATGTGTGCTAACACAGGGATTATAGCAATTCTAGGCGAGTTCTTGCTAATTGTCATTGTCTTGCCATTTCAGACACAAGAGCTGTGGTAACTTCTTAAACACTGGCCACCTTGTGCCCAGAGCAACCTCCCCACCACTCCCAGAATCTGCTGAGATGAGGCAAGGACAATACAAAAGCAAATGTCTTAACTGTCAGGAAGCCACGCTGTCCAGTTTGCCAAGCCCCACCTGCTCTCCAGGCTCCCACAGGGGTGTCTTGAACCACGTGGACCATCTCAAAATACATGTTGCCTTTAGTCCCAAATCAATGGCCATGCAGAGCCTGCACTAGTGACAGGAGTTCGTTGTTTCCTTTGATTTAAATGGTTGAACAAAGGGTAAAAAAAAGATAACAAAGAAAAGCAAAACACTTTCTAGACTGAGAGGGGACTCCTAAAGGCAAGCTGAGTTGCCCAGCCAGGCCTGTCCTGCAAGAAAGTTACCTTCCCCTATACCTTCTAGCTTCACGTTCAGACCTCTGCTCTTCCTGGCATTGTATTATAGACACCTTTGAACACAGAGGGGCTTCCCTGGTGGCTCAGACGGTAAAGCATCTGCCTGCAATGTGGGAGACCTGGGTTCGATCCCTGGGTCAGGAAGATCCCCTGAAGAAGGAAATGGCAACCCACTCCAGTACTCTTGCCTGGAAAATCTGATGGATGGAGGAGCCTGGTAGGCTACTGGTGTCTCAGAGTCGGACACGACTGAGCAACTTCACTTTCTTCACTTTGAACACTGAAAGGTGGAACTAATTCTACGGTGAAAACTCAAATGCCCGCCGCTGCGGTTCTACTGTAGCATTTCACTCAACCTGCTGGTCATGTGTCCATCCCTCTCACCATCCATCAATCCATGTCATATTTGAAGCACTTCAGAGACAGTAGCAGATGCCAGCATGCTCCTATTCAGGGTAAACTGCAATGCCTCTGCTGTCTTAGTAGACTGCCCACAGAGCTCCCCCACAGCAGGACACCCCTGTGCTGGGGCTTCCCAACCCAAGGTTCCCCCAGATGCTTCTAGGAATCTACAGAGAAGGGGCCATCATCCTGCAACAGGGAGCTCCCAGGCAGGGTAGGCACATTCCCCAGAGGAGAGGGCCTCATGCCTACAGAAGTGATGCCTGCCAGGCAGGACCAGATCTGTGTCCAGGAGATCATGGTTAAGTGTGAACAAGGACACCAGAATGACATCCAAGAGATGCTGGTGCCAGATCAGCTGGAACAAACCACAGCCATCTGGAATGCCCTCCCTTCCAAGATGCCTTGAGGACATCTTTCTCCCTCAAGCCTGGGGTGCTAACACAATATCTTCCCAAAGGGCTCCCACCTCCCCCTTGCCTGGCACGGCCTGGCTCCCCCTCATCCTCGGGTAATGGACTTAAGTGATTCCCAGGGAAGAGCCCAGCCTCCCCGGACCTGGTCAAGAGCCAAACTCCCTGAGGAGAGCCGCCTAGCTGGCTCCAGCCTGCCCCTGGCGCCTCTCTCTCTGCACCTGTGTCTGCTCATCAGGGCTCAGTTGGCCTGACCTTTGGCTGCCCTGAGCAGGGTTCAAGACCCCCTCGGGCTGGTGGGTGGAGGATGCTATAATCCTCTTTTAGGAAGGTGTTCTGCTAGTTCTGCCCAGGTCTCCTTAGAGAAGAAGGCAGTATGGAGACAGGGACCCTGAGGAGGTTGTCCCTCAGCTCTGCCCAGGGAAGCGTCCTGCCCAGCAGAAGGTCAGGGCCACCCTTGAACCATCACACAGAACCTAAGGCGTGTGGAGAGTACAGTCCAGGCGCGAGGTACCCGTGTATCTCTTGTCTGACTCCCTAGCCCCTTCCCTCTACTGTCCTTGTCCCAGAAAAGACCCAAAGCTGCTAAATCCTTGAAGGATACATATTTTTTCTTTAAAGTTTTTATAGCCCCTTTGGAGAATTTGAAAAGCTCTTTGTAATGGTTATTTCACCCTCATTTTACTTTTCAACTTCTCCAGTCACCAGCCAGCTCTCAGTGGGGAGCCTAGCCACAGGCAGAGCTCCAGGACTAGGGTTCTCTCTCAGAAGCTTCTAGGATAGGCTTTAGGTGTTTAGAGGCCAAGATTGCCACCTAGCCCACAGGAGTGTTTCCTCCTTGCTGGGCCATAGTTTAGGGCATCCCAGAGTGGGCACAGGGACAGCTGGTGCCAGGGAGCAACTGTGGTGCCCGTGACCTTCAGGTGCCTGAGAGAAGCAGCAGAGCAAAGAGCATGGACTTTGGTCTGAGCCAGACCTGAGGTTGCAGCGCCCATCTCCGTGCCCTTTGTGTAAAGACAGCAACGATCCTGTTCTCCCGGAATTCTGGTGAGGATTTCATCCTTAAATGGGATATTATACAAGGACAGCGCAGAGCTGAGAAAGTTTCAGGGAAGCTCCTAAAGGAGGAGATGCGAGTGCCGCCCCCAGCCCCTTGCCCTGGAGTGTGCAGGAGTTGGGAGGCTGGGAGGCTGCAGCCTCCGACTCCACAGGAAACAAGATCAGGAGCTGGCAGAAGGTGGTGTGTGAGGGCCGGCCTGAGCATCAGCTGGAGGAGAGAGAAGTCCTCTCCAGGGCCCCGGGCAAGCAAGATGCCGGCTGAGGCTCTGACCTACCCCTGCGCCTGGCTCCTATTTCCCCAGCTTCCTGGTATCAGAGGGAGCCCCTGGCTCCACAGAGGTTCCTGGCCATCACTCCCAGTGTTAAAAGCCAGATAGGCCATGCCTTCTTTTCCATCTAGACCTACCAGTGTAGATGTGGCAAGGAACGGGGGGCCAGGGCAGGCAGGGGATGCTGTGGACTGTGCAACTTCCAGCATCCCCTCCTGACACCGCCACTAAGGCTGACGCCCCAGGGGATTTCCATGGAGCCCTAAGTGCATTTTACATTGTGTGATTAAATTACTGTCATGCCGTGCTCTGCTCCCTCTCCATCTGGCTTCCCCTGGGGCCTTGCTCCCTCCCTCACTCTCTCACTTCTGTCTTCTCTTGGTCCTGGTCTCCAACTCCACCCTGGCTGATAAAAAAAAGAGCACCAGAGTCTCATCTATGCTCAAAAAGCCTCTCCTTACACAGAGGATTTTTAGAGAAGTGAACATACTCTCTGTGATACTATAATGCTGGATACATGTCAGAATACATCGGTCGAAAACCATAAGATGTACACACCAAGCGTGAACTCTAATGTAAACTATTTGTTCTCTGTAAAAATGACATGTCAGTGTAGCCTCATTGGTTATAATATATGTACACTCTGGTGGGGGATGTTGGTAATGAGAGAGGCTGTACATGTATGTGGGGGGTGCCAGGCATGGGATAGGGAAAATCCCCGTATCTTCCTCTCAATGTTGCTATGAACTTAGAGCTGCTCTAAAAAACTGAAGACTTAAAAAAACAGCGTCTCCCTGTTCATGCCTTAGCTGCCTCAGTCAGTCCCTGCCATGTGTCCCTCCGTTTCTTCACTGCCAGGCTTCTCCAAAGAGTGACCAGCAGGCCTCTGCAATCTCCCATCCCCCTCACATCAGCCATCTGACTTTGGCCCCCGCCACTCCACGCATACCAGTGACCTCCCTGTGCCAAAGCCAGGGGTCACTGGGCCCTTTTCTAGCTGGCCACACACTTTACTGGCCTTCTGAGTCTCTCCTCTTATCCCACAGCTCTATGTCAAGAATGTTACACAGTGAGTCCCCAAGAGTCCTGGGACATGATGAAGACCGCTTCATGCCACTTAGGATGGTTCCTGGGAAGAGGTGGATCCGGGCTTCAAAGGCACAGAGACGCTGTATTTGGGAACAGGAGGGCCCTGGGTGGGGCCCTTGGCAATCATGGCTAGCCCCTAGATGAGATGAAGGTTCAGGGAACTGGGGAGACGTCTCCCAGGCAGGAGGGCTGCCCCAGCAAACCTAGCGGACCTCACCGAGGAAGCTGTACTCTTCACACTCGCTCCTCTCCCACACCTTCAGCCCAAGGAGCCCTGGGGGCTGCCAGTGAAGTTGCCCTTGTCCTGTGTCCTAGCCCAGGACCTCAGAAGGCCCGCTCCCCAGTACCTAGCCAGCCTCATACCCACTTTCTTCGGGGCCCTCCTGGGGTCAGGAACAGCTCTGAGCCCCAGGGAGAGGAAGCATGCTGGGAGAGGGTCTGGCCTGGCAACCTCTAAGCATGCATTTCCTTGCAGTGGGCCTCTGTCCGTTTACTGTCCCCAGTCCTGTTCGTTCCTTTGGGAAGACCCTGCCAGCCCCGCAGCAGCCCTCCCGAGGCTCGCCTGACCTTCAGCGCAGCTATAAACAGAACGGCTGTCAGCACCACTAGGTGCTGCCCAAGAAACAGCACCACGACCTTAAAATTCCAGGGATCGTCAGCGTGGCTGCCCCAGAATAGCCTCAGCCTGTCCTCCTTCCCGTCCCCGGGGACCCTCTGTTCACCCCACCATAGCCAAGAGACTCTGGCAAATACTGGAGCTCAGCAAGGGGCAGCGGCCACTGGGCTGGCGCCCCAGGTGAGCCTGCTGGGTGGGTGGGCGAGGCTGTAAGGAGTGGCGGCTTTGGAGCAGAGAGACAGGACCCCCCTGGGCCCAGGCTCAGCTTCCCTCACAAGCAGCCCTGAGGAAAAACAGGTGTATTTTCCTAAGTGTATATTAGAAAGCACTGGCACATGCGTGCGTTCCCTGATGCATTATCCCCATTTCACAGATGAGAAACCTGAGGCTGAGCAGGTGAACTCACTTTCTAAGGTGACCCAGCTGTGAGGAGCGGAGCCAAACAAAATTTTAACGTCTCTGCCACACAGTCAAGGACCGCAACACGCACCAAGAGGCAAGTCCCAGAGCGCGGCCCTAGCCGTGGCCTAGCCGCTCAGGTACTGGGGCTGGGTCCTCGGAATGTCTCCCTCTCTGCTCCCACCCCTCCCCCACTTCCTGGAGCACTGGCTGGGCTTGGGGGAGGGTGGGGGTGAGAGGGCAGCTCATGTTGCAGGCCCAGCCGCACCTGTCCAGGGATAAATAAAGGCATTTCCCCTCCACCCTCTGAGCCTCTCTCCTGAACCCATTTCTCTGTGGGTCCTCAGGCTGAGACTTTCACTGAACGGAGGACTTGAGGGGCTGTTATTGCTCCAAGGTTAATTCTGTGGGGCTGGTGGGCAAAATGGGGTACATACGGGAGTTACTACTCAGGCTGCAGGTGGCCAGCCTTCTTACAGGAGGAGATGCTGCAGACAGAGACGGCCCCACTCAGGGCTTTATTGCTAGTCCTTAGCCAGAGGATGAGGTTGCAGCCATGGGAGTTAGGAGTTACCAAGGATACAGGAGCGGGTGAGCAAGTTTGAACCTGTTAGTCTGGCTCTGAAGTGAGATGCCCATCCTAGCCCTGTCCGGGGGCCCACAGGCCTCAGGGTTATGGTGCGGGTGCCCCTGCTGAGAATGAGCTGGCCCGGCCTTTGCCTATACCCCGCACCGCCATCCACCACTGATGCCTTGTTTTTGGCAAAGACTCAGGCCAGGACATCTGTTGCCCCTCTATGGGAAGAGGATTCTTCCAGAGAGCTCTGGCCTTGTTCCCTTAGGGAAGAAGTTTCTGCTGCAGAAGGACCTTAAGTGCCCCAGCGAGAAAACGGCCCTGTTGGGAAGGTAGGGCTTTGTATTCCAAGGCCTGCACTGAGACCGGGACGCCCAAGCCCAGGGTATCAGCGGCTCACCAGAGGGTTTATCAAAAGGCTCCAAGCCCTGGGGAGGCCCCAACACCCAGCCCTGCATGTTTCATGATTTGGGGCATGCCCCTGAAGGGAGGTGAGAGGCCCACCCCCCGATGGCCTGCCTGAGCTGCGGGTTCTATTTTTAAAAGTACCCCCTAATCACTGGCCCTAGTACATCCCAATGTACTAGGATGTACCTAGTACATCCCCTGCCTACAGTGAGGACATTCTTCCTGCTGTCTAGCTTAAGGCCTCTGTGCTGCAATATAAGCCCTGGGCTGGCTGGGGCCAGGTGGTGCATAGACCCCGGGTGAAGTCACTGCTATCCTGGGTGCCACTGAGCTGGGAGGGCTAATATCCGCTCGCACGGATGGGGTCGGGACCAGCGCTAGGAGGCCCTGGGCGTGGTAGCACTGAGAGAGAGCTGGGCTGTCAGGCGTGGGAAGCTGGCAGACCCATGAGAGGGGATGGTCCTGCCTTGGACAGGGAGGAGACTTGCAATCAGGGGGTGGGGAGCTGTGCAGGCTTCTGGGGGAGAAGGGGGCGTGTCCACCGGGGCTCAAATGCCCACATGTCACCATATCGTCAGGCAGAGTGTGTGCGTCTCTGGGTGTTCTTTAGTATATGGGGCCGTGGCATCTCCTGGGCAGGGGGCCTGGAGACTCAGGTGAGAATAAGCCAGACCTCCAGCAGAAGGATGGAGACAGTGCCTTTTCCTCGCACTAGAGCCAGGCCAGCACCCAGAGAAGTATGGCCTCTTTTGCTCTTGTGAGTCTCCCATAGCACCCCTGAGTGGGGATTTTCCATGGCAGGGCCCCTCCAAGTGTCCACATTAGGTTCCACAGCCAGGATTGTGCCTGCCGTGGGGACATTGGCTCCCTGCCCCTCTGCCAAGCACCTTTCAGGCCTCTCCTGGCTACCCGCTTCAGTGCCTCCCTGCTAACCTCCCCACCCCACCCCCAGGCCCAAGGCAAGTTTCCTCTGCCCTGGAGAAGTCTCCCTGTCTCCAAGTGGGCAGTGACCCAGACACCCCTGCCCATCCATCACCCTCCAGTGACAGGCTGGGGCCTCAGCCTGCCCCCTTGTGCCCACACCAGCACTGCTGGGGCTCGGCCTTGGCCATACCCCACCAGGCAGGGGTTATCTTTGCCCGGCACATTTCACAGTTCACTGTGAGCGTAGCTCTGCTTCAGCCCGGCTCTGTTGGACTTCCTTTTACTTGACAAGTATTGTCTGAGCACCTAGGTACTGGTCTGGGTACTAGGGACACAGCAATGGTTAAAACAAAGTTCTGTCTTACAGACAGCTTTGTCTCAAGCAGATCTAGCTTCTTGCTTCTCTGGACTTCAGTGTCTCCAGCTGGGCAATAAGATTTCTCAGACAATCTCCAAAGATCTCCGACTTCCCCATCAGGCAGTGCTGTCCCCTGGTCACAGGCACTGCAGGACACACAGTCCGTTTCCCCAGATGAGCATGGGGACCCAGACGTGAGACAAGCAGGCAGAGCAGCTGTAAGTGAATGGCCAGGTGCTTCAGCAGGTGAGGAAGGCCCAGCTCCATGAAGCCAACCCGTGGGAGTTACCCCAGCAGGCCCAGGGAGGCAGGGGAAGAGGGCTGTTATCTCGGGTCTGGGATGGAGTGGGTGTGGGAGCCCAGTTATCAGCCCAGCCCAGTTCTGACTGCAGGACAGCCAAGGTCAGCAGTCTGTCAACTGTCCTGTCCTGTCCACGCTAGGAACGCTCTCTCCCCAAAGCAGCGGCCTACTTCCAGGCAGATGCTCCAGGCTTGGGTGTACCCCAGCACACCTGGAGAAGGGCTTCGGAAGGCCCTGTACTTTCTGTTTACCTGCCTGCTTGCAAACTTAGCATTTCCTGCTCTACTGAAAACATCAGCCACTTGCCATGTTTCATTCTCTTAATAGGCTAGCAAACCCAGGTGGCTAACAGCTGTGGCAGACACCAGAGGCCTGGGGCAGGCAGGATCAGATTAGGTCCAGTCCCAGCCCCCAGACCGGGAAAGTCTGCTCTGCTTTCCAAGAGCCTCTGGGAGGACAGACAGATGGACGGATAGACGCACACACCCTCCTTCTAGCATGCCCCGCCCCCACGGGCGGTAGGCTGCGGGCCATGCACACTCACCCGGGAGATGGTGAGCGGCATGTTGAAGTCCTTGCCGCCCTGCAGGCGGAAGCCCCAGGGCCCAGGCCCCGTCAGGGTCACGCTGTAAGACATGCTGGTGCTGACGCCGGCGGCCTCTGCGGACAAAGGGAGGAGAGTGGAGTGAGAGGACCCTCGTGCCCCCTGCCTCCCCAGTCCAGACCTCAGCCCCAGCCCCCGACCCCCGGCCTTGCCTGCTCTGTGCCTTGCTGCCCAGCCGGGCTGTGTGGAGCTCCTGAGAGGCTCCTAAGAATAGCTGGGAACGAATGCCATCGACACTGATATCTGCCCTCCGCTGCGCCCATAAATGGACTGTAACCCTATACTGTGCCCGCCCGCCCTCAGCCTCCCAGCGGGTCCACCGTGACTCACGCAGCTAATATAGCCCCTGGGGAGGGTTGTCCAGCTCCCAGTACCCCCCAGGGGGCAGGAGAGGGGCCTGGGCGGGTTAGTGATAATGCTCTGCCTCCCTGCTCTCCTCTCCTTGCTCCCTCTGCCCTCTGGAGAGCCCGGTCTGCCCAGCCACACTCTCTGCCTGCTGTACCCACTCTCTTGCCCAGAAGACCATGGCTAAGTTCCCTTGGCCCAGGGCTTTGTGACTTGGGTGTTTGTAGCCCTGTGATCCCTGGAGAAGACCCTGAAGTTGTCCGCTTATCCTCTTATCCCCAAGAGAACTGACAACTTCAGGGCCCAGAACTGTCCAACCCCATCAAAACAGTAGTAGTCATAGCAGCAGCTCTGGGCACAGCCAAGCTCAGCTCTGGGCCCTCCACACCATTGTCCCCTCAGATCCTGCGAGGCGCAGGAACCAAGGCTCAGAGAGAGGTTAACTAACTTCCCCAAGGTCACACAGGTAGACCCAGGCCATACTGGAGCCTGAGCTCATTCCTATGGGGATTTGTGCCAGATAACAGGTTCTGCCCAGTACTGGCAGTACCTCTTGATGCTCAAGCCTGGAACTGGGGAGGCCCTGCCTTTTGAAAGGTACCCTTCGCACGGGGTCTGGACGCAGGTCTGGGACAGGCCCCACACCCTCCAGGCCCTCTGGGGGCCCAACAGTTATTCTTGGCTCTCCTGTCTCATTTGTGCCCTGGAAAACTTGACAGCAGCATGGAAAGCTCCAGCTGCCAGTGTCGCACGCCAGGCCCCTGTGCCCTTTGAGCCGGAATGGCAGGGGCCAGGGAGGAGGGGAGGAGAGGCCATTTGCTCAGCTGCTGGGACAAGGGGCCAGAGGGGCAGCAAGGGGAAAATGTGTGTGATGTGGCCAGCCCGTAACCCAGAGACAGTGTGCTCTAGGTGGGGCCCTAGGCCCCTCGGGACTCCTGCCAGTGTGGTCTTCGAGCCAAGATACCTCTAGAAGCCCTTCCTCAGAAGAGACCTCAGGCTCGACATAGTCTGGAGGTAGATCAAGGCCCCCACTAGTTCCCTGCTCTGGAAACCAAAGCTCAGGGAAGGCAACTGGGCTGGCTGTTCTCTGCCCTCCTGGAGAGCCCTAGCCTGAGCTGGGCCCTGAGGACTCAGAGGAGGGCTGGGTGCAGGTAATTTCCCAGATGCCCGCACCCAGCCTCACACTCTGGGCCTAGCACATACGACATGAATGGCAAGAAGGAGTCCCCACTGCACAGGGGCATTTGGTAACTTGCCCAAGGTCACAGAAATATCAAGTGGAAGAAGCCAGTGAGGGACCTGTGCTCTCTCCCCCACTTAACCACCTCTTCTGCTCCGTGTCATGATGCCCAGCTGTCCTCCCTGCCCAGGCCTGGCCCAGGAGTCCAGCAGCTCATGGCCAGCACTCCCATCCCCTGCCCCTCCCCCAGGTCCCATCCAATCCATCCCTCATTCCAGCTTCATCTCCTTTCCCGAGTGGGGGGAGGTGCATCTGTCCGGTCAGGCTAGAGAGGATCCAGCAGCAGGCCATGACCAGTGTGGGGAAAGGAAGGAGCCGAACCCACACAGGGAGAGGGAGCCCCGAGCTAAGCTGTACCTGGAGTTGCAGGCTCTTTCTCTGGACTCAGGCACCCGCCATGCCGCCTCTGGGGAAAGGGAGGCGTAAGGAAAAGGATGCTCTTAAAGGGGAAGGCCAGCCTCCCTCCATCTGCCTCCCCTGGGAGGTCTGAAGCCAGCCAGAGAGCAGCTGGTACTCACAAGCTGGGCGTGAGCTGCTTTCCAATAACAGCAGCTCACTGGGGAGTAGGGATGGGGGCAAGCCTGGTCTTTCCCCTCCTCCACGCTCCTCCTTGCAGTTTGGGATGGGGTTTTAGGCTTGAAAATCACAAGGTGGAGGACAGAAGGAGAGTAGGAAGAGAGAGGCTGCTGCGGGCTTCAGAGGCCAGGCCCCTGGGCCTCTCCCTCCCATGGCGGCACCAGTAGGTAGAGACTGCTTGTCAGACCTTCTCTGCTTTTTATTTTTCTGCAGCCCTCCAGGCGCACACAGCCCTGGGATGAACTTGGACTACTGATTGAAAACACACTGTAGGCGCGGTGTGTGTGCGTGTGTGCTTGGTGTGCATGCAAATACATCCACACAGGAGCGTGTGCTGGAGAATGAGCGTGTGCACAAGAGGGTGGGCCGTGGTGGAAACAGCGCTCTGCGGGGAGAGCCAGAGGGGAGTAAGTTTCCAGAGAGTGAAGGTCTGTGTGCGGCTTTGAGTGCCGGCCGCGGGAGACACAGTGCTGTCCTTTTTGTGCCAGTGAAATGCCCAGCCCAGGTGCAGAGGCAGCTCATAAACAGCCGGGGTGTCTGACAGAGCCATCGCTGTTGTCATCGCCCGGACAATCACAGCACGCAGCATCCGAGGAGAGGCGGACGACTCCAGGCAGTGGGAGGGCCTGGGCGCCCGCTCTTCCGTCTGAGCCTCAGGTGCAGGCTGTTGGATTGAGAAGTGGGTGCAGCCCACATTGCAGAGCAGGAGTTTCGTGGTTCGGGGCCATGAATCTAGACCGGCATGGGTGACAGGACCGCTCCCAAAGCCTGCAAGCCCACGGGTAATGCTGGGTCTGTGTGCGTGAGGGAGACGTGAAGGAGCTGGACGTGTCCCAGATGGAAGGCAGGAATGATGGTCACCCTACATCCTGGCGTCCAGGTTGGGGAGCAGCCCCTTGGCCTGAAAGCAAGCAGCAGACATCAGTTTAGCCCAAAGAGTGTCCCACTGGAAGTAGTGGCTCAGGGACCCTCTGTGTTTAGGGGCACCTCATGATAAAGGGAGGTAGCGTGGGGGTGGGGAGGGGCAGGTTTTGTCCCGGCTGGCGGTTGGGCCTTCTCCAGGCCATGTGGCTGGAAAATGGAGCTGGTAATGGCCGAGGTTGCCTCCAGGCGGTCCCCCAGGCTGGCCTGTCCTAGGGTCTGGACTCCTGGGGTCCAGACTGAGCTCTCCTCACCTCCACCAACCAATTCTCCACTTTCCCAGGCTTGGGTGTCTCCTCTCTCCCTGTCGTCTTAAATACCTCATTTCTTGCCTATCTACTGACTTGCCTATCTACTGACTTGCCTATCTACTGACTTCCTCCCATCTTCTCTCTGCTGGATCATTCCACGCAACCTATCCTTCTGCAGCTACTGAGGAGAGGCCCAATCTACTCTGCCAAGCTGACCAAGCCCACCTCAGTGCCCCAATAAGTCCTCCAAGGGCTTCCTGTCCTCCAAGGTCCTGACTGGAGACCCCTCATGCCAGCACCTGGTTGGGCCTCCCCATGGCTCCTACCACCTCCTGCCCCTTCTCTATCCTCACCTCCCACTGCTAGAGTCCCTTGGCAGCTCCTAGGGTCACAGAGAGACATTCTGTGTCTGTCTGTTCAGGACACCCTGTGCCCCACTGCGTTTGTGTCGGCTGTTTGCTCAGCCCGGGCCGCCCGGTCCCTGCTCCTCGGCCCCATCCCACCTGGCAATCCCCGTTTACCTTCACCTTTCCCAGGATCCCTTGGGGCCTTGCCTCTGCTTTCAGCACCCTGTGTGCTGATACCTCGATGGCAGTGCTTATCACGCGTGTTAGGTGACTGCTGATGCGCTGTCCCCCTCTGCCCCATGCCCCACCCCAGGCCAGTTTTCCCTCCAGGAGAGGTGCAGGGCCTTTCATCCTTTGCCCGGCCAGCCTGGGGGATGCTGCTGGCCTTTGCCCCAGCCTCTGGGGTCTTGCACAATGCCTGGCCTCAGGGCTGGGGACAGAGTCCTCTCTGGGGCTGGAGCCGCTGGGGAGTGGTGTTCCCTGGCATGGCAACGATGGAAGAGACAGAAGCCCCCCACTTGTAGGGAGCTGCCCAGGGCTCCCCCTCTCTGGGACAGGCAGGGGAGCAGCCTTGAGGAAGGAAGGCAGGAAAGCGCCTCTGGTCTTAGTCTTGCTGCCCTAGAGCCCAGGAACTGGGGGTGTTGTGTGGGTGTGAGTGGAGGGGCAGAGTGGGAGCTGTCAGCTGAGGGGGAAAAGCAGCCGCGGGGCCTGTGCACACGGCATTTCCAGCGTTCCAGAATCCGGCCTTCTCTAATCGCCATCGACATTCCGTTCCATAGGCACTTGGGCTGACAGCTGGCCTTCTTTTAATAGCCACAAGTATTCTGGGCAACGTCCTAATCTCAGGGCATTCATAGCAAGCACATACACAGCTTGCAGCCCCGCCCCCCTAGGTACATCCCGTTTCCAGTCGCAGAGAGGTACATGCCACTCACACTTGGTCACATTCTCAGCTTAGAGCAGACACATTAGGGCAGCACTGAAACCCATGCCCTGTGGTGTCAGAAGGACAGAAGCATGTGCCGGGCACATGGTCACACATTCACATACATGCGATATACATTCATCATAATATAGCCACCACCACCTGCTGTGTATGTGCACAGACAAGGTCACGCACACACACACGCTCTCAGGCGCAGTCACGTCAGGCTTGCTCAGAACACCTTGGAGTCAGAGATTCCCCCAAGACCCCCAGGTGGGCAAGGGAAAGCTGGGAGGTGCAGGGAGGGGGTGATTCCCAGAGGTCACTGGGCCTGCCCCCTTTCCTGACAACTCCCTGGGCTACTTGCTCCTGTCCCACCTTTGTACAGGTTGGCAGGTGTCAGACCCAGTTACCTTCCCGGGAGCCTCTGAGTCCCGTCCCTGGGGCCTGGCCAGGGCCTTGGCTTCCACATCATCCAGGCGCTGACTGCAGGGGGACCATCCGCTCACCTGCTGGCCAGCCCCCCAAGCAGCTGTTGCTTCTGTGTCCATCCAGCCCTGGGGAAGGGGGAGAGTCGCTGTGAGGTGAGGGGGGCATTTGCAGCATTGCTTCTGCCCCCTTCCTGGCCAGGCCTTTCTCCATTCTCCCTACAATAGTTCACTGGGGTGGAGACCATGACACTGTTTGCAGGGCTGCTGGTCACCAAACCCTTGCAAATTGTGAGTGTGTGTGCTGGGATGTGTGTGTGTGTGTGTGTGTGTGTACATGCTTTTGTGATTTCTTAACACATGGGATGAGCACGTCTTCATGAGGTTCTAGGCCTCTCTTAATGGATAAGCTTCACTCCTTGATGTGCGCTACAGTAGTTCAGGGATTCTGACAGCTCCTCCCTCAGCCCCTTCAACTGAGACCCCCAGGGATGGGGGCAGTGGGAGGAGGTCAGTGGAAGCTCTTGGTGAGGCAGGCCCAATGATGGAGGAGCTGGGACAGGAGCCCACGGCACAGGGAACTCTCTTGGGGACCTCAGGGGGCATCACAGTTCCAGGCCCCAAGTAGGTGCTGGCAGACTGGTAGCTCCTACGGCTGACCACAACGTGGTGGGTCATTCACGCGCACCCCATCTAGTATGTAGAGATGATGGCTTTCCCTTTTGGAGAGGACACAGAGCCTCAGAGAGGGTGAGTAGCCTGCATAAGCTCACACAGTGAGACTTGAACACAGGTACCCTGGCTCCAGGGCCAGTGCTCCTTCCGCTGTATCCTCTGAGCTCCTCAAGTCTCCCTCCTCCAGGAGGAGCGGCCTTAACAATGAGGATGATGGGCTTGAGCTCGCACCTACCTGTCTCTCTAGCAGCCCATCTAGGGAAGAAATGCTCATCTTTTCGATCTGAGACTCTAAGGCCCTGGGATAGTGCTGGTAGGGAAAAGAGTTGGCCTGGAGTGGGAAGACCCATGTTCAGTCCCAGCCCTGCTGCTGAGTGACCTGGGGCCAACATGTTGCCTCCCTGAATCTAGTGCCCCTGCCTGGCAGGGAGGATTGTATGAGGGAAGGCCATGTGGAGGCGGTGAGGGGCTCTTCCTGCCAGTGACCCAAGTTCCTGAGGGTTCCTGAGTCTCAGAGGCAGGCCTGCCTGGAGACCTGAGGCTGGACTAATTGAGGAAAGATCGTGAGATGCCAGCCAGTGAGGGCCCAGCCTCCTTACCACCTCGCTCTCAGAGCCCAGGGATGCCTGGCGCCTCCGTCCAGAGATCCAGCTGAGGTCCGAGGCCTGGCTACTCAGCGTGGAGCGATGGGTGGAGCGGTAGCTGGTGTACAGGCCAGTGCGCTGGCCCGACACGCCCAGCAGCACCCCCAGGCAGGGCAGGTGCTGGGCGATGGCCAATCTGGAAGGACAGCACATCAGGTTAGGGGGGTGGACAGATGGATTCGAGGAGATGGGGTGGGTGGACAGACTGACACTGGGCAAATGAAAGTGGGCCAGGAGCCACTGGGGAGTCAGGGACATTCAGACACTGGGGTTATGAAGATGGACAGACAGACACTGGGTCCATGGACGTGGAGGCAGAGCCTTAGGGCGGCAGGTTCAGCCAGATGCTTGGTTTTAGCTCTCAAGTGGCTGGCCCAAGCCACAATTCTGCAAATGGAGACCAAGAACACTTCTGAGCTGCCTCTGAGTTTATGGACTAAGGCCTGCAGCTGGCCTCTGCAGGGCCGCTGAGTTACTGACACCACCAGGCAAAAGGAAGCACTGAAGGCCCCCTCGTGGAAGAGGCCAGCCCTGCGGGGCTTCTATCAGCAGAGAGTGCTCCGGGTCAGAACCAGTCCCAGGCCGCTACCACGGCCCGGAAGCAGAACAGAGCTCTCCCTGCTGCAACCTCTCCAGGCTGTCACTGTCTGGGGGCCTCTCTTGGCAGCAGGCAGCACTGCTGATCAGCCATCCTGGTTGCCTCTTGGCCTCAGTTTTGAAAATCCAGTTAGTACTGGACACTGCCCAGGGAGCTCTGATGTCCCCCCATGCTGAGCCCTCTAGGAAGCTGAGGTAGCAGAGGGGGTCACACCAGCTCCAGATCCCACCCAGGGTCACGAGCTGTTCTCAGTAGCTAGAGTTCCCATCCGATGCAGATACAAAGGACAGGAATGATGGCTAGCCTCCACCCCCATTTATAGGCCCAGGCCCTCCATGCCCATGAGGGTGGGCCTGGGGATCTGGGCCTGGGTCCTGGTGGAGGGTCCCACCTGTACTTGGGGTGGGTGATGGCGTAAATGATGGGGTTGTAGATGGCAGAGGCCTTGGCAATGACAGCTGGCACCGAGTTCATGTAGGGCGTCAGGATATGTGCGTACCTAGGACAGAGAAGCTGAGGTCCCCCTGCCAGCTGACCCTCCCTGGAGACTCCACAACCCACCCGCCCGCTCAGGCACCTTCTTCTTCTTAGGCCAACCAAGCCTTGCCAGGGCACAGCCCAGCCTGGTCCAAAGCGGCATAACTAAGTCATTCCCAGGGGATGCACTGTGATGCCAAGGAGAATTCTGATCTGAGGTGAATGGGAACCCAGGGAGCGGTTGAGGGAGTGGTGCTGAGAAGATGTGCCAGAGTGGGGGGTCTCACAGGTCCCACAGTTCCTTGGAGACTGTGCTGCTGCCAATAACCCCACCCCTCACCCTCAATGACTCTGGCCGTCTGACCAGCCCTCCCCACACCCCATCAAACCCTGATGCCCGCTGCTCCCCTGGCCCTTTGGGAGTTATTGCAAAGGAGGGCCCGACAGGGGACCCGAAAAGGTCTCATAACCAAACACCTGAAAGGATTCACAGTTCTACTGTCTCACGTGCTCATGAAGTCTGGCCAGTGTCCATGCTGTGCAGGTGTCAAGAGTCCCCAGACACTAGCCACAAGAAACCAGAAGCTCTGGGAGGGCTGCATGCTCCCCAGGGGTCTGGAAGGACCTGACAGCCGTTGTAGGCCCTCAGGCCAAACCCACTGTGGCCCAGAACTCCCGAGCATGTCTCCTAGCCCCTCCAGGAATAAGGCAGGCCCAGCTCGGGTGGGGCGTCTCACAGCAGCAGGGAGAATAAGGCTACGAGGCTGGACCTAAGGTGTGAGGATGGCTGGCTTGGGCTTGGGCTTGGACTGGGGGGAGAGAGGCTGCCCCAGGGTCCCTTCACCCTTCTCCCACCCTTCCAGCCCAGCCCAGCCCCTTAGCCACTGCTCACCCAGCAAAGCCCATCAGGGCGACAGTGGAGTAGGGGGCCCAGGAGAGCACAAAGAGAAGGATGACCAGCAGCTCGATCTTGGCCATTTTCCACTCATTCTGTAGCCGCTGCCGCTGCCGGGGACACTCACTGCCACCCTCGCAGGTCCCGAAGGTCTGGAGAGCTCTAGGAAGCATGCAGAGTCTGGGTCTGGCCCCACTCAGCTTGCAGTGAGTGCCAGGGCCATGGCTACTATCGGGGAGCCTTCTTGGACCTGGCCATCCTTTCCATGCAGCAGCCCTGACACCCGGAAAGTCCCCCATGATATCCAGGCTAAGCTGCCTGCCTGTGCTTCTACCTGTGGTGGTTTCTCTTTCCCCCAGACCCCTTGGCCAAGTCTGAAGCCCTCTCTTCAGAAGACTATCTCCTGAGACTTTTCGAAGCACCGAGTTTGCACCAGTCTGTAGGGAACCCACCCCATAAGCACATGTGCTGAGCTGGTCTTTGCCCATCTGAGTCTGGGAGTGCCCTGGGCGGCTGGATACAGACTGAGCCACAGGAAGCCCTGGTGAAGGGGCACAGTCCTCCTCCCATCAAACCCCTCCTTTGCGCCCAGCTCTTACTGGCCCGTCTCTCGGATGGCCTTGAAGATGAAGATGTAGCAGTAAATGATGATGAGCAAGGGGAGGAAGAACACGAAACAGAAGAGCAGCATGGTGTAGGCGCGGACGGACGGCGTGAAGCTCACGTAGTCCCAGGAGCAAGAGGTCAGCAGGCCTTCGGGCACATAGGCACCTGGGAACCAGGGGCAGGGCGCTCAGCCTCCAGGGCAGTGCTGACCCAGGCTCCTGATCCAGCAGGAGCTTTGGATGTGGAGGCTGAGCTTCTCAAACACTGGCCCTGGCCCCGGCCCCGGCCCTGTGCAGCAGAGCAAAGAAACTGGGCACGTAGAAGGGAGTTTTCCAAGCTGGTGCTACTAGAAGATAGCTCATGAAGCCCACTGCTGCCCAATCTTACCAGTTTGGAAGATAGACCTCACCACAGCCCCAGGGTCTTACTCCCTCAGACTTAAGCCAGCTTCCTGGTCCCTCCTTAGAAGGGTAGGTGCCTGCTGCTAACCCTTCTACCTGCTGAGGCCTCATATCCCAACCCTTGCCTGTCTGATGTATTGCAAACTCAGCATCAGATGTACCTGTCACTTCCTGCCAGTCAGGAACCATGTGGTCTTCCCTTCTGTGTATGGGGAAGGGAGCCCAGGTTAGCCTCTGATCGCTGACGGTACAGCCTCAGTACAGCCCCCTGCTGCTAGTCATGTCCCCTGAATGTCCATTTGCCTGAGGCTTCAGCAGTCCCCTGGCCCCTCCTGCCAGCTTGGGGACCCAAGTCCACCTACCTGTCCCTTGAACATGCCCCTCCCAAATTATCTTCCCGTCCCCTGGTTCCCTGAGCTCACTTACTCCAGCCAAAGAAGGGCGGCAGGCTCCAAGCTAGGGCATAGAGCCAGACGCCCAGCAGGACAAGCGCGGCCCGCCTCTTGGACACCATCCCGACGGTGGCCAGTGGGCGTGTGATCACCAGGTAGCGGTCCAGGGCGATGGCCGTCAGGGTAATCATGGAGGTGATGCCAAAGAGAGCCCCACAGAAGGCATAGAATTCACAGCCTGTGGGCATAACTCCCTGACCTCAGTGCTTGGCAGGGAGCCGATCAGATACCCGAGGGCAAGGAGGGTGTGTGGATGGTGTGTACTTAGCTCCAGCACTGGCCTCTCAAGGAAAACAGGCCTGTGTTCCTCTCACCCTGCCTGCCTGCATCTGACAGAGGCTCGTGGAAGCCTCTTGCCAACTCGTGAGTCTGAGCAGGGTGCTACCCACCCATGGCCCAGGAAGAGCATATCACCGTCTCATCTGGGCCACCCTCCACTGTGGACATCCCCTGCCCCAAACCTCCTCCTCCCCCCAGCAGAAGGGAATTCCAAGTGTCTACCTGCTTCTCCAAAGAGCCACTGCTTATAGAGGCTGCTGGCGAAGAAGACGGGGGCCTGAGTGAAGGACATGAGGAAGTCGCTGACTGCGAGGTTGATAATGAACATGTTGGCAGGTGTCCTGAGGCCTCTGCTCCTGGGAGGGGTCAGATGCTGTCAGGAGGAGCTTCTTCTGGGGAGCTTCCCTCAAACACATGTGCACATGCATGCATACCCATGCACACATGTGTGCTTGCACTGAAGCATGAGCTGCTGGGTCACAGACCATCCCGCTGCCCAGCAAGTACCAGCCAAACAGTTCTGGAGCCTGGCATCATGGGCAGAGAAGTGAGACCCTGCAAGGCAGCAACTCATGCCTCTCTCGTCCTCCTCTCCCAGCATCTTTGCAGTCCTCACCCTCAGGGCTGGCAAAGGGGAGAGGAGCTGATGATGGTGTCCACGGGTCAGGTACTTCCACGAACCCTGTCTCTTACAATCATCCATCTGTGTGTCTATCCCCCTCCTTCACTTTGCAGTAAGAACACTGAAGCTTCCACCCGTGAGGCAGCTTGTGATCACAAGACTCAGTAAGTGGCACAGTCAGGATTCACTCATTTGCTGGGCACCACACACACAAAAACTTACTTAATCGTCACATTGACTCCATGAAGTAAGTGACAACTCCATTTTGCAGATAAGAAAAGTTGACTCAAAGGAGATAAGTAATCTGCTTAAAGTCATTTCAGCTAAGGGTTATTCACGCCTCCACATGCCCATCTCAGCCATTCAGCTGGTGAGTGGGGCAGGTAGAGAAGGAAGCCAAGGGTGGTGGGAAGGCTGGCTGCTAAAGGACTGGAAGGCTCAGGATCCCTATACCAGGACTGCTCTTTGAGTCAAGGGAAAATGCCCACCGGGGCAGGTGATGGTGGAGGTGAACAGAGGGCAGAGCGAACAGGCAGAGATGTGTGTGTGTCCTTCACAGGGCGTAGGGGGTGCACCTGGGGCCCAATCGGATATGCCACTCAAGTTGCTCTGGACTACTTTTGGGCTCCTTTCCTGGCTTTGAAGGCTAGGCTCAACAGTGCCCTGGCAGAGTTGGCACCAGAATTTCAGTCCTGTGTTCTGCCCCATCTCTTCCTGGCTGACTGCCCTCAGTGCCCAGGCTCCCACCCTGCCAACTGGGCACCTGCAGAAGGTATAGATGACCGTCAGATTTCCCAGCATCCCCGTAAGTCCCACCAGCAGGATCACCGTGCCCAGGGTGTAGTGGGCGTGGTCTGGAACATCAACCGTGGGGAAGGGGACCCAGGCAGCAGCCTGAGCCCTGACTGCCTGTGGAGAGACAGAGAAATAAGGGCATCCCATGACCTCATCACTTCCAAATAGTCCTGAGAAGAAGAGTTAGGGTTCCCAGTGGGGCAGAAGGCTTAGAGTGGCAAAACCATTTGCTCACACAGCTTGCAGGCAGCTGAGCTGGAATGGAAACATGGGTCTCCCTAAAGTTGAGCGCAAGCTCCTATGGCCCAGAGGCAAAAGTCTTCTAGAAGTATGCTAAGATTACCTGTTGGAGGCTGACAGGACAGACAGACACACGTTTGGCAAGCAGGGACATGGCTGGAGTGGCTCCATGTTTCCTAGAGAAGGCAGAGCCCTCTCCTAGGTGGGTTCCTCCCTTCTGTAGGGGCCCCATCTCAAACACCTGAGACAGTTAGCAAATGTATTCCAGTCCCCTTGTACGTGTGGAGGCGCAGTCAAATTAATGAATGAATTAAAAAATAATAATGTTTTTTAAAACAGAGAATTTATGGGGAATTCTCTGGTGGTCCAGTGGTTAAGGAATTCGTGTTTCCACTGCAGGGGGCACAGGTTCGATTCTTGGTCAAGGAACTAGGATCTTGCATGCTGTGTGGTTAAAAATAAATTTTAAAAAATAAAAAGAAAATTCAGCCCTCCCAAGTCACTGAAGGGAGGTCATCATCCTACGAGGCCAGAACAAAGGGCCTTACAGACCTCCCATCACAGCTGCTTTCCAGGAATGGGAGTGGCTTCATCTCTGTCCTGCCCTGGCTCCTATAGCTACTGGAGCCTTTCCTTCCTGTCCAGAACCTAGGCCAGCATCCCACAGCCCTGAGGGAAGGCTTATCACTCCCCAGCTAACTGTGGGATGTTGGGGGATGGCCCTGGGCCTGGCTAGGATGATGGAGGCAGGAGAAGGCACCAACACCTCACTCTGGCCTGGGACAAATCCTGAGGCCCAGAGTAAGCCTTCCTCTTTGGAAGGCTCTGGGGGCATCCTACCACCTCCAGAAAGAAATGGATGGGCCATTCCAGCCCTTTGTCCCATAAGGCTGGCCTTTCTGTTCCTCAGATGCTCTCCATGGCGAAGTAAAACTTGCCACACTCTCCTCTATTGGTCTTTTTGTGTAGGACAGGTTCGGAGAGGTTCAGTAACATGCCCACCATCCCAGAGCAGAGCTCAGGCCTTTCTATCTCCCTGTCAAAGCCCCTGTTGTCCCTAGGAAGGGCACCAGGGGAGGGGAGGGAGGCTTTGCATGCACACACTCGCCCCAGGCTTACCGTGGGGCTGATGGACGGAGGGTGGCCCAGGCTGGAGGCGCTGCTCCGGGAGCTGTCCCACCTGCTGGAGGAGGCTGGGGTGGCCAGGCAGCTGGATTCCTGCACCGGGCCCAGCGGGGCTCTTGGCCCTGAAGGAGGGTTCATCCTGAGGTGGGCTGGTCCTTTCTCAAGCCCACAGAGAAATCAAGGGCACCAGGAGTTCAGGACGTTAGCTGTGCCCGGCCTTCCAGCTTTCCCCCATCCTTAGCACCCCTTCCTGGTCTGCCGGCTGTCTGCTCCTGTGTCCAGCGTGGACCCAGCCTGGAGCTGTTCTTGGGGGTGGTGGCTGCGCTGCGTCCAGTGAAGCACAAAGGAGAGAGTGTCACAGTTATGGCGACTGAGAGTCACAGGGTCCGTCCCCACCTTTAAGTAGCGGAGCTGGGCGTGCACATGCCCAGCCGCTCGGCGCCTCGGGTCCCTCAGACACAGGTCCCTGAAGATGGCAGTATGCATGTGTGAATGTGTGCAAGTGTGTGTGTGTGCATGCAGGGAGTCTGAGAGCATGTGTCTGTTTGAATGTGTGTGTATGTGTATATTACCGAAGAGATTGCTAGGCTCTGGCTCTTGGACTTCGCCCTTCCCTCTGGCCAAATTTCTTTTTCCCCGAGCTCATCAAACACAGCTTCTGCCTCGCCTAAGACCCCCCAGGTCGGGGTTGTCTGTGGCCTATACTCAGCCTTTCCACAGGGCACCCTCTCATGTCTGCCCACATTACCCATCACCCCTTCACAACCATCCTGTGCAGGACCAAGGCTGGGCACCTGAGGTCACAGACGCAGAAGCTGAGAAGATGTGCCAGAATATAACGCAGCTGAGGGGAGATCAGATCATAAGGCAATTTTTGTTTGTTGCTTTTTGATCATAAACTTTTTCATTGAAGTGTAAATAGGGAAAAAGAAACAAAACCCCCACAAAGCTGGTAGAAACCTGGGAGCTTCCCCAGGCTGCAGGCCCGGCCTGAAGCGAGTGAGTGTCAGAGGCGGAGGGCCACACTCACAGTAGGAGCAGAGTGAGAGCCGTGGAGCTGGAGCAGATGGGGGCCATGCACTCTGCCTCCAGGGCATCTGCGCTGCTTCCAGGGACGTCCTATGCGGTCACTGTGTCCTGGGGCACAGTGCCAAGATTTGAGGAGCCCTGGAGTGGAGAGATATGCCCTGTCCTCTTCCTTGCCCCCAAGTCTTTACAAACAGCTCCCGAGAGCCCCAGATTCGGGCGGCCAGGGCAGGCGATGCCTACCAACAGGTGCCAGCTCATGGTTGAGATGCGTGTCCTCCCCAGGCCCCTCATTACAGGCTCACCATGGTGACGCAGGAGGCTGGAGGAAGAAGCTCAGTGCAGGGTCAGACAGGGTGGGGGTCTTTGAGGACCAGTCCCACCAGTTCCCACCCTGGTTAGTGCACATGCCCTCAGAGACGGACCTAACTTTCCTCCTCTCCCAGTGCTGAGGCTGAACTCAGGGCTCAGTAACACCCACTGGCTCCTGGTGCTTCTGTGGCCCCGGGGTCCCCTGAGTTAACAACAGAACAGACACACACACAGCTCCTCTCTCCAAGGCCTCCCCCTTTCTCCTGCCCATCTTGTTACAACCCATTCTTCCTGCTGCAACCCTAAAGGTGTTTGGAAACACGGATTCCATCAGATAATCCTATGCTTAACCCTTCGATGGCTTCCGTTGCTCTAAAGTCATAGATAAAGACTGAATGTGGCGAGGTGGTCAGGAAAATACTACAAACGTCACCGAGTGTATAGGGATAAGAGGGGGGTTTTATTGGGGAAACTAAACCAAGAATCAGCAAGAAGAGGTGTGCCGTCCCCCACTCAGCGTCTGCTTGTACAGGTCAGGCCGTCCTCACAGGGGACTGTATGCCTAGGCAAAGACCTGCCTCCCCTGCTACTGTCCCTTTTGAACGCAATCTCCACAACAACCTTGCTTCGAGAACTAGCAGCCAAGCTCAGGCGCCAGGCAGTCTGGGTGTGGCTGCCAGCCGAGCAGGGAAGTGTCTGAGAGCGCCAGCTGCCAGCACCTGGAGACCTTCCTGGAAGTTAGGTTCAGGTCTTGGGGGAAGGGGAGTTCTGATCAGGGAGGCGGTCAAGTTCAGCTGCAGATCCTCCTGCTGAGGAGGAGCCAGCTTGGTGCCTGGTGACCTGAGCCTCTGGGCCCGCCCACCGCCCCTGCACTCTCGCCTCTCTGGGCTGGCCTCTCAGACCACAGACTACACACAGTCCTGTGGTCACCCAGCCCCTGCTCACTCGCTGCTCTGGAATCTTCCTCTGCCCCTTCTCTGGGTCTCAGCTCAAACACCATCTCTTCCAGGTGTCAAGGAAGGCATCCTGGAGTCTGAGTGTTCACAGCCTCCTGTCCATTTCCTGAAGCACTTAGCAGTGGTGTTGTTTACTTCATCTGATTGTGTCTGTCTCCCTCTCTAGACTGCAAACAGGTTATTTGTTTCACTGTCGTGACCTAATGCCCAGCAGAGTGGCTGGCACGTTGTCTCAGTAATGCAAAAGCCTCCCTGGTCCTCGATTCTCAAAGTGTGGTCCAAGGACCAAGCACATCAGGGTCACCTGGAGCCTGTTAGAAGTGCTCCAGACCTACTCAGTCAAGTGATCCAGCTATCCATTAAAGGGGAAAATGCTGATCTAGATTTTCCAAATGACATAGGGACTGGTGACAGGTAGTGGAAGCCTGTCTGAGGCATCCAGAGATTAGCAACAGCAGGGCACCACATCCGAGGCTGGGAGGACAGAGGGATTCCAGAGGCTGGAGCTGCCCCCAGGGTGCCCAGGGAGAGGGGGCTCACAGCGGGGCGAGGGAGCTGGAGCCTCCGTGGGGACATGGCTGCCAGCAGAGATGCCACGGGGAACAGAACACAGGGCACGAACGCCCACCACTCCCCTCCCTGATCTCCCGTCTTCCTCAGGTGTCTCGCAGTGGCCAAGCCTACCTGGGAGCCAGAGGTGGGGGGGCCTGAGAGATGCGGTTCTCTCCAACAAAGCAGAGCAGGGAAGTGTTACGGAGCCCACGTGTGTCGTCCCTCCACGCCACCCCCAGCGGCCACGGTAGCCAGTGGACAGTGTATGTTCCTCCAGCCCCAATACCGGCCAGGAGGTCATCCCTCTCACTTCACCTGTAGACACTGTTCTTTAACTTCTCACCCTACCCCAGGGGCTGCTCATGGAGACATGGCCCGTGCCCTGGGTGGGCTGTGGTGCCAACCGCCTATTCAGCCTCCATGTTTCTCCTGGACCGGCCCAAGCCACCCTCTGTTTAACCCGGCCTAAGAGTTTATGGACGATCATACCCATCCCCCCCACCATCCCACTTGCCATGCCAGGGAGATCCGAAGGTGTCGTGCGCCTTGTGGTACCCGGAGCCCTCGCCCACAGCGCTACACTGATTTGCTCTCTGCTCTTCACACTTTGCTGGTGTGGCTGGAGGTGGGAAAAGCTTTCCAGGCCCCTCACTCATGGGGGAGCACCAGGGACATAGGAAGGGGGAGGCCTGAGAGCTCCCCTGGGATGAGAAAGAAGGCTTGGGCATCTGCGCAGCCAGGGGCCAGGGAGGCAGGGGGATGATGTTTGATGTTAGATCACGCAGGAGTCAGAAACGTCTCGACAGTGGGCCCTCAGCACACATGTAACTGCACTTGTCGAGGGATGGTGACCAACCAGCATCATGACACTGTCCACAGGGCCCTGATGACGACTTCACCTACAGGTCTCCCGAGTTCCAGAATTCCTGTCCTCTGCAGAGAAGCTGTAAAAGTCCTTGTAAGAAAAGCCTCATGGTCCTGCATTTCTGGGATTCTGGCCACAGCACCCAGCATCCAGGGAGGGAGGCAGGCCTTCCTGCCCTCCAGCCTGGCCTAGCAGACAGCACAGTAATGCCATTCCCATCCTGTCTACTCCTGGGGATCAGTTTCCTCATCCTGGGGCTGGCCAGGACTCTCTGGTTACCCAGAGACTCCTGGGAAACTCCCTGCACCTGTTTCCAGGGGAATATTAAGTGTCTCAGTGAACACGTTCCTGCAGGCACCCGGCCAACCGCTCACCTGGACCCTCCCTCACCAGGAATCTGCTGGATTCCAGGCAAACCCTGATAGGATAGGGCCCTCCTTCCTTCCCTTAGCCTGAGGGAGAGACCATAAATGAGAAGCTCCTTGTATCATATAGCAGCAGTGTTGCTCCGCTCTTCTAGCTGCCCTGGGCTCAGGAGTGCCATCCATTCCTCCCCCAACCTGGCATGTACCTGCCCACTGGGAGACAGTCAATTGACCTGGTGGTCTGTCAATGTCTCTGTGGCCGACCTCTGTCTCTGGTGCTCTCTCCACCCTCACTTCCCTTCTGGGCGCTCCCACTGAGTTCTCTTCTATGCAGCCTGTGCTGGCCAAGTGGGGCGGGGCAGGGCAGGTGGGGAGAGTTTAGGCCCCAGTACACAGCTGTGTGGGACTGTCTTCTGTTCCTGGGTTTGACACCTCCTGGTCCTGCTGGCCCAGGCGCTCAGGGCTGTCCCCTCTGAGCCCACGTTCCATTCCTGCTGATCCGTGTGGGTCATTTCAGTGAGTCCGGCCCAGGAGTCTTCAGCTTCATCCTCATCCTGGTGCCATGCCTTCATCAAACAGCTACAGCAGTGTGCCACGCCCTGAGCTGGCACCACTCACAGCGGCTGCCCCGGGCAAGGTCACCCCTCTGAGAGTGGTCCCTTCCCCCGCTTTAGCTGGAGGCTTCTGTTGAGGGAGTCGGGGCCAGTTAATAGGTGTGAGAGAGGTTCAGGAAACAAAAAGTCATGGAAAACATAAGTAAGGCCAAAAAAACAAACCTTTAACTAGAGAACTGACCACACACTCTAGAAGGGCATGTGGGTGTTAAAAAAAAAAACCCTTCGAGTGGGTGGTCCTGTATTTCACATACCTTGGGCACACACAGAAGCCCATCAAAAGCAAGAATTTGCTACTGGACTTAACGAAATTTAGAGTGAGTGAATTGGGTGAATGTAGTCAAAAAATAGAAACTTCCAGTTGTAAAATAGCTAAGACCTGCGATGTAGGGTTCAGATGGTTAATAATACTGTATTGTATATTTGAAAGTTGCTAAGAAACTAGATCTTAAAAGTTCTCATCACAAGAAAAAGACTTGTAACTATGTGTGGTAATGGATGGTAACTAGACTGATCTGGTGATCATTTTGCAATATATACAAATATTGAAACATTGTGTTGTATCATATAATGTTATGTCATGAAAACAATATAATGTCATGTCAATTGTATCTCAGTCAAAAAAACAAACAAACATGAAACTCACTCCTTAGCGCCTGTGACATTTTCTAGTTGAGCACTCTACTTGGGGCACACAGAAAGGCTCGATCTACCCTAGGAATTACTACATACTTGTTCTGATCTTTTGGTGATCTGCTGGAACAGCAGGAAAAACAATTTTCTTCTTCAAAATTTTTAGCTGGGGACTTCCCTGGTGGTCCAGCGGTTAGGAATCTGTCTTCCAATGCAGGGCACATGGGTTCGATCCCTGGTTGGGGAATTAAGAGCCCATGTGCCGCAGGGCAACTGAGCCTGTGCGCCACAAGTAAAGAAGCCTGCACACCGCAGTGAAGAGTGTGCCTGCCACAGCTGAGGCCCCGCACGACACGACTAAGACTCAGTGCAGCCGAATACATAGTAAAAAAATTGTTCTGTATCTGTTTAAGAAAAATCTTCTAAACAGTGCATGTTTACAAAAATGCATACATATGAAGCTACACACCTTAAATATATTAGAAGAGCCTCCTGTGGGGAAGAAGGTCATGAGAGTGGGGAATGGGGATTAAAAAGGAAATAAAAGGGTAAAAAAGACTATTAAAAAACATTTTTTTTAGCTGATCTTAACCACAATCCCAGGGAGCAGGGAGCCTGGTGGGCTGCCGTCTCTGGGGTCGCTCACGACTGAAGCGACTTAGCAGCAGCAGCAGCAACCACAATTCTTAGCTGTTCCCCATGGAGTGAAGCATTTTTCCGAGGGCGAGAGGAAGGGAGGAAGGTACACATTTTGACTTAGGACAGTCCGGAGCGATTTCTGACTGCTCAGAGCGCACAGGTGTAGACGACAGGATGGAACCCTACAATTAGCTAGAGATGTTCTTAGTGAAGAGTGATTCTGGATACATCGTGTGTCTGGGTGTGTGCCCACTGACCACCCCACAAACCCTCCTTTATCCGAGCGTGGCATGAGTAGCACTGGAAGACTTTTGAATGAAAATCCTGCATTGAAATCGGATTTGTCTTTTGATGTGACAGTAGACATGTCAGCTTTGGGAGCAGAATCCGGAAACTGTCAACACCGAATTTCCTTTCGCGTCTGCCCAACGCTGCTCCTATCCATAAGCGCCTGGGAAGGAACAAGCAGCATCTCTGAGGCTCAGTTTCCTCAGCCCTAGAATGAGGCGCTAAAACTGCTCTATTCATAAGGAAGTGCATAGAGGACACTAGCAAGCTACCCCAGCGTCAGGGCCCCGGGCTAACAGGGGCTGTCGCGCCTGGAGCTGCACATTTTGGACAGTGCAAACATGTGCATCATCACCAGAGCACGACGGGATCACCCAGGCCTGCACCGCCGCGTGGAACTTTGTGACTTCGGGCAGCTCCTACCTTCTGAGCCTCCTTTCTTGCCTATAAAATGGAGACAGTGGTGCCAGCCTCATTGGCTCCGATGACTGAATTGACAAGAGTGACTCAGTGAGTCACCTGCACAGTGCCCGGAGCTTGGCAGGCCTTGGCAGTGCCAGCCCCCGTGTCTTGCACCTGGTTGCTGAGGCTTAGGGTGGTTACCAAGCCTTCCCTTCTCTCTCTGCGGCCCAGGCAGGTCTTGTCACAGGCCATTTTGTGGCAGAGCCCCTACCCAGACTCTCCGGGAGGCGGCATAGGAACAACAGAAGGAAAGGCAGGTATGCGGACCACAGCCCCTTTCCCAGAGTGGGGAAGTGAGCTGGCATGGGAGCTTGTAGCCAAGCACGCCAGCCCCACAGCCTCCAGGGGCCCCAGCTCCCCTACCTTTAGGAGCCACGGGGGTTAGTTCTTTGCAGAGCAGTGAGTGCGTTGGTGGGGAAGGTGCTCATTCTCTCCTTTTGCAAAACCAGCTAATCCCAGGAGATGCTAGCAATTTCAGGCAGCCAGAGTTAGGGGCTGGTGTTGGCTGGCACCTTCCACATTAGGGTCCTCAAACTCAGCAAAAATTGCAGGGTCCCCCAGTCCTCTGTCCTGTCTTCCCTTCCCTGCTTGGTCCGGTTCCGGCTCTGGGCTGAGCACACAGATGTGCCTCTGTGAGACTTCTAGGGCCTCTTTTCTCTCTCTTCCCACCCAGTTCTCTGTCTTCTGCCTTCACACCCAGCCCCCAGTGCACGCTGGAGTCACTTGGGAGTTTAATAAATTACGACACCTGGAGCCCAACCCCAGAGACGGCTTTAGTTGGCCGAGGGTGTGGCCTAGGCATTGGGATTTTTAAAAAACGCTGCTGAACACAAAGTGATAGGCACCAACCCCCATCTTTATGTCAGTGCCATCCACGCACACATCTGGACTTACACATCTGGACACACTCCTGCCCTCCCACCTGCTCTCTGCTCCATCTCCTTTGTTCATTGCTGCTGCTTTGCAAACTCTCTGTATGGTCAAGCCACTCAACATGGTGGAGCTCTTGCTCTCTGTACATTCCCTGCCTGACCAGTGCCTACTTCATGTAGGTCTTGCTGCTGCTGCTGCTGCTAAGTCGCTTCAGTCGTGTCCGACTCTGTGCAACCCCATAGACGGCAGCCCACCATGCTTCCCCATCCCTGGGATTCTCCAGGCAAGAACACTGGAGTGGGTTGCCATTTCCTTCTCCAATGCATGAAAGTGAAAAAATAAAGTGAAGTCGCTCAGTCATGTCCGACTCCTAGCGACTCCATGGACTGCAGCCCACCAGGCCCCTCCGTCCATGGGATTTTCCAGGCAAGAGTGCTGGAGTGGGTTGCCATTGCCTTCTCCGTCATGTAGGTCTTAGGCATGTGATTGACCTTCCTATGTACTTGCTCCAGGCCCCAGCTGTTGACAATTCTCATCAAGAGGGCGGTGAGGGGCCTGCCCCCCTATCAGTTTCCTTGGTAACTAATGAGCCCACCTGATGTCAACTCTTCTGTAACTGGTGATCTCTCCTTCCACCAACCCCCCAGGAGCAAAGACTGCTGCCCTGTTTTATCCACCGGCTGCCACTCACTATGGTGTGTCCCTCCAGGACCTAGCTTCAGACAGGTAAGATCCCCCTCCCACCCATTAAACCACAGATGTCTCTATTGCTGACTCCTGGGCAAGTACAGGCCTGAGGGGTGTGGCCCAACACTCAGCTTGCTCAGGGCACAGTCTGGGTTCAGACCTCAACCAGCCTGTTTGAGCCCCTGGAAAGTGGGGGAGATGGGTGGTGAAGGAGGTCCAGTACCTGATGCTGAGGGGCAGAGGGGCACAGAGAGGAGCCTGGTGGCAAGGAGTGAGAAAAGCAGATACTATGAGGTAGGGCACCAGGTAAAAGGCAGGGTTCTTAGCCTGGAGTTTGCAGGTTGAGTTTAAGGCAGCCATGAAGTTGGGTGAGAAAAAAAAGGATGCTGTTGTTTGCACTACCCTCTAGCTGAAATTTAGTGTTACATTCAGTATAAATGTGGACAAACCCCATGTACTATTACCTGTGACTTTGTTACCGGTGGAAATCACTGCCCCTTTTCTATGACGGAAGAGTTGTTGCAGACAATGGTTTTGCTCGTCACTACTTCAGAATTGTATGTGCACGCTAAGTCACTTCAGTCATGTCTGGCTCTGTGCAGCCCTATGGACTGTAGCCCACCAGGCTCCTCCGTCCATAGGATTCTCCAGGCAGGCATACTGGAGTGGGTCACCTTCCTCTCCTCCAGGGGATCTTTCTGACCCTGGGAAAAAAACCATGTCTCCTGCATTGCAGGCAGATTCTTTACCGCTGAGCCACTGTGAGAGCCCATGGGCCTGCTTAAAGCCTCCACTAGGTCTTATTTCTGATTTGTTAAGAAGCGCACATATTACTCCATCGCAGTTTATTATTTAATAATAATATTAACCGATTCACTGTAATTGGTTCCCTTTGTAATTCTGTGTATTTTATTTCATGCGTTGAAAACATTCTGGAAAAGGGCTTCGTTTTAGGCCGCACAGCACCCTCAAGGGGTCCCTGGCACAATAGAGGTTAAGAAACATGGAGTAGAAGATGGTGGGGGTGTTCAGAGACCAGCAGATGGCAGCCATGATTGCAGGGACTCGAGGAAGCCTCCCTTGGGTCCCCCCAAGGGCCACCCGGAAGTCTTGAGAGCTACCCGTTCTGCTGGAAGCCTTGGTCTGTGCCAGTCCCGTTGTTCAGGTTTGCCTGGGTGCCCTGAACCTGCCAGAGTCCGGAAGGAATTTCCTGACCTCAAGGCCCCACTCTGCACCCCGACCCCTGAGCCCTGACACCTGGCTGCAGGTCTCGCCTTACCCTTTCGTTGGATAAACTGCAGTCTTGGCAGCCAGCAGAGCTGACCGACGCAGGGAGGGCAGAGTCTGGGGGAGGCCTGGGCCACCAGAGACAAGAGGACCCCAGGGTGTGGAAGTTGCCCCAAGACAGAGTCTGAGCATGGGAGGTGCAGTCCCAAGCAGGGGACTCTGAGCTGTGCTTGGGACCATGCCTCCCTGGAGATACAGGAGCTGCTGGGCTTCCGGGGAGGGCTAGACAGAGTCTGGAGGTGGAGACAGGCTAAGAGTACAGGACTGACTTCCAGCAGAGGGGTGGGGAAAGGGGGTCCCTGCTCCCCTGCCCTCTGACACAAAGGCCGCCCAGACTCACACCCCCGTAGCTCAGACCCTCCTGCCAGGCTGCCCCTCTGCTCTTTCCACTCCCAGAGGCTGCCTCAGCCTTTCCCTGATCATCTAAAAGTATCTCAGAATCCTACTCTGAATTGGAAAAGCCTAAATTAGAACAAATGACCTTAATTTGGGGACTTGAAATAAAACCATTACTTGATTTTACAGAACCCCGAGCATAAAAACCTAAAAGTTTTTAAAGCACGTCCACACTCTCCCCACCCTTCCCCAGGGCCTCCTCTAATCCCAGGTCTAATTAAAAAGCACAATCAGAACTTCAGACCCCTCCCCCAATAGCCAAGCCCTGAATTAGTTTCCTTGGGTTCAAGTTTCCGACTTTTAGACTTCTTGCACAAAAATGATGTTTCCCCACAAGATAGAATCCAGGCTTGGGGATCCCTAAGCATTGTTTTCAAACTCACTGAAGAAAGCTGAACTGCATCTCTCTCCATCACAGGTTCTGCTGTGCCTGCCTCTGGGTAGTGTCCCCGGAGGGGCTGCAGTCCAGGAGGTGTGAGGTTTCTGGTCCCCCCGAGCCCCCTGACATAGGCAAATCTCCATCCTGGGTCCAGCACCTGCTGAGCACACAAAGACAGGTTTTTGCAGGAAGTAGGGGGGAGCTAAGCCTTGAGGAGGAAGCTGGCCTCACAATAACAAAGCCTCCCGGTGCATCAGACCTCCTGTGCCCCTGAGAAGGGTGGAGGTGCTCGTCTGAGCACGTATGTGCCTCACTGAGAGCCATAGCCGCAGGATATCCCACTGAAGAACAGCTCCTTGCCCCACCCTTCTGCCTCCCCCTCCACCCTGCTCTTGGGCCTGGTCTCAGCCCTCCTGTGCTCAGAGATGGCTCCTAACCAGACCATCCAGTTCTTGAGGGCCCACGCAGACAACCCCTTTGCCACTTTTTTTTTTTTCTTCTTGCCACTTTTGATTAGAAATTTCTGGTACTTCAGTTCCAAGAACACTGGGTGGAAAGGACTCAACTGGTCCTGGGAGTGAGGTGAGCAGAGTAGCAAAGGGGAAAGGCAGTCAAAGGGACCATCTTAGGCAAAGTCCTAGCCTTCACCTGATTCTGGGGGGAAGTGTGGTGTGTAAATTACCGTTGAGAGTTGGCCCAACCTCGAGGAAGGGAAGTTTAGCTTTCCTCCACTAGCAGTTCTTGGCTACAGGCTGCTCTGGAGGGGCATAAACACTTAGGCATTTCCTGTTCACTCCAGAGCCCAAGGAACAAGGAAACCCTGATGCCAGCACTTAGAAGAGGGTGAGTGCACAGGACTGGTGAATGAGGGCCACAGGACCTGGGCAGAGTACCAAAAACTCCTGCTACACGGAGCAAATAATTGGAATAAAATTCTCCAAAATACAACAGGTGCTCAGTGCAGCACAGGATCCCTGAGTGGGAGGGAAGGTCAGAGGTCGTTAGTGGACTCTCAGCTTCTGGTCCACCCTCTCTGAGGGAGAATCCCTTCCTCTCGAAGGTTTAACCTTCCAAATTCGTCATCTTCTCTTGAGTCCACCAGAGTATCCTGTCCTCCAGTCTGCGGAGTTGACCAACCCATAAGCTGCTAGAAGAGTCTTAGGCCAATATTTTCTCGGATGACTACTGTGACCCAAGTACTCACCTCGCCAGCACCCCTGCCCATCCACTCTAGTCGACTTTCAGGAAAGGGATTATCTGGCATGCAGAATTTGTATAAATCTAGCCACTGTCCCCTTTCTCCTTGTTCACAGGTTTTAGAATTGACCTATAATAGACATAAAAGCTTCTAGAATTTGCTTTCCTTGCTTTCTGGATAATGGGATATTTGTTCCCCACATCTCTCTTGGTGCCTGTACCCCAAAGGCTCTGGGGGAAGGACTGTACCTGTTGTCTTCAGTACTGCATCCCCGAAGTTTCTCCTGGTGCCCAGCAAACAGGAGGAGGTGCTAAGTGACTATGTGTTGAGCAAAACTGATGTCACAGGGCGATTTTTTGTAAAACAAAGTGTGAAGAATGAGCTTTGCCTCAGCCTCGATTCCCTGGAAAAGTCTGAGGCAAAAGTTTAGATGTTAACACTTTTGGGGGGGATTGAATCCCAGGGTAGCTGGAGTGAGACAGGCAAAGAAGGAAGGAAGGCAAGAGTGAGCTGGCCATAGCACTGTGATAAGCATAGCGATTGCTCAGCTGCATAAGAGATCTTCAGAGAGGCCATAGGAACCACTGTGATACCAAGAAGTCTGCCTCAGGGGAGCGAGGGAGAAGAATAGATCCACAGGATCCCACCTCCTAGCTGCCGTGTTTTCTGGGTGGCCTCACCAGGCACTGTCTAGCCCTGCACTACACGTGCTGCCCCTGTGGCCTCAGCAAGCGCTGGGAGAGCTGCATCTGAAGACCATGGTGGTCTACAGCCGTGGTGGTCTACGGCCGCAGCTTGTAGGGCAAGCCAGGCAATAAGCAGAAGCCAGTGGCACTCCCCACCTGCTCTCCTGCAGCCCACAACTCTGCAGGCTGCCCGGGCTGGCCAACAAGCCAGCAGAGATGCCAGGCGGGCCTGCAGCTTCTTGTGTCTCCATGGGAACAAGCTTCAGAATAGGAGGAAGAGACATGCAGCATGAATTGAGGGTGGGGGGCAGGTGTGCCGCAGGGCTTCCCAGGTGGGTCAGTGATAAAGAAACCGCCCGCCGATACAGGGGACGCAAGAGACACGGGTTCAATCCCTGCATCAGGAAGATCCCCTGGAGGATGAAATGGCAACCTACTCAGGGTTCTTGCCTGGAGAATTCCATGGACACAGGAGTCTGGCAGGCTACAGTCCTTAGGGTCGCAAGGAGTTGGGCGCAACTGAGGGACTGAGCATGCACAGGTGTGCCACAGGGTCAGGTGGTTGGGCAGGGGCCACTAGGCAGACCTGGCCTGTACCACCAGGCTGTGCCCAGTTCAGCAACTCCCTCCTATGAAGATCCAAGTACTCACTGTGCCTCAAGGATATGGAGGCATCAGGCTGCAGCCAACACTGACCAACACCTGCTATTAACATTTAGTTTTCTAGTCTCCCTCTCCTGGAGCTGCAAGCTTACTAGGTTCATTGTCTTCCAGTTTATTGTAGGTGATGGTTTTGTCAAATTCACTCGTGTATAACAGCTTCCGTAATCATCTTCCTTGCCCCACAAGTCAATGCCACAAAAGTCAGATTTTGTTAAGATAACCTCCATCTCCCAGAAGCAATTTTTGTACCAATCAAAGTATGCCAGATTATGACAAAATTTGAATGACATGAAGTAACAAATGTTTGCTTCTTGTTTACGTCGTATGTATCTATTGCAAGTTGCTGGGTCCTCTTCACTTTACACCTTCTCACTCCAGGATATAGGCTAATGAAGTAGTCGCGATCACTGCCATGAACAGTCATGAACACTGCCAAACGCAAAAGCAGAAGTATTGATCTGGAGGGTAACAAATCAGCAACTAGATGTTCTGGCCCTGAAGTGACATACATTCGCGCATAACAGAGTGGCTGGAACTAGTCATGTAGTACCCCATCCAACCACAAGGGGGCCATGAAGCGACAAGGAGTCCTGAAGGCAAAGAGTAGGAAATATTTGGTCAACAACACAATTCAACTGCTTGTGAAGTATGTAATTGAATGTTCTCTGGATCTAGGGAATAGAGGCCTAGTTTTACTAGAGTTTCAGCCCCTCATAATCCCATTTCCAAACTTAAGACACTGATAACCAGTTTTAACAGCACAAGTACATACTATGCACAATTTTACTAGTTTTCCACCAAAGAACTTGAGGTGATTTTGCCAGGTAAAGAAGAACCTCCCAAACTTTCAGTTACAATTGACCCTGGCTCAATAAAACCTCAAAAAAATAAACCCTGGAGTCAATAAAGCCGCTTCCTTGATTTGTAGACCACCAGTTTGGTCCTCCAGTCAGGACTTTAAGAGCCTCAGGTGATAACTGAAACTTTGGCCACGGTCAACAGCAGGCTTCAGTCATCTCCCCAGTTTCTGATTGTGTAGATGGAGCAGAAGACCTGACTGCCATGGAACTGCTCCCTGACTTAAAGAGTAAGCCTATTGTAATAGGAAAAGCCAAGCAGAAGCCACTGGCGCATCCCTTCTGGCCTAAGAGGAAACAAAAAAGAAGTTAGCTCCTTGCTTCCTATGGTTTGAGACTGTTGGTGTTGCATTTGTTTTCTCTCCTGTGCCTGAGTGATTGCTGCCAGCTAGCATGAAGAGTGCCTGCAGCTAGGAGAAAGGAATCTGCGAGAACCCAGCAGAGACTAGGGGCATAGCTGGTGGCACCCAGAGATGGCCAATAACCAGAGACAAAATCCAGAGCATATTCAGAGAGTTCCGTCTGTGGAGGAAGTGAGACACCCGGTCAAGGGCAGTGGGTGGAGAAACTTCATAGAATAAAAAAATAAAGACAAGGGGAGGCAGAGACTTCTTAGGAAATGAGTCTGTCCTTCTATAACTGGAAAATCACCTTTACAACGCAATGCGTGATAACTCTTCATCCAAATAGCTCTACTTTTACAACTTCTGTTCATCATGAATATATATATATATATATATATATTAAACTTTTGAGATATAGGGGGAATAGTTATATCTGTGTTCATCCAGTTTAATAATTCACTCATATTTTAAACCATAGTTTAAAGTGACGTTCAATCTATAAATGTTTCTTTCTTCTATTATGCATTTAGTGAAACAACTCGGTGTCTTTGTTAGTCCTGGGGCCTCCTGTTGAGTCATCCAACAGGTTTCTTGGAAAAGGTCATTTCTTAAGAGCAGAAAACCAAAAAAGCCTTGAGAATTCCAACTCCCCACTTACCATCAAAAAGGCCCCAAGGAAATGCGTTTTCAGATGGTACACTTACTAAAGGTGGAAATGGGGACCCGCTTGACCGCTCTGTGGAGGTGTGAGACTGGTGCAGCTCCAGGGGAGCACCCAAAGCGCTGTCTACAGAAGGGTGGGAAAAGCAGCGGCCCTGGGACCTGTGACATGGTCACAGCGCGTTAGCTTATGCACAAAGGATCTAAAAACATTTCTTAGGTTAAAAAAAAAAAGAGGAACTTTAATAGGTTAAAGGAAATATAAGTCATGTCATCAGAATGCAATGTGTGACTCAAACCAACATTTGGAGATAATCAAGGAAATTTGACCCTGATTAGATATTAGATGTTTCAAAGAAATGATTATTTGTTTTAAAGATGAAGTAATGGTATGGTGTTTATGTTCAAGGAATCCTTTTCTTAAAGATATATAATGTCTAGAATTTACTTTAAAATAAGCCAGCAGCAGAGGTTGGGGAGGAGATAGAGGAAATGTGTGTGTGTGTGTGTGTTTAAGGGGAAAATAAAGAGGAAACAAGATTAGCTACAGCTAATAATTGGCGGATGAGTACTTGGGCACTAATCACACTATTCTCTTTGCTTTTACATATGACATTCTCCAGGGACTCCAGCGGAGAACTGGTGTATCTGTATACCCGTGTTCCTAGCAGCACTGTTTACAACAGCCAAAAAGCAGAAACAACCCAAGTATCCGTCAACAGGTAAACTGATAAATTAAATGTGATATATAAATGCAATGGAATATTATTCAGCCATTAAAAGGAATAAAATTTTGATACATCCTACAACATGGTAGACTTTGAAAGCATTATGCTTAGTGAAATAAGCCAGACACAGAAAGTCAAATATTGTATGATTTCATTCATATAAGGTACCTGGATTGGCACGCAGACAGGCAGAAAGCAGAATAGAGGGTCCCAGGGGCTGGAGGATGACTGGAAGTGGATATTATTATTTAATGGGTATTATTTATGTTGGGAAGGATGAAACATTTTGGGTATAGACAATGGTCATGTAAACAGTGTTGTGAATGTTTTCACTATCACTGAATGGTACTTACGAATGGTTAAAAGGATGAATATTATGTACATTTTACCATGATTTTTAGAAGAATTTTTATTAATTTTTGGCTGCAGTCCACAGCATACAGGATCTTCATTCCCCAGCTGGGGATTGAACCAGCGTCCTCAGCGGTGAAAGCATAAGGTCTCAACCACTGAACCACTGGGGAAGTCCCCACGACAATTGTTTTTTAAAGCTAATTAACAATAATGAGTGGCAAAGTACTTATTGGATCAGACCACCCCAAAGCAAAAACAAATAACTGTGTGATACTGGGCCCTGCTGGTAAATGCTATCAATGGCTCGGAGCGAACAGTCCAGAAACAGAGCCCTGGGCACATGTGCCTGAGGGAGGGCTCCCTAGTAGCAGAGCCTGACTCTGGGATCCTTGTGTAGCAATTTGCTGAGGGACAGCTCTTAGGAGAACTCTTGGGGAGTGAGGAAAAAGCAGGACCAGATGGGCGAGAAGAGGCAGAGCTGTGGGCTCAGGAGAAGCCTAGACTCAGCCTGATCCCTCAGGGACTCGGGAACATGACCGGCACCACAGAGGTTGTCCCAGGCATCAGTAACCTAGTACCCCCTGAGTCCATCAGTCAGTGGCATGCATGGGGTGGGGTGTGACCTTCCAAGCATCTCTAGGCAAGGCAGCTCCTATCAGTCAAGGTCAGCCCTCCCAAGAACAATGCAAGGGTGAGCTGTTAGCAGTCAAGGACTCCAGCAGCAAGAAGGTGGGGGTACCAGCCTGATGGAAGGGCTCTAGACACCAAGAACCTCATTACAATATGGTAAGTTAATAAATTAAAATGCAGCATTTCAAGTCAGAGTGGGAAGGATAGAATATTCAATAAATAATGTCAAGACCATTGATTATCTATTTGGAAAAAAAAAAACAGTTTGAGCTACACCTTATACTATGAATGAAAATAGGTTTCAAATGGACCCAAGATTTACCTATTTTACAAAACAAACAAAGAAATGGATTTGTTCTCTAGATTTACATGACAAATTAGTCCCAAATTTAGCAGCTTTAGACAAGCATTTGCTATCTCAGCTTCTGTGGCTCAGGAATCTCAGAGTAACTTAGCTGGATGGTTCTGGCTCAGGGTCTCTCATGAGTTTGTAGTCAAGATGTCATCTCAATGTTCAACTGGAGAGGGATCCACTTCCAAGATCACTCAGGTAGTTGTTGGCAGGCCTCAATCCCTTAGTGGTTATTGGCCAGAGACCTTGTTCCTTGCCAGGGGAATCTCCATGGTTTATCTGAATGCCCTAAAAATATGGCAGCTGACTTGCCCCACAGTGAGTGACCTAAGAGAGAAAGATGGAGGGTACAGTCATGTATAACCTACCCTCAGAAGTGACAGAGCATCACTTCTCACATTCTTCTCATCACATTGTATGAACTCCTGCACAGGGAAGGAGGGGCCGATGCCATGGTGTGAGTGCCAGGAGCAGGGATCACAGAGGTCATCTTGGAAGCTGCTTACCACACAAAATCCTTGAAAATATATAGAAAAGCATTTTTATAATTGGCAGCTAAGCATGTTAATAAATCCAGAAGGCACAAAAGAAATATTATTTTATCTGCTGTAAGGTAAAAGACATGACCAGTATTTCATTTCTCTCTTTTTAAAAACATATATACCTTCCTGGATTTCTTTTGGAAAATTGCTTCCCCCTGCCTGTGTGTAGCTTTGGTGGCTGTGATAGTCTGAATATGCTCAGTTCAGTTCAGTTGCTCAGTCGTGTCCGACTCTTTGTGACCCCATGGACTGCAGCATGCCAGGCCTCCCTGTCCATCACCAACTTCTGGAGCTTACTCAAACTCATGCCCATTCAGTCGGTGATGCCATCCAACCATCTCATCCTCTGTCATCCCCTTCTCCTCACGCCTTCAATCTTTCCCAGCATCAGGGTCTTTTCAAAGGAGTCAGCTCTTCGCATCAGGTGGCCAAAGTATTGGAGTTTCAGCTTCAAAATCAGTCCTTTCAATGAATAGTCAGGGCTGATTTCCTTTAGGATGGACTGGTTGGATCTCCTTGCAGTCCAAGGGACTCTCAAGAGTCTTCTCCAACACCACACTTCAAAAGCATCAATTCTTCGGTGCTCAGCTTTCTTTATAGTCCAACTCTCACATTCAGACATGACTACTGGGAAAATCATAGCTTTGACTAGATGAACCTTCGTTGGCAAAGTAATGTCTCTGCTTTTGAATATGCTGTCTAGGTTAGGCATAGCTTTTCTTCCAAGGAGCAAGCATCTTTTAATTTCATGGCTGCAGTCACCATTTGCAGTGATTTTGGAGCCCAAGAAAATAAAGTCTGTCACCGTTTCCATTATTTCCCCATCTATTTGCCATGAAGTGATGGGACCAGATGCCATGATATTAGTTTTTGAATGTTGAGTTTTAAGCCAGCTTTTAAACTCTCCTCTTTCACTTTCATCAAGAGGCTCTTTAGTTCTTCACTTTCTGCCATAAGGGTGGCGTCATCTGCATATCTGAGGTTATTGATATTTCTCCCGGAAATCTTGATTCCAGCTTGTGTTTCTTCCAGCCCAGCGTTTCTCATGATGTACTCTGCATGTAAGGTAAATAAACAGGATGACAATATACAGCCTTGACGTACTCCTTTTCCTATTTGGAACCAGTCTGTTGTTCCATGTCCGGTTCTAATTGTTGCTTCCTGACCTGCATACAGATTTCTCAAGAGGCAGGTCAGGTGGTCTGATATTCCCATCTCTTTAAGAATTTTCCACAGTTTATTGTGATCCACACAGTCAAAGGCTTTGGCATAGTCAATAAAACATAAGTAGATGTTTTTCTGGAACTCTCTTGCTTTTTCAATGATCCATAGGATGTTGGCAATATGATCTCTGGTTCCTCTGCCTTTTCCAAATCCATCTTGAACATCTGGAAGTTCATGGTTCACTGTTGAAGTCTGGCTTGGAGAATTTTGAGCACTACTTGCTAGTGTGTGAGATGAGTGAATGAAAACTGACCTTTTCAAGTCCTGTGGCCACTGCTGAGTTTTCCAAATTTGCTGGCATATTGACTGCAGCACTTTCACAGCATCATCTTTTAGGATTTGAAATAGCTCAGCTGGAATTCCATCACCTCCACTGGCTTTGTTCATAGTGATGCTTCCTAAGGCCCACCTGACTTTGTATTCCAGAAGGTCTGGCTCTAGGTGAGTAATCACACCATTGTGGTTATCTGGGTCATGAAGATTTTTTTTGTATAATTCTTCTGTGTATTCTTGCCACCTCTTCTAAGTATCTTCTGCTTCTGTTAAGTCCCTACTGTTTCTGTCCTTTATTATGACCATTTTTGCATGAAATGTTCCCTTGGTTTCTCTAATTTTCTAGAAGACATCTGGATATGCTAGCCATTGTAAAAAAACAAAAACAAAAACAACCTCCAAAACTCAGTCTCGACCCAGCAAAGGTCTCTTTCTGGTTCATACCAAGTCCAACCCAGAGGTGCCTGTTTCAGTGGCTTTCTCAAAAGCATTTAGGGGGTCAGGCTGTCTGTATCCAGTGACTCCAGAGTCCCCAGGGCTCTTGAATTCTGAATCTGGCCACTAATGTGCAATGCAGGAATGTGGAGAGTTACATTAGAAGTTTGAGGGCCAGCCCTGGAAAAGGCACAAGTCACATCTACCCACATTTTCTTGGCCAGAATTAAACATCTTAATGCCAGGGGCTGTGATGCTGTGAAAGTGCTACACTCAATATGTCAGCAAATTTGGAAAACTCAGCAGTGGCCACAGGACTGGAAAAGGTCAGTTTTCATTCCAGTCTCAAAGAAAGGCAATGCCAAAGAATGCTCAAACTACCGCACAATTGCACTCATCTCACACGCTAGTAAAGTAATGCTCAGAATTCTCCAAGCCAGGCTTCAGCAACATGTGAATCGTGAACTTCCTGATGTTCAAGCTGGTTTTAGAAAAGGGAGAGGAACCAGACATCAAATTGCCAACATCCGCTGGATCATCGACAAAGCAAGAGAGTTCCAGAAAAACATCTATTTCTGCTTTATTGACTATGCCAAAGCCTTTGACTGTGTGGATCACAATAAACTGTGGAAAATTCTTAAAGAGATGGGAATACCAGACCACCTGACCTGCCTCTTGAGAAATCTGTATGCAGGTCAGGAAGCAACAATTAGAACTGGACATGGAACAACAGACTGGTTTCAAATAGGAAAAGGAGCACATCAAGGCTGTATATTGTCACCCTGCTTATTTCACTTATATGCATAGTACCTCATGAGAAACGCTGGGCTGGAGGAAGCACAAGCTGGAATCAAGATTGCTGGGAGAAATATCAATAACCTCAGATATGCAGATGACACCACCCTTATGGCAGAAAGTGAAGAAGAACTAAAGAGCCTCTTGATGAAAGTGAAAGAGGAGAGTGAAAAAGTTGGCTTAAAGCTCAACATTCAGAAAACTAAGATCATGGCATCTGGTCCCATCACTTCATGGCAAATAGATGGGGAAACAGTGGAAACAGTCACAGACTTTATTTTTTGGGGCTCCAAAATCACTGCAGATGGTGACTACAGCCATGAAATTAAAAGACTTGTTCCTTGGAAGAAAAGTTATGACCAACCTAGACAGCATATTAAAAAGCAGAGACATTACTTCGCCAACAAAGGTTCATCTAGTCAAAGCTGTGGTTTCTCCAGTGGTCATGTATGGATATGAGAGTGGACTATAAAGAAAGCTGAGCACCAAAGAATTGATGCTTTTGAAGTGTGGTGTTGGAGAAGACTCTTGAGAGTCCCTTGGACTGCAAGGAGATCCAACCAATCCATCCTAAAGGTGATCAGTCCTGAGTGTTCATTGGAAGGACTGATGCTAAAGCTGAAACTCCAATACTTTGGCCACCTGATGCGAAGAGCTGACTCATTGGAAAAGACCCTGATGCTGGGAGGGATTGAAGGTGGGAGGAGAAGAGGGCAACAGAAGATAAAATGGTTGGATGGCATCACCGACTCAATGGACATGAGTTTGAGTAAGCTCCGGGAGTTGGTGATGGACAGGGAGGCCTGGTGTGCTGCAAAAGTCCATGGGGTCGCAAAAACTCGGACACAACTGAGCAACTGAACTGAACTGTATCCAACAGGACTGGTGTCCTTATAAGGATTAGGACATAGACACATGGAGGGAAGACTGCCCAAAGACACAGGGAGAACACAGTCACCTACAGGTCAAGGAGACGGCTCAGAAGAGACAGCCCTGCTGGCACTTAGACCTTGGATTTCTAGCTTTCAGCTCCATGAGAAAATTAATTCCTGCTGCTTAAGCCCCCTGGTCACGGGATGTTGATATGTCAGTTGGTGCTTTACTGTCCCTCGTTCATTTTCCTGAATCTTCTCCACACCTTTATAAGATTATCTCTAGAAACTGTTCCGATGAGCAAAATTCCTTTTCCTGTCAAGACCAGAATTGGCTTCTCCTTCCCATTAATACCAGGACTAATACCTTTCCAGAGATGCCCCTGGCGGCCCCACACCTTCCTGGCTGACACTCAACCCTACCCTCCAAGTCTCCCACCCTGGGCTTGGTTTTTGTTGCCCAGCACCACCCCTCCAACTCTGTCCCCTTGTTTCTCAGGCCCTGACCACTTCTCATGCTCTCCCTTCACACTCCGGAGGAGCCAGAGCCTACAGAAAAGATCCCTGAGGACACCACAGTCTGTACCCCACATCTCCAGCTTCAGCTGTGTCTGATCCCAACCACCCTCTCAGCATTTCCACTCAACTGCTACCCCTCCGTGGGTTTGGGAAGTGGTTGCATTTCATGAATTTGAAATATCCCCTGTAGCTGACTTTCTTTCCTCCAACAAACCACTGAAAAGGGCGGTGAGGTCCTGTGGGCTCCAGGGTCCCGTGACGCTCTCACCGCTCTTCTGGTTCCTGACACAGGTACTACTTCAACCTTTGGTGTCTGTCCTTGAGTAAAATTCAGACTTTCTCTCAAATCATGCCCCTTAGGGAAAGAGGTTGGTTTGAGGTGGAGACATCACTGGGAAGATGGACTCTGCTGTAGGTGGCCTGGTGAGGCCATAAAGCCTGGGCTCAGGCACCCAGCAAAAACCAGCAGAGGAGGCCAAATTCCTGGCACCCCATGGAGGTTGAGTTGGAGCCAAAGGGTGTGCCAGGCTTGCCAGAGCAGCTGTAGGGATTGGTGAGTATGTGGGTTACATGCCCAACCCAGGGTCTACCTGTAGCAGGAACTCAGAGAATGGTGCCTCCCTGTTCCACATCTTGAGAAAGACTCATTTGAGAAAAGCCCCAGGGCTGGCTAGGTGGACATCAGGTAAGAGGGCTGTGTGCCTATCTGTAGGTGAAAGTATCGGGGACTCATGCTTCAAACCACAGAGCTGGCAGCAGAAATGACCTAGGGAACTATCCCCTCCCTCCCTCCCAGAGCAGGGTGTTGAATGACTACCAGGCTTGCTCCTTTCTTCCCATTCAGCATGAGGACAGGGCCTTGGGGAAGAGAAAGGGCATCTGGGGCACAGGCTGGTGTCACCCAGACTTCCAGAGTCCTCTTCAGAGGCCCATGAGTTTCACATTAGGTCACCGGCTTGCTCCCAGTCCACAGGGAGGAACATGTCCCTAAATTCTTCCTGCCCAGATTTGTTATCACTGGAGCACCAGAAGAGCCCTCTCAGCAAAGACTGGTGAGGTCCTTAGGGAGATGGAAGAAAGGAGGGACTTAGTCATTTGAGCTGTCCGTCACTAATGCCCTGGCTGGAACTGTGCCTTAGGCTGCTTGTCTCGAAAATGATCACAATCACAGTGCTGTTTCCACTCTCGTGTGGCCACTTGAAAAGAGATCTCAGAATCTTGCCACTGGACCAATGATTCTCAACCACGGGACACCTGGCTGTGACTGGAGATGGTTCTGGTTGTCAGAATTGGGGGAGGGAGGTGCTTTGGGCATCTGGTGGGTAGATATTGCTAAACATCCTACAATTTGCAGGACAGCTCCCACAAAAGAGAATTATCCAGCCCCAAATGTCAATAATAGGCATCAATTCCTCAGGGCTCAGCCTTCTTTATGATCCAACTCTCACATCCATACATGAGTACTGGAAAAACTGTAGCTTTGACTATACAGACCTTTGTCAGCAAAGTACATTCAAAAAGCTAAGATTGTGGTATCCAGTCCCATCACTTCATGGCAAATAGATGGGGGAACAATGGAAACAGTGACAGACTTTATCTTCTTGGGTTCCAAAACCACTGCAGACGGTGACTGCAGCCGTGAAATGAAAAGACGCTTGCTCCTTGGGGAAAAAAGCTATGACAAACCTAGAGTCAAAGCTGTGGTTTTTAAAGCTATGGTTAAAGCTTTCACCGTATAGTCAAACCTATGGTTTTTCCATTAGCGTCTTATCCAAGTGTGGGTCCCGTCCAGCCCCGTATCTTCACTGCATCCCCCATAGACAGTTTTGGTTGCCAGAACTGAGACGTGAAGTAAAGTATCCAAGGTCACTCAGCCCACAGGTGGCAAAGTCTAGATTCAAACCAGGTATAACTACAGGGAAACTGATGGATATATTTGGGTGATAATTCATAACATATAAACAGAATCATTACATTAGACATTGGGTAGAAATCTTATTTTTTCTCTTCTCTATTTTCCAACTTTTGGACAATATGCTTATATTGTTTTGGTAACCTTGAAATATATTTTAAAATTTAAATAAAGAGATCAGAAAAGCTACTTTATTTCTATGAACTTTGGTTTCCAAGAGAAACTCAGAATTCTCTGTCATCTACCTTCTGCAGTGACTGGAAGTTTTCTGGGAGGAAGTTGCATCATTATTCTTTTTGTAGGTCTTTCTCCTCTTTCTCTCATTTAAACCAATATTCCTGACATCCTGTCTCACACACTTAATTTTACTGAAAGCCGCAGACTTCTAGGGAGTGGGGCTTGAGATGGTTCCCTAGGGGCGGTCACTCAGGCTGGTTTTTAGTTGTGAGGTCATTTCTCTCTCTCCTTTTACCTTGTCCAAGCTCCTCCATCTTCAGTTTTCCAGCCCATGACCAGCAATTTTCAACATTTATATTTGATATCAAGCTGAGCCCCCTTTGGATTTATAAATGTAGCCTGTGATGGGAGAAAGGGGAGACAGAAAAGAGGACAGGAGTGACAGATTCTGTTGCTTCTGTGCTAGAAAAACGGCTTCATGATGTTCAAATATGCAAGGATAGCTACCCTGATGGGAAACTATCTCCACCTGATCCACAGTAAAACTCTCCAGGGTCCCAGCTCCGTAACTCTCCTACATGGCTTGGAGTTATTTTTTTTCTCCTGGAACAAAAAGATGCATTTTAAGCTCTTCTTACAAACATTTCTGCTGCTCCAAATTTCAGGTCAAGGTCTTCAATACCTCCTTCTCTTAAATCTGTCTTGTCATCTTGGTCAAATCACTCTCCCACTGAGTCTAAGACCTCATCAGTAAAATGGGATAATACTAGCTCCCCAGGAGTATTGTGATGGTGAAAGGAGAGGGTGGGTGGAGAAGAAGCTGGCACCAAAAGTTCACCAAATAATAGCCACCTCTGGATTATGGATAATACTGATGAGCTTTTCAGACGGCTGACCTCAACCACAAATAAATTGCTTTTAATAATTATTTGCTTGATTACAAAAACATGTACAATTTTATTTTACCAAATGTGGGAGGGCAGAAAAGAACAAATAAGAAAAAAAAAAAAAAAATTGCCAGTCACTCTGCCCAACCATATTGCAAACTCCCATGCAGTTCTCTCCCAGCTCCATTTTAATAGCTGTCCAATGTACCATTTTATGGATTCATTTCTATCTCCCATGGCTAACTTGTTTGATTACTTAACAGTTGTTGACTGTTGCTAAGAATGTTATGGTAAATCCCCTTAAAGAGAAATTTCAGTGCACATCTACCATTATTTCTTTAGAAGAGATTCTTAGAAGCAGAATTTTTAAGACAAAACACAAGTATAATTGTAAAGGGCCATGTTATTAGGGGTTAACTGATTCCTCAAAGAGAGTTGGGAGTCTGGCTCCTCTGTGATTTACTGACCTGAACGCACGGCCTGCCTGCTGGCATCAATCTTCAGGAACATGACCAGAACGCTCTAGATTTAGAGCATCCCTTTTCGGGATTTTAACCAAGGCTCTGACCATTCGCTTTCTCACTCTGGCTTTTATGCGTCTCCAAGAAAACTGGTTACGTTTTGCCTTTGGATGTTTATTTGATTCTAGAAAAAATTCTAGATTTATCGAATATGTCTTTAACCTTTGAGGGCTTCCCACCTGTAATATTCTGGCATTTTTCCGAGAGAGCAGGACCTCCCACTGCTATGTGAAGAACCACTCCATTTGCTTGACTTTGTTGCCAGGCCCCAGCTGTCAGGAGCAAAGCCATGTAGCTGTCGGGTAGACACAGGATGCAAAAGCTTGAAAGTCGATTTTGTGTTCCTGTTCCCTTCCCCCCACCTCCGCGCTCCTCTGGGGTGCCAGGGTGGCCCCATTCCCTTTTTGCACAGATGAGGGGTTTACTTTTTGCCCCTCCATCTGGACTCAGGTTGGAGGGGTCTGCTCCCTGGTATCTCCCTGTGATCCGTCCTTCTTGGGGAAGCACAGCCCCTCCTCTCACAGCTGCTCCTCCCGTTCTCAACCCTTATTCCTTCTCTGGAATTCAACTCTGATCTATTTCCCTGAGCAGAGAAGCCTTATCCTGAAACTACACGTCATGCCAATCTAAGAAAAAGGCTTAAAAAAAAGAAAAAGGCTTGAGGGTAGGGAGAGGTCAGGAAGGGAAAATTGCATCCTCGTCTGAGATCAGGAGTCTTGGGGCCCCTTATCAGAAAGGGCCTGTAAGTCACTCAGAAGGAAACCGAGGCCCAGGGAGGGGTGTGGCACATCTAAGGATATCCAGTGAAGAAGTGCTACAGCCAGGACTGATGAGGGCCTTCCCCTGCGTCCACTGCTCCCGATGACCAAAGTCAAAGCCTGACTGTTTCCAAGCATGTGGCAGGTGCAGCACCTTCTGAATTGCAGCCATATACCAGCTTGGTGAGGATGCCGTGCATGAGACCCAGCCCTTGCCCCCGGGTGGTACAACTGACTGAGGAATGATAGTGCCAACTAAACAGGGCACAGCATTTGCACATACTTTTATCTCCAGGGACTCATTTATTTCTTACAACCCAGCAGAGCAGGTTGTAAGAAATAAATATTGTTATTATCCTCCATCTTATAAGAAAACAGAGGCCAGTGAAATTAAGTAAACGTGCTTGTAGTCTCAACCACAGATAGTGGGCAAAACTGGAATATGAGTCTAGGCTGAATAAGCTAGATAGAAGAAACTGGGGTCTCACATTTAGGTCTTTAATCCATTTTGAGTTTATCTTTGCGTATGGCGTTAGGAAGTGTTCTAATTTCATTCTTTTACGTGTAGCTGTCTGGTTTTCCCAGCACCATTTATTGAAGAGGCTGTCTTTGCCCCATTGTATATTCTTGCCTCCTTTGTCAAAAATAAGGTACCCATAGGTGCATGGGTTTATTTCTGGGCTTTCTACCTTGTTCCATTGGTCTATGTTTCTGCTTTTGTGCCAGTACCATACTGTCTTGATGACTGTAGCTTTGTAGTATAATCTGAAGTCAGGAAGGTTGATTCCTCAAGCTCCATTCTTCTTTCTCAAGACTGCTTTGGCTATTTGGGGTCTTTTGTGTTTCCGTATGAATTGTGAAATTTTTCTTCTAGTTCTGTGAAAAATGCCATTGGTAATTAGATAGGGATCACACTGAATCTGTAGATTGCAATGGTAGTATAGTCATTTTCACAATATTGATTCCTCCAACCCAGCAACATGGAATATCTCTCCATCTGTTTATGTCATCTTTGATTTCTTTCATTAGTGTCATAATTTTCTGTGTACAGTTCTTTTCTCTCCTTAGGTAAGTTTATTCCTAGATATTTAATTCTTTTTGTTGCAGTGGTACATGGGATTGATTCCTTAATTTCTCTTTCTGATTTTTCATTATTTGTGTATAGAAATGCAAGTGATTTCTGTGTATTGATTTTGTATCCTGCAACTTTGCCAAATTCACTGATTAGCTCTAGTAATTTTCTGATATCATCTTTAGGGTTTTCTATGTACAGTATCATGTCATCTGCAAACACTGAGAGCTTTACTTATTTTCCAATCTGGATTCCTTTTATTTCTTTTCCTTCTCTGATTGCTGTAGCTAGGACATCCAGGACTACGTTGAATAATAGTGGTGAAAATTGACACCCTTGTCTTGCACCTGATCTCAGGGGGAATGCTTTCAGCTTTTCACCACAGAGAATAATGTTTGCTGTAGGTTTCTCATGTATGGCCTTCACTATGTTGAGGTAGGTTCCTTCTATGCCCATTTTTTAAGAGTTTTAATCATAAAAGGATGCTGGATTTTGTCAAAGGCTTTTCCTGCATCTCTTGAGATGATCACGTGGTTTTTATCTTTCAGTTTGTTAATATGGTGTTTCATACTGATTGATTTGCATATATTGAAGAATCCTCGCATCCCTGGAATAAACCCAACTTGATCATGGTTTATGAGCTTTTTGATGTGTTGCTAAATTCTGTTTGCTAAAATTTTGTTGAAAATTTTTGCATCTATGAGAAAAACATAGGCAGAACACTCGATGACATAAATCAAAGCAAGATCCTCTGTGACCCACCTCCTAGAGTCATGGAAATAAAAACAAAAGTGAACAAGTGGGACCTGATTAGACTTAAAAGCTTTTGCACAGCAAAGGGAACTGTAAGCAAGGTGAAAAGACAACCTCAGAATGGGAGAAAATAATAGCAAATGAAACAACTGACAATGGATTAATTTCCAAAATATACAAGCAGCTCATATAACTCAATACCAGAAAAACAAGCAACCCAACAAAAAGTGGGAAAGAGACCTAAACAGACATGTCTCCAAAGAAGACATACAGATGGCTAACAAACACATGAAAAGATTCTCAACATCACTCATTATTAGAGAAATGCAAATCAAAACTACAATGAAATATTACCTCACAGCGGTCAGAATGGCCATCATCAAAAAGTTTACAAACAATAAATGCTGGAGAGGGTGTGGAGAAAAGGGAACGTTCTTGTACTGTTGGTGGGAATGTAAATTGATACAGCCACTATGGAAGATGGTATGGAGATTCCTTAAAAAACTAGGAATAAAACCACCATATAAGCCAGCAATCTCACTACTAGGCATATACTCTGAGGAAACCAAAATTGAAAAAGACACATGTATCCCATTGTTCATTGCAGTGCTATTTACAATAGCTAAAACATGGAAGCAACCTAGATGTCCATCGACAGATGAATGGATAAAGAAGTTGTGGTGTATATATATATATATACACACATACACACACAATGGAATATTACTCAGCCATAAAAAGGAATGAATGCATTTGAGTCAGTTCTAATGAGGTGGATGAATCTAGAACCCATTATACAGAGTGAAGTAAGTCAGAAACAGAAAGGTAAATATCATATTCTAAAGCATGTGTACAGAATCTAGAAAAATAGTACTGAAGAATGTATTTACAGGGCAGCAGTGGAGAAACAGAGGAGAAGGCAATGGCACCCCACTCCAGTACTCTCACCTGGAGAACCCCATGGATGGAGGAGCCTGGTAGGCTGCAGTCCATGGGGTCGCGAAGAGTCGGACACGACTGAGCAACTTCCCTTTCACTTTTTACTTTCGTGCATTGGAGAAGAATCCCAGGGACGGGGGAGCCTGGTGGGCTGCCGTCTATGGGGTCACACAGAGTCGGACACGACTGAAGCGACTTAGCAGCAGCAGCAGCAGTGGAGAAACAGACATAGAGAATAGACCTATGGACATGGGGAGAAGGGAGGAGAGGGTGAGATGTATGGAAAGAGTAACATGGAAACTTACATTACCATATGTAAAATAGATAGCCAACAGGAATTTGCTGTATGGCTCAGGAAACTCAAACAGGGGCTCTGTATCAACCTAGAGGGTTGGATGGGGAGGGAGATGGGAGAGAGGTTCAAAAGGGACACCTATGGCTGATTCATGTTGCGGTTTGACAGACAAAAAAATTCTGTAAAGCAATTACCCTTCAATTAAAAAAATAAATTAATAAAAAAAAAAGTAGTGTCTGCGCTGATCCTGAAGGTGCATTTTAGTAGAGTGGGAAGGGAGAAAGGACAGTAGAAAGGAAGAACAACCTGAGTCTCAGGCAGATACAGCGACCTAGAGCCAAGTCTCTGTGCCCAAGGATTCCAAAGGCATTGAGCCTACTTCTCTGACATTCCACCACCATTTTAACCTTGGCTGGAAAGTGCAAGAAGGTGACCCATTGATGACCTTCACCTCCTGCAGTAACTGGTCTCCACCCGCAGGGGACTGAGTGGACGAGCCCTCGGCGAGTAGCCTTAGTACATACAGCCAGCCCGCCACTGGGTGGCGCTGAGGCTCCTCAAGAAAGGGAACTGGCCACAGTACGGAGTGGGAGTGCTGCTGGGGTTACAAGACAGACGAGAAATAGCTCCGGCCTTCCGAGAGTCCGTGGTGAGACAGACAGACACGTGGATAACGAATTAATTGTTCTGACAAATGGTTCCAACTGAAGGGCCCAAGGGAGGAGGAGGAATTTGAGCTTTGACATCAGATTCTGGGACAGGCTATTCTGGGATAAGATGGCTGCGGTGGTGCTGGCTCCCAGGGCACAGACACGGGGTGGAGGGAGAGGGTTTTGCAGAATCCCTAGGAGTGCAGCAGGCAGGGGCTGAGGCCTCGGTCAGCAGCCTGCCCTGGGGGGCGGAAGGAAGGGTGGGACTCTGTGCACTGGAGCTTCAGTGCCACTCCCCACGCCCTCTCCCATCTTGGGATGCTGTTTATCTCCATGAAGCATTTAACTCAGGGGCATGGAGACGCCTCTGGTATTAGGATAACTGGAAAATGCTGGAAGCCCCTGGCAAGGATGAAAGAGCAGCTTCCTGGCCGTTATGGAGTTCGACCTTCAGTCCCAGCTGTGGTGCCATCTTGCTACAGGACCTGGGCCTAGACCCTGCAGCCCTTGGGGCTCAATGACTGCATCTGTAAAAGGGGTCTTTCATGTGCAAAAATGAAAAAAGTCTGAAGCCACAGAGTGGGGGAAAATCAGTCAAATAGCAACAGAGCAGCCCGTGTGGTTTCCTGCTGACCTGAAGTCAGGCCTGGTCTGCTGCTGGGAGGTGTGGCAGCTGCAGGAGGCAGACTCCCTCTGCTCACTTTAGGCCCGGCCAGGGCCCATTAGAAAACCAGAGTATGTCTTCGTCCTTGAAGAACGTTTATCTCCACAGAGTCTGTAAAATTTGATAGGCTGAGCTTTGCCGCAGGGAAATAAATGGTTTAATATCTGTTAGATATCTTTTCATTAACTTTTAAAAGATGGAACAAAGACTTTCTGTTTTCAAATTTTCTATTCAAAAACTAACCCATCATGATGTTGAAAGCCACGTTCAAATGGCTGAACTAAAATCAACTGCCTAAAACGAAACTCAAGTGAAGATGGACTGGCTGAGCGCATTGCAGGTGGTCGGCATCGGGGTCAGGGGGCTGTTATCCCACACACCCATCAGCTGAAGAGGCTGCCTGTTTTTTTCCCCCAGTCCTGCCACAGGCACGGGCAGGACAGCCTGGGTGTGGGGCTGCGGGGCAGGACCCAGTGTATCTTTTAGAGCAGATATTCTGCGCCTTCATTTGTCATTTATAAGTGACTGGTGAGAGATGATAAGGGGGCTTGGAGGTGCCCAGAGTTTGCCAAGGAGAAGGCTCCTCCTCACACTCCCCTCCACCAGTTTGCAACTCCAGAGCCAGACTTGCCCACCTGAGCTGGGGAACCCAGGTCGCCTTTCAGAGACTCCAGAAGAGGCCACAAGAGGCTTTGCTGCAAGCAACATGTGCAGAGTGCTGCACTATCTTTTCACTTAAACAGTGTATTACAGATTCATACAATCTGCAGTTTTCCAAAGTTGCTGTTAATTATACATTTCACTGTAAAACAACAGAAAATTGATGTAACTATCTGAGTAATGATGAGGGGAGAGGAGGAAGATGGCCTGAGGAGAGCTGATGGGGATTAAGGGAGATAAAGCCCTCTGGTCCTGACTTCTCCTCTGCCCTTGCCCTTTTGCTCCTAAGCAATTACTTTTTAAAGTTACAGAATTGACAGTCATGCAGCAAAAAGGCTAAGGAATACACTTGGCCGAGGCTTTGGGGTACCACACCCTATAGTGAGATTATATGTAATTTCTCGTCCCGAAATTGATAAGGAGCTTTCAGCTCAGATCAGACTAGATGCAAAAATGCTTCAGCACTGAAGCTGGTCTTAGAGGAAGGGCAATTGAGTTTTCCAGGGCATGATGCAACTCCCAGGCACAGATTTATTTTCTGCAACTGTGTGTTCCAGGAAATGATTTGGGGAGAACTGGGAATTTATCTACCCCTCATCTGTTCTGCAGAATGCTTCTAATCTCTTTATGTTGTATCCTGACACCACTGAGTTCCTTTTGTAACTTGTGAAAGTGAAAGTGAAAGTCTCTCAGTCAAGTCCAACGCTTTGCAATCCCATGGGAATTCTCCAGGCCAGAATACTGGAGTGAGTAGCCTTTCCCTTCTCCAGGGGATCTTCCCAACCCAGGGATTGAACCCAGGTCTCCTGCATTGCAGGCAGATTCTTTACCAACTGAGTCACAAGGGAAGCCCTTGTAATTTTTAGATATGCAAATTTATGCAAGTGATGAGATATGTGGTCATTCTATCAGAAAGAGCTTACTCTTGAGTTTGTCAACAATATCTTGGTGATGTATTATCCTTGGAACATAAAGAACTCATATAGACTAAATAAAAAATGACTACCCCAATTGAAACATGGGCAAAAGACATGAAAAATACACTTCACTAAACGTTAAAACACCCAGTGTTAGCTGAAACTGGACTTCACCTTCTATGATTAGGCATATCATTTTATACAATCTATCAGTTGAGAAAAGTTTCAAAATCATTGAATGTGAACACTCTTTGATTAAGCGATTCCACTTCTAGAAATTTGTGCTGTAGAAACTTCTGCCCAACTAAGCAGAGGCAGATGCACAAGGATTTTCCTTGTAGGTCTATTTACTATATAGGCAAATCGGAAAAATCATTTTACATCAAGAGTAGAATGGTTCAAAAAAGGAGTAGATTGGTTAAACTATGTTATACACACAATGGGGCACCATATAACTATTAAGAAGGATACGGTAGATCTGTATTTCTTAATGTATGCCAATATAGCAATATATCCTCAATATATTGTCAAGTTAAAGCAGATTAAAAATTAGTATGTTTCCTGTGAGTTCTTCTATGTAAAAATAGAAATCTATGTATACATAGGAAATCTGGAAAGTTATACAGCACATTAAACTTTACAAGTGGCTAGCTTTGGGAAGGGTTTCAAATTTCCTATTTCTACTCTCCTGGATTTTAAAAAACTTTTATAATATTTCTCAGTATTTTATAATATTTCTTAGAAGTATACTTAGTATTTCGTAGTATCAGTAAAAATAATAGAGTTTCTATCTGGGGAAAAAAGCAAATATTCCAACATTTTAATCCCTCTATCTTTGGATGTTTCGTGAGTTATCTGCCTGCTGTGTATTGGTTTGATATGCTTTCAAACCCACTTGTTCATGAGTAAAGTTGTTTTAATATGCATGTTTATGGCAAAGATTTTTTTTTTAATTGCTTTTAGAGGTAAAATTGTTTTAGTATAGATATGAAGTAAGTCATGTCCAGAGGTCGTCATCTGGTTCGTTGTCACTGGTGAGCATTCAGTGGCTCGGCTGCTGAGCGGCCTCACTGGAGGCTCACTGATAAGAAACGTGCAGAGCAGGCATGCCTCAGAGATATTGCAGGCTTGGTTCCAGACCACCACAATGAAGCAAGTGATACTTTTTTGTTTGTTGGTTCCCCAGTACCTATGAAAGTTATGTTTACACTGTACTGTAGTCTATTAAGTGCAATGGGCTTCCCTTGTGGCTCAGCTGGTAAAGAATGGGTCTGCAATGTGGGAGACCTGAGTTCCATCCCTGGGTTGGGAAGATCCCCTGGAGAAGGGAAAGGCTACCCACTCCAGTCTTCTGGCCTGGAGAATTCCATGGACTGTATAGTCCATAGAGTCGCAAAGAGTTGGACGCAATTGAGCGACGTTCACTTTCACATTCATTAAGTGCAATAGCATTATGTCTAAAAAACGTACATACTTTAAAAATACTCTATTGCTAAAAAATGCTAATCATCATTTGACAACAAAAGGTTGCCACTAACCTTCAATTTATTTTTTAAAAATGCAAATATTTGCCAAGTGCAATAAAGTGAAATGGAATAAAACAAGGCATGCTGGTAAATACTGAGTGTCTGGGCAGGCGGCCCTTTGCTGATCTAAATAGTGTGGGAGACTATTAGACATCAGCTTCTGCGAGGTAAGGGCTAGTCTTTTACTGGCAGTGGGAAAGCCTGGCCGCTGCTCCTCCGAGGAGACCATCCCACCCATCAACAGCAGTGCCTCCCTTCCCTAGCAGTGTGCTCCAGCGACAAGGAGCTTTCACTTCTGTGCTGGCAGCTGGATGTTAGCTAGCAGTTGCTAAGGCATCTGTCCCCTCCCAGCTTTTATAAAGGTACATCACAAGCTGTTTGGACTTTATTCCTTTCTTCTCCCCTTGCCTGGAACAACAGTGTGATTAATCTATCAGTGGTTCGGAATACGTTATTTCTTTTTTTTGGCTTATTAAAGAGACATTACCCTGTATACTCAGCTTTGAGCTTCCCACAGTGAAACTGTGTTAAATAAATTGGTGAGCATTAATTTTACCAAAGTAGAGTAATATAAAGCACTGCCCCTCTCCAGGTCGGAGAGGAGGCCAATAGATTCACCTCAGTTTTACAGATGGGCACCTTGAACCTCCAGGACTGTAGGGAACTTGACCAGCATCATGTGTGTGCTCCTTTATCTTCAACTAGATGTTTCACAAGGTACTTTTTGTTTTTCTTTTTTTATGGTAGCCAGCCCCTGTGCCCTGAAGATCTTTAAGTAGTCACCTTGGTATTCTGTATTTTCCTGTAGCAGATGCTATCGATACCTTACCTTACACACTCTTAATTTTATCATTTCATTATTTGCTGGCCTGACTTCTGAATGCTAGCACTTGTATCTAATTGCCTTCAGAAACAGTCCAGAAGTGACAGAGGGTTCATCTTTCACGGTCACAGCCCTCTGCTTAATCACATGCAGGAATGGGTATATAAATACCCCAGTTTCCTCACTCCTCAGCTGGCGGCACACTGACCCAACTGCTGTACATTGGCTTCCAGAGTTCTTAGCAGACTGATCTCTAGTAACTTGCTTGATAACATATGACTTCTTCCCTGTCTTACTTTCCCAAACCCTTAATGGGATTTTCAGGGAGCCTTTCTGAAATAAATTATGTTCATTTAAATCCTTATGTCAGAATCTGCTTCTGGGCTACTCAAACTAAAATGCCATGTTTTGTTAGCAAGTAGGAAATGGGAGTCAGCCAGGATGGAGGAGCCAAGAGGTTTGAGAAGAATCGGTTCAGTTCAGTCACTCAGTCATGTCTGACTCTTCATGACCCCATGGACTACAGGGCGCCACTTCCCGGAGTTTACCCAAACTCATGTCCATTGAGTCAGTGATGCCATCCAACCATCTCATCCTCTGTCGTCCCTTGTTCCTCCCACCTTCAATCTTTCCCAGCATCGGGGTCTTTTCAAATGAGTCAGCTCTTCACATCAGGTGGCCAAAGTATTGGAGTTTCAGCTTCAACATCCGTCCTTGCAATAAATATTCAGGACTGATGTCCTTTAGGATGGACTGGTTGGATCTCCTTGCAGTCCAAGGGACTCTCAAGAGTCTTCTCCAACACCACAGTTCAAAAGCATCAATTCTTCACTACTCAGCTTTCTTTATAGTCCAACTCTCACATCCGTACATGACTACTGGAAAAACCATAGCCTTGATTAGATGGACCTTTGTTGGCAAAGTAATGTCTCTGCTTTTGAATATGCTGTCTAGGTTGGTCATAACTTTCCTTCCAAGGAGTAAACGTCTTTTAATTTCATGACTGCAGTCACCATCTGCAGTGATTTTGGAGCCCCCCAAAATAACATCTGCCACTATTTCTACTGTTTCCCCATCTATTTGCCATGCAGTGATGGGACTAGATGCCATGATCTTAGTTTTCTGAATGTTGAGCTTTAAGCCAACTTTTTCACTCTCCTCTTTGACTTCATCAAGAGGCTCTTTAGTTCTTCTTCACTTTCTGCCATAAGGGTGTTGTCATCTGCATAGCTGAAGTTATTGATATTTCTCCCGGAAATCTTGATTCCAGCTTGTGCTTCATCCACCCCAGCATTTCTCATGATGTGCTCTGCATATAAGTTAAATAAGCAGGGTGACAATATACAGCCTGATGTAATCCTTTTCCTATTTGGAACCAGTCTGTTGTTCCATGTCCAGTTCTAACTGTTGCTTGAGGGCAATAATCACATCTTAATATCAAGTTAGGAATAACCTTAAAAAAAGGAGAATACCAAAATCCCCCCACAATTCCAGTGTGCTCCCACTCCAGTACTCTTGCCTGGAAAATCCCATGCACGGAGGAGCCTGGTGGGCTGCAGTCCATGGGGTCGCTGAGAGTTGGACACGACTGAGCGACTTCACTTTCACTTTTCACTTTCATGCATTGGAGAAGGAAATGGCAGCCCACTCCAGTGTTCTTGCCTGGAGAATCCCAGGGATGGGGGAGCCTTGTGGGCTGCTGTCTATGGGGTTGCACAGAGTCGGACACGACTGAAGTGACTTAGCAGCAGTAGAAGGACAGGGTTTGGCAAGCTTTTTCTGCAAAGTAGGTAAATATTTTCATCTTTTTGGACCATATGGTCTCTGTTGCAGTTGCCTAGCGCTGTCATTGTGACATGCAAGCAGTCATAGATAATGTGGCAAGGAACGAGTGTGGCTGTATTCCAGTAACACTTTATTTGTAAAAAGGTAGCAGGCCAGCTTTGACCACAGGCTGGGTTTACTGACCCTTGCTCAGGGACAACAAAGAGAGGCTAGGCAGTTAGCTAGCCAGAATGGGGTGCTGGGTGGGAGGTGAGGCCTGTTGCTGCCTTAGACTCTATGAATCCAGCAGCAGGGCTGTCTGCCTGAGACTCCTATGGCTGTGCTGCCAAGTCAGGAAAGCCTCTGACAGCTCTGCCAACAGTGGGGCACTCGGTATCTTAGCTTTCAAGCTCAGGATAAGTTTTCTACTTCAGTTTTATGCTAATAGGTCACTTTTCCCAATGGGAAGAGGTCTGCCCACTAGTGAAAAAAATCTAGTCCCTGGAAGGAAAAGCATCTTAATATTTTAAAAGGCGTATAAAATGGTAAATTCAACTGATGTTTCAAATAAGACAGGTAATACCAAACTTGATTATAAATAATTTTTGGAGCAAGAAATGGAGTTTTTTGTTGTAAACTGAAGATCTAATATTGATAAATGACTGCAAGAGAGACTTTGTTTATGATAGTGAAAAGTACAGAACCAAGTTCACCAAAAGGAAGCTGATCCAAAGATGAGTAACAGCGTTAATAAGCAAATGGTTCTAAATATTGCAATGCAGATTTCCTGATCTGGTGAATTGCATTCTGGAAAACTTACAAATAAACTCACACAACTAGTTTGTTACTCCTTCCGGTTTCCAAAGAAGATTTCTCTGTAATGAACCTCATGCAGACCCAAGATCATGTTGCAGACCACATTTTTGGAGAGGCTGGTTTGTGAACTGACCCAAAAAGGCAGTGAATCCCAGAATGAAGAAGAGACAGTGACAGGCTAACTTTATTTGCTCTTTTGATGGTGGTTACTGTGCTGGTATGTCAAAAAGTGCAGAAGACAGAGGGTGTGGTAGAAATACATTTTAAAATATTAATTTTGTGCTTTTCCCTTTTCACTTCCTAGTATGTTGTGGCCCTTCCCCAATTCTGGAGAATCACCTTCCAATCCTGTGGCAAATCATCCAGGCCCATCTCCCAATCCTGGGTCAAGACAGGTCAATTACTTCAAATTGGTATAGATATCAAAGAACTCTTTGAATTCTAAAATAGGCTTTTAAAATGTGTGACAAAGATTCCACTTTGATAGAAAGGGTTTTAGGATTCCCAAAGCTTTCTGTTGCCTTGGATGTCAAAAATAAAGCCCCAAAGAACTCAGGATATCTAACTTATGTCATAAAATAACTGTTTGGGGGAATTATGTGTAAAATACCAAATTAATCTCACCTCACACATTTGAGATAAAGTTCCAGTTCCCTGGGGACAGGCAGGACAAATATTACCTGGCAAAGATATTAGAAGGGTTCAAGTCAAGATTACATAGACATGAATTGCACGGAAAACAAGATTAGAATCAGCATGAAGAAATGGCCTAGAATGCCCTCCTAAACTTGGAGTGGGGACATCTCTTTTAATGTTAACATTCTTTGAAATCCAGAAGTCAATAAATTTGATTACATAAAATCTAGACATTCCTGTGTGGAAAAAAGTTAGGAACAAAACGAAAACTCTAGAAACAAATTGTCAGCAAACGACAGACTTCCACTTCAAGCTGTCACGGAATAAAAAGGACCAGATTTAGCATTCCACCAAAAGACAAATAAGCGAAACACTAGACAGATTATGTGAAACTGATCTCAGACCTCAAATCACAGTCAACACACAATTGTGATACCTGAGAGAAAGGAGACAAATGAGTTGAGCCCTGTGATCACCACAGCTTTCTGCCTGGAGGTGTATTTCAAACTGTGGAGTGAAGAAGAGGAATCCAAATATAGCCCAGCAATTTTGTTTAGATGAAGAATCAGAGTTCAGGATATCTGAGGTGGCTAGAAACTGCAGGGCAGAGTTCAGAGAGGAGTGGATTTTGGAAGAAAAGAATTCCAGAAATCTCCAGGTACCTCCATGAATCTCTGCTAAGTACTAGCATGTGAATATATGGGATAAAACTTCAAGAGGCTGAATAAAGACCAGCCAGGACACACGAGTTCTGATCAGCCAGAACAGAGAGGTCTAGTCGATCCCTTGGTGTCCTAAGTGGGCCATGCCTTGTAAAAACGCTAACCTTTCCCTAGAACATAGGCCTCTCTAAATCTGCTGTGTTCTTCAGTTCCTCAGTCATGTCTGACTCTTTGCGACCCCATGGACTGCAGCACGCCAGGCTTGCCTGTCCCTCAGTAACTCCTGGAGCTTCCTCAAACTCATGCCTATTGAGTCAGTGATGTCATCCAACCATCTCATCCTCTGTTGTCCCCTTCTCCTCCTGCCTTCAGTCTTTCCCAGCATCGGCGTCTTTTCCACTGAGTCAGCTCTTTGCATGAGGTGGCCAAAGTACTGGAGCTTCAGCATCAGTCCTTCCAGTGAATTTTCAGGATTAATTTCCCTTAGAATTGACTGGATCTCCTTGCAGTCCAAGGGACTCTCAAGAGTTTTCTCCAACACCACAGTTCAGAAGCATCAATTCTTTGGCACTCAACCTTCTTTATGGTCCAACTCTCACATCCATACATGACTACTGGGAAAATCATAGCTTTGACTATACGGACCTTCATTGGCAAAATAACATCTCTGCTTTTTAATACTCTGTCTAGGGGTGTCATAGCTTTTCTTCTAAGGAGCAAGTGTCTTTTAATCTTATGGCTGCAGTTACCATCTGCAGTGATTTTCAAGCCCAAGAAAATAAAATCTGTCACTGTCTCCATTGTTTCCCTGTATATTCGTGATGAAAAGATGGGACTGGATGCCATGATCTTCATTTTTTGAAAGTTGAGTTTTAAGCCAGCTTTTTCACTCTCCTCTTTCACTTTCATCAAGAGGCTTTTTAGTTCCTCTTCACTTTGTGCCATAAAGGTGGTGTCATCTGCATATCTGAGGTGATTGACATTTCTCCCAGCAATCTTGATTCCAGCTTGTGTTTCTTCCAGTCCAGCGTTTCTCATGATGTATTCTGCATATAAGTTAAATAAGCAGGGTGACAATATACAGCCTTGACGTACTCCTTTTCCTATTTGGAACCAGTCTGTTGTTCCATGTCCAGTTCTAACTGTTGCTTCCTGACCTGCATATAGGTTTCTCAAGAGGCAGGTCAGGTGGTCTGGTATTCCCATCTCTTTCAGAATTTTCCACAGTTTATTGTGATCCACACAGTCAAAGGCTTTGGCATAGTCAATAAAGCAGAAATAGATGTTTTTCTGGAACTCTCTTGCTTTTTTGATGATCCAGCGAATGTTGGCAATTTGATCTCTGGTTCCTCTGCCTTTTCCAAATCCAGCTTGAACATCTGGAAGTTCATGGTTCACTGAACTTGTATTGCTGAAGCCTGGCTTGGAGAATTTTGAGCATTACTTTACTGGCGTGTGAGATGAGTGCAATTGTGTGGTAGTTTGAGCATTCTTTGGCATTGCCTTTCTTTGGGATTTGAATGAAAACTGACCTTTTCCAGAACTCTTACAACCTAACAATTTTAAAAATCCAATTTAAAATTGGGCAAAATACTGGAATACACATTTCTCCAAAAAACAGATATACAAATGACAAATAAGCAGATGCTCAACATCATTAGCCAGTAGGGAAATGCAAATCAAAGCCACAGTAAATTACCACTTCGTATCTATTATAATGGCTATAATTTTTTTTTTTTTAATGAAAGGATTTCCCTGGTGGTCCAGGGAAGACTCCACGCTTCCAGTGCAGGGAGTGCAGTTTCAATCCCTGGTCAGGGAACTAAGATCCCACATGCCACACAGTAGAGCCAATGACGTTTTTAAAAAATTAAAAATGGAAAATGACAAATGTTAGCAAGAGTGTGGAGAACCGTCATACATTACTGATAGGAATGTAAATGGTGCAGCCACTGTGAAAAGCAGTTTGGCAATTCATCTAAAAGGTAAACACAGAACTATCATTTGACCCAGCATTTCCACTCCTAGGGGTATACCCAAAAGAACTGAAAGCACGTTCAAACGAAAACTTAAACACGACTGTTCAAACAGCTCAAATGTCCATCAGCTGGTGAGTGGATAAGCACCGTGTTGCGTACAGCTACAGTGGACTTTTGCTTTTGGCCGTTGTCAAGCAGCTTGCGGGATCTCAGTTCCATAGCCAGGAATGAACCCGGGCCTCGCAGTGAAAGCAGGAATCCTAACCACTAGGCCACGAGGGAACTCCTCCTACAACGGATTATTATTCAGGAATAAAAAGGAGTGATGTACTGATACATGTTGCAACATGAATAAACATCAAAAACATTACACTAGGTTTTAAAAGCCAGTTGCAAAAAGCCATAAATTGTATGATTCCATTTATATGACTTTTCTGGAATAGGCAAATCCAAAATAGAGAATCTAGGTTAGTGATGGCAGGACCTGAGGAGGGGGGAATTGGGAGTAACTGGTAGTTACTGCTAGTAATTACATATGGAGCCTTTTTTTTTTTTAAGAAAGATAACCCAATTTTTTAAGCCAAAGATTTAAACAATTACTTCATAAAAAGTAGATACCAAATGGGCAAAAAACAAAAGTTTTCTACATCATTACTCGTCAAGAAAATGCTAATTAAACCTACAATGAGATATTACTATGCCCCTACAGTTGCTAATATGAAAAGGCTAGCAACATCCAGCACGGGGCTTCCCTGGGTGGCTCAGCGGTAAAGAATCCGCCTGCAATGCAAAAGACGTGGGTTCGATCCTTGGGTCAGGAGCATCTCCTGGAAGAAGGCATAGCAACTCACTCTAGTATTCTCGCCTAGAGAATCCCATGGACAGAGGAGCCTGGCAGGCTACAATCCACAGGGTTGCAAAGAGTCAAACACGACTGAAGCAACTGAGCACATATGCACCAAGTATTGGCAGAGATGTAGAGCAATTGGAACTCTCATTGCTGGTAGGAAAGTGAATTAATACAACTGCTTTGGTCTTCGCTGGTCAATCAGTTGGTAAGGAATCTGTCTGCAATGCAGGAGACCTAGATTTGATCCCTGGGTCGGGAAGGGAATGGCTACCCACTCTGGTAATCTTGCCTGGAGAATTCCATGGACAGTGGAACCTGGCAGGCCACAGTCCATGGGATCACAAAGAGTCGAATACGACTGAGCGACGAATGACGCAACACACACACTTTCGAGAAATGTGCTCACTGTCTCCTCAAGATGAACATATACTTTCCCTCTGACCCCATATGAAGTTTATTTTGACAGATAAGAATGTTCAAAAATTTTATAGTATACTCTTTGAATATAGTAAAATTATTGAATTGTACATTTTAAAACGGTGACATTTATGATATGTGACATATCTTGATAAAGCTATAATTAAAAAATGGACCATAGGCTAAGTGAAAAAGCTAAAATTATAAAACATTTGGAGGTAAACATAAGAGAAAACCTTTGCAGCCTCGGGGTAGACAAATACAGTTTAGATAGGACACAAAAAGCACAAATCATAAGGGAAAAAATAATAAAGTAAATTTCAAAAAAAAATGTAAAACTGCTGTTTGAAAGACATCATTAAGAAAATGAAAAGACAAGTCACAGACCTGGGAAAATATCTGTAATATACAAACCTGACCAAGGACTTGTTTTCAACATATATAAATAAATCATTCATTAAGGAAAAAGAGAAAAGCCTGGTGAAATATGGACAAAAACCTCACCAAAGAAGACATATCAACGGTCAGGAAACATAGGAAAAGATGCTCATCATCTGTAATCATCAGAGAAATACAAAGTGAAACAATGATCAGATACCACTACATACCCAGTAGGTCAACTACAACTACAAAGACTGCCAAGTATTCATGATTATAAAGCAAACTAGAACTCTCATCTGTTTCTAGTAGGAGTATGAAAGGCTAAAACCAATAGGAAAACATTTTGGCAGTTTTTAAAAAAATATAAAATGAAACATATTCTAACATAAGATATAGCAATTGTACTCCAAAGAGAAAAAATATATATATTTACACAAAGGCTTATTTATACATGAATATTCATGTTATGAAAGTAAAAGTGTTAGTCGCTCAGTCGTGTCCAACTCTTGGTGACCCCTTGGACTGTAGCCTGCCAGGCTCCTCTCTCCATGGAACTCTCCAGGCAAGAATACTGGAGTGGGTTGCCATTTCTTCCTCCAGGGGATCTTCCAGACCCAGGGATCGAACCTGGGTCTCCTGCATTGCAGGCAGATTCTTTACCCTCTAAGCCACCAGGGAAGCCATTCATGTTATTCTTATTCATAATAGTCAGAATATGGAAACAATACAAATATCCATCAACAGGTAAATGGATAAATATGATTGTATATCCATACAGTGGTATATTATGCAGGAAAAGAGGGAAAAAAGAAAACAAATGAACTATTGATATGCAATATGGTTAAGTATCAGAAACAATCTGCTAAGCAAAAGCAGCCAGACAAAAAGGTACATACTGTACATTCTATTTATATAAAATTTAAGAAAAACAAATCTATAGCTAGAGGAAGAAGAGGTGGGATTTCTTGGATCTGAGAGTAGTGGCTGGACATCTCCTGGGGATGGACAAGGGAAATGTTTAGGTGTGATAAAATTGTTCTGTATCTTGATTGCAGTACTGGTTACATGTTGTGTGTATGTTTTTCTAAACTCATCAGATTGTACTCAAAATAGGAACATGTTATTGTATGTAAATTATGTGTCAGTTGAGCTTATTTTAAAATATTTGCGGTTCAGGGAATTTCCGGGCAGTCCAGTGGTCAGGTACGACTCAGCACTTTCACTGCTGGGGGCCCAGGTTTGCTCTCTGATTGGAGAACTAAGAGCTAATATCCCACAAGCCTCGAGGTACAGCAAATTCAGATCACAAGGCCAATCTCTCATTAATTAATAATAAGGAACTTCTGAAAATTAAGAAGTCAAGGAGCAACAATTTATGCAGAAAATTTCTGCAGAAAAATGTTGAAAGGCATGCATATAACTTTCAGAAAAAGCAATACAAATTGCCCTTAAACATATGAAAAAATGTTCAACTTCACTTATAAAAAGACAATGCAAACCTAAACCACAGTGAGGCTGCATTTCTCACCTATCAGATTGGCAAAAATTCAAAAGACTGATAACATACTTGCTGGGACTGTGGGAAAGCAGTCATGTAGGAGAGTCACATACATATGCAGCTCAAGCATAGCTGGTTAAGATGCAAAATGGCAGCTTTCCCAAAGAAGGGAATTTGGCAATATCTGCCAAATTATAAATGCCCACACATTTTGACCCAGCAGTCTCACTTTTGAGAATGTATCTGACAGATATTCCCATGTATAGACCAAATGCTGTGTTCAGTTCAGTTGCTCAGTTGTGTCTGACTCTGCAACCCATGGACTGCAGCATACCAGGCTTCCCTGTCCATCACCAACTCCCGGAGCTTGCTCAAACTCATGTCCATTGAGTCGGTGATGCCATCCAACTATCTCATCCTCTGTCTTCCCCTTCTCCTCCTGCCTTCAATCTTAACCAGCATCAGGGTCTTTTCCAATGAGTCAGTTCTTCACATCAGGTAGCCAGAGTATTGAAACTTCAGCTTCCAATGAACATCAGGACTGACTTCCTTTAAGACTGACTGGTTTGATCTCCTTGCAGTCCAAGGGACTCTCAAGAGTCTTCTCCAACACCACAGTTCAAAAGCATCCATACATGATTACTAGAAAAACCAAAGCTTTGACTAGATTGGACCTTTGTCAGCAAAGTAATGTCTCTGCTTTTTAGTATGCTCTCTAGGTTGGTCATGGCTTTTCTTCCAAGGAGCAAGCGTCTTTTAATTTCATTAAGATTCATTAAAATTTCATTAAAAATTAAAATGCTGTGTTTACAATTTTATTTACTATAAGATGGTTTTTAACAGTAAATATTGAAAACTCCTATGTCCATTTGTGGGTTTTTAATTAAATAAACCATAGTTCATCCATATAGTGACAGGTATTTTCAAAAAAGATTAAGAAACCTTTTTATATATTGATATGGAAATTTCTCTAGAAAATATTGTTAAATGAAAAGGTAGGGGACAAAATGGAGAAGGCAATGGCACTCCACTCCAGTACTCTTGCCTGGAAAATCCCATGGACGGAAGAGCCTGATAGGCTGCAGTTCATGGTGTCGCTAAGAGTCAGACACGACTGAGTGACTTCACTTTGACTTTTCACTTTCATGCATTGCAGAAGGAAATGGCAACCCACTCCAGTGTTCTTGCCTGGAGAATCCCAGGGACGGGGGAGCCTGGTGGGCTGCTGTCTATGGGGTCACACAGAGTCGGACACGACTGAAGCAACAGCAGCAGCAGCAGGGCACAAAACACTGCCCTTAACATACTACCTGTTTTTGGAAGAAGGAGGTAAAAAATATATAAAATAAACCACTTTATTGAGGTGTGATTGACATACCAAAAGCTGTGCATATTCAATAAAACAACTTCATGAGTAGTAGACACATCTATATTTTCTTTTATTGGCAATGAATAAACACTGGAAGAATCCACAATAAATGAATAAATATAGTTGTCTCCAGAGAGCAGATAGGGAGGTAATGGGCAGATGGGGATGTGAGTGTAAGCAACACTTCTAAGCATGGATATTTTTATACTCTTTATATTTGAACCAGGTAAATGTATTACCTATATTTTTAAAAATTTGAGACAAACCCAACAAAAAGATATCATCAAATCTAATAAGAATGTAATAAAATGATTTCACATATCATACATATGCACACACACAAGCCCCATCTGCATCCTAACAAATGTCATTCATTGCCAGCATCAGAGATCAATTTCTTGATTTTTTTTTTTTTCGGCCATGTCATGTGGCTTGTGGGGTCTTAGTTCCCCGACCAAGGATCCAACCAGGCCCTTGTCAGTAAAAGTGCAAAATCTTAACCACTGAACTGCTAGGGAATTCTCAATTTTTCTTTGAACCTTCAGTATCGCCAGTATGGACTACAGAGTAATGTGGAACATGTGAACTCAGGGTTGTTATTAAAAATTATACACGCTCCAACTGCAACTAAGCGACAGTTCACTGTCACAGATTCTCTATCCTAATGCCACTCGCAAGCTTTTACTGCTGATGATAACTGGCTGAAACTGTCAGCTGTGTGAGCCTGCCAACGCTTCCCTCCCAACTTAGGCCAGAATCCTATGTTCTGGGCAGTGATTAGTGCAGTGACACAGGAGGCCAGAAGAATCTAGCTGAAGATTGGTAGAATGTAGCTTTGACTCTTTTTTAAAGCTGCCAAGCATGAACATATCTATGTCTGTCGGTCAGAGGCAGAGATCATCACTTTCCACGGTGAAAGTCGCAGAGGCTGGACACCCACTTTCCCAGTTTCCTTTGCAAGCAGGCCACATGCACATGCACACACAACACAGGCTTAGTCAGCTGCATCCTCCCTAGAACCTGCAGGGAGAGCCAGTGAGCTCCCTTAGGATCATCAGCTGCAACAAGGGTACCACCCAGGTCCTGGGGCAGTGCAGGTATCCCGGAAACAGAGGTGGTAGAGGGTAGAGGGCTGACGGTGGGTCCAGTGGTGATGTCCCAGATTCCATGCGGACAGACCCAGTGGATGCTGCAGTAGTCTCCTTTTATATCACTGGTTTCATTTTTCAGCATAATGTTTACTGTGGCTCTGGCTGCATAGCTTCCCCTGGACCTATTGTCCAGGCCTCTGTCTCCAAGTCTCACCATATTCACTCTGTACTTTCCATTTTCCTTAAATCTTTCAGAATTGGCTTCAGTTGCTTGCAACTAATAATCCTGATTCAGGCATCTGGATTTTTATCAGGGAATAAAAATTTCATCAGGAATTTTATCTATCTAGAGAATCTAGATAGAAATCAAAGCAAATAAGGGAACCCACAACCTAGCATGGCTCTTCAAGCCTGCACTGCTGGTGGAAAAGGAAAAGAGGCTACAGAAGTCCCATAAATCGTAAAACTGTGTGTGTGTCTCAGGACAGCAGTAGGAGTCAGAGTCAGACGTGAGAACATAAGAGGCTTTCCTAAGAAGAGGCTGCTGGACCAGGATCCTGGCCTATGCTGGGAGGGAAGCGTCTGCAGGTTCACACAGCTGACAGTTTCAGCCAGTTATTATCAGAAGTAAAACTTGCGAGTGGGATTAGGATAGAGAATCTGTGACAGTGAACTGTCGCATTGTTGCAGTTGGAGCGTGTATAATTTTTAATAACAACCATGAGTTCCTATGTTCCTTTTGAAATTTAAAAGACAGATGGGAAAAAGGGATTCAGCCATGAAGGTTTGTGTGACTGCTCCTCTGTATATATCCAATAACACTTCCATTAGATCCAATTCATTTATTCATACAATGCTATTCACTAAGCAGATAAAAAGGTGCATTAGACATGTACATCTAATTTCATTACTCTGAAAACCTCGATAAAACTGCAATAATGGAATTTATAATTACTCTTCATTTGGATTTATATATCTTTTTTATTGTGGTAAAAAAGACATAATATAAATTGTATAATATTAACTGCTTTTAAGCATACAGTTCCGTGGCATTAAGCACATTTCTAATGTTGTTCAGCTGTCATCAGTATCCAGTTCATCATTCCAAATGAAAACTCCACATCCATCACACAGTAACTCCATGTTCTTTCCTCCGTCCAGCCCTGGTGTTTCTATTCTGTTTTCCATCTCTATGCATTTGCCTTGTCTTTGTACCTCGTAAAATGGCATCATACACTATTTGTCCTTTTGTGTCTGGCTCATTTAACTTAGCATAATGTTTTCAGGGTTCAACCATGTTGCAGCATGTGTCATTGCCTTCCTTTTTAAGGCCAAATAATAGTCCATTGTATAGACATCCCAGCTTTTGTTTACTCGTTCATTGATGGGCACCTAGATGTCTCCATCTTCTGGCTGTTGTGAATAACGCTGCGGTGAACATCAGTGCACAGACATGTGTTCACGCTCCTGCCTTCAGTTCTCTCAGGTCTTTTTGCGTATGCCCTGAAGTGGGATGTCTGGATCATGTGCTAATTCTATATTTCACTTTTTGAGGAACTGCCAAGCTATTTTCCATAGCGACAGCATTGTTTTATATTCCTACCAGCAATGTATGAGGGTTCCAAGTTCTTCACATCCTTGCCAACACTTATTTTTCATTAAAAAAAAAAAAAAAGCCATCCCCAAGTGATATCTCAGCATGGTGTATTATTTTTCAATGCATAACCTCACAAAGGCAGGGATGTACATCCAGTCCTGTCTGACAGATATTTCCAGTCCACAACATGGCCCTTCTGAGGCCCAGGCACATTTGTTTTAACAAAGCAGAAGCTTTCCCGACATGGTAGGACTTAGCTTAAACATGCAATGTTTGGCGTTTGTATCTCATCTTTAAGCCTACACCTTGGAATCTTGTTTCAAGAGTTGTGGGGAAAATGAGCCTCAAGAAGGACTAACTTTGATGTATAAAAGTGTCCATGGTAGCATTCTCTTATTTAAGAAAAGAAAAAGCTAGAATAACATAAATGCACAACAGGTATATGTCATATAAACTACAGCATTTCTTTTCAATTAGGTATTATGCAGTGATTAAAGAATGGTAATTATGAAGTCTTTGTTGAACATCGCACCACTGAAAAACACTTAAGTGGAGAAAATGGTCTATAGGTGTAGCAAAATAATATGACTTTACATGAACAAAGCCCAGAAAACACACTTCAAAAGAAAATTGCTAGGATAGGGTGTGGGATTATAGGTGATTTTCTTTTTTAAAAAAAATCACTTGTGTCTTTTTATTGTATTTCTAGTAAGAAAAGGGAGGACAAAGTGAATTGGACACTTCACTGTGTTGCCTGGTGAGTGACAACTAAGTATCAGTTCTCCCTTTTTAAAATCGAGATACAATTGACATAAGGCCTTGTGTGAGTTTAAGGTGTACAACGAGTTGATTTGATACATTTGCACTGCAACACAATTGCCAATGTAGCATTGACGCCCTGTCACATCACCTAAGTATAATTTCTTCAAAGTGATGGGAACAAGTAAAGATTTAGTATCAGCAAGTTTGATTTTATAATCACTGATTATGTTGTCTGTAATCACTTTACTGTGCACATGAATATAATATGATAATGTTGCCTATAATCCCTGTACAAGTGAGCCTTCAGGACTTATTTATCTACCAGTTGTATGCACCCTTATATAACATCTCTCCCGATTCCTCCACCCCTGAGCCCCTGGTAACCACATTCAACTCTGTTTCTTCAAATTTGGGTTTTTAGATTCCACCCATACGAGATATCATAAAGTATTTGTCTTTCTCTGTCTGACCTAGTATAATATCCTCAAGGTCCATCCATGTTGAGGCAAATAGGAGGATTTCCTTTTATCCTATGGCTGAACAGTATTCTAATATATATTTATGTGTATATATGTATAAATAATATTAACACACATATATACATATATGTATATATTTACATATATTAGAATTGTTGTTTAGTTACTAAGTTGTATCTGACTCTTTTGCAACCCCAGGGACTGTAGCTCTCCAGCCTCCTCCATCCATGGGATTTGCCAGGTAAGAATGCGGGAGTGGGTTGCCATTTCCTTCTCCAGGGCATTTTCCTGGACCCAGGGATTGAACCCACATTGAATAAAATAGAATCACATTCTATATATGATAGAATTATGCATATTATATATTATTATATATGTTATCTTCTTTACCCACTCATCTGTTGACATTTTGGTTCCATATCTTAGCTATTGTGAATAGTGTTACAATGAATATGGGTGTGCCTGTATCTCTTTAATACCAGTTTTCATTTTCGTTAGGCAGCCCACCTCGGTATGCTTTTGAAATTTGTTCCGAATCCTCTGCTGGCACCTTTTGCCTAGCTGTATCTTTAGATGGGTTCCAAAAAAAAAGATGTGATTAAAAACATGGGGTCCAGATTCCAGGAGGCCTAGACGGATTGGTCACCTTTGGATGGAAACCATCACTGAGGTGTATGGCAGTTGGTTTGAGGGGTGTATGATGATCCCCACATTTCCCCATGTATTAAGCAACCACTAGATGCTGCTATCAGCTTTGATATACTTCCCAGAGAGGCATCGTTTCTCTTTTCTTCTTCCTGTGGGGAAAGGACAAAAGTGCATTTAAATGTTCTGTGTAGGATACACCTGTATGCATTTTTATGCCAAGTATAGCCCAGTGAATTGGAAGCATCACCTTTTCTACATCTTTTGAGTAGTGAGTTGGAACTAAGGTCTACTGATTGTCTTCTCTAGGCCAGGTACTCTTGATTCATTTTCCATTTAATCTCTGCACCACCCCCATCCAGATCCATTCTCCACCCTTCTCCACCCACTCTGTGTCCCCAGAGGCTGAGCTGTTGAGACAGCATCAGCCAGCTCCTTCCTCCTCCAGCTTCCCCTTGGGTGTGGCTAATGGGGAGCGCCAACAGGAGGTGACCCACAGAGGAGAGAGGTGTTTGTTCCCCATTTTTTACTGAAGGGCCCCACCCCTCACAGGGTAGACCTCCTCACGCCTCTCTGTCTGCAGGTTCCGTCCTTCAGGCCCACGGGAGATGACACCCTTCTTGTTGCTAGCCTCAGGTCTACTCTCGGACGACCACACTATCCCTAGTGGCTATTCTAAACCTCATTCACACCTTTGTAAACAGTCTCTTTATTAAACTCTCCTCAAATTACCCCGTCGAATGTGTCATCGGTTTTCTGCCAGGGCCCTGACCTATAAAACCCCTAAAGAGATAAGGAGTAACTCACCCAAGGTTAAGAGTTCGTAGGTGGCAGAATCATGCTGGGAAACAGGTCTCTCTGCATCCTTTGCCAGGTCAGACTGCACTGCCCAGGAAGGAGCCAACTTGAGAAGTGGGCGATCTGGGAACCCAGGGTGGGGTCCCGCACTGGGCGCAGGGAATGGACTCTTCTCCTGCTCCACACCCTAGGCTGCTGCATATCCTGAGCCCATCCCTTCTCTGTATTTCCTAAAGTTGATGTATGCCCCTTTCATGATTCAAACACTGCTTTTGCCCAGAAAGCCTTTGCTTGCAGAGCCCAGAGCAGTCTCCCTAATGGTTCCTATGGTGGTTTTGAATACATGGCCACAAATTCTTAGAGATTCTCTCCAATAGGAGTGGAGTCTATTTTCCTTCCCTTAAATATGGGTTGTCCCTAGTAATTTACTTCTAGTAAAGAGAATACAAAGAAGTGATATGGAACTTTCAAGGCTAGGTCATAAAAGCAGATCAAGCTTCTGTCTGCCTCTGTCCTCCTGGGACACTCCTTCATGGAATCCAGCTATGAGGAGACCTAGGCCAAATAGAGAGGCAACAGGCAGGTGATCCAGTTGAAATCCCAGCTGAGGTTCTGACCATGAGAAAGCCTTCAGGACCCCACCATGATTTGACTACAACTACATGAGAGATGCCATCAAGAACTGCTGAGCTGAGTTAGGCAGTGACCAAGAAAAATAAAATAATGATCACTATTGTTTTAAGTCACTAAGTTTTGGGATGATGAGGAAATGCAATAAAAAATTTACAAACTGCTTCCTGCATTGGTGTTGTGGAGTCATCAATATTGACTGAAGTGTCCAGGGTATTCTGGGAGGCTCCCCCTCTCTAATTCTCTTAAAAAATCTCCAAATCTCCAATTTTTAGTTTCACCATGACTGTCCTGGATTTTGCTTCTGGATAACTTCTTGCAGTTAGTCTGTTTTCTTTTTAAAAACTTTGTATTTATTTCTGGCTGCTCTGGGTCTTCGTTGCTGTGCATGGAGCGGCGGCTACTCTTGGTTGCAGTGCCCGGCCTCTCATTGCGATGGCTCCTCTAGTTGCAGAGCACAGGCTCTAGGGTGCAGGGACTACAGTAATTGCAGCACATGGGCTCAGCAGTTGGGGTTCCTGGGCACCAGAGCACAGGCTCAATAGTTGTGGCACATGGGCCCAGCTGCTCTGTGGCATGAGGGATTTCCTCTGATCAGGGACTGAACCCGTGTCTCCTGCACTGGCAGGCAGATTCTTTACCACTAAGCCACCACTTCTTGGGATTTAATGTAGCCAGATTTCGTTTAGAACAAGTTCACGTTCTAGGACTTGCTTTTTTCAAGTAATGTATTGTAGATTACTTCCCAAGTGAGTAATTATAGATATCCTGCTTTTTAGAAACTAACTTCATGTTAATAAAGTTTTTGAAGAGTTTTCCCCAAGCTGAATATGCCACCAGATAACATCTGCCTACTACTGAAGAATTTTTAATTCATTCATTGATAACTTCATTTTCTCATTCATTCAAAAAAACATAAAGTGCATACCTAATGGTAGTTTTGAGAATATCAAGAACTTTTTTAGAAGCCTAAGCCTAATTTTATAGAGGCCATTTTTACTTAAGTTAACCAGAGTTGGTTTTTTATTTTGCCATGGAGAACCCAGAATAGAATAGCAGTTCATATGAGGTATGAGGTGTAAGCAGTAGACTCTCAGGGATATGGAGAGCATCCGAGACTGGTCATCTTCCCTCAGTTGGGGTTAAGCTCACGGTGTCAGGCACCTTTAAGACGGCTGCCAAGGACCCCTGCCTCCTGCTGTCCATGCTGTGTTGTAATCTGGACTTAGTGACTCGCATCTAACAAATAGAATATGGCAAAAGTGATGCGTTATCAACTTCCATGATCAAGTTACAAAAGACTATGATTTCCATCTTGTTCCGTTGCCTTCTATGTTTGCACTTTAAAAAAAAAATGCAAATCAAAACCACTATGAGGTACCATTTCACGCCAGTCACAATGGCTGCGATCGAAAAGTCTACAAGCAATAAATGCTGGAGAGGGTGTGGAGAAAAGGGAACCCTCTTACACTGTTGGTGGGAATGCAAACTAGTACAGCCACTATGGAGAACAGTGTGGAGATTCCTTAAAAAACTGGACATAGAACTGCCTTATGATCCAGCAATCCCACTGCTGGGCATACACACTGAGGAAACCAGAATTGAAAGAGACACATGTACCCCAATGTTCATCGCAGCACTGTTTATAATAGCCAGGACGTGGAAACAACCTAGATGTCCATCAGCAGATGAATGGATAAGAAAGCTGTGGTACATATACACAATGGAGTATTACTCAGCCATTAAAAAGAATGCATTTGAGTCAGTTCTAATGAGGTGGATGAAACTGGAGCCTATTATACAGAGTGAAATAAGCCAGAAAGAAAAACACAATACAGTATACTAATGCATATATATGGAATTTAGAAAGATGGTAACAATAACCCTGTATACAAGACAGCAAAAGAGATACTGATGTATAGATCAGTCTTTTGGACTCTGTGGGAGAGGGAGAGGGTGGGATGATTTGGGAGAATGGCATTGAAATACGTATAATATCATGTATGAAATGAGTTGCCAGTCCAGGTTCAATGCATGATACTGGATGCTTGGGGCTGGTGCACTGGGACGACCCAGGGGGATGGTATGGGGAGGGAGGTGGGAGGAGGGTTCAGGATGGGGAGCATGTGTATACCTGTGGCAGATTCATTTTGATATATGGCAAAACCAATACAATATTGTAAAGTTAAAAAATAAAATAAAATTAAATTTTAAAAAATAAATAAATGAAAATAAAAAATAAATTTAAAAAATGAAGTATAGTTGATTTATAGTGTTTCAGGTGTACAATAAAGTGAGTCATATATATATATATATATATATTCACTTTTAGATTCTTTCCCATTATACATTAAGATATTGAATATAGTTCCTTGTGATATATGGTAATCCTTGTTAATATTATACATAGTAGAGGGTATATGCTAAGTGCAAACTCTTAATTTATCTCTCCACTCCCACCCCGCTGTCCTCTTTGGGTTATAGCAGTAAGTTTGTTTTCTATATCTGTGAGGTTTTTTCCTGTTTTTCAAAGAAGTGCATTTGCATCATTTTTAAGGATTCTGCATATTAACATGTGATATCATATTTGTCTTTGTCTGACTTACTTCACTTAGTATGATCATCTCTAGGCCCACCCACGTTGCTGAAAATGGCGTTGTTTTGTTTGTTTTATGACAGACTTCTCTTCCATTGTGTGTGTGTCACATCTTCTTTATCCATCGCCTGTCAGTGGACATTTAGCTTGCTTCCGTGTCTTGGCTGTTGTGAACAGTGATGCTGTGAACATGGGGGTGCATGTATCTTTTCGAATTAAGTTTTCATCTCTTCCAGACATATACCCAGGACTGGGATTGCTGGATCATGTGATAACTCTATGTTTAGTTGTTTGAGGAACCTCCATACTTCTGTAGTGGTTCTACCAATTTTCATTTCCACCATATATTTGCACTTTATAATGAAGCGAATGGACATGTTGGAGACATCCAGATAGCAAGGAAATGAGGGGTATTTCTGACCAGTAGTTCACGAGGAACTGAATCTTGTCAACAACCATGTGAGAGAGTTTGAATATGGATCCTTCTCCATCAAGACAGGATCACAGTCTCAGCCGATACCTTGATTGCCACCTTGTGAGAGACCTTGGCATAGAAGATGCATATAGACTGTACCCAGATTCCTGACCCACAGATGCTGTAAAATAATAAGTATATGTAGTTTTAAGCCCCTAAACTGCAGAGTAATTTGTTATGTACCAGTGGATAGTTAATAGTAATTATTTAGGGATGGGAACTTGTAATCTATGTCATGGAGTGATGAAATAAGTGATTTAAGTATTGCTTAGGGTTGCCTGTAATGAAGTAGCCACTGAGGCAAGGCTCTGGTAGACCCAGTGGCTGACACCAAAATCCAGCATACAGGGAAACAAGGAATTTAAGGACTATGGGCGATGCCATTGCTTTGAACTCCACTGGGTAATTTAAGGGAAGAGATTGATAAGCACAAGATCATAAATTCTTACTCCTCTTCCACTTCGTTTTGCTTTTCCTTTTTCTTCTTTTCCCTTACCTTCCTGAAAAATTCAGTCCTAAAGGCATTAGGTAGGACAGAGCAGGGAAGGCATCTGTGCCTGGATTTTAAGGAACTACAGGGACTCAAAGTGGATATTGATGTCTGAATTGGGTAAAGAGAGCACCTGTATAGGAGGGCTGCCCGGCACAGAGAGTTAGAACTTGAGTTGGCCGAGGAGGCGTTACCCAGGAAGGTGGTCTTGCACAGGTGTTAGAGCCCAGGAAGGGTGGAAAGGACAGCCCTGCAGAGGTCACTCAGGGAGGGTATCCTAGCTGAGGCATGACACTGACAAGTCATCTTCCGCTCCATAGGAAATCACCCCCAAATCTGGTACATTAGAACAATGATCTTTTACTATCTCACAGTTTCTGCGGGTCAAGAATTGAGACAGGGCACAGCAGGAATGGCTGGTCTCTGTTCCTTGACATCTGGAGTCCTGGCTGCCAAACTCGATGGGCAGAGGCTGAAATCGTCTGAAGTCTCAGCTAAGGCTGGGGCATCTGCTTCTAAGGTGGCTCATTTCAGACTTGGAAAGCCGGTGCTAACAATTTTTTTTCTTCCCATGTGGGCCCACCCAGATGTGACCCCCTCCACAGGTCTTGGAGGGGCCTCACAATATGGCAACTAGCTTCCCAAGAGTCAGTGATCCTAGAGAGTCAGTCAGGAAGAAGTGATCCTTTTTATGATCTAGCTGAGAAAGTCATGTGGCATCATTTCCTTCACATTTCATTCAACAGGAGCGAGTCCCTAAATCCAGGCCACAGTGAAAGAATTTGTTCCTGCCTTTTGAAGGGAAGCATATCAGAGAATTCACAGACATATTTTGAAACCACTATAGAAGGCATAGAGGTACAGTCTCTATGCTGTACCCACACCAGTGGGTTCTCACAGTCTGAGCAGGGTGAGAAGGGCGCACACCAAGGGGAAGCTGGCATGAGTTTCCAGAGCCCAAGCAGGACGAGGAAGACACGTGGAGAGACAGACTGGTGTGGGGAGTTAGAGAAGAAGTGATCTGAGGAAGGCATCTGTGCTTTGTGGGGTGGGAGGGGTGGTGGAAGATAGTTTATATGTAGGGGATTGATCATATAAGTAAGTATATTAAGGATAACTGGAGTTTCTCACTGTCAAAAGAGTGAGTTACAAATATGGAATGGGAAAAAAATAACATAAATGTTATGTTATTGAATGTAGGAGTGTTAACTCATAGTTTTCTAGATGGATAGGTAAGTGTGTGTGTGTGTGTGTGTGTATGCGTGTGTGTGTGTGCTTCCTATTTGCTGTCTAGGAGGCTTCGAAGAGGAGAATCCTAATAGCAATGAGCATTCCTAGCACCCAGAAATACCATTTCCCCTAAAAAAGAACCAGTGTTCCTTACAGAAATGGCAGATTCCAGGCTTAGAGCAGGAAATATACAAGAAGAGCTCAGAACATCTTTTTGTACCAGAAGGCAAGGATTTGCTCAAAGTCTGTTGGAGACATGTCAAAAGGACCTGTGAGCCAGCACGAATGGGTTCCTGCTGGCCAAATCTGGGATAGTCTGAGCCCGTCAAAAGAAATGACATTAAGAAAGTACAACTAATTAAAATAAAATAGGAAAGCATGAGTTTGTATGTATTAATAAATAAATTAATTAGGAATGTGATATTCACAGAGTTTCAAAGTAGCCACAAAATATTTGTTAATTTCAAGGAGAAAAAGGTGACTTTACAGTGATGAGGCCTGGCAGACACTACCTGACTTAAGTGGGCAAAGAGGACATCATCAGCAATGTGACAAGTCAAAATAATGCACCATCTGATTGGACACACATTGAAGGAAACAGTATCACTTCGGTGATAACTCAAAACCTAATCATGAGGAAATAGCATACCCAAACCGGGAGCTACAAAAAAATAACTGAGTTATAATCTCCCAAGATGTCAAGGGTATAAAAGTGAGGGAAAGACTGAAGAACTGTTTCAGAGTGAAGGAGATTAAAATGACATGAAAACTAAAAGCAATGTGCCAATTTTCACTGGATCCCATTGTTCTAAATGATTTTACTAAGACATCTGGCAAAACTTAAATGGGGTCTGAGGATTAGATGGTAGTGATGTTAATTTCCTCACTTTGATAAAGGTTGCCTTATCATAGGAACTACATCCTAATTTAGTGTTCTTTCAAAGGAGTAAGCTCTAATATCCTAAGCACCCATAATATAGTATGAATTAACTCTCTCCTAAACATAATGATGCCAAAGGCAATGCCAAAGAATGCTCAAACTACCGCACAATTGCACTCATTTCACACACTAGTAAAGTAATGTTCAGAATTCTCCAAGCCAGGATTCAGCAATACATGAACCATGAACTTCCAGATGTTCAAACTGGTTTTAGGAAAGGCAAAGGAACCAGGATCAAATTGCCAACATCCGCTGGATCATCGAAAAAGCAACCGAGTTCCAGAAAAATATCTACTTCTGCTTTATTGACCATACCAAAGCCTTTGACTGTGTGGATCACAATAAACTGGAAAATTCTGAAAGAGATGGGAATACCAGACCAGCTGACCTGCCTCTTGAGAAACTTGTATGCAAGTCAGGAAGCAATAGTTAGAACTGGACATGGAACAACAGACTGGTTCCAAATAGGAAAAGGAGTACGGCAAGGCTGTATATTGTCACCCTGCTTATTTAACTTATATGCAGAGTACATCATGAGAAACGCTGGGCTGGAGGAAGCACAAGCTGGAATCAAGATTCCCGGGAGAAATATCAATAACCTCAGATATGCAGATGACACCACCCTTATGGTAGAAAGTGAAGAAGAACTAAAGAGCCTCTTGATGAAAGTGAAAGAGGAGAGTGAAAAAGTTGGCTTAAAGCTCAACATTCAGAAAACTAAGATCGTGGCATCTGGTCCCATCACTTCATGGCAAATAGATGGGGAAACAGTGGGTGACTTTATTTTTTGGGCTCCAAAATCACAGCAGATGGTGACTGCAGCCATGAAATTAAAAGATGCTTACTCCTTGAAAGGAAAGTTATGACCAACCTAGACAGCATATTAAAAAGCAGAGATATTACTCAGTCAACCAAGGTCCGTCTAGTCAAGGCTATGGTTTTTCCAGTAGTCATCTACAGATGTGAGAGTTGGACTATAAAGAAAGCTGAGTGCCGAAGAACTGATGCTTTTGAACTGGGGTGTTGGAGAAGACTCTTGAGAGTCCCTTGGACTGCAAGAAGATCCAACAAGTCCATCCTAAAGGAGATCAGTCCTGAGTGTTCATTGGAAGGGTAGATGTTGAAGCTGAAAGTCCAATACTTTGGCCACCTAATGTGAAGAACTGACTCATTTGAAAAGACCTTGATGCTGGGAAAGATTGAGGGAGAGAGGAGAAGGGGACAACAGAGGATGAGATGGTTGGATGGCATCACCAACTAAAAGGACACGGGTTTGGGTAGACTCCAGTAGTTGGTGGTGGACAGGGAGGCCTGGCGTGCTGTGGTTCATGGGGTCACAAAGAGTCGGACATGACTGAGCGACTGAACTAAACTGAAACATAATAATACCAATTATGTGCCATCCTTGGGAGAGCTGGAATAAATAGTCTCTTGAATCATTTTTTCCTCGTCTGTCATTCAGTTGAAGAATGCTGGTTGAAAAACTTTGCACTTTAGTACTATAGGATGATCATGGCAGCAACTTACTCTTAAATGTTTCTGGGAAAAATAAAGTAATTCTGAGATTGTTAAAGGAAATCTCAGAGGTTTCCTTTCCAAGGTTAAAGGAAATAAATTGTCATAATTTTTTTTTGATGTTAGGATAAAACCTTTATTTACAAATATTCTATTCCTTTAAATATATATACAGAGAAAAGGATTTGGAAAAGTATGAAAAAAATTGAGAAGAAATTGGTGACACCTGGAAAATCAAAACCAGTTAAAACTATTACAAGAGGGTCAGGGCAAATAGATGTAGGGAGAACAGCCACATTAAATTTCCCTTGAACCTTCTGCCCACTGCTTTCCTTCCACAAGGAATTAATACTAGCTCATAATTTCAAGGTATCTATAATCTTCTACCCTCCTCACCTAGTGGTGAAGTCATGTATTTAATAAGAACAAAATCAAGGACTTCCCTGGCGGTCCGGTGGTTATGGCTCTGCACTCCCACATGCCGCAACTAATCGCTCGCGTGCTGCAAGGAAGATCCGAGATCCCACGTGCCACGACGAAGACCCGGGGTAGCCAAATAAATAAATCAGTGTTAAAAAATACCGAACATGACGTCAGGGAAAAGGACTGCCTCCATTCGGAGAATACAGGGGGAAAACCACTTGCTCAAAGTGACTGGGGACCCTTTGAGAAATGAAATCGTATAACCTGGGATTGTGCTTGAAAAACCTCTCACCTTTTGTAGCCACGTGGCTGAGGTAGGCAAGAGTCAGACCCGAAGCTTGAGTGCTAGTTTGATAAATTACATGGTCAGTTAAAATCATAACCTCACTGTTGCTATGCTGAAAGTCAAGGCAGTGACGAGGACTCTCAACAGTGAAATGGGGCTCACACTATTCCTAACCACGCTCGCCCTCGTTTGTCTGAGGAGTCACTTTGCTTGAAGACCCCTTAGAGACTCTGAAGTGAGTTACCTGCAGGAGGAGGTGAATCCCGTCTGGCGCTGTATCTAGACCTACTATGAGAACTATGATTCTCAGTCTTGGCTACACATTGGAATCACCTGCGCTGTGCTTAGTCGCTATCTTGTCCGACTCTTTGTGACCCCATGGACTGTAGCCTGCCAGGCTCCTCTGTTTGTGGGATTCTCCAGGCACAAATCCCAGAGTGGGTTGCCATGCTCTCCTTCAGGAGGGCAACCTGGAGGTTGCCTGGCAATCTTCACAACCCAAGGATTGAACCCAGGTCTCCTGCATTGAAGGTGGATTCTTTACTGTCTGAGTCACCAAGGAAGGCTGTAATCACCTGGAGAGTCTTAGAAAACACTGTCTCTGGCTTTCATGTCCAGAAATTTTGATTTAATTTTCTGGGGTTCAATTTACTTCAGGTTTTAACAACTCCCAGAGCATCTAACTTGCAGTCAAAACTGAGAACTACTGAACTATAGCGATCAGACCCAGTATGTCCCCAGGTCAGATTACAACATAAAATCCAGGAACAGCCTTTTATGCAAAAAAAAATTTTCAAGATTTAGCTAATTCACATCAGCACCATGTGTTATTTGGAGTTCTGCATAGGAGATTTTTCTTTCCCACTTATTTAGTCAATCACATATATCAGCATGGAGTCATGGATAATTATTTTATATTTAATAAAATATATAAATAAATTATATGGATTATCATTCAGTACTACTTTTACGGTTCAAATTGCTCCAGCTTTAGTCAATGGGAGCTCTATCAATTGGCTTCTATGTCCCCTTGACACTCCAGAATTGTGGGGCTTTGTTTTTCAGCACTTTCTTACTTTCTCGTGCTACAAGATGCTCCAGACTTTTCTTGTATTAATACATTTGTTGCCACAGTCCTAGAATTAGTTGTTTCTCCAAGGGACCCTGGTTCCTTTTATTGGAGAATAGTATTTGAAACCAAGAGCTGAGAACCAGGTGTGATTTTTATATCCTGCTACAATAAAACAAGGAGAAAGCAATGGCACCCCACTCCAGCACTCTTGCCTGGAAAATCCCATGGACAGAGGAGCCTGGTAGGCTGCAGTCCATGGGGTCGCAAAGAGTTGGACACGACTGAGCGATTTCACTTTCACGTTTCACTTTCATGCATTGGAGAAGGAAATGGCAACCCACTCCAGTGTTCTTGCCTGGAGAATCCCAGAGATGGGGGAGCCTGATGGGCTGCCATCTATGGGGTCACACAGAGTTGGACATGACTGAAGTGACTTAGCAGCAGCAGCACAATAAAACAAAACCCCACATTAAATTTTTTAAAAACTCTGAGTTCCTAGGGTCAACCTTGGAATCCCTTTCCAGGCATCCTTTGAGAGCTGGGTTGGATGTCATCCTGATCATCATCTGTTTGGTGACCTCCTTTCAGGTGGGCACCAGCCTGGCTCAGGTGGGCACTGATAAAACTAACACTTGACAGTAGGAAGTACCCAAAGAGAGGAAAGTAAAGGCGCACAGAAGGAGGAGAAATTAATAGAGTGGGGAGAAGCTGGAAAAATTTCAAGCCTTGAGAGCCGCTCATGGTGTGTTGCTTGAGTGCAGACTCGATGGCTGTCATCGTTTAGACCCCATGCTTTTGGGCTTCCCTGGTAGCACAGCTAGTAAAGAATCTGCCCACAATGCAAGAGCCTGGGTTCGATCCCTGGGTTGGGAAGATCCCCTGGAGAAGGGAATGGCTTCCCACTCCAGTATTCTGGCCTGGAGAACTCCATGGACTGTATAGTCCATGGGGTCACAAAGAGTTGGGCACGACTGAGTGACTTTCACTTTCAACCTGAACTGTCTTGCTGCCTGACACACACCAGTCCTCCATCAGCATCCTGTAGATGGTCCCACTCCACTGAGCCTGAGAAGCCCACAGAATATTAGCAGAGCCCTCAGTTTGGGAAGTCCCAAAGTAGATCTCCAACCCTCTGCTTGTCCTAGGCAGAAGAGTCCTGCCAAGTGTCTGACATTATTTTCTGTGTTTTTTGGAGACTTCTGAACCATCCTTGGTGACATCTCCACCAAAAGCAGCATTTGGGAGATTACCTCTAAAGGCGAAGCTATCAGAGGGGTCCTCCATTCAGCTCTGGTCTAAGGTGAGAGGAGAGGGGACAGAAAAGAGCAAAGTAAAGGCCCGGTTCCAGGTGTGCACTGGTCATAGGGAGACAAACCCACTGAAGAGAAGGGCTAGGAGGCAGCTGGCTCTAGGTCAGAAGGTTCAGGCAGTTGTGTAGCAGTCATGAGGTGATGACCCCTGGCTGTGATGGAGGGTGGGAGGGGTGGGAAAGTTGCAAGGGGTGGCTTTCCTGTGGGCAGCTCACTGCTAACAAAGATGCTGAAGCTAGACAGCCCAGGTACATGCTAGGGAATAACAAGTGTGCCCTCTTGACAGGAGAAAGGGAATAAATAAGGAAGTGGTGTCTGGGAAGGTTTTGGAATGAGATTCTTACACGTGGGCCCCAACACATTCCGTGGTCTGGACCCTGAAACTGGGTGCAAAGCTGAGAGATCATGTGCATTTTCCAGAACACAGTTAACAGAGCATATATCCTTTTCTCAAACATTGAGGCCCACTGCTGTTTCTGGGCAGAGTGAGTTAAAACTCAAGCTGCCTCGCATGGGAACTTACAGTTTATCAACCTGGCCTCAAGTCGAGTGGCCCCTAACTCACTGGGGCCTCCTAAAACCCTTCCTGGAGGGGGAAAGGGGGCTGGTATTATCCTTTTCATTTGACTGACACTGACCATTCCTTACTTTTCTACAACCCCGGGGGTCCTCTTGGAGGTATCTCCCTGATTCCAGAGAATGAGGTGCCCAGTTTAAGGTGAGTGCAGTAGACCCGGATTCATTAATCCAAGGCAGACCTGGTCCCAAGGGAAGTCAAGGCCTGAAGCCCAAAGGGCACACAGCTAATTATAATTGCCAATGCAAGTTTGTGAAATGCAGTCGGGGTCACCGAAGGGTTTGGGGGCAGAGAAGAGACCACGGGCCAAGGCCTCAGATTTTTTGGGTCAGTCTCGGGAGGACTGAGAAAGCAATGCAGCTGTGAGTCTGGGAGGAAGGTGACAGCAGCCAAGCGTGTGGAGACAGCAGCCGGCAGAGTGGCGCATTCCTAGATGGGCATAGCGCGTTGCCTTTTGACTCCTAGGACCTGCTGCAGACCGCGAGTTCGCTCCCACACTTCCATCTTGAGCCTCACAGGCCGCACCTCGATAGGACGCTGCGGGCGGTAGGCACGGAGGCGCGGGTGTCCACTTCATCCGAGCTGGCACGATGCCCGTCGTTGCTAAGCCCTTTTGGACTCAAAATCCTCAGATAAGGAGATCAAAGCCCAAGTGGGGGTGGAGGGGCCAATCCTGCCGCTGCTAGCCGGTCCCCAGCGGCTCCCGAGCAGCGCGTGGGTCAGCAGAGCCGGTGTGCTAGAGCGAAGGCCCACCGGAGCCCAAGGACCCTCCTTGGTTCATCACCCCCCTTTGGTCCCCGGGCCACTGCCGAGTAGCCTCGCGTACTCACTGGGCCATCGATCAGTCCAGGAAGTGCCCGCAAGGTCATCTGCACAACAAAGGCGGCCCCAAGCGGTGCCTTCTGTATTGTAAATACCAGGCCTTGTCCCCGGCGAAGCGGAGCCCCGGGAGAGAAGCTGCCCGAGGAATCCTGCCCCCACTCCGCATCCCTTCCCCACAACTCCGGAGCGCATTCATTTGAAATGTTAATGTTTTGAAGCTTCCCTCTAGGACTGGATCAGTTTCCTTAAAAGAAGGCTGAAGCCTCTGGGCTTAATAAACAAGCCGGCATTTGACTTGGGTGGGAACCGGGTAAACATTTGTTGGTTTCAGAGAGGCAGGTGTACGAGGACAAACGCCGGTAGATTATTACACAGCCTCGCCAGTCGCTTTAGAAAGACTCCTTTGTGCACCGATTCCAGGAGAGAGACGTTTTCCTAATCTACAGACCCTTATTTGCACCCTTCAGGCTGAGGGCCCCAGCGGCACTGGGAGGAATCCAGGCCACAGGTAGAGGGCGGGGCGGGGCCGTGCTAGGGCGGAGCCAAGCCTCGGCCCCGCCCACGCGTTGCCAGGCAGGATCCGCTCCCGAGGCTCAGCCGCCGAGCCGCCGCTGGAATTCCCGCTGTTGTCGGGTAACAGCCGATCACCGCGAGGGTGTGTGTCTTTGGCCCGTAGGCCTGAGCCTAACAAGTCTGGCCTCCGTACCAGGAGGACACAGAGGGTTGTCACAACCGGTGCTTTTTAAAAGTCTTGGCCTATGTCTCCCTCCTCACATTCGATAGTTATCGGGTTATTGCCAAAGTAACATCAAATTGAATTCTTTGCTTAGCCCAGCTGCTAGCGATGATAATGGTACCGGCGAACACTCGGGCAGCACCGACACTCTGCCAGTCACTGTTCGTACCCTTCTCATGGATTACTTTGTGATGAGGTGACTCAAGTCATCGACGCACTTCTTTCTAGAACGGGTACATCACTTACTCCCACTCGTCCTCTCCAGTGAGAGCAAACTGGGGCAGGTGCATAGGAAATGGGGGCTCCAATTGTACAGGTATGACTCCAAGGGCTGGGGGCTCGTGTGTGCTGGAGAGGGGCTGTAGAAGTCACCGGGGTGCTACTGTGGGCCTAGAACGCTGCCAGGCCCCCCGCAGTTCCCTAACTCCAACATTCTTTAATTGATGAAGCAAGCGCTACCTGGTCTTTCAAAAGTTTTGCTTTTCCCTCAAGCTGGGAAAACCCACAGAGGAATGATCCGTGTTTCAACTCTGGGAGCCAACAACACTCATACATAATGAAGCAAGTCACACAAAAGAAAGAATTAGCTCCCACACTCCTGGGAGAGGCCGCTCAGCCCAGAGACTCTCAGAGCTGCCCAAACTATGGGCCGGCCAGGTTAGGGTAGATAGGGAGTAGGAGGCCTCCCACCCAAGAGCTGGAGTTTGTCCCCAGAAGAAATCCCGGTCCTGGTTATTCATAAGCATTGCTTACGCATTAGAAACCCCAATTCCTGCATTTCTTCTGCCTCAAGCTGTGGATTCCCTGGCCAGCTGAGGGACACAGGGAAGGGAAAAGGAACAATGTAGAACAGAGGAGCCCACTCTCTGTCCCAGCAATAGCATTTGGACGGTGTCAGAGGACCCAGTGGACAAGGTGGGAAGAGACTGTATATCACCTGGTTAACATTAGGCATTGTGGCCCCAAACTAGTGAATAAGCCTGGTCTTATAGACACCTGTCTGCCCCTTGACCCTCAGGGTTCACAGATACATATCTCCTAGGGTCTCCTAGATTTGTTGTATCTTCCTTCAAGGACTAGTCCTTTCCTGACTTCAACCTGGCCTCTTCCTCTAAACACCTCCAAAATCTCAACCAGATTCTTTCTTCTCCAGGTAGGCCTGGACCTTTGGCTTAAAATGACAGCAAAGGAATGGCATTCCTCTTCGTGGCCTGATATTAAGGGCCCCGGATAGTACATGCTTCATGCCTGTGACCTTTGGAGAAAGACACCTAAGTAGCTGGGTGACCTTGGGCAAATCATTAAGTTTCCCATCAGCATAGTGGTTGGATAATAGAATCAAAATCCCCGAAAAGGAGAGATAGGGAAATCTGCATTGTAAACTCTGCACCTGGAAGCCCCGCTCACTTGTTTTCTCACACACTCTACTAAGCTGCTGCTAAGTCGCTTCAGTCATGTCCAACTCTGTGCAACCCCATGGACGGCAGCCCACCAGGCTCCCCCGTCCCTGGGATTCTCCAGGCAAGAACACTGGAGTGGGTTGCCATCTCCTCCAATGCGTAAAAATGAAAAGTGAAAGTGAAGTCGCTTAGTCATGTCTGACTCTTCGAGACCCCATGGACTGTAGCCTACCAGGCTCCTCCACCCATGGGGTTTTCCAGGCAAGAGTATTGGAGTGGGTCGCCATTTCCTTCTCCAACACACTCTACTGAGGTTCTACTGTGTGATAGTAGAGATGGTAATGTCACTACTATGCTATCATCTGCCCTGCAAGTGAAATACATGAAACCCAGTCACCCTGGCATCCTAGCTTGGGTGAGCAGCAGTCAGAGACAGATTGACTTTCAGAGCAGGTGACAACCCAAAGGCCTGTCTCCTGTCACTGTAGCCAGACAGTCAGCTAACACCACCTCACAGTTTGGGATGGATCCTGCTCCCAACAGGGTATCCCACTGCCTCCTACCTAGGAGGTGAGCCCAAGCAGATCTTCACTGACATTCAATAGCCTTGTTTTGCTTCCACTGTTTCCATCTCAAGGATATTAATCTCTAGTCCACCTGTGGCTGTCAGAATTCTTTTTCAACACTTCCAAGATTAATACATATATCCATTATGTCCATTTTCTAAACTTACTAGAAAGAGGCACAAAACTTTGAAACTGCCCAAACTCCACATACCTAGTTTTCTGTATCTACTTTTAATTTAGAACTAGGGAAACATGAGATAGAGAATGATTGACTTATATGAGACAGTATGTGATTCATGATAGGGTTTCACAAATGGAGAGGAAGAAAGACTTTTCAGGCAGAGGGGACTGAGTGAGTTTTGCAGTGAAGGCTTGCGATCCTTGAGTAGTGATACAGGTAGAGAGAAGAGGAAGCAGAATGGGAGGTGCAGTCAATGTCACTGCAAATACCAATGGATGTGAACTCACTTCTGGTAGACAGTGGGGAGCCACCAAAAGTTTGTAAAAAGAGGTAAGTGGTTTATTCCATTTATGTTTTACAAATTATCACTCTGGTGGCTGTGTGTGAATTCATTTTTTTAATTTTTTTTTTTAGAACAGTTTTAGGTTCACAGAAAAATTGAGCATATAATACAGAGAATTCCCACATACCTCTCTTCCCACCCCCAGTTTTTTATTGTCTTGCATTAGCATGGTGTGTTTGTTACAATTAATGAACCAATATCGATACATTGTTTTTTTTTCTCTATACATTGTTAACTAAAGTCTCAAGTGTACATTAGTGTTCGTGTGTTTTATGGTTCTATGGGTTTTGACACATGCATAATATCATGTACACACCATTACGGTATCATATAGAATCATTTTCGCTAACCTGAAAAAATCTCCTGCTTCACTCATTCATTACTCCTCCTCCCTCCCTGTAAATCTCTTGGCAATCACTCTATCTCAACTCATCTTGCTTTTCCAGAATGTCATATAGTTGGAGTTAAGTGGTATATGGACTTTTCAAACTGGCTTCTTTCTCTTTGTAATATGTATTTAAGGTTCTTCCATGTCTTTTTGTTGCTTGATAGCTCATTTCTTTTCATAAATATATTTTTTTACATTTTTCTTCAATAAATATTTACTGAACTTTTATAGCAACTTCTATAGATTCTGTCTGTCCAAAAGAAATACAGTGCAAGGCACAAATTTACTTTTTCTAATAGCTATATTTAAAAAGGTAAAAAGGAAATTAATTAACTTTAACAACAAATTCTACCTAACACAGCATATTTAAAATATTTTCATTTCAACATTTTATCGATATAAAAATTGAGATACTTTATATACTTTTTTGTACTATGCCTCCAAAACCCAGTGTTTTATATTTCCAGCACATCTCAGGTTGGACTGAACATGTTTCCAGTGTTCAGTGGCCACACACAGCTGGACAGTGAAGAACTGTGCTAGGGTGCTGAGGACGGAGCAGAGAAATAGAGTGGACAAGGTCTCTGACATCACACCATTGACAGTCTAGTGTGGGAAACAGACAGTAAAGAAGTCAACAAATCATTCTGGAAGGCAGCAAGTGTTATTGAGAAAATAACACACCTCTATTATACTGGGGCTTCCCAGGAGGCACTAGTAGTAAAGAATCTGCCCACCAATGCAGGAGCATTAACAGACTGGTTCCATCCCTGGGTTGGGAAGACCCTGGAGGAGGAAATGGCACCCGACTCCTGTATTCTTGCCTGGAAATCTAATGGACAGAGGAGCCTTGCAAGCTACAGTCCATAGGGCCGCAAAGAGTTGAACACGACTGAGAGACTGAGCACATATCATACAGAGACTGGGAAGCAGACTTAGATTGCCAGGGTAGTCGAGAAAGCTGTTCTGGGGCTGAGACCCAAATGAGGAGGCATTAACCATCAATTATCTATTGACACAATAATACTGTATAACAAACCACTTCAAAATTCACAGGCTTAATAACTAGTTATTATTGCTCATGAGTCTGTAAGTCAGCTGGGCAGTTTGTCTGGTCCTAGGTGGGCTCATGTATGCAACTCTGAGTAGCTGCAGGTCAGGTGGGTGGCTATGCTGATTCTGATTGGGCTTGCCTGTTTGGGATCTGCTAGCTGTTGACTGGTGTAGGATGACCTCAGCTCTTTTCCATATGTCTTCTCATCCTCTAGCAGGCTAGCCCAGGCCTGTTCTTATGGTGGAGGCAGGGATCCAAGAGAAAATGTGGAAGCATTCAAGGTTTCTGAAGGCTCAGGCTCAGAACTATTTATCACTTCTGCCACATTCTTTTGGCAGAGGCAAGTTACAAGGCCAGCCCAGATTCTGGGAGGAGCTGCAAAGTCACATCGTGAGAGGTATGTGTATAGGGAGGGATGGAAAATTCAGGCAATTTTGGCAATTCATCTCCCATATTACTTAAAGCTTTCAACACCACCAGGAAGTTATAACAATGCTGAACTTGTCTGTGCCCAATAAAATATCCTCAAAATATATATATAAAAAAGTAGAATTGTAGAAAAACCTTGACAAAATTCCTCTTACCATGAGAGGTTTCAAAGTAACTTTTGCAATTATTGATAGGTCAAGTACATAAAAAATAAGTAAAGATATAGAAGACTTCAACATAATTTATGAGGTATTTAGTCCATCAACTACAATAATTGTTGAACAAAAGTCAACAATCCCTATCCTCATAGAGTTTATATTCTAGTGGAAGGAAATGAATAAACAAGTTAATATGTAAAACAAACATGACCTTTACGGAGAAAGACAAGAGGGAAAGGATATGGAGTGGGGGATGGCAGGGTGAGGGGTTTAAACCAAGCAGCACAGGGTAGGACAGTAGGGCAGGGTAGGTCCTACAGAGGAGACACGGGAGCCAAGCCCTGAGAGAGGCAGAGGCCAGGGAGGGAGCCCTGTGCTTATCTCCAGGACCAGTGGAGGGAAGAGCTGCACGGAGACCCTGGGGCAGGAGCTGGTTTGGCAGGTTCTAGTTGTAGACAGAGGCAGGCTTGGCAAAGTGGGAAGGGAGAGGGGTACTCAGGGGCCAGATCATGCAGGGCCTTACAGGCCATGGTAAGGATTTGGGATTTTAGTTTTGATGATGGAAAGCACCAGGAGGCTTTTTTTTTTTTTTTTTTTTTTTGGGAGGGGTATCATAGAGCATTTGGGGAGAGGATCCTGGGGAGAAGAGGGCTGTTTCTAGACAAGGGTCAAATAGCCAGTCCTTGAGGGATGGCTGGATACCAATCCTCATCAGGCAGCCTGTCCCCAAAGAATTTCCCTTGCTTTGTCTTTCAATTACCTAGACAGCAGTTTATTCCCCAAAGGATGTCACCACCTCCCGAGAACATATTCCAATTATCCCAGAAAACAAGGTAATTGGGATTATAGTAGTATTCATCATCTCAATTCTCAAAATGAAAACCTATCCAAAGCAAGAACAAAAGGTAGCTCCAGAAAGCAGCCCCCTTCCCCTTGGGAAAACTCAGTGAACAACTTACAGAGTCACAGTTTATATGAAACTGTTGTTAGTTTCAAGTCACTTTCCTTTCAGGATATAATCTTACACAAAAGAAAGAAAGAAATGGGGCTATTTACTCAGCAAAGATCCATGCCCTCATAGAGAAAATATACAAAATATGTGATACGTTGGATGAGGAGATAAATGCCCTAAAGAAAAATAAGGGGGAAATAGGGAACATTTGAGAACAGGTGTGTCACAATTTAAAATAGGCTGGTCAGGGGGAGATTAGTTGAAAAGGCCTATCAGCCCAGTATTCACAGAACAGAGAGAAGTGTTGGGGAGGATCAGTGATAAAGGCAGGGTTGGCCCCACAGCTTGTGACACAGTTGTGTCACACACTGATATGTTAAGTGTACGATTTATTAAGATAATTTTATTCCACGTTCTGTGAAAAGGAAAAATTTCCTCCAGCCAATGTGTGTAGTTCTCTGAATTGTATAAATTGTAATACATTTTACTACACATTATCAGAAAAAGACTGCACAGCTCTATTTGGCAACTCCAGTTTGGACAGTTCCTATGCCAGGGCTGAAACAAAGGCAGGACAACAGTGGCAGAACGGATTCTTCTGTTAGTTTTCTTTGTGGGATTTTCTCTTTTCAGCTAGAGTCCATCTGAGTGCAACTCAAGGTAGCAGGGATGCTGTCCTCCGCTGGAGGCGGCACAAAGGACAGCCCGCAGCATCAAAGGGTACACGCTTAGCTCAGGTCCATTTCAGTTTCTGGAATACGTATGAGAGTTAATGGAAAACAAAAAGCAGACATCTAAGAGCTTTGCATAGAAGCATAACAGCAAAGAGAAAAACACCTACTGGGTGTGTATGTGAGCAGATTCAAATGAAGTGAAGAGAACCGACCCAGGGGATGGGGATGGGCAGGAGGCCAAGCTGAGGGAACTAAGAAACCAAACGCAGTAAAATTAAAAAATAAAACAAAACGGCTTGTCCTTGCGTTATCCACACCACAGTCCAGTTCACTCTCTTTGGTGTGGAACTTCAGGCCATGGCCAAGTTTTTTTGCCTCAGTGGAACCAGGGAGGGAAAGGGTAAAGTGGTGGTCCAGCCTGCACATCCAGAGTCTGACCTGCCCCCAGGAGGGGCCCGGGAGTGAGCAAGCTCTCCACCTGTCTTTAGTGTGGGTCATATGAGGGTGGAGAGCCCTAGCACAGCTCTTTTCAGTATTCATATAGCAAACTTCTACAGACTCAATGCACACACGTACAATTTTTTCAAATCACGTACCAGATTTGTTATTCATTCACTAAGTCTTGTCCAGAAGAGCTTCTCTGGTGGCTCATATGGTAAAGAATCTGCCTGCAATGCAGGAGACCTGGGTTTGATCCCTGGGTTGGAAAGATCCCCCAGAGAAGGGCATGGCAACACACTCCAGTATTGTTGCCAGGAGAATCCCATGGATAGAGGAGCTTGGTGGTCTACAGTTCATGGGGCGAAGGCGGGAGGAGAAGGGGATGACAGAGGATGAGATGGTTGGATGGCATCTCTGACGCAATGGACACAAGTTTGAGTAGGCTCTGGGAGTTGGTGATGGACAGGGAAGCCTGGTGTGCTGCAGTCCATGGGGGCACGACTGAGCAACTGAACTGAACTGAAGTCATGCCCAACTCTTTGCGACCCCATGAACTGCAGCATGCCAGGCTTTTCTGTCCTTCACTATCTCCCAGAGTTTGCTCAAACTCAAGGTCCATTGAGTCAGCGATGTCATCCTACCATCTCATCCTCTGTCGCCCCCTTCTCCTCCTGCCCTCAATCTTTCCCAGAATCAGAGTCTTTTCCAATGAGTTGGCTCTTCACATCAGGTGGCCCAAGTATTGAAGTTTTAGCATCAGTCCTTCCAACAAATATTCAGGGTTGATTTTTTTTTAGGATTGACTGGTTTGATCTCTTTGCTGTCCAAGGGACTCTCAAGTCTTCTCCAGCACAACAGTTCAAAAGCATCAATTCTTCAGCTGGGCTTTAGCAGTATCAGATTTAAGAAGGTCTGTAAATAATAATGTGAATCGAATGCCTAAGAAAAAGTTTGATTCCCTCATTAGTTACAATACCTCGAGCAAATGCCAACATCTCCATTACCTCACTTGTAGAATAGGGATGACTTCCCTCAGGAGATTGGTATTGTATCTAATGCATAGTATGTTCTTAATGTTCTCCCCCATCCTAAGAAAAAGAAATTAGATTGCCATCAAATGCTATGGATATACTTTAAAACAATACTTATTAACCTTTGGGGCTTCCCTGGTGGTTCAGATGGTAAAGAATCTGCTGCAATGCAGGAGAGCCAGGTTGGATCCCTGGGTCGGGAAGACCTCCTGGAGAAGGGAATGGATATCCACTCCAGTATTCTTGGCTGGAAAATCCCATGGACAGAGGAGCCTGGAGGGCTACAGCCCATGGGGTAGCAGAGTCAGACATGACTGAGCAACTAACACGTTAACCTTTAATCTGTGGACCAGTCACCTGGGGGAATCCTGTTAAAGTGTAGATTCTGCTTTTGGGGGAGTTGGGGTGGGGACAGAGATTCTTGCTTTTCCCAAGAAACTTCCAGGTTCTGACTATGGGGGTCATTCTTTAAAGTAGCAAGAATTTAATATTGAGTTCCATTATTTAACATGCCTACCGCACCAAAAGTTCTCAAAAGGAGTTTCATAGACTAGCTATTTCTTTAAAAATTTTACTTTTCCACTTAAGCTTCATGCAAAGTCACTGACCCAGCTAAGTGCCAAGCGCCAGCGAGGCCACGGTGTAATGAGCTGTGTGAGGGCATCATTTGGTCCCAGAGGGTTCACAGTACTCTTTTACAGAAAGATCCTGCAATTGTCTCGCCACCACTTTCAGCTTTTTGATCTTAGCCTTTGCCTCTGATGATAATTACCCCTTAATTAGCACCCACCACCATGTCATCTAAATAATTATAGTAAGTGCAGCTTGCACCTCTGCTGGGAGTCTTCAAACCAACTGATAAAACAAGATGCTATGCCAATTTTTTTAAAAAGACAAAACTGACCCAAATAAAAGTCACATGCTGTGGAACACACAGACCTGTTATAACTTCCATTAGAATAAAGCTATTTAAGAGTCGGTTTTGAAACAATCAAGTATTGATGTATTTCAGAAACTGTAAATGTCAGAATGTAAATTTTGCAAGCAGTTGTACAAAAGTAAAACAGCTCAGTCAAGCTAAAATCCACCTTAAATTTCTGTTGGGAAGGGCTACAGAATGTCTGAACTATTTTTTGTCTGTCTGGATTTTGCCAATATATTGAAGGAGTTTGGTAACTTCTGGGTGCATTCTAAGTAAATTAACTTTTGTGGAAGAAGAGGTAGGTTTTTCACTGAAAACAATTAGTAGTTTTCTAATTTCCCAGGTGGATCATCATTCACCCCTCTCACCAAACAGCAGGGCCACCGGAGCCCAAATAATCACGAAACTCTCTTAGGAGGAAACCAATTGTGTTACTCTTTAAAAGGCTGTCTTCCCACCGTAGTCTTAGAACACCATCACAAGAATTTACAATTTTCTGAATAGGTAATACATTGACAAGGAAAAAACTTCGAACAGCACAAAATGTTGTATAGAGAAAAATAAATTTTCTTTCTTCCCATCATCTACCTCCTTGCCTTCCCCAGAGACAAATCACTGGTTCATAAAATTTTTTATTATGAGAAATTTCAGATATACAAGCAGAGAAATTGTAATAAGCTCATGCATAACACAGCATCAGCAATGAAACACACCCCACTGGGTTATTTTCCCTCCATCAGTGTTTGTAGGAGTTATTTTCCCAGATACTTGATCATTTTATCTGTCAAAACTTTTAGTATTTTGCCATTCCCCCCGCCTTCTCTCCTTAACCTAACCACATTACCGTTATCACATCCAACAAGGTTGGATAATTCCTTAATACCATCCAATATTCTCAGGGGTCACTTTTAACGGCTTCGGGACAGACTGAAGGAGAAAAGAACGACGAAAGGAATCCAGGGGATCCTAGAAGAGCATTAAAAAGCCAGACCGACATCACTTCGGGGTGCGGTCACTGATCGGGTGCCCTGCTACCAGGGCCTCCCAGTTCCCGCCGTCATTAACTGCGCCAGGTCAGCACCAGCCAGTCTGGGTCAAGAGCCGCTCCGAGCCGCAAGCTCCCGGTCTCCCGGCTCCCAGGCGGCGACTCCAGCAGGCCCGGCGCAGCTGCACAACCCACCGTCCCCAGACACCGGCGAGTCCCTGGAGGGGAAACGATTGACACAGACGCCTGCACTGAGCCCCCAGTCCTCCCCCGCTGCACCTGCGTCTCCCGGCGGGGCCAGGAGCTGGAACTCGCTCGCTCGCGAGCCGAGGCCAGCCAGGCCAGCCACAACCGCTCCGCCCGCTGCCCGCTCCCGCGCCGGGCTCTCAGCACCTAGACCTCTCGGACAGGGACTACAACTCCCGTCGGGCCCCACGGCCGGACCAATGGCGGGCGCCGGAGCATGCGGGGCGCGGCGCCTGCGCGGCGGTTTGAGTAAGCAGCCGCGCGATTGGCTGCGGGGTCGGGCGGTCGCGCGGGGCCTGTGGGAAGCGGAGTGACGGAGCGAGCGGCTGTTGGAGGAAGGAGGTGGGGGCCGGGAGCGCAAATGGCGTTGAGATGGTTCAGGGCCCTGTTCAAACTCTAGCGCTGACCATTCACCGACGGAAGCGGCGGCGCAGGAGGCGACGGCGGCCCATCGGGGGCACGTAGCGGGCTCCGGTACCAGCTCCAGAGGCGGCGACAGCCAGGGAGGCCTAGGCCCGGGCCCGGCCGGCGGCGCTCGAGGCGGGGAGGGAAGTTGCGGTGCCGCCACTCCTCCCCCCCTTCCACCGGGTTTCCTATTTACAGAGAGCGGAGTCGCGGGTTCGGACGGTGGCGGAGCCCCTTGCCTCTCTTCGCTCACCAGCCGGCCCCGTTCTCCCGCGCGGGGCTCCGGCGCCCGCCCGTGGGCCGTTGGGAGCGGGAGAGGCGGAGGCGGCCTGAGGCTAAAGCACCCGCCAGGCGCCGAGGGTAAGTGAGGTCTCCAGGGCGGCTGCCTAGGCCCGGAGCTTGCCGAGGGTAGAGGAGGCAGGGGTCTGGGAGGGGGTGATGGAAGTCCTTCTATCTCACCCACCCGGTCTCTGAGGAAGTTGGGCAGCGGAACAGTCTGAAGAACTCTTTTTCCTCTTTTCCCCTTTATTCTGAGTTCTTTCTGGGCGACGGCTGATTTACTTCCCTCCCCAGGCGCGGTCAAGTGTATTGGTTTCAGGCCGAAATCTTTTGCTGCCTTTTCTCCGCCTCTGGCTGCCGCTGAGGCCTTCCACTACCCTGGGGATTCGGTGGCAGAGGCTTCCGGGGCGTCGGAAGCAACATCCCTTTCCTGGGAGGTGGAGGTGGGGGTGGGGAGGAGAAAAGTTGCGTGAGCTTCCAGGGGCAGGGGGGCCGCTTCTCCCCGCCACCTCCTAGCGCACCGCCGCCCCCAGGTGAGGATTTCTGGGTGGTGAGGTTTGGCCTTTCCGGCTTTCATTCCTGCAGGGAAGCCCCTAAGCCCGTGGAGATTTGAAGGACTCGATTTGGTTGGGGGTTAAGTGTGAGGACTTCTTTATTCCAGCGCACTTCCCGAAAATTCGACAAGCTTTGGGCTGAGGCAAAGGCCCAACGACCAAAAAGACTTAGTTGTGAATCATTCTTTCCTTTTTGGTAAGGTAATGTTTGGAGTTTGAAGCCTGAGCAAGATAGCCTGTGTTCTTAACTTGAATATACTTGAAATATAATGTCAAATACATCTACACACTTATTTTTGAATTTCTACATACTTTACACTCTAGTCTTACTTAGATAATGCCATTACAATTGTCTGTCTGGTGACTTAAAAAAAAAAAAAAGGACATGGAAAACTGTATAAAGACCAGCAAAGGGGATATTATATAATGAACTCCCATGTATTCATCTTTCAGACTCAACAGTTATTAACTCTTAACCAAATTTTTCTCATCTCTGCACTTTCCATTCCACACACCTTAAAGTTGGAGAATCACTGACATTATTGCATCAGTATTTCAATGTATATTTTTCGAAGGCATAGGTTCTTAAAAAAAAAAAAAGCATAATTTATCAGTTAAAATAATTAACTCCTTGGTATCAGGTGTTCATCGGCAGACTTTGAGCTTGTCACAGTGAATGCTTTATGGTTCTAGGACCATTTTTACCATGAATTTTTTTGGTGTGGACCTAAAGTAGTCCAAGTCTAGGTTTTTTGGTTTAGCCTTTAGTCAGCATTTTTAGGTAATTACCATGCTAGTGTATCCGAAACGTTTTAGCTTTGTTGGTGTATATGTAAATGTAGGTCTGTAGATTAGGGCTGTACATTCAAAGAGGAATGAAAAGAAATGACTTATTTTGTGTTTCTTGTAGCTGCCAAATACACTTAGTTTCTTTAGGTTATGCTTAGCAAGAAAGACAGGATTCTTCAGTGTAAATCTACAGTAAGAGGGGAAATAGATATCCCTCAGAAAAAAGTTTTTTGACATATTAAAAGGTCTTCAGACAAATTAGAAAGTTTTCTCTTAAAAGTAGATGGGTATAATGACTAAATTAAGTATTATTTTGTCCAATTAGAATCGGCTTCTAACCAAAATATGAGAGGGCAAATTCCTCTGCTGAATATATAGAGATTCCCTATAAACTGGGAGGATTAAGTTAATCAAGGGAAACATTTAAACTAATAGATAAAAACATTAAAAAATATAGGTCAAAATATAACTCTGATTGTTGTATTGTAAATTTCAAGAGTATGAAGTTTTTTTCAAGCCCTTAGGCAGTTGTTCACTTTTTTTCCTGGTTATATTTAATTTATTGATATTTAGATTTTAGAAGGTCAAAGTGTGAGTAATGGATAAGGACTGATAATGTTTAAAAGGTACCTTGTTTGACTCTATTTACTGTCCTGAAATTTTTTTTGTCGTAGTACTTAGCATGTAGATAAATAATTTTATCTTGTCTTAAATCAGAGAGGAACATAAATTCATGATTTTTTTTTCTTTTAATAATCCCTGGACCAGTCAGTGTAATATGCTAGAGTTCACTAGCTTCAGAAAATGTAGTTCAGAAAATGAGCACAGCACTATGAGGACAAGGAAGGAAGAAAGATGAGTATGGTTTCTTGCATTAAGGGAAATGACCAAGTACGGAATATTTTTCAAGTCATAGTTTATATTATGTTAGACCAAAACTCAGGATCTTTGAGGTTGGATTAAAAGTAGCAGGTTCTAATATGTGAGAAAATAGCACCAGTTTTCTGACTTTTCACCCTTCATATGAGTAAGTGCTCTGAAATTTCAAAGAACTATATTTAGTCAATTATTTGACATCTCTAAGATCTTGAAAAAAATTAACATTTTGTGCTTAATATTTTATATTAAGGGTAATTAGCCTATTCAGATTATTTTTTATGGTAAAATTTGATAGAATAGTAAGTAGATTCATTTGAAACTTAAAAAAGCGATGTTAGGCTTTCTTGTTCTGAAAATAGCCTATGAATATGTACTCATATAAAAGATTGATATAAGTATATAGGATAAAAAATGAGCCTCTCTATACTCCCTCCCCTTATTTAACTGTTTTTGGATTTGTATCTTGAATGTGGAAAAGCTGTATGGGGAGAATCCCTATTTTCTTATTTTTATATTCAGTATTAACACTTCTTAAATATTTGATGATTATATATTTTCTTACTTTTTTTTTCCCCACAGAGAATATGAAACAGGTGTCAAAATGACATCCAGATTTGGGAAAACATACAGTAGGAAAGGAGGAAATGGAAGTTCAAAGTTTGATGAAGTCTTTTCCAACAAACGGACCACCCTTAGCACAAAGTGGGGAGAAACCACATTTATGGCTAAATTAGGACAGAAGAGGCCCAATTTCAAACCAGATATCCAAGAAGTTCCGAAGAAACCTAAGATAGAAGAAGAAAATACTGGAGATCCTTTTGGATTTGATAGTGATGATGAATCTCTACCAGTTTCTTCAAAGAATTTAGCTAAAGGTTCCTCTTACACGGAATCTAGTGAAGCTGCTCAGTTGGAAGAGGTCACATCTGTACTTGAAGCTAATAGCAAAATTAGTCATGTGATGGGTGAAGACAGTGTTGTATCTGATAAATGCTTACGTTTGGAGGATACTTTGCTTGGGAAAGAAAAGAGCACAAACCGTGTCTTAGAAGATGATGCAAGCAGAAGTAGCTGTGCTAAATTAATGACTTCAGGTAAGTTTTGATTTTCTTTTTTTTTCTTCTTCACAATGATTTTCTTTATTCTGAGCCAGGAGAGTTTTGTGTAATTTAGTCAAATGCTTTTGACTTTAGATTCTGAAATACTACACCTCTTAAATTTTCTTTCTGCATTTATAATTAATGGGGACCAAAGATAATTTTGTAGAAGAGATTTAAGAAATTCAAGAAACCAATTAGGAGTTGAAATTTTACTTAACTTGGGAATTTGCAGACTGTACATTTTGGGAATGATCTTTCATTTGTCCTTAATCCAGTTCTCGTTAAGAAACATCTCTTTTTGTTGTGTTAGGATTGCACAGTATCTCACTTCTGTTACTGTGGAGGATTTGGATAGTTACTGATAATGAAAATGAGATGGGCATTTACAATAAGGTTTAAGTTTAGGGGTGTTAGATTTTCTTTCAAAACTAGAAAGATTAAGGAGGTATTAAGTGGAAATGTAGAATTGAACTTGACTGCAAATTGAAATTAGTTGGGGGCTTGGTGCCAGTAGTAATTTGTATTAATAGATTTTCATCTACAAAACCAGTTGTATTTTTAAAATGTTAGCTTGTAAATCTGGCATCTAGTGTTTATTCCTAAAACAATATATTTTACTTGTTTTTGTAAAGGATTTGAGACTTACAGTAATAAATGATTAAAAAAGTGCAATTAATTAAAAGACCGTAGAGCTTAGATTGGAGATGGAAAGGGAGATAGCTTGTGGACTTTATCAGTGTAGGGCTGAGCAATAAGGCTCACACTTTGGTCTAAAACAAACCTTAGTTCTTGACTTCTTGGGAAAATTTAGTGATAATAAAAGGTTACATAGTGCTCATATTTTAAAAACATGTAAAGACAAAACTTCTTAGTTTTCTTGAGAGGAATTTGTCCTTTGGGGTCTTTCTTTAAGACACTGTCTTTCTATAAGGCACCTCAAATACTTTGCCTAGCATAGTTCCACAAAAAAATGCTGAACATTTTTCATTCTTTCTCACCCTTGGATGAGAGGATGAGCCAGCTGTTACTGTCATTCCCTTGATCTCCTGGTTAATTCTGATTTGGCTCTTCTTTTCCTTTGCCCACATTTCTCCTGAGCTGTTGTTCATAACTTAAGGTTAGGTTCAGTTTTTATTAAAAATGAGCAGAAAAGCAGTTTCCCAGATCAGCTGTTAAAAATGTTTTCTAATCATAGAACCATTGAGCCAAAATTAACTTGAATTCAGTTCTCTTAGCTTCATAGATGAGATTCAAAGAGGTTAAGTAACAGTCTAGGTTGGGTAGTGGCAAAATTGGACTGAGATTCATTTATTGATATTTCAAAACTTTGACCAGCTGCTCTGTGTCCTCCACTCTTTTAGGCTCTGGAAATGCTCTTCCATGTCAGGTATCTAGTGTCCAGTGCTCAGTGTGAGGCAGATGGGCCAGAAGAAGGGAGATGAGGATAGAGAAGTGGTGCAGTGGGTGAGGTACTCAGACACAGATTTCTCAAGCACTGTGTTTGGAAAAGAGAGGGGCATCACTGGCAGGCAGAGGGTATCAATAGGATAAATGTTGAGGTATGGGGGAACAGGAACTTGGAAATGAAACATTCAAAGGCAGCAACTGCTTATATAGTCTTACTGTTGTTAAACCTACACATGTCCAGACTGCCATTTGAAGTTGTTCGGTGAGAACTGGAAACAACTCTTTCTGTGAAAATGAGGTTTTAGCTTGCCGGTCTAATGTAGCTAAATTGTAGTTCTGGTGTTAATCCTGTGGACTGACTGGGAATCCAAACTCCATTATAACGGGTTTGTGAGGGGAAAGTGTATACTAAAATACAGAAAATAGATGTTCAAGAACATCTTGCTCTTCTTTCTTCACAAGGCAGCCTTAGTTGGAAGGGAATGGTGTAGCACTGTGAATATTTACTTTCTCCTCTCCCTTGACCATCCAGAGCCACAGCACCCCTGGTAGCTTATTGTAGGATAAGAAGGGAACTTTGAGGGAGTACTTCGAATTCTGATGGTCTTACCCTGTCCCTAACATGTAAAAGATAAACTTTTTATGTTTATGTAATAAGTTCAGGGAATACTTCCAAACTTTATGACCTTCCTTTTTTGCCTCTAAAATTTGGGCATCTCTCTGTGCCTAGATTTTTTTTTGCATATGTCTGTCAGTTTGTCGTTGCTTTTACGAGTGTTCAGGAGGCCTTCTGATTTTAGTTGAAGTTTAGAGATTCAGACCTAAGGTTTGGATAGAAGGGGTCTCTATAAATCTAAAGTGTTTCCAAAACTTTTTTTTTAATTAGAGATCTTTGGAGAATGATGAAATTTTGGACTTCAGATTAAAGTGCTGTTAAACCCATTTAGGTCTCAGAAATTCTTTGGAGGTCATGTACAGGCATTTTTTTTAAGAACCTGTGAGAAACGTTATGATCATTCTGTTCAAAGTGCACAAGTTAGGTTCTTTAGTATCCTTCCAGTGGGATGTTCTTGCTCATTCATACCATTTTTTTTGCTGCAGAATTACATCACATCAGTGAAAAGGGCTTATCCAAGCTCAAGCTTATATCATTTTTCCTGGCCTTAAGTTTTAAAGTGGATCTCTTTATAGGGTAGTATATGGTTAACTTTTAGGTACTATTAAAATTCTTTGTTTTAAATGTTTTGTACCAGATAGTGCTTTTTAAGATTGTGGCTTATTTAAAGACGAAATCCAGAGTGAGGTTGTGATAGAATATAGTGGTTGCTGTTTTCCAAATGCTTGATGGGCAAGGGAACCCATCAGGATTACTACCCATGCAAGAGTACAAACTAAATGAGAACTGCAGGGAAGGATTGAGTTGCTAAAACATCCTCATCTTAATTTAAAACACACACACACACACACACACACACACACTTTTAGTATGGAACTTTTAGACACACAAAAATAGAACATTAAAAGAACCTCATGTGCTTGTTTTGTAGCTTCAGCAGTTGTCAATATATGGCAAATCTTGTTCCATCTATTGTATACACTATTCTGTCTCCTGGATTATTTTAAAGTGGATTTAGGATATCTTACTTTATCTGTAGATACTTTAATGGAAGTTTTCATTAAAGCCAGTGAAATCTCAGACAAGTGTGAAACTTAAAAATGACTTAACAGGACCTAAAAACTTGGCCTTTTGAGAGATCTTGGAGTATTCTTATAAAGTTTGGCATCCAGAGCTATGTGCATTAGGGGTAAAAGAAAGCTGCTCTTGCCTTTTATATACAGCTACTCCTATTTTCCATCTTTGTGCGTTTTGCTACAGGTTTTTAATCTGGGTTCTAGAATAAAGTGTGCAAAGACTTGTATTTCTACTTGGCACACTTGCTAGCCAGCTGGGATTCAGTCTACATACCCTGCCAAATATTGAGATAACTATGGCATAGGCTCTTAATTTGCATGCCTGTCTTTGTAGCCAATTTTTTTTTCTATTTGCTTAAAACTGTACTGAGTATTTGTATAAGTTAGAGGGCTGTTACTGTCAAGAAATTAGGAACTTTAATTTAGAACTGAAGATCATTTTTAGAAAGGGAAATGAATTGTTCTATTCCTGAAAGCTTAAAGTAGGCCAGGGACTTGTGACCTGAGAGGCGATTGTCATCTACTCATTGGATAAAGTACAGGTGATTAATGAGGATTAAAGAATTCTGCAAGTATAGCATTGCTAAGAGTTACCTACCTTCATTTAGCTTTGAATATATTTGTCGTATAGAATATACTTGTCATTCCTAAAATCAGCTTCTTTTAAGGGAAGAGGGTAAGATGCCTGTTACTTTGTGCTAAGCTCTTCATATCAGTTGATCTTTAATCTCAACTATTTAAGGGAGGCTTTATTCCCATTTTAGAGGAGGTAAAGCATATTTCAAAGAAGTTGAATCACTTGAACTATTAAGTAGAAGATCTGAGAAACACCTAAAGTGTTCTCTTCATACAGTGCTGCTGTATTCTGATGTGAATGAACTTAATTCGATCATATTTAAAGCTTTATATTTAAAATAACAGGCTGTCACTGTACGAGTTTTCTCTTGAAGTTGGAAATAACTTGGACAAATAACAAATTATGTGTTACCTCTTGCCTCTGTTTAAATAGTTTTCTTTTTAGTAAGAATGGTGGCCAAACCAGTTATAAATACTGAAGAAAGCTGACCTTAATTTTTGCTAATAGGTACCCTCTGTTTGCTAATGTCTAAAAATTCTGTATGGAAATTTAACAATATGCAAATTCTGAGAGAGACAGTGTAATTTCAAGTAAATAGATTTGTTTTAAAGTAGAACTTTAGTTTTTTGTAAAAGATTTTCTTAGTGAAAGGACGTTCATTCTCAGGGTTTGACCAATAACACAAGTGCAGGTAATCACTGATATAACTTGAATAGAAGTGAGTACACAGGGAGCAGTGTGTACTCAGTGGGAAATGGGCTTGGCAGGTGTACACAACTTGTTAAAGATTAAAGATGTTTGAAGGAGAGAAGAAAAGGGGCAGCTAGAGATATATGAGGGGTTCTGGAAAGTTTGATTGCATAAGAGAGTCTTGAAGCATAGGATCCAAAGCCCAGAGAGGGAGAGTGATCTTGGGAGAAGGGACACTGCATTTCTTGGCTGGGCGGAGAGGGGGGTGAAAATGTGAGTTTAATGGGAGGATGGAAGATAAGGTTGTTTATGAACCAAAACTGCTCCCCCACCCCCCCCGACCCCCACCATCCTTTCTTTTATAAAGTGACAAAGGAGGTCATCTCTGAAAGGGAGAAAGAAAAAAGGATGTGTGTGGTGGCTGGAGGGGAGAGGCAAAGTGTTCACATAGATTTTGGAGAAAGTGGAAAAGGAAGGAGCTGTCTAGAGAGAGTAGAATTTCTGGACATCATTGATGCCTTAGTTGAAATTTGTTATCACTGAAAACTCTTGAGCATGTGTGTTTTCTCCTCTCCTTTAGTAGGCCCTATTAGCCAGAATCTGTACAAAATATAGAATATTGGCTAGAATAATGATAATTATGCTGGATTGGCATTTTGTCTGACTAGATATGGAATGAACAGATAGAAAAGAAAGAGAATTTAGGTTATTGACCAGAGAGTGAGTGAAATGATGAACTGTGCACTTTAAACTTGACTAACTGGACAGGGGTGGGTGGATAGGAGGAAGAGAAGAGAGGTCAGTATACTGAGAATCTTAATAAAAGTCCAGAGTAGGAGTCCTGAGACAAGTTGGTTAGCTGGTGGTAATTATGGATTGTCTTATTCTGATATTTAAGAGTTGAAGCATTTTAGGATATGAGAAGTTCCTGCATGAAATTGTGAACAGGTGACTAAGATAGAATGTAGAGGACTTGATGGGAGAATAAGGAGCTGGGAGTTGATGGGGTTGGAATTTGGCAGAATTCAGGGTGATAGCAGAAGTGACATGGAAGGGTGGATTACAGACCTGGTTTAAAACCCTTAGATAAACGAAGAGTAAGAGGCTTATAGACGACAGTAAGAGGGATATTATAGCGTAGCTAGATGGGTGGCACATGCCTCAAAGGAATCGACTTTTTATGAGAGAGGGGAATAGGAGAAGTTTCATAAGAGGCTCTGGAGAGCCAACATGTGAGTAACTGCAAACCATCCTTCTCTGAGATCCTGGAAGGGGCTGCATGAGAAGTGGCACTCTTAGTCGGGTTTCAGTTAGGGTTTCCCTGGTGGCTCAGATGGTAAAGCGTCTGCCTGCAGTGCGGGAGACCCGGGTTCTATCCCTGGGTTGGGACGAGCCCCTGGAGAAGGAAATGGCAACCCACTCCAGTACTCTTGCCTGGAAAGTTCCATGGACAGAGGAGCCAGGTATGCTACAGTCCATGAGGTCGCAAAGAGTTGGACACAACTGAGCGGCTTCACTTCACTTATTTCAGTTAGGGCAAGGAAGTGGTAGAGGGCATGAGCCCCAGGTGTATGTGATGTGCTGATCACTGAGCCTTGGATACTCTGGACTTAAAAGCTGTGGGGTGAGAGGGGGCAGTGGATTGTTGAGTAGAAGATGGGAAAGAAGTATAGGTACATTTTGAGTGTTACAGTACAGGAGGAGGTAGATGGCAAGTTTGCATTTTAATTTATCCATCAGGGTCCCAACTGGAAACATGGCATGCCCCAGTTAGGCTCTTAACCGGAGATTTATTTTTGTAATGGTTAATTACAAAGGTGTGTGAGGAATGTTAGGGAAAGCCTAGCCTGGGTTAGGTGCATTGAAGCTCTTCTGTGGTGGGTCCCTCTTCCCACCTCCAACCCTGGCATCCACTGATCAGTCTTCTGCCCCTGTAGCTTTGTTTTTTCCAATATTTCCTATACAAAGGGTCATTCAGTATGTAGCAATTTCAGCCTGGCTTTTTATTTAGCATAATACTTTTAAAGAGTATTCCATATTGTGTGAATCAGTATTTTTATCGTTGAGTAGTATTCCATTGTATATACCATAACCTTTTCACTATTTGAAAGACATTTTGACATTTGACATGTGGGCTCTTAGTTCCCCAGCCACAGATCCAACCCATGACCCCTGCATTGGAAGCATGGAGTCACATTAAAAACGTGAGAGGAAGTTTTTCTTTAACAACCAGAAGATTTACAGCACCCTTTTTCTTTTTTGAAATTGTGGTTTTTTGTTTTTGTTTTTTTTTGGCCATGTGGCATGTGGGACCCATGTGGAGTCTTAACTGCTGGACCGCCAGGGAAATCCCTTGAAATTGTATTTCTGTCCTACTTCCCCTTTAGGATTTTACCCTAATGAACATGTCTGTTAATGGTCATCTCTTCATAATTTTGTAGTACATACATTTTTTGTGTATAAGTTTGTGTGCTAAGTCACTTCAGTTGTGTCTGACTCTTTGTGGACCATAGCCAACCAGGTGCCTTTGTCCGTGGGATTCTCCAGGCAAGAATACTGAAGTGGGTTGCTGTGTCCCCCTCCAGGAGATCTTCACCTAGGGATGGACCTGCATCTTTTACGTCTCCTGCATTGGCAAGTGGATTCTTTATCACTAGTGCCACTTGGGAAGCCCCATATATAAGTTTAAATGTAAACTTTTAAGAATTTTTGTGATTCTAATGTTCAAAGTATTTGAAAATTCTTCTAGATTATCACCACAATTATGAGTGTATAATTGATCAAATTAGTGTTAAATTGATTAACTATTAGAGTATAATTAGTCAACCGCATTTTAAAGGCAAAGTTTATTGGAAATGTACCTCTTAATGGTATGGGTAAAGCTGTTTTCAATTAGTTCATGTATATATGGATAAATATTGCTGGAATTAAGAAAAAGCTCTGACATCAGTCTGTTCCTATTTTTTAATACATATAAATATGGAGGTACTATATTAATAAAAAATAAGAGTGGAAAGAATTTTGCTATAGTAGTTTCTATTCGGAAAGCAATAAATAATTAGAACCACCTGACATGCAATGGATTTGTTTCCAGGACATTAGAGTAACTCAGTTATTAAGCATGGATGCCAGTAATGTATCATATTATTTCTTTACTGTCATGCCAGAGTAGGAGCAATGTTCATAGTAAGATTAGGGATAAGTGAGTGATATGCCATTATTTGTAATGTGGGAGAATAATTATTAATCCCAGGTGGGTTGGTACATCAGTTTTTGGACCACAGTATATGAGAAAGGTGGGGATTTAGAAATGCATGTCCCTAAAACTTGGGCTTCCCTAGTGGCTCAGTGGTAAAGAATCTGCCTGCCAGTGCGGGAGCCATAGGAGACACTGGTTTGATCCCTGAGTTGGGAAGATCCCCTGGAGGAGGAAATGGCAACCCACTCCTGTATTCTTGCCTGGAGAGTCCCATGGACAGAGGAGCCTGGTGGGCTACAGTCCATGGGTTCTAAGTTGGACACAACGAAGTGACTGAGCACATGTGCACATAAGGAAGACGGGGATTTAGAGATGAATGTCCCTAAAATTTAATTGTGCCTTTGTATGTTTTGGCATGCCTTTCTGTAACTCCAGAAGTCTCTGTATATAGTTGAAAGAGTTAATTTTCTGTGTGGCTCATTGGTTGAGGATTGACTTGGGTATGTGGATGTGTTCCCTATTCTTCTGCAAGGGTGGGCAGAGATAGGCAGCTTGAGCAGGAGGCCATGGGAACAAACAAGCTTCTTGGCGTGTGGGTGGGCAGTGGCAGTGGGCCATGAGGTTCTCCGTGGGCAGCTGTTGATAGGGAATGAGAATTGAGTTGGACTGTTCTGTGTAGTGGGCCCAGCTGAATGGTTCTTTTGGAGTTGTTTTATCTTTAACATTACATACAGACTTTGTGTTTGATAGGTATGTTTTATAAATAATTAAAAAATTATAAATATAATTGAAATCACCACTTGAAATACTTAGCATTTTTTTCAAGTACTTTTTACTTTCCAAATCTTTGAGTAAAACTGATCCACTGAGGAAGTGTGCCATATTTTTCCTTTGACTTCTTAGGTGCCCCTTATAAGTAGCCACACACCTTTGTTGATAGTGAAAAATCAGTTTCCATTCATAGAAGCATGCTGTTGACAGTTTCTTATGTATATTTTCATAATCTTCAATATGCACAGCATGTAAATCTATATATCCCGAAAAATATAAACACATAGATGACAGTGTGGTATACACGTGTGTATACTGTGTATGTATGTGTGTACGGAAAAATCATTAAGATATACACATCAGTATTTATAAAATGTACCTTTTCTTCATGGTTTTCTGTTATATGAATATACCATACTTAAGTCTCTTAGGAATAGTTTGGCTGTTTTGTGGTCATTTGCTATTAACTAAGAAATGCTATATGGAACATCATTCTACTTTCATGTTTGAGCATCATGTTCTCATATATAATGGTAGAAGATGTTTCTAGAAGTGGACTTGAAATAGCATACATATTTAAATATTCAGCTGATATTGCAATATTTCCCATTGACACTGGCTTTTTTCCCCTAGCATTATTCTATTGAACTTTGGAGTTTATCTAGCTGAAAGATAGAAAAAATATCTTCTTTATTTTGGGGGTTTAATTTTTTCTACTTTAGAATATGTGAAGTTTTATTTTTTTTAATGTAAATAAAATTATCTGCACATGGTACAAAATTACAGTGGTTAAAAGCTTCCCCACCTCCTTTTTCCAGTTGTGCCGGTTGTTCTTGGAGGGATTGACCATTCATAGTTCCTTTTGTTACCCTTTCTGACATATGCTGTGTATCTACAAGAAGTTCAAGCAGTTACAAATTTGTGTGTGTGTTAGATCTACAAAATGATGACTTGGTGTTTAATACCTTGCTTTTTCACTTAATATGTATCGGGAATAAGTCTCTGTCAAAATATGGAAGTTTTCTTTCAGGCCTCCTTCTCTTTTTTATTTAAAAATACTGTTGCATTCATGGTATGTCAATTCCCCCTATGTTTTTTTTTTTTTGTAATTTCCTAGCCAGTTCCTTGTAGATGTCAGACTTTGGGTTGTTTCCAGTGTTTTTGTTTTCTTTAAAAAGTTGCTTTATTTTTTAGACAGTAAACAGCACTTAATAACTGTGTGGCTGTTAACTGTCTAGCAACTGAAATCTACTGTCCCTCATGTGCAGAATGGGAGACAGGTTTACATTTCTTTATCTGAAACATTTTAGGCCAGATCTGTCTTGGAATTGGGGTTAGTTTGGAATTATAAAGTATGTTTTTTTAATATGAACCCCCATCAGGTGCCTGGCAGGCAGCACTCTATTCAAAGACAAGTTTTATTCAGAAAAAGAAAATACTATCAATAGCCTTACTTAAATGAGGTCAGGTTTTGCTTCAAAAGGCATTATCAGAAAACTTTGTTTTCAGAGCTTTTTGGATGTTGCAGTTGTGGATAAAGGCTTGTGAACTTGTAATAGTACCTACATCAGATGGTTGCTATGAGATCAAATGAATTAATGGGTGGAAAGTATTTGGGACAGTACCAGGCACATACTGAGGGCTTAGTAAGTATAAATATAGTTCAGCTTTGTTTTACTTTCTTTTTCCAGCTTTATTGAGATATAATTAATATATAATGTTTACTCTTGATTTTTAATTGTGGATGAAGTTGAGTATCTTTTCATAAGTTACTGATTCATTCTATTTCTTTTTCTATTGATCTTTGTGTCTATACCTGCTTTTTCTGCTGGAACATTGATTGACTTACTGATGCATAAGATTCTTATGACACCACTATATTAAGGGAATAAGCCTTTTCTATTTCCCTAATGATTGATGATCATTTTCCATGCTTATTTTGGTATCAGTATAGTTTCTTTGATGTACCCTCACATTTCTTTGCTTATTTTTAATTGAGTTGCTTATTTTCTCATTGAACTTTAAGACTTCTTTATTTCCGATACAAGTATTGTATCAGACATTTATTGCAGATATTTTCTGAGTCTGTGATTTGTTTTTGCTTTCCCTTAACAGTGTTTTTTGCAGGGCAGAAGTTAGTTGTTTTGATCAAGTCCCGTTTTATCAAGTATTTCTGACAATAGAGTACACTCTCCTCCCTAGGCATCCCCTTCTTTAGACAGCTCTAGTTAATCTTTAATGCTGTTGCTTATCAGTCCTTATAGTTTGAATTGAATGATGTCTATAGGTTTAATAAGTTTGTTCCCTCTTTGCATGACAGCCATGGGCACCCCACTCCAGTACTTTTGCCTGGAAAATCCCATGGACAGAGAAGCCTGGTAGGCTGCAGTCCATGGTGTCGCTAGAGTCGGACACGACTGAGCGACTTCATTTTCCTTTTCACTTTCATGCATTGGAGAAGGAAATGGCACCCCACTCCAGTGTTCTTGCCTGGAGAATCCCAGGGACGGGGGAGCCTGGTGGGCTGCTGTCTATGGGGTTGCACAGAGTCAGGCACGATTGAAGCGACTTAGCAGCAGCAGCAGGATAACAGGACCACTGACAAAATGTGGTTCACTGGAGAAGGGAATGGCAAACCACTTCGGTATTCTTGCCTTGAGAACCCCATGAACAGTATGAAAAGGCAAAAAGATAGAACACTGAAAGATGAACTCCCCAAGTCAGTAGGTACACAATATGCTACTGGAGATCAGTGGAGAAATAACTCCAGAATGAAGAGATGGAGCCAAAGCAAAAACAGCATTCAGTTGTGGATGTGACTGGTGATGGAAGCAAGGTCCAGTGCTGTAAAGAGCAATATTGCATAGGAACCTGGAATGTTAAGTGGCAAATTGGAAATGGTCAAACAGGAAATCGCAAGAGTGAACGTCGACATTTTAGGAATCAGCGAACTAAAATGGACTGGAATGAGTGAATTTATTTCAGATGACCATTATATCTACTACTGTTGGCAGGAATCCCTTAGAAGAAACGGAGTAGCCATCATAGTCAAGAAGAGTCCAAAATGCAGTACTTGGATGCAATCGCAAAAACGACAGAATGATCTCTGTTTGTTTCCAAGGCAAACCATTCAGTATCACAGTAATCCAAGTGTATTCCCCAACCAGTAATGCTGAAGAAGCTGAAGTTGACCGGTACTGTGAAGACCTACAAGACCTTCTAGAACTAACACCCAAAAAAGATGTCCTTTTCATTATAGGGGACTAGAACAAAAGTAGGAAATCAGGAAACACCTGGAGTAACAGGCAAATTTGGCCTTGGAGTACAGAATGAAGCAGGACAAAGGCTAATAGAGTTTTGCCCAGAGAACACACTGGTCATAGCAACAACCCTCTTCCAACAACACAGGAGAAGACTCTACACATGGACATCACCAGACGGTCAACACCGAAATCAGATTGAGTATATTCTTTGCAGCTAAAGATGGAGAAACTCTATAGAGTCAGCAAAAACAAGACTGGGAGCTGACTGTGGCTCAGATCATGAACTCCTTACTGCCAAATTCAGACTTAAATTGAAGAAAGTAGGGAAAACCACTAGACCATTCAGTATGACCTAAATCAAATCCCTTATGATTATACAGTGGAAGTTGAGAAATAGATTCAAGGGATTAGGTCTGATAGAGTACCTGATGAACTGTGAACAGAGGTTCGTGACACTGTACAGGAGACAGGGATCAAGACCATCTCCAAGAAAAAGAAATGCAAAAAAGCAAAATGGTTGTCTGAGGTGGCCTTATAAATAGCTGTGAAAAGAAGTGAAAGCAAAGGAGAAAAGGAAAGATATACCCATTTGAATGCAGAATTCCAAAGAATAGTAAGGAGAGATAAGAAACCCTTCCTCAGTGCAAAGAAATAGAGGAAAATAATAGAATGAGAAAGACTAGAGATCTCTTCAAGAAAATTAGGGATTCCAAGGGAACATTTCATGCAAAGATGGGCTCAATAAAGGACAGAAATGGTGTGGACCTAACAGAAGCAGAAGATATTAAGAAGAGGTGGCAAGAATACACAGAAGAACTGTACAAAAGAGAGCTTCACGACCAAGATAATCACAATGGTATGATCCCTTACCTAGAGCCAGACATCCTGGAATGCGAAGTCAAGTGGGCTTTAGCAAGCATTACTATGAACAAAGCTAGTGGAAGTGATGGAATTCCAGTCAAACTATTTCAAATCCTGAAAGATGATGCTGTGAAAGTGCTGCACTCATGCCAGCAAAATTGGAAAACTCAGCAGTGGCCACAGGACTGGAAAAGGTCAGTTTTCACTCCAATCCCAAAGAAAGGCAATGCCAAAGAATGCTCAAACTACCACACAATTGCACTCATCTCACACGCTAGTAAAGTAATGCTCAACATTCTCCAAGCCAGGCTTCAGCAGTACGTGAACCGTGAACAGATGTTCAAGCTGGTTTTAGTAAAGGCAGAGAAACCAGAGATCAAATTGCCAGTGTCCGTTGAATCATCAAAAAAGCAAGAGTTCCAGAAAAACATCTGCTTGATTGACTATCCCAAAGCCTTTGACTGTGTGGATCATGACAAACTGTGGAAAATTCTGAAAGAGATGTGAATATCAGACCACCTGACCTGCCTCTTGAGAAATCTGTATGCAGGTCAGGAAGCAACAGTTGGAACTGGACATGGAACAACAGACTGGTTCCAGATAGGGAAAGGAGTACGTCAAGGCTGTATAATGTTACCCTGCTTATTTAACTTACATGCAGAGTACATCATGAGAAATGCTGGGGTGGATGAAGCACAAACTGGAATCAAGGTCCGCGGGAGAAATATCAATAACCTCAGATATGCAGATGATACCACCCTTATGGCAGAAAGTGAAGAAGAGCTGAGGAGCCTCTTGATGAAAGTGAAAGAGAAGAGTGAAAAGTTGGCTTAAAGCTCCACATTCAGAAAGCTAAGATCATGGCATCTGGTCCCATCACTTCATGGCAAATAGATGGGGAAACAGTGTCAGACTTCATATTTTTGGGCTCCAAAATCACTGCAGATGGTGATTGCAGCCATGAAGTTAAAAGATTGCTTGCTCCTTGGAAGAAAAATTATGACCAACCTAGACAGCATATTAAAAAGCAGAGACATTACTTTGCCAACAAAGTTCCGTCTAGTCAAGGCTATGGTCTTTCTGGTAGTCACGTATGCATGTGAGAGTTGGACCATAAAGAAAGCTGAGCACCAAAGAACTGATGCTTTTGAACTGTGGTGTTGGAGAAGACTCTTGAGAGTCCCTTGGACTGCAAGGAGATCCAACCAGTCCATCCTAAAGAAAACCAGTCCTGAATATTCTTTGTAAGGACTGATGCTGAAGCTGAAACTCCAATACTTTGGCCACCTGATGCGAAGAACTAACTCATTTGAAAAGACCCTGATGCTGGGAAAGATTGGGGGCAGTAGGAGAAGGGGACGACAGAGGATGAGATGGTTGGATGGTATCCCTGACTCAGTGGACATGAATTTGAATAAACTCTGGGATTTGGTGATGGACAGGGAAGTCTGGTGTCCATGGGTCGCAAAGAGTCGGACATGACTGAGCGACTGAACTGAATTCAACTGAGGATAACTGTTAAGTTTAACTTTGTAGGTAATGTCAGAGTGGTGGTTCCCGGTTTTGCTACGACCAGTTGAACTTGCTTTACGTTCTCCACAGTACTTGGCATTGTGAATTTTAACTCTTGGTGGTTTTGCAGTAGCATCTTATTATAGTTTTAATTTGCATCTTCCTAATAACTTACAAATTAAATGTCTTTTAATTTATTTTATATGTTTATTGAATATTCTTTTTGAAATCAAGGGAGTGATCAAATCGCTTGATACTTTTTTTTTTTTTTTTTATTGGATATCTTGTTGTTGAGTTGTAGGCATTGTAATTCCTCTGCCCCACTGGTCTGGGTAGTTCTCTTGAAAAACATTGTAGTTTTTAATCTTTTCTTTTTTTGTGGTTGCGGGGGGGCGGTGCACACTGCAGCATACAGGATCCTGGACTGGGAGGAAATTCCCTAAATAGTGTTTTTTTTTAAGTTTTTAATTGGAGTATAATTGCCTTACAGTGTTGTGTTAGTTTCTGCTGTACAACACAGTGAGTCAGCTACTAGCATACATGCACCCTCTCCGTCTGGAGCCTCCCCGCCTCCCCCGTGGGTTGCCCTCTAGGGCATCGTGGAGCACTGACCCCTGTGCTGTGCGGCAGCTTCACTCAGGGACCTGCTTCACAGGTAGTGGGTGTCAGTGCTGCTCTCTCAGTTTGTCCTGCCCCCCCTTCCTGTTCTGTGTCCACAAGTCCATTCTCTGTGTCTGTGTCTCTGTTTCTGCCCGGCAGTTTCTACCATTTTTGCCCTCTATTTCTGCCATTTTTCCCCTCTATTTCTGCCATTTTTCTAGACTCCATATATATGCATTAATTATGATATTTTTCTCTTTCTGACTTTACTCTTTATGACTGACTTTAGGGTCAGAGTATATGCCTGGTAGTGGGATTGCTGTGTCATATGGTAGTTTTATTTTTCGTTTTTTTTTTTTTTTTTTAATTTTTATTAACGATAATTCTAGTGATAACAGGTAAAGAGATCATTATTTGCTTTTTTTAAAAGGATAAAATTATTAAGCCTGAGGCTATTGTGACTGGAGTTGCAGCAAGCAAATTCATGACTAGGGACCCATGATTCCTAAGCAAGTTTGTGAATGGCAAGTCCAAGATAATATTAAACAGTAAACATAGGCTTTACATCTGTTACCTGTGTAGACCTTTAAGAGGCCCAGCTGCTGTAGCATACATGGTAAAGTAAAGTGAAGTCACTCAGTCATGTCTGACTTTGTGACCCCATGGAGCCTACCAGGCTCCTCCACCCATGGGATTTTCCAGGCAAGAGTACTGGAGTGGGTTGCCATTTCATTCTCCATATTTTTTGTTTTTTAAGAAACGTCCATACTGTTTTCCTGGAGAAGGCAATGGCATCCCACTCCAGTACTCTTGCCTGGGAACTCCCATGGACGGAGGAGCCTCGTAGGCTGCAGCCCATGGGATCATGAAGAGTCGGACACGACTGTGCGACTTCACTTTCACTTTTCACTTTCATGCATGGGAGAAGGAAATGGCAACCCACTCCAGTGTTCTTGCCTGGAGAATCCCAGGGACGGGGGAGCCTGGTGGGCTGCTGTCTATGAGGTAGCACAGAGTCGGACACGACTGAAGCGATTTAGCAGCAGCAGCAGCATTCTGTTCTCCATAGTGGCTGTATCAATTTATATTCCCACCTACAGTGCAAGAGAGTTTCCTTTCTCCACACCTTCTCCAACATTTATTCTTTGTAGATTTTTTGATGATGCCCATTCTGATAATTGTGGTTTTGATTTGCATTTCTCTTATAATGAGTGATGTGGAGCATCTTTTCACGTGTTTGATGGTGGTGCATCTTCTTTGGAGAAATGTAAAAATGTGGGGCACTTCACAAATTTACATGTCATCTTGTGCAGAGGCCATGCCAATCTCTGTATCTTTCCAATTTTAGTATATGTGCTGCCGAAGCGAGCACATTAGTGGTTTTTTAATGGACATTTAATTTTGGTGAAATTTCTTTTGCTTTGGAGAAGGTAAAGAAGTTGGAAGATAAATGATGTTTCAAAACATGTTATTGAATAGTCTTTCCCATAAAGATATGAAGTTCTACAGTTAATATACTGATTTCCCACAGATATTTTGCACCTTCCCTTGTCCTTTATCAGTTAAAAAATATATTTTGGAGTGTGTGAAAACTTGCTGAAATTATAGATACTCTCCCTGAAAACTGTGTGCACAGACATTTTTTTCATACAGTTTCATGAGATTTGTGGAAACCATGAAATCATTCATAAATCTCTAATCAAACCTCCCTTCCCACTTTTTAAGTATTTCAGCGTTCACTTCATCCATGGAAGCCTTAAATTATCCCACCTGAGTAATTTCCTTTATAAAACCATGTATACTCACATTATTTGGACACGACTGAAGCAACTTAGCAGCAGCAGATGTGTTTTTATTTTAAAAGGAATCCTCTATTTCCTTTCAAAATTAAGACTCTTAAGGAAATAGTAGACCTTTAATTAAACTTCTGTGTAAGGTTGCTTACTGTCTTTTAGATAAGCAGAATTAAGGTTAGAGAGGAAATAAGAGTTGCCAAATTTTTACACATCTAATTACTGTCTTAGGTGTGTAGTTCGATACCATGTTTCTCAAATTCCAAATTCCATGTAGTCTTTACTATGCTAAATTCCCTCCCTCATATGCTACCTAATATATAAAAGACTGGGTAGATGCTAAAATCTAGTGACATTAAAAGGCATTTACTAAGTATCTTTGAAGATGGTGCTAGGGTAAGTCTTCTTCTGGAAACTTTCTCCATAATCCAGTCTTCACCCTCTAGGTTAAGGAAAAACAGTAGGCTTTAAAATGTAATTTTGGAATCCTTGCTTGAAGCTGATAGACACAGGGTCTTAAGGAAATATTGATGAATGTACAGGTTAAATTCCACTAAGAAATGTCTCACTAAAAGGTTATTAAAAATATACTCTATATTTTGGCAGAGTTGTTACAATAGTTTGCATTTGTGTGGTGGTCTTTAACCTGCAAGTATCCGTAGTTACATTATCTTCTTTTATCTGTTCAAATTGTCTTTGAGACAGATTTTATTAGCTCATTTTTTCAGGTGAAGAAATTGTCCCCACTTCTTAGGGTGACTTGCCCAAGGTCATTTTAGCCAGTAAGTGGCAGAGCTGGCACTTACCCATTTAACTCCTGAACTTTATCTTTGCTAGAAATGCATTTCTGTTTACATAGCTGGTTTAGCTTAAAACAGAATTAATACTTACCTTCTCTGTTAAAAAAAAGAGTTGAAGGTGCGTACTGGGTTGCACATTTGAACAAAGATAGATGAGTATGCTTTCTTGCTGAGGTGGTGTGAGTGAACCTGTTGGCATTTGGAAAAGAGTTTAGCCATCTAAGAACTGGAAATAAGGAAGATTTCCAAATAGAAATGTTACAGAAGCCCTAAAATTGTCTCAGTACAAGCCATTGTAAAAGAAAGAAAAGAGAAAAACAACCCAATTTTTACTCCCTTTCTCCCTGCCTTGATGTTTTGAGATATAACTTTATCTGACAGGGAAGCTGGGGTCCGTTTGAGGAGGCAGGATAGTTGAAAGTAATTGCTCTTTTGCATTTTAGAACAGGATAGCCTTGCTCTCTCTTCTGAAGGTGTAGTTGAGAATATTTGTTGAAGACATAAATGGTGAAGGACTGTAGAAAGTATTCAGTTTATATGTTAGAATACCGTTGTAGAAAACTTAGGTAGCTTTTCTTGTGCAGAGCTCTTTGTTGATTTACTTAGCTTTTATCTATGTAACATATTTCATAAATTTAAAAATTATAATATACTCATAATTCATCTGTAAGATTATGCTATGTAATTGAATACATGAATAAATTATATTTGCTAGTGACATAACTTTTAGTGACAGTACTTCATTCTATAGGGCTCTTTATTACTCTTTGCACTTGAATATATAAAGGTATGCTCACAACAGAGTTAGATTTACACGTGAAAGGCAGCCCATGAGAATACTCTGATTTTAGGGGAAATGGGAGTGGTAAGTAAAACTTGAAGTAGTAGTTTTTAAAAATGTGAATAATAAAGTTTATTGTTATCATAAAACTTTTTTTGTCAAAAGGATGTTTTTACATAAAACAATTAGAGATAGCTTAAATTTTGTAACATTAAGACAATACTGTGTAGCTGTAAAAATGGTGTGGTATGATATTTGATGATATCTTATACACATCTTTGTAGCTAAGCATACAAAGCATTCCCATAGGCATTTGTTAGCAAATAATTCCATTAATAATGCTGTAAAGTAGTATGGGTCAGTTGCTTCCCTTTTGAACAGAGGAAGAAATTGAAAGCCTCGGGAAAACTCCCTAAGTTAAGGGTCTTCTCTGAGCCCTACATAAGTCTCCAGATTGAGCTACTAGTGCTCTTTCCACTTGTTATAAAAGCAGTGGTATCGTTTCTTAAGGTTTGGTTTTAAACTTGGCTTTGTTTCAGCCCCTTTTAAGAACGTATCAGATGTCAGTCAGCTATTAATTGTTAGCTTTTCAGTATTAGTGATATGATACTTCTGAGATTATGAAAACTATAGTTCCTTGCCTTTGCCTGAGAAATATCTAAGAATAAAGCACGTATACCTGTAAATTAGATGCCTCCTAGAAGTAAGTAAATATAAATTACATTTACAACCATTGGGTAGCATTAAAAATTATATAGTGGATTCATGTAAAGCACCCCTTTGCTTGTATTTGATGGTTTGTTAATTGAGATTTGTAAAGGACTTTTATAAATGTAGTTTTTTTTTTGTTTTGTAACTGTATTAATTTATCATAAATATTGAACCTGGGTTTTTCTACCAACAAGTACTTGGAGAATTAATTGTAATACCAGTTTGAATCATATTTCCACCTCTTATTTAGAAAGATTAAAAAAATATTTCTGATGTCAAAATTAAAGACAACAAAAATGGATTCCCCAGCTATAAAATGAATAGGCAATTCATGATTTACCACTGGTTGATATGGATAAATACGGGCTTCCCTGGTGGCTCAGTGGTAAAGAATCTGCCTGCGGTGCAGAAGACGCAGGAGGTCCTGGGTTCTGTCTCTGGGTTGGGATGATTCCCCTGAAAGACTGCATGGCAGTCCACTGCGGTATTCTTGCCTGAAGAATCCCATGGACAGAGGAACCTGACAGGCTACAGTCCATAGGGTACGAGTCAGATATGACTGAAGCAACTGAGCATGCAGCAGGATATGGATAAATAACCACTGTAGCCATGAAACTTAGGCATCAGAGGCACTGTTTTTAAAAAAGTGTTGAAATTATATGGCTTTCACGATTAGAAGAAGGAATGAAAAGCAGAGTTGACTACAGAAACCTGAATCTGGAACAGGTTTCTAGACAGAACTGACATGCCCTGTGGGCAACTCTACTCTGGAGAAACAGGCATTGCCAGAATGTCTTCATTAATTGTGTTACATTGTTTCATTTCATTTCAGTCACTCAGTCCTGTCAGACTCTTTGCGACCCCATGAATTGCAGCACGCCAGGCCTCCCTGTCCATCACCAACTCCCGGAGTTCACCCAAACTCATGTGCATGGAGTCGGTGATGCCATCCAGCCATCTCATCCTCTGTCATCCCCTTCTCCTCCTGCCCCCAATCCCTCCCAGCATCAGAGTCTTTTCCAATGAGCCAACTCTTTGCATGAGGTGGCCAAAGTACTGGAGTTTCGGCCTCAGCATCAGTCCTTCCAATGAACACCCAGGACTGGTCTCCTTTAGGATGAACTGGTTGGATCTCCTTGCAGTCCAAGTTACATTGTTTAGGTTCTACTAAATAATTTTTAGTTTAAGCATTTCTGTTTGAAAAATCCATTGTACCTCTGAGAAGGTTTGACTATGTGTATGTCATTGAATTGATCCTGTTGTTTAACACTGCTGAAATCTCTTTAATTGAGGGTAAAATTTTAAGGGACTTGGATACCTAGGGAGAGGTCAGTAGAAGACATGAGAGCTATATACTGAAAAGGTAGAAGAATAAATTGTCAGATACATAAACATTTATTTTTTCCACAATTTAAAATTATTACAGTTATTTCACAATTAAATGACTTCTATTAATTAACCAAATGTCCCTTTAATTAACTTTTACATTGATACCACTCATATTTTTATCCTTTGACCTATTTTTCATTTTTATAGATAAAGTGGAGAACTTTAGTGAAGAACATGAAAAGAATAGTCACCATATTTACAAAAATGCTGAAGACAGTACTAAGAAACACAATGCAGAAACTACAGTGGCTTCTGGATACAAAGCTGATGAAATCAAGGAAAATGATACTTGGAATTCCCAACTTGGGAAAAGGTCAGAATCGCCATCAGAAACATCATCAATCAAGGGATCTGTAAGAACTGGTTTATATGAATGGGATAATGATTTTGAAGATAGCAGATCCGAAGATTGTATTTTAAATCTGGATAGTGATCCTCTTTTGGAGATGAAGGATGAGGATTTTAAAAATCGGTTGGAAAATCTAAATGAAGCCATTGAGGAAGACATGATGCAAAGTGTTCTTAGGCCAAGCAACTGTAGGACGTACTGTAGGGCCAATAAAGCAAAATCCTCACAAGGAGCGTCGAGTTTTGATAAGCTAATGGACGGCACCAGTCAGGCCTTAGCCAAAGCAAACAGTGAATCTAGTAAAGATGGCCTGAATCAGGCAAAGAAGGGCAGTGTAAGCTGTGGGACCAGTTTTAGAGGGACGGTTGGACGGACTAGAGATTATACTGTTTTACATCCATCTTGCTTGTCAGTTTGTAATGTTACCATCCAGGATACTATGGAACGCAGCATGGATGAGTTCACTGCTTCAACTCCTGCAGATTTGGGAGAAGCTGGCCGGCTAAGAAAAAAAGCAGATATTGCAACATCTAAGACCACTACTAGATTTCGACCTAGTAATACTAAATCTAAAAAGGATGTTAAACTTGAATTTTTTGGTTTTGAAGATCATGATGAGACAGGAGGTGATGAGGGAGGTTCTGGGAGTTCTAACTACAAAATTAAATATTTTGGCTTTGATGATCTCAGTGAAAGTGAAGATGATGAAGATGATGACTGTCAGGTGGAAAGAAAGACAAGCAAAAAAAGAACTAAAACAGCTCCATCACCCTCCTTGCAGCCTCCTCCAGAAAGCAATGATAATTCCCAGGACAGTCAGTCTAGTTCTAATAATGCAGGTAAGACTTAAAAAAAAATAAATTTGTTTTTCAGGCTTAAATAATAGTTACTTAGTTTTCTCCTTGATAGCTTATAACTTGTTACTACATTTAACTTCAACAGAAGTACCTATTTAGTGCCAACGATTACCTTATCTAAAGATACAGCATTTTAAATGTAAATAAAGTCCTACCTTGTAAGGAACCAATTTGTAAATTGAGGAGTCTTTTCATATTTGTATTTTAATTCTGCCATTGGCACTTGAGAATTTTTAAATAGTGTATATTTGTGTGTATACAGAGATACCAAACATCTTGATGTTTTAGTTTTGAAAAACTAAACCCAATGGAGACAGAGGATAGACTTTGGTCATATAGAATTCTATTGATATTAGATGGTTGAAATGAGGGAAATACCTTGAATTTATAAAGTTAAGATTAAATCTTAAGGATCACCCTCGTAAGTTGACTTAATAAAATTGAAAGATGCTAACTAAAATGTTTTTACATTCTTATCAGTGAAATTAATTTGTCCCTTAAGATAGTAGGACTCGTAATGACTTGAGGATTGATAGTCTTCACTGAAAGACAAAAGAAATAGGTTAGCCTTGCTATGAGTAAATCACTACTTGACAAGAACATTATGATGTGAATTGACTGTTGAGGAAGAGTATGTGAAAGCCTCTGTGATACAGGGGCTTATATTTATTTATATTTAACCAAATACATTTTTCTTATATTGGTTTTCTTGTTAAAGCTTTTGTCCTTTTAGGGTCACAGAACAAGAATCATGGTGAATTAGAGCTATCATGGTGTTTCTGTGTATAGATTCTCTCACAGAGTATGTCATACTTGAGACTACTTAGCATTTTGCTTCAGTTGACCTAAAAATAATTTTGCTAGATTAGAATCATTCTTATTTTCAAAACTAGAATTATACAGGAGTACCCCCTAGCAGCCTGCCTTACTCCCCACTAGAAAAAATAAGACTATTTTCAGAATTCATCCCATGTTGTCTTGAATCCCTTCTGAAGAAATGAAGTCTGCTGCATCTTTGCTAGTCACTTGAGCTATGACTGGGCAGACAGCTTTACATTTGCTTTCTCAGGAGGATGATTAGTAACTGAATACTGAAACCTGAACTCCTGTCCTGCTACAACCTACTTAGTTAGCTTCTGTGCTAACCTTGATAGCAAGTTATCCTAAATCATTAGACTCCCTTTCAGAAACATCAAGTTGGTACCAAATAACATTTAAAAATTAGAGACCATTTGATTGATACATTCTAAGTTGGAATCTAAGTCTTCATACAGTGTGTGAAACAGCAGACAGTTTTAAGAGTTAGGATAGAGAAAAGTCTCCCTTTTTTTCCCCCCTCTTTTTTTTGTTTAGGCTAGGGAAAAAATACAATCTTTTGGAAATTAATCTGATCCTTTGGTTGGTTTTGTGAGAATGCCACAGACCATTGAACTACATTGTACTAGGTTATTCAGTATCTTTTGTCAAGGATAGCTATATCCTTTTTTTTTTTTTTTTTAATGTGGCTTCTGTAGATGTTAAGCAGGCATTCCTTGAAGGCCAACATGATTCAGTGTACTTTAATTCTAGAAAAATGTTACAGGTACATATCATCTGTTGGTGTGTGCATGTGTGTATTTTAAACTAGACTGCCAGTTTTACTGTTGAAGATAACAAGCAGTTGTATGAACATTGAAGAACAAATTATTCTGGAAAAGAATTGATTTTGCTGATAAAATTGGAGCACATGCACTGCAACTAAGTTTCTGATTTTCTTCTAGAGTAGGGTACAAGCAGGGAGTGAGTATGAGAGAGTGAGAATAATATTGGAGTATTTCGTCAGCTATGTGTTGTTTTTATTTTATCTTTTCCTCCCCACAGTATGCTTCTTTCTCCCCCAAATGTTCATTAGTTGTCTGGTAGATAATTTGAAATAATAGAAAGCTAGCTAGTTTTGATTACCATTTCAGAAAACTTGGATTTTACAGAGGACTTGCCTGGTGTGCCTGAAAGTGTGAAGAAGCCTCCAAATAAACAAGGAGATAAATCAAAGGAAAATACCAGAAAGATTTTTAGTGGCCCCAAACGGGTAAGTAAAGCCCTGGCAGTCATTTGTATTATTTGTTGTTGGAGGGCTTAACTCTTAATTTTTTAATTTAAAAGTAACCAGCAAACATCATGGCAATATAATTTTGTCTTTCGAAGGCTATATGGAAGTCAGTTTGTAAAAGCATTGTTACCATGTTTTGAAGTGTGGTAAAACATACATAACATACTCTACTATTATATGCAAGTATACAATTAAGTGACATTAACCATTAACAAATAGCTCCATTAAACGATAACTCCACCTTGACCTGCCCAGCCTCTGGTAAACACTACTTTTCTGTCTCTGTAAGTTTCCCTATTCTAGGTAACTCATGTAAGTAGAGTCACACGATATTTGTTTGTGTCTGGCTTATTTCACTAAGCATTTGTTGTCCGGGTGTTCCATCCCTGTTGTAGGGATGTATCTCATATCAGGATGTTTGTTTTTTATGGCTGAATAATATTACAATGAAACTAAGCCATGGCTGTGGGGCAACCCAAGGCGGGCGGGTCATGGTGGAGAGATCTGACAGAATGTGGTCCACTGGAGAAGGAAATGGCAAACCACTTCAGTATTCTTGCCTTGAGAACCCCATGAACAGTATGAAAAGGCAAAATGATAGGATACTGAAAGAGGAGCTCCCCAGGTCAGTAGAGGCCCAATATGCTATTGGAGATCCGTGGAGAAATAACTCCAGAAAGAATGAAGGGATGGAGCCAAAGCAAAAACAATACTCAGCTGTGGACGTGACTGGTGGTAGAAGCAAGGTCCGATGCTGTAAAGAGCAATATTGCATAGGAACCTGGAGTGTTAGGTCCATGAATCAAGGCAAATCGGAAGTGGTCAAACAAGAGATGGCAAGAGTGAATGTAGACATTCTAGGAATCAGCAAACTAAAATGGACTGGAATGGGTGAATTTAACTCAGATGACCATTATATCTACTACTGCGGGCAGGAGTCCCTCAGAAGAAATGGAGTAGCCATCATGGTCAACAAAAGAGTCCGAAATGCAATACTTGGATGCAATCTCAAAAATGACAGAATGATCTCTCTCAGTTTCCAGGGCAAACCATTCAATATCACAGTAATCCAAGTCTATGCCCCAGCCAGAAACGCTGAAGAAGCTGAAGTTGAACGGTTCTATGAAGACCTATAAGACCTTTTAGAACTAATACCCAAAAAAGATGACCTTTTCATAATAGGTGACTGGAATGCAAAAGTAGGAAGTCAAGAAACACCTGAAGTAACAGGCAAATTTGGCCTTGGAATACGGAATGAAGCAGGGCAAAGACTAATAGAGTTTTGCCAAGAAAATGCACTGGTCATAGCAAACACCCTCTTCCAACAACACAAGAGAAGACTCTACACATGGACATCACCAGATGGTCAACACCGAAATCAGATTGATTATATTCTTTCCAGCAAAGATGGAGAAGCCCTATACAGTCAGCAAAAACAAGACCAGGAGCTGACTGTGGCTCAGATCATGAACTCCTTATTACCAAGTTCAGACTTAAATTGAAGAAAGTAGGGAAAACCACTAGACCATTCAGGTATGACCTAAATCAAATCCCTTATGATTATACAGTGGAACTGAGAAATAGATTTAAGGACTAGATCTGATAGATAGAGTGCCTGATGAACTATGGAATGAGGTTCGTGACATTGTACAGGAGACAGGGATCAAGACCATCCCCATGGAAAAGAAATGCAAAAAATCAAAATGGCTGTCTGCAGAGGCCTTACAAATAGCTGTGAAAAGAAGACAAGCAAAAAGCAAAGGAGAGAAGTAAAGATATACCATTTTAATGCAGACTTCCAAAGAATAGCAAGAAGAGATAAGAAAGCCTTCTTCAGCGATCAATGCAAAGAAATAGAGGAAAACAACAGAATGGGAAAGACTAGAGATCTCTTCAAGAAAATTAGAGATACCAAGGGGACATTTCATGCAAAGATGGGCTCGATAAAGGACAGAAATGGTATGGACCTAACAAAAGCAGAAGATATTAAGAAGAGGTGGCAAGAATACACAGAACTGTACAAAAAAGATCTTCACAACCCAGATAATCCTGATGGTGTGATCACTGACCTAGAGCCAGACATCCTGGAATGTGAAGTCAAGTGGGCCTTAGAAAGCATCACTACGAACAAAGCTAGTGGAGGTGATGGAATTCCAATTGAGCTGTTTCAAATCCTGAAAGATAATGCTGTGAAAGTGCTGCACTCAATATGTCAGCAAATTTGGAAAACTCAGCAGTGGCCACAGGACTGGAAAAGGTCAGTTTTCATTCCAATCCCAAAGAAAGGCAATGCCAAAGAATGCTCAAACTACCACACAATTGCACTCATCTCACATGGTAGTAAAGTAATGCTCAAAATTCTCCAAGCCAGGCTTCAGCAATATGTGAACCGTGAACTTCCTGATGTTCAAGCTGGTTTTAGAAAAGGCAGAGGAACCAGAGATCCAATTGCCAACATCTGCTGGATCACGGAAAAAGCAAGAAGAGAGTTCCAGAAAAATATCTATTTCTTCTTTATTGACTATGCCAAAGCCTTTGACTGTGTGGATCACAATAAACTGTGGAAAATTCTGAAAGAGATGGGAATGCCAGACCACCTGACCTGCCTCTTGAGAAATCTGTGTGCAGGTCAGGAAGCAACAGTTAGAACTGGACATGGAACAACAGACTGGTTCCAAATAGGAAAAGGAGTACGTCAAGGATGTATATTGTCACCTTGCTTATTTCACTTATATGCAGAGTACATCATGAGAAATGCTGGACTGGAAGAAACACAAGCTGGAATCAAGATTTCCGGGAGAAATATCAATAACCTGAGATATGTAGATAACGCCACACTTATGGCAGAAAGTGAAGAGGAACTAAAAAGCCTCTTGATGAAAGTGAAAGAGGAGAGTGAAAAAGTTGGCTTAAAGCTTAACATTCAGAAAACGAAGATCATGGCATCTGGTCCCATCACTTCATGGTAAATAGATGGGGGAACAGTGTCAGACTTTATCTTTTTGGGCTCCAAATTCACTGGAGATGGTGACTGCAGCCATGAAATTAAAAGACGCTTACTCCTTGGAAGGAAAGTTATGACCAACCTAGATAGCATATTAAAAAGCAGAGACATTACTTTGCCAACAAAGGTCCATCTAGTCAAGGCTATGGTTTTTCCTGTGGTCATGTATGGATGTGAGAGTTGGACTGTGAAGAAAGCTGAGCGCCAAAGAATTGATGCTTTTGAAATGTGGTGTTGGAGAAGACTCTTGAGAGTCCCTTGGACTCAAGGAGATCCAACCAGTCCATTCTGAAGGAGATCAGCCCTGGGATTTCTTTGGAGGGAATGATGCTAAAGCTGGAACTCCAGTACTTTGGCCACCTCATGCGAAGAGTTGGCTCATTGGAAAAGACTCTGATGCTGGAAGGGATTCGGGACAGGAGGAGAAGGGGATGACAGAGGATGAGATGGCTGGATGGCATCACTGACTCAATGGACGTGAGTCTGAGTGAACTCCGGGAGTTGGTGATGGACAGGGAGGCCTGGCGTGTTGCAATTCATGGGATCTCGAAGAGTCGGACACAACTGAGTGACTGAAGTGAAGTGAATATTACAGTGTATGTGTATACCACATTTTGTTTATTTACTCATCTGTAGATGGACACTTGGGTGGTTCTCACTTTTTGGCTGTTTTGAGTCACCTGCTTTCAATTGATTTGGATACTTAGGATTGGAATTTTTAGGACATATGGTAGGTCTGTTTTTTGTTTTTTTTTAAAGTGTTTATCGGGCTGTGCTGGGCCCTTCACTGCTGTGTGAGCTTCAGCGGTGGCAGGCAGGGGCTCCTGCCTAGTTGCAGTGTACGCGTTCCTCACTGAAGAGCTCTCCTTGAGGAGCATGTGCTCTAGTGTTCAGGCTTCAGTAGTTGTGTCATGTGGGCTCAGCAGTTGTGGCGCCTGGACCACAAGTAGTTGTCCCGCAGCATGTGGGATCTTCACGGACCAGGTGTTGGTGCCTCCTGGCATTGACAGGCAGATTCTTTACCACTGCGCCACAAGGGACGCCCAGGTCTGTGTTTTACTGCCAGACTTGTCCACCTTGACTGCACCGTTTTTATATTCTTAGTGCATAAGGTTTCCAATTTTTCCACATCATTACCAACATGTTATTGTCTTGAGTTTTCTGATAATAGCTATCCTCATGTGTGGGAAATAGTATCTCATTGTGGTTTGATTTGTATTTTACTAATTAATGATGTTGAGCATCTTTTCATGTACTTACTGGACATTTGTACACCTTTTTAGAGAAATGTCTATTTAGTGCCCAATTTTTAATTGTTTGGTTTTTTGTTGAGTTATAGGAGCTCTTTATATACTAACGCCTCATTAGATACATAATTTGCACATAAATGTTCCTGTACTGTGAGTTGTCTCTTTACGTTCTTGATAGTGTGCTTTAATATCAGTGAAGTCCAATTTATCTTTTTTTTTCGTTACACACACTTTTGGTGTCATATTTAAAATCATTGTGAGATTGAATGTCTACCTTTTCACCTGTTTTTTCTTCTAAGTTTTATAGTTTTAAGTTTTACATTTAGGTCATTGATTCATTTTGAGTTAATTTTTGTATATAGTGTTAAGGGTAAGTTCATTCTTAGGCATTTTATAAGTCTTTTTTTTTATCTTTTATTTATTTTTAGTTTTTTAAAATTTTATTTTATTTAACTTTACAATATTGTATTGGTTTTGCCATATATCAAAATGAATCTGCCACAGGTATACATGTGTTCCCCATCCTGAACCCTCCTCCCTTCTCCCTCCCCATACCATCCCTCTGGGTTGTCCCAGTGCACCAGCCCCAAGCATCCAGTATCGTGCATCGAACCTGGACTGGCGACTTGTTTCATATATGATATTATACATATTTCAATGCCATTCTCCCAAATCATCCCACCCTTTCCCTCTCCCACAGAGTCCAAAAGACTGTTCTATACATCAGTGTCTTTTTTGCTGTCTTGTATACAGGGTTATTGTTACCATCTTTCTAAATTCCATATATATGCGTTAGTATACTGTATTGGTGTTTTTCTTTCTGGCTTACTTCACTCTGTATAATAGGCTCCAGTTTCATCCACCTCGTTAGAACTGATTCAAATGTATTCTTTTTAATGGCTGAGTAATACTCCATTGTGTATATGTACCACAGCTTTCTTAAAATATGAAACGCTTAATGAATTTGCGTGTCATCCTTGCGCAGGGGCCATGCTAATCTTCTCTGTATCGTTCCAATTTTAGTATATGTGCTGCCGAAGCGAGCACTGTGAGTCTTTTAAATATGGTCCTGCATAGGTATTGAGAATAATTTGCTTGACTTTACCCTTGTATTTAAAAATTCCTTTACTTAAATAGCGTATATAATGTTATTGTAGTTTTGTTATTGTAGATTGAACTACTTTTAAGCAACTAAAAAATGAGCGTGTCTATATTATCTGGCCTCATTTTATTTTTAATTCTTTTACCTCTGAAGAGCCAGTTAGGAATCTTTTCAGAGTGATTGTGTTATACTTTTGTACCGCCATGTACCCACCTCCCAGCAGGGGGGAAAAAAGTGCTTAATGCTAATTTCAATGGCGCTAACTTGCTCTGGAGCCAGGGGCTATGGTAGTGTGGTGTAATGACTGTGGTCCTTAATTTTTAGGTGAGTGTTTGATTTCTAAAATTGTGTATGGCATGTGTTGATTTCTAGTGTGAAAGTTACCACATTTTTTGGTCTCAGGACTACAGTCTTAAAAATTTTACTGAGAATCCCAGAGCGATTTTGATTATATATGTTACTATTTACCAGTATTTACCAAGTTAAAAATGAAAACGTATATCAAAGATACTTATAATTCACTTAAAATAATAATAATGATCCGTTATTAATGTAGCATTTTAGTGAGAATTATTTTCTTAAAACAAGAAGTGAGATGAGTAGCAGTGTTTTACGTTTTTTGCAAATCTTTTTATATAGTTTGGCTTAATAAGACAGCTAGATTCTTCAGAATTGTTGTTGTTTAGTCACTGAGTTGTGTCTGACTTTTTTGTGACTCCATGCTGCAGCATGCCAGGATTCCCTGTCGTTCACCATCTCCTGAAGTTTGCTCAGCTCATGTCTGTTGAATTGGTGATGCCATTCAACCATCTATTTTCTTTCACCCGCTTCTCATCCTGTCCTCAGTCTAATGAGTTGGCTGTTTGCATCAGGTGGCTGAAGTATTGGAGCTTCAGCATCAGTACTTCCAATGAATATTCAGGGTTGATTTCTGTTAATATTGATTGGTTTGATCTCTTTGCTGTCCAAGGGACTCTCAAGAATCTTCTCCAGCATTAAAATTCGGAACCTTCAGTTTTTTGCCACTGAGTCTTCTTTATGGTCCAGCTCTCACATCCGTACATTGACACTGGAAAAAACATAGCTTGGATTATTCGGACTTTTATTGGCAAAATAATGTCTCTGCTTTTTAATAGGCTGAAAGAAAACAGCTTTTCTTTCAAGGAGCAAGTGTCTTTTAATTTCATGGCTACAGCCACCATCTGCAATAATTTTGGACCCCAAGAAAATAAAGTCTGTCTCTGTTTCCATTGTTTCCCCATCTGTTCGCCATGAAGTGGTGGGACTGGATGTCATGATCTTCATTTTTTGAATGTTGAGTTTTAAGCCAGCCTTTTCACTTTATTTCACCTTCATCAAGAGGCTCTTTAGTTCCTCTTTGCTTTCTGTGATTAGAGTTGTGTCATCGTATGTCTGAAATTGTTGCTATTTCTCCCAGCAGTCTTGATGCCAGTTTGTGGCTCAACCATCCCGGCGTTTTGCATGATGTACTCTGTATTGTAAGTTAAATAAGCAGGGTGACAATATACAGCCTTGACGTACTCCTTTCCCAATTTGGAACCAGTCTGTTGTTCCATGTGCAGTTCTTTTGCTTCTTGACCTGCATACAGGCTTCTCAGGAGGCAGGTAGGTGGTGTGTTATTCCCATCTCTTTTAAGGATTTTCCACAGTTTGTTGTGATTCACACAAAGGCTTTAGCATAGTCAGTGAGGCAGAAGTAGATGTTTTTCTGGAATTCCTTGCGTTTTCTAAGATCTAACAGATGTCGGCAGTTGGATCTCTGGTTCTTTTTGGGATTAGCAGATGCAAACTAGTCTATTTAGGATGGATAAACAGCAAGGTTCTACTCTTTAGCCCAGGGAACTATATTCAGTATCCTGTGATAAACCATAATGGAAAAGAATATGAGAAAGAATATATATGTATAACTGAGTCACTTTGTTGTACCACAGAAGATAACACAGCATTGTAAATCAACTGTACGTCAATAAAAATTTTTTAAGAGACAGCTAGATTCTCATATCCTCTACATTCAGTACTTTTTATTATATTGTTTTAGTTGAAAAGTATGAAGACATTCTAGCCTAACAGTATTTTAAATAGCTTTTTCAGGTAATCATGGACATTCTGTTTTGCTACTACATCAAAACGCATCAAGCAGGAGTTACTTAAAGATTAATTGAAGCTTGGGATCTAAAACCATGCCAGTGAACTTTTCATACTGTTACATTAAAATCTATTGGTCTGTCCTGCTTTTGAATGAATCTTTTACACATGAGTGTTTTATAACATCATACACTGGTCTTTTGGAAAATACTGATTACACTGGTTTATCCCAGCTTTCATATGATGACACACTGTATTATACAGTATCAAAAATATCACTGTCAGACTGAAGCTGTCAGGTTCAAAATAGTAGATAAAGTTCTCCAAAATTTTAGTTTTTGCTTAAAAGTAGAAATTTTTTTCATTGGCAGAAAATACTTCAGGGAAAACGACTGGTAGTGACAGGCCTGCTTTGTTCATTTTTGAGAAAATGTCTGCCTGACACCAGGTCTGTGTAAGCAGTTTGTCAGTCTTTCACACAAACAACGGTGTTCAGAAAAAAAGTAGCTAGTTCAGCTTGAAACTTGAGCAGTAAATAGTGTTTTTTATTTGATACAACCACACTTTGTATGCAACAGGAGTGTTTTAGGTACACTGATTTTTTTCACATAGATCATTAGTGCACTTAAGGGTTACAATTTAATCAGTAATTTTACCTAATTCATCAAAGGCTTTTTTCTTATGTGACAGTGGCATTTTATTTTGATTGTTTATTTTTCTTTGGGGTGTAGGTGCTTTACAACGTATGTTAGTTTGAAACTGGCATTTTATTTTATAACTGGAGTATGTAGCATTGAAGAATACAATTACTTATATACAGTTCAGAGCCCCTACCTTGATTCATGCTAAGACATCAACAGCTTTACCCAGCATTGCTTTTGCACCATCCCTACAAATATCCACACAGTGAAAAGGGCAGATAACACAATATTTTTCTGAAAATGGATTTTTCTTTGTAGACGCTCTGAAAGTTTCCATAGACCATAGTTTGAAAACTTCTGATTTATAATATTCTACCTTATTTCCCCCTCCCTCAACTTTTTATTATGAAAAGTAAAATTTACACAAGATGTGAAAAAAGCAATGTGATGAATACCATATTCCTCTACCTAGATTGACCTCTCTAGTTGTTGTAATGACACACCAAGGCACCTTCCTCTCCCCTCTTCATGTGTGTATGTGTGTGTGCGTGTATGTGCACATGTGTATTACATAACATTTTACCCTGTCCATTTGAAAGTAAGTTGTGGAGTTATAGATCACATGCATTTCTCAAGAAAAAGGACAGTCTTCATAGCTAACTGTGGTTATATGATTAGTAATTCTTTGATATAATCTGATGTTTAGTCCATATTCAGTTTTTCTCAACTCTCTAAAATGAGACATATACTTTTTTCCCCAAACTGAACTGATTTACGTGTTATGTCTCTGTAATCTTGAGCAGTCTCTTCATCTTTTAAAATTCCCCATGACAGTGATTTTTTTTTTTTAAGAGCCCAGGATATCTGTCTTGTAGAGTGTTTTCACATTTAGAATTTAACTGATTGTTTCTTGATGATATAAGTCATTACCCCACTGTGTTAAAATAGTATAGTGTCATAGAACACTGGAATTAAGTTTGTATGTTTGACTAGGCTGAGGTTAAACGTGTTTTGGCAAGAGTACCTCAAAAGTAATATTGTGTATGTTGTATCACATTGGCAGCTGTGTAACACCTGCTTATTCTGCTTAGTACTGACTGCCTGCTGAACTGCTGGGCACATGGCTGCCTCCACAACTGTCCAGTTGTGATCACTGGAGCCTCAAAAATAAAAGTATATTTTTCCTTTTATAATTTAGTTAGTAAGCTTCTGGGAGTTACTTTGGCGCCATGTGAATATTCTATTGCCCATTAGGTTTGGCCAGCACAACCATTTCAAGCTATTTCTTGTCTCCTTTTGATAGAGCCCCATCATCTTTGAGCACTTTTTTCGCTTTCTGCACAGATGATGACCCAGAGTTTACTTTCAGTCATGGAATCATTCATTCATCTAAAGATCAGTTCTTTCTGTGGGGATTAGTACTTAGAAACCCAGAACTAAGTGCTGTGTGTATTCATTGCTTCTAGACTTGTTCATTGGATAGAGCTATGAAATATATTGAAAATAAACTGAGTTAATAGTTTCATTTCAGATTTAACATTTCAGAATTTTGTACTTTGTTTTCTTGGTTTATTCTATAGCACACATTACTTTTTAAATTATAATACCAGTATTACTATGAACAGTAAATACACTGAAAGAAGTTTACGATTTCTTTCTAGCTCCTTTTGTCTTTAAATTATTTCTCTAAGGATGAAGTGATAGTAACGTGTTCCAAAGGTTTTTTCTTCTTAAATTAATTTTTACTGGAGTATAGTTGTTTTATAGTGTTGTGTTTCTGCTGTAGTGTTTGAAAGTTTTGAGGTAATTTTTATCTTAGGTATTTTAATTTAGTATTCGAGTTCATTTGTACTTAATTTCATTTCTTTAACTTAGTTTTAAACTTTATATTGGATTCATTTCTTTGCTACTAGCATGACTTAGGAGGCAGCAGTGTACATGTACTTGACCCGATTATGAAGGAATCTCTCTGGCCTAAAGTAAATCAGGTCATGCAAGCAAGTAGGCAGAAGACCTATTTACTGTTGATGGATAATGTCAGAAGAAAATTAAGAAAATCATTATTATGAAACCAAAAGAGCTATGAGTTTGAACTCATTTGAAAGATGTAATATAGGTAAAGCCCTGCCTTAAAACAGTAGTGCTGATTTAATCCCCAAAGAGGCTTCAGTAAACTTTTCATTTCATTTTTAACCTCCTATTGAAAGGTTTACCCCAAACCCTTTTTAAGTGGAATTGTGTCAGAATTTTTTTCACTTAGATATTACTACTGTTTAGGTGGATCAGTAAACTTCAAAAATGAGACTTTGATCCTGAGTGTTATAGTACTTTAATGAAAAGTAATAATAATGCTTTAGATCCCATGGAAATTACATATCCTTATGAAAATATCCAAAGAATTTAGAAGCCTACGTCAGCAAGAGAGCAACAAGAAGCTAAGCAGTATAAAATCCTTAGGTCTTAATAAGAAATAGGTCATCCATTTGTCTTCAAGACAGCTAAAGAACTACTTGAATTGTTTAAAAGGAGAGAACCATTGAGAAACACAAAACTGAAATTTAACCTATTGAGTTTCTATGAGTATAAAGGAATAGAGCAAATAAATGGGATCAGAGTTTTAAGCATTTATAAATTCAGTGAAAAGAATAGATTTGTTTCATATATAAGAAATTATGATTCATGTTTTTGATGTTAAAAAAGACAAGCTCAGTTCTTCAAGGAGTTTTTATGTAGGTTACCCCCCAGATCTCCAGAAAAAAAGGAAAGGAGGGGGTCACTAGGTAGTGGGTGTAGAAAGTGTTCTCAGCAGTTGCTCCATTTCTCCATTATAAGAGGAGTACCCCCTGGTATTCACTGGTAGGACTAATAGGTCAGTGAGAGTATCTGGGTCTTCTCTAATCTGATTAAAGGCACTAATGACCTCATTTCTGAGTGGTGGAAAGGTGGCCCATGTCTTGCAGTGGCAAATTTTTCTCCTTACCTATCAGGCTTTCTTGGCTGTTTTGCATTGAGTAAATCTTTGTTATGGAGGGTAGCCCTGTAAATTGGAGAATATTTAGCAACATTTCTGGCCTCTGTCCAACAGATGGCTGGTCCCATTCCTCCCCTACCCCCATGCCCCTGTTTTCAACCAAAAATGTCTTGGATACTACTAAATATCCTATGGGGTTCTAAATGGGCCCCCCTATCATGTATGGCTTGAGAATAAGTTGCAGACTTAATGCTGATTACTCCCAAATACTGGGTTCAGTTCAGTTCAGTTCAGTCGCTCAGTTGTGTCTGACTCTTTGCGACCCCATGGACTGCAGCACGCCAGGCTTCCCTGTCCATCACCAACTCCCAGAGCTTGCTCAAACTCATGTCCATTGAGTTGGTGATGCCATCCAACCATCTCATCCTCTGTAGTCCCCTTCTCCTCCTGCCTGCAGTTTTTCCCCAGCATCAGGTATTGCGTTGGCCAACACAGTACCTTAGTTTATAGAAATGAGAGTACTTTACTCCCCATTGTAGGCAGATGCTTTACCCTCTGAGCTACCAGGGAAGCCCCATAGCTATAGTATACCCATCAAAACCATGTAGTTAATAACACTGATACAGTAATTCAGTGTAATCCACATATCCTGTTCAGTTTTCCCAATTGTCTGAATAATGGCCTTTATAGCAGAACAAATCCTACCCTCCCCAATCTTCCATGATCCAGTCCTGCATCACATGTTGTATTTAGTTGTCATAAATCTCCATCCTTCTTCAGTCTGAATGTCTGTGTCTTTCCTAGTCTTCTCATGGCTTTGACATTTTTGAAGAGTTAAGATCAGCTATTTGTTGAATGTCCCTCAGTATGTGCTTATCTGATGTTTTCTTGTGGTTCAGTTCAGTTCAGTCGCTCAGTCGTGTCCAACTCTTTGGGACCCCATGAATCGCAGCACACCAGGCCTCCCTGTCCATCGCCAACTCCTGGAGTTCACCCAAACTAATGTGCATCGAGTCGGTGATGCCATCCAGCCATCTGATCCTCTGTTGTCCCCTTCTCCTCCTGCCCCCAATCCCTCCCAGCATCAGGGTCTTTTCCAGTGAGTCAACTCTTCGCATAAGGTGGCTGAAGTATTGGAGTTTCAGCCTCAGCATCAGTCCTTCTAAAGAACACCCAGGACTGGTCTCCTCTAGGATGGACTGGTTGGATCTCCTGGCAGTCCAAGGGACTTGCAAGAGTCTTCTTAGGTTATGTGTATTTGGTGGAAATACCTCAGAAGAGATGCTCTGTTTTAACTGCATCTTACCAGGTAGCACACAATGTCAGTCTGTATCATAACTATATATGTTAACTATCCCCTGAAGTTTATCAGGTTCTTCAGCTCCTTATCAAGCTTTTACCCACTAGTTTTTTTAAGAAGTTTAGTTTTGGTTGTTCTGGGTTGTTTCTGTGTGAGCTCTTCTCTAGTTGGGGTGAGCAGGGGTGCTCTTCGTTGCAGTGCATAGGCTTCCCGTTGCTGTGGTTTCTCCTGCTGCTGAGCGTGGACTCCAGGGCGCGTGGGCTCAGTAGTTGAGGCTCCTGGGCTCAGAGCACGGGGCTCAGGAGTTGTGGCTCATGGGCTTAGTTGCTCTACAGCATGTGGTATCTTCCTGGGTCAGGGATCAAACAAGTGTCTCTTGAGTTGGCGGGCGGATTCTTTACCACTGAGCCACCAGGGAAACCCTACCTACTAGCTTTAGCATTGAGTTTTTCATGAATCGATCTTTACTCTGATTGTTGTTGAGTGTTTTTTTTTGTGTGTTAATTGTATTGTTCCTTACATAGTTGTTACTAGTTGGCCTTCTACTGTAAGGTAGATTTTTTTTCCCCCTCTCACTCATGTACATAAAGAATATGTGTATTTATATATTCTTATTATGTACATTATGTATTCATTATTACATATCCATTTATATATTAATTTCTTTATGTCAGTATGAACATGGATTTCTTGTTTTATTCAGTCATTTGTTACTGCTATTTATTTAAATAGTAGCACTATCATTAGTTCAGTACTCAGGTTTTCTTAGATTTGGCCTGTGGGTGTTTTTTCAGACGGGCTTTTAACATGATCCACTATTTTGCATTTCCTTACTAATGACACACTAAGATGGTTGTGATACACATTCCCAGGCCTGGAGTCAGCTATGTCTCCAGGGACCCCTGTTTTCTTAGTGGAGAATGATCTTTAAAAATAAAATCTGGTCCCAAGGTTTGGTCATTTCTTCTGGGGTATCATTGCTTCTAGGCCTACTTTGAGTCAGCAGAGCAAGGAAACATGTGAATATATGCATTTTCTTCCTCTCTCTCACCCCTAGTACCCACCACCCAGACACATATTTATTTCATATCTGTGTATTTTTAGAAACATCACTTCACACTGCTGCTGCTGCTGCTAAGTCGCTTCAGTCGTGTCCGACTCTGTGCGACCCCATAGATGGCAGCCCACCAGGCTCTCCCGTCCCTGGGATTTTCCGGGCAAGAACACTGGAGTGGGTTGCCATTTCCTTCTCCAATGCATGAAGGTGAAAAGTGAAAGTGAAGTTGCTCAGTCATGTCCGACTCCTAGCGACCCCATGGACTGCAGCCCACCAGGCTCCTCGTCCATTGGATTTTCCAGGCAAGAGGACTGGAGTGGGGGTGCCATTGCCTTCTCCTTCAGTTCATACTAGATAGCTGCATTTCTAGTTCAACACCATGTTTTATTCTAGCCTTCCCGCTTTCTGCATTTTACTTCCCTTTTCCGATACTGAGTATCCTTAATACCGTCCTTTTGTATAGAGCCAGTTTCCTGGCCACACAGGCCAGCTCCTCAACTTCAGTGCCACTAGCTGAGACGTCCCACTTTCCTCTACCTGTCTTCCCATGTTAGAAAACATTAACTTTCTGTAAGCTTGCTGGCAGTGAGAATTTTCCCCAACTTCACCAGGAATGTAAAGAAGGGTTGTTTATAACAGAATTGAGGGCTGGCTGGGTGAAAAATGTGTCAGAAAGATGAGGAAGGTAAAAGTTCTGGTAAGAACATATTTAAAATGATTATTCAGAAAAGTTGTCACTTGGAAGGCAGAAAAAGTAAAGACATGGTTTGAGGGATTAGGTTGAAATAAACCTGGTTTTAAGTACCTGTTCTTTCTGTGTGTGGTTTTATTTGAACATCTGGTAATTTAAATTTTTGTTTTTCAGTGCTACCTTATTTCTGATCACTGGCTGTAGCCAGTCTCCCTGAATTCCATTATTTTGTTATTGCCATATATGTTCTGAGAAACTTAGATCATTTCTTTTGCCTGATCTGTTCTTTGATTTTGATCTTTCCATTCAGCTGTTGCCAGTTTGCTCTCTTCGTAAGGGATTATCCATATAATCATCCCAACTAACCTTCTGTGCTTACATTTTACCTTAGGCTTTGGCTGTCTTATTTTGCCAGTTAAGATTATTGCTGGGTCATTGGTGAAACTAACCATAGTGTCAGTCTCAGTTTCAGTTCTCAAATATTTATACCTTCACTTTCATCATTTCCCTGTGGTTTTATGCTGGGCCCATCTGGTAGTGTCTTTTGTTTGACTCTCAAAGGAACATTTTGGACTTTTATTTTTCTTCCCTTCTGTTTTTCAATATGACACAGGATAGTAGGTTTTTTGGGTAAGTAAGTTAAAACTTGATTATCAGCTTGGTAATAAACTTAGCTGTATTTGAAAGTTAAAATTGTGTAAAGCTGTGGTTTTAAAGTGTAGTTTTTATGATTTTGTAAACTCATTTTTTGTTTTGTTTTGTTTTATAAAATGAGTTTATCTAGGTTGTCAGTCAATTTAAACCCAGAATCTTAAAGTTGAAGTGATTTTAAAGAACACCTCTCACTCAAGAACAGATATTCATTTATAGTATCCTTCTCTAACAGAACTCTGATGAAGCAGCTTATTTTTCTTCACATTGTTGGTTACCTTTGTTCTGTGTCTGGGTATTCATTGACCATCCCTGGATTCAGTCATCAAAACAGTATGAGATTTACTGTATTCTCATGGTATAGAGAATGGACTAGAAATCTGAGACACAGACGAATGTGAAGCCTGAGAAAGAGACGCTAACCACTGGTCTGCTGGTGAGAGGGTTGTTGGCCAGAGCATAAACATAAAAAAGCCACTGTTCCCAGGTTGGTGAGTCAAAGAGTTGTTGAAGCTGAGTGTGTTCTGGTTGAACCTGGATATGGAAGAGGGTCAGTTTTAGTTTGCTTTTCTTTGTCATTGTTTTAGTTCAGCACATAACTACATGCATTTCACAGTGCTAGGTATTGGGGGTATGAAAAGGAAAAAGATAAATGTCTTAGTGAGGTATTAATAGAATGTTTTTCCCCATGGAAATTTTTGAGTAGTCTTAGTATTTCATATTTATTCCAAAGCAAGCATATCTCTCTTCCTTTTATATAGGTAGTATTTAACTTAAATATTAAACCAGGTACTTAAATCATTGATCTACATTCTATAAAGATATAGGAAAATGTAAGTTATTTTCTCTATGTGATCTAATTCTGGTGTTTTTTTTCCTTTAATATTCTGGGAGGATTTTAATAAGGCATAAAAATACCATTAATCTTTTTGTTTTCTTTAGTTCAAGTTCCTTTAAAATTGGAAAATTCAAAGTATTTCACTGTGGCTTATTTCCCAGAAAATGAAGTTCAAATTGAGAAAAATGTAGCCATGAGTTAATCAAGAGCATGGGAATTCTGACATACTTGTGACATTTAAACATACAGAGAGAGAGAACGTGTTTTAGGGTGTTTATAGTTTGGAATTTGGTTTTCCAATTTGTAATACATTTTATTTAGAGTTCATTGAGCTTCTGGCATCTAGAATACTTTTTGCTGAACTTATTGATACTCCTATGACTTCATACTAATGATGACCATAAATTAGCATCAGATGTATAATACTGGGAGTTTTTTGAGGATGGTGACCATATATTTTTTCCCCCCCAGCATTAAGTTCCTAGTGTCTGAGCTACAGAAAGTGTACATATATGTTTATTTCTAAGATTTTTGGAAGTATCTTTCTGCAAAGAATGTGTATAGTGAAGTGAAGTGAAAGTTGTTTAGTTGTGCTTGACTCTTTGCAACCCCATGGTCTATACAGTCCAAACTCTCCAGGCCAGAACACTGGAGTGGGTAGCCTATCCCTTCTTCAGGGAATCTTTCCAACCCAGAGATCAAACCCAGGTCTCTTGCATTGCATGTGGTTTCTTTACCAGCTGAGCCACCAGGGAAGCCCAAGAACACTGGAGTGGGTAGCCTATCCCTTCTCCAGGGGATCTTCCTGACCCAGGAATCGAGCCGTGGTCTCCTGCATTGCAGGCGGACTCTTTACCAACTGAGCTATCAGGGAAGCCAAAGAATGTGTATAGTACTAAATATTTGATTTTTATATTTGACAATTGGTCAACATCAAATCTGGGGAAATTTTAGCCAATATTCTTCTAATAGTTTTTGGCGCTTTTCCCCCCTCTGGGGACTGGTCTTACTTTGAATCAGCCTAAAATCAGCAGAAATTGCCTGTAGTCTAACAGAATCAGGCTTATTGACTTATTGCAGTAAAGGATACTGCACAGCAGAGACACTCACGGGGCATCTTACCAAAGAAAAGTTTTTATAGGATTTTGGGGGAACTGGGAAGTTTAGGTGAAATTTAAATGAAATAGTATTTGAGAAGTTCAGGGCAAAGTGGTGTTGTCTGTGAAGGGAATTAATTTTTGCCTTCTCATTTATTTATTGGGCTTGATGAACCTTTTCCCGGTGTGTGCTGCCATTCTATCCATCTTTTTAAAATTTTTTCAGTCTTGGTTTCATTTAGTTAGATAGTTTAGATAGTTTTCTGTTGACCGTTTTCAGGTTCTTCAACGGTATCTGTGTGTGTTAGTCGCTAAGTTGTGTCCGACTCTGTGAATCCATTCACTGTAGCCCACCAGGCTCCTTTGTCCATGGAATTCTCCAGGCAAGAATACTGGAATGGGTTGCCATGCCCTTCTCCAAGGGATGCTCCCAACCCAGGGATTGAACCCAGGTCTCCCTCATTACGGGCAGATTCTTTACCGTTTGAGCTACCCGCTGCCTAGTCAGCTATTAATCCCAATTATTAGTTTGGATCTCTTTTATATCTTCCTTTTCTACTTAACATAATTGTTTCCCTTACCTTTTTACCTATGTGGGATATGGTTACAGTTATTTTCAATATCTTTTGTCACCTAATTCTGTCATCTGTATTGTTTATAGATCTGTTTTTATAGTGTACAGAGGTGAATTTGGTAGAACCAGGTTGAAAAATAACCAGGAGGAAATTGTGCTAAGAAAAAGTATAGATGTGTTAGTCACTCAGTTGTGTCCGACTCTTTGTGACCCCATGGACTGCACCCTCCAGGCTCCTCTGTCTATGGGATGTTCCAGGCAAGAATACTGGAGTGTGGGTATCCCTTCTCCAGGAATCTTCCCGACCCAGGGATCGAACCAAGTCTCCTGTATTGCAGGCAGATTCTTTACTGTCTGAGCCACCAGAGAAGCCCTAAAGATTGGATGAGTTGAAGCTAAAATTCACGCCCTTTGGTCTTTATGGATTTCCTAGGGACCTACCACGAATACAACTATGAGCTTCTTAGAAGCCAGGGCAAAGAAGATTGTCAGGGGCCCACTGGCTTTTTAGGGAAAAATCATTAAAAATAGAAGACTCTTACTAACTTTGGGCAAGGTACAGGTTATGTTCTCATCTCTTTCTGTGCTTCAACTGAGAAGTATTGCTGTTGAGCTTTCATTTGTTATGATTGTTTAATATTTTATTTAAGAACATAAATAAAGGATATCTTTATTCCTTCCCATTTTGTAGCGATTGCCTATATTAAAGTTGAATTATTCTTTTTATTACTCTTTGATTTCTTTCTTTTACTCTTGTCTGAATTTGATTTAGTTGTTTCATGGAAATTAAAATAATTAACTGATAGAATGATGATTTATACCTTTTCTATTTTACACGTTTTCTGAGGGAATTTTAAAAACTTTTTAATATTTTTATTTGGAAATAATTTTTAAAATAGTTTATATTTGGAAATAATTTAAAAATTATAGAAGAGTCACAAAAATAATATAGTACAATGAACATTCCTTACCCTGATTATCTTAATATTTGCTTTTTCATTTGTTCTGAATAGTTAAGGGTGAGTTTGTGTATGTACATATGTATCATTAGCCCTTTACTCCTAAATACAGTGTGTATTTTCTAGTTAATGTCCACATCATCTTTAGTAAATTTAACATTGTTTCAGTATTTTTACCTAATGTGTTGCTTCAGTTTTGTCATTTGACACAGTAATGTGCTTTGTAGCATTTTCCCCTCCCTGGTACAGGATCCAGTCTAGGGTGAGGTATTTTATTTAGCTGTTTAACTGTGTCTTTAGTCTCTTTTAACTAGGAACATTTCTATAGTCTGTTTTTTATGACTTTGACATTCCCCCGATCCTCCCTTCAAAAAATAGCTTCTCATTTTGGTTTAATCTGAAGTTTCCTCATGATTAGGGTCAGGTTATTCATTCTATGCTGAAATACTGTATAAGTGATGATGTATTCTGTTCAGTGTGCCACCTCTGGATGGATGTTAATTATAATCACCCAGTTAAAGGGGTAGGCCCTTATATAGTTGCTGTATGATTATTTTCTTCCTCTTGTAACTAAAATGCAGTCTTTGAAGAGACTGTTCAACTACTTTGTTCTTCATACTCTTCGATTTAATATGCATGATGATGCCTTTCTGATTCAATGTTTAACTGTGCTGCTTGCAAAATAATCATTTAGTCAGTTCTCAACACTGCTGTAAGCATCAACCCATCCCTTTCCCCATTTGTTTTATTTACTTATTTTTATTTGTTTGGTTGTTTTATTTCTGTCATTATGGACTCATGAGTCATTACCTTTAAAAAAAAATGGTTCATAATTCATTATTTATTTTATAAGTACATTTGTCATGATGTGGCTAGTGTGCCTCTTCTGTCACTGTGACATACCCCCATCATTCTGTGAGCACTTTCTTAGTTTTTGGCATAACACAGTGTTCGAGATTCATCTCATATGTGCTCTGCTCCAGCCCTGGAATCAGGCCCATTCTCTGAGTTCTGTTCCCTCTAGTGAGGAGCAGAGACCAAGATTGGGACAGTAGACATGGTCTTCACTTCTTGGCCCTTTTTGGAGATGGAGATAGGAAATGCGCATCAAAACACATCCAGATTCCAGCATATGTATGCATATGCATATAGATTTCCGCACATATCTGTTCTAGAAATCATGAGTGCACACTACAATATTAGCCCGTCCCTGCAGGGTTCTCTCTTGCCTTCTGTCTTTACTCGCAACACTTTTACTCAAACCTGTAATAGGTCTAAAATAGTTACAGAGTTGCTTTGTCCATTCCACTGCAATAAATAACTCTACTAATGTGTTTAGGATTTATTTGTAATCCTGCACTTGTCCTACCCTACATTCTCTGTCTTGAGGTGTAAAGATAAATACTGTGCTCATAAGTTACTGAGATTAGTTCTGTCTGCCCGTCTCTTGGGCTTTCTGTCTTCCCTTCATTGTATTTGCTGTTCATTTGAATGGTGAGTAGGTTTGTTTGTTCTGGTTTGCTTTCACTTTTAGGTTTTTTCCTCCCTTTTATTTGTATTTATTTAATTTATTTGACTGATTATGCACAACATTAACATGCTTCCAAAAGTCAATACTGTACAGAAAGGTAAATTCAATGAAGGGTCACTTTGTTGAGCAGTGTTCTATCCCATCACTCACCCCTGGTCAGGAACTGTTAATTGTTCTCTGCTTTATCCTTTTTCTATTTCTTGCTATAAAAACAAGCATAAATTTTCTTATTTCTCCCCTTTCTTATAGAGTAAAAGGTAGCATCTATATGTGTACTTTTGCACTTAGTTTTCTTTTAAAATTTTTGTTTAGTAGTAATTCTTAGAAATCGCACCATGGAAGTTCATATAGAGATCTTCCTCAGAGTATATATATTATTAACAGGTTTTTTAAAAGAAAAGTTGACTTTAGATTGTGTTTTTTCCTTGTTCTATTCTTGCAGATGTTCTTTATATCCTTCAGATTGTTTCTTTTTAAGATTATATGTGTGTAGGATACATATACACAAGTCTGGTGTTGGCAAAATTTTATGTATTTATCAGATTCCTATCATTATTCATTCCTAACTAATTTCAGTAGCATTTGACTCAGCTAATGTATAAGAAATCTCAAATTAGTTTTCAGTAGCTGGCTTATTTTCTTTGGTTTATCCGTCCTTGGCTGTTTCTCTCTGGACTGTTTTCAAATTGCTATATTGTCAGGGACCCATCTTCCTGTTGTGGTATTCTACCATCTCTATGGAGTATTGAAGAATATGAATAGTAAGAATGGGAAGGGGAGGCAGTCAACATCCCTAGAAGGCCAGGCTCCAGAAGGTGTACTGCACTTCTGTACATGTATCATTGACTAGAACCTGGTCATATGCCCACACATGTAGCAAGAGATGTTGGAAAGTCAGGGCAAGCATGTGTCCAGCTAAATGAAGGGGAGATTGAATATTCTCTATTTAGCCATATTTCAAGATATTTTCAGCTTCTCTTTTTGTGTTTCTAAATTGGATAAGTCATCTCCCTAATACAACTGGTTCATTCTATATTTATTATATTTAGTGATAGTTTTACTTGTAAAACTGATGCTTGTTTCAGCTGATTTTTCTTTTTTTTTTTTTTGACTCCTGCCTCATCCTAGTATCTTTTTATTTTAATAATTGTTGAGCTGTAGCCTGCTTAGTAGTTTTCAGAGTGTCAAGTATTTTATTTTATGCTTTGTTATTTGGACTTTTTAGAGCTTATGCTCAGGTCATGCTGTTTCAGGGTGATATTCTGATGTGCAAGTACCTGTTTTATAAAGTTTTACTAAAATTTTTAGAGCTTATGCTCAAGTTATGCTATTTTAAGATGATATTTTGATGTGGCAATACCTGTTATAAAATTTTATAAAATTGTTACAAATTCTTTTGAAGGTAAAACAGCTGAGTAGCAGATAAATTGTTCTCGTGGATAGGAGTTGACAATTTATTCATAAAAATAACTGTCTCTTGAAAGTTTTATCTGTAGGGTTTAATTGAATCAGGAAAAATCTTCAGTTCTACTCATCCCATGTACTTGTGGATTATACCTTTGCTTAGTGCTCTATCTTCACACTTCTGAATGTCTAGTTCTTAGCAGTAGAGACATTCTTGGTTTTAGTTTAGGGGTAGGTGCAGTTTTTCATCAAATTATGCCCTGAATATTTAAACAAACTAGGAAATTTTACTTTAAGGCTGTTTTGATCATAGTTTAAGACAATCTGAGATTATATCATTATGCTTAAAAGAAAGTTCTAAAGAGCCAAAAGGTACCCTAATCTTTGTGAAACTTTCTTCCTCAAATACTGTCTGCCTCTCCTGCCCATCTTAAACAAAAAGAAACCTTAAGAATTAAAAAAAAAGTGATATCCAGATTAATTTTCTCCCTTCTTAATTGTCACTGAAGTGCAACACACGCACCGTTGTGCACTGTGGCACTCTGCTTTTTCAGAAGTCATTCAGTTGTAGTGCACGCTGACAGAGTTACTGCTGAGAGTGCAGTTGTGTTATGATATCCTTCTGTGGGTAAGGCTGCTGCTGCTGCTGCTAAGTCGCTTCAGTCGTGTCCGACTGTGTGTGACCCCATAGACGGCAGCCCACCAGGCTCCCCCATCCCTGGGATTCTCCAGGCAAGAACACTGGAGTGGGTTGCCATTTCCTTCTCCAGTGCATGAAGGTGAAAAGTGAAAGTGAAGTCGCTCAGTTGTGTCCGACTCCTAGCGACCCCATGGACTGCAGCCTACCAGGCCCCTCCGTCCATGGGATTTTCCAGACAAGAGTACTGGAGTGGGGTGCCATTGCCTTCTCCGGTAGGTAAGGCTGGATGGATTCAAATCAGCTTACTGTATTTGTCCTCATTTAGTACACAGTGCTCTTTAAAACTCAGAAATAAGTTTGGTACTGCTAAAAAGTTCACATGGCTTAAAAGCAGTTATTCCAATTTTTTTCCCCCTTTGAGAGCCAGCTCAATAAAGAATACCATAATATTGTCATTTCTTCTTAGCTTTTCATGAAAAAACTCTTCTTACCTCTTTTTTCTAATTGTGATTCAACAAGCCAATTTGTTAACCATAGCCTTGCATTATAATTATAAAAATTGGTCCATTGTTTTTGTAGAAATTGAATTCTCTCTCATAGATAAATGCGCCATGCGCCATGCATGTGTCACTGGCATATTTTTTCTTTAGCTGTAACACAGTGTTACATTTGAGGTTCTTATTTGTCATGCCCCTGGAGAATTGAAACAAAGGAATAGTATGTTAGTATGTTTAAGATTACTAGGATTGATGATTCCAAATCTTTAGGATGTTAGAATAGTCTTAAGAGCTTTTTTACTTTTTTTTTTTGTTTGTTTAAGTATTCTTCGGAGTAGATTTCAGAAGAAATGGAATCCACAAATAAGTTTAACACTGAAAAGATAAGGAATCTAGTTAATATGATACATCTAGTTTTTAAACCAGAATAAAAATGAACAAGATTTAAGTAAGCCTGGTAGTGCAGTCGAAAGGACTCAGTTACAATTTAGCTGGGTTGCTGAGTGGTAAGAGGGGTTTTGTTTTCCATGAAAAGTTGATGGCTGTCTGGTGTTTTTGTAGGTACTGTACACAGTACCGTGTGTGATGTGTACTTAGGTGCGTGTGAAGTTGCTAGACTATTTGGAATGATGTCAAGAGCTCAGAGTCCGTGTTGGTTGTATCTTACCTCTGACCCGTGCCCCAGTGTGTCCGTATTAACCACATGCATATGTTTTTTTATTTTAACTTTTAAATAGTAGGGTGTATCCTCAAATCCTCCTGCTCCCTATAATAAACCCTATATTAACTTTGTAAAACTTTGAAACAATTAACAGTAGGGAACAGCAGTTCTCATTGGATTCACTCTTTTAGATTAGTCTTTAGCATTAAAATGGCAAAACCTTGTCAAAACTTTTAAAATAATAGTGTTTACTAAGCCACCTTAATTCAACAAAGTAAACAAAATGTTCATGAGTGTATCTTTTGAATATAACTTGTATATTTATTCTGTATACTGTTAAGCTTCAAATGCTTTTCAAAGTTCTTTTTTTTATTGTGATAAAAACTACAACATGAGGTCTACCTCATAGGAAATTGTTAAGTGTGTAGTAACTGTTAAGTGTATGTTAATTGTAAGCACAGTATTGTACTGTGGTTCTCTAGAATTTTTTCATGTTGCCTGACTGAAACTTTATACCCATTGAATAGCAACTCCCCATTTTGGCCCCTGTCCAGCCCCTGGCAACCACCATTTCTATTTTTATTGAGTTTGACTAGAATTCTTACAAGTGGAATCATGCAGTATTAAGTCCTTCTGTGACTGGCTTATTTCATTTAGGGTAACATCCTGAAGGTTCATATTATAGCATATGATAGGATTTCCTGTTTTTTTTTTTTTTTTTTAATGGCTGAATAATGTTCTGTTGTGTGTGTAACATTTTCTTTATTCTCTGTTGATGGATAATTAGGTTATTTCTACCTTTTGCCCATTTTAAAAAATACTGCATTGAACATGGAAGTACAAATATCGAGATCCTGTTCTTAATTCTTTTGAATAAATACTTCAAAGTGGGATTGCAGGATCATATTTGTTGTTCAGTTGCTTAGTCGTGTCCGGCTCTTTGTGACCCCATGGACTGCAGCATGCCAGGCCTCCCTGTCTTTCACCATCTCCCAGAGTGTGCTCAAATTCATGTCCATTGAGTCGGTGATGCCCTCTAGCCATCTCATCCTCTGTCCGCTTCTCCTCTTGCCCTCAGTCTTTCCCAGAATCAGGGTCCTTTTAATGAGTCAGCTCTGCGCATCAGGTGGCCAAAGTATTGGAGCTTCAGCTTCAGTCCTTTCAATGACTATTCAGGGTTGGTTTCCTTTAGGCTTGACTGTTTTGATCTCCTTGCTGTCCAAGGGACTCACAAGAGTCTTCTCCAGCACCGCAGTTTGAAAGGATCAATTCTTCAGTGCTCAGTGTTCTTCTGTTCAAGTCTGTTGCCTGTTTTTCTTTTCCTTTTTTTTTTTTTTGCTATTGACTTATAGGAGTTCCCTGTATATTTTGGATAGTAATCTCTTATCAGACAAATGGTTTGAAGATTTTTCTTCTGTTCGGTAGGTTGCGTTTTCCACTCTTGATTGTTTTCTTTGCTGTGCCGCAGCGTTTCATGATGCAGTGCTAGCTGTTTGTGCTTGCTTTTGTTCCTTGTGCTTTTGTGCTTGTGCTTCATGGCAAGAAGTCATTGGTGTAACCACCGTTAAGTACCGCCCCCCCCCCCCCCCATGTTTTCTGGGAGTTTTAGCTTCAGGTCTTACCTTAAAGTTTTAAAAATATTTTTGTGTATGGTATAAGATGAAGGTCAAGTTTCATTGTTTTGCATGTGGATATCTAGTTTTTCCAGTACCGTTTGTTGGAGAGACTATCTCCACTGGTGAAGATAATTTGACCATATATATGTGGATTTATTCCTGGGTGTTACATTCTGTACACTTGGTCCATATATTTGTCTTTGCATCAGTACCCTACTCTTGATTACTGTAGCTTTGTAATGTTTTGAAATCAGGAAATGTGGGGCCTCTGGGTTTTTTGTTATTTCTCAAGACTGTTTGGCTATTCCGGGTCTTTAGAGAGTCCATGTAAGCTTTAAGTTTGGTCTGTTTCTATAGAAATTACCGCTAGGATTTTGACAGGCATTCCATTGAAGTTGTAGATCACTTTGAGTAGTGTGGCCATTTTAACTACTAAGTCGTCTAATCCATGAACAAAGGGTGTTTTTCCATTTCTTTGTGTCTTTTAATTTCAGCGTTTTGTAGTCCTCAGTGCACACAAATCTTTTGCCTCTTTGGTTAAATTTATTCCTGAGCATTGTATTCTTCTTGATGTTGTGAATGAAATTCCCTTCCATCTCCGCTTCTGATGTCCTCTGTTGGTGTGTATAGTGCAGCCTTGTATCATGTTGTTGTTCAGTCACCGAGTCGTGTCTGGCTCTGTGACTCCATGGACTGCAGCATGCCAGGCTCCTCTCTTTGTCCTCCACTATCTCCCAGAGTTTGCTCAAATACAACTTTATTGAATACATTTTTATTTGTTCTAATGGGTTTTTTTGTGTGTGAAATCTTTATGGTTTTCTATATACAAGATTATGTCATTTGTGAACAGAGAAAATGTTTTTTTTTAATTTGGATGCCTTTTATTTCTTTTTCTTGCCTAATGACTTTTGTTATATGTTCAGTATTGTGTTTAATCAGTGAGAGTGGACATCCTTACCTTATTACTGATCTCAGAGGAAAAGCTTTCATTTTTTTCACTGTTGAGTATGATGTTAGCTGTGGGCCTTTTAAAGTATGACCTCTGTTGAGATAATTTCCTTCAGTTTCTGTTGTTGAATGTTTTTCATTAAAGAGAGTTGGATTTTGTTTAGTGGTTTTTCTGCACCAATTGAGATTATTATGTGATATTTGTCCTTCACCATAAAGGTGGTGTATCACATTGATTGGTTTTCATGGTTGAACCAACCTTGCATCCCAGGAATAAATCCTATATATAGTTAGGATGTATGATCCTTTTAATGTGCTGTAGAATTTAATTTTCTAGTATTTTGTTGAGGATTTTTGCCTCTGTATTTATCAGGGATATTGTTGAATTTTGAGATGAATTAGAACAGTATATCCCAGTCTGCTTTTTATAATAGTATTTGTTAACAGAGTATGTTTATGTCAGTTATCCTTTTTATTGCAGTCCTCTGTTATGTGAGTAGATTGTGTGTGTGTGTGTGTGTGTGTGTACACTCCAATTTTCTGAACTCAGACTTGCACATCATCACATAATAGTTATTATAATTAGTACTATCAGTGATAATACTTGTATACTACATACTGTTTCAGGCACTCTAATATGTGTTTTACATACATTCATTTAATCCTCACAACAACCCTTTTGCAGTAGATACTGTTATGAATGCTGTTTTATAGATGAGAAAAATATTTAGTAACAAGTAGCAGTAGAACTTACTATTTACCTGGATTTTAACCCACACCATGTGGTTGCTGTCTCTCCTTTGTAACTGTTAGGTGTATTGCCACTTGCAGTTAACTAGAAGGGGGTCTGTTTAATATACATCTATATTTTGCTATTAATTAAAAAGATTTTATTGGAGTGTAGTTGACTTACAGCGTTGTGTTAGTTTCCGGTGTAGAGCAAAGTGAATCAGTTACACATATACATATACACACTCTGTTTTAGATTCTTTTCCCATGTAGGCCATTACAGAGTATCGAGTAGACTTCCTGGTGCTACACAGTGAGCTCTTACTTGTTTTATGTGTAGCGATGTGTATGTTTTATGTGTAGTAGTCCCAATCTCCAGGGTCTGTTTAATTTAGAGCATTGACTTCTGCTGTTTTGTTACTGGTGGAAGCGGATAACCTTTATATTATCCAAAATATTCTTACTTGAAATCAATGCTTTTTAAAAATAAGTGCTTCAGGTTTGAGGCACCTATTCTTTTAAAAAGTCTGTTATCTTCCTGGGCTTATGGCTGTGCTTTGGGTATTTGAGGTGAAATGAGGGATCTAACAACTAGCAGGCATGTAAATTATATAGACATTGAGAGAAAAATAGTAAGGAATAGAGGTTTAAAAATTTATGTTGAGTCTGCTCTGTGTGGTTGTGCCTCACAAGGCCTGATAAGTCATTGCATAAACTGCTTTAGTGTACTAACACTGCATTACTTTATGCTAATATATAAGAATCCTAATGTGTTTGTGTACACAGTACAAGTGAGACTTTCTGCTTGATGTAAGTTTCACAGTAGATTCCTCTTCACATTAAGATTTTCTAATAAAATTAGTATGTGAATTAGTTTAAACTCTGTCTTTTGAAAAATCAGTTCTTGAGCTTACACAGTTGTTTTTGTCACAGCATGGTTATTTTGAAGAAAATATTTATATAAAAAGATAACTTTGTATGATGCTCAATTCCAATAATGTTACTTCACTGAGGCTAGTAAGGGAAGATGGTTAATTTTTTATGTAGATTTTTGGCCAGCCTTGAAGTATGTTTCTTTTCTTGTACTCCTTTGTTTTTTATATGTAATACTGAAAATACAAAGATTATTAATTATACTCTTACAAACAAAAAATCTCTAATGAGATTATTTGAAGTTTAAAGGGCATAATTTAACATCATTTTGTAAATAATGGAGAAAATGTTATCAGTCTGTTTAATCAGTTTCCTTTTGAAAATGAAGATTTGTTCCTTTTAATACAGATTTAATTCTGTGGATTTGATTATGCAGGCTCATAGTTATTTATACTCAGTTTTTAAATTCAAAGTGTTAAAGCTGAAGGGTCTTTTTCGTAAAGTTTATTGCATATTGATTTGGCAGTAAACTAACTTGTAGTAGGGTGGGGTGATTTACATCTTTATCCTACCCAGTATGCATTTTTATACATTTTGCATGTATTTTAGTATGTAGTACTGAATTAGATTCCACTGTGTTATGTAATATTTGGTATACATACCATATTTACTTTTATATAAAACCTGAAAAAAAAAACCCTGAAAACTTTAATAATGACACTCATCTGGAAACACACCAGTTTCACCTAAATGAATAAGGACTTTTATCCCTTCTTGTAAGCTGGCTGATTTTCATTGTTGGAAGAATGTAGGGCATGAATCAGTAGTATGAGGAATAAAGAACAGGTTGAATTAACTGTATTGATTAGTAAGTTAATATGAGCCAAACAAGAGGTTTAAATTTCTTTTCTTGGTTGGTAATAGTTGCCCAGAACACTGATTGTTGATTTTGTGTCAAAATAGGACGGTGGCTCCATATCTGCCATTGGCGTGGTAGGAGCATAATGGTAATATAAATCAGAGATTGTGTATCTTGGCTTCCCAGTTGGTGCTAATGGTAAAGAATCCAATTTATATAAATTATTCTTTGTGATTTTTAGTTTTAAAATGTGACAGTCTTATAAGGATGCAGAGTAAGATGGAAATAGTTGATATTTTTCTCTTTCCTCTAGTCTCCTACAAAAGCCGTATATAATGCTAGACATTGGAATCATCCAGACTCGGAAGAACTACCTGCACCACCAGTAGTAAAACCTCAGAGTGTCACAGTAAGTGAACTGTACTCTTCAATTTCATGTTTGTATGAGGAATATTAAGCAGTTGCTATCTTCATTCATAATTTGAAAGTCTCTAGCTTTTCTGTTTAATAGTTTATTTTCAACTTCTTCACTAAAATTTAGTGATTTTAGTTTAATTTACTGGAAAAGTAAGGATTGTGGGCAGGACAACAGAAATTCTGGTGTTACTAGGTTATGAATGAAGGCCTTAAAAATACTGGACAATTTTTGATCCACATTTTATGGAATTTTTAAATGATGGAGAGCTATATCAGTATATCCTACACTGATCTTAAAGTGGCTTTGAGTGATTAATTTGTTTTTTAGAGCAGAACTTTTTTCTTGCATTATACTAATACCTTTCAATTCAAAACACATTTGAAAAAGATTTGTAGCAAATTATTTGCTCCAGAATAACTGGTAGGATCATGCATTAATACTTACAGACTAATAGTGACACCTCAGTCATATGGAGCTATCAAAGAATGAGTTCTTTATAGACAATAAAAAATAGGGATAGAGATCATCCTAAAATGTACAGTTCTCTGTCTTCTTGATATATTAAGCTCCTTTTAGTAGTATTAAACCATTATTGTGCATATTAGGTATTATTGTGCATGCTCTTATGGCTGATTTTTTTCTACCGTGAACTGTGGACTCCTATACTTTACAAGTTCTTTTGTCTATCTGTTGTCGTTTTCCTCTTCCTGTCTCTCCTGAGTTGTTTGTCAGTGCTATTTTTGTATGTCATTTTGGTTCTTTATTCCTTCTAATGATTCTGGACATGGATAACTAATTGTATGAAATGTTAGGTTGAAAAGACCAGAATAAGTTCCTGAGTGGTTCTTCTGTGAGTAAAACACATATAAGTCTTACCTGATAGTGCATGGAATTTTTGAAGTATCCCCAGAGGCCTCCCCCTACCTTTGAGGGCGAGAATTGGGGTTTTATTACTCTAAAGCTAAATTTACCAAGTAGATGAGATGTTACTATTTTTATATATTTATTTAGAACAACTAATTTAATACCTTTATTAATAGGTGAGGCTGTCTTCAAAGGAGCAAAATCAAAAAGATGATGGAGTTTTTAAGGCTCCTGCACCACCACCCAAAGTGATAAAAACTGTGACAATACCTACTCAGCCCTACCAAGATATAGTTACTGCACTGAAATGCAGAAAAGAAGACAAAGAAGTAAGCATCCATATACAGTTTTACTGCGTGTGGATAGAATTTTGTATGTAATTTAGCCTTTTAATGTCTTGAGCACATATCAGTAAACTGAAACTGAGTTTTGAACCACGAACTTACTTTGTCCTACTACTACCAATGTTTTTAAAAGACTTGTTGGTTGCCATCTAATAAACTTACTTTATACACTTTTAAATACAGCAGAGCAAGTTCATAGATTTAAATATGCTACTTCGTAGTTACAGAAGAGGTGGACTTATTTTTTCTTGGCAGTTGTATACTGTTGTTCAGCACGTGAAGCACTTCAATGATGTGGTGGAATTTGGTGAAAACCAAGAGTTCACTGATGACATTGAGTACTTGTTAAGTGGCTTAAAGAGCACACAGCCTCTAAACACACGTTGCCTTAGGTAAGATCTTATTTTTATATTTGAAAATTGTATGCATGCTCCTCATTAAAATTTTTTAGCTCAGTGGAGCCAAACATTTGCAATTTTTGTTATCATAGGTGTAGGTTATAGCCAGTGATGTTAAAATGTGATTGATTTCTTTTAAGGGACTTGATCCTACATGGACTAAAGAAAGTTGGATGGTACAGCATTTTAGCATAGCATAGGCTTCAGTTTCCAGATGTTTGAAAGTGTTATGCCAAAGAATCTTTTCTTTTTTAGCACCAGATTTTATATAAGCAAGTGATAAATGATTTAAGCATGTTTTGATTTGGATCATCTTTGGCATACTATAATGGTTTGAAAATCTTGGTTTGAGTGAATTATCCAGTCATTTGGAATATGTCCAATTATATATTTATACTTTTTATGGATCAGAAACATGGAAGATTCCTAAGATGTTTTTGCGTTTAATGGTAGCAGTAATACAAAGGATACACTGAAGACAGTCGTGTATTATGTGTTTTTTTAATATAGCGTACCTAATCACATACTGTGCATCAGTGAGTATTTAATAAATTTGGTTTGCCCATGTGATCTGCATGGGCAATGCTTTGACACACATAAACCCCCAACCCCCGAGCATTCCATTGTTTATTTAGGTATTATGCAAATTAAAACAAAACACACTAGCTATTTTCAGTCCCCTTCACCTAGTCTCTTTTCTTCCAGTGTTATTAGCTTGGCTACTAAATGTGCCATGCCCAGTTTTCGAATGCACCTGAGAGCACATGGAATGGTAGCAATGGTCTTTAAAACCTTGGATGATTCCCAGCATCATCAGGTATTTAAGTTTCTGGGGTTGAGAAGCATTATTTTAGAATTCTAGTTTATATTTACTAAATTTGTTTTTGTTGTTTAGTAGCTAAGCTGTGTCCCAACTCTTTGCAACCCCAAGGACTGTAGCCTGCCAGCCTTCTGTCCATAGGATTTCCCAGGCAAAAATACTGGATTGCCATTTCCTTCTCCAGGCGATCTTCCCCACGCAGGAATTGAACCTGTATCTCCTGCATTGGCTAGGCAGATTCTTCACCTCCACCAGTGAAGCCCCATATTTGCTAAATATTTAGAAAAACTTAATGCCAGGATTTTTTGCTTAATAAATCATTTCAGACTATTTGCTCAACATTTTTTCCTCCTTGTCAGTTTATACTGTTAACCATTGTCTGACATGACATACCTACCATACTGAATACTTAGTTCTGTAAGCATTGATTACCTTAAATCAGAAAGTACTTGGGGAAGAGGGGGGACAACTTTTACTACTTTGTGATATTAATAGCATGGATAAAAACTTTAGATATTAACATTTTAAATATTTTGCTTGGATGTTGAATCCCATTGTGAAGAGGAATCACATCTTCATCTTTATTATGACTTGACACTTTCTCTTAAAAAATAGAGCATATTTACATATAAAAGTTAGGTTTAACATTTTCAAAGTTAGAAAAAAATCATTACTAATCATAAGTGGTGGTAATTTGAAATGGCTTTATTATATTTTTATTCAGGAAAATTATATTCGAAGTCTAGATTAGGTAACAGAATCTAATACTGAGTCTTCTGAAACTGAAAGCAATACACTTAATAAGCCCAAATGAAGATAAGTCAGTTACCAAGTTGTAGCAGGTTCAAAACAATGAGGAAGAAGAGAAATAAGAATTAATGTGCTTTCTTACGAAGTTATGAGAGGACCAAAGCATTAATATATATTCTTAGCAGCAGTGGATCTCTAAAGCCTTATTTCCAAACATATTTTGCTCTGTAAGCAGTTAATTAGAAACCTAGTTTGAATTTTAGAGATTTAAAGTTTAAATTTTAGATAGTTAATTGTGTTTCTGTGCATTGAAATTCATGTAAGATCAAGTACACTTCAATTAGATATATAGAAAAAATGTTTAAGTACAGAATATCCCAAATGTTGGGAATATTCTAACATAGACCTCTTTGTTCTGTTAATGCTTATCTATATCACCTTCAGTACATGTAGAGTTTATAAGCTGAATGTGCTAACTACCTGATCTGAATGATTTTGAGAGCACATGATATTAATGATTTTTTAAAAAAACTACTTGGTTCAACCAGACCTGATAGGTTTATTTTAAAGAAATGAGTCTGATATGTTTCTTCGAGCATCCTGAGTTTATGTATTAACACAAACTCAGCTGTGTTTATTTTTTTTAAATACATTTACATTATTGATTTTAAATGGAAATTTGACTTCACTATATTATAAAGAGCAAAGAGTGAAGTATAAAGTAGGATTATATAGCTGAAAAAAAGGTCTTGTAAACTCTTCATTTAGCACAGAATGGCCAGAAAAAATATAATTCCACTTAAACACTTCTGAGACATTTGTATAGAGAAAGTCTGTAGAAAGGAAAATTTTAAGCTGTGGTACTTTATGTATTTATTGAAATCACATTTCCCTAGAATATTTTAAGAGGGAGATTTTCACTGAATAAACCATTTTCAAGGTTTCTAAATGTAAACAAATGTCAAAATAGTCTTTTGTTGCCTGAAATTGTCACTAATTGCTTACATTAACTTTTTTTCCCCTTTTTGGGTCTGTTGAAGAATCTGTCCCTTTGTACAGCTGCCCTCATGTACATTCTGAGTAGAGATCGTTTAAACATGGATCTTGATAGAGCTAGCCTAGATCTGATGATTCGACTCCTAGAACTGGAACAAGATGCTTCTTCAGCTAAGCTGCTGAATGAAAAAGACATGAACAAAATCAAAGAAAAAATTCGAAGGCTCTGTGAAACTGTACACAATAAGCACCTTGATCTAGAAAATATAACGGTGAGTTCCTTCCTTTGGTTGTAAAATGAAAATGTCAGTTTTTTTTAAATGTAGGAACTACATTTAGGCTACTAGGAACTTGAATTCTTAACACTATATGGGTTTTAGGAATAAAGATTTAAAGGATCTTAAGAAAGAGCCATATTCAGTGAGCATTCATTTATTTCAGAGTATCTCAGGATGTCTGATTAACTGCTGCAAGGGACCAAGACTCAAAAGGGGGATTCCTAGGCATGAACCCCTCCGTAGAGCAATGTCCCTCATACACAGGGTCATGGCCATGGCTATGCTTATGCTCAGTACAACTCCCCAAGTTTAAGATGATTATGTTGCTTTTGGTTGATTTTAGTTTTACTTTCCTCTGGCTTTTTTAAAAACTCGTAGAATCAAGAATATCCCCAAAGATTAGTAGGCCAGTGGAAGATAACTGGCCTTGTCATTTTGAAAAAATAAGATTATTTATTTATATATACTTGACTTTCAGACAGTTCCAACATTATATAATTATTGGTTTTTCTACTGTCCACTAAACTGAAGACTGCAATATTTGCTTTCAAAAATTACAGAATGCTTTGTGCTAGCCATATAATGACTTATGATTATTGCTCTTCTTAGTTAAGGTAGAGTAGGGAATAGATTCAGGTAGAGTGGGAGTTGAGGGGGAAAGCAAGTTAACATTAAAAGATAGGATACAAAATTGACATGTATTTAGTACTTTCACTTACTAAGATTAGAAAATAGCTATTATGCTCAAGTGTGGATAAACAATCATTCTACCTCACCAAACTATTTGTATCCTAATTTTAAAATACATTCATACTTTTAATGTTAACATTTTTAGAACATATACTGTTTTTTAATGCTATAAAGGAATGTTTGAGCCTATAATTTTTATTTGCTGCATAATTGAATAAATACAGCTTTTAAAAATTATTGTTACTATCATCATTATAATTTTCTCTCCCAACATTTAGATTCTTTCCAGGCATTTGCTCTTAAATAAAGATGATAAACTTGCGTGTTGAATTTTTTCCCATCATTTATTGAATTTACTAGGATGGGAAATACCAGTATAATAACTGTGCTGTGTTAAGTAGTTAACTCACATGATTAAAACGAGAACACACAGTTGCTAATATTAGGATGCGGTGTGCCCCCCGCCCCCCACCCTTCAGCTAATCTTGGGTATTGTGTTCGTTTTAAATTTTAACAATAGACATTGTTTTGTACAGTGACTGTCTCCTACACATTGTTTTATTCATTACTCAACCTGTTCCTTGACATATGTTGCTATTCCTGATGTACCATGGAAAGATATTTTTAAATATTAATTTTATAATATTAAAATATAATTCAAATAACAGAGCTCACAATTGCTGAATAGTATTCTGATTAGTGATTTGGTTGTGTTTTTAACTCTTTGACAACTATTCCAGTTTCAAATAAAATGTTTGAATTGTAGGCTATTTTAAAATAGTAGCATATTATATACTGAATATAGCCTAAAATACCAAACAGTCCTTTTTAATGCCTATAGAAACAAACAATAAAGTTGCTTTTTTGCATCAGATCTTACGAATGTTTGTTGTATTAATATCAAATTACTATGCCCTTTTCTTCTTAAGCAAAGAAAGCCTCATTAGTCTTCATTTTCACTGCTGTGACTCATGAGCTAACCCTGCCCAAACTGATCTTATTACATTACTCTTTCAAGGACTTAGAATGAGAATTGAGCAAAATTATATCTATTTTTGTGGTGTTGAATTCTAGATCTGTATTTGTCACCTTGGACATCAACCTTGTTCTTTTAAAGTACAGAATAAAATCTGTAAGGTATAAAATAAAATCTCTTCTAAATAAGTAATATTAAGATTTTTTGCTGATAAGATCTGTTTTTTTGCATTTCTAAATATCTGATTTATATTCAGTTCAAAATGGGCCCGCAAGACTTAGTGTAAACTTGCATCTTTCAAAGCAGTAAGCTTTGTGAAGATAACCAGGTCTTTTCAGCTTTGTTACATTAAAGCATTTCTTTGGTTATATTAAAGTTCCTTTATTGTCACAGGAACCAAGTTGCCCTTTTAAAAGAAATTGAATTAAAAAGTAAAATTAATAATTGAAGGCAAATGAAGGGATGGAAAAAAACCTAGCCTGGTTTATCAATATGGCTCTGAGTGTTCTTTGCTTCCTCCAGTAGTAGTCCTAAATCATTGTTTATATATAATTTTGTCATAGAGGCCAAAGTATCCAAGCTGCTAACTCTGTAGTATAAAGTTTGAAATTGGTGAATATGAAACCCTAAAAAAAAAAAAAACAAAGTAATTTTGTTCGGAATAGATAAGAAAATATATAGAACAGTAAGTAAAAGACAAGCTACTTTACATGAATATAAAGGGAAGAATATTTGACAGGGGACTTACACTAAAAGAATTACAGGTAACTGATAAATATGTGAAAATAAGCTCATTTGCTATAGTTAGAAAACATAAAGCAAAGCAGTAAGATACCAGTTTTTACCAACAGATAAAAATTTTGACACACCCACACCTTGTTTCTGGAGTATTTCTTCTTACAACCTTTGTGGTAAATTAATCCAGTGTATTGATCTACAGTTAAATATACCCTTTGATTCGCCCTTGAGCCTATATGACGGTACCAGTATACATTTTATCGAACTAGCAAGTGATAGACTAAATAATGGATTTTCTCTGAAAACAAGCCAATGGATAAAAACACTTCTTTAGCTTAAGACTGTTCTGATACCAGTTTTAAACTAGTTTTACTTTTTTTTTAGTTTTACTTTTAAAAAGCATTTACTATATTAAAAAAATACTGTGGGCTGGTAGCATGCAATTTCCTTTTTTAAAAAAGCAATCTCTAGAAGTATTGCCTCGGAATTACTACTTAGAGTCAATATTCATTAATGGTGCTTCTGATTTTCAGACTGGGCATTTAGCTATGGAGACTTTACTGTCCCTTACTTCTAAACGAGCAGGAGACTGGTTTAAAGAAGAACTACGGCTTTTGGGTGGTCTGGATCATATTGTAGATAAAGGTATGATATATTACACATACAACATTTTTTTATTTAAAACCTGAATATTCTGTTCATATATTTCAAAGAATAATTGCATCAGTTTGAAAAGATGTCTTCCTTTTAGTAGCATCTTCAAAATCTTTTAACTTTTAAAGAAAAGGCCATTAATAGTTTGATATTGGAAAGTTAATTATTATAAATTAGAGTCTCATACATTTCAGCATCTCACTGTATAAAACTTAGAATAAGTGTTCAGAGAGGTTCCAACACATTGATAGCATGTATACAGATGACTTTTAATGTTAGTAAAGGGGGTAAGTATTGAAGTGATGAGACATGTTTATCTATGTCCATTTCCTTTCTCCTAGTGAAAGAATGTGTGGATCATTTAAGTAAAGATGAGGATGAAGAGAAACTAGTAGCCTCATTATGGGGAGCAGAGAGATGTTTACGAGTTTTAGAAAGCGTAAGTATGGACAGCTATTTGAAGAAAATGATCTAATCTTAAATGTGCTCTGTGTGTGAGACTGTCATAATTTATATATCTCTAGAGTTTCACTTTTGTTAATCCAAATTCAGATTGTAATGCAGTCTGTCTGTTTTTTGACTTTTATGAATGACTTAGTTCAATGTAGATTAGAATTTATGCTGCCAGTGAATTTCAGGATGCATAGACTATGTTGACCAGATTGGATTAGCTGAGTACTTCATGAAACATCTATGGGAAAATAATCTAGTGTGAATGAAAAGTTCTTGGCACAGATGAAATTCACATTGTTCCTTTTTTCTTCTGGAGTGTCAAGTACATTAAATAAACATCTAATTTTTTAAAGTCTAAATGAATCTACTTAAGAACTTTAAAATATTAGTTTATTAAGTCAGTGACAGCACTTTTCTGACATTTAAAATGCTTGGTAGTTTATTACAATGAATGTATAGTACAGAATATATTAATGGTGAGGAAGCAGTTATAACAGTCGTGTTTTGATTTTGTAATAAAGCAGTAGCTCTGTTATTTTAAATTTAGAACATGTGGGTTGTTACTCCCTTTAGACGACAAGGACTAATTCTTCCTCATCTTTATGTCTTTTAGAGTGCTTTGTGTTGTGTGTGAACAAAATTTCAAAATTTTCCCTTTTAGGTAACAGTGCATAATCCAGAGAATCAAAGCTACTTGATTGCCTATAAAGATTCACAACTCATTGTTTCGTCAGCTAAGTAAGTTTTTCTGAAATGTCATGCTGTTTATTTAAAGCATTTGGATTGACTCTAAAGGAAGTGCCATTGTCAGCTTTCTCCATAAAGTACTTCTGTCTGTCAAGTTTTGTGAACAAAAAGCAGTGCAATAAGGTACAAAAGTTAGGAGTACAGATTCTGAAGCCAGAATGACTTGAGTTTGGATCTTGAGAACATCAGCCCTATAATAGCTCTGAACTTACAGGTTCTTAGAGAAGGGGGGTAATAATTGTGTCTACCTACCCAAGGTTGTTGCAGTAAAAGAATTAGTATATATGTTAATATATTTTAAGTTATATATGATACATATTTTAAATAATACTTTAATTCTAAAAAGATTTTAAAATATCATTTGTATATTGTATATAATATAGATTATGTACTATATATAAGGAGTTAATATACATACGTAAAGCCTAAAACAATGCTTGGCATATAGTAGTAAGCATTAGTCCTTATTTTTATTGTAAATGAATTTTACTAGCTGCTTTCTGCTGTTTGTTTATATCTGTTTTCCCAGATCTATATGTAGCTTCCTTCATTTCACACTCTGCCAGCTTTCTTGACACTGGGCTAATGATATCACCTCAGTGTGTATAAAGTTTCCAAGTATGTCTCCAGTCTTGGTACTAGCTTATTAACAGCAGCTTCTTACTAATAAGTCTGTTTAGTTGTTGCTATCTCTGCCCTGGTACTCTGGCCTCTAGCCTGTCTAATGTTACACCACAGTGGGTTAACCTTCCTCAGATTTTTGTTATGTAAAAATAATCCCAAACTCCCAAATCTGTGTGATTTCTTATCTTTGGATGTATGTCTAAAGTCCTTAGTATCAAAGGCCCACTACAGCCCGACTCAAGTTTATCTGTTTTTTAACTTCTTGTTTTGGAGAATTTCAAACAGAGATAAGAGTAGACAATAATATGATAAGCCCCATTGTACATGCAGCTTGAATGTGATCATCAAACATTGGCCAGTCATGTTACCATGTATATATAACCTTATCCATTCCACCCTCTATGTTATTTTGGAGCAGATTACAGATTTCATATAGTTTCATCCATAAATACTTGAGTATATAATCTGTAAAAGAAGACTCTTTTAAAAATATAACCATAATAGCATTTTCATCTCTTAAAAATTAGTAATTGCTTAATATTATAAGTCCAGTCAGTATTCAGTTTTCCCATAATCCCAAATTTCTAATAGTCTCTAGTTCCCAGTATTCTTATTTTTAGTCCGTAGGTTTTCCCTCCATCCTGTATTTGTGAATTCTGTGTCATACTTAATATCCTTAAGGTATGTGTTCTAGTTGTTCTGTTACTGTTTTACTGTCTCACCAAAGAGTATTTGTGCAAGTTAAATTTGTATCTTATTTTTAAGATGTCTCCTATATACTTAATGACTCCTGACACATGCCTTCTAAAACAACGTTAGGAACCTTTGTAGTTAGGAACTTGTGTCAGTAGACATTAGAATTGGATGTTTGTAGAAGACCACTCCTCAGACTTTCTGAAGCTTTCAGTAGAACGCAGATAAATGCAAGGATAGTATATTGAATAATTAAACAATTACTGTCTCTTCTCACCTCCCAACAGATTTATTTCAGTGCTACTTAGGCAGTTAACAGTAACAGCATGGTAATCTTGGCGAACATCCCCAAACATCTGAACACATTGTTTTAAGTTAGACATGAATACCTTCCTAATTAGAGAGTGTTTTTTAAGAAGCAGCTAGAGGGGAATTAGACATAGTAGTTTTAAGGGTTTTGCATGGTATATAATACATGAAGAATCAACTCACAGTTCGTGGATTTCATCATTATCTCGTAGATATTAAGTTAATGGACTCAGTGATTTAAACAGAGTCTCAGAAATACTAGAACCACTTAAAGATTACATTTCCTTGTTACTTTGGGTAGTATCTTGTGAATCCTTAGATGTAGCTGATACCCTTGCATGACTGCCAGGAGACAAACATGTCAGTTAAATGACCTCATGTTTTTAAAAATGTTCTAATGTTTATGAAGTATTTAGTATCTGTTTATACAAGGTTATTATGCAATATTAATATAAGTAATATTCTCTGCCTGCTGAGAGTTTACATTCTAAAGGACAAACATCTAAATGAAATTCAGAAGTGTTCAGTGTTGGCTTTTAATGGGTTTTACCTTGGGTGAGGTGGGGTAGTAGGTTTGTTATGTTGGAGAGATTGTGAAAATTGGGGACAGCTGTTGGTAGTATAAACTTTTGCATCGTTTATAATTTTCACTTTGCTTAGAAAAATTTATATTATCATTTTCCCAAAATAAAATTTAGCACCTAGTTTGATATCAGACATGTTTGATACATGATTAAAGAGTTCACATAACATCTGGAGTAGAAAAAGATTAATTTGGCAGCCTTTATGACAGATTTAAAGCATTAAGGAAAAAAAATAAATAAATAAAGCATTAAGGTCCAAGTCAGTAGTTCTTAATATAACTATTTTTGTTGAGCATAATAGTCTGTATTTTGTCTTCTCTTAAGGGCATTACAACATTGTGAAGAGCTGATTAAGCAGTATAACCGTGCTGAGAACAGTATATGCTTACCTGACAGTAAGCCTCTGCCTCAGCAGAATGTAACTAACCACGTGGGCAAAGCAGTGGAGGACTGCATGAGGGCCATCATTGGGGTGCTGCTCAACTTAACTAATGATAATGGTAAGTCATATTTCCTGCATATCTTCTCATTGATAGATTATACAATATTACATGTAAAAATAAGTTAATTCCCTTGTTTCTTCTCTCAATGTAATGGTTTTTAAATTGCTGTCATGTAACTCACTTATTCATGTATAGATTTAACTGCTTTTAAGAGCTGTTATTTTTAGAACCTGCTTTGTGGCTTAGAAATATTACAGTCAACAATATATTTTAATAAAGAAATAACTATTTTTTAAGCTATATGTTTTTAACCTTTAATATCTGTGTTAATAGTTTGCCATAATTTCATCCTTTCCCCATTCCCCACTTCAGAATGGGGCAGCACCAAAACAGGAGAGCAGGATGGCTTGATTGGCACAGCCATGAATTGTGTGCTTCAGGTTCCAAAGTACCTACCTCAGGAGCAGAGATTTGATATTCGAGTGCTGGTGAGTTTGAGGGACTTGTTTCATAAATGCGTACTTGATCTAGTAAGATGATGCAAACAACATCTTTGTTTGCGAAGATCATCATTTTATATACTGGTTTTTAACCATGTAGATGGTAGAGCACTGGCTAGCTTTCTGGCTGCCTGTGAGAGACGTATATTGTGTTCATTTGCTTTTAATCCTCACCTGTGGTAACATGCATGTTTTCATTTTTGTAGGGTTTAGGTCTACTGATAAATCTAGTGGAATATAGTGCTCGAAATCGGCACTGTCTTGTCAACATGGAAACATCATGTTCTTTTGATTCTTCCTTCTGTAGTGGAGAAGGAGATGATAGTTTAAGGATAGCTGGACAAGTTCATGCAGTTCAGGCTTTAGTGCAGGTAAGCAACAACTTAAAACCATAACCCTTTGTTTGTTGCATCTGTCCAAATTCTTGATCACTTGCATCTTCTCTCTCCCTTCAGCCTCCTCTCTCTGTCTCTGATATTTTTACCAGTTGAGTGAGAGGTTAGAATGTGTACCATTACTTCATTTACTCTGCTGTTTTCAGCTATGACAGTCACTCATTAGATACTGTTAGCAAAAAGCAGAAATAAGGCCCATTTGTTTATGAATCAAAGATAGATTATTAACAACAAATTAGGAATTAACTTCTAGCCCATCTGGCTCAAGTCTTCGAGCATTTACTGGTCTGATCTGTGCCCAGGACTGTGTGCATTTGAATACTGGGACATACTTTTCAAAGTATGTATGTCTTTGGAGTAATTTCCTAACTTAGAAATTGTTAGAATATGTACTAATATGTTAAAACTGATGTCCCCAACTCACCCCACCCCAAACACTCCCTTTCCTCTCATTTATACTTCCTCCCACAACTATATGTGAGGTTTTGGGGTTTTTTTTTGACAATGCTGGCATTACAGTTTTTATCTTTTCGCAAGCTACTTTTGTCATTTCCTTAAGTGACAGTAATAATGAACCATCCTTTTCATTTTTTTCTGAGGTCTTTGCTAACCTTTAATCCTTTTGGTCTTTTTGAAACTAGAAGTGCTTGAACTGTGTTTTCAGGAAATAATCTGCAACTAGATGCCTGTCATTCTCTTTTCAAACATTTTGATCTCAAGACTTCTTTATACTCTTAACAGTTATGGGGACTCCAAAGAGCTTTGTTTACGTGTGTTTTATCTGTTGGTATTTACTAAATTAGAAGTCAAAACTGAAAAAACTATAAAATATAGGCACACATTCTATTAGCCATTGAAACAGTAGCATAATTACATAGCGTGTAGATTCAGGAAAACTCCACCATACAGTCATGAAAGAATGAAAGAAGTCAGTTGACCTTTTAATATTCTTATGAATGCAGTTTTGACGTCACGTACTCCCTGAAAGGATCTTGGGTTCCTCTTGAACCTAATTTTAAGAAATACTGCTTTATATACAAGTTACATTTTACTTTCTTAAGGGTATTAAAGGTTACATACCATTCTTCTGTATATTTCAGCAAGTTTTTGAGATCTACTTGGCATTTAGTTTTCTGGTAGCTGTCATCAGTAATTTAGGGTTTCTCCAGATCATATTAGCAAATATATGAAATGCTTTCTGTACATTCAACATTGTGCCAGCACAGGGAAATAAGTGAAGGCAAGAGTTTTTTTAGTATGTTCCCTTTTTAGACTTTTTTGGTGTATACTTCCATTGACAATTGTACTTGCATTTTTTTTTTTATTGAAGTGTAGTTGATTTACAGTGTTAATTTCTGCTGCACAGCAAAGTGACTCAGTTACATATGCATTCTTTTTCATATTCTTTTCCCTTATGGCTTATCCCATCAGTCAATATAGTTCCCTGTGCTATGGAGTAGGACCTTGTGTCCATCCATTCTGATGTAGTAGTTGACATCTGTTAACCCCAAACTCCTAGTCCTCCCCTCTCCCGTCCCCCTCCCTGTGGGCAGCTAGTCTGTTGTATCCGCGAGTCTGTTTATGCTTTGTAGGTAGGTTCATCTGTGTCATGTTTTAGATTTCACATATAAATGACATCTTATGGTGTTTGTCTTTCTCTTTGTGACTGACTTCATTTAGTGCGATAATCTCTGGTTGTAAAAAAAAAAATACGGAACACTTCATGAATTTGGTTTCATCTTTGCGCAGGGACCATGCTAATATTCTCTATTATATGTGTTGCTGAAGCAAGCACTATACTTTTATTGTTAATATAGCAGTTGAGATTTAGTTCTCAGTCTTTCTCTGAGAACTTGTTTTCTACTTTCTTTGGTTTTTCTTTCTTTAAATTTCTTTTAAAGAAGCCATTTTTTCCCCCCAATATTATGAAACTTTATTCAGTGTCCTCTCTTCCTTCCAGTTAATTTATCCAGGCTGCTTGGATTTAAAGAATTTTTAACTGTTTTAACTTTTAATTTGTATTTTTTTGCTTGAACTTCCTGCCTGTTATTATCCAAATTAAAGGAAAGTGTTGAGATTTTCATTCTTAAAAATAGAATGCATACATCATTGGTAGATAATTTACTTAATTGAATCCCAGCAGCATTTATAGTTTTATTTTTGTCTTTCAGTTGGATGTAGAGCTAGGGCTTTTATGATACTTAGCCTTTTTACCAGACAGTATGCTTCTTAGGGGTAGTGATGTTTAAAAGCAAATAGAGCCTTATATTTGGGTACATTGATGTTGGTAGGTGATCCCTTTTTAATGATCTTCAAAAATGTTTATCAGCTGTTCCTTGAGCGAGAGCGAGCAGCACAGTTGGCAGAAAGTAAAACAGATGAACTGATCAAAGATGCTCCCACCACTCAGCATGACAAGAGTGGGGAGTGGCAGGAGACGAGTGGGGAGATACAGTGGGTGTCAACTGAGAAGGCTGATGGTGCAGAAGAGAAAAATAAGAAGGAGGAGGACGATGAAGAACTTGACCTCAATAAAGGTATATTTAATTTGACTGGTTTATTTTTTAAAAGATGTGTTTTTTTTCCCCCTGTGAAACTTTTTTTTAATTCATGTTGTCATAATCTTGCTATTTTATGGCCTCTCTAGTTCAGTGCACACAAGCTTTGCTCTTTCATAGCAGTTCTACTCCTAGCAGTGAGAATGGTATATGTGCATTGTTGGAAAGATCTGCTTTTCCTCCCTGGGCCTTTCTTTACTCATCTGTAAAGAGAAGCAGCCAAATAATATGATACCTAAGGGTTTTTACAGTTTTGATATTTTGCCCACATTTTAAATTGGGTTGTCTTTTGTTGTTATTGAGTAAGAATTTTTAGAGCCTCGATTCTTAACAAGTACCTGGTTTGGAGATAAATTCTATGAGTTGTCTTCTTGATGGTGAAGCTTTAAATTTGATAAAGCCTAACTTACGTATTTTTTATATTGTCTTTTGTGGTCCTAGTGTTGTATCTAAGAAACCATGTCCTAACCCAAGGTCACAAATATTTAGTCCTGTGTTTTCTTCTAAGGGTTTTATGGTTTTAGCTTTTATATTAAGGTCCCTCTACCATTTGTGAATTGTCTTTTTTTTTTTAATTTGGTTAATTTGTGTGGGTATTACATCTTCCTAGCACCATTATCAGTGTTTAGCAGTTTTGAAGGAAAGATGGCACAGTTGCTGGTTCCCTAGGTGCCTTTGTTTGTTGTGGTTTTTGGTTTCTATATATGCACATGCACACTATTAGTCTTCTGTTTAATACTTCCAGCCCTTCAGCATGCTGGCAAGCACATGGAGGATTGCATTGTGGCCTCATACACAGCACTGCTTCTTGGGTGTCTCTGCCAGGAGAGTCCAGTAAGTAAGAGTTCTGTGTTTGTTGTTTTATGTTATCGTAAAAGAATTTCATTGCAGCCACTTCACATCGTTACTTAATTATCTTGTTACTTTATTTTTCCTTCCTGTTAAAAACTTTTAAATATTTGGTGAACTTTAGAAAGGTACATTTCAAAGTAAGAGTATATTGGTTTTGATGAGAAAGTTTCAGATTGATAGATAGAGGAATCAATTCACATGTCTTTGGTTGAAGCAAAAGAGCATCATGTAAGACCTGTGCTCAGCTGGCTTAAGGTGGAAAAGTTTAGCCTCAGTGATATCAAGGACTTGTAATTTCTACTTTTAAACTCTGCTGTCCTCTGTGTGTTGTCTCTTGCTAGCTTTCTTCATGGACCTGTGCTGACTATGTGTCTCACCTAGTTAAATAATGCCCAGCAGAAGAATGTGGCCTCTTTGTTTCTCTTTGTTAAAAGAGCAATGGTTTCTTTTTCTTTTCCCTAGGACTTTTCCACACCCAATGCAAAAAGTAGACTTCCTTTACCTTGGCCAACATTGGCTCACATGCTTTTGTTTGATCTACTCATTGGCCGGGAAAATGGAATTACTGTGTGAGATTTAGATCATGATTTAACTATGAAAAATCATGGCTATCCCTGGTGGCTCAGAGGGTAAAGCGTCTGCCTGCAATGCAGGAGACCGGGGTTCGATCCCTGGGTTGGGAAGATCCCCTGGAGAAGGAAATGGCAACCCACTCCAGTATCCTTGCCTGGAGAATCCCATGGACAGAGGAGCCTGGTGGGCTACAGTCCATGGGGTCGCAAAGAGTCGGACACGACTGAGCAACTTCACCTTCACCTGAGATACTATGGGTGAAGCCTTTAATATGAGGTGGGTTTTTTTCCCTTACAAACAAGGGTGTATGGGTTGCAAGAAAGAATGGAGATCTGTTGTATAGTGGGATGGCTAGTTTCTCTTTTCTTAAGACTAGAGGGCTAGAAGAAAAGAACATAATCATGATATGAAGGGCTTCTACCAACCCACCCACATTTCCTCATTTTTGCCATCGAGTTTTCTGCCTTGTCCTTTTTGTTCTTCCTGTGTACCTTATTTGTCTTAAGTCCAGTGTGTTTTTCTGGATCTTTCTTGTTCATTTATTCCATATTGTAGAAAGGCTCTGAGCTAAGTGCACACTGGCCCACTTCGTTGTTGGCCCTTACTGGCACAGCTGCTTTCAGGATCAAGACCAGAGTTCTTACCATGGTGCTACAGGCCCTGCAAATTTTATTTCCTTTCCTGGACTCTCTTCAAGCTCAGCCCTTGTCCTTATTTCCTTAAAATTCAGAGATTTTAAGGGCAAATGGGAAAGCACATACCAAGCAAAAAGGAGGAGGAAAGCACACCCCCCCCAACCCCAAATAAAGAGTGGGTATGCTTGCTATTTAAATATTTTTACATATTTTGCATACACCCTGGTTTCAGTTATGTTCTTAAATAATGAATCTTAAAATTGAGTTTTTTTCAGATGTGAATTATTTCTCGTGTCTAAAGAGAGGTTAGGTTGTAGACAATATTGTTAATTCATAGAGCCCAGGATGTCTTTCTTACCTTAGGGATCATTATGATTAACCCTAAAAAGCTAGCTGATTCCACAAAATCTAAAAGTAATTGGTTTGCCCAGTGTTTAAGTGGAGCAAAGACAAGAAAGCAGGTGGTTATATGCAGTAAGGGCTATTTTAAGGTAAAGTGCAGCATGCTTAGGAAGCCCAGGAGACTCTGGTGTTATTTTCCATTACCCAGTATATATCTGGTGCATTTTAATGGTCAGTCTTCTCTGTGGTCTTTCTGTTCTTGCTGCTTTCGACTCTCCATTCCTGAAATCCTGCATACCACCACCATAGCTAACTTCCTTAAGAGCACATCTGATCATGTTAACTCTCTTCAGTCTCACTCTCGCCAGTCTTTCTTGACTATCATTTAGGAAATGATAGCTTTGTTTACTGCTATAAGACTCCAAACTTAAATGCTTCTCCAGTATTTTATTTTATTGAAGTATAGTTGATCCAGTATTAAAATCTGTCATACCCCTTGGTTATGTTTGTAAATTTCTGATATAGGCCATGCCGTTTCACACCTTTTCTTACCTCCTGTACACTACCATTTATTGCACACTGTTTTAAAATAAACGCTCTGACTCTCCTTCCCATGCCTTGGCTACTTATTGTGTTGTACTCAGTAATTTGTTGATAGAAAAGGATTTGATTTGGGTTGTTGAGAAGCTTTCACTTGAAACCTAGGATCTAATTATTTATTCTGAATGAGAGGAGTACACTTTTCTATTGAGCCATCTTCACAGTCAACATCCTATTCTTCCCACCACTGTGCGGTCATGTCCCTTTCCTTGCGGTTGGTTAAAAATGTTTTTAAATCCAGCATTCCTTCACCTCTGCAGTTAGTTACCATAGCTGTTGCCCTTGCGATATATTCTTCAATATATTCTCAGTGTATTTTTAAAATACAAGTATTAAAGATTGTAAAATATCTCAGGATTTTAGCTGCAGGGTTTTACTGAGTAGCTGTAAAAGTGGGAGAGAGGGGATTGGTTGCAAATTTCCTAAGAGGGTAATATGTACTCTTCCACGTCTTCATCAACAAATATGAAATCAAAAGCATCCCTCTTCCCATCTTTTTTTTTCTTCTTGTATGTGCTTTTTATTATAGGTGAGCCTCCTAAGAAGAGCTTTTTCCTTTTATTCTTTATGAATCTTTAAAGCATTTTAAATACATAATGAAATAAAACATTTTAAGCAGGCCATGTATTTTTCTTACAATAAACTGCTTTATATACAGTTTGGCTGCTTCTTGCTAATAGGGGAGGGAAACATCCTAATCTTCTGTCCTAACATTGCCTACATTTTTTTTTCCATAGATGATACTAGATTTCCTTTGGAAAGATACAGTTAATTCCTAGCCTACTTGAAGAATTTTCCTTGATCTTTTTCTTCATATTCCTAATCAGCTTTTTGCATACATTCTCAGTCTGCATTTCCTTGCTCTTCTTATCCCTGCCTGTCCTGGCCCCCCCCCCCCCCAACTCCCACCCCCAACAGTGCATTGTTATTTCAGGTATTTTTCTGTGCATTTACAAAGGTAAATATGCACATAAATGTTTCTTTGTAGTCTTTGGCAGCTTTATCTTTTTCCTTTCTTTCTGAGGATGGGATAGGGTGGGGTAGGGAATGGACTCACAGGCTTACAAAAGTTAGAGTGTGGAAAAGGAAATTGCATATTAACCAAGGAGTTTAAGGACCTTGTAGAAGTTTGAAATAGGATGTGTGCCAAAACCAACTACACAGAACAAGGTTCACACTCATGTTCCTGCCACCTGACCAGTGTTCCTTTGATTTGTTTCCTTAGATCAATGTGACCACTGTGCGGGAGTATCTGCCAGAAGGGGACTTTTCAATAATGACAGAGATGCTCAAAAAATTCCTGAGCTTCATGAATCTTACCGTAAGTAACTTCTATTGCAGCTTCTGTGGTTTTACATATGATACATTAATGACAGTAGAAATACAGGACTTCTCTGGCAGTCCAGTGGTTAAGACGGCACCTTCATTGTAGGGTGTGCAAGTTCAATCCCTGGTCAGGGAACTAAGATCCCACATGATTTGCAACCAAAAAACCAAAACCTAAACAATACTGTAATTAAAAAAAAAAAAATCAATACTTTTTAAGAAATGATGGTAGAAATACAAGTATTATGGCCATCATGAATAGAAGCAAAAAAATGATTTTCTTTTAATAATTGTGGTTTCTTTAAGGTAACTGAATTATTAGGGCCAAATATACTGATAGTGTATTATGAAAGCCATAGTTTGCTCTCACCTTGTTTTGATTCATAATGTTTGGTTTACTAAAGCTAAATAGTTTAAGCTCTGATTCAGTGCTTTGGAAAATTAACTGTGGCTTCCTCTCCACTCCCACCCCACTCGCCCCCACCTCCACCCCTCCCCTTTGCAGTGTGCTGTTGGAACCACGGGCCAGAAGTCCATCTCTAGAGTGATTGAGTACTTGGAACACTGCTAGCTGCTTGACCTTTGCTTCAGGTGCTCGGTAATGCTGGAGCTATACTTAGACAAAGAAAAGTCACGGAAGAAGTCCTTGAAGATAAACCAAGAACATTCATCAGTATCATTCATATTTGGATTTTTAAGGCCACCTGATTTCTTCTTCGTCATGCATTCTGCATTTGCTAAATGACAGTTACTACATCAATCTGCAACTATCAAAAATGAGGGAAAAGGTTCAGGCTGTTAACAGTTCCACGCAGTATTTAAACACACTTTGGCAGAATTGATACTCTCCCTTGTTCTCTTGCTTTATTCTGGGCAAGTTTAAGGGGAAAACTTGTGCTGCTGTTAGTGCAACTGCTGTGTATGTTGAGCCACTGTTGTCATGCCAGCCAGGTGCAAAGGCAGCTTAGCTACTGAGGTATTGAATGTTCTGAGGACATTCTAGACAACAGCTTAGTTCCTTTTTCAGGCTCATTTGCTTTTGCTTTTTTGTTGAATGATTCCAATCGTAAATAAAGCTTTTAATAATTTTGTGAATTTTTTTTGTTGTTGTTCCCTGAACTACTGTCTATATTTAAAATTAGATGGAATCCAAAGACACAAGGGATTAGTATATTTTTTTATTCTTGATTTGGTTTGGGTTGTTGAAGTATTTTTCACCTTTGAGACCATGACCATACTCATTATCATACCATAGTAAGTCATAGCTATAGATGCAAGAAAACAAATAACAGTTTGAGGGAATATAAGATGATGTGCCCTGTTAAAGGATGAAGCAACATAGACAAACCCAGGGTAGTTTACCCTTAAAGTTAGGGGAGACTCTTGAAACATGATTAAGTTTTGAGGGAGAACTCTCTAGATATATTTTCTAATGTTCAATACAGTAAATATAAGGAAGCTAAAACACCAATGTGGAATTCACATTCCCAGATACCATGTATATTCTTCTATAGGAGTGACAGGATCAAATGCATAAACGCAAAGCCTTAAATTGTTGGTTTAGAGAAGACCCTTTTCTTCATCCAGATTCTTAGTTCATAGAACAGTGTGTGGTTTGGAGCACACAGTAACATATTTTATATATTTAATTTTACAACATTGCAAATTTTTATTGTATTAATTATTGTTCAGACCACTGGTTATACATTTTTTCTTTTACTGATTGGGCCTGAATACAGGCTTTCCAGAGATTTTCATTTAATACTTTAAAATACCTTTCAGGTAGTTATATCATGTTTCTTCATTGGATTTGTAAAACTTGAAGCCATAAAAATATTAGTTTGGTGTGTATTGGGGAAAATAGCTAAAAGTCTAATTTTTACCCACTTAGACTTGGTTATTTCCTTGTATAAAGTGACAAATCGGGGCTCTTGGATCAGTGCCAGCTGTAATGTTTTTAATGCAGTGGCTGCCTTTTATTGTCTTCCTATTTTTGATAATGCAGATTGTTGGGAAATCTATAAGGAAGTAACTGATTTCAGTCAAATTGTTTTCTTCTTCCTCCTCCCCCCGAGCCCCCCACCCGTCACCTTTTAAGAGCATAGTATGCCAGTGTAACTTGAGAAAAGATTGAGGTTGTATTTGCCCTGAGTATACAAGCTAGCTTAGCAAACTATTTTAAATGCTTATTGGTAAATGATATCCATAAAATTGAATTAGTTAAATTATTTTAAAATACATTGATATTTATTAATCATTGGATTTAGGAAAAGGAGGAGATTTTTAGTAAAACTGACTTGTGGCTGAATGGTAAGGGATATTATAAGACATTTGGATAAGAACAATCAGGGCGAACTACATTTTTCTGTTACACTGGTAATCATTTGAGAATTGATTTACCTCAGTGTTTAACAGTTTTTTGTTTTGTTTTGTTTTTTAAATAATAACTAATTGTCAAGCACTGATAGAGATGCAGATTTTGGTGGGGAGTGGTGGGGGAGAAATCACCTCACCAAACGCAGTGCATTTGTGTGTTTTTAACCCTCAGAGAACTCTGCATTTTAGGGTACTTGAGGCTGACTTGCAAATTAACTAAAGTTTTAAAGTAACCTTTTTTTCCATTGTAAATATTTCTGTAAATACTACCAATTGGAAACTAGAAGGTAGAGTACTTTTCTGAATCCAATCCTATTTTTATTTTATACAGTATTTCTCAGCTGTGATCTTTGGAGCAAAAGCCAACGGCAGGAAAAAAATAGTTTGTACCAGTTTCATGAAGTATGTCTTTGGGTTTTTGTAAATAATTTTAACTCAAATAAAATTGCTACTTTCAATACACATGTTGTCTTTAACATAAATCTATTGAACTTTTTTGGAGGAGGAAGACTCGCAAACGATACAGCTGACTAATGGGAAACACAGTGTGTCACTCCAGTGAATTTCACACTTTGAAAATGCACATAAAAATTTAGCCAGTTTTTGTTAAACACTATGTATATCCCTGTGTTTTTAATAATACTCATCTAAATGTAGTGTCAGCTTGGCAGCTCACGAACGGGGGATGGTGGTTTTCTGGTTGAGTACTTGTGCCCTTGTTATGTTTATTAAGCTGCTTTAGTCCTTCTGCACCTCTGAATATGACCTTTGCATTTGAGTTCTGAGAACTGCTTCTTAGTTTTTCAGTTTCTTCAGTTGTCAGCCTTTGAGTTTCCTGTATTTATTCAAGTGGGTTCCTCAACCTCTACTGAATGCTTTTAACTATAAACCTGGATGAAACGATCTGTCCTGGGAGCTTCTGTCTGCTTTTCCCTCTCATACACATAGAGGCAAGTATATAACCGTGTTTTAAGAGTGCAGGCTAAGGAGATAAATCTTAAATCACATGCATAAATTTTGAATATTACTGCTGATGTTTATGGACTTTGAGCAAATTCCTGAACTTTTTTTCTGTTTATTCAACAAGAAATAGGGGATACTACTGGGTTGGCCAAAAAGTTTGTTCCGGTTTTTATGGGTTTTTTGCCAACCCAGTACTTAACCTCAGTGCCATGAAGATCAAGATGGTACACGTAGAGTATTCGCAGTGTTTCAGACAGGGCTTGGTAAATTGTAGCTTTTATCAAACAATTTTCACTCCATCAGGAAATTAAAATACAAAGAACAGAGGAAAATAGTGTGATAATTTTAAACACTGGAGATAATACCTTGTCATATCACTGAGGGCATTGGGTTTGAATTACCTTAACAGCAAATCTCTAATTAATATCTTGGTAGTAACTAATAATGCAGGGGGAAAACAAGTGATCATTAAAAAGTTGCAAACAAGTTTTTATATACTAGAAAGGACTAGAAGAGGTTTGCACAGTTCACTGTCGGTTAATGATCTCATACAGGATGCATAGATAAGTAATTTGATATAGAAAGTCTTTAAACTGAAGAAAAAATTGAATACAGTTGAATGTTTTGATCAAACCTCTGTTTTCTTTGCTTATATGTCTGCAGTTTGAATACTCCAAAGGTCATGCACTGGCTTAAGGAACAAAAATGGAAAACCATACCTGTATATCACCTAGATTAAAGGGACCTTTTTGCTATCCAGAGTTGTATAACAGAGGGTATGGTAAATAGAACGTCAACTACAAATTGGCACTTGCCATGTGTCTCTACAAGGACTAAGTCATGTGCTGTTGGAGCTGCTGATTTTCAACACCCACTAAAAGTTGAGGGTGCACAGAAATGAGGTGCTCTATGCTAGTGTGAGGGGTATGGGGGGCACTGGCAGAACAGGTCTTCAGATACTTCAGGAGCTGATTTTATTAGCCCAGTAGTATCTCCTCATATGGAGAAAAGCACTAAAATCCTTCACAGTGGTAACTGTTCATCTTGACTAGCAGAAAGCTTCATGAGACTAGCAGAAACCTGGGAAAATGTGTGCCTGACTGCATGTACTCATCCTTCACCAAAATCACATATATACGGTCCTTTCCCCACTCAACCTCTGGAGCAGTTTTTCAGAGCTATCTGAGGTGCTGCCTAAGTCCACAATACCTTACTCGCTTACAATAGCAAACATTTTTAAGGAGACAAAATGACCTAAAGTTCACATGGCACTGCAAAGGACCTAAAGGAGCAAGAATCCTGAAGAAGGGTGTACACGAGGGACAAGAGGAGCCTAGCCAGTTACAGTCCATGGGGTCACAGAGGCAGTGAGCGACTTTGACATACACTTCTGAACTTGAGGTTTTGCTACAAAACTAAAAACCATGTGATACTAGCATTAGGGCAAATAGATGAGTACAACAGAGTCTAGAAACAGATGCACATACAATACATCACCAAATTATTTTTGGCAGAGGCACCAAAGCGATTTTTAATGTGGAAGTACTTTTTAACAAATCGTTCTGAAACAATTAGATAACCATTTTTAAAAAACCTTGACCCTACCTCTTACCAAACACAAAAATTCCAGATGATCATAGATCTAAGTGTAAAGGCTGAAACTACAAAGCTTTTAAAAGCATCAAAGAACATCATTTGGGGAGTGGCAATTTTTTTGACAAGATGCAGAAATCAATGAAAACTGATTAAATTCAAGAAATGCATGTTCATATGAAGATACATCATAAGAAAGTGAAAAAGCATTCTGACTGGGAGAAAATGCTCACAAATCATTTGCTTGACAAAGGACTTTATCCAGAATATAAAACTTATAACTCAATAAAGAACAGCTCAGTTTTTAAATGGACTTGAATAGGTCCTTCACAAAGGATGATACATGAGTACTAATAAACACATTTAAAAAGCACTCCGCATCACTAGTGATCATGGAAGTGCACTTTTAAATTACAGATACTACCTATTCAGCAAAACAGCCAAAATTTAACCAATAACACTAAATGTTGCAGAAATGAGCAATTGGAACTTTGTCAATGTTGCTGGTGAGAATGTAAAATCGTAACACCACTTTGGAACAAAGTTTTGGGAGTTGCTTGTAAAAGGTACATTTCTCTTTCAACTCAGCATTTGCTTTTTGTGCAGGAAAAAGCCTTCAACAGATGGTTGTGAAACAATTTTCACAACAAATTTGTGAAAAAATGTTCATAGCCATGTTATTAATAGTAGCCAAACACTGGAAACACAAATGTTTGTCCATCAGCAGGCAATGGATAAACTGTATTTATTTATGCACCAGAATTTAGCAATAAAGGGGAATGACCTACTAATTCAATCAGAAATGTGGATAAATCTCATTTTTAATGCTAAGTGGAAGAAGCCAAATAAGCTTACATATAGCATGAATCAACTGACACAAATTTATAGGACTGGCAAAAGAAAACTAAGGTGAAACATTGACAACAGTTCACTTAGAAGACAATAACAAAAATGAAAAAGTCCTTATGTTTAGAAAATTAAAAGCTAACCTGACAACTTATGGGTTAGAGAAGTTACGGTGGAAAATGTTTAAAAATTAGGACTAACAACAAAAGCCTTAAGATGTATCAAAACCATACTAAGGATAAATGTTTGACTTTAAATGTTAGTATATGAAAAACAATGGCTGAAAATTCTAAAAGACAAGTCTCCATTTTAAAGATAAAACAAGAGCAATACAATAAACCTTTGATAAGGAGAAACAAGGTAATAGAAAAAAACCTTTAAAATTAGCCCAAAATAGACTTTGAAAAGGGGAATTAACTTTGGGGACACTGACCAAGAAGGAAAAATACATATATAAAATTAACTATAAAAATACAAAAGTACAGAGATAGAAATTTAAAAGACATTAATTGAATACTCTGAATAGATACGTTAATGAATTTGATAATGTAAATGAAATTATCAAATTAGAAAAATGAATAAAAATGGAAAGCAAAGAAGCTTTATAACTTCTAAAAAAACGTTTAAAATTCCATAACATATATAACACAAAAGTTCATGATTTTGAAAGTTCTTTCTACTAAGTTTTCAAGAAGTCTTAATTTTACACAGATTCTTCTGGAGCACTGAAAAAGAGGGAAGACCCCTATAAATACCTGATGAAGTACATATAACATTGGTAACAAGACAAGGACAACAAGGAAAAAAAATTGCAGGATTACCCCATTGAAAACCACTGACAGTAAATTCCTTTAAAACATGTAAGTAAATTGAATCCAGGAAAATATATGTATGTCAATATATGTATTGAACCCAGGGCTCCTGCATTTCAGGTGGAGTCCTTACCATCTGAGCCATCAGGGAAACCCCATCACGCTTAAGAATGCATAGACAGAAAAACTCCAGAAGGCTACTAATCAAACACATAACAGTGATTTTTCTGTGGGAAGATGAGATGAAGGGAGATGTCAAGGTGAGTTTTGTTTAATCGGTATTCATTTGGGTTTTATTAAAAATAACATTCATTTCATATAAATTAAAAAAATAGATTTGAAAGGCCAGAAAAATCCAATGAACAGACACAAAGCTGGTATTTTTGCCAATGCTTCCTAGTTGCTGTCTGCAGAGGATGCTGAGAGACTTAATGGTGATCTGGATGGCATCATCAACTCAGTGGACATGAATCTGAGCAAAATCTGGGAGATAGTGATGGACAGGGAAGGCCAGCATGCTACAGTCCATGGGGTCACAAAGAGTTGGACATGACTGAGCAACCAAACAACAAATACTACCTGATGACTAATTTGAAACCTGATGATTTTTTTAGTTGTTCAGTCATGTTTGACTCTTTGCAACCCCATGGACTGTAGCCTGCCAGGCTTCTCTGTCCACGGAATTCTCCAGGCAGGAATTCTTATAAAATATGAAAGATCAGAATTTTTACTGGGACAATTTTTCTCATAACCACTGCAAGGAATTTCTGACATGCAAAACTTGAGCTCTGAAATGAGGATGAGTTGCAACAAAGGGTTTATCTTCCAGTAAAACTGAGCATTTGGGACTTCCTTGGCAGTCCAGTGGTTAAAATTCCATGCTTCCAATGCAGGGGGTGCAGGTTTGATACCTGGTCAGGGAACTAAGATCCTACATGCCTCGAGGAATAGGCCAAAACAATTTTTTTAAACTGAGCTTTTCATTCCACTAGCTACAAAACTGTAAAAGCCCAAAGTTTGTATGGTGGTTTGGGGGAGAATGATTGCAATATGAAATTAATGTTGGCACAAATCCTGAGGTATGTGAACCTTGTGTTTTATTTGGAGAGTTTTCCTGTGACTGTTATGGTCCAAAGTAGTAGTAGGTGCTTTCCCATGTCTCTTCTCTTATAGAATCTCTCCAACATTCTGGAAAGGTGAGTGGTATCTGTATTTCATTGAGAAATAAATTGAGGCTCTGGGAGGTTAAGTTGGTTACCAGAGGTCCCACAAGGGGCAGAATCAGGATTCAAACCCACATCTGCCTGACCCCAAAGGAAAGCACCTACCCAGTTCCACCTGGGATGACCTCTTGTTTCTATTCCCTGCAAGTGTCTCTGCATCTTTCTGTTTCATGGGTTTCCTCATTCAGACTGAGTTTATTGAGAGCACGAAGCTTGAATGCTCAAGGTCCTGATAAAACTAGCTTAAAATAACTATATCTCAACCAATTTCTAAAATAATTCTGATTTCTTAGAGCAAAGAAGAAACCATTTAAAGTTCTAAGGAAGACAGTAATTTGAAGCAGTAGGACTCTAGGAGGGACACAGTTAAGAAAAAAAATTAGGCTGCTGGATATCTCATTAGTTTGAATGTACTGAGGAGCAATTTACATTTCAGTTGGCAACTTGGGATAAGTTAGAGATAGGTATTTAGAAAACCAAGCAAATTGTTAGCTTGGTTGCCAAAGTTCTTGTGCAGGAACTTGATTAAAGAATTGAAATCAAAGCATATTATATACAACTCATCTGGGAATAATATTTACATAATAGTTATTATGAATATTGAATACTGAATATTGATTTCACCAAAACTTGTGATAATAGGTAGGTTGGAAGGATAAGTGTGGGGTGGGGTCCATAGGAGAGGAAATCCCAGTCTTCCAGGGTGGCCAGTTGATGGAAAAAATCAGAAATCACTGTACAAGCATATTGTTTAGAAATAAGGAGGTAACGGGCAGAAGCAACAGCTGAAAGAACAGGAAGTGGGTGCTTCTGGGGAACTGGTGGGGTGTGTTGGAGGAGAGCCAAAGGAACTGCTGTATTTCACTGTCAGCTTTTCCATTGTAAAACTTCTGACTTTAAGGTACGTACATATATTACTTTGATAGAGATAAAACTTCAATTATAAAGTGAGTGGTAGCTGCCACTGTCTGCAGGGTGTAACCCACATCCTGAGTTGAACCTTTAGATCATGGAACAGTTTCTGAAGTACTTGAGCATGAATTCCTACATGATTAGCCATGTGGAGCATCAAATAATTTTTAGTGACTAAACTGAAACAAAAATAAGTATCTGGGGTTTCAGTGCTGAGGTTATTAGTACTCGCCATACAGTACATCATGGAAAATAACACAAATCGAATATTACTTAAGCACATACTGCTATTTCAACTTTCCTGTTTTCTGTTGCTGTCATTCAAGATGAAAATGTAAGCACAGCTTTCAAATAAAGAACTCACCTATACTGAACACTCACTGTATCTGTGCCAGACCCTGAATAAACCACTTCCTGCCTTTAACCTTTGGATCGCTGAACAGTTTCTGAAATGGTAAGCATGAATGACTGCACAAGCTACCGCGACCAGCCAGAAATAGCTTAAGTGGGCTCGTATTAAATACAGCATTTACTTGTAGGGTTTTAGGAGTAAGTGACTGGGGAAAATCATAGAAGAGAAATGAAAATGGAATAAAGCAAACCATCTTTTTAAAGCACCTGTTAATTTTCCACGGACTACCTCATCTTGCCTCTCCAACCTAGGATGGCGTTTTGAGTGAGGTTTTAATGTAAACTGCTAACCTTTTCTCGGCATCTAGGCTGTGCCTGGCACAGTGTCCAGTGTTTAGATTCTTCCACAAGAGTTCTGGGGTTCTGGGGTCCTAAATCTATCCTTGAAGACTTTACAAAGTATGAACAAGCTGATTTGTAACTAAATTTTAAGGCAGTGTGAAGGTGAAAAGCTATTGGAGGCTGTCAGCCTTGCTTGGAAGTTAATGAGTTATTTGTGATGTATTTAACAGTATGTCGCCCTCTTCTATGCATCAAGTTAATATATAATGATGTTTCCATCAAATCTTCTATGTGGTCAAATGACCCACCAGTGCTGGACCACAAGAGTGTACAGCCTCATGTAGGAGAAGAATGAACGATTCTTTTGGAAGAGGCAGTGCCAGGTGGGGACAGCCTACTGGGAATGGTTGCGTGACAGTGATAAAAGTGGCTGGGCACAGCCAGCTGTCTACAGACCTGTGCTGCTCCAGCAGTCCCAGTAGAAGCCGATCGGCTATTGTGTTATCTACAAGGTGCTCTGTATGGTGCTAGGGGCTTTATGCACTGCCTCATTAATCATCACACTAGGAGGAACTGCAGCCTGGAGAAGGCCAGGATCACAGTTAGCAGATAATGACTAAGTCAGTACTGTAACCCAATTCTCTAAGCCTGTCCTGTATCAGCGATGCTCCCTGAGTCTGCAAACTCTGAAGGGCAGTTATGCCCTGCTTGAGCTCCATGGATGTTTTCTGAAATTATCTACTGGTTTAGAAGGCTGATTGATGTATTTTATCTGCAGCCTTTCACATTTATTTCTGTTTTGCTCCATCTGCATTTTTTATGGTACTTTGGTTTTTTGAAGATGTAGCTGGAGTGAGATATACAGGAAAAAGCTAGGTGTAGCGGGTACCAGTTTCAAGAGAGAGGACTGACTTAATTGTCCAGATATGGGTTTACCCCCAGATAAAGTTTTCTTTTGTAAAAGAAATAAAAAATCTTAATCTCCCAATTATGGAATGGATGATACCTCTGTGTATTTCCTTAAGCAAGTTTTCTTAGACACACAGAGGATACCTCATACTGGTGCAAAGCCCAAGGCTGTGGTTTAACATGTTTCTATGTTTGTTTTAGGGACAGTGGCAGCCATTATCTGAAACTTTCACAAGAGCTCAATGGGAAAGGAAATGATGTGTTAAAGTAATGCCTGCAGGCATGTTAAGAAGAGGGAAGCCCTTATTTGAGCTGCCCCAGGTGATACCGGGCTTCTCTTACAGCTCAGTCGGTAAAGAATCTGCCTTCAACGCAGGACACCCCAGTTCGATTCCTGGATTGGGAAGATCAGCTGGAGAAGGGATAGGCTCCCCACTCCAGTATTCTTGGGCTTCCCTTGTGGCTCAGATGGTAAAGAATCCGCCCGCAATGCAGGAGACCTGGGTTCGATCCCTGGGTTGGGAAGATCCCCTGGAGAAGGGAAAGGCTACCCACTCCAGTATTCTGGCCTGGAGAATTCTATGGAGTGTATAGTCCATGGGGTCGCAAAGAGTTGGACATGACTGAGTGACTTTCACTCATAGATGATACTGGTAACATGGAGAAGAAGCCATGCCTACTGAGCCCTGCTCAAATTTCTGACCCACAGAATTATAACTGACAAAGGACTGTTGTTTTAAGCTACTGAGTTTTAGTATACTTTGTTACACAGCTATAGCTGACTGAGACAGAACTTAGGAAGAGCCTAAGTTGCAAAGATTCATAGGCCAAGGTTGAATCCAAGCAACCTAAACTCAAGAGACGTAAAAGATCCACAGAGAAGAGGGTGAAACGGTGAAGGAATGAGGCAAATACAGAGAGAACAAACTAGGGTAGGATGAAGCTAGTTCTGCTGCTGAGGGATGAATAAGATGGCCTGACCCTTAGAGAACTTCCTACTGCGTCTGCCCATGGCAGAAGTTCAGAAAGTATTTGTTGAATAAACAAGTGAATTCATGAGGCAGTCAGCTTTCCTGTTCTACTTATCTCTATCCATCAGAAAAATACATTCCTCTCAGCTGGTTGAGAGGAATGTTCAGCTGGTTTCTTGTTTATCTATGAGCCATACTGTGTCCCTAATAATACTCAATTTATTTGCTGTGTTTGCTCACTGCGATTCAAGAAGCTTTCCTCAGCCAAAATGTCAAGGGTTCCAGAATTATACAGCGCATTCTGGGGAGGAGAAACTGGGTTTAAAGGGGACATGAAGAATTTTTTAAAATTGTTATCACCTACATATGGTAAATACCGGAGAAGGCAATGGCACCCCACTCCAGTACTCTTGCCTGGAAAATCCCAGGGACGGGGAAGCCTGGAGGGCTGCAGTCCATGGGGTCGCTGAGGGTTGGACACGACTGAGTGACTTCACTTTCACTTTTCACTTTCATGCATTGGAGAAGGAAATGGCAACCCACTCCAGTGTTCTTGCCTGGTGAATCCCAGGGACGGGGAAGTCTGGTGGACTGCCGTCTATGGGGTTGCACAGAGTTGGACACGACTGAAGTGACTTAGCAATAGCAATGGTAAATACACAAATCTTAATTGTTCAACAATATGAAATGTGTATATAATGACATGCACATGTATACACCATACAGTCACCACTCAGATCAATATCCAGAACATTTTTATCATCCCAAATTCCCTCGTGTGTTTCCCTAGGTACCATGAGGCAACCACTACTGACTTCTATCATCAGAAATTAACTAACCTGCTCTTGAACTTCATACATATGGAAATATACAGCATGTGTGTATTTGACTTTTTCTCCACATAATGTCAAAGATTTGTCCATGTTGTATCAGTAATTTGTTCTTTTTATTATGCAAATATATCAGCACTTCCATACATTGCTGATGAACATGTAGGTCATTTTCAGTTTAGGGCTATTACAAATAAGGCTGCCATGAACATTTTCATCCATGTCTTTTGTAGACATATGCGTTCATTTCTCTTGGGTGAATACCTGGTAATGAAATTACTGAATGATAGGGTTGAGCATATGTTTAGCTTTAGTAGATAAAGTCCAACAGTTTTCAGAAGAGGATACGATGATCTACTCTCACTCTGAAAATGAAAGCTCTCTATCCTTTTCAGCACTAATATTGTCAGACTTCTATGTTTCAGCTGTCTTGTCTGGTACATGTTGGTATCTCACTGAGGTTTTAATTTGCATTTTCCACATGAGTGATGAGGTTAAGCACTTTCTCAATGCTTATTTACCATTTGGATGGCTCTTTGTGATGTGCCTGTTTAAGACCTTTTTTTTCAAAAAAATTATTTTTGGCTGCACTGGGTCTTCGCTGCTGTGCTCAGGGTTTCTCCAACTGCGGTGAGCAGGCACTACTCTCTGGTTGGGGTGCGTGGGCTTCTCGTTGTCATGGCTTCTCTAGTTGTGGAGTACAGGCTCTCGGGCACGCAAGCTTCGGTAGCTGTGGCTCACGGGCTCCAGCGCACGGGCTTAGTTGCCCCAAGGCATGCGGGGGTCCTCCCAAACAGGGTAGAACTGGTATCCCCTGCATTGCAAGGCAGATTCTTAACCACTGGACCACCAGGGCAGCCCTACAAAGTGCCTGTTCAAGTTTTTTGCCCATTTTTTAGTTGAGTTGTTTGTGCTTTTTTAATGTAGGTGTTCTTTTGTCAGATCGATGTGTTACAAATGTATTTTCCTAGTTTCTGGCTTGCCTCTTAATGAAATATTTTGCTTGACATTAATATTTAATCATCCAAGAGTTATTTTTTAAAAATATGATGTATACATAAATTACAATAGTAATAAAAGGGATACCTGCAAACCCACCCCAAATTTCAGGTCTAGAACATGATTCCTACTTTGGAGCAGCTTACCCTTGAAGTCAAGTACTCCCTCCCTGCCTCTCCCTCAAAGGTAATTCCTGCCTTGAATTCTGTGTTTATCATGCTCATAGTTTTAAGAATAACGTTACCTAATATGGACATATCTCTAAACAACATGTTGCTCACTCGTGCTTTTGGGATTTATAAACAGTGTCATACTGTGTGTCTTCTTAGGCTTTCTTTTTCTTTCTTCCTACTCACTTTACGTTTCCAAGATTCATCTCTATTTCTGCCTGAAGTTGTAGGTCATCCATTTTCACAGCTGGACAACATTCTGCTACGTGATCTTTTTTCATTATTTATGCATTATCCCACCCATGGAAATTCAGGTTGTTCTCAGTACTTGTTTATTTCAAAGAATGCTGTTAGGGTCCATCTCGCAAATATCTTTTTGTGCACCTGTTCAAGGGTCTCTCTGCTGCTGCTGCTGCTGCTAAGTCGCTTTAGTTGTGGGTCCGACTCTGTGGGACCCCATGGGGTGCATACAAAGGAGTGGAATATACAGCTCATAGGATGTGGTCGTATTCAGCTTTGCAAAACACTGTCAAATTGTTTTCCAGAGTGGTTGTACCAATCTATACTCCCACCTGCATTAAAGATACTCCCATTGCTCCACATTTCCCCTAACACTGAAGTATTAAATTTTTTTTCTAATTTAATGGGTATAAAATGATATCTCATTGTCCTGTCCTCTTAACTTCCATTTTCTTCATTACTAATGAGCTGGAGCATATTTATGGACCACTGGTCTTTTGTCCATTTTTCTATTGGGTTATCTTTTCCTTATTTCTTGTTGTAATTATTTATTCTCAATAGTGTTCCTTTGTTGGTTAGATATGTTATGAATATGTTCCCCCAGCTTGTAGACTGACTCTTCACTTTCTTCACTGTCTTTTAACAAAAGGAAGTTCTTGATTTTAATGCAGTTGCTTTATGAGTCTTTTTCATGATTAGAATTTTTTTCTTGTGGCTGTACCACGTGCTTGCAGGATCTTAGTTTCCCAACGAGGGACAGAACGAGGGGCTGCAGCAGCGAAAGCACCAAGTCCTAACCCCTGGACAGCCAGGGAGCTCCCAGAATTTTAAAATATTATTTAGTAAACAATTCTCTACTCAAATTGATAAAGACATTCATCTGTATTACCTTCTAAAAGTATTAAACTTTGCTTTCGTATTTTAAGTGTTTGATTTGGAATTGGCTTCGTCCTTCAAATATCAATTTCATTTTTTTTCCATATGAATAACCATTGTCCTAGCTTGGCAGCCCTTCCTTCTCTATCAGGTCTTTGTGGTAGGCTGAATAACGCTTCCTCAAAGATGTCTACTTCCTAATTCTTGGAACCTGAGAATGTGTTACCTTTTATGGCATAAGGGACCGTGCAGGTGTTGATTAAGGATCTTAAGAAGGAGAGATTACCTTGGATTATGTGGGTGTATCCAGTGCAATCAGAAGGCTCTTCATAAGAGGGAGGAGTGGACTTACAGTCGGAGAAATACAAGGACAGATGCAGAGGTCTGCAGGCAGTCTTTAGAAACTGGAAAAGGGCTAACAGCACATTCTTATCTAGAACTTCTAAAAGGAACAAAATCCCATGGACGCACTTTAGGACTCTGGCCTCCAGAACTATGTGATAATCAATTTGTGTTGCTTTAAGCCACATAGCCTTTGCTAATTTGTTGCAGCAGCCAACGGGAATTAATATAGTCTCTATCATCACCTTTGTCATATATCAAGGTTTCATATTATTCTGAGGCTTTCTAGGCTCTCTATTCTGCTCCACTGAAAGTGAAAGTGAAGTAGCTCAGTCATGTCCGACCCTGTGGACTGCAGCCTACCAGGCTCCTCCGTCCATGAGATTCTCCAGGCAAGAAGAATACTGGAGTGGATTGCCGTGCCCTCCTCCAGGGGATCGTCCTGACCCAGGGATTAAACCCCCATCCCTTACATCTCCTGCATTGGCAAGTGGGTTCTTTACCACTAGCACCACCTATTAATTACAGTAGCTTTATAACTGTTTATCATAGTAAAGCATCCTCCTCCTCCCTATGTCTTGGCTACTTCCTCTTCTTAGGCCTTTGCTTTTCCAGATAAATTTCACAATCTGCCTGTCAAGTTGCTCATAGGACCCTAATGTGGTTTTGTTTAGAAACCTATGTCCCCCCAGGGCTCTTGCACTGGTGCCAAGCCACTCTCTAGGTTCAGCCTTGGGTGACCTATCTTCCCCAGCTTCCAGACACATCAGTGTGCAACCTAGCTCTGAAACGTCCCCTGCTCCCGCCCACCAACTGGCCACGGCTGCCCATTCCCTCTGGAGTCTGAACATCTCCCCATGGCATTCAAGGACCCCCATGGTTTGTTTTCATCACCTGCTCCATCCCTTGAGTCCTCTGTTCTCACTTCAGATACTGCTGTGTCCTCCCATCTCATCTGCAGGCCCAGTACTTCTTCTGAGGGCTGCCAAGCAGGCTGACTCAACCTTCTGCCCCCAAGACCGGCTCTACACTGACAAGCAGCAGTAAGGAGGGTGGGAGATCGCCCTTGGCAGACTCCAAATCCAGGGCTCCAGTCCCTGCCTGCACCTCTGAATGGATGGCGGAGGAAACCTCATCCCTGAGCCCAATCAGGTAGATGTTCCCTCCACTTAGCTCCCATCACCCAGCACGGGAATTGGAGGCCCCCGGAGGAGTACCGCCCAAAGACTACCTGGAGAGGAATCTGATACTGGCGGGTTCTAAGGGCTGCCTTAGGCTGCCTGTCCTTGTCTGACCTCTCCCTGGGCTCTCGCCAGCATGCCGGGCCCAGCGGGCGCAGAGCCAGGATTTGCAGGTGTCACCACTTGGGTAAGTAGGTGGGCGGAGTGACACGTCCTGGCATAGGCCTCGCCTCCAGGGACCTCTCCCTTCCCCTGGCCACCACGGAGGCGCTCCTTAGGAGGTGTTGGCACCTGGTGCCTCCATTCAAGCCCACTCCCAGCCTTCGGAGAAGGGATGGAGGGCCAATCCGTCTCGCTCACTCCCCGCAGTCCCTAGGGAAGCCCATCATCTCTGGATTGACTGCCCTGGACCAACTCCTTCTGGGCCTGGAAGGTGTGACTTGGTGGGTGGCGAGGCTGACCCCAAACCAGTGCAAACAGCTCCAGAGCCCAAGTCAGGCTGGGGTCTGCTTAAGCGGGTCACTGGGGAAGTCCGCAATGTGGGCAACTGCAAGGGGACGCCCAGAGAGAAACGGGAGTCGGCCATAAGGAGCCCCCGGGACAAGCTGCGTGGAATGGGCCGCCTCCTCCCAGGTCCGGATTGTTGCCTGGGGCTCAGCGGACTGCAGGCCTCTACCCTCTTGCGTCGGGTTGCAGGCCGGGCCGGTTCAACAACTGCTCAGGGCCACGTGCTAAGAATTGCCGGTCTGACCCCCGGGCTCGCCAACTGACTGCGGGGCTCAGATCCCCAAGGCCCTCCTCGCTGTCTGCTCTCCGGTTCTGGGTTGGACTGGAGAGGCCTCTGGGCTCCGCAGGGGTCAGGTCCAAGAAATACAGTCCTTTCCTTGATTACAGCACCCCCGCAGTGAGCTTGCAGCACGGTAGCCATTTCCCAACCTTGCCTGGACTAGAGGTCCCTGGAGCCGTCCTTCTTTCCTACCTGACAGACTAGGCTTCTGTGGGCGTATCCTCGGGTGATCGAGTTAGAAGTTCTTAGTCTGTATCAAATATCCAGTATATAGAAAATGACACAAAACCAAATGTGAAGCTTAGTGAATTATTACAAAAAGAATAACCTTGTATGGTTCAGTATCTTCAAGTCAATGTGATATACCACATAAACAAACTGAAGAATTAAAATCATATGTTCAACTCAATAGATGCAGAAAAAACTTGCGGCAAAATTCAACATACATTTATGATAAAAATTCTCCAGAAAGTAAGTATAAAGGGAACATACCTAAACACCATAAAGGCCACATATGATAAGCCCAAGCTAATATTGTATCCAACAGATAAAAGCTGAAAGCGTTTCCTCTAAGATCAGGAACAAGACAAGGATGCCCACTCTTGCCACTATTACTCAACACAGTATTGGAAATCCTAGCCACAACAGTCAAACAAAAACAAAAAAATAAAAGGAATACAAAATGGAAAGGAAGAAGTAAATCTGTTACTGTTCACAGGTGGTATGATATCATACATAGAAAATCATAAAGCCATCATCAAAAAACTACTACAGCTCATCAATCAATTCAGTAAAGTTGCAAGATACAAAATCAACATACACAAATCTGTCGCATTCTATACACTAAGAATTCTCAGAAAGAGAAATTAAGAAAACAATCCCAGGTGCTATCACATCAGAAAGAATAAGACACTGATGAAAGAAACTGAAGATCATATCAAAAGATGGAAAGAATACTGTGTTCATGGATTGGAAAGATTAATATTGTTACAATGACCATACTACCAAGGCAAACTACAGGTTCTATCCAATCCACGTCAAAACACCAACAGCATTTTTCAGAGAACTAGAGCAAATATTTCTAAAACTTGTATGGAAATGAAGACTCCAACTAGCCAAAGCAACCTTGAGAGAAAAGAACAGATATGGAGGTATCATGCTCCTGGACTTTATACAACAAAACTACAGTAATCAAACCACTGTGATGTTGGCACAAAAACAGACAAATAGATCAATGGAACAGAACAGAGTGTCCTCAGAAACAAAACCCATAAATAAACGGTCAGTTAATCTACAACAAAAGAGGCAAGAATCTACAATGGGGAAAAGACAGGGCTCTTCGTAAATGTGCTGGGAAAAACTGGACAGCTACATGTAAGAGAATGATTAGAGCACTTTCTCACACTATATAAAAAAATAAACTCAAAGTGAATTAAAGACCTAATTGTAAGACCAGAAACCATAAAACTTCTAGAAGAAAGCAAACAGAACACTCTTTGACATAAATTGTAGCAATTTTAAAATAATTTATCTCCTAAGACCAGGGAAGTACAACAAAAAATAAATGGGAGCTACTTAAACTTAAAGCTTTTGCACAGCCAAGGAAACCGTCTACAGAACAAAAAGACAAACTACTGAACTGGAGAAAATATTTGCAAACAATATGATTGATAAGGGGTTAGTATCCAAAATACATAAACAGCTCATACAAGTCAACCTCAAGAACGCAAACAACCTGATTAAAAATATGCATAAGACATGAATAGATATCTTCCCAAAGAGACACACAGATGGCCAATAGGCATGTGAAAACATGTTCAACAATATATCAAAGAAATGGAAATCAAAACCACAATGAGATATTACCTCCCACCTGCAAGAATAGTTATCATCAAAAAGACAGCAAATAACAAATGCTCTCGAGAATATGGGGAAAAAGAAACTCTTGTAAAATACAAAAATATCAACTTGAAAAGATACATGCACTCCAATGTTCAAAGCAGCATTATTTACAATAGCCAAGCTATGGAAGCAATTTAAGTGTCCAGCAACAGATAAATAAAATATATATGTAAACTACATATGTGTGTATATATACATACATGTGTGTGTGTGGTAGTTGCTCAGTCATGTCTGACTTTCTGCGACCTCATGGACAGTAGCCCGCCAGGCTCCTCTGTCCATGGGATTCTCTAGGCAAGAATACTGGAATAGGTAGCCATACTTTCTCCAGGAGCTATTTCCCACCCAGGGATTGAATCCATATTTCCTGCATTGCAGACAGACTCTTTACTGTCTGAGCCACCAGAAAAGCCTTATACGTACACACACCAACACACACACACAGCACTACTCAACCATGAAAAAGAATGAAATTTTGCCATTCGCAAGAAGATGGATAGATTTGGGAGGCATGCTTAGTAAAATAAGTCAGAGCAAGACAAATACTGTATGTGGAATCTAAAAAATGAAACAAAGGAATTTATATAATAAAGAGAAACAGACTCACAGATGTAGACAACAAACTAGTTGTTACCAGTAGGGAGAGGATGGAGGGAGAAGGTGGGAAAAAAAGGTTGAGATATGCAAACTGCTATGTATGTATAAAATAAACTATGTGTTGTCGGGAATTATTACAAATATGTTTTACACTTAATCAGGACCCCAGTTTTGTCATGGGGCTTTTTAATGAATGCTGGGGCTAGGGTAAAGCTACCTTTGTAAAATAACTGCAGACTTGCCAACAGCTTAAAGAAATTGGTTTTCAGGTCATCTCTAAGTGAATCTAAGGCCAACTTTTAAAATTCTTTTAAGAAAGCGGTCTGTTCAAAGTTTCGGTTCTTTTTCAATTTTAATAACTTTTGTTTTCCAGAAAATTACTCATGAAGCCTGGGCTTCCCTTGTGGATCAGCTGGTAAAGAATCTGCCTGCAATGCCAGAGACCTGGGTTCAATCCCTGGGTTGGGAAGATCCCCTGGAGAAGGGAAAGGCTACCCATTCTAGTATTCTGCCCTGGAGAAAATAATGGACTGTATAAGTCCATGGGGTCACAAAGAATCGGACACGACTGAGTGATTTTCACTTTCATTTATGAAGCCTAATGTGTCATGTCAATGACATACGTATCAAGTTGTTCATTATCTTATGATTGGTTTTTTTTATACAGTGTTTGTATTACTCCTAATAAACTTTTTTTTATTGACTTGACAGGGTTCATCTATTTCCAAATAGAAACATTACTTTCCTTTTCCAAAAACCAGGATATAGTTGTATCCATCAAGCATAATGTGTGCTTTCCAACTGTTTTCAGTTGGAAAGGTTGTTTTCAGTTCAGTCGCTCAGTTGTGTCCGACTCTTTGCAATCCCATGGACTGCAGCAAGTCAGGCCTCCCCGTCCATTGCCAACTCTGGGAGTTTACTCAAACTCATATCCATTGAGTCGGTGATGCCATCCAACCATCTCATCCTCTGTCATCCCCTTTGCCTCCCGCCTTCAATCTTTCCCAGCATCAGGGTCTTTTCAAATGAGTCAGTTCTTCATATCAGGTGGCCAAAGTACTTCACCTTCAGCAGCAGTCCTTCCAATGAATATTCAGGACTGATTTCCTTTAGGATGGACTGGTTGGACTCTTTGCTGTCCAAGGGACTCTCAAGAGTCATCTCCAACACCACAGTTCAAAAGCATCAATTCTTCAGTGCTCAGCTTTTTTTATAGTCCAACTCTCACACCCATATGTGACTACTGGAAAAACCATAGCTTTGACTAGATGGACCTTTGTTGGCAAAGTAATGTCTCTGCTTTTTAATATGCTGTCTAAATTGGTTATAACTTTTCTTCCAAGGAGCAAGGTTGTTTTAGGTTTTCCATATTAAATTCCTCCTCCCTAAGTGTTTAAATTTTTGTCTTCAACTCCTAGGTTAAATGCATGCTTTATGTAATTTCAATCTTGCTAAATAAAGAAAAAGTGCAAGTTTTTACTAAAAAAAAAAAAAAAAAAAAGAAGCACAGCTGCCTAAAAGAAAAAAGACCCCAGAAACAAGGCGATAGTGAGTGACAGGTGGAAGAATATACTTTCAACGTAAATAGAACAGAGCTAAAATCAATAACATACAAATAATACCACAAATCAAGGGGAAAAAATAGAAAGACTGACAAAGGGATAACAAAAACTCACACCCGAGGAACTGCAACGCTCACTAAATCTCAAAAGATATCCTTGACCTTACCAACTTGTAAGAAAAGGAGCATTTTAGTGAGTTCCAATCACACCAGTACTTTTGTATAAATATGAAAAATTTGTAGCATGCTTTACCTGGCATTAAATGCATCTCTTTCACAATAGAAACCAGCAAACCTTCAAGATGAAATCCTGAGCACATATCTCAATAAAAAAGAACACCCTTGTAACTATCACCCAGACCAAGAAATTGTACTTTTCCACCCGCCCCAGAACACCCTCCCTGTACCTTGTCACAATCTCAACCACCTCCCTATTCCCAAAAGTATTCTCTATCCTGATTTTTATACTCATTACTTTCCTTGAGTTTACAGTTTTTATCACCAAATCATGCTCTCCAGATCTATAGCTTAGACTTGCCCATTTTGTTGATGTCTTTTAAATCTCTTTTAGTCTGCAGGTTCCTTCTCCAATCCTTTCTCTTTCTTCAAACTGTATCCATTGGAAAAACCTGAGCCTTTCCCCCTACGGAACTTTTCAGTGTGATTTTACAGACTGTATTCTAGGATGCAGTTCAACACATCCCTCTGTTCTCTACATTTCCTGCAACTTTTTAAGTGTATTCAGAGGCTTGATCAAGCTCAGAATCAAGATTTTTGATGACACTCTAGGTACTGATGTGCTCTTTTATCGAAGGGCACATAATTCAAGGTATCTGTTGTTGTTTTTTTGAGATACTACCAGAGATGATATCCAACACTTACATTCATTAATCCACTTGGGGTGAAAAATGATGATAGTCTAATTACATCTTTTTTTTTCATTTATCACCTGGATTAATTTTATAAAGACATTCTTCTCTTCATCTACTCCTTGGTCACCTGGTAGAACAGCTTATAGAGGAAGGCAGGATAGGTGTTTCCTACTTTTCCTTTATCCATTATCAAGAGAATGAATTGCTACCCTGTCATCCTTCAAAGATGATAAATTAATTAAAAATGATAAAGTCAAGGATTAAAACCTATTTGATGGCTTTTAATACATTACAGTTATTACATATATTGATATTCAAACTGTCCCATCTTTCACCAGTTGGAACCTCTTCATGTTACTCTTAAGTCATTTTGAACTGTCCCTAATAATCTGAATGCTTTCTGATATCTGGTTTAGCAAGATGTTTTAAGTTCATCTTGTGTATTTCCTGCCCAGGACTAGAATCAGTCATTTTTCCAAGAAGCCTTGGTTTCTTTTAGTAGGAAATAATCCTGAATATTAAATACTGAACACTGAAATGTTAGGGATGCTCCTTGCTTCTAGTTTGGCCATTGTTTCTAGGTCTTTTCAGTGGGAAGAGCTAGATATTACATATAGAATGCTGCTGCTGCTAAGTCACTTCAGTCATGTCCGACTCTGTGCGACCCCAGAGATGGCAGCCCACCAGGCTCTGCCGTCCCTGGGATTCTCCAGGCAAGAACACTGGAGTGGGTTGCCATTTCCTTCTCCAGTGCATGAAAGTGAAAAGTGAAAGTGAAGTTGCTCAGCTGTGTCCAACTCTTAGCGACCCCATGGACTGCAGCCAGCCAGGCTCCTCCATCCATGGGGTTTTCCAGGCAAGAGTACTGGAGTCAGGTGTCATTGCCTTCTCCAACATATAGAATAAACTACTCTAATAGTTTATAAAGGTACATCCAATTCAAATTGAGAACTGTAAGATTTTTACTTTCTCTCTTCTGTGACATCTGTATCTCCTTTCTCCCACACTGTGTTCTCAAGGACACAGGGGATAACTGAGTTAGGATACCCAATCAGTCATTTTTTTCATCTCAACTGATGCACACGTAAGTTCAGATTAACAATATCTATAATAGCATTAAAAACACTAATGATTTCCTCTATGTCTCAGGAAACTCAAACAGGGGCTCTGTATCAAACTAGAGGGGCGAGATGGGAGGGAGGTTCAAAAGGGAGGGGATATATGTATACCTATAGCTGATTCATGTTGAGGTTTGACAGAAAACAACAAAATTCTGTAAAGCAATTATCCTTCAATTAAAAAATAAATAAGTAAAACTATACAACCAAAAATAAATAAATAAAGCCAACACTGATGAAAGAAATTGAAGACAGGACTAAATGGGAAGATATACCATCCTCATGAATTGGAAGAATTAGGTGAAACATCCAAGCTACCCAAAGCAATTTACAGACTAAATGCTGCTGCTGCTGCTGCTGCTGCTAAGTCACTTCAGTCGTGTCCAACTCTGCGCGACTCCATAGACGGCAGCCCACCAGGCTCCCCCGTCCCTGGGGTTCTCCAGGCAAGAACACTGGAGTGGGTTGCCATTTCCTTCTCCAATGCATGAAAGTGAAAAGTGAAAGTGAAGTCGCTCAGCTGTGTCCGACTCTTCGCAACCCCATGGTCTGCAGCCTTCCAGGCTCCTCCGTCCATGGGATTTTCCAGGCAAGAGTACTGGAGTGGGGTGCCATTGCCTTCTCCAACAGACTGAATGCAATCCTTATCAAAATTCCAATGGCATTTTTCACAGAAATAGAACAAACAATCCTAAAGTTGGTATGGAAACATAAAAGACACTCAATAGCCAAAGCAATCTTGAGCAAGAAGGATAAATAGGGAGGCACTTCCTAATTTCAAACTATATTACAAAACTGCAAATATCAAAACAGTATGATATTGTCATAAAAACACACACACTGGTGAATGGAACAGAACAGGGAGCCTATAAATAAATTCATGCATATATGGTCAGTTAATCTATGACAAACAAAGAAGAATACAGAATGGGGAAAGGACAGTCTCATTGTAAATGGTAATGGTAAGTGGACATCCACATGTGCAGGAATGAAGCTGGACCGCTGTCTCACACCACACACAAGAGTTAAGTCAAAATGGACTAAAGTCTTGCGTGTAAGACCTAAAACTATAAAACTCCTAGGGAAAAACAGACAGTAAGCCCCTTGACCTCAGTCTTGGTGACGATTTTTTGGGTCTTACTCCAAAATGAAAGGAAACAAAAGCAGAAATAAACAAGTGTGACTATATCAAACTAAAAAGCTTCTGCACAGCAAAGGAAACAATCAATAATACGAAAAGGCCCCCTTGGAATGGGAGAAAATATTTGCAAATCATGTATCTGATAAGTGGTTAATATACAAAATATATAAAGAACTCATACAACTCAATAGCGTACAAACAAATGAGCACTCTGATTAAAAAATGGGCAGAGGGTCTGAATAAACATTTTTATGAAGAAGATATCCATATGGTCAATAGGTACCTGAAAGCATGCTCAACATCACTAATCATCTGGGAAATGCTCATCAAAACCATAATGAGAGACCAGTTCACACCCATCAGAAAGGTTATTATCAAAAAGGACAACAAATAACAACCACTGGGAAGAATGTCAAGACAAAGGAACCCCTGTGCACTGTTTGTGGGGATGTAAATTGGTGCCATCAGTATGGAAAACAGTATGGAGTTTACCCAGAAAATTAAAAATAGAACTACCACAAGACATAGCAATTCTACTTGTGGTATTTATCTGAAGAAAAGGGAAACAGTAACTTAGAAAAGACGTATGCACACCTATGCTCACTGCAGCATTATTTACAATAGCCAAGCTATGGAACCAATCCAAGTGTCCAATGAGAGATGAATGGATAGACATTTTGATATAGGTATACAGTCAACTATTACTCAGCTAAATGAAAGAATGAAATCACAGCATGTGACAATGTGGAAGGACCTTGAGGACATCATGCTAAGTGAAATAACTCAGACAAAGGTAAATACCGCATGATCTCACTTATATGTGAAATCTTAAAAACAAAACAACATTCCTTACCCCCAAAAAAAAAAAAAACCCCAACAACAAAAACCAAGGTCACAGATACAGAGAACAGATTGGTGTTGCCAGAGGCAGGAGGTGAAATGGAAAATGAGTGAAGGTAAAAAGTACTAACATAGTTTTAATATAAATAAATCATGGAGATGGAAGATGCAGTATGATGACAATAGTCAATAGTGAAGTCGCTCAGTCGTGTCTGACTCTTTGTGTCCCCATGGACTGTAGCCTATCAGGCTCCTCCATCCATGGGATTTTCCAGGCAAGAGTGCTGGAGTGGATTGCCATTTCCTTCTCCAGGGTATCTTCCCGACCCAGGGATCGAACCCGGGTCTCTCGCATTGCAGGCAGATGCTTTACCGTCTGAGCCACCAGGGAAGCCCCCAGTCAGTAATACTATCTTGCATATTTGAAAGTTGCTAAGAGACCGTAAAAGTTCTCACAAGAGAAAAGTTTATACCTATGCTTGGTGACAGATCTCATCTAGACTTACTGTGGTGATGATTTCACAATATATGCAAATAACAAAATATTATGTTGTACATCTGAAACTAATCATGTTAGAAGTCAGCTTACCTGAAAAAACCCATTGTGATATCCTAGGAAAAATATATCAGAACTAGTTGTGGCTTCTGAAAACAGTGAACACTTTCTGCATGCTATTTCAATTCTTTCCTCCCTCTCCCTCATTTTCCCTTTGTGCCATGTCTAAATTCTCTGAACATGAAGCCATTATGAAATGCTGGTACCTGGACCCTCAGCCTAAGCACTTGCATCTGGACAAACATCTTCTGGAGCAACACAACACCAAACAAAAGTCTAAGGGACTGAAAATAGCTGCATTCACATGCAATTAGGAACAATAAGATACAAAAGGCCCCAGACCAACTGCCACTTCTGAGGTGTCAGGAGCAGAAGCAGGGAACTGCACAGGATCCCTGCGCACAGCACCACCAAGGCGGTGCGCAGACTTCCTGAGCCAGACCTGTGGCCTGAGCCAAGGATCCACCCCACCCTTAGCCCATTTAAAGAGCCAGCCCGCCCTCCTGTGAGAGTGAGCAAGGGCCCTGTTACTTGTATTCACTTCCTCGTGCTGCAGCAAACTAAAATCCCAATAAAGCCTCCTCTGCATTCCTCCTGTGGCACCTTATCAATTTCTGTTGATGAACAAGTCCAAGGACCCGAATCTTATCAGTTACACAGTATAATCTCTTTACTCTCATTTAATCTTAATTTTACAAATACCTATATGTTTATTGCACACACTAATCCTTACTGCAATGTCTCTGTACTTTGGTTTCTGAAGCTGGTTCTTTCCTAGATTCCTCAAGGAGGGCTCTGGAACACTCTTCTGTAATAAAGACAGGGATCGATATTACAGATGTCTCTGTTTGCCTTAAGGCTCCAGGATGGTTCAGCCTCAGACTGTTACTAACTCTGCCTTTATCTAAAAATTTGATATGTTACTTATCAAGGGTTTTGAACATTTTTTTTTTTTTTTGAAAAGTTGTTACATTAAAATCTCATTTATCTTGATATCTGAGTTGTCTGGAGTCCCTAAAATTCTGTGCAGGCTGCCAGTGCCTTTCCTGTCTCTCCTGCTTCTAGCCCTTGAGTAGGAGCTTTTCTGTCCTTTATCTTTACTGCTCCTATCCTATTTAATTTTGATTCCACGTCTTATAGCTGATGTCCCTTGTGGGAACCCAGTCCCAAGGGATTTCTGGCACCGGGCTTCCCAGCTAGTACTAGTAGTAAAGAGCCCGCCTGCCAATGCAGGAGACTAAGAGACACGGGTCTGATCCCTGTGTTGGGAAGATTCCCTGGAGAAGTGCAAGGGAACCCACTCCGGTATTCTTGCCTGGAGAATCCCAAGGACAGAGAACCCTGGAAGGCTATGGTCCAAGGGGTTGCAAAGAGTTGGACACGACTGAAGCAACTTAGCATGCAGTGTGAAAATTCAAAGACTTTCATGCCTTACCTTAGACTCTGTTTCATTCAGTGTGGAGTTGGCCGAGTCCTTCTCCCGCTCAGCAGCAGGTCCTGGCCAGGCTCCCGCACTGCACAAGTTCTAGGCTCTGCTGTGGGTCATTTAGTTCCTGCACCGCGCATGCCTCTGGCTGCCCGAAGAAGAACGCATCGCGGGCTCCCGCCACTCCTGCACTGAGCATGCGCCGCTCTCAGGCGTCGGTTCACGCTTTCTTCTACTTGCCCCGCACTCAAGGTGATGCTGGGCAGGGTCGTGGCTGTTGTCCACCCACTTGTATTTTGTGGTCACAGGGGAATACCTTGTCATCTAGTCTTGTGAATACTGCCTATGGGTTTTGGTTTTAGTATCTTATGGATCCATCTGTGTTTATGTGGGGATTCTGGACGACAGAAGCTATACTTCCATGAACACTGCCATCTTTCCAGAATTTATTTTGTTTTAAAAAGAATATTTTAAAAGAAAACAATGGAAAACCAGAATTTTTTTGTGTGTGTGTGTACAGAAAGCATTTCAAAAATACATTAAAAACCACAAAAGAGCCCTGTTTGCTCAAGGTCTACTGCAGTCATTGCTAGCAAAGGAGATTGGAACTGCTGGGAGGTGACAGCTCCTGGTCCCTGCAGGATGTAGATCCCGCAGTCCAAACACCCTTGTGCTACAAACCCCCAGCCGTGTGCTGGCCTGGCCAAGCTCAGAGGAGAGAACGGAAAAGGCCCTGGGAGTGAAGCGGGGAAGGGAAAACCGGTGCAATTTGTGACCCGGCTGCCAGGGTGGGGTCCTGCCACTGGTCCACAGAACGGAGTGAGTGACTGAGCTTCACTGCTTTCTGATGGAAGAGGAGGCAAAGATCAGGAAGGGGCGGGGAGAGACGCCCCTCCCCAACACACACATAAAGCTGAGTCTACTGGTGGACTGTGCCCCTCAGAGAAGGTGGAGTAGAAAGCATTCCACTCACTGAGGAAACTGTCATCTAGGTTCTGGGTGAGGAGGAAGAGACTCCTCTGAGGGATAATCATAGGCCTGTGCTGTGGACTGAATATTTATGTGCCCCAAATTCCTATGCTGACATCTTAACCCGGAGGTGATGGTATTAGGAGGTGGGGCCTTTGGGAGGCAATTGGGTCAGAAGGCAGAGGCGTCATGAAGGGATGAATGTCCTTGTAAAAGAGGCCTGGGAGAGCCCTCTTGTCCCTTCTGAGAGGGGAGGACACAGCAGAAGTATGAACCCGTGAACCAGAAAGTGGGCCTCACCAGATGGAGGATCTGCCCGCACCTGATCTTGGACTTCCCAGCATCTACAACTGTGAGAAATAAATTTCTGTTGTTTATATGCCACCCAGTCTGTGGTATTTGTTACAGTTGCCCAAAGGGAATAAGACAGCCTGTGATTCAGGCCGCTAGTGTCTGATTCTAAGTGCTATCAGTTCAGTTCAGTTCAGTTGCGCAGTCATGTCTGACTCTTTGCGACTCCATGAATCGCAGCACGCCGGGCCTCCCTGTCTATCACCAACTCCTGGAGTTCACCCAAACTCATGTCCATCAAGTCGGTGATACCATCCAGCCATCTGATCCTCTATCGTCCCCTTCTCCTCCTGCCCCCAATCCCTCCCAGCATCAGGGTCTTTTCCAGTGAGTCAACTCTTCACATGAGGTGGCCAAAGTACTGGAGTTTCAGCTTCAGCATCAGTCCTTCCAATGAACACTCAGGACTGGTCTGCTTTAGGATGGACTGGTTGGATTTCTTTGCAGTCCAAGAGACTCTCAAGAGTCTTCCCCAGCACCACAGTTCAAAAGCATCAATTCTTTGGCGCTCAGCTTTCTTCACAGTCCAACTCTCACATCCATACATGACCACAGGAAAAGCCATAGCCCGACTAGATGAACCTTTGTTGGCAAAGTAATATCTCTGCTTTTTAATATGCTATCTAGGTTGGTCATAACTTTCCTTCCAAGGAGTAAGTGTCTTTTAATTTCATGGCTGCAGTCACCATCTGCAGTGATTTTGGAGCCCAAAAAATAAAGCCTGACACTGTTTCCACTGTTTCCTCATCTATTTACCATGAAGTGATGGGACCAGATGCCATGATCTTAGTTTTCTGAATGTGGAGCTTTAAGCCAACTTTTTCACTCTCCTCTTTCACATTCATCAAGAGGCTTTTTAGTTCCTCTTCACCTTCTGCCATAAGGGTGCTGTCATCTGCATATCTGAGGTTATTGATATTTCTCCCGGCAATCTTGATTCCAGCTTGTGCTTCATCCAGCCCGGCACTTCTCATGATGTACTCGGCATATAAGTTAAATAAGCAGGTGACAATATACAGCCTTATTGTACTCCTTTTCCTATTTGGAACCAGTCTGTTGTTCCACGTCCAGTTCTAGCTGTTGCTTCCTGACCTGCATATAGGTTTCTCAAAAGGCAGGTCAAGTGGTCTGGTATTCCCATCTCTTTCAGAATTTTTCACAGTTTATTGTGATCCACACAGTCAAAGGCTTTGGCATAGTCAATAAAGCAGAAATAGATGTTTTTCTGGAACTCTCTTGCTTTTTTGATGATCCAGCGGATGTTGGCAATTTGATGTCTGGTTCCTCTGCCTTTTCTAAAACCAGCTTGAACATCTGAGTTCATGGTTCACGTATTGCTGAAGCCTGGCTTGGAGAATTTTGAGCATTACTTTACTAGCCTCTAAGTGCTATAGATATTAGTAAACAGAGGAAGGGGGTTGAGGTGGATGCAGAGTGAGGGATGCTTTGTTTTAACCAGGGCGATAAGTGAAGTCTCTGTTTTGGGAGGAAAATGAAGGAAATGATATTTAAGAAGAATTCTATAGGTTCATCTCCATAGGGTCTGAAAATGCATTGGAGAAAATTCAATATCCTTTTCTGATTAAAAACCAAAATAACACTTTACAAAAGTGCCAATAAGTAGAAATGTCCTGAACATGACAAAACACACACACACACACACACACACAGTCTAATGCAAGTGGGACTTAAGGATGAGAAATGGGAGGACTGGTGAAGGAATAGATTCGATATTTTCAGAATTTTTGGAAACATGGGTCTACAGACCCAAGTCTTATACAGGAAACATAAAAATAAATTCAAGCTTTGCCCTACAGTAAGGGACTGTAGAAGACAGTTCCATTCAGTTCAGTTGCTCAGTTGTGTCCGACTCTTTGCTACTCCATGGGCTGCAGCATGCAAGGCTTCCCTGTCCATCACCAACTCCCGGAGCTTACTCAAACTCATGTCCATGGAGTTGGTGATGCCATCCAACCATCTCATCCACTGTCGTCCCCTTCTCCTTCCACCCTTAATCTTATCCAGCATCAGGGTCTTTTCAAATGAATCAGTTCTTTCCATCAGGTAGCCAAAGTATTGGAGTTTCAGCTTCAGCATCAGTCCTTCCAGTGAATACTCAGGACTGATTTCCTTTAGGATGGATTGGTTGGATCTCCTTGCAGTCCAAGGGACTCTCAAGAGTCTTCTCCAACACCACAGTTCAAAAGCATCAACTCTTCGGTATTCAGCTTTCTTCACAGTCCAACTCTCACATCCATACATGACCACTGGAAAAACCACAGCCTTGAGTAGACAGACCTTTGCTGGCAAAGTAACGTCTCTGCTTTTAATATGCCATCTAGGTTGGTCATAGCTTTCCTTCCAAGGAGTAAGGGTCTTTTAATTTCATGGCTGCAGTCACCATCTACAGTGATTTTGGAGCCCCCCCCAAATAAAGTCAGCCACTGTTTCCACTGCTTCCCCATCTATTTGCCATGAAATGATGGGACCAGATGCCATGATCTTAGTTTTCTGAATGTTGAGCTTTAAGCTAACTTTTCACTCTCTTTCACTTTCATTAAGAGGCTCTTTAGTTCTTGTTCGCTTTCTGCCATAAGGGTGGTGTCGTCTGCATATCTGAGGTTATTGATATTTCTCCCGGCAATCTTGATTCCAGCTTGTGCTTCATCCAGTCTGGCATTTGCATGATGTACTCTGCATATAATTTAAATAAGCAGAGTGACAATGTACAGCCTTGATGTATTCCTTTCCTGATTTAATTGAAGACAGTCAATTAAATCAGTTAAAGACAATTGAGGACTTTATCACAGAGGAAGGAAGTCAGACGACAGTGAGAGCAAATAGCAGACCGGCTGGCAATCACAGCTCAGGGCAGGACAATGAGGCGCGCCTTCACATGGCGAGGGAAACATCACAAAAATGCCCGTAGAGATTTCACTCTGAACTCTCACTCAAGAATAAAATACGAACTTTTTCAGATAAAAAAGATCATGAGAGTTTGTACCTCTCAGGCTCTCATTAAGAGTGAGGAAGGATGTATTAAAGGAAGAAGTGGATGAATTCCAGAAGGAAGGAATGGAGTGAGACATGGAGGCAAGAACGGGGGAATGCTGGTTTGCGTCAGTCAGTGACTGTAAAACAGCGATCAGGAGCTAGACATTCACCTCTGGGATTCAGTGTGGAGTCCTGGCCCTGCCTGCCAGCGTACCAGGGTTCAGACAGCCTGAGCTGAGGCTGGGAGTGCACATGTATTTACTGAGATATTAACCACTTGAATCTATTTATATAATAAGAATTAGAATCATGAACAAGTGAAATTTATTTCTGGATTGAGAGGACACACCAACCTAGGAAAGTGCATTGGTGTGATACATCACATTAACAGAATGAAGGAAAAAAAATCAGGATCACCACAGTTAATGCTGAGAAAGCAATTGAAGAAGTTCAAGAATACTTTCAAGATTAAAAAAAGAACACGCAACACACTAGGTTTGAAGGTAATCATAACGTACTTAATGCCATGTATAGAATACACGCAGCTGACCTCACAGTCAGTGGTGAAAGACTGAAAACTTTTCTTTTGAGATCAGGAAACATGTAAGCATGCTGAGTTTTACCACTTTTAAGCAACGTAAAAGTGGCAGTTTTAGCCACTGCACTTAGGAAACACATCAGTAACAGAATCAATGAATAAATCACTTACATTCAAATTTTAAAAGTAGAATTATCTCTGTTCACACATGACATGATCTCCTATTTAGAAATCCTAAGGAAGCCACAAAAATAATGTTATAAATAATAATTCAGCAAATAATATGAAAGTCAACAGTGGATATCATTTGCATTTCTATATGCAAATATGAGACTTGGAAAGGAAATTAAGACACTTTTATTTACAAATATGTCAGAAAGAATAAACTACTTAGTAATTAACTTAACCAAGGAGGTGAAGACTGCAAGACAAGCTTGCCTAACTTGTTAAGAGATTATATGAGACAAACCGCATTTTCACTGTTTGGACAATTTACTGCTAAGATAATACTACCCATTGTAATTGATAATTTCACGCAATCCCTTCAAAACTCCATCCTAAATCAAAAAGCCTATCCTAAAATACTTTACATCTAACAGACCCCCAAATAGTCAAGTAATGTTAAGGAAGAAAAACCATGTTGGGAGGACACACACTTCCCAGTTTCAAAACATCGCACAAATACAATAGCCAAAATAGTTTGGTACTGGCATAAAGACAGCATTATCACTCAGCGGAATAGCATTCAGAACTCACATACGTGGTCAACGATTTTTGACAAGAGTGGCAGATAATTCAATGGAGGAGAGACAGAACAGTCCACAGAATGTGCTGGGGGAATGTAACGTCCATGTTGAGAGGAATGAGGATGGACCCCTGCAAACACTGTTTACAAACGTTAACTCAAAATAAAGAACTGAAAATACATAACCTTATCTCTTATCTCTCTCCCCCAATCATTATAACCATTATTCAGTATTCTGACCATGATGCTCCTTCAGAATACACAGGATTTTAGCAAAGTTCCTGGAGGGGAAGCAGACTCAGTGTTTTGGGGACAGGAGACAGTGTGGACCCGACCTTGGCTGTGCTGAGCAGGAGATCTCCCCCCTTTATCAGCTCCCACTGAGACCTACTGATGAAACGACTCCCATTTTGTCCCCTATTCCCACTGTCTTACGAGCAGACCACTTGCCACCCAAAGATTCATATCACAAAGGAGGAGCAACACGATTGAAAAATGTCTCTAACACATCACTTACGTCAAGAGATGTTTCACACACACAGATGGGGGTGCGGTTTGGACACACAATTTCAAATGCTTACAATGTTATCACGAGGGACAACGTCCAGTGGCTCTACTTACATTTATTACTTGTAGTGGATTTTCACTAGTTTCCAAAGGAGACTGGAGAAGAAAAGCAAGTAAATATAATAAATCCTGTAAGTTTCTAAAACGTGTTCTGAGGAAGGCTAGCTTGAAAAGGATCCCTGTTGGAATGGAGCCGTGTGTTGTCATAAGCCGCTACACACCGCCCTCTGATGGCCATGTGAGATAGGGCATGAGTGCTTCAGGGCTGCGTTGCATTGTCCCCCAAAGAAACCAACTTTTAAACGTACACATTTCCACAGTTCTGTTGTTAGAGCAAACCAAATTCTGCAAGACTCAGTGTTTGGGGTGCCTTCTGGTGAAACTCACTGTCTTTACCATAACACAGTAGGCCACTTCCCAAGTGCACTGTTTCGGGGAGTGTTGACTGAGCCCCCGAGTCAGACCCCGGGTCCTCAGCAGAGGACAGGAGGCTGCTGTCAGGGGCCCTGCAGTGGGAGGGTGGGGATGTGCTGGGTTCCTTTGTCTGCATCCCAGCTCTGTGTGTCTGGTGAGGAGAAATTAGTTTATCCAACTAAAGAAGTTGATGGCACTTCTCTGTTTATATTAAAAATGAGAGATTTTAGAAAATTAAAAACTTGTAACTCAACATATCTGAGTAAATTCATCCAAATTTATAGTAAAAAATGGGATTACTTTATATTACCAATCAGTTAACACGAGTAATTATTCCACCTATTTAAAGTTTTAGAATTTATGAATTTAATGGCTCCATAATATTCCTTATGATCTTTGTACTTAAAGGACCCGTTTCTATAGTGCCCGCAGCCAGCTTCCTCCACAACTGTATCTTGCTCATGTCTGCAAATGGAGTCCAAATCTTATCACCCCCAGGAAGCTGCCTAATTTAGACTCATTCCCTGAACTTGCAGAGAAGGTTCTCTTCATCCTTTTCTCCTAGGATAGCAAGGCACTTCATTCCGTCTTCTCTCCTTCTGTGGATTCAGAGCTTCTCCCAGACCAAGATGCTGCTCAATCAATTCTCAGGCCACTCTCAGCACAGCACTTTGCATACGGTAAATATTCAATCATAATTGAGGGCTTCCGTGGTGGCTCAGTGGTAAAGAATCTGCCTGCCCATGCAGGAGACATGGGTTCCATCCCTGGTCCGGGAAGATCCCACACACTGTGGAGCAACTAAGCCTGTGCACCACAGCTACTGAACCAGAGCCCGGGAGCTCCAGCTACTGGGCCCATGTGCCGCAGCTGCTGAAGCCTGAGTGCCTAGAGCCACGCTCCACAACAAGAGACGTCCCTGCAACGAGGAGCCTGGCACCACCACTGGAGAATGGCCCCTCAGCGCTTCTGCCAGCCCGAGATGCTGCTCAGGCAGTCCTCAGTCCGTTCTCCACACAGTGAGTGGCGTATGGCAAACAGTAAAGATTTGAAAACACAGAGAGATCTAAATGAGCTACTCACTATTGCTGACGTCCTCCTAAAATTAGAAATAAATCAGAAAACATCAAGGTTGTCTGGAGACAAAACACTGGTTTATTGTTGGCAGGTTTGCAATCTTTTGACTGTAACTGAATGTAGTTTCCCAGAAGGTGATGGGAGTGAGGAATTTTAAAAAGCAAAACCCATCAAATGCACAGTTGGGAGACTTGTAAGAGGGCTGCATGGCCCCTGCAAGCCTGACCACAGGTCCTCGCAGCTGGACTGCAGTTTGTGATGATAGGCTGTCATTGGAACTTCACCTCTGGGGCTTTTCCAGGTGGGACCCCTAGCAGAATCGGGAGTCAGAGTTTTTGTGATTTTCTAAAATCTCAGAGCACAGCACTTAACCCCAGGTCTGTCGTCGCGGCTTGGTTCCACTTTATTTTTGGTCTCTGTTAGCCACACCAGGTCCATTTTTTATGTACTTTCCTTAGGGGATTTCTCTCATTTTTATTTGTCCTAGGAGATATTATGATACTGTTAATTGTCCATGAAAATCTGCTCCCCAGCCTCTTTTGCGGCCGTAGGGCCACGTCACTGCCAATGCAGCAGGTGAGGAGCTGATGTGTGTCCTTCTAGACTGGGCCCATTATCACCTCCCACAAGCATTTCTTCACATTCTGGCCCCTTCTGCTGATGGGCGTAGATGGGCATGAGGTCCTAGGGACAGAAGAGACCCAGGATGGGAGACTCTGGGTTCCTGAATGGTCACATGAAGAAGTGCAGTCTTCCCAGCGTGACCACCAGGCAGTACTACCATGTGGGGAATATAGTGCAGCTGCTGCTGAAATCCGGGAGTTGCTTGGTCATTCACATAAACTGAAGTCCTGGATATATATTCAAGGAAAACACAAATTGGAAAGATACATGCGCCCCAGTGCTCACAGCCACATTATTTACAACAGCCAAAATATGGCAGCAACCTAAGTGTCCAGCAATGATGAATCGATAAAATAGATAGATTATATATATAGGGGAATACTATTCAGCCATAAAAAGAATTAAATTTTGCCACTTGGAACAACATGGATGAACCTGAAGGATATTATGCTTAGTGAACTCAGAGAAAGACAAATACTGTATGTTATCATTTATGTGTGGAATCTAAAAAATAAACAAAAGTATATGACAAAACAGAAGCAGACTCAGATACAGAGAATAAACTGGTTGTTGGTAGTGGGGAGAGGGGTATGGGGGCAGGGTGGGGTAAAGGATGAAGAGACACAGACTACTATGTATAAAGGAAGTATGTGTTAGGAATTTCACGTGTGCTTTAGACTCAAGGCCCTTGTATTGTTGTGGGGATGCTTATGGATGCTGGGGCTAGGGTAAGGTTGCCTTTGTCAAATAATTACAAACCTTCTGAGAGCTCCAAGGAATCAGTGTCTCAGGCCATGCCTAGGTGAACGCGTGACCAACTTTAAAAATTCTTTTAGGAAAGTGGTCTGTTTGGAGTTTCTGTTCTTTCTATTGATAGACTCAATTCTGTTCACTTTGTTGGCCAGAAAATTATTCATGTAGCCTAACATGTCAAGTATATGGGCAGGAAGCTGTTCATTATGTTTATAATACATTTTTGGTACAGAATTTCTTGTCTTACTCAAAAACTAATTTCTTATTGCTTGACAGAGTTCGTCTATTTCCAAACAGAAAGATAATACTTTCCGTTTCCAAACACTAGCTATTAGTTGTATCACAGCATTTGCCTTCCATTTAGCTATTCAGGTTTTCCATATTAAATTCCTCCTCCATTTCTAGTGTTTAAAACTTTATTTTCAATTCTTTGTCCAGTTTCAGTCTTGCTAAATAAAGAAAAGAAGTTCAAGTTTTTACTGTAAAATGGGAAGCACAGCCACCATAAAGGGAAAGAGGCACCAGAAATGACACCGAAAAAGACACTATAACCCAGGTTATGTGTGTGATAAATGGAAGAATATATTTTGACACAGATAACACAGGAAGGGCTCAAGCCAACAACACAGAGAGCGCCACAGGTTAAGGAGAGCAGAGAACCCAACACAGGGCATGACAGAAAACTCAATCTCAATAACACACAGAGAGCGCCACAGATTAAGGAGAACAGAAAACCCAACACAGGGCATGACAGAAAACTCAATCTCAATAACACACAGAGCGCCACAGATTAAGGAGAACAGAAAACCCAACACGGGCATGACAGAAAACTCAATCTCAATAACACACAGAGAGCGCCACAGATTAAGGAGAGCAGAGAACCCAACACAGGGCATGACAGAAAACTCAATCTCAATAACACACAGAGAGCGCCACAGATTAAGGAGAACAGAAAACCCAACACAGGGCATGACAGAAAACTCAATCTCAATAACACACAGAGAGCGCCACAGATTAAGGAGAACAGAAAACCCAACACGGGGCATGACAGAAAACTCAATCTCAATAACACACAGAGCGCCACAGATTAAGGAGAACAGAAAACCCAACACGGGGCATGACAGAAAACTCAATCTCAATAACACACAGAGAGCGCCACAGATTAAGGAGAACAGAAAACCCAACACAGGGCATGACAGAAAACTCAATCTCAATAACACACAGAGAGCGCCACAGATTAAGGAGAGCAGAAAACCCAACACAGGGCATGACAGAAAACTCAATCTCAATAACACACAGAGAGCGCCACAGATTAAGGAGAACAGAAAACCCAACACAGGGCATGACAGAAAACTCAATCTCAATAACACACAGAGAGCGCCACAGATTAAGGAGAACAGAAAACCCAACACAGGGCATGACAGAAAACTCAATCTCAATAACACACAGAGCGCCACAGATTAAGGAGAACAGAAAACCCAACACAGGGCATGACAGAAAACTCAATCTCAATAACACACAGAGAGTGCCACAGATTAAGGAGAACAGAAAACCCAACACAGGGCATGACAGAAAACTCAATCTCAATAACACAGAGAGCGCCACAGATTAAGGAGAACAGAAAACCCAACACAGGGCATGACAGAAAACTCAATCTCAATAACACACAGAGAGTGCCACAGATTAAGGAGAACAGAAAACCCAACACAGGGCATGACAGAAAACTCAATCTCAATAACACACAGAGAGAGTGCCACAGATTAAGGAGAACAGAAAACCCAACACAGGGCATGACAGAAAACTCAATCTCAATAACACACAGAGAGTGCCACAGATTAAGGAGAACAGAAAACCCAACACAGGGCATGACAGAAAACTCAATCTCAATAACACACAGAGAGTGCCACAGATTAAGGAGAACAGAAAACCCAACACAGGGCATGACAGAAAACTCAATCTCAATAACACACAGAGAGCGCCACAGATTAAGGAGAACAGAAAAACCCAACACAGGGCATGACAGAAAACTCAATCTCAATAACACACAGAGAGTGCCACAGATTAAGGAGAACAGAAAACCCAACACAGGGCATGACAGAAAACTCAATCTCAATAACACACAGAGAGCGCCACAGATTAAGGAGAACAGAAAACCCAACACAGGGCATGACAGAAAACTCAATCTCAATAACACACAGAGAGTGCCACAGATTAAGGAGAACAGAAAACCCAACACAGGGCATGACAGAAAACTCAATCTCAATAACACACAGAGTGCCACAGATTAAGGAGAACAGAAAACCCAACACAGGGCATGACAGAAAACTCAATCTGAGGGACTGCCATGCTCAGCGAATCTCAAAAGACATCCCTAACATTAGTCATAACAAAAAGAGCATTTTAGTGAGTGCCAGTCACACCACTGCTGCTGCTGCTGCTGCTCAGTCGCTTCAGTCGTGTCCGACTCTGTGCGACCCCAGAGACGGCAGCCCACCAGGCTCCCCCGTCCCTGGGATTCTCCAGGCAAGAACACTGGAGTGGGTTGCCATTGCCTTCTCCAGTGCATGAGAGTGAAAAGTGAAAGTGAAGTCGCTCAGTCGTGTCCGACTCTTAGCGACCCCATGGACTGCAGCCCACCAGGCTCCTCCGTCCATGGGGTTTTCCAGGCAAGAGTACTGGAGTGGGCTGCCATTGCCTTCTCCAGTCACACCACTACATTTATACAAATATCTGAAAATGTCAGCATGCTTTACCTGGCAGTAAATATCTCTTCCACAACAGGAACCAGCAAATACCCTTCAAGATGAAATGCTAACTAAGCACAGATCCTTTGTGTTTGTTTAATAGGAGACAGAATCTTGACTGGATAAATGGAATCACACGGATGCTGTGGAGAGTCGTTTCACTCACCTGCTTAGCTTTCTCACAATTAATCCAATGATATAAAATGCTGGGGCGCTGAGAAAGCTTCTTCATGGAGAGACTGATGACAAAGTCTTGTTATATATTAGTTAACCATCACGTCCTTGTATGAAACCAGGATATCACAGACTTGTGTTCCCTTGGTTGTTGTTGATAGGAGTTTCCTTTGGCTTCAGCTGATGAAGGTTTGGTTAAGACGAGGGAAGGCTCTTTGTCAGCCACCACTCACTTCACACCGGGGTTTCCCTACATTCCTGAGCACAACTCACCTAGTGCTTCACAGAGGACTCAGCAGCAGGCCAGGAGGATATACTTTCCATAGCACCCCACGGTGTCTTACTCTCAGACTGGAAAATACTGATTATAATTGTTCACTCTGAGCTTCCTAATTCAGATTCATGGATATACAAATGAGGTGCAAAACCCTGCACATGCTGAAAGTGTACAATTCAGTGAGGTTTGACATATGTATATACCCAGAAAAGCATCAGCCTAATTAAGGTAAACATATCCATCACCCCTGAAAATTTCCTCATGCCCCTTTGTAATCCACACTTCCCTCTTCCTCTCCCATCCCCAGGCAACCACTAACCTGCTTTCTTCCACTGAAAATAACACTGCATTAAAAAAAAATTTTTTTTGTCCTAATGTTAAACTGTATTCATTTTTCCATGATCTATACAGTAGGTCGTTGTTGGTTATCCATTTTCAGTATAGCAGTGTGTACATTTCACATGAATAACATTTCTGTATCTGGCTGCTTTCACTCAGTATACATATTTTGAGATTGAAATAATAAACATCGAGGATACATTTTACAAGCCAGGGAATATAGACAATATTTTAAATAACTTTAAATGGAGTATAATCTATAACATTTTAAATAATTTATTTTTAATTAGAGGATAATTGCTTTACATATAAAATTTCGAATCACTATGTTTTATACCAGAAATGAGTTGTAAATCAACTATACTTAAAAAAAAAAAAAAAAGAATACCCTTGTAACTACCATCCAGGCCAAGAAATTGTACTTTTCCATCCACACCAGAACACCCTCCCTGTGCCTCTTCCAAACCTCACCCGCCTCTCTACTCCCAAAAGCATTCACTGTCCCGATTATTATACTCCTTATGCTCCTTGAGTTTCTTCATTGTTTCTGTCCCCCAAGTGTGCCCCTGAGACTGCGTAGGTTAGGATTCTATAGTTCCTGCAGATTTTCAACTCTATTCAGAGGCTTCATCAGATTCAGGGTCAAAAATTTTGAAGACATTTTTGGTATTTTAGGTATCTTAGAAATTTTAGGTATTTGATGTGCACTTTCACTGAGGTGAACATAATGTCAAGTTTTTTGTTTTTGTTTTTTGAGATGTTAGCTGGGATAACATTCAATGTTAATTCATTCTGGGGTGAAAATTGATTTTCTGACCTTAAAAGTTATCACAAAAGTTTTCATACCTATGTTTGGTGACAATATTACCGAGACTTATTTTGGTGATTATTTCACAATATATACAAATATTGGATCCTTCCTTATGTTTGTACATCTGAAACTAACAATGTTATCTGTCATGATACCTCAAAAACAACAAAAAAACCCAACCCTATGATGTCCTAGGAAAAATATGATATCAGAACTAGTTGTAACTTCTGAAAACAGGCAAAACTTTTTCTGTATGGCATTTCAATTCTCTTCTCCCTTTCCAGTTTTTTGTTTGCACAGTTATCTACATTCTCAGAACATTAGGAGAGGCTGGGACCTGGGTCCCACTACTTGAGCATTTGCACCTTAACAAACATCTCCTGGAGCGACAGAACACAAAAACCTCCAAGGGACAAAAATAACTGCATGCATGCGCAATTATGAACAGGAAGACACACAAAGGCTGCAAGCCAACCGCCACTTCTGAGGCGTCAGGAGCAAAAGCCGGGAACCGCGTATGGTCCCTGCACGTGGCAACAGCAAGGCGGTGGGCAGACTCCCTGAGCCAGCGTCCGGCCTGACCCACCGATGCACCCCACCCTTATCCCACTTAAAGAATCAGTCTGCCCTCCTCAACGAGCAAACAAGAGCACCTGTTACTTGTTTTTGCTCCTTCATCCTATAGCACAAGTCCCAGGAAAGCCTTGCCTGAATTCCTTCTGTGGTGTCTTACCAATTTCTGTTGATTCATGAGTTCAAGGACCCAAAACACTCTCAATTACATAGTATAATCTCTTTTTAACCCTCATTTAATCTTAGTTCTATGAATAACTATACATTTACAGCACACACTAATCCTTACTGCAAAGTCTCTTTAGTTACTTTGGTTTATGAAGCTGGTTCTTCAGTAGATTCAAGGGCTCTGGAACACTCTACCAAAACACAGTAATAAAGATGGGATCACTATTTTTTTTCCCTTTTGCCTCAAGGCTCCAGGTTGGTTTAGCATCAAACTGTTATTATTTCTACCTTTATCTAAAAATTTGATATTTCGCTCATCAAGGTTTCTGGCACTAATTTTGCTTTTTGAAAAATTATTCCATTAAAATCTCATTTATCCCGATAACTGAGTGGCCTGGTGCCCATGAAATTTCGTGCGGCAGCCCAGGGCCTTTCCTGCCTCTCCAGCTTCTAACCCGGAGTAGGAGCTTCTGCTGCCCTTAGTCTTCACTGTCCCCATCCTACTTAATTTTGATTCCACTCCTTATACTTCATGTCTACCCTGGGGTTCAGTCCCAATAAAGCCCTCAGGGCTCAGTGAGAATTCAGAGGTTTTCATGGCTCACCTTAGACTCTGCCTCACTCAGTGTGGAGTTTGCAAAGTCCCTCCAGGCTCACTTGCAAGACCTGGCCAGGATCCTGCACAGCACAAGCTCTAGGCTCTGCCGTAGGTCATTTGGCTCCTGTACTGCGCATGCGTGGGACTCTGCTGGGAACGGGGCGGTGCGGGCTCTCTCGCCTCCTGTACTGCGCATGCGCAGGGCCTCAGCTGTCCAGGTACACTGCTGCTTCCTGCGACTTTCCCCGCAGTCACGGTGATGCTGGGGAGGGTCATGGCTGTTGTGCCCCCACTTGTATTTTGTGGAATCAAGTCTTGTTGTGAATACTGTCCCTGGATTTTGGTTTAAATATCTCATTGCTCCATCTGTGTTTTTGCTTCTGGGAAGAAAAGCTATGACAAATCTAGACAGCATATTAAAAAGCAGAGACATTATTTGCCAACGAAAGTCCGTCTAGTCAAGGCTATGGTTTTTCCAGTGGTCATGTATGGATGTGAGAGTTGGACCACAAAGAAGGCTGAGCACTGAAGAATCGATGCTTTTGAACTGTGGTGTTGGAGAAGACTCTTGAGAGTCCCTCGGACTCCAAGGAGATCCAACCAGTCCATCCTAAAGGAGATCGGTCCTGGGTGTTCATTGGAAGGACTGATGCTGAAGTTGAAGCTCCAATGCTTTGGCCACCTGATGTGAAGAACTGTCTCATTGGAAAAGACCCTGATTATGGGAAAGATTGAAGGCAGGAGGAGAAGGGGACGACAGAGGTTGAGATGGTTGGATGGCATCACTGACTCGATGGATATAAGTTTGAGCAAGCTCCAGGAGATGGTGAAGGACAGGGAAGCCTGGCGTGCTGCAGTCCATGGGGTTGCAAAGAGTCAGACACGACTGAGTGACTGAACAACAACAGTGTTTATGTGGGGATTCTGGTCAAAAAATTATACTTCCATGAACACTGCTATCTTTTCAGAATTCTTAAATTTATTTTGTTTTAAAAAGGATATTTTAAAAGAAAAAAATGGGGGACCAGAATTGTTTTTTATGTACAGAAAATATTTACAAAATACATTAAAAAAAAAAAACCCAAAGAGTACTATTTGCTCAAGGCCTAGGCATGCTCTGGAGAAGGAAATGGCAACTCACTCCAGTATTCTTGCCTGGAGAATCCCAGGGACAGAGGAGCCTGGTGGGCTGCTGTATATGGGGTCGCACAGAGTCGGACACGACTGAAGCAGTTTAGCAGCAGCAGCAGGCATACTCTCACTGTTGACAAGGGAGATTGTAACTGCTGGGATGTGACAGCTCCTGGTCCAGGCAGGATGTAGAACAGGCAGTCTAAACACCTTTGTGCTATAAGCACCCAGATGTGTGATCACCTGGCCAAGCTCAGAGGAGAGAATGGAAAAGGCCTGTGAGTGAAGAGGGGCAGGGAAAACCAGGTGCAAGTTTGTGATCAGGGTTTCAGCTGCCAGGGTGGGATCCTGCTGTTGTCCATGGAGCCAGTGAGTGACTGAGTTTCCCTGCCTTTGATGGGAGAGGAGGTGTAGGGGTCAGGGATGGAGACCCCCCAGCGCGCGCGTGCGCGCGCACACACACACACACAGCCAAGTCTACTGGTGAATTGTGCCCCTAATAGAAGGTTGAGTAGAAAACATTCCACTCATTGAGGAAACTGTCATCTAGGTTCTGGGTGAGGAGGAAGAGACTCCTCTGAGGGATAATCATAGGCCTGTGCTGTGGACTGAATATTTATGTGCCCCAAATTCCTATACTGACATCTTAACCCCGGAGGTGATGGTATTAGGAGGTGGGGCCTTTGGGAGGCAATTGGGTCAGAAGGCAGAGGCGTCATGAAGGGATGAATGTCCTTGTAAAAGAGGCCTGAGAGAGCCCTCTTGTCCCTTCTGAGAGGGGAGGACACAGCAGAAGTATGAACCCGTGAATGAGAAAGTGGACCTCACCAGACGGGGGATCTGCCCGCACCTGATCTAGGATTTCCCAGCATCTACAACTGTGAGAAATAAATTTCTGTTGTTTATATGCCACCCAGTCTGTGGTATTTGTTACAGTTGCCCAAAGGGAATAAGCAGCCTGTGATTCAGGCCGCCAGTGTCTGATTCTAAGCTATCAACATTAGTAAACAGAGGAAGAGGATGGAGGCGGGGAGGGGGGCCTCTTTAACTGGGGTGATAGGTGAAGTCTTTATATTGGGAGGAACAGGAATGAAATATTATTTACAGAGAATTCTATATGTCCATTTCCAAAGGGACTAAAAATGCACTGGAGAAAATTCAATGTCCTTTTCTGATTAAAAACCAAAACAGCACTTTAAAAAATGGTCATAAGTTGAAATGTCCTTAACAGCCCGTATATATATATATGGGTTTCCCTCACGGTTTAGACAGTAAAGAATCTGCCTGTAATGCACGAGACCCAAGTTTGATCCCTGGGTTGGGAAGACCCTCTGGAGGAGGGAATGGCTACCCACTCCAGTATTCTTGCCTGGAGAATCCCCATGGACAGAGGAGCCTGGTGGGCCACAGTCCACGGGATGGCAAAGACTCAGACACAACTGAGCAACTAACACTTTCACACACATATATATATGTATGTATGTATATAAACCTGGCTTGCCAGGTGACTCAGTGGGTAAAGAACCCATCTATAATGCCAGAGATGAGACGCAGGAGACACGAGTTCAATCCCTGGGTTGGGAAGATCCCCTGGGGGAGGGCATGGCAACCCACTCCAGTATTCTTACCTGGAGAATCCCCATGAGCAGAGGAGCCTGGTGAGTTACAGTCCATAGGGTGGATTAGATGTAGACACAACTGAAATGACTGACTGCAAAGCCAGCGAGGGTCCACTATCACCAAAATGTGCCCTGATCTCACCATGGAAAAGAGTCAGCAGTTACTACAAATGGGAGGGTAAGAACCCCAAGACCATCATGAACTAGAATAATTTGATAAAGCTATCAAAGAAATTCCTAGGAATTGGTTAAAGGCCTAAAAATCGTGTTAGAACCATAAGTGAATAGGATACTATAAAAAAAAAAAACACAGGAAAATTAGAAAAACAAAGTAGGATAAAAACAATTTCTAGGACTGAAAGCCAGTGCCATGGAAATTAGAACTCTATTGGCTGGATTAGATAGCAGATCAAACAGGGTTGAAGATAGACTAGTGACCCAGAGCATTGCAGAAAGACACAGTGATGGAAAATAAAAAGAGGGCAAGAGCCATCAGACACATGAAATACACATAGAGGCTAATGTACATGGGATTTTAGGATGAGAAATGGGCGGAGCGGTGAAAGGACAGAATTTGAAGTTTTTAGAATGTTTGAAAACCAGGGATCTGCAGATTCCAGTCCTGAGCATAAAAAATAAGAACAAACTTGAACCTTGCCCTACAGTAATGGTCTGTAGAATATTAAAGACAGTCGAGGACTTTATCACAGAGGAGGGAACTCTGACGACTGGGAGAGCAAACAGCAGACCAGTCAGCAGCCACAGTTCAGGGCAGGATGCAGGGAATAACATCGTCAGATTCCAAGGGAAACAGATGCTTTTCATTCTAAACAACCACTCGGAAATAAAAGCAAAATAAGAATCTTTTCAGACAAAAAAGAGTAAGAGTGTTTGCTTCTCTCATGCTCTCATTGAGAATGAGGAATGATGTATTTAAAGAAGTAAATGAATCCCAGAAGGAAGCAGTGGAGAATAGAGACATGGAGGCAGGAAAGGAGTGAGGGCAGGTCTAAGTTAGACAGTCATTGACAGTGTAAAATCATCAGGGGTTAGTAATAATAATCATGACTCATTAGAAGACATAAACCTCTGTGGTTCAGTGTTGTATCCTGAATATCACCTGCCGACCTACCAGGGTTCAGAAAGCCTGAGCTGAGGTTGGGAGTGCATTACAGCTATTTATATAGTAATTATTCATATCTATTCATATAATAAAGAATTATATACCATGAAAAAGTGGAGTTTACTCCTGGAATGCAAGAATGCTTCAACCTAGGAAACTGCTTTGGTGTAAACACATTAACAGAATGAAGGGAAAAAACACTACCTTTTTAATTAGTGCAGAAAAAGCAACGGAAAAAATTCAACAGCCTTTCATGATAAAAAACACTCAACAAGTTTGAAGGACATTACCTTGACATAATCAATGCCATATATGTAAAACCCAGAGCTGTCACACTCAGTGGTTAAAAACGACAAGTTTTCCTTTGAGAATCGGGAACTGTGTAAGAATGCTGGGCTCTCCTATTTACCACTCCTATGCAACACGGCGCTGGTAGTCTTAGCCATAGCAGTTAGGGCCAGGAGACAGCGAGGTCCTGACTTGTCCTGAACACATCTCCCACTTTACCAACTCCCACTGACACCTACGGCCCACCTTCGTTTTGTCTCCTCGGGAGTCAGGGTCATTTCCACGAGCAGACCCCTTGCCACCTAAGAATTCAGTTCACACAGATGTGACAACATGGTTGAAAAATATCTCATACCATGCATAGATTATCAAAGATGTTTTATACAGATGGATGCTTATGGATGGATGGAGGAAGAGAAGAAGAAACAAAGGCAGACAGAGATAGGAGGTTGGAGGAACACATTCACGTGTCTTTACGCGGCACAAGGGACAATTCCCAGTCAGTGCATCACCTTACACTTGTTATTTATAGTGGATTTTCATTGACTGGACATGGAACAACAGACTGGTTCCGGATAGGAAAAGGAGTACGTCAAGGCTGTATATTGTCACCCTGCTTATTTAACTTCTATGCAGAGTACATCATGAAGCTGGGCTGGATGAAGCACAAGCTGGAATCAAGATTGCCAAGAGAAATATCAATAACCTCAGATATGCAGATGACACCACCCTTATGGCAGAAAGTGAAGAAGAACTAAAGAGCCTCTTGATGAAAATGAAAGAGAGTGAAAAGTTGGCTTAAAGCTCAACATGCAGAAAACAAAGATCATGGCATCTGGTCCCATCACTTCATGGCAAAGAGATGGGGAAACAGTGGCAGATTTTATTTTTGGGGCTCCAAAATTATCGCAGATGGTGACTGCAGCCATGAAATTAAAAGATGCTTACTCCTTGGGAAAAAAGTTATGACCAACCTAGACAACACATTAAAAAGCAGAGACATTACTTTGCCAACAAAGGTCCATCTAGTCAAGGCTATGGTTTTTCCACACATCAGGTATGGATGTGAGAGTTGGACTGTGAAGAAAGCTGAGCACCGAAGAATTGATGCTTTTGAACTGTGGTGTTGGAGAAGACTCCTGAGAGTCCCTTGGATTACAAGGAAATCCAGCCAGTCCATCCTAAAGGAAATCAGTCCTGAATATTCATTGGAAGGACTGATGTTGAAGCTGAAACTCCAATATTTTGGCCACTTGATGCAGAGAGCTTACTTATTTGAAAAGACTCTGATGCTGGGAAAGATTGAGGGCAGGAGGAGAAGGGGACCACAGAGGATGAGATGGTTGGATGGCATCACCAACTCAATGGACATGGGCTTGGGTGGACTCCAGGAGTTGGTGATGACAGAGAGGCCTGACGTGCTGTGATTCATGGGGTTGCAAAGAGTTGGACACGACTGAGCGACTGAACTGAACTGAATTAACTTTACATTTGTTATTATAGTGGATTTTCATTAACTTCAACATGAGTTTGAAGAAGAAAATGGATATATCTGAAAGAAGTATTATAAGTTTATAAAACATGTTCTGAGGAAGGCTAACTTCGAAAGGACCACTTTTGGATTGGATTGGTGTGTTTGTCATAAGCAGCTACACACTGCCCTCTGGTGGCCTTATGAGATATGGCACGAGTGCTTCAGGGCTCCACTTTTTTGGCGGCCAAAGAAGCCAACTCGTAAGCTTAACAGATTTTCAACAGTCCTGCTGTTAGAGCAAACCAAATTCTGTAAGACTCAAAGTTTTGGAATAACTTTCTAGTGGAAGTTATTGTCTTGACTATGACACAACAGGCCACTTCCCAAGTGCATTGTTTCAGGGAGTGTTGATTGAGTACCAGACCCTGGGTCCACAGCAGAGACAGACAGGAGCCTGCTGTCTCAGGGGCTCTGCAGGGAGGGTGGGGACGTGCTGGGCTCTCTTGTCTGCATCCCAGCTCTGTGTGTCTGGTGAGGAGAAACTAGTGTATCCACACAAAGACCACACTTTTCTGGTTTTATTAACAATAAGAGAGTTTAGAAAATTAGAAAATTGTAACTCAACATATTTGTGTAAAATCATCCAATTATATAGAGTTAAAAAATGGGATTACTTTATATTACCACTTAATAGGAGTAATTATTCCATCCATTTAAAGTTTTAGAATTTATGAATTTAATGGCTGCATAACATTTCTTACTATTTCTTGTACTTCAGTTCAGTTCAGTCGCTCAGTCGTGTCCAACTCTTTGCGACCCCATGGACTGCAGCATGCCAGGCCTCCCTGTCCATCACCAACTCCTGGAGTTTACCCAAACTCATGTTCATTGACTCGGTCATGCCATCCAACCATCTCATCCTCTGTCGTCCCCTGTCTTCCTGCCCTCAATCTTACCCAGCATCAGGGTCTTTTCAAATGAGTCAGCTCTTCACATCAGGTGGCCAAAGTATTGGAGTTTCAGCTTCAACATCAGTCCTTCCAATGAACACTCAGGACTGATCTCCATCTCCTTACAGTCCAAGGGACTCTCAGGAGTCTTCTCCAACACCACAGTTCAAAAGCATCAATTCTTCTGCGTTCAGCTTTCTTTATAGTCTGGTTGGAAGTAAGCAAAACAATTGTGTGGACTTTGGGGAGGCTGTTTAGAGCAAACACAGCTGAATGGGCCTTTTTGCCCTTCATTTTTCCTTTCATCTGCCTCAGAAATGAAGACATGGTGACTGGTCAAGGTTGGTCCTCCAGCAGCCATTTTGTGCCAAAGAGACAGATAGCCGTGAGGTTGGACACTGTCTAAAAATGCTGGGGCAGAATAACGGTTGTGGGCTGACTGCTGTGGTGTGCAGTTGAGGGCCGGTGAACTTCCCTGTAGCTCAGACAGTAAAGAATCTGCCTGCAACGCAGGATACCCAGGTTTGATTCCTCGGTTGGGAAGATCCTCTGGAGAAGGGAATGGCAACCCACTCCAGTATCCTTGACTGGAGAATCCCATGGACATAGGACCCTGGCAGGCTACAGTCTGTGGGGTCGCAAAGAGTCAGACATGACTGAGCAACTAACATTGCTATGAACAGCTTACATTCATAAGGAAGGAAGACATTTCCCTCTTGCTGTGCCTGTGGTATTCCAGGTTTTCTGCTATAATCGGGAAATATGGGCATGAGATGACAGTGGTCACTCCTCGGCAAGGCAGACCACCTTGAACTCTGCGGACATCCTGTCCACAACCGTTTAGTCTGCTCACTAACTAGACAGCATCTCAAGCTTCCACAGACTCCAGTGACTGAGGGATGTTTGGGGGTTCTGCAGCGAAGGTATTCTCTAAAGGTGAATCTGGTTTTGTATAGAGACTTTGATGGGAGAAGGCAATGGCACCCCACTCCAGTACTCTTGCCTGGAAAATCCCATGGACGGAGGAGCCTGGTAGGCTGCAGTCCATGAGGTCGCTAAGAGTTGGACACGACTGAGTGACTTCCCTTTCACTTTTCACTTCCATGCATTGGAGAAGGAAATGGCACCCCACTCCAGTGTTCTTGCCTGGAGAATCCCAGGGACGGGGGAGCCTGGTGGGCTGCAGTTCATGGGGTCACTAAGAGTTGGACACGACTGAGCGACTTCACTTTCACTTTTCACTTTCATGTATTAGAGAAGGAAGTGGCACCCCACTCCAGTGTTCTTGCCTGGAGAATCCCAGGGATGGGGGAGCCTGGTGGGCTGCCGTCTATGGGGTCACAGAGAGTCGGACACGACTGAAGCGACTTAGCAGTAGCAGCAGCAGTGACTTTGATGAGATGATTCCTGGCCACTTCCTACAGACCAACACAGAGCCTGTGCTTCTAAACCATTATGGTGGTCCTTCAGTGCAAGCAGCCATTTCCCTTGGTCGCCTCATCTGCTTCAACTGCTCCAAGCTTAACTGAGGGCTTCAGTGTTCCCTCCTCAAGGGAGAGCTCAGAATTTCCTTCAGCTCTGGGGGCTAGACCAGGGGTGGGCAGTGGGTCATTGCTACAGGAGCCTAAGGGGTGGTGAGGCCTGTGCTCAGTCCAGAGCTTGCTGACCTGAGGCTCTGACTTTTCTGAAGCTTCCCTGAGCACCTGCTATGTTTTGATAAAACCCTTTCTGCTCCTAGAATCATAGGATCTGCTACTAATGTAGAGGGATGGGGTAGGAAGGGAGATGGGAGGTTCAAGAGGGTGGGGACACGTGTATACTTATGGCCAATTCATTTTGATGTATGGCAAAAACCATCACAATATTGTAAAATAATTATCCTCCAATTAAAAAAAAACCCTTTCTGCTTACACAAATTCCACTCAGAACTTCCCCTGAAAGGAATACATCCAAGGCCATGGCTCTGACTTTTTATTCAACCAAATTTAGAATTTTTAAACTTTAGTTAAATAAATTAAAAAAATTTTTAACGTTTTTATTTAACCAAAAAAAAAAAAAAAAATCAAATGTTCATCAGTCTCCTCATACATACTTGGCCAGACACAACAAGTCACAAGTTATATGTCACCATTGATATGAAAAATCAGGAATCGGTAAATCCATAGACAGTTAAGGATTATTGGGGGTATCCCAGTGCTGAAGGTGAGAGGAATGAGGAGTGACCAATACATACAGAGTTTCCCATGGATACAAATGTTCTGGAATAGACAGAAAAGGAGTTACATAGCCTTGTGAATGTACTTAATACCACTTACTTGTACAATATAAAATGATCGAAGAATTAAATTGTAAGTGTACTTTATATCATAAAATAACCCCTGTAGTATATGTAATTTAAAAATATTAAAAAATGGAATAACAGGGGAAGGGGAGGAAGCCTCCAGGGCCGCTGCTGGTAGGGGGGCAGGGGCCCGAAGCCTGCTCGTGTGGTGCTCCTGGCTGATCTGGGAGCAGCTCAGGGATGTTGGGGGAGGAGCTGGCTGTGGCACCTGAGTGAACAGAACCGGCTCTGCTGTGGTCTCCAGAGTCAGAAACTGGAGCTGGATGACCCTTTGGGGCCAAGCGCTGGTGCCGAGGCCAAGATGTCTCTGGAGCTGGGGTGACTTAAGCTCTGAACCGAGGCTGCTGAGGACACCGGCTGAGGTTGTAGAGGAGGCGCGAGGTCAGGCTTCCGTGACGATTCACGCCCTGAAGACGGCCTGAGCGCTGCTGCTGGCATCTCGTCTGGATCTAGAATTGGAGCCTGTGTAGGTGTTTTCCTAGCCTTCAGCGTAACTGAGAACAAGGGCAGGAGCAAGCTCTCTCACTCTGGAATTGGAACTGGCGTATTTCTTGATCTGGCCCTTGACCTTGAATGAGGGCTGTGGCTTGAGCCTGCTCTGGCCCTGGAGCTGCAGCGGGCAGTAGAGGTGCAGGGGGCCCCCGGTCTCGAGGGGCTCCCAGAGTTTGTTCTGCAGATGGCGTGATAGTTCCAAGAAGAGAAAATATCAACAGGACTGCTTTTCCACCTGCCTTCCAGAGAGGAAATTTCTCAGTGCCAATGGATGAAATCTCAGTCCAAGATGCCAGAAAGTCTTCCTGATTGCAGTCCAGGGCAATAGTGATCTGAGCCTCCTCGTTGCTCCTGGCCCATGCCAGCCTCGGGAGGCTCTGCTCTGTGTGGCCCAGCGCCTGCCTTCCCCTACCCACTGACTTCCATCACCATCCAGAGTCCTCCTCACCATCACCCTCTGCTTCAGTGGGCTCCAGGTGCTCCAGGAGAAGGTGGGCTTGGTGCTCCAGGTCTGAGCCAGGCATGCTGAGCTCTAGGGAAGCTAATAGCTTCTTCATGCAGGGAAATTCCAGGGACTGATGGAAATCCTCAGGGTCATAGTGCAGTTAGATACCCAGGATGGAGGACATGGCCCTGGGGGGGAGGCAGGTGGGAAAGAGAGTCAGAGGCCTGGCCTATCCTTCCCCCACTGTGATGTGTGCAGTCCAGGGCTCTGCCAGCCCCTGGCCATCCATAGACCCCACATCTCTATGCAGCTCTTTGTTCAATCAAAGCCCTTTTGGGTTTTCAGCTGGTGCAGGGTCCCCCGTCCTCGTCAGAGTAAGGCAGGGTGCACCCATACCTAGAGGAGGCCAGGAGGGTGTCACATGGACCATGCTGAGGGCACATCTGGATGTGATGGCCAGTGTGACAATGTGACCCTCGGGGGGTGGAAGCCCTGGAGGGTAGGACTGCTGTCTGCTCGACGCCTTAGTGGTGGTCATTCCTAGACAAATGCCTCACCTGGCAGGCCTTCCTAGTTCTGTGAAGAATGAGTGAGCCCTGCTGTCCCCATCACACATATCTCGGTGGCCTGGGCTATCCTACCTGCCCCCAGGGATCCCTGCTGTCACTCACTTGGGACAGGGAACCCCAGGGTTCACCTCTCAAATGGGAAAATAGTTCCATCAAGGCCCAGTGACAAATGAGGCAGAGGCCCCCTCATGGGGAGCAGGAAAACGACAACTTAGCATCACTGCAGCCCCTCCAGCGACCTTTCCATGTGGCCAGGTCTCCAGAAGCACTTTCCACGAAGGACCCACTTAGTTCCTACAGTCACCCTAGGGGGCTGGCCCTTTCTTCGCCCCAGTGTGCAGAGGGGCAGGCTGAGGCTCGGACAGGTGGACTGACACTCCCACCTCTCACAGCTAGTAGGTGGCTGAGTCGCCAGTGTTCCAGGAGGGCCAGAGTGCTCACCTCATGAACAGAAGGCCCAGCGCTTGCCGGGTGGTTGCAAGGCTCTGTAGGTGCTCAGGAATAGGGGGCGGGAGAAGGGGTGGCTGCCCAGGGAGGCAGGCTCCAGGCTGCCTGCCAGCTTCTCCAGCCTGCCTCCCTGGACATGCCACACCACGCAGGGCTCCTGCCTGTTCACTGTGGATACATCTCCCCCCTGGGGTGGACTCTCCTCCTCTGAGGAGAGTCAGAGGCAGCACCATGGACACCAGGAGGCTTGGGGCAAGTCCCTAAAGCCTCAGGGACTTGTGGCAAGAGGTGGGACAGGAGTGCCTTCAGCGGAATTCTCCTGGCATCAGCAGTGAAATTGGCGGTAGGCCAATTCAGTGTATTAGGCTCTTGGGGTAATTTGTGGCACAATACTGAGAGCTCCTTCCTGTATTAACTGCATCGTCCCTGTGATTGTTATCAAAATATGTCATCCAGGGGAAGAACACAGAGGCTGATCCCAGGGTGGGAGGGATCAGGATTGTCAGGCCAACAAGGACACCTGAGGATGGAGTAAAAATAGGAAAATCTAGAAAAATGCAGAAACACCCTTGACTTCATATGAAGCGAATCCTGTCAACTATGTGGACAGTAACTGCATCTGGACAAGGCAGGGCCTGGGCCATGAAGACGGGGAGAGGAGCGGGGCCCAGGATCCTTTGGGAGCGGGACTCTAGGAGGGAGCCCAGAGGAGGCCAGGCTCTGGGGTCCAGGCCTTCCCGGTGCGGAGGCTCCTCCCTGGCACTCACCCTGAGCCCGCCCTGGGCTCCGCTGCTGGCGGGGGGCACCTCCTGCGGGGAGAGGGAGCAGGGGGCTCCATGCACGGGCTCCTGCGTGTTCTCCTGTGTGAAGCCCTGTGGACACAGCGCCCAGCAGCCAGAGCCCTGTCCGGCTGTCTGCGCTGGTTCTCAGACCCACCAGCCATCTCCACTCTGCACACACACACCGCCTCTGCACAGACCTCGTCAAGGACGGAAAACAGTTGACGACCTGGGGGCTTTGGATTCACACTGGCACAGATCACAGGCACCTCAGGAATCTGCTTTTCCCCCTGCCAGCCCTGTCCTGGGGTGTGACCACGACAGCACCACCTGTTACCCAGTCCTCACCAACCCGTCCCCGTCCAGAGGGGAAACCCCCTCAAGCCCCGCTTCCCCTACAGGAGAGAGGGGATGTGGAGCTGCCCAGAGAGGGCTCCCAGAGGTGGCCAGGCCTGGACTGGCCTGCTCGCGGCCACCGTGTGTCACCTTAGGCGACCTCCTGGTAAACGACCCAAGGCATCGGGGCTGAGGGTTGAACCACTATCCACAGCATCTGAGAAACCTCTCCAGTATGGCGGCACCTCAAAAAATTATATAAAACTACTATAGGATCAAGCAATTTCACTCCTGAATATATATTTAAAGAAAACAAAAAGCCAATTTGAAAAGCTGTATGCGCCCCAATCTTCATAGCAGCATTCTTTACAATAGCTAAGATACGGAAGCAATCTAAGTGTCCAGCAACAGACGAATGAGTAAAATGGATATGTTTATATAGAAGAGAATACTACTCAGCCATGAAAAATGAAATTTTGCTATTTGTAACCACATGGATGGACCTGGAAGATACTATGCTTAGTGAAATAAGCCAGACAGAGAAAGACGGCATTGTATCTTATCACTTATATGTGGAATCTAAGAAATAAGACAACCAATTGTATATAATAAAATGGAAACAGACTCAGATACAGAGAACAAACTAGCTGTTACTAGTTGAGAGATGGAGAAGGCAATGGCACCCCACTCCAGTACTCTTGCCTGGAAAATCCCATGGATGGAGGAGCCTGGTAGGCTGCAGTCCATGGGGTCGCTGAGGGTTGGACACGACTGAGCGACTTCACTTTCATTTTTCACTTTCATACATTGGAGAAGGAAATGGCAACCCACTCCAGTGTTCTTGCCTGGAGAATCCCAGGGACGGGGGAGCCTGGTGGGCTGCCGTCTCTGGGGTCACACAGAGTTGGACACGACTGAAGTGACTTAGCAGCAGTTGAGAGAGGGAAGGGGAGGGACTGGATCGGGGTAAAGGATTAAAAGCCACAAACCACTGTGTGGAAAATAAATAAGTTGTGTGTTGTTAGGAATTGTATACGTATGTTTTAAATTCAAACAAGGTCCTGTATAACGGGGATTTTTCTGGATTCCAGGGCTAGAGTAAAGCTACCATTGTCAAATAATTGCAAAGCTTTCTAAGAGCTCAAGGGAACATCTCCTTGGGCCATTCCTAGGTGAGTATGTCATGTTTCAAGAAAGTGTTCTGTTCAGAGTTTCTGTCCTTTCTCGATTGAAGTTTTGTTACTTTTGTTTTTCAGAAAGTTATTCATGTAGCCTAACATGTCAAGTATATAGGCAGGAAATTGTTCATTGCCTTTTTAAATAATTCTTTTTTTGGTACAGTATGTCTTGTTTTATTCAAAGTAAACTAATTTTTATTGGCTTGACAGGGTTCATCTATTTCTGAATAGAAAGCCAATACTTTGCTTTTCCAGAAACCAGGACTTAGTTGTATCCATCAAGCATAGTATTTGCTTTTTAATTGGTTATTTTAGATTTTCCAAATTATATTCCTCAACCATTGCCAATCTTTAAAAGCTTGCTTTCAACGCTTAGCTTGAATGCATGTTTTGTATAATCTCAATCTTGCTTAAAAAAAAAAAAGTTCATGTTTTTACGGAAAAAAAAAAAAAAAATGAAGAACAGCTAACATGAAGCAAAAAAGACACCAGGAATGAGATTATAGTAAGTGATAAATGGAAGAATGTATTTTCAACACAGACAAGACAAGCAGTTAAAACCAATTAAATACAAAGAACTCCACAAATTTAGAAAAAAACGTAGGAAACCCGATGAAAAGCAGAACAGAAAAATCTGAGGAACTGCCATGCTCTGGCCTCAAAAGACATCTTAGCAAGTCATAATGAAAACAGCATTTAGTGATTTCCAGTCATGCACTTTTATATAAATATCTAAAAATCATAGCACGTTTTACCTGACATTAAATGCACCTCTTCCACAACAGAAACTGTTACAGCATACTCTTCAACATGAATCGCTGAACACAGCTCTTTGTGTTTTTCCTATAGGAGACAGGATCTTGATTGGATAATTACAGTCACATGGGTTCTAAGGGCGGCACCATTTTATGCCTTAGCCAAGCTAAGAAAGCTTAGCTTTCTCCAATTAATCCAATGATATAAGATGCTGGGGGGCTGAGAAAGCTCCTTCGAGGAGAGACTGGGGACAAATCCTTGTTATATGGTATATATCCATTATAAACTTGTGTGAAACCCTGGGAAATCAAAGATTCATTTTCCCTTGGCTGTTTGTTGATGGTGGTGGTTTCAACTGGCTTCACCTGATGATGGTTTGGTCACGAGGAGGGAAGGCTCCTTCTCTGCTGCCACTCGCCTCATACCAGTGTTTCCCTACTTCTCTGATCACGAGCAGCACAGTTCACCTGGTGCTTTACGGCAGACTCAGCGGCGGAACCAGGAGAATTCCAGGGCACCAGGGGCTTCCTGCTCCCAGTTAAGACTGGGAAACACTGTTTGTAATCATTCCTTCTGTGCTTTTTCATTCACAGTTTTATGGATGTATAAATGAGGTACGAAAAATGGCACATATTTAAAGTGTGAAGTTCAATGAAGTTTGACATATGTTCACTTCAGTTCCGGAGAAGGCAATGGCACCCCACTCCAGTACTCTTGCCTGGAAAATCCCATGGACGGAGGGGCCTGGTGGGCTGCAGTCCATGGGGTCGCTGAGGGTCGGACATGACTGAGCAACTTCACTTTCACTTTTCACTTTCATCCATTGGAGAAGGAAATGGCAACCCACTCCAGTGTTCTTGCCTGGAGAATCCCAGGGACGGGGGAGCCTGGTGGGCTGCCGTCTCTGGGGTCGCACAGAGTCGGACACGACTGAAGCAACTTAGCAGCAGCAGTTCAGTTCAGTCGCTCAGTCGTGTCTGAGTCTTTGCAACCCCATGGACTGCAGCATGGCAGGCCTCCCTGTCCATCACCAACTCCTGGAGTTTACCCAAACCCGTATCCATTGAGTTGGTGATGCCATCCAACCATCTCATCCTCTGTCGTCCCCTTCTCCTCCTGCCTTCAATCTTTCTAAGCATCAGGGTCTTTTCCAATGAGTCAGCTCTTCACATCAGGCAGCCAAAGTATTGGAGTTTCAGCTTCAACATCAGTCCTTCCAATGAACACCCAGGACTGATCTCCTTTAGGATGGACTGGTTGGATCTTCTTGCAGTTCGAGGGACTCTCAAGAGTCTTCTCCAACACCACAGTTCAAAAGCATCAATTCTTTAGCTCTCAGCTTTCTTTATAGTCCAACTCTCACAGCCATACATGACCACTGAAAAAACCATAGCCTTGACTAGACAGACCTTTGTTGACAAAACAATGTCTCTGCTTTTTAATATACTTTCTAGGTTGGTCATAACTTTCCTTCCAAGGAGTAAGCGTCTTTTAATTTCATGGCTGCAGTCACCATCCGCAGTGATTTTGGAGCCCCCCAAAATAAAGTCAGCCACTGTTTCCACTGTTTCCCCATCTATTTGCCATGAAGTGATGGGACCAGATGCCATGATCTTAGTTTTCTGAATGTTGAGCTTTAAGCCAACTTTTTCACTCTCCTCTTTCACTTTCATCAAGAGGCTCTTTAGTTCTTCTTCACTTTCTGCCATAAGGGTAGTATCATCTGCATATCTGAGGTTATTGATATTTCTCTTGGCAATCTTGATTCCAGCTGTGCTTCATCCAGCCCAGCATTTCTCATGATGTACTCTGCATATAAGTTAAATCAGCAGAGTGACAATATACAGCCTTGATGTATTGCTTTTCCTATTTGGAACCAGTCTGTTGTTCCATGTCCAGTTCTAACTGTTGCTTCCTGACCTGCATACAGGATTCTCAAGAGGCAGGTCAGCTGGTCTGGTATTCCCATCTCTTTCAGAATTTTCCACAGTTTATTGTGATCCACACAGTCAAAGGCTTTGGCATAGTCAATAAAGAAGAAATAGATGTTTTTCTGGAATTCTCTTTCTCTTTCAATGATCCAGCAGATGTTGGCAATTTGATTCCTCTGCCTTTTCTAAAACCAGCTTGAACATCTGGAAGTTCATGGTTCACATACTGCTGAAGCCTGGCTTGGAGAATTTTGAGCATTACTTTACTAGCGTGTGAGATGAGTGCAATTGTGTGGTAGTTTGAGCATTCTTTGGCATTGCCTTTCTTTGGGATTGGAGCATCAGCCTAATTAACTTAAAAAACATACCTGTCACCCCTAAAAGTGTCTCATGCCCCTTTGTAATCCACACCTCCCTCCCTCCCATCCCCAGGCAATCACTAATCTGCTTTCTTCCACCAGGATAACACTGTATTTTAGATAAATGACATCTTACTGTATCTGGCCGGAGAAGGCAATGGCACCCCACTCCAGTACTCTTGCCTGGAAAATCCCATGGACGGAGGGGCCTGGTAGGCTGTAGTCCATGGGGTCGCTAAGAGTCGGACATGACTGAGCGACTTCACTTTCCCTTTTCACTTTCATGCATTGGAGAAGGAAATGGTAACCCACTCCAGTGTTCTTGCCTGGAGAATCCCAGGGACGGGGGAGCCTGGTGGGCTGCCGTCTCTGGGGTTGCACAGAGTCGGACACGACTGAAGTGACTTAGCAGTAACAGTACTGTATCTGGCTGCTTTCATTTAGCATAAATATTTTGAGATTTAAAAATAAGCTACAACACAGGAAATATAGCTAATATTTTAAATAACTTTAAATGGAGTATAATCTCTAAATTTTTGAATCACTATGTTGAGTACTGAGACCAGTATAATATTATAAATAGACTATACTTCCATAAAAAAGAACACACTTGTAACCCACCATGCAGGCCAAGAAATTGTACTTTTCCGTCAACCCCAGAACACTCTCCCTCTGTCCCCTCCCAACCTCAACCACCTCCCTACTTCCAGAACGACGCACTGTCCTGACTTTTATGCTCACTCATGTCCTTGAGTATCTTTATACTCTTTCTCACCCAGTGTGCTCTCTCGACCCTGTGGATGAGACTTGCTCATTTTATTGATGTCTTTTAAATCTCTTTTAGTCTGTAAGTTCCTTCTCCATCCCTTTCTTACAATGTAGCCATGGAAGAACCTGAGCCTTTGCCCCCTACAGAACTTTCCAGTCAGGATTTTGCAGACTGTGTTCTCAGGATGAAGTTCAGCACATCCCTCTGTTCTCTACATTTCCTGCAGATTTTCAAGTGTATTCAGAGGCTTGATCAGGCTCAGGATGGAGATTTTTGATGAGACTCTAGGAATTGATGTGCTCTTTCATCAAGGGCTGTGTATCCTGTTTGTCTTTTTTTGAGATGTTAGCAGAGATGATGGTCAGTGCTGATGGTCATTGATCCATTTGCGGGTGAAAATGATATTCTAACAACATCATTTCTCTTTCATGTATCAGCTGGATTAATTTTATAGAGAGACACTTCCCTTCATCTACTGTTTGGTCACCTGGAGGAACAGTTCAGAGGGTAAAGTTAGGTTCGATGCTTCTTTTCATTTATTACTTTTTCTCCCCAGAGAATCTGAAAAGTCTCTCACTCCAGGGTTTCCTGAAGCAGAACACCTGGGGAGTCAGAACACAGCAGGAGAACATCTTTCTCTATGCACTGTCTCCAGCCAAGTGAGCTGGCTACAGGGCTGTCACTAGAATGTGGGTGCCTGGTTATAGGGGTTCCGAGTTCTGTTGGAATCTGTTGTCAGGAAGGTCAGATGTCTGACCTTCCTGGGGTCCCCTTGCTCGAATCCCTCCTCATACAGCACCTCTACACACAGCCCTCTGGGCTGCAGACTCCTCAGCCCCTTCTCCATGCAAACCCACATCTCACATAGTTACACCCGCAGCCCTCTCCACAGTCCCCAGAGAGGGTCTGTGTGCGACTTTGAGGAGACGGACCTGGGGCCCAGACTCATCTCCTCGTTAGTACCTCCTCTCCACCCTGGAGAAGGCATTGTGTCTCTCAAGGCCTGTCTGTCTCCCACCTGCACTGGGGGAATGATTCCAGCATGTTCTAGGGATGTCCTCAGGTAGACTTGGGTTGTGTTAGTCGCTCAGTCGTGTCTGACTCTCTGCGACCCCATGGACTGTAGCCCGCCAGGCTTCTCTGTCTGTGGGATTCTCCAGGCAAGGATACTAGTGTGGGTAGTCATTCCCTTCTCCAGGATAGGTGTGATAAGAGCTCAAAACACGTGGGGGCGATGTCGCACGTAGGTTGTACATCCACCCCTTTTCTTCTTCTTCCCTTCCCTTTGTCTGTCCCTCTTCTGATCACATCACATAGGCCTTATTCAGCGTCACTGTGCACATCTGTGTGTGTGCACATCGGTGTGTGTGCACGTGTGTGTTGGCACCAGCGCTTGCCCTCTGGAGGCCGCAAGAAAACTCCCGCCTAGAGAGGGATGGGCACACAGTGGCCCAGGGACAGGCTGGCAGAGGATGGGCTGCCATCACCAGAGAGACTTGACAATTTCATTTGCTGCTCCCTTTACATTCCTGTCCTTGAATGTCTCTCCCCAAGACTGAGGCCAGCTGGAATGTTTTCTCCTAGCCCAACCCCAGTGAAAACAGAGTCAGCTTCACCAGGAGCAAGAGGATTTTGTCAGCTAGGGTAAGAAGATCCTCAGCCTTGCTCAAAATCCTTTGAGTAGCGGCTTCTCCCAGTGACTTCATCAGGAAAGTGGATCAGAGATGATCTGATCTCATAAGGGTCTAGGTGTCAATTGGCTCCAGACTGCCTTCTGGAGCTCCCTTCCACCCCTGCCCACCATGTCCATGCAGCAGCGGCACCTGCTCAAATCACCTGGGTCTCTGTCTGCCCCCTCTTTCCTCCTCATCTCCGCAGGCAATCAGCTCATCCCCTGTCCCTGGATCCCGAATCTGAAATGCATCATCCTCTCCCTGTATTTCCCTTCCCCCTCCTAGTCCAGACTGCCACTGTCCCCATTTCTGTTCTTTGCTTTTATTTATCATTCCCTCTGATCCTAGAGTGGGAGGTTTAAGAGACAAATCTGTCCCTGTGACTCTGCTAACAAACAGGAAATCTCTCAGTAGCTCTTTGGGGAAAAGCCCCAATTCTCAGCCAGATGTTGAGCCCCTCCTCCTGCCAGCAGCCCCTGTTGCCTGCTCCCCTCAGCCCAGCCACTCTGGCCTCTGTCTTTCCTGCCAAGAGACTCCCCTCCCAGGCCTTCAAAAGCCCCAGGCTGGGACCCCATTTAGCTCTTTACCTGGATGACTCCTCCTTCAGATTTTATCCCAGATTCTGAAAGTTGCTTCTCCCTGAGCCCTCCGTTCCTCCCCCAGGGCTTTTTCCATGGTTCTGGGAGTTGTCGGTCTGCAGTGGCAGGTGGCTGGGACCCTAAGTGACAGGTCCTGGGACCCCAGGACCCTAGAGGAGAACCCTGCAACTCCTCTCACCACCAGCTTACAGGTGAGCCCAGAGGTCTCTGCTGCCCCCTGGCAACCCTGGGAGAAGAGGCCCTCAGAGCTCCCATAGGCCTACCCTGCTGGCTTTCCAAGTGGAATTTAGAGAAGGAGAAAGCCCACCAGTGCCTGCGCGAGGCTCCCCCTTGAAGTCAATACTGTCAGAAACTTACCTACTGCCTCCCGCTGGTCCTGTCAGTGCTGCAGCCTCAGGGGTGACGTAGCTCCCAGGGGAGGATGCGTTATGGGTGCCAGTCGTGCCAATGTTCAGTGCAGCTTGAAGAGTCTCACCTTTGCTTAGCAGGCAGAGGGATCAGAAAAGTATTCATTTAATTTATTTTATTTTATGTTAACTCTGATACAACACACATAACAAAAGTGATCATCTTAACCATTTTGAAGTATCCAGTTTAATGGCACAGATTTTATTTTCTTGGGCTCCAAAAATCATTGCAGATGGTGACTGCAGCCATGAAATTAAAAGACTCTTGCTCCTTGGAAGAAAAGCTTTGATAAACCTAGACAGTGTATTAAAAACCAGAGAGATCACTTTGCCAACAAAGATCCGTATAGTCCAAGCTATGGTTTTTTCAGTAGTCATGTATGGATGTAAGAGTTGGACCATAAAGAAGACAGTGCTGAAGGATTGACGCTTTTGAACTGTGGTGCTGGAGAAGACTCTTGAGTCCCTTGGACTGCAAGGAGATCCAACTAGTCAGTTCTAAAGGAAATCAACCCTGAATGTTCACTGGACGGATAGATGCTGAGGCTGAAGCTCCAATACTTTGACTACATAATATGAAGACTCACTGGAAAAGACCCTGATGCTGGGGAAGATTGAGGGCAGCAGGAGAAGGGGGCGACAGAGGATACGATGGTTGGATGGCATCACCAGCTCAATGGGTATGAATTTGAGCAAACTCTGGGAGATAGTGAAGGACAGGGAAGCCTGGCGTGCTGCAGTCTATGAGATCACAAAGAGTCAGACACAACTTAGCCACTGAACAACAAGAAGTATACCCATGCTGTTGTTCAACCATCTATCTCCAGGGCTTTGAAAACATTTTGCTATTACTCACAGAGATAGAAAACAAACTGATGGTTATCAAACGGGATGGGGGGGGAGGTCAGAGGGATAAATTTGGAGTTTGGGATTAACTTATACACACTGTTATATATAAAATAGATAAACAAAGACCTACTGTACAGCACAGAGAACTATACTCAGTATCTTGTAATAACCTATCCTGGGAAAGAATGGGAAAGAGCATATATATGCGTGTATAACTCAATCACTTTGCTCTACACTCGAAACTAACACAGCATTCTAAATCAACTGTATACTTCAATAAAATAAATAAAAAACATGTTGGTATTATGTTTATTGGTGGTAAGAAATAAGACTTAGCATGATTTTTAGTTTATAACCGCCATGTTACCTAAATATATGAGACTGAAATACTATATAGGTAAACCTGTTACATGTTTCCTATTTCCCTACATCAAACAGCATTTTACATGATTAAATGGAAAAAGTTGAACAAAATTAATTTGTGAATAAATTTTGAGTAAAATAGATATCCCAGAATTGTACAGTTACCCACAACTTAAATCTACCCTAACTGAAACTCCGTAGCCTTTAAGCAACGACTCCCCATCCTCCGGCCCCCAGGTCCTGGTAGCCACCATGCTACCTTCCATTCCTATGAATCTGGCTGCTCTGGGAACCTCAAAAGAGTGGAGTCACAGAGTGCTTGTCTTTTTGTGACTGGTTTATTCGCGGGGTGCTAGGTCCTCAGGAGTCATCCGCGTTCTAGATGTGTGAGGATTTGCTTCCTTTATAAGGCTGAATGATATTCCTTTGTATGTATACACCACATTTTGTTTATCTGTTCATCTTTGATGGGCATTTGGGCAGCTTCCACACTGGCTATTGCGAATGCTGTGAACATGCCTGTACTAATATCGCTTTGAGAGCCTGCTTTCAGTTATTTTGTGTATATACCAGAAGCGGAATTGCTAGACCACATGTAATTTTTCAGTCCATATACTGCTAGTTTTTTTGTAAATTGGGATAAAACTGACATGCAATATTCCATTAGTTTCAGGTGTGCAACATCCTGATCTAATATTTGTATATATTTTGAGATGATCACAGCACGGAGTCTAGTTTACGCTCATCACCATACATAATGAATTTTTGCATGTGTGGCAATGCTATTTTTAATTTTTTGGGAAATGCCATACTGTTTTCCATAGTGGCTGTATCATTTTACATCCCCACCAATGATACATAAAGCTTCAAACTTCTTCACCTCTTCACCAACACTTGTTATTTTTTTGGTAATATTTTGACCCCAATGGGTGTGAAGTGGTATCTCATTATGATTTTGATTAGTGTCTCCCTAATAACTAAAGATGTTGACTATTTGCGTTATTGGCCATTTGCGTGTCTTCTCTGAAGGAGTGTTTAAATCCTTTGCCTATTTTAGAATCCAGTCGTCTGTTTTGTTGTTGCTGCCGGGTTGTAGTGACGGATCTTAAACAGGATGTCATGGTGTGACCTGCAGTTTGGGGAGAACTGAGCTTGAAATTTTTGCAGGCATCAGGGTAAGAACAGGAGGGCCAGGGCTGCCTGTGGACACTGGATACAGGTGTTCTTTACAAAGGCCCACTGGGCTCTCTATCTCTGGATCTTGAGTTGTCTAAGACAAGGATGACCCAGGTCAGTCCTTTAAACTCTGGAGTATTCTGAGATTCTAGCCATTTAAACTCCCTGGGAAAGCTCAGGGAAGTCCTAGGCCTATGTGAAATCCAGGGGCCTCGGTCCTGCCATGTCGCTCAGGCAGAGACTGGTTCATAATCAGGGCTACACGTGTCCGCTCTTCTGCCGTGGTGACTGGAACGCAGGGGCTGGGCTCTAGAAATCGCATAAAGCGGCACTATGGTGGGATACTCTCACTTCCTAGTTGAGCAAGCTACACAGTGTTCTAGTACCTCAGTTTCCTCCTCTGTAAAATGAGGATAATCAGTGTGCCTTCCCTGTTAAGAACTGGGTTAGGAATAAAAGAGTTTAATAATGTATGTAGAGGGCTTCCCTTGTGGCTCAGTTGGTAAAGAATCCGCCTGCAATGCGGGAGACCTGGGTTTGATCCCTGGGTTGGGAAGATCCCTGGAGAAGGGAAAGTCTACCCACTCCAGTATTCTGGCCTAGAGAATTCCATGGAGTGTAAAGTCCATGGGGTCGAAAAGAGTGGGAAACGGCTGAGGGACTTTCACTTCAATGTATGTAGAACATTAGAGCAGTACCTGGCTCATAGTAAATGATGGGAATTATTGTGATTTGGGGCTTTCCTGATAGCTCAATTGGTAAAGAATCTGCCTGTAATGCAGGAGACACTGGTTCGATTCCTGAGTTGGAAAGATCTGCTGGAGAAGGGATAGGCTACCCACTCCAGTATTCTTGGGCTTTCCTTGTGGCTCAGCTGGTAAAGAATTCACCTGCAATGCGGGAGACCTGGGTTCAATTCCTGGGTTGGGAAGATCCCCTGGAGAAGGGAAAGGCTACCCACTCCAACATCCTGGCCTAGAGAATAACGTGGACTGTGTAGTACATGGGGTCACAAAGAGTCGAACAGGACTGAGCAACTTTCACTTTCATTGTGACTTGAATTGCAATCAGGACTTCTCTGGCTTCTGACCTAGCTACCACCCAGCACGGCTTCCCTAACAATCCGCCCCTGGTCAAGGTGTCTGTATAGCCCAAAGCTAGGTCCTATATACTCCTGGAAGCCTCATCACAGTTGCAGCCAGGCCTGTTACCTGGCTGCCGGCAGGGGGCAGCATTGCACCACAGCTGCCTCTGCTCAGGCCTGTAGGCCCAGCCTGGGAAGCCTGGCGCTGAGTTCCTGGCTGCATCTCCTCTCTCTGTCTGGCCTGGGGCTCCTCTGTGGACCTACCTGGTACCTGGCCTCCTTCAGGAGGCTCCCAGCCCTTGGGGTGTTTGTGACCCTTTCTCTGCCCCTTGTGCAACCTGGTGGCACGAGACAATGCTCTTCATTTGATGTACAGTCCCAACAACTGTGAAATGAGGACGCTGTGCTGTGTCGCAGGGTTGCAGGGTAAGGGGCAGATGCTTTAAAACTCCGTGAGGGCCTTCGCTAGGGGTGGGCTGGGCCGGGTGGTAGCCTGGTGGTTTTCTGGGTTTGTGACCAACTGAGGGAGAGTATGGCCACGAGGCCCCAGGCTGTGGCTGGCTTTGTGGGCCTGCAGACGGGGCTGGTCTGGGCACGAGTATGCCTCAGTCTTGATTCCTGAGCCTGCCCAGTGCCTTTGCTTCTGCTTCTTGGAATGCCTCCCCTTTCTCCTTCCTCTAATCCCTCTTAGGCTTCTCAGAAATCCTTAAGAGTCTCCTAAGTCTCTTCAGGCCTGGCATTAACTTTCCTTGGTCCTTGCCAGACCCCATGAGCAGTCCTGTCCCTAGACGTGGCTTCCCAAGTTCCTGCCACCAGGCTCTGGATCTCACACCAGAATACATGTCTTTCCCACCATGGTCCTTAGCAGGGAACCAAAGAAATGGCCCAGCTTCCAGTAAAGGAAGGCCCCAGCCCAGCAGTTCTAGTCCCGGACTCTCAGGGACTCCAGGGGTCTAGCCCTTGACTTTTTTCCCGCACCGTTCCTGAAGAAGTTTGAGCACTGGCTCATGGGACCCATATTGGCCATCTGTGTTCAATAGATGATGCCAGGTTCAGCCTCCCAATCCCCCACAGGAGCCTGGGCCTTAAAACACCTGCCAGAGGGCTACAAGCTGGCAGAAGAACACGCTGTGGCCCCAGTGACCAGAAAATACTCGTTAAAACAACTTTGAGACATAACTGTTGATGTACCAAAATGAAAGAACATTAGAAATTAATAATGCCTAATGTTGGTGAAGGTGGAAAGAAAAACAGTCATAAATTTTCTGTGGAAATATTAATTTGCGGGGAGCCGGTGAGGCATTCCACTCGTGACAAAGGTCATGAGGAAGGAGGCTCGGCATACGCAAAGGCGGGATCGAGCCTCAGGAGTCCCCCCGGATATTCTCGAGCATTTTCCCCCAAAAAACCAGAGTCTGCCTACTTTATTGCTTTGTGCTCTTACCTCTGACTTTACTGGGGGCTGTCCCCTACCACCATCTCTCTCTCTCTGTCAAAGAGTTAACTTACAGCTCCAATTAATAAAGTTCCTGGGCAATTAGGAGTGTTTAAATCCAAACCCCTCTGATGGCTCTCTAACTCGCCTGACAAGTTTACCCGGACTCCTGCAGCTATGCATACGATTGTTTACAGTCTCCCAGCTTCGAGAGGCATGGGAAGCTTAAGATATTCAAATAGCTTAGAGCCTCTCAGAGAGTTAAAAACTGTCAGAATAAACTAGTAAAGGATTTCATTGATGAGTCAATGCTTGTTGCCAAGTTTTCACATCCCCTGAATTGTATCCTTGAATATGTATCAATTAATAGTGGGTATGTAGAAAAAATAAGTAGTGGCCTTGGTGTTAGTAACTTTAGACCCTTAAGGTAATAAATTCTTTCTTTGTTGTAAACCCATTACACATCCGCCCTATAGGAATGCAATTTTATCTTTGGAAGATGGTGCCAAACCTTGAAATAATTACTCTTAGAGAAAATAAGTCTTTGTTGATAAGTCCTTGAGTCATAAAATGTTAGTAGGCCTTCTGGCCAGAAGATGATGTAAATCACCTAAACCATTTGTATACGATACATTTGCAGGAAAGAAACCTTGGTTTTTGATAAGAACCAAAGACTGCTGACTTTGCATCCCCTATTATCCTCTATGTGTAACTTAGGGTATAAAAGCCCCTGTTAAAAATAAAGCTACGGGCCTTGCTCACCAACGCTTGGTCTCCCCATGTCATTCTTTCTTTTAACTTCCAGCTGAGTCTCCATCTGGAGCGCGGAACCCACCACGCTTACTAATTATGCCTGGGCTTCTAAGACCCACTCGAGAAGGTGTCTAGGGTGAGACACCTTCTGCTATTCGAGAGGGCGCCTGCGGCCTACGTAAGTGGTGCAAACTTCTTGTCTTGAAGTTTTATTGGTCTCCCGCGTAAACCAAGCTACTCAGCTTCTTTTCTCCACTGAATTTTCCTACTGAGCTATCCTCAGTCTATTGTTCTCTATATCTCTAATTAGCATATAAATAGTCGCCTAGGCCGTCTCTCCTTCGAATACCCTGGATCAGCTGGGGCTGGTCCCCGGCATTAATTGGTTTTAAAAACTGCTTTTGAAGGCAATTTTGGAAATACATATTAAGATATTTAAATTATGCATAGCCTTTTTAGGCGTTTATCGTAAAAATAATTGCATAAAGCCTGGAATCCATGTAACAGTATTTTTTTACAGTAGTATTAAAAAATGTCCACCAGCAAGTGACTAGTTAAATAAAGTATGTATGATAAGTGCATGGGAGAGAACTGAAATAATAAAAAAACCAGGTTTCGGAAAATAATTTCACCACCAGGGAAGGGTTCACATTAAAATGTTCATTCACTCACTAATTAATTCATTGATTTGGCTAACATTTATTGAACATCTAGACATACCAGACATTGTTCTGGGTACAGGGCATAAAATCATAATGAGATACACTATCCTTCTTCTGAGGCTTTTCTTCTATAGGAGAGACAGACAATTAACAAGTTAATAAAATAATTTCAGGTATGATACTTTTGTCTGCTTGTATCTAAAAATTATACCTGATTAGAAAAGTGGACAGAAATAAAAACATCATCATGTCAACAGTTGTTATTTCAGGTTGGTGGTTATCAGTTACGATTTGTGTTACAAACAACTGAACAATTGACGGCAGCAGTTTAACTAGTTGAGGGCTTGCTGAACAGTCTTGTGTGTCCAGGGCTAAAAAGCTCACCACTGTCATCTGGCGGCTCTGCCATCCTGGGACGAGGCTGTCAGTCTCTTGCTTGGCTTTTCAAGGTCACAAGATGAGAGCTCTCTTTTGGATCTGCGGTCCACATTCCAGGTCTGAAGGAGGAGAGGGGACTAGGAAGAACGAAGTCTTTCTCCTTCTGAGGTGCTTGCCTTTTTGTTAGCCAAGAGCAAAGCTTCAGCCAACATTTGTTCATCCCCTGTGGCTGCTATCAAATTACCACACAGGCAGGGTGTCTTAACACCACAGATATTTATTGCCACAATTCTAGAGGCCAGAAGTCTGAAATCTGGTGGGGCTATGTTCCCTCCAGGAAGGATCTGTCCTTGCCTCTTTCAGCTTCTGGTGGCTGCTGGCATTCCTTGGCTTGTGGCTGCATCAGTACAGTCCAAGTCTCCGTGGACCCATTGTTTTCTGTCTCTGTGTCTATCTCTGCTTCCCTCTCATAAGGACGTGTGATGGAGGTGGGGGGCTTCCCTCGTGGCTCAGACAGTAAAGAATTTGCCTGCAATGCAGGAGACCCAGGTTCGATCCTGGGTTGGGATGATTCCCTGGAGAAGGGAATGGCAACCCACTCTAGTATTCCTGCCTGGAGAATTCCATGGACTGAAGAGCTTGGTGGGCTACAGTCCATGGGGTCGCAAAAAGTTGGACATGACCGAATGACTAACACTTTCACTTTTAGACAATCCAGGACTATCACCTTGTCCCAAATAGTCCTGAATGTAATCACATCTGAAAATACACTTTTATAAAACAAGGTCACATTTACAGATTCTGAGGATTAGGGCCTGAATATCTTTTGGGGACCACCTTTCAACCTATCACATCAGTTAACTGTCCAGGGATTTTGCTGTGCGGAGCCTCGGTGATCTCACTTGTAGACTGGGGATGACAGCCCAATTCTCAGAGGGTCTTGTACTGATCACCAGCTATAGAGCAGGTGATGCGAGGACTGGGTCTCTCTGTGATTGAACTCTGCCTCTCTCCTCTGACCTCTGAGGGCTGTTTCCATCTCCTAGGGCAGCTTCTCCCTCCATCCCCTTTATCATTAACCTGCCCTGATTCTGGAGACAGTTAAAGTGAAGCGGGGAGGCAAGCAGACCCTTATCTCCATCCACAACTGATCCTTTTTCTGGCATCGCTGCCCCTCTGCAGTGAGGTGTGTGCGATACTGCTGTGTCCAGGCCTGGCACTTGGCAAGTTTAGAGCATACACGTTCTCTTCCTCTCTGGGGGGGTCTCCTCTTGGGTCTTCTGCTCTCTGTTCTACTTCCTATTGTGTTTCCTCACACCAAAGTCCTGGGTCTTCCCCTCTATTTTTCAAATGAGTGTCTAGGAATTTAGGGGCCCAGTGTATCAGCGATGGACCCAGGACCTGTGCCATCTCCCTGTCTTATCTGAAGGAGCACCGGGCAGTCCCTGCTCCAAGCTGAGTCCTCAGAAGCATCCCTGGGAGACAGCACCTTCGTCTGTTGGGTTTACAGGGTGCTAAATGTGCCGTGACACCCAGACAGAGAAAATCAATCACAATATCATTTCATTGCCGCATAAAAGAAGAGGTTTACAGGCAAGAAAAATTGCTCATGGAAATGAGTGTGTCCATGACCAGGGTGATCTGATTTGTTAGGGGTTGTATGGAGCTGGAGGCCTGGGTCTAGAGAGGGGGTTATCTGTCAGATGGGCCAGGGCTCCAGGCAGATGCAGTTTCCCCAATCCCTGCCCCATGGGAAAGTTGGGGCTTGGCTCTGAGAGGCTGGAGGCCCAGGCTGATGGGAACAGCAGGCCTGTACCTGACTTGGCATGGGAAGAGGTAGGATGGGTCGAGCCCCTTACATTCACTTCACAGAGTGTCTGGGGTCTCCATGGTGCAGCTCCCAGCCCAGTGGGAGGGGCGACACTTGGGTACCCCATCACAAACAGGGAGTAGGCCGGGTCTGAGGTCCAGTGAGCCTAGGGCCCTACTTCATCTGTGAACACCTGCAGGTGTCTGCTCATGAAGGAAGAGGACACAGGACGGTCACAGAGTGTTGTGTGCAGAGTTAGGGTGGGTCAGCCTCCTGTGAGCTCCCTGGTGGCCAGGGGGACAAGGGCTTACTCCTCTGCAGATCAGTGACTCTTGGGCTTCCCTAAGATGCCCACTGAGGACATGATGGTTGATGCGTCTCTGACTGCTGGGGGCCACCTCGGGCCCCTGCTGAGATGTGTCTGAAAAGTGGTGAGCCTGGCCTCAGCACCTCCCACCAGGATCATTTTAGCAACTTCCATCCTGGCCCCTCCACCAGCTTCTCCTTCACATCTTGCTGCTCTTCTCTCTGTGCTCCTTTACATGCTCCTGCCTCCATACCTTTCCTTTTGCTAGTCTCTCTCCCTGGAACATGCACTGTCTTCCTTACCTCATGGGCTCAACTCAGCCTGTGTGGAGCCCACTGCAGGGACCCACTGCAGCAGATGGCAGGGGCAGAAGGAGCCATGGGCAGTGGCAGGAGCAGAGGGGACCTCTGTGATGCTCCATGTGCTGGTCCTGGAGCCTTTGCAGTGGCTGATGAGGGTGTGGAGGCCTGAGTTTTGCTTTGGAAGAAGACAGAGTAGGCTTTGGTTCCCTGCTACTTGATCCTTTCTGGGGAATTGGGAGCCCCACAAATGCAAAGTTGCAAAGCCCAGGGACAGAATGGAGAAGCCTCCTCAGGCTTCATTGTGGGGGAGCAGGGATCCCAGCATGCAACTTGGGAAGGAAGGGTCTGGGCCAGCCCTTGGGCTCAGGGGAGATGTCAAGGCTGAGATTTTCAAACACAATGGACTCGGAGCACACAAGTTCAAGCCTGAAGGGAATGAGGTTGCTCTTGAGCCCTGGAAGCCAGAACCCCCTCTGAAGAACACCCTGGATCCAGGCTGTGGAACTCATACCTGGAGGATCAATGCTTTAGCAGGAGGCTGGGACACAGGCTGCCCTGGGAGGGCTGGGACTGAGATGACCACTCAGGAGGCTTCCAGGGAACCAAGCCTCCCCTCCTCTTGTTACAGGGAAGAACTAACTCCATGTCGGATCTGTTTCTTTTACTTTAACCTTTGCTTCCTATTGCTTTTGTTCATTGAAAGATACTGTCCATACATAATGGCCTGCCTCAGGAATCCTGCCCCTCTGCCTGAATGTTAAGCCAAATGCCTTTGTTCAGGACTCTGTCCACCTGTGAATGGCTCCTGGAAGGAAGAAATCAGCTCATCCCTTTCCTGAGGCTAGCTGGTCCAGGAGAAACTTGCAGGATTAATAGATTTTTTTCTTTTTTTAACTGTATCTCCTAACCTCCCCCTACCCCCATTCTATAAAAGAACTTGGCAACCAGACCCCAAGAAGATGGTTATTTTGAGATGGTTATTGTGCCATCTTTCTGGTCTGCTGTCTGTCCGAATACAGTTATATTTCTTGCCTCAACACTGTCTCTTGGTTAACTGGCCTACTGTGCGGTAAGCAGAGTGAGCGTCAACTTCAGGTCACACTCTTGCTGCCCTTTGACATTTGGTGGTGCCTTTGTGCAAACTCTCACCGACTTCTGCTCTCAGAGGGACCTATGGAAAGCAGGGAACTGGCTAGACCCCAGGGGCCAAGGGAAGTGGTAGACATCAACAGGAGAGCCTTAGATGGGCTTAGGCTGGCGCTTGGTCCTGCCACCCATCCTGTCTGGAGAGCCTGGGTCCAGGGACCAAACCTATGAGGTTCCAGCTTGCTTTTGTGAGGGAGGCAGATTTTCACATAGCTAACTTTTTGGACTGTCTTGTTCTAAGCGGACTGCACATTCCAAACTGGGCCCTGTTAATTGAACATATAGTGGGAAAAAAAGAAGGGCCTCTGCCCTGCAAAAATGAGCTGCTCCTATCCAGGGTGGACACGCTGTGGGTGACTTCCTTCCTCCACGTTAGCCTGGAGGGTACGGCTAAGAAAAGACTTCCCAGTGGGGTTGCCAGGCGTGGGTAGCTGCATGTGCCATTGGCAGTGTCCTGGAAAGGGTACCTGGAAAGAGTGTGAGGGCTGGGTATGCGCAGGGGGCTGGGGCATACTAGTGGGTCCTACCCTAGAGGCTCCCGAAAGGCATGCGCAGGGAGGCCACCTCCTCTCACTCGCCCAACGCGCACTGTGGGAAAAAACCTAAGGCTAAACGAATAGAATGCCTTGAATAATCAAAAGAGCAGATGCAAAAGATGCTGGCCTCTGAAATTGAAAAGTAAAACACCCAAGAGGCCAACCAGAGTGTAAAGAAAATAAAAATACAATGATATAGAAGAAGATCAAATAAAATAAATACAAGCTGAGAAACAGTAAAAATGAGATCGAAGAGGTTGGCAAGAAAAAGTTCGGAAGACAAAGTAGAGATGGACAATTAACATACGACAGCAGACCAGAGGCAGCAACTGAGGGCAAGTATAAAATAAGTAACAAAGTGTGTGTGTGTGTGTGTGTGTGTGAAGACTAACCCGATGGGTTAATAGAGGAGAGCAGCAGTGGGATTTTTGGAGCTCGGATCCTGACTGACTGTGGACTCCTTGGAGCCTGTGGGTAGGGAAGGCCCCACCTAGAACTGAAACTGCAGTGCATTAAGCCTGGTTCCTCCTTAGATGCCAGCTGACCCCTCCTTGCGGGGAATCGACCCCAGGACTTGGGTTTCCCTGTTCCTTGTGTGCCCAAGAGAGCTGGTCTTCCGGGCCAAAGCCTGCAGAGAACCCCTGAGGCTGGGCCTTGGTCTCTCCTGCCAGTAGTAACCTTTATGCGGGTCTGGGCTGAATTATCTTAGAAATCCCCGTGAGCTCCATGCTGGTGAGGGAGGGAAGGCAGTCTTTCATGGTACAGTATCTTGTCTAACCTGGGGGCTTGCTTGAAGGAACATGCCTGGGGAGTGGGCAGCTCTGCAGGGGTTGAGCAGTGGTGGGTCTACATGGAGCAGACAGCTCCCCACGCAATGAGCCCGAGCAATAGACTCCTGTGGGCTCAGAACTCCAGCTGGTACTTCCTTAAGCCAGTTGTTGAGTACAGTGAGAAACGAGACGACAGAGCTCCACTTTCTGGAATGACAAAGCCTTAAGTAACGATGATTAGACTTCCTAGCAGGTCACCATATTCTTTTTGTCTTGCCACTTCATCTGCAGGTTTGTTGGCAAACCACTCGCTCCCAGTGATGTTCCAGTTGGGATTCCTGGGGGGCCCAGTTTACCTCTTTGCACCTTCCTTTCCAACTGTATACTGAGGCCATCATCTCCTAGAAAGACGTAGGGTGCTGAGCACAGTGCCTGCAGATGGTAAAGGCTAAATAAGGACAGTTGTGCTCAGTCGCTTCAGTCAGGTCTGACTCTTTGCAACTCTATGGACTGTAACCCACCGGGCTCCTCAGTCCACAGGGATTCTTCAGGCAAGAATACTGGAGTAGGTTGTCATGCCCTTCTCCAGGAAATACGTATAGTTAGAATTAGTAAAACTGAAGATCTCTTTAGAAAAAGCAATTACCTGCGTTGGCTGAACTCTGTGCAAATGAAGGATTTATTGACCCAGTTTTAATTTCTGTGAATATGTCTTTGTTTAGCGAGAAAGAAACCAAGAGGACTAGTCCTGGGTCCAGAAAAAACTGGTGCTTTGGGCAAGTTACTCCTTTTGCCAAGCCTCAGTTTTCCCCTCTGTGAAATGGGTTTGTATCATGTCCCAGAGATTTCTAATCTCTCTTCTCCAGCAAGATGATTAGAGTTGGAGTGTACTTGTTCCTCAGGTGGAGTTGCTTCCCTAGGAGCGTGACTTAGCAGAGGCAGTCTTTGCAATCCCAGAGGTTAACAGGGTTTAAAGCGACTGGACTGGCCAAGATCAATAAGTAATTAAGGTTTTGATGAACCTGATAAAGCCCCAATAAGCAAACGTCCCTGGAATTTGGTAATCCCAACTTCAGGTGGCTGAGAGCATTAAAATATTCTTGCCTAGAGGTAAACAAGCGTGTGCTGTGCTGTGCTTAACTGCTCAGTCATGTCCGACTTTGCGACCTCATAGACTGTAACCCGCCAGGCTTCTCTGTCCATGGGGGTTCTCCAGGCAAGAATACTGGAGTGGGTTGCCATGCCCTCCTCCAGGCAAGGGGCCCCAGTAACCTCTGGGCCTGCACCCCCACCCCCCTAGTTCTGGTGGAAATGGGACCTGTGCAGAGTACCCTTCCTGGCCAAAGGATATCCAGGCCATTCCAGTCTGGTACAGAAAACTGGCTTAGCTTGGGAGTATAAGAGGATGAGCATAGGAAATAAGCTTTGTGGGATGGTGAAGGAGCCCACATTATGGGAAATGGAGGGAAGGCAGTACCCAGGAGAGGCGCTTCCAGGGCAAGGCCAACCTGAGTCACAGCCCTCAGGCCCCAAACTAGAGGGGCCTCATCATCAAAATTAGAAGCTGATGAAATCTCCCCCAAATTGAGTGTGTTTATAGGTTGGAAGGGGATCTTGAGACCTGTTTCACTGTAAGCATGCTACCTCTACTTACCATAACCAATATCAAGAAAAACTTCCAACTGGGGCCTGCTTTACTAACATACTAACCAACAAGTGTATTTGGGGATCCCTGACCCCGTGGCTTTTCACCTCAGGTTTGAGCCCCAACAGGGTAAACATACCACCATCCTTCTGAGGTTGTGACAGTCTCCATAGGAACCAAACTGTCAAATAATAAAACCCATTCTTTATTTCCCTTCTCCCTCTAACTTTTCAGCCAGGGAATGAGAATGGAGGCATGGGGGTTTGTAGAGCCTGGGAGGGGTGTGTTTTACAATTCAAGCCCCGCCCCCGCCGCCCCGCCCACCCCCAGCCCAAGATGGATTTCTTGAGGAAGTACCTTGTGGGCACCCCACCCAGCTGGACAGCCCAGCGTCCTGCAGGCATGGCCATTGCTTCCCTCTTGCCCATGGTCTCCTCATCTTGGAAGTCACCCTGCCAGCCTCTGTGGTTCCTTGCTGTTTCTTCAACCCAGCTTCTTCTCTCTGGAGGCTGCCCCTGCAGCCCCACCAACCACTGTCAGGGCTGCCTCACAGTCTCCAAGCCTGCCTTGGCTTTCCCCTCTGCACAACCTCCTCCCCCTCCCGCCCCGCCCCACCTTTCTGAACTAAATGACTTCTGCCAATGACTTCTGTGGCAGGCAGCTTGGGACACCCACACACACACACACACTAAATTCTTTTTCTTTTAACTTGGCTCGCTAACCAGCATTCAATGCCTGGAAGCCTCCCTTCCTTCTCCCTTGGTAACCCCACTCAACCTTTAAAACTGTCACCTCCTCCAGGAAGCCATCCCCTGGCTTTTCCTCTCAGGCTGGGTCACAGCCCAGAATGCGCCTTTGCATACATAGCTTATTCAGGGTCCTTGCCGCATCTTATAATGATCTATTTAGGTGTCTGTCCCTCCTTTGAGCGGGGAGTTCCAGGAAGGTCTGTTGCTGAGTCTCTGAATTCCTCACGCCCTGCGCATGGCCCTGCAAGGCAGGGATCTTGGGGCTAGGCCAACGACAGGGCCAATGGGCGCTCCCGGGCCCGCAGAAGCGGCCCCGTGCTCTAGGCTCTGCCAGGCGCGCCCAGACCGAGCTTCCTCCCGAAGCCGGGTCCGTGAAGGCTCAGCTGTCTCCCTGAAATCTTGGGTGTGCCACGTGGAGCTCAGTCTGTCTGGAACTTGTTTGGGGGCGGAGGCGGGGGGGAGGGTGGCCAGCGTCAGGCTTGCCACCCCCTCCCAGGCTGGAGCCCAAGCGGCATAACGCTCTATCTGGTGGTAGCCGGAGGCATTCCGCGAGCGGTGGAGCGACCCGGCTCTGCGCTGGCCGCGAGGAGCGGGCTCTTCGCCCGGGCTCGCGCGTAAAGGCTCCGTGCAGAGTCGGAGTCTGAGTACGCCGGCCGCTTGAAAGGCTCCTCACGTCCAGGCGCCGCGGTCACGGATGCGCCGGTTTCCGGCCATGAATTGGGCTTCAGAGTCCGAGCCTCCTGCCCGACTCCCGGCTGAGCCTCGGGCCGCAGGGCGGGGGATGGGCGCCCGCCAAGGTCCGTGGGGCCAGCTAAGGTTCGAGCCCGCGGCTGCGGCAAGTCCCCTTTGGCTCCCCTTGCCTCTCGGTGGCTGGCTCAGCGCCTCGCCCGATCTATCTCTGGGCTATCCCGGCCCGGCTCCACGAGGGGCTGTCTGTCCAGGCCGTGGATCATGGCCCAAGACGCTCGGCGGCTGAGGTCAGCCGGGGCCAGGGGGCTCCAGGGATCCCCGAGGGCAGTCGGAGGCCGACCCTTCTCCATTCTCTGGTCCCTGGCGAACGGGGGGGTCATGCGGCCCAGAGCCACCAAGTCTCTGCGCGCCGCAGCCTCGGCCGGTCCCACCGTCCTGCTGGCCTCCGAGCGTCCCTCCGACTGGAGCGCGGAGCAACCGGCGCCCCCTCCGAGCCGCGAGCTGGAGAGCGCCGCGCGGCGAGGCAGAGGCTCCGCAGTCACGTGGTCCAGAGGAGGGCGGAGGGGAGGGAGGCGGGGAGGGAGAGGAGGGGGAGCGGAGTCGAGGGGAGGGGGAGGGGAGGGGGGCGTCCTCCGCAGTTCGCTCCTCGCCGGGGCTCAGACACACAGTGATCCCGGAGCCGCCGCGCCGGCCCGGCTGCCGCCGCCGCCGCCTCCGCCGCCTCCGAATCCTCCCGAGCCGCGGGGAGCGCCGCCGCCGCCGCGGGCCGCCCCCGCCGCGCCGGCCTGGGCTCGGGTTGCCAGCGCCGCCGCAGCCACCACCGGAGCCGGAGCGGGAGCCCGACCGCGCCGGGCTGGGCTGGGCTGGGCTGGGGCGGGCTCAGGGCGCAGGGGCGGGCGCGCGGGGGAAGACGCACGGGCGGGCTCGGCTTTCCCGGGGAGCGGCCCGGGACTGCACCCCGACCGGCGCCTCCCCGCTCCGCGCTGCCCTCGGCCTCGCCCCGGGCCCGGGCGGATGAGCCGCGCGCCCGGGGGACATGGAAGCGCTGACGCTGTGGCTTCTCCCCTGGATATGCCAGTGCGTGTCGGTGCGGGCCGACTCCATCATCCACATCGGTGAGCGCGGCGGGCTCGGGGCCGAGGTTGGGCGGGGGCCCTAGCGGCGCGGGGGGTGCGCGGCGTCCAAACTTGGCTGTTCCCTGGGCCGAGGGGCTCGGCGGGCGGTGCTCCCCCGAAGGGCCGCGCCGCCCCGCGGAGGAGCTGTGCACGGGCCGCGCCGCGCTCCCGCGGGCTCCTGCTACTCCCGGGGCTCCGATCCCCCCGCGGGGCCCCGCGGCCTCTGCCGACACTTAGGGCCGCGGCTGCGGGGAACCCAGGGCTGGACGCAGGTTCAGCCCCGCGTCCCCGGTGGGGCGGTCGGCGGGGTAGGGCCAGCCCTTAGGTGCAGCTCGGAGCAGCGAGGGCAGGGGGCCGGCAGGGCCCGGGGTCTCGCCAAGTTGGTAGCGCAGGATCGAAGAGGCCCGACCGGAACCGTGCGTGAATGTGGGTGGGTGGGTGTTGTCAGCGTGTGTTTCTGTGTGTGCGCCCGTGGCACCGTGTTGGTGTCACTGCGAGGGGGCGTCGGGGTGTGTGGGGCCATCGGAGCCTATGTTGATGCGTGCACGATTTATCAGCCTGTTAGAGTGGACACAGTGTCTGTCTGTTTCCCTGGTGTGTGTCTGTGTATTTCTCAGTGTGTGTGTGTGTGTGTGTGTGTGTGTGTGTGTGTGTGTGTATGGTTGTGGCGACGGCAGCCCAAAGCTGGACAGTCTCAGAGTTTCTTACGGCCCAAGTCTTGGGGGCCGGCAGATAGTCTGGGCAGTGGGAGTCAGGGAAGAAGCCTGGGCCGCGGTGTGTGTGTGCGGACTGTGTGTGCGTGCGCGCTGAGCGGGAAGAGACCGATGGAGGGAGAGAACCCGGAGAGGAGAGAAGACGAGATGGAGAGGAGGACGGGGCGCGCCGGCGGGGAGTGTGTGGGAGTTGGTAGCAGCAGGGGTGAAATCCCAGGAAGTTGGGCCGGATTGGGGCACTGGCAGCGGTTGTTTTTGGGGAGCCCGTCGGCAGTCGTCTTTCCGGAAGTTGGGGAAGACCAGCGAGCCGAGAGAGGCTGGGGGGTTGGGAGGTGTGAGAAGGCAGGGGTGATGGGACGGTGATGGGTGATCAGGGACTAGGCCTGGCCTTGGAACGCTGCAATCCCTGGCAGGCGCCGGGACAAGACCTGCTTCCCAGTTGTGGGTGGAGGTGGTGGTGGGGCTTGGGTCTTGCGGTCAGCATTGCGGCTCTGGGTGTAGCATGGAACGGGACCTCTCTCCTCCTGCCCAGCCCCCAGTTCGGGGATCACTGGGCCCAGCTCTGGGACTGTGGTGACTCTTAGGGCTTGGCAAGGGGGTTGGACTCTGACTTTTCCAGGCTGCAGGGCCAGGCTCAGGCGAGTCCGACCGATCTCGGTGTCAAGCGCGGAGAGTCCGCCAAGGCAGTGCAAAGAGCGCAAAGGCCAGCGGGAGGCTGCTCTGGAGGAGCTGTTCATGGTTCTAGAAGGCCCGTTCAAGAGCGGCTCCTTCTGGGCTCCTCAGCTTCTGGGTTAGAAGGCAAAGGGTCTAGGGACATTCTCCTATCAGGTGAGGGATGGAAAGCAGGAGGCAGAGCCCAGGGAGTCAGGTAGGACTGAGTAGTCCCTCTCTGCCTGCCAACGTTCATCAAAGGCTCCTTTAGAAAGAAGCCCCCAGCACAGGAAAACCACTGGGGACCTGTTTGCTTAGTCCCTACGGAAGGGGGTTGCGTAGGGCAGAAGGAAGTCATCTTTCCATTTTGGGATTGGGGTTGCAAGGGGACTTTCTGGCTCCTGGGATAGGACTCGTGGGACCATTTAGGCAGGGCATTTAGGTGCCCGAGGTCACACCAGCTTGGCTCAGCCCATTATGTGGGGCATGGTTGGTATATGAGGTAGCTTGGTTGTGAGACACTCGTGTGACCTGGTGGCTGCATGGACCACGTGCATATGTAACTCATGTGGACTATGTTGGTATATTTGGGGTGGTGTATTTTTGTGTCGGGGGGCGGTGGCCCACCTCTAAACTATCCTATCAGGCTCAAACCCCAGCCCAGAACTCCCACCACCGGGCAGCGTGCAGTCCTGCCAGCGCGGTGATGGGAGGGGGTGGAAAAGGAGAGCCCATCTCTAGGCCTGGTGTTGATCCCTCTTCTCCCCTAGGTGCCATCTTCGAGGAGAACGCGGCCAAGGACGACAGGGTGTTCCAGCTGGCTGTATCGGACCTAAGCCTCAACGATGACATCCTGCAGAGCGAGAAGATCACTTACTCCATCAAGGTCATCGAGGCCAACAATCCGTTCCAGGCGGTGCAGGAAGGTGAGTGGCCGGCCGCGGTACCCAGGGCTAACAGGGCCGGGCCTGCCTCGGGCGCGGTACTGGAGACCTGCTGGGTTGCCAAGGGTTGGGCCGCAAGCACGGTGCGCGCTCCCTCCCCAGCCCACCAAAGCTGTGCATCGAGGAGTGCCCTGCGCCGCGGGGCTGGAGCCGAGAGCGTGTGAACGGCGAGCCGGGCTCCTTGCGGGGCGTGTCGCGGGCGTGTGCGGCTCCTTTCCAGCTGGGTGGGCGCGTGTGTGCGCCCGGTGCTGGCCGCGCAGGCGTGTGTGGCTGGGGGCCGTCTTTGTTGTTAGAGTGTGGGTGGGCGTGTCTGCGATCAGGGTACCTGTGTTGGTGCACCTCCTCTGACCTGGATGGGCCGGTGTCTTCTTAGCTGCCGAGGAGGAGGAGCGTCTGTGCCCAAGCCAGTGCTCTCCTCTCTCCCAAGCGCATCCCGGGACGCGCAGCATCTCGCTCCCCTCAGTGCTTCGGCTCGCGTTTCTCGGGCACTCTCCTCCTCCCGGTTTGGAGCAGCCGCTCTCACTTGCGGTCCCCGCCGTGGGCGGAGGCATAGCCGCCTGGGCCGGAGGTGGGCGCTGTTTGACCAGGAAAGGAGCGGAGTTGGGCCAGGCCAGGCTGCGGGGAAATCCTAGCCGGCGCCTGGGCCACCTTGGTCCGCAGACTCTGCCCGCAGGCAGGGGCAACAAGTGCGCGACTGAGCGAGGCGAGAGGGCTGCATTTCCTTCCTCTCTCGTTCGCCCCCCTCCCACCTGGCTTGAGCCTGGCTTCGGGGACTCGGGTTTCTCTCCCATGATGCCTGCTTCCTCATGAGGGACTAAGGCTTTCTCTGCCCCGATATCTGCCTGTCTTCGGGCCCCTTTCCTCTCATCTGCCCCCATATCCATGGGTTCTCCTAGTTCCTTATAGCCATGGGTTTGGCTCTGAGGCCCTTGCCCATACTGAAGACATAGGGAACAGCTGGTGGCACAGGGTGTGGGGATTCCTCCCAGGACGAACAAGCATCACAGTGGGCGTAGGGAGGAGGTAGGCTGGCCCGAGGCTCCAGGCAAGTTTTTCGTGTCCCCATCTCCCTACCCCCAACCCCTTAGACCCAGAGACCTCTTCCTGCTTTAGGCTGTATGTTGGCTGCTAGTCTTCTCCAAGGGTAGGGTAACTCTGGAGGCTGTGTTCTGGGTTCAGAACGTTGTGATGGAAAGAGGTTTTGGGGAGTCTCCTGTTCTTGCAGAGGAGGGAGAAGGCCCAGCTCTGGGACCTGAAGGTCCAAGGATGTCTTTGGGTAGTTGTAAAACCTGCAGGTCTGAATGTGTTTTGGAGGTGGTGGTTGAGTTGGGGTGAGGCTGGTTGCCTATCACGAGAGCTGGTTTTCCCAGCCCTGGCCGGTGTCTGGTGTCCACTGAGGTACAGGAGGTGGAACCCATCCTTCTTTGCTGTCTGATCATGCTCTACCCGCAGGACCTGCCCCTGCATGTCCTGCCCTTAGACTTCTTTGCACTCTTACTGCAACTGTTGCATCTTCTTGTGGTGGGCTCTAGCCAGGGGAAGGTGGGACCTCTGGAGGCAGGAATGACCCTAACTCGGGTAAGGATCTCTGGTGACAGAGGCTTTTCCAGTTACTTGCCGTGATTTTCACAGTGCCTCATGCTCCCTTTGCACACTCCCCATGCTCTTGTCTTTGTGGACGTTCATCCTTTGTGCTCGGGAGCTGAGGACACAGCTGGGAGACGCCTGCCCCAGGGAACTCACAGCGCAATGGGGATGCTACTTACGTTTTTGTGGCAGTTTGGCTCTGCCACCTTCTCTGTCGACGTATCTCGTTTCTGTTGACTTGCCCTCTACTGTACTGAGTATTTCAGGTTCATTCATTTTGCTCCAGATGATGCCCATTGGCCGCCCTCCCCACTCCAGCAGCAAGTCCCCAAAGACTGAAGATAATGCTCTTGCCCAGGGTTACTGACTCTGACAGGTAACACGTGGGTGAACTGGGCGCTGGGCCCAGAGGGACTGGAGTGTGGGGTCTGGAAAGGTCATCTCTATCAAAAGGAAGTTGTTCTACAACTTCACCTGATTTTACCATTTGGGAATGAAATCCCGGTGTTATAAATGTGCTGATTTATTTATTTGTTTTTAAAGAGGAGCTTCAAATCTGTACTTTAATGTAAAATCTGATTTCTAACTCTTGTCAACTAACCAAACAAGTTGAGTAACGCAGTACAAGTCAGATCACACAACTCTGGGCCGTTCAGCCTTCAAGCCTTAATGCAGCTTTGTTCTGGAGACACAGGGCTCCACCAGGGGCCTTATCTGGGTCTTAGTTTCTCTGTTTTTATAACTGGAAAATGTTTCAGGCTCTGACACAGTCTCGGAAGGGTGTGAGTGAGGGTGTGTGCACATCCAGAACCAGAGAATTAGATTCTGATGCTGGACAGTTGTCCAGGTAGAGGAATACTGACAAGGTGGTGTCGGACAGACCACCCTCTGCCCAGAGGGCATGTGGTGGTTAAAATTGGCATGCTTTCTACTGATAAGCGGCAGGGGCAGAAATTCACATTGTAATCCCTGACCTTTTGAAGCTCTGGGATGCTATCAGGGATGGGAGGATTGGGCCCCTCAACAGCCTCAGGAGTGCCCGAGCAGAGTGCAGAGGCTCTTCCTCCCTGGCCTGAGGCTTGGTGGGGCAGATGCTCAGCTCACTGGGTCCTTCCTTCTGTGCTCTATGGGATGTTGTCCATCCCATGGCTGGGCCCTGGTTGATGGATATCTCTCTTGTGGACTTGGACAGTCACAGTCCCAGGACATGGGTGGTAGATACAGCTTGGATGGGAAAGGAAAAGACTTGTTGGCTGGGAGTGGCCAAGGCAGACTGGGGTTCAGTCTTCATCATGGACTGGATGAGCTCCCCATGACCACCTACCCCCCCATCCCCATGGTGGATTTGGGATTGAAATGATTGTGGTCTGATAAGAGCTTAGTCTCTGGGGCCCAAGAAACTGGCTTCAAATCTTGCTTGTCTCGTGTGCAGTGTGATATTGGGGGAGGCCTGGCCTTATTCTAAATCTGTTCACATGTCTGCTGAGAGGGGTCCTCCTGCGTTTATTGTGAGGATTAATGAGATGAGACATGTATGAATTGTCTGCAAAAGACCTGCAGTAGGTGTTCAGTAAACATGAATTCCCTGTCTGTTCCTTGACCAACTGTGAGTGCATCTAGCATCTCTTCAGGCTGTTGGTATTTTCAGCTGCATCATTGCTTAAGCTAGTGAATTCCTTGAGAGCGGACCCTAACTGACCTTTTCATTTTCAGCTTTTTGCTTAACTTTCTTTTTCCTGATTATAAAAGAGATGCCTTGCTACAATGAGCATGAATTAATTTAAAAATGTGAAAAAGGAAAAGGGCAACGCATGCTCATTATATAAAATGTGTGGAAGGTGCAGGAAAGCATCAAGAGACAGAACAAAATCGTTCAGAAGCCTACCAGTGTTCTTTCCTTCTAGTCTTTTTTCACCCACTGACTTTCGTAAGTGCTGAGAGCTCCCATTCTGTTCAGTTGTATATTTTGTTTGTTTTTTTGTTTAACATATCAGTGACTTTTTCTGAAATCATGTGAACTCTTTATAAACATTCCTCTTACTGTCTGCATATATTTTAAAATATCCAAAATGACCAATATTTTTTTAAAAATGGAAGCATTTATGTTGAGATATGCTTAAGTATTTAATTGAAGAAAATAAGGAACTCTGCTTTGACTTGTGGGTCCTAAGGTTTATACCTGCAATTTCTTCAGGTTGATTTTGTGCAGGCTTCTTACAGGCTACCTTTTGAAGCAGTTGGTCAGTTTATGTGAAAGACTGGATCATTTTTAATAAAATATGCATTTGTTGAGGATTTAGCAAGTGATAACACAGAATTGATATTTAAATCCCTAAAAGGTGGTATCTTAGATTCAGTTGGCGAAGTCCATATTAACAATAAGTGTGAAAATTTGTCTTCTAGATACTAGAGGAGACACTAATTTGTTAAATTAAAAAATTTCATATTGCTTTAAAGTGCCTGCTCAAGGAGAAGATTATATAAATGCATAAAAGAACTGGCTGAACACGAGTCTTCTCTGTTCACGGTATTATCTTTTACTGTAAGTAAAAGACTTGAGTTATTGGCTATGCTGTAGATATATCTGTCATAGAGTGGAAAGATAACAATTTAGGGAAGAGGAAGGAAAAAGGAATATATGTGAGGCAATATTCCTTTTAGTTACAATAAGCACGGAAGTGTTTTAGGAAGACAGGGTAAAAATCACCCAAGTATAGCTTGGTGCTCACAGAATACAACAAGGAAGCAATGAAGTGAAATGAAAGTAAAGCGCAGTGAGCTCTGTGGTGTCCATCTGATGGGCTTGCTCATAGTATACTGGTCATTCCTAGGTGGTCACTCTGCCCCTGGCGCTCTGTGACAGCTGCTAGGTGGTCTCCCTAACTGAACTTTTGTTGTTGTTTTTCTTTATTTATTAAAAAAATTTTTTATTGGAGGATAATTTCTTCACAATGTTGTGGTGGTCTCTGCCATACATCAATCACAGTGATATATACCCCCTTCCTCCTGAACCTCCCTCCCCACCTTTGCACCCCTCTAGGTCATCACGGAGTGCCAGGCTGGGCTCCCTGTATTTGATGCCTCTGTTGTCTTCCTTGACTTCCCTTCAGGTCCTGTTGAGGCTGTATTTCTGCAGCTCCTGCTGGCAGACCCACTGTTCTCCCTGGGAATAGTGTTATTGGTCCCTGCCTGGGAGACGCTGTCAGCGTCTCCCTGAGTTTGATGTTGGTGTCATTAAAGATGCTTGCAGGCCCACTGCCATAATTCCAATCCACTCAGCGGCATAATTTTTCTCTTGGTGCAGAAACAAATTTTACCATAACTTTGCTGGTTAAAAACAGAAATATATTATCTTACAGTTCTGCAGATCAGAAGCCTGGCATGGGTCTCACTGGGTTAATATCAAGGTGTTTGCAGCACTGATTCCTCCTGGAGACTCTAGGAGAGAATGCACTTTCTTGCCTTTTTGGCTTCCCGGGGCTGCTCGTCTTCCTCAGCCCCTGGCTGCCTTCCTTCAGCTTCAAAGCCAGCAGTGGTGGGTACGGTCCTTCTCACAAGGAGTCACTTCTGTCCTCGCATCTCCTCTCTGATTCTTCTATTTCCTTCCTCCCAGGACCCTTGTGATGGCATTGGGCCCACGGGGATAAGCCAAGCCTATCTCTCTATCTTCAAGTCAGTTGATTAACACCCTTAATTCCACTGCAACCTGGATTCTCTTTTACCATGGCTTAGATGGTGAAGAATCCACCTGCAATGCAGGACACCCGCGTTCAGTCCCTGGGTTGGGAAAGATCCCCTGGAGAAGGAAATGGCAACCCACTCCAGTATTCTTGCCTGAGAAATTCCGTGGACAGAGGAGCCTGGTGGGCTACAGTCCACGGGGTGCGCAGAGTCGGACACGACTGAGTGACTGACACGTCCACGTCTAGCATATTCAGTGTTCCCGGGGTTAGGATGTGGATGTCTTTGTGGGCCCTTTTTTTCTGCTACCACGTTGGTACACCTTGGGGGTGCCTATCGTAGACACTGCCCTTCATGACCCTTCCCTCTCTTCTGCACGGCTGGCTGCATGCCTGCATGCTGGGTGGCATCCTCTTTCTACTTGGAGCATGTGGCCATGTTTCCCTGTCTGTCATCTTCACTCTGGAGGTGGCACACTGTAAGCCTGCAGGCCTCTGTAGACCCCACTGTGCTCTCCAGTGAGACGACAACTTCCCTCCCTGCAAGCTGCTCACGTCTAAGGTTCCTAGAGGAGTCTGTTTTGTGAATAGCCAGACTGCAAGGCTGTGCCACCGTGCAGGCCCATGACCTCCATTTCTTCCAGGCCAGGCTCTTCCAACGCCCCTCCTCTCCCCACCCTCCACCCGGCTCGCCTGGAGCACATGTGGGGTCCCTGCCAAGGTCAGTCTCGCTTACTGACATCCTCAGCTTACTCCTGCCTGCGATGCTTCAGGTCAGAAGGTGCTGGCTGTGGGTGCTAATGGCTGCTCACTAAACCCCTCTCACTAGTCCCCTCTCTGGATTTCTCACAAGCCTGCGTCTGTGTAAAAGAATAACTACTATCTTCATTCAGCTGAACTGCTAGGTTCAGAGCTGTCTTTCGTCCTAGGGTTCCTCTTATATGTCTAAACACACACACACAGTCCCTTTATAGACTGTGCTCCTGCCTTACCCACAGCCTCGTATCTAATGGATTGTTGTTGTTGTTCAGTCGCTCAGTCATATCCTACTCTTTGTGACCCCATGGACTGCAGCACGCCAGGCTTTCCTGTCCTTCACCATCCTTTTTAGTATCCCTGTGGATACTATGCCATGGCCTTGCCCCTAAGTGGGGAAGATGGATTCACTCTTTGTACTGAACAGATAGGCATCCGATATCAGGCGTGTGGGTCAAAGGCTGTGGGCTCTAGTGAGACACTTCTGCTTGTGCTGCCTACAAGCTGCTACTGTTCCCATTCCTGGTTGACAGTCTTCCTGTCTAGAGCAATATGTGGGGGTCATTCCTCTAGACTTTTCTTGGAAGACAGCTAAGGATGCCCCTGAACACTCAAAGCCATATCTTGCAAAGGCAGACAGCCTCTTTCCAGATTCTTGGAGTTGCCAGGTCTAAAGGCCCCTAGCTTTGTCTCCTGTATCAGCCATCTTCTCCCTTTACTCGGCCTTTTCACTACCTGGAAAATGCTTTCGCCTAAAAACTGGAACATTGAGTCTGTACTGTTGGTTCCCATACTGTTTCTAACCCAGACCGATCCCGGATATGAATCTTTTTAGACTTGACCCAGGGAGGTGCCTGTTTGTTCCTGCCCTTTGGTTTTGTTCTGTGGTTCCCTTGGTATCAATCAGGGTAGCCTGAGTTATGCTGTGGTAACAAACAGTCTCCAAGTCTTAGTGGCTTAAGCAACACAAACTCATCTCCGTTTCACGTTATGTGTCCATCACTGGCCAGGTTGGAACTGAGCTCATCATGGTCACTCAGCTTGAATGTTGCTTGTTGCTATGCCAGAGTTAAGAGAGCCCTACGGGGTCTCTGCCTGTATGTGACACAAGTCTTTCTACTCATAACTTGTTGACCAAAACTAGTCATATGGTTCCAAGCAATTGTAAAGGATCCAGGAAGCACAGACCTACTGTGTGCCCGGAAAGAGAGAGAGCTGGAAATGGTGAGTGACACAAATATCCACTAGCCACTTCATGTCCAAACGGCCTTCCTATTTCCTTGGTGACTTGTTAAAACAACAACAATACAGAAACAAAACCCAAAAGGAATTTTAGGTTCTGGATCCTGGTTGGACCAAATCCATGGGTTCCGTCAGTTCCCCTTTGCCCACTTGCTTACTTGTTCCTCGGCCCCAGAAGGCGCCGGGCAGCCTCTGGTGTAGGGCGAAGTCGGGAAGCCCAGGACCCAGCCCTGCCCGGCTCTCAGAAGACAGCCAGTCTTTGTCTACCTGGACAGGCCCAGGTCTCAAAAGACTTGAGCTTGATGCTTCCTAAGGAATGAGGTGAAGACTGGCGTCCGGGCCCGACTGTCCTTGGCACCAGCAGCCGTGGGCTCCACAGCTGGTCGTAAGCAGGCTTGTGCTTTCTCTGGACTCAGCAGGGCTCCCCGTGGCCCCGTTTCTTCTACAGATGCCCCCTGCTTCCTCCCTGTGTCCTCCTCACACCTGCCTTCCTGGGCAGCACCACCTCTCTCTCTCGCTGCGGCAGTGGTCCAGAGTAGAGACTTGTCTCTGCCATGGGCTGGGGTATGACCACACCCTTCCCTGGGATCGGGCCTCTCTGACAGGCATGGGGCCCAGGAAGGCAGCTGGGTCCATGTCCAGTATCCAGTCAGTTGGGACCTCTTAAGACTTTCCCTCTCGCCTATTAACAGCCAGTTTCCTGGCCAATAGCTACAGGTTGGGGAGAGAAGACCCAGGGTTCTCCATTCTAGGCCTGAAGCATAGGCAGGGTGGCTGGGAAGGTGGCTAGAAGGCCCTTTTCTTTCTGTTCCGGGGCCCAATCTGGGCAGAGCAGGCTTCCAGTGGGTGAAGCCAGGGGCTGCTGGCTGGGACCCAGGACTGTCCTCATCCCCAGCTGCACCTCCTCCTCCAGCCAGATCTGGCTATGTGGCTCTGGCTGGCCCTGTCTCCTAGTCTGCTTCCCTTACATTAATTCCTCGCCAGATCCAGCAGAGGCAGCCAGACATGGCTGCTCTGTCTCTGCCTGCCTTGTGCCTGTTCCCAGCCACAGCTCAGCCAGGCCCTCCCACACCCCTGCATGAGAACAGACAGGGTGCCCACAAGCTGGGCTGGGGGCAGGAGTCTGGTTGATCTCATGCACAGACTGGGGTTCCTGTCCCTGCTCTGCCGCCTGACTCTGGGTGGGTTAGCTGAGCTTCCTTGACTGAAAGATGGGAATGAGGCAGAGAACACCGTGATGGTCAGCTGAGGAAGTGAGCTACAATGCCCACCCAGGACTGAGTGCCCAGGTTGGGGTGGTTGCTATACTACCAGCCCAAGTGGTTCCAAGGGGCTCTTGGTCTCCTTCTACTTTCTGACCTGGGCTGGGCAGGCTTTCCCAACCCTTGCCCCATTTGGGGCGGCCTGGAGTTGATCCTGGCCTTGCTGGGTATCCCAGGAGAGCAGGGAAACAAGTTAGATTGATGATTTGGTTTATGTGGTGGCTGCCTGGAGCCCCCGGTGTGGGCTGGGGCCTGGGAGCCTGTAGACCCTCACTGCACAAAGTTGCAATCTTGCCACAGCCTTGCTATTTTGAGTGCACAGGGTGGCCCGAAGCCAGCCAGCCTGACCCAGCCCTGAGCGGCTGGCCATAGTGCCCATAACTTGCTCACTAAGGTGTAAAGTGGTCAGGCAGGTCTGGGTTCAAATCCCAGCTCTGTGACCAATTAGCTGTGTGGTCTTGAAAGGTCACTCGTCCTCTTCAAGCCTTAGTTTTAATATCTGTGAAGTGGGGTTACCTTACTGTTGTGGTGAAGAGTCTAGAGAGGTGACTTACACCTGGTAGATGGAGGCTGTGGGCAAGCGCAGTCCCCTGGGGCCCAGCAGGGTCACACTGAGGGTGTGGGTGGGGACCCACAGTATGCTAGGTAGGCATTGGTTCTCTCTGTAGGCACTGGTTCTCTCTGTAGGCACTGGTTTTCTCTGTTTGCTCTGTTCTCCTGCTCTCCTGCCAGGGCTCCATGACACCCTTTGGTCTTTGCACTCTGCCTGGGTGCTGCCAAATCCCAGGTCAGGGCAGAGACATGGGCCCCATTGGCTGGACATCATCCCTACTCTATCCCCTTGGCTGGAGCTCATGGCTCAGCCCAGCCATGTGCCCGCCCTGATGTGGCCTGAGGCCCTGCAGACTTAGCCCCGGCCTGGCAGGCTGTCCCCCGCTCTCTCCTTCCCATGCAGCTCTTTCTGCTCAGTGCAAAGGCAGAGGCTTTAGGTCTTGCCCTGGCTCTGCTCCTGGCCTGGGGCTGGGGGCTTTCTTCCGTCCTTTTGTCTGAGCACTCAGAGGCCCAGGGGGGAGGGAGAGGCCACTCTCTGGGTCCTGGCCTGGGCTCGGGACCAAAGCTCTGAGACCTGAGCTGGGCCCTGGGCTGGTGCTTGTCTCAGTGGTGCCCATCTCAGCAGGCCAGTGCCAGGTGCTGAGGGGTCCTGACTTGACTCGGCTTTAGGGCCCTTCCCTGTCCTGGCTGCAGACATCTGATGCTGCTCCGCTTCAGCCCTGGGTGCTGCCCAGGGTGCCTGGCTGCTGCCCAGGGTGCCTGGCTGCACTCAATCTCTCCCTCCCTCTCAGGCTCTGGTGGCCCACACAGCCCAGTGGCCTACTCCCAAGGCCTGCAGGCTGCTGGCTGAGCCCAGAGTTCTGGGGGAGCATCTCTCCCTGTCACGGAGCCCCAGACTGGGGCCTCAGCTCAGGACTGGCTCAGGGCTTAGCCTGCATCCCAGATATATGCTTCCGAGAGCTGTGGCATGACCCTGCGTGACCCAAGTGCAGAACTGGGCTGCGCCAGGCACCTACGGCCAGTGTTCCTCCAGAGACTGGGGTGGCCATGCCTCTGGGAGAGGGTGGTATATTGGGCAGTGCTGAGGAGGGGGTACTGTCTAGCATGGGGGTCAGGTTCTTGGGTATTCCCTGGAATCTGAGCATATCACCCCAGGCTGCATGTGAGTTTGTGAATGTGTGTGTGTCCCAGTATTTGGGTGTGAGGTGTGTGCATGGGGGTGTGTGTGCGTACATACACATGGACACGTGGGGAGAGTGCTGCAGGTGTCCGCGCTGCCCAGGCATGTTAGGCAGAGTGAGCCACGGTGCCAGCTGCCACGTGGAGCCCCTGGAGCCCCTCCTGTGGCTGTCCTTCCGGTCTCTGCCCACATGTGGCATCCTCGGGAGCCTCGCAGTGCCCAAAGGAAGCTGGCCTGCCATGTGCTCCTATTGCCCTATGTTTGCCGAGCCTCCTGGAGGCTGTGGGCTTCAGGAAGGGAGGGGTACCTTTATTGTGTCCTGCTGTGTCCCCAGCTCTGAGACAGGGCAATTCCTGAGGCCCACTCAATAAATATAATTTCCCCCTCCCTTCCGGGGGACATCCCTGGGCCTAGATCACCCCCATGAGGTTCTGGTCACTGTGTTGCGGTTGACTTGGCCAAGGTCAGCAGGAGGCTGTGGGCAACAGCTTGGGCCCTTCTTCTTTGTTGGCATGAGGGCAAGAGCTAGCCTTCCTGCACACCCCAAGGAGTGGTCTCCTTGTGCCCCCAGCTATACAGGCAGGTGGACATCATAGGGTTCTGGTGTCTGGAGCTGAGGGAGAGCCCTGCAGAGCCAAGGCCGACCAGGGAGGGCCTGGAAGTGCTGTGGACTGAGTGGTTCCCCTGCCAATTCGTATGTTGATGCCCCAAAACGCAGTGTGATAGTAGTTGGAAGGTGAGCTTTGGGAAATTCTTAGGCTGAGATCTGATCTTGAGAGTGGTGTTTTCCTGCCCGGACTAGATATAAGAAGAGACCAGGTAGGAATTCAGTGGCATCCAGTGGTTAGGACTCCATACTCTCAATGCCAGCGACCTGGTTGGGGAACTAGAATCCCACAAGCTATGCAGTAAAACAGCCAAAAAAAAAAAAAGGCCAGAGAGTTTCCTCTCTCCCTCTCCAGTATGTGAAGACACAGTGAGAAGGCAGCTGTCTGCAAACGAGAAAGAGAGCCCTCAGATCAGCCAGAATTCAGATCAGCCAGCACCTTGATCCTACCCTTGCCAGTCTCCAGACTGTGAGAAATACATGTCTGTTGTTTATAATACACTCCATCTCTGGTGTTCAGTGTAGCAGCCCCAGCAGACTAGAGTAGGAGAGGGTGGGCTGTGGGCAAGCGCTGGCCTGGGACCCAGCCAGTGTGGTGTGAACTTACTGGGGGAGTTGGCCCTCCCAAGGCCTTGGGGCCAACGTGTGTTGAATGCGATCCCCACGTTGCCAAGGATCAGCTATTCTCTTCCCCAGGTGGCCTTTACATTGGGATACACTGAACCGAAACTCTCTACCGCCAGCCCTTTAAACATTTAAAGACAGCCACTATGTCCCTCAGCCCCTTTCAGGCTTCACATCCTGAAGCCTGAATATTTCTCACTGGATTCTCTTTTGGATATGTTCACACGGTCCCTGCCCCTCACGAGACAGCGTTCCTAACAAGAGGCTTAACTTGCTGGTCTCAGCTTTCCTGCCTGTAAAATGGGGACAGAGGCACCTCCCTTAACTGGTTGTCTTGACCAAATGAAGTAAGGACCACAGAGAATGTATCCAGCACCTGGCACCAAAGAGATGCTCCATAAACGGGAGCCAGGTATTGCCTTCATGATGCTGTCTGATCAGTGCAGAGGGAGGGATGGTCACTGCTTGTTCTGGATGCTCTGCTGAGATGAATGAAGCCCTAGCGAGTGCTGGCTCTTGGCCTCTCGTCCCGCCGTGGCTCTGGGTGAACCTCTGGTCCTCAAGCCCAGGGCTTTTGCCCAAGAAAGAGTGATGCACCAGATACCCCCTCTTGAAGCTGTGCAGTTGGCTGTTGGATTCCAGTGTGTGACTTCACACTGATTCCTTAGAGCTCCGAGCTTGTGACTCTCACTTATGCCTTGCAGAGAGTTGTCTCTCCTTCCTACCCTGAGCCAGCTCACAGGGGTGCCTGTGCTGCTTTTATCCACCTCAGACACACTCTGCAGCCTGAGCCCAGCCTGAGCCCGCTGCCCAGCTCCTCAGCCTGCTCCCAGACTTCACGCTGGCTCACTGACCAGCACCCACAGGACACAGGGTCTCATCTGCTGGGAATCACTGGCACCGACTTCACTAATGGCTGCATTCTGCACCAGACTCATCATACGCTCTGTTTCTATCCCTGCACACTCCTTATATATGAATTTTTCAGAATCCCAGCACACCAGAGTCTGCTGGGAGCCTAGACTTTAGACTTTTCCATTTATCTTCCTTTCACTGCAGAAGCCTCATGGACAGTCACCTGGGTGGTGCTGGGAGCCAGCCCAGGAACCTCCGCGAAGGAAGAATGCGATACGCTTGGCAGCTGTGGTCTGCCACAGGCTCCTGGAGATGGCCTGTTAAAAGGCAGCGGTGCCTGTCAATACCCAGTGTCTGCTGACGCCTGTGCCCAGGGCCGTGTGAGCCTCGTCTATGGCCCACCCTGGGGAGCACAAGGAATTATACAGAGAGCAGAGCGAAGCAGAGATGCTTTAAAAAAGCGAAGGATTAGTGGCTGAGTCAGCATTCCCCCTGTTCCTACATGCTGTCCCACTATGCACACGACCCCCCTTTGTCTCAGCCCTTGTCCAGTTCTCTCCATCTCACCAGCTCACAGGCCTCAGCCCCTGTGGTCACGTACTGTCTGTTCCCTGGTTCTGCCCTCCTTTCCAGGCCTCTGTCTGTGCAGCAACTAGAATTATTGGAAAAATCAATCCAGTCACCCCCCCCCCCCATTCTGCTGCAATCCTTCAATGGCTCCCTGCAGTACTAAGAATAAAAGCCAAACCCCTTGCCAGAGCCTGCAGGTCCCTAAGTACCCCAGAGAGGACTGAGCTCATGTGCTTCTCTACGGCCACTCTTCCTGACCCCCTGCCCCAGCCACATTGACTTTCTTCCCATGTCTGCAGCAGGTAAAGCATGTTCCTATCCCAGGGCCTTTACACATGCTGTTCTCTCCATCAGGAAGGCACCTCACATGACAAGCTATCAGCCTCAGCTACTCCTGAGAGCTGGCTTCCTCAGAGAGGCTACCCTTGGTTCCAGGGAAAGTCCCTTTCATTCTCTAACAAAGCATTCTTTTCCTTCTTTGCATGCTTCCTCACCTGCAGTTATTAATTAATTTATTTGTGAGGAGAGTCAAGTCTGTGAGGGCAGGAAAGTGTCTTGTTCATTGTTAGGTTCCCAGAACCAAGCCTGGTGTGCAGCTGGTTGTGAGTGCTCAGTAAGAGCCCCTAGACAGATGACAGGACAGGTGGACACACGAGACCTCAGCTCTCTGAAACCCTTCTCAAGCTTGTGGCCCTGCCTTCATGCTCAGAACCCCTGGGAGTCCCATGGCATGCGGTGCTTGGAGGCTTGTTGCCTTTATAGCAGCCCCATCCTGCCACTTGAGGCCCACTTATGCTGGCCCCTCCCTCTTGATCAGCCTCTGGATGTGAAGGTCTTTCTCCTGGTAAGAAATGCTAGGAGCCGATGGCACAGCCTCTCCCTGGCAGTGGCCACTTTCATGGGGGATTCCAAGGCCCAGCACAGGGATGCAGTTACCACGGAGGGCTTTTCCACACTTGTGGGCTGGAGCAGGAAATAATTTTGGAGGCTCCGTTTCTGGAAGGCGTTTTCCCGGGCTGAGGTGCCCTGGCAGGGGCTCAGGGCCACTGGCCTGTCCATCCCCTCTGAGATGTGCTTGTGGGGATGGGGGCGGGTAGTGAGGCACGAGAGGCTTCCCTGGGCTCCGGGTACTGACCCTTTGGGGCTGTGTGGGCCGACTGCCCCTGGGTGTTAGATGGGAGTCAGGACTGGGGTTTCCATTCCTGTCTCCCACCTGGGAATCCTCTGGTGGGCCCGGGAGCCCCCCGACGTGCGCCTCAGTTTCCACCTGCGTGTACCGGTGATGGCATCGTCCCAGCCACTTGCCTTCCAAACTTGGGCAGCAGAAAGGGCTGGGAGACGGAGGGGCCGCGGCAGGAGGTGCAAGCGTGCAGGGGAGGGCACTGCCGACCCCCCGCCAGCACCCCTACAGGAGCCGGTGTGCAGTGCCCATCTGTGAGAACGTAGCTACCACCCTGATGCGTTGGCCTCTGAGGAAGCAGGAGTTAGAACCCTCCCGGTGAGTGGAGGCTGAAGGGGCTCTGAAGCCCTGCAGTTGTTCACGATGGAATCCCCGTCAGGAGAAGCCAGCCTGAGCGCGGCTCAGGGGACCGACTGTGTCAGGCTACTTAGCTCCTGCCAAGAAAATGCACTGCATGGAGGGGAGGGCAGGGGGTCTGTGGTGAGGATGAGCATGCAGTGCTCCAGGGGAGCCTCGGTGGCAGGGTGCTGTTAGACGGGCGCCACGCCCACTCTGCTCCAGCCTTGTCCCAGGGATGCTCTTCAGGAGGCCCTCCCTGGCTGCCCTGCCTTCATAGCCAGTTCAGTTCAGTCGCTCAGTCGTGTCCGACTCTGCGACCCCATGAATCGCAGCACACCAGGCCTCCCTGTCCATCACCAACTCCCGGAGTTCACTCAGACTCACGTCCATCGAGTCAGTGATGCCATCCAGCCATCTCATCCTCTGTCGTCCCCTTCTCCTCCTGCCCCCAATCCCTCCCAGCATCAGAGTCTTCCAATGAGTCAACTCTTCGCATGAGGTGGCCAAAGTACTGGAGTTTCAGCTTTGGCATCATTCCTTCCAAAGAACACCCAGGGCTGATCTCCTTCAGAATGGACTGGTTGGATCTCCTTGCAGTCCAAGGGACTCTCAAGAGTCTTCTCCAACACCACAGTTCAAAAGCATCAATTCTTTGGTGCTCAGCCTTCTTCACAGTCCAACTCTCACATCCATACATGACCACTGGAAAAACCATAGCCTTGACTAGACGGACCTTTGTTGGCAAAGTAATGCCTCTGCTTTTGAAAATGCTGTCTAGGTTGGTCATCACTTTTCTTTAGGCCAGGACAGGGTCTATCTCCTGGCTGCCACGCTGTCCTTCACATCTCCCCTTGTGTCTCAGGGGTCCCTGTGAGGCCTTTAAGCTCTGCCTCTCAGGTCTCCCAGGGCACGCTGGGCCAGAGCAATGTTTGTTGAGCGGTTGTGTGACTGTACTGAAGGCATGTGCACGTGTGGGTCTGCAGACACACACAGGAGAGCATGCCTGTGTGTCCTGGCGAGCTCACAGACACACCCCTGTAGACAGATAGCCCTCCCTGGGGGAGCCTGTTGGGTGGCCTGCCCAGGGTGTGCTTTGAGGACCCTGCTGGGGCTGTGACCAGGTGGCTGAGCCACGGTGCCCTGGGGTGTATGGAGTGTCCCTGCTTCTCATGCCCTAGGGGAATCTTGTTGCCTCCGTGTGTGTTTGTGGGGCTGCTGGGTTGAACCATCTGAAGATACCACCCCCTGGCAGCCTCACGTCAGGGAATTCTGCCAAGGGTCTGAAATCATGCTCTCTATTAATCATATTAGTCATGTGGGTGTTAGGAACACAAGTGGTGGCCTGAGCAAATAAGGATATTCATCAGGCTGTGTAATGGAAAAGGCCTGCGGAGGTATAGCTTCAGGCATGGCTGGATCCAGGGGCCCAGGTCATATCCTCAGGACACTGCCTCCTTCTCCACACCCTGTCGCTGCCTTCCCCAGGGTGGGCTTCCTTCCCGGGGAGCTCCATCCACTCAGGGCCCCTGGACTGTTGCAGGCTGGGGTCTCATCAGCCAGACCCTGCTCCTTGCCCATGGAAAGAGGGGGCTCTTTAACAAGAGTCTTACAGGGTTCCCAGGCTTGCTGCTCTGTGGCTGGCCGTGGGGACAACCTCCTCCCGGATTCAGCCCTGGTGCCAGTGGAGGGGATGCCCTGATTAGCCAGGCCTGGGGCTGTTGCAGCCCCAAGCTGAGGGTGAGGGGCAGAGCATGGGTGTCACCTGAGGAAGAGGGAGGAGGCTGGGCCCACAGAACACCATGTGCCCTGTGCCTTCTCTGAGCTGCCCTCCAGAAGAGGGAGCAGCCTCTCAGTGTGGGGCTTCTCTGCCCACAGGGCACTCGGGACTGGGGTTGGACCGGAAGCCCTGGGGTCACCCTGGGGCCACTGTTTCTACACACTGAGCTCCAGGAGACCTCAGACTTGGCTGATTTGAAAGCTCTGTGGGGCAGGCAGGGTTAGGAAGGAAGAAGCCAGGCTTTGAGCTCTGTGGTGTGCCCACGGGTGGGCATCAGTGAAGGAGATGGGCTGTGGGCCTGGCTGTGCAGGAAGGCTTTGAGTTAGGGAAGGTTGTGTTTCAGGCATGGGGCAGAATGAGCTGAGCTGTGGTGGCATTTGGGGCAGTGAGGGAACAGTGGGGGCCAGCCTGGCAGGGCAGGAACTTGGGGATCGGAAGAGAGGAGGGGTCCTGGGGTCTGAGCCCTCCCTGGGGGTCCTGAGGGCTCCTGGGGGTGTGGTGTGACCTGGAACTCCTTGGTACGCCCACGTCCTGAAGGGGAGCAGGGCTTGATCCCCAGGAAGTGGAACTCACTGCTCTGTGGCCCCCTGCAAGTGCAGGGGTGTTTGCAGAGTTCTTGGCCCCAGAATCAGTGTTTCCCACCCCAGGAAGGAGGGGGGTCTTTCCTATCCCCACACACCTGTTGTGGGCAGGGGTGCAGGCATCTCTGTCCCCTTCCTCCAGGTGGCCCATTTGTGGCCACCCCTGGGAGCTCACCTAGGTTCCAAGGGAGGAGCAGGTGTCCGGGGGTTGGCAGCCAGAGACCTGGCTTTGCCCTGCACTCCGGGCCATCTCTGCTCATCCTTCTGACCGGTGGGAACACTGTCCCAGGCCACTGTGGATCCTGGGAGTCTGGGCTGGCCATGCCAGAACTAGGAGTGCCAGGGGGGTGCTACCTTATCGGCAGAGGCTCCCCACTCCTCCCAGGCAGTATCTGCCTCCTGCCCCCGAACCAGTAATTGAATAGAAATCCTCCACACACCGTAGGGCAGAGCCCGGGTTCTGCCTAATATCGTTAAGAAGTCCCCTGACAGTCTCATTAGGCGGCTGGCTGCTCAGAGAGGTTTATCTCTGCCCCCCGATGGTTAGGCCCCTGGAGGCTGGACCTGGGATCCAGTCCCCACCCAGCTGCCCTCCACACGTGGGCTCAGGCTGAGGTGAGGCTGCTTAGCTCTGCCAGCCACCAGCAGTCCTTACTTAATCTGTTACGGTTTGCTGGACTTAATTACTTTAAAATTATTAACTTTGGCTGGAGAAAGCTGGTGGTGAGGGTCGAGGAGGCAATGTGAGTCTCTGTGTGGGGCATGAGGCTGGGCAGGGTTGATGGGTTGGTTTTCAGCCCACCCAAGACTGCTCTTTCTCTCGACAGTCCTGGCAGGCTGCCCGTCCTGTCTGCTGTGGCCATAGAGCTGGGTGTGGTAGGAACAGGAGTCACTTCTCCCAGGATGTCTCCCTTGGTTGCTCCCTGGCCCAGGCTGGGTTAGTCACGGCATCTGCTTTCCCACAGGCCCTGGGTCGGCTTCGTTCTCTTGAAGCACAGATCACACTCTTAGGTTCCCTAGCCTGGGCCAGGGAGCAGCCATGGGAGACATCCTGGGAGAAGTGACTCCTGAGCAGAGTCTTAACTGGGGGATGAGGGCTACTTAGGTGGTGAAAGGGAAGCAGGCACTCCAGGTGGTGGAACAGCTTGAGTGAAAGCTTAGGGATGTGAAAAGGCAGGATACTTGTCCAGGGTTGCTGGATGTAGGAGGAGGGTGCTGACCGTCTGACAAGGTCTGCAGGGCTCTTAGAACTTCGTTTCTGTGGTTCTGGCAGAAGTGACTCCAGCTCTGGGATTTGAACCCCTGAGGTGAGCATGGGGTGCAGGCTGTAGAGCTTAGAGGAGAAATCAGGGCTCAGAGCCATACACCTAGATCGGGGCCTTGAGCTGAGAGAGGAGAGACTCACAGGAGTGGGAAAACCCAAAGGGGCCACCACTCTCTTCCCCATCTCCAGCTCTGCCATGGTTGACCCTGTGCCAGCCATTGTGCAAAGTGTATGTGAACACCGCAGACCCGTCTGCATCCTCAGGGACCTCAGGCAAGGGTCAGGGCCTAGGCTCCACCCAGAGATTTTGATTTCACGTGTCAGGGTAGGGCCGAGGCATGGGTGTTCTTTAAGAGTTTCCTGATGGCACTGATGTGCAATGGAACCAGCCCATCAACTCCAGCCCCTAGCGATGGAGAGGAATGTGGAAGGTGACTCCATCCTGCTTCCCAGTGGATGAGCACGTGGGGGCACTCGTCATCACAGATTACTTCATTACAGCCCTGGCTGCTTCTCCAGTTCAGATTGTGTTTAGAAATGTTCACTTCTGGGACTTCCCCTGGTGGTCCAGTTGCTACGATTCTGAGCTCTCAGTGCAGGAGGCCCGGGTTCAAGCCCTGGTCAGGGAACCAGATCCTACATGCTGCAACTAAAAGCTCTCAGGTCCCACAGCTGAAGACCAAGCACACTGCAGCTGAAGAACTGCGCACCGCAACAGAGATCAGAGATCCCACTGGCCACAATGAGACCCGGAACAGCCAAGACCAACAAAAAGAGACGTACACTTCCACAGTAGGAGCTGTTCCTGGCGGGGCTGTGAACAGTCATGTGGTCCATCTCCCTGTCCCAGGCCCTCTGGTATTTTCCCTCCTCAGACTCTGGACTCCGGAGTTCAGTAGAGAGTGGGCAGGGAGAGCCAGGTATCACTAACCGTGAGGTTGGCGTCTCCAGAGAGAACCCACTCTCACGCTGGCTGACACGGGGACCACTTCCTTTCCTGACTTGGGGGCCTCCGCTACCAGACGGTATACTCAGCCAGCATCTCTCAGCTGAAGATGGCTTACCTTCTCTGTAAGGGATATTTCTCTGCAAGGAGTGTTTCATCTCATCAGTAACATAAGGCCGTGGAGTGGTGGTACATGCGTGTCCTAATTCACAAGTTTACAGTAACTTAAAAAAAAACCTCAAGATATTGTTTTTCTTTCCGTTAGTGAGATGGTGGCAGGCAGTAAAGCCCACTGTCTTCTTATAATCGGATTTAAATTGTTTTAATTATACAGCCCATATTCTCCCAGTAACATACTATCTCTGTGAGTTAATGGGCTTTGAAATCTCCTTTTGTTCCATACACTGTAGATACAGATTTTTTTTGTATAATGATTTATTTTATATCTAGAAATTCAGAAAATTAGATATAAGGTGGCTTCAGGGGAGTACTGCGAGATTCTGTTATATTAGAAAAAAGTAAATAAATGTCTACAGAAAACCCAGCCCAAATTCCTGGATGGAATTCTGAGCATCTCCTTGTCTCCAGAACAAGGTTTTCAGAGCACAAGTGATGTACAAAGCCATCAGCGTCACTGACTGTGGCAGAGAGAACATTCCTGTGCTTATAAATTTCTCTGTTGAGCCTTCCATCAGGATATTGGAAAGGAAATGGTCATTCATTCATGCATTCATTTCCTGAGTGCTTACTGTGGACTTGGCCCTGAACTTGGGGACACACAGTAAGGAAAGGCATGATCTTTATCCTTAAAGAGCTGGTGCTTTTCAGAGAAGCAAGCATTTATATACATGACTGTCAAAGAAGACCTTTACTGTGGTCGGCGCTTCTGCATGTTGGGCTTCAGGGAAGAGATTACAGCTCACAGGGCTCCCTCTCTGCCGACGACCGCTAAATGCTGAGGCGGTGCACAGGGGTCTGAGTCAGGCTGCTCTTAGCAGGGGAGTAATGTGACTCTCTAGGAGAAGGCAATGGCACCCCACTCCAGTACTCTTGCCTGGCAAATCCCATGGACGGAGGAGCCTGGTAGGCTGCAGACCATGGGGTCGCTAAGAGTCGGACACGACTAAGCGACTTCACTTTCACTTTTCACTTTCATGCATTGGAGAAGGAAATGGCAACCCACTCCAGTATTCTTGCCTGGAGAATCCCAGGGACGCGGGAGCCTGGTGGCCTGCCATCTATGGGGTCGCACAGAGTCGGACACGACTGAAGCGACTTAGCAGCAGCAGCAGCAGGGCTTCCTGGAGTGTGGGCCTGACCAGGCCTAAAGCTCCTATTCTTCAGACCCAGGGCATTCCAGCCCTGCCCTCCCAGCTCTGTCCTGGGGCCCTGGCCCTGTCTCAGAACCAACTTGAGTAGCTACTGGGACCCAGTCTTAAGTCAACCTACCTCTTACCTGGGTGAGGCTGCCCTACTCAGGCCATAGAGTTGCAGAAAAAGACTCCTGGGTCCTTCTAGCCACTGGCTGAGGATCCACTGGGGGGATGTGTGTGTGTGTGTGTGCACGCGTGTCTGCACTCAAGGCAGTGGGATTCAGCCTCCTTGGTTCCCCTAGCCTACGGCTGATGCACTACTGAAATCGGCGCCTGGGATCAGCCGCAAGTACTGTGTGACCTTGGTGAGCTGCTGCCCTCTGTTCCTGCTGCTGTCTGTGGCAGGCAGGTGTGCAGTGGGGGTCCTAGCACAGTCTCAGGGAGATGTGCCCTTGAGCACGAGGGCAGTGAGCCCCCTTCCTCCTCCAGTGCTTTCTTCTTCTCCCTGTTCTTTCAGTCCACGGGCACTGTGTTTGGAGTCAGCTAAGGGTCTCTTAACAGCTCTGGGGGAAACGGTGAGAATCTCCTTGACGGTTCAGGAGCAAACAGGATGAGCAGGCTCAGGAGGTCCAGCTCCTTCTCACCCCCTCTAGCCCCTCCACTGGAAAAGCCTGGAGCAATTCTTTTCTATAAGCTTCCTTAGCATAGAACCTTGAACTCAGAACCCCTTCCCATGCCATGAGAGAGCTTCTGGAATTAGTACACTTAAAACTAGACCCTTGGAGAAGGCAATGGCACCCCACTCCAGTACTCCTGCCTGGAAAATCCCATGGACGGAGGAGCCTGGTGGGCTGCAGTCCATGGAGTCGCTGAGGGTCGGACACGACTGAGTGACTTCACTTTCACTTTTCACTTTCATGCATTGGAGAAGGAACTGGCAACCCACTCCAGTGATCTTGCTTGGAGAATCCCAGGGACGGGGGAGCCTGGTGGGCTGCTGTCTATGGGGTCGCACAGAGTCGGACACGACTGAAGTGACTTAGCAGCAGCAAACTAGACCCCTTAACCAGGCTCACAAATCCCAGTAGAGCATCCCAGGTTAAAAATCTCTGTGGTGAAACCTCAGGGTCCAAACCTCTACATGGATGCCTCAGAGTAAGAGCTTCAGATTCAGAAGTCTCTGACCAGGAGACCCAGTGGGGAAGCCACCCCACCCAGACCCTCCAAGCTAAGGTCCCCTGTTATGGAACCCCAGAACCACACCTTCGAAGCCAGACTCAGCTCAGAACCTCAGCCCAGTGCCCCACTGTCTGGGCGGGCAGGGATGGGGAAATGGGGTGCTTTCCCACTGCTGGCGGTTCCAACTCCACAAATGTAAATGTTGAGCCCTCGGGAGAGACCACGTGTTGTGAGATGTGACTGACGATTCACAACATGTGGCCTCTCACAGTGTTCCTGGTATTTACAGTTGGCGAGAAGTCCCATAGTTCTGGAAAATGTAAGAAAGGGGATGCTCAGACTGAGAGGGCTGGGGGCTGGGAGCCCTGCAGGGAAGAACCATCGGTCTTCACTGGCTGCAGTTTTACCCTGAGCACGGATAACGCGTTGGTGGGAGGGGATGTGGCTGACGTGGGCCGTTGGCCTCAGGGTTTTCTGCTGTCTTTCTGGCTTGTTTAGTTGGGCAGTGGAGGCCCTGGGGGATCTGCTAGCATGTCATATTGGAATCTCTGTGTCAGCAGTAGGATTTTCTCTGTCCACAGAACACCTTGCTCCCTTTTGCCTTGTGTCTGAAGGGCTCATGTTGAAAGATGGACGTGGAGGGTCAGGGATAGTCCCTGCAGGAGGCAGTGTCTTCAGTGAGGCCTGAAGCATAAGGAGGGCTTTGCTAGGGAAGGGATGGGGAACAGCCTGTGCAAAGGTTGAGAGGCAAAAGGAGCAGTGTCTTGGGGGAAGGACAGGGGTGTGAGGTGGGCATTGGGAGCCTACAGAGCCTGAGGAGCCCAAGAGCATGGAAGCCCTCTGAGAGTTTATAGGATTGGAGGAGCTGCATGGATGTGTCTGCTATAGGGACTGGATGAAAGAGGCCTGGAGTTGAGGGGAACAGGGGACCCACCTATGTTCTCAGTTATGAGGGGCCCGAGCTAGATGGACAGAGAGCTCTGCCTTTCCCTTCCTTCGTGGGCATCCTCCATGCAGTCCTCCAGGGCCACCTCCTCCAGGCAGCCCCTCTGGCCTCCAGTCCTCCCCAGCAGCTCTGCTCTTCTGCCCCTGCAGGCTCTGGCTGCCCTGGAAGGTACAGGGGGCAGGAAGTTCTTTGCCACTCTTTCTTGCTTCCTCCCTCCTTCCTATCTTTCCTCCCTCTCTCCCTCCCTAATTTTTATTTTTTAACAAAATTATGCACGCAGATAGTTAAAAGAGTTGACGACTTCTACCAGGCTGGACGACCAGCAGCTCCTCCTCCCTGCCTTCGTACCCTCAGCACAGCCCCTGTCCCGTCTTAGCGGATGTTGGGTGTTTACCTGCACAGTTCCTTGGGACACTCTGGATTGCACCCCTTGACTTCTCACTTTGGAGGCGGGAATCTGGGGCTCCATCCCCATGCTTTTCCTGTCTCCCCTCTCTCCAGCATCATCATTATGGCAGATGAGCACTGCCTGGAAAGGTTGACCACTTTAGCCCTGCGTCAACGCCCTGAGCTGACTGGGGCGGCCTTTGCCTTTCTTATACCATTTTGTTTGCTCTGGAGTTATTGACCAGTGTTTTGGTTGTCTGGTGCTTCATCCTCCCTGCATTTCCCCCTCATTCGTTCCCACCCTGTTAGCAGTCACGTGCATGCCCTCTTGTTCCCTTCACTCATTCATGTTGGTTGTGGCTTCCATGCCACTTCTTGATCACATGCCCTAAAGCCTTCTGTCTGCTTCAGGGGGTGCTTTTCTTCAAAATACCTGTGGGGTTCATGCTCAGCTCCCCCCTAGTCTCTGCTCAGAACGTCACCACCTCTGAGAGCTCTTCCCTGACACTCTCTAGAATTTCCCTCCGCTCCCTGTCCCATCCCCCAGCTCGCCCCTCAGTGTCCTGTTTTACTCCATGATACTCCTCTGTTTTGAAGGTGCCATTAATCTAGATGGTTGACCTTGTTATTGTGTGTCCACCCTATATGGAATGGAAGCTTTTGAAGGGCAGGGATTGCTGCCTTTTGGGTTCCCTGTTTCTGGCCTAACCCCCGGCACACAGAATGCACCCAGTCAGTGTGGGTTGCATGAAAGACTGCATACCTCCTAGCTGGCTGCCAGATCCTGGTGAAGGAAACTGCCCTGTGATCTCCTAAGGGTCACCCTCACACCTCCCTCCTGAGGTCACCTCTCTTTCCTTGACTCCCAGCCTTCTTCCTCCTTTACACATTCCCTCTTTCATTCTCATGGCTTCCTGGGCTAGGTGTGACCTGCCCTGTCCCCAGGGTGCTCAGTGTGGCCCTCCCTGAGGGCCAGCCTTGGACCCGCCTCTTCAGTGGGAGAAGTCCTACCCCCTCCCGCCGTGTGCATCCTGCAGCACGGGGCTGCCTGGCCCAGTCACAGGGTGCCTCGGGAACTCTGGAACCCCTGGGAGCAGCAGGTTAATTAGTGTGGCTGAAGTAATCACCGGATCTGGATAATTAGCAAATCCATCCCCAAGGGCAGGCATGTGCCTACCCTAGCCCTCACTCAGCCCACCCTCCTGCATGGGGCTCTGAGGTGCTGTGGCCCAGCCTCTGGCACACTTCTCTGTCCCCCACGCTTTGCCTCTTCTTCCTCTCCCGCCTTCTCGTGCCTTTCCCCTTCTATGGGGATTTTCTCTGGAGGGCTGCTTTCCTGGGAGGCTCCTAGGAGATGGCCAGGTGTGGTACTGGTGGGGGCATCTTTTCGCTTCCACAGATGTTCACTGGGGTCTCTCTGGGCCAGGCACTGTGCTGGCTGCTGGGTTGGTGGTGGACATGGCAGATTCATGGAGCTTGCCATCTAATGGAGGAGGAGTGAGAGGCAGCACTTTGGAGGCAGACCAGCTGGGTCTGAACCCTAGCTCTGCCGCTTACCAACTTGACCTTGAGTCTTACTCAAGCTCCCTGAGCTTCACTTTCCTCATCTGTAAAATGGGGATTGACATAGCACCCGGCACCCCCGGTATTTATGTGAATTTAAAGGGACACATGATCCTAGGAGGTGCTCACTGAACCCGGTCCTGTCTTCATCCTCAACACACATCAGAGCAGCAGGCGTGAGTCAACCACCTGCTGTGTGCTGGGTGTGGTGAGGAACACAGAGGCAATCTTGCCCGGCCTCAGAGCTCCAGGAACTCACGGTGGAGGGAGAGGAAAAGGGGAGGGCAAGGTGAGAGCCATGCTGGACAAAGTAACGGAGAAGCAGGACAGAGTGGTTAGTTCAGCTGGGGCCTGGAGAGTCCCTGACGTGGGGGGACCTCCATGCTGGACATTAAAGGTTGGACTGAGCTTAGAAAAGAGGAGCAGGGGAGGCTCCCCTAGGTGTTGGAGTAGGCACCACGGGGATCTGATAGCGAGTGGGCTCCTGAAATGAGAGAGGGTGGCAAGCTCCCCAGTGAATTCCAGTCAGGGCTCCTTCAGTAGTATGGAACAAGGATCCAGTTCACTTTGGCCTTTGCCAAAAGGGGACTCAGGAAAGACTGGATCCTGGACTTTGGAGTGAGGTCTTTGTGACTCTGCTTGACTTCATTCTTTTGCCAGGCTTCCTCCATATGTCAGTCATTCTTCTTGCTTAGCAAAAATTCCACGGTAGGGGGATAAGAAACCCCTTCTCTATTCACTCCAAGGAAGACGACCTTGGAGGACTCTGATTGGCCTAGTGGGGGTCATGTGTCCATCCAGGAACCAATCAGTGCTGCTGGGGTGGAAGCGTCCTGATTGGCCCAGCCCGAGTCATGTGCCCATTCTTGAACGATTGGTGTTACCGGACCTAAGGGTGTCCCCACTGGCCGTGTGCTTCTCATCTTTCCAAGACTGTGTTAAATTGGAAGAAAAACTTCCCAAAGGGAAAGAAAAAGACTGTGAGCCGAATGAAGTGAATGAGTAAGTGTGCTAGTCGTTCGGAACTGAGGAATTCCACCATGGCAGCACTCCTCATGGGTCTCGTCCTCATAATGCTGTTTTCAGGACTGGGTTAGGCCTCCTCTGTTGAACAGTGCCTGTCACCTTTACAGCTCCAGGGGGGATTTCAGAGGCGGGTCAGTGTCTCCACCAGACCCGGACTTGTGTGGTAGTGTACCTGGGGCTCAGCTGTGGTTGGGAGCCGTCTTCCCCTTACAGCACAGTGTCTCAGGGGTAGGCGCCCTGGCCATAGACTCCTCAAGGATCAGAGGCTCCTGGCTCCTGCCACACCCTGAGTCAGCCTCTGGTCCTGTCCTGTCCACACTCACAAGGGGTGGGTGGACTCTCTTTTAGGGGCTGGGCTGCATTCCTCATAGCTGGGCCTGGGCTTGTGGTCAGTCCATTTGTTGACTGATCAGGCAGTCAACTAGAGTGGGCCAGGCAGTCAAGTGGGCTGTGTGACAGGGTCTTTCTAGAATGTGTATAGGCAATGCTTGCATGAAATAAAACAACTGTCAGAAACAATTTATAGCCATGTTCCCATGGAGCCAGGCCTGGTTATGACTTTGCATGTTGCCTCCTGGCAAATGAGGTTTGTCACCTAATCATTGCACTTTAGTGCCTATAATGAAAGGCAGCCTGCGGATTGGATTGCGGGGGGCACCACAGGGCTCCTGTCCCCCAGGGGATGCTGTGCGGAGCTAGTCCAGGTCTGGGAAGGCATGGAGCTGTTGTGGGTGGGACGCAGCCCCAGTGGGTCACGGTGGAGTGGTCAGGCTGTGGGTGGGATGCAGCCCCAGTGGGTCACAGTGGAGTGGTCAGGCTGTGGACACATGTTTGGATTTCTTCTTCAGCTTCTGGTTTGGGCTCTAGAAGAGCCCCTGAACCATCAGGCTCCGTGTGCTGTGGCTCTGCTTCTGGAACGTTGACTATCCTGGAGGCTCTCACACCCTGCCCTCCTGTCTCTGATGTGTCACAGTTTTTTCATTCAGTCACCAACCCTTTCTGATACCTGAATGTCTGCTTGGCTTGGGGTTAGGGGTTAGGGATTACAGTGGAAACTAATTAGTATCTACACGTGCCATGTTGAGCCCTATTAGTGTTTTCTTAGTGTGAATGTGTAATGAAAAAATCTCCTTCTGAGACACAATGTTGGACTAGTAAGTCCAGTGATCAAACTCCCAGGAGGGCAGCCTCAAGTTGTCCATGACGAACACTGGCTTCAGAAAAGTAAAACAGCCGCTGCCAACTGCCTGGCTCCAATTAGGGTTGACCTTTGTGATCAATATGTGTGATGTTCACATGGCCACTGGATTCCTGCCCCTTTACTGGCTGATGAGGCTCCATGGAAACCATGCTCAACAGAACTTTGGGAGGATCTGCGAAAGGGTTAGTTTGCCCTGGGCCAGGACCAGGCCAGGTGCCTGTACCTCCTACCCCATCTTCATGGTTCCCTGGGGAGGTCAAAGTGGCGAGGGGCCCTCCTCTCATTTTGGAGAAGCAGTCATGGGAAGTGCAGGGAGTTGGGAGTCAGATACTTCCAGAAGGCTGCCCCAGCTCTCCCACTTGTGCATTTCTCCTGGCATCGTTTCCTGAGCTGCAGTTCCTAATTGTGTGTCAAGTGCCTGCCCTGCGTTGGTCTCCAGGCTGGGTTCTGGGATACAGCAGTGAATGGCGGAGACCTCATGAATCTGTCTTTATTTCTAAGATGGGGACAGCTCTACTTTCCTCGGCTGTTGAGGAATGAGATACAGTAACAGCATGTTACAAATTGAGTTCTGCACAACTGATTCTACAAAATGTTATCGAAGAAACAACACATGACCCAGCTAGATGCTTCTCTTGGAGACATCACCACATGCATTGGCATATTTAAGGCTCTGAGAAGTCCTGCAGTCAAGAAGTCCATTAGCTTTTGTGAGCTCAGCATTTGCAGGCCCAGTTGAGCGTGGAACTTTCTTTGGCAGAGCACCTAATAGCATTCTGTGTAATTACTGCTTCAGAAAACCCATTTTGGGAATGCCAAGATAGCATATGTAAAGTACCCCATGGAGCACCCTGCACCTGCAAGGCGCTTAATACCTGAGTCTCTCCCTGCTTCCATGTCCTGAAGGAGACACAGGGACCAGGCAAAGCCCAGCTGCCCACAAATCAGCCTGCTGGAGCTGACGGTAGCTAACACACTCAGGTATTAATGGTTACAGCAACAAAAGTCAAAGTGAGTTTAATCTTAAAAAGGCAAGGAGTGATTTTCCCGATGCTCTGCCAACAACAGGACTTCATAAATATTGCAGTGGGGTGTGTTGGGTGCTGGGCACTGCTCCTGGCTGCAGAAATCTCTGCCAAGCAAGCAGCATCCAATAGCAAAGCCACACTCCTCCTGTTCTCGTTAGCAGGACACACTGCTTGACAGATTTACCTGGCAAGCCACTGGCTGGTCTGTGGATGGCAGTGAATCTTGCAGGCCTGTGTTCTGGAAAAGGCATCCCTGCAGTTACTGATTTGGGGAGGGACTGAGGGTGAGGAGGCTCTGCAGACCTAGCCACATCCTGAGTCTCCCAGAAGTGTTTCAAGATCAGAGAGCCTCTAATAGTTGACTTCTCTGGACGATGGGGGTCATCATGCTCAGGACTGTGGGTGTCTTGAAGTAGGGACTGCATCCTTCCCTACTTGTGTCCCCATAACCCAGCACAGATGAAAATCAGAATTGGGTTTTGAAGGATGAATAGGAGTTTTTTAAAAATACATGTAGTAGGAGAAGGGAATTCTAGGCAGACAGCACTCCATGTACAAAGACATGGAAGCCTGAGAAAGTCTGACCTGTGACATGAACCATACATGATAAAGTTCAGGGAATGTGTAAGGACTGAGCAAGTGACAGAAAACCCTTCTCACCTGAGTTGGATAGGGCAACCTTGGCAATATGCTTCCTCTGCCAGAAGAGACACCAGGAAGGGAAGCATGATATGTTCAGAGACAAGAGTGATCCCTTCCACGCGCCCACCCCATGCTGGGGAACTGGCTGACTTCCACCTGACAGCCAGCAGCAGCAATAAATGAGGGAGAGGGAACATGTTATTTTAATTATATATTCTCACCACCTAATTATAATTTTAATTGATACGTGTGCAGGTGCTGTGCTCTTCAAAGCAGTTTAAGGCAGGCGCATTCCTGGAAAAGGAGTGCAGGTTGTTCGGTTCATCAGTCAAGCAGATGGATCGGCTAGAAGAGCCAGGAGGGGCCAGGGGGTCATGAGGCCAAGAGGAGGGGACGCAGCTTTTGCCCTGAGAGATGCAGGAGGGGAGGGTCCTGCCCTGGATGGGCTGAGCACGACATGAGAAGAGAGGAGTGGAGCGGGAGGCAAGGCAGGGGAGGGGAGAGGAGGAGAAGGTGGCTGGCATCCAGCGCTAGAGTGGATTTACTCATTTATTCCTTCAGTTGTACTCTCAGAAAACATCTATTGAGAGCTCACTGCCTGGCAGGCTCTGTGCTAAATGCAGGGGTTTCCAGGATGACTACAGTACAATTTCTTCCCTCAACACGCTCCCAGTTTGGTGGGGGTGGGGGGGAGGGCGAGGATAGACATGGAAACAAATAATTATAGTTCGTGGAATAAGTGGGAGGTTATCATAGAAGCAGCATAGAGTAGGGAGAAAGCTTTGTTCTCTAGTGATGTCAGAGAAGGCTTCTGGAGGACACTTTTGTTGGGGTTTTGAAGTGTGAATATGAGTTGACCAGGTTGTCTAAGGTTAAGAATAGGAGATGTTCATAGGGGATGGCGGGACGTTGTATGGGATGTGTAGGCAATGCTTAGTGTTTGCTGCATCTCTGGCATGAGGAAGGATCTGGTAGGAGAGGAGGCTATTGATTTGAGCGGTGAGTGGGTCTCCCAAGGAGAGGAACTAGAGCTTCACCTGATAGCAGAGAGGAGCTGGGAGGGGTTCGAAGATGGGGTGATGTGATGAGGTGGTTTGTGTTTCTGGGAGATTATCCTTGTGGAGGTGGGCTGGAGAGGCTGATAACGCAGCCAGAGAGGAAATGATGAGGGTTTTCTGGAAGCCAAGGTAGGAGCATGGAGGTTGGATTTGGGATATTGGTGTGAGGGAAGGGGAGGGTCAGGGTGAAGGCTAAGTCTGAACTTAGCCCTTCAGGGTGGGCACGCTTGGGATGGACAGTCAAGGAGGAGCAGGGAAAGGCCGTGAGGTCAGCCAAGACCGCAGAGTTTGGGTGCCTGTGGGTCCTTCTGGTGAGATGTCCAGGGTAGACGGCTGTGCTGGGGGCCACACTTTGGGAGTCAGTGTTGGAAGGAGGGAGGAGGAAGCTCCAGCAGGAATGAAGCAGGCACTTGGGAAACAACTTTAAAAATTAAAAAAAAATTCGAATCTTTATTGCTGTGGTTAGAGCACTGAACGTGGGATCCACCCTCTTAACAGGTTTTGAGAGCACAGTGCAGCGCTGTTAACTATAGGCACCATGGTGTGCATCAGGTCTCTGGAGCGTACGCATCTTGCATAACTGAAACTTGATACCCCTGAAGGGCAGCTCCTCATTTTCCCTGCCTCCCAGCCCCTGGCAACCACATTCTGTTCTTTGTTTCTGTGAGTTTGACTCATACACGTGGAAATATGCCTCATGTGTCCTTCAGTGTCATGTCCTCAAGGCTCGTCCACGTTGTCACATATTGCAGGATTTCCTTTTTTAGGGCTGAGTAACATTGCAGTATGCAGATATGCGGCATTTTATTTATCTGTTCATCTGTCCATTGACGGATATTTAGGTTGCTTTTACATCTTGGCTATTGTGAATAAGACTGCAGTGAACATGGGTTTCCTAATTTCTCTTCAAGATTCTGATTTCATTTCTTTTGGATAAACACCCAGAAGTGGAATTGCTAGATCATAGGCCAGTTTTATTTTAAATTGTTTGAGGAACCCCTGTGCTGTTTCCTATAGCAACTACACCATTTTTATTCCCATTAAAACTATACTCGGGATCCAACGTCTCCATATCCCACTGATGCTTGTCTGTTTTTTTTTTCCTTTTGATGATGGCCATTCTGGCAATTGTGCTTCCTCATTGCATTTTTGATTTGCATTTACCTGTGATGGATGATACTGAGCGTTTTCCATGTACCTATCAGCCATTTGTTTGTCTTCTTTGGAGAAATGTCTGTTCAAGTTCTTAGCCTATTTTTGAGTGAATTATTAGTAGTTTTTGTTTGTTTATGTTTGAGACACATAGACCAATGGAACAGAGAGTCCAGAAATAAATCTACACATATACAATTAATTAATCTTCGACAAGAGTGCCAAGAATACAGAATGGAGAAAGGATAGTCTCTTCAACAAATGTTGCTGGGGAAACTGGATATCCACATGCCAGAGAATGAAACTGGACCGGTGTCTTATGCAATACACAGAAATTACCAAGTCAATTCAAAATGCACTTAAGACTTAGACGTAAGACCCCAAACTGTGAAACTCCTAGGAGAAAACATAGGGGAAAAGTTTCATGACATAGGTTTTGACAGTGATTTTATAGATGTGACATCGAAAGCATAGGCAACAAAAATAAACATAGACAAGTGGGAGGACATCAAACTGGAGAATCTGCTGCCCGGCAGAGGAAACAGTTAGCAGGGTGAAAAAAGTCACCCTTCGGAATGGGGGAAGCTATTTGGCAGTCATATATCTGACCAGGGATCAATTTCCAGAACATATATAGACTTTTAGACTTTTAGGAGGCTTATTAGTGGGAGCTCTTGGTATCCATGCCTGGGAAAGGATGGGCGGGGTCAGAGTCAGGCCTGGGTAGGGGAACAAGACAAGGAGTGGGGTCATCCTAGGGCTCTGTAGATGCGATGCAAGGACCTTTCACCTGCATTCTGACATGGTGTCAGGGGGGCTGGGCCCGACACACCCCACACTACTCAGCCCCGGGGGGACAGCTGCTCCAGGAGTGGGATGTGGTTTGGGAACAGGGTTTCTCATCTGCTGGGGAGACCCACATCGGGGACTGACAGTGAAGAGCATCTGAACGCAGCATCCCAGGAGCTCTTCACTCCCAGAGAGAGCGTTGGAGCACCTCCCATTGTCCTTCACGCATAGAGGGGAAGGAGAATAGAAGAGGGTCCCCAGCCCAGCTTCCCAGGCCCGCATCATGCTACTTCTTGTGTCTCCCTGGTCTCTGTCTACCCCATTTTCTCTTCCAGAATGGCTCCCTCTCCTCCCTTCCTCTCCTCTCCACAGACTATTCTTACCCATCCTTCACCTCGCCAGCCTCCCCTCCGGGAGCAGACAGTTGACCTTGATTCCAGAGCACTAGAGGAGGGCTGTGAGGGGGCCAACCAGCCGTGAGGGCTGGGAAGGCCAGGGGCAGCCGACTTTGTGTCCCAGGCCGCTGCTGGCTGGCTGTGGGACCTAAGGGAAGTCCCCTTCTCCCTGGGCTTCAGTTTCTCCATCTCTGAAGTGAATGATCTGGACTCGGCATGTTCTGACATACTCAGGTAGCTCTGGTGTTGAGGGCCTGCCCTGAACTGCCCCTCCTCCGCCTGGCCTGTGCCCTGTCGTCAGTTTCTGTTCTCTGTGTCATCCCTGTCTGACAAGAAGGCCAGCGTCCTGGACAGTGGACCTGTGTCTGATTCAACTCTGCCTGCTGCTGCTGCTGCTGCTAAGTCGCTTCAGTTGTGTCCGACTCTGTGCGACCCCATGGACTGCAGCCCACCAGGCTCCCCCGTCCCTGGGATTCTCCAGGCAAGAACACTGGAGTGGGTTGCCATTTCCTTCTCCAATGCATGAAAGTGAGAAGTGAAAGTGAAGTCGCTCGTCGTGTTCGACTCTTAGCAACCCCATGGACTGCAGCCCACCAGGCTCCTCCGTCCATGGAATTTTCCAGGCAAGAGTACTGGAGTGGGGTGCCATTGCCTTCTCTGCAACTCTGCCTACCATAGTTCAATTGGTAAAGAATTCACCTGTAATGCAGAAGACTCTGGTTTGATTCCTGGGTTGGGAAGATCTGCTGGAGAAGGGATAGGCTACCCACTCCAATATTCTTGGGCTCCCCTTGTGGCTCAACTGGTAAAGACTCCACCTGCAATGCGTAAGACCTGGGTTTGATTCCTGGATTGGGAAGATCCCCTGAAGAAGGGAAAGGCTACCAACTCCAGTATTCTGGCCTGGAGAATTCCATAGACTGTATAGTCCACAGGGTTGCAAAGAGTCGGACATGACTGAGTGACTTTCACTTTCACCACAGTAAGACCCAGCAGTGACAGTGGGCCTGATATCCTTTTTTTCTGGAGAGGAGGCAGCCTTGTTACCTATTTTTGTGCCAACTACATTGCAAGTATTAATGCGTTTATTTTTCAAGATAACCTGTCTGTGGATGAGGAAACAGACCCAGGGACTCTCATACCTGCCCCAAAGCTGGGATAGAAGTGACAGCCGAGTTGAGAACTCAGGTCTGCTGACCCCAAGTTCTGGGCTCTTTCTGTTCTCCCAGCTTCCAGAGTCCTGGGGAACACTGTGGGGAGATTGGAGGTCTGTTTCCCTCCAGTCCTGCCTGGCTGGGGCCGCTCTGGCCATGCAGGTTCAAATGGTGCTGTGGGCACCTTGCCCACCTCCCTGGAGGTGGGGGACAGGCGGACACTCCTGTGGCAACTGAGCTTTGGAGTCACTTACCCCGGCTGTCCATGGAGCTGCTTAGGCTCAACTGTGTTGTGACCTACCTGGGTAGGAGTCCTGTCTGGGTGGCTCTGGGTGTGCTTCCTGTCCCACTTAGAGGTGCCCAGAATGCCTAGTGAAAACATGGGGAGAGGTCTGTCTATGGGCTCCCTCTTGGAGGTTGGACTGGGTCCTGCGGCACTGAGGATCCTCTGGTGATGCACTTGCTAAGCCAGTTGTGGCCCGTTTGGCCTTGAGGGAGACTCCCTCCAAGTTCTCCAGGAAGATCAAGGCCCTTGCTCTTTGTGGTTGAATCTTGAGTTGTCCAAATTTTGGGTGGGGAGGAGACTGGAATGCTGAGTGAAGCAGAGTCACCAGTGGGGCTCTGTCCCCTAGGTCTCTGCAGCTCAGACCTCCTGGTTCTGCCAATTGACTGGTCAGGGGTCAGCAGTGTAGTGTAGGGAATGGGCACAGAAGGTGACATATGGGTGTTGAAGGTCATTTGGGCCATTCTGTCATTGCCAGATGGGGGAATTCACTGCCTCCTCCCCCCAGCCTGCTCCCATCCTCTGACTCAAAGACAGGAGGTCCTTTGTCCAAAGCTCTTGCAGGCAAGGTGGCCCACAGGCTTTGGTCCTTCCCTCTTCCTGGTTTTCACGGTGATGTGTTGGGGGTACTTGTCCTCTAGCCACTTGGGCTTGCTGGGGGCTGGTGATCCTTTGAAACCACAGTACAGTTACATGCCTCAGAGGGTCCCTGAAGTCCTGAAATGGTTGGGGATGCTCAGGGACATGGCAGGGCTCTAAAGGGGGGTGGAGGCAGGCCAGGCTTGGCAGCCCAGTGCAGCCTGCAGTGGGCGGTGTGTATGCTGCCGACTGGCAGGGCTGGCAAGGGCAGGCGAGCCAGGCGGCCACCTTATCATTTCCCTTCAGAAGGTGAGAAGGGATCCTGGCATCTACCCACACACATGGAAGAAGATGCTGGCAGGTATTTGCTGAGGACCTGCACCCCTGCTTCTCCTCAGCTGGGGCTTCGTGCTTTAACCACCTACCCCAGGGAGGCAGGTCTTTGGAAGAGAGGCACTCAATCCGTGTGTCCTGGAAGGTCCCAAGTTCAGCCTCTCAATCTGAGGCCCTTGATTCATTCTCCTACAAGCTCCTAACAGTACAGGGAGGTTCTGAGCCCAACCATAGGTAGGGTCCTGGGGAGAGCCATAAGCAGAGCAAAACCTCATGCAGTGAGTCACCGGATCCAGTGATTCCTCAGCTTGCAAGAATGGTGAGTCTGAAAGGCTGGTATGGGCAGCAGGGGTCTTGCCAGCTGCACAGATTTTGGGGCTCCCTCTTGTCCCTGAACCAGTTCTCAGAATGTGAGGGAATTACAAACAACCTTTCCCAGTGGGAGCAGCGGGGCACTGGACATCCGTACATAAAAAGATTTTCTGAAATTTTCTGATTGTAAAAACATCACAGAAAAATTAGGACATTGCCCCAAAGCAAAAGAAAGTAGATAACTGTTGCTAGGAACCCAGCCATGCAGAGAACCACTGTTCACAGCTTCCAGCCTCTAGTCTTGCAGACTTGCGTCTTCACAAGGTTGAGTTCATATGGCTTCCTTAGTTTTGTCTTGAACCTAACACTTCTGTTTCTTTAGATGTCACAAATAACACACAAATACCTCTCACTATCGAAGACTTAAGAGCTAATTATAAGAAAAAAAGTCCCATTTCCCTCCATTGATGGAAAACTGGAATCAGATTGCTCTGTCCTTCCATAACTTTCTATGTTTACATTTATGAATAGACAAAATGGAATATAGAGTTTTGCTTTGTCTGTTTGGAATATTGCTGACTGCGTGTACTACATTGTACCTTGCTTATTTTCAGTAACTGATATGTCTTGGTGAACTCACTGTATGCTGCGTCACATAAATCTACCGCATTTTACACAAAGTCTCACAGTGTGTCTCCCCGTCAGTAGGTGTATGTTGGGTACTTCTGATTTTTCATAATTGTAAGCCATAGGGTGAACTCCGGGAGTTGGTGATGGACAGGGAGGCCTGGCGTGCTGCAATTCATGGGGTCGCAAAGAGTCGGACACGACTGAGCGACTGAACTGAACTGAACTGAAGCCATATTGTGATTAAAATTCTTATACATGCTTATGAGTATTTATGTAGGTAGATTCCAAGATTGCATGTGTGCTTGGCTGAACAGAAGGCATGGTAAAATTTTTAAAATATCTTCTGCAAAATTACCCTCAGGAAGACTGGATCAATTTGCACTCCCACCCCACAGTTTCAGAAGAGCACTTACTTCCTCACATTTCTGTCAACACTTGATGTTGTCAGCCTTTTGATTTTTGCCAGTCTGGTGACTAATAGGCAGTCCCTCGTTGTTAGCATAATTTGCATTTCCCTAGTTGCTGTGTGTCTTTTCCTACCACCTGCATGGCATATGCCATTTTAGCAGACCTTCCTTGGTAATAAAAATATCATTTCAATTTATTTATCCAAATACCTCATTATAAGTGCAGTTAGTATAGGCACTCTCCTCTGATCCAGTACTTGATGAGCCCAGGGATGAAACCTTTGTAAAAGCAGCATAGAGCGCTCTGGGGCTGAGCCCTGTCAGTGAGTGATTGATTGGTGCCCACCAGTGTGTGTGCTGCTGTTCTCACATGGATTTGCTGCGTGTATAAACTTTAAAGATGATTTTGCCAAAGGGTGGGGTCTCTGGCAGTGGACAGAGTAACCAGGGTTACAGTGAGGCCCTTGGAATCTGTGAGCACTGGGATTTTAGACTGCCGAACCTCCGTATCTAATTCAATAAAACCAGCCCAAACTATAACATAGATATAAGGATGTCTAACAGTCAGGTTAGTTTTCTCAGGATGACTAACTATGAAATTCAATTGTTTTAAAAGTACCTTCTTATTTTGGGGCTACCGCTCTGCTGGTCACCTGCTGGGTAATGCGGTGCGCGCTTCGTTCCTGCCTGTAATCTAACTTGAGATGCGCCCATAGTCGTGGCCCCGCCTCCCGCATTACGTACATCCGTGGGGCTTTCAGTTCACCGATTACTGGAGCCGAGTACACGCAAGTACCACCCACCCCAGCGAGGTAGGACTGTGTCCGATAGTGCTTGGTCTGATAATGCTCCTTCCCTGCTCTTCCAATCATGCGTCTCTTTCTTTAATGCCCTTGTGTGACTTTGTGGCCCTAGGTTTTAATTTTCCTGTCATGGTCTATTTAAACTGTCTTCTACTATTTCATTATAATTTTTCTTTGATTTCTTAGAGTTTGTCCATGTGATTCAGACCATTTTACCCTTCTTCAAACTTTCAAACACTGCATTAAGTAAATGAGTGCGTAGAAAATGAATGCAGTTCTTACACACAGTCATTAGCTACTTGTCACATGTGTTAGCAGTTATAAATGAAAACGTGTGTCTATCGCTGGATGCTCTGAGTATATAGATTAACAAAGTGAGAACTGTCATTTCCTCACACTGAGAGTTACCATCTAGGAGCATACTGTGTCTCTTCCTTTGTGCAGAGCCTTTTATTGCTTTTAGTAAAGTTTTACATTTGTCTTCATATAGATTCCTTGCACATTTCTTATTAGGTTTATCCCCAGGGATTTTATAGACTTTTTTTCTAATATGAATGAGCTTTCTTTTGTATTATATTTTCTAATTGGGAGTGCTGGTGTACACAAAAGTTATTGATTTCTGCATATTGATCTTCTATCTAGGAGTTTTACTGAACTCTCCTATGAGTTCTGATAGTTTATTTGTTGATTCTCTTAGACCTTATATAGGTAGCTGCTCATATTTTCTACAAATCATGCCAATTTTGTTTCTTCCTTTTCAACGTTTCTTTTCAGGTGTATCACATCGTCTAAGGCAATGTTATTTATTGATAGTGATAGAATATCCTAAAATTTCTCTATCAAGTATGACTTTTGCTGTAGGTTTTCAGGAGATGTCTTTTATCAGGTTATGGTACTTCCTCTCAATCCCTAGTTTACTAAGACTATGAGGGTTTTTTTTTTTTTAATTGTTTTAATGTGGACTGTTTTTAAAGTCTTTACTGAATTTGTTACAACCAAAACGTTGCTTCTGTTTTATGTTTTGTTTTTTTTTTTGGCCACGAGGCATGTGGGATCTTAGCTCACTGACCAGGGATCGAATCTGCACCCCCTGCATTAAAAGGCAAAGTCTTAACCACTGGACTTAACCAGTCAGGGAAGTACTATTCAAAGGGTTTTACCGAGAGTCCTATTTTGGTCAAATCCAACAGGTGCCCAGTTCAGATTCATTTTAATAGTTTGGAGTTTCTGTCATCATGTTCTCTTCAGCCAGAACATATATATTGTATAAAAGGATATTTCAAGTTTTCTAAGTAGATAGATTGCGGACAGTTTCTTTGTATTGTTAATCCCTAATCTGATTACATTAGACTCAGTTAAGGTACAATAAATTTTTAATTAATTTTCTCCTCTAGGATTTCATTGAAATTTCCACTGTGGTGAGTTGGGTGTGCGTGGAAAAGACAGCGCTGTTTCTGTTACGTATTATGAGAAGGGCTCAGAAGTGGGGATTGAGAGCCGACTCTGGGGTGAGCACTGGGGCTTGAGTCTCAGTCCGTCTCCCACTGGCTGTGTAATGGTGGCAAGTGGTTGGATGTCAGTTTTCTCATGTATAAAATGATCATCATAGTAGCACCTACATTTTAGTGCTGTCTAAGGATTAAATTGGGGCTTCCCTGGTGGCTCAGCAGTAAAGAATCCACCTGTAGTGCAGGAGATGCAGGAGATGCAGGTTTGATCCCTGGGCTGGGAAGATCCCCTGGAGGAGGGCGTGGCAACCCACTCCAGTATTCTTGCCTGGAGGTTCCTATAGACAGAGGAGCCTGGTGGGCTGCAGTCCATAGCATTGCGAAGAGTCAGGCACGACTGAAGCGACTGAGCACAAATGCACACAAGGATTAAATTAATTAATATATATGCAAAACTTTAAAACAGAACCTAGAATGTAATTCAAGTATTTAATGAAATAAATATTATTGGATAAATTTGTAGGTGAAATATCATATCTTCCATATTATTATTTTTTGTCTACTGAATCTGAAGTAAAAAAGTTAACGTTACTACTGTGAATTGGCTGGTTTTCTCTTTAACTACTGTTGAATTTTGCTTCATCTATTTTGAAGTTGTGTGTAAAGTTCATAACTTGCTGGGACTGTTATATTTTTGGTGTGGCTTGTTGTCTTTTTATCAGTATGAAGTTCCCATGCCTTCTCCTTTGAGCACTTTGCACCTTGAATGCCATTTTGTCTGATAAGCACCTTCTTTTTCTGGATTACCTTTTGTTTAGTATTGCCTGTCTCATCCTATTATTTTTAACCTTCCTAGGTATTTATCTTTGTAACTTTCTGTAAAAAATTTAAAACATCTGCTGCATTTATTGAGGTATTTCTTAGAGGAAGTTAATTATATTTAAAGAGATTACTGATATGTTTGACCGTTATTCTTGCTAGTTCATTGTTTCTCATTCGCTCTGCTTTCTTGTACAGCTTTTCCCATTTCCTGCCTTTTATTGTGTTGATTGGATTGTCTTTGTCCCAGTTTTTGTTCTTTAAAGCAATGCTCTCAACAGGGGGTGCTGCTCTCATTTTGGGCAGGACTGTGCCTGGGGATGGGGTTCTCTTCCCTACCTTGTTGAACATTGAGAATTCTCAAACACCTAAAACATAAAGCAAAAAAAAAAAACAAAAAACCAAATTTTGTCTCTCATCATACAATTGGTATTTCTGTTATTTCCCAAAACAAATCAAGAACTTTCACATGCCTTCACTGTGTCTACACCCAAACCTTATTACCACTCAAGGTGAGACCAGCTGGAATTTTAGTTCCAAATTTTAGCCCTTAATGATAGTCAGTAGATGGTTTTTAACAGTTGATTTAACATTTTTCTCACTGCTGTTTTTGTATTTCATGGATTTGTTCTTGGATTCATTTGTTGTGGTAAAATTCACATAATATCAAATTGATGATTTTAACCATTTTAAAGTGTACAGTTCAGTGACTTCCAATGCACTCAAGTGTTGTACAACCATCACCACTCTGTAATTCCAAAACATTTTTATCACACCAGAAAGAAACTGTTCCCGTTATGCATGGTCATTCCCCACTCCCCCCTCCCTCCAGCCACTGGTGACCACTCATCTGTTCTCTGTTAGATTCATTTTTATGGTGGCTGGAACACACTACTTGGTAATTCTTTTTGAGAGGGTATGAGAAGGTATATAGGTGATGAACTCTCTGTGTCCTCAACACATCTGAAATTGCCTGTTCCCTTCCCAAAGACTGAGTAGAGAATTCAAGATTTATACCATGTCCACCTAAGCATGTCTGAGACACTGTTTCATTGACTTGTGTGCATCTAATGATCTCATAACCATAAGGGCTAAGTCTCACATGATTGGGTGTTCTGTGCCAGGGCTTCACAGATGTCAACTCACCTAACTCTGATGTCACACCCCTGTGAGGTAAATAACGTGCTTCACACAAAGATGGAGAGAGTGAGATGGAGTGAGGAGAGGCCCTACCGCTTGGAAGGGGTTGAGGCTCCTACCCAGGCCACTTGGCTCCCAGGTCTCCATAAGTCACTCTGAATTCTGTTCCACTGTCGGCAAAATCTGTGTCAGTTTTCCCCTGAAAGAAGTTGACGCTTTTTCTTTTTCCTTTGGGTTTTTAAATTTCACCTTTCTATGCCTAAATATTGTCTTTTTGGAGAAGGCAATGGCACCCCACTCCTGTACTCTTGCCTGGAAAATCCCATGGACGGAGGAGCCTGATGGGCTACAGTCCATGGGGTCGCGAAGAGTTGGACACAACTGAGCAACTTCACTTTCCCTTTTCACTTCCATGCATTGGAGAAGGAAATGGCAACCCACTCCAGGGTTCTTGCCTGGAGAATCCCAGGGACGGGGGAGCCTGGTGGGCTGCCGTCTGTGGGGTCGCACAGAGTCGGACACGACTGAAGTGACTTAGCAGCAGCAGCAGCCTTTGCACTTGGTGAGTTTTTTCAATCTGAGGACTTGTGTCTTTTTGGACTTATTTCTTTTACTAATTTCCCGTATTTGCTCAGATTTCTCTTTGGAACTCCTTTTAGATGGTGGTTGGAGTTTAAATGGAGTTTACCCTCCACTTCCCTTTACTTGACTTTTATCTGTTCGATCTCTGGGAGATCCTCTGCCATCTGGGAGAATTCCCGTCTCTGTCTCCAGGTCACTGCGTCGATCTTCTTCAGTTCTGTGCTGTTCTTCAACCCCTTTTTATACTTCAGAATGAACTGTTTGGTTCCCAGATCCTGTTCATTCTTTTGTGGAAGCAGCAGCCTCTGAGACCCATCACTCTGAAGGTTCTACGGTGTCATTCTGTTTGTCTTAGTCGCTGTGTATCCTCAGGAGTTAGTTCTTGTTGTTGATGAGTTTGGTGTGCCTCTTTCAATGTGTTCACTTCAGTTCAGTCGCTCAGTCGTGTCCAACTCTTTGTGACCCCATGAATCACAGCACGCCAGGCCTCCCTGTCCATCGCCAACTCCCGGAGTTCACTCAGACTCACGTCCATCGAGTCGGTGACGCCATCCAGCCATCTCCTCCTCTGTCGTCCCCTTCTCCTCCTGCCCCCAATCCCTCCCAGCATCAGGGTCTTTTCCAAGAGTCAACTCTCTTCAATGTGTAGATCTTGTAAATGTAAGGGAGTGACTCTGGGTTGTGTACTTACTTGTCTCTGCGTTTGAAATTTCCCATTGGCATGTCTGTGAGGCAATGGTTGGGTCAGGTCCCTGACTGCTCTGCTGGCAGCACCAGACTCTAGTGTTTGGGGTGTGGTATTCCACTTTCTTCTGAGTGTTGGTGCCAATTTAGGGCTGCCTGCCCCTTGGGAATCAAGTACTCCTACTCTTTGCTCCTGTGGGCAGGTCACTGCTTGGCGTTGTGGGGAAGGGGCACCTGCATGCCTCTTCCAAGGACCCATCAGCCACCTTCACGTTTGATCCAGGGCTTTCTCTGTGTCCGCACTTCCTCAGCCACCTGCTTTGAGGCTGCTACCGTCGTGGTGGCCTTCACCTGAGTGTATCTGGGGCTATGGTGCCATTTCCAGTCTGAACCCATTAGCTTTCTGCTGTTCAGGGATTCCTCATGCTTTCTGCCCTGTGAAGGGTTCCATTCTTGTTTTCTAGCACTGAATTAAAAAAAAAGATTTTTAGAACAGATTATTTACTTTTTATGTCATTTTAAGTGTTTTGTGTTGGGAGGGAGAGATGGAGCATGCCCTTAGGCCAATATTTTGATCCAATCTCTTTTCGTTTTTTATGGATGACCTTGTTCCAGAGGGACCTACAGTGTTACACCCCTTTCCATATAATCATTGTGATATGGCCATCATTTCCCGGGTCATTAAAAGTTCCTTGTAATCACTATATTAATGACTGCATGATATTTCTTCTGGTGGGTATACTTTAATTGACTCAACCATGTCCGTTTTCTTCTCAACATTTTACTGCAACCAAAAATGCTGGTACTTCCCTGGTGGTCAGTGCTCCCACTGTAGGGGCCTGGGTTTGATCTCTGGTCAAGGAACTAGATCCCACATGCTGCAACAAAGATCAAAGATCCCACGTGCCACAAGGCTCCACACAGTTAAATAGATAAATATTAAAAAAAATGCTGCAGTGAACCTCTTATACTTTGTCTACTGTTGGGATTATTTTCCTAAGAGAGAGTCTTAAGAAGGGGTGTGTGTATGTGTGCGTGTGTGTGTTTGGTTATGGTGGTAAAACGCACCTAACAAGTTTTATCATTTTACCCACCTTTAAGTGTACAGCTCAGTGGCATTAAGTGCACTCACAGTGTTGTACAACTGTCGTCCATCCCCAGAACTTTGCTTACCATCTTTTTAATTTTTTTTTGACCGTGTTGTGCAGCTTATGGGATCTTAGTTCCCCAACCGGGGATGGACCAGCGCCCTTGACAGTGAAACTGCAGAGTCCTGACTACTGGGCCACCAGGGAATTCCCTCTCACCATCTTAAACTGAAAGTCCCTGCTTGATAAACAACTGCCCACCCCTCCACCCCCAAACCCCCCTCCCCCGGCCCCCTCCCCCAACCACCATTCGACTTTGCGTCTCTGTGAAGTTGAGTAACTCTTGGTACTTCGGGTAAGTGGAGTCATGTAAGTGTTTATCCTTTTGTGCCTGGCTTATTCACTTAGCGTAATGTTTTCAGGGTTCATCCATGTAGTCGTGTGTCAGTTTTAAAGCGCTGTTCTGCCCCCTCTTCCCTTGCCCGCCTCTCTCCCTCATGTAGTCGTGTGTCAGCTTTAAAGCGCTGTTCTGCCCCCTCTTCCCTTGCCCGCCTCTCTCCCTCATGTAGTCGTGTGTCAGCTTTAAAGCGCTGTTCTGCCCCTCTTCCCTTGCCCGCCTCTCTCCCTCCAGGTTTGGGAGTCCGCAGTGCTCTTGCAGGAGGCGCTTTCCTCTCTCTTCATTCCTGTGCAGAGGGGCTTTTCCCGGAGACTCTGCCATCCTCATTTGCTTAGTGATTCATCTTAGAGCCAGAGCCAAATGAAATGGCATTTCATTCCCAGCAGTGCTGGTCTGAAAGTTTGTGCTCATAAAGTTACTTTACAGTAATCTATACACTGAACGCTCGTGCTCTGTCTGCTCTGTTTCTCCTGTCTCTACCAGTTGCATTTCTGCAGTGGGCTGAGGGGCCCAGGCCCGAGGGAAGGTGTCAGGATGCTCTGAGCCTGTGGGGTGGGTGGGCGACAGGGGGGCGACGGTATAAGCATGGAATTGCATTATTATTTGATTATCGCTGGTGCAGGAAGGGAGTGAGGCAGCTTCCGGTACAGCTGCTTCTTACTGCAGTTCACTCTTTAATATCTGGCCCTAGCAGGGAATTTGGAAGAGTCCACGGGCAGTGGGGGGATGGAGAGGGCCAGCATCTGTGGCACCCTGGACACCAGACCCAGCAAGTCCTCACGAGGGTCCTCAGCGGCAGCTTTGCCACTCTCATGGCCCGGGTCAGCAGCTTCTGCAGACACAGACCTCCCAGACTCCCTCGGGGGCCTCTGAGGGAACTGTTGCTCTGGCCATTTATGGAGGGGTAAGTGGAGGCTCATTGGCCAGTGTCACAGCCCAGGTTTGTTCTGGTGGCAGGTTGGGTGCTTACCCATGGGGCGAGGGGAGAGGTGAGGGCTTTCAGAAGTTCCCTGAGCCTGGAGAGGGCGGAAGGCATGATGCACTCTTGCTCTGCACTCGCTGGGGCTCTCCCAGAACTCCATATGGTCTGGCACCTCCCTCCCTCCCTCCTGCCCAGGGCAGGGACTGCCGTGGGGAATGTGCAGGTTAAGCCAGCCAGGTGGTGGTAGGCAGAGTCTTTGCAGGATCCTGGGGCATCATGCTGGAGCCCTGGCTTGGATTCCCAGCTCTGCAGTCCTGACTGAGTGACCTGGGGTCACCTTCTTGACCCCTCTGAGCCTTGGCTTCTGCCGTCGTGTCACCCTGCAGGGTGTGGTGAGTTTTGTAAGGTTGATGCGTCAGTCTAGTGTCTCTGCCTTTATTCCTGGCCCGGCTGTCAGGGTAAGCCTTCTACAACAAAGGCAGATCACATCCCTCTTCTACTTATAACCTGCCACGTCTCTCCATGTCTCTTAGACCTGGAGCCTGTGCGGCCCCTGGTGACCTGGTTCCCTGAACCTCGTGGGCCTCGTCTCCGCCCTCTCTTCCCATGCTCCCTCTGCTCCAGACCCAGTGGCCTCCTCCCGGCTCCTTGCGCGCCCGGGCATGGTTCAGTCTCAGGGCGTTTACATCTCCCTGTTCCTCTGCCTGGAATGCTCTTTCTAAGACACCTGTGTGGTTTCCCTTCCCATCTTCTCTGATTATTTGTTCATATGTCCACTCTGGGTCATGGACAATGGACAGGAGCTTGAGCAGACTGTGGGAGATGGTGAAGGACAGGGAAGCCTGGTGTGCTGCAGTCCCTGGGGTTGCAAAGAGTTGGACGCAGCTTAGCAACTGAGCAACAGCAGCAATTTGGTGAAGCCTTTAAATGAAAGCCCACAGCCCGATCCCGACTTCCCTTCCCTGCTTTCTCCGTAGAACACTCACCACCTGTAACCCCCGTGTGTTCTGTGTGTACTTGTTTTCTCCTAATACTCTTTTTCCTGCTAGAAGGCACACTCCACGAGGACAGGTCCTAAATCTGTTTGGTTCTCAGATGAACCCCTAGTACTTGGTACCCAGTAGGTGCTCAGTTGAAAGAATGAATGAGTGAGTGGATGAGAGTGTCTAGCATGTCCTACCGATGGCAGGGTCTCAGGAAGGGCAGGGCTTTCCCCTCCCACATCCTCTCCTTCTGCCTATGACCTCAGGCCCAGCCCCTTGGCTCCGGTATGTCCCAGCAGGAGGTGGATAGGCAGGACATTGAGCCTAGCCTGTTCGGGCTTTTTCATCTTTTGATCCCAGCATATCCCTAGGACACTGGAAGTGGGGTTTTTACAGTTAGAGAGCAGCCATGTGAGATTTGCTCACCCTGTCAGCCTGTGTGATGTGGCTGTGGGTAGGCCCCGGCAGCTGGAGGCCTGGGGCTGGGAGTAGGGACTGGAGCAGAGTAGAGATTGACTGGGGACGGCAGGGGCATTTTCCAGCCCCGGCACAGCTTTTGCGTGGCAGCTGTGGCCATGAGCATGTCTGAGTTCAATGCAATATGTGGAATAAAAGCCAGAGTGAGACTTCGTCTCTGGGGTCAGCCTTGTTTTGTTACTGAGAAGACTGTGGGGGGCTGACTGCCTAACTCATGTGCATTCCTTGGGCCTGAAGCCCCTACACCTGCCTCTCTCACCCTGAGAGTCCTACGGATGCTTGACTGGGCTGACTCTTAACAGGGGTCCTGGCACTTTGGAGAGAACCAGCCCACTACACTTACTCGATAACAATGGGAGCAGCTGGAAAAGAGGAGTCAGAATCTATGAAAGGAATAGTAAAAGGCTGTGTCCCTCATGGTCTGAGAGGGGCCTGGGCACCTTGCTGCTGGGGAGGCTGGGAGGAGGCTAAGACCACCAGAAGCATCTGGTGGGTGTCCATTCAGGGCTCTCTTGCCCTTGGGTTCTTCACCCTTGCCTAGTGGGTACTAAGGCCCACAGCGGTGGGGGCACAGTGGTCACACTTGGCACCAGCACTCAAGTACTGAGTCATTGCTGGTACTTGCCTGTGCTGAGGTGGGCCACGGCCCTTTTTATGCCTCTGAAATGCAGGCCAATGGTGGGGTGAGGTGCCCCAAACACCCAGAGCCTTTTCTTTCCACTTGGGAAGCCCAGGCTGGGCTTGCAGACTGTATGAGTCAAACTGACACCGTGTGGTTGGTGTCCTTTGGCCTCCTGCTCCTTAAATCAGAGTCAGACAAGAGGACCCACTTGCCTCTGTGGCCCAGCCGGGGCACTGGCAGAGCTCCCTAGGCACTGGGTGCCTGCTGCATGCAGCCGCCCGCCTCCCCTTGCTATTCCAGCAGAGGCAGCCTGTGAGAACGCCAGGTGGGTGCTCCTGAGAAAAACAGCAGTGTGGAGAATCCATTTTCAGAAGGTGAGATGTAATTGTGGGTAATTGAAAACACTGTCAAGCTATTTGTCATCATTTTTACAAGTGCTTTCTCCTTGGGTCATTCATAATACTTGCAGAAATTCACAGGCCCAAAGAGCAGCCACCCACTGTTTCTCTCCTCCGTGGAGTCTGTTTTGTTCTGTGGATGTGGGGGTGGGAGGAGGGCCTTGTGGGTGGGTCGGCCTAGCAGGCAGGAGTATGCAGGCATGGGTGGGGAAGGTTCTGGGTTCAGGGGGCTGAGCACTGCGGGACAAGGCAGTGTCTGGTCCTAGCAGTGAGCTGCACGCCCAGTGTTTAGAATCAGGGAATGAGGCAGTCAGAACAGAGGGGCAGCTATGCTCACATGGGCTGAGCCTGGAGGCCCTAAGAAAGGGCCTAGTATGGGCTGGTGGAAGGCAGGGGTCTGCTTTTTGCATGGAGGTGAGGGGCAGGGACTCAGTTCTCAGGAGATTTAGATGTGTTTTCTTATGAGTGGTCCTAGGGCCACCTATATCGGAATCACCAAGACTGGACTTCCGCCCACCTTCCTGCTCCCACCAGCCCCACTGAGTCTCTTGGGGAAAGGTCTGGGGGTCTGCATTTCAGCATAGATAGTTCTAGTGCCTCCTGTGCACACTGTAGTGTGAGAAGGTTGGGAATTGGGGGTTCCGAATTCCAGCCTGTTCCTGTCTCAGACAAAACTACACAAGCCCAAGACAGCGACCTTTGCTGGAGGCCAAATGGCTTAGTTTGAGGTTTTTACATTTGTGATCAATGCCCGTAAAGATGGCCTGGGAGCTGGGAAGGCTGGGGTCCAGGTTTCATGAATCACTGCTGGGTCCTTCTAGGCTGGACCCACCTGCCTGTCTTCCACTGGGTCTGGCTCTGCCAAGGCTGGAGGGTTCGCCTGTGCTATCCCAGCTTGGCTGGGGGCACTTTTGACGGGCCTCTGGGTCCAGCATTGAGGAAAGGCTCTTTTACTTGGTTTCAGGAGTGGGCAGAACCTTGAAGCCCAGGCTGGGCCTGCTGTATGGGGCCACTGGAGCTCTGGAGACCCTGGAGGGCAGTGCTTTATGATTGGAGTCTCTTGTAAAAGTCAAGGTGGCAAAGTCCCTGGCATGAAACAGCTGGCAGTCCCAGCTTATAGGAATGCATGGTGAGGATGGAAAATGGAAAATGAGTGAAGTGAGATCCTACTAGAACATTCTGGAGGTACAGAATCTGGCTAGGGGATCAGGGAAGACTTCCAAGGATGCAAGCCAAAAGGTTTGGGAGGCGTTGGCTGAACGGAGGTTCCCAGTATGGACCAGAGTGGACAGGGTTGCCATGAGCTAGGTCTGTGGCCTGTGCTAACCCCTCACGTTGTGTCCAAGACGCTTCTGCTTAGTCTTAGGAGAAGAGCAGGGGAATGGAGTTTGGTTGGATATGTAGATGGCTGGGTAATAGTGGATGGGTGGACATGTAATTGGATGGATAGATGGACGGGGACTGGATAGATGAGTGGATTGAATTTTTAGATAGGATTTAGAAAGATGGGTAGACATACGTATGTATGTATGTATGGACAAATGTTTGATTGAATTTATGTCAGACTTTATTTTTTGGGCTCCAAAATCACTGCAGATGGTGACTGCAGCCATGAAATTAAAAGACGCTTACTCCTTGGAAAGAAGGTTATGACCAACCTAGATAGCATATTCAAAAGCAGAGACATTACTTTGCCAACAAAGGTCCGTCTAGTCAAGGCTATGGTTTTTCCAGTGGTCATGTATGGATGTGAAAATTGGACTGTGAAGAAAGCCGAGTGCCACAAGAATTGATGCTTTTGAACTGTGGTGTTGGAGAAGACTCTTGAGAGTCCCTTGGACTGCAAGGAGATCCAACCAGTCCATCCTAAAGGAGATTAGTCCTGGGTGTTTTTTGGAAGGACTGATGCTAAAGCTGAAACTCCAATACTTTGGCCACCTCATGCGAAGAGTTGACTCATTGGAAAAGACTTTGATATTCAGAGGGATTGGGGGCAGGAGGAGAAGGGGATGACAGAGGATGAAATGGTTGGATGGCATCACCGACTCGATGGACGTGAGTTTTGGTGAACTCCGGGAGTTGGTGATGGACAGGGAGGCCTGGTGTGCTGCAGTTCATGGGGTCACAAAGAGTTGGACACGACTGGGCGACTGAACTGAACTGAACTAAACTGATGGCTGACTGGGTAGTCAGTGGGAGAATGTGTAGATGGTGGATTGATGGGAATTGAAGTTGGATAAGTAGACGAGTGGATGAATTGGAGGGTGGAGATGGCTGGGTGGATTGATGGAGTGTAGATAGTGGGTGGATGACTGGAGGGAGATAAATAAGGGTGTCTGAAGGAGAAGATGGATAGGTGGGGGTATATGTGTGTGTAGGAGGATGAAGGGATGAAGGATGGATGGATGAATGGATGGATTAATCTACAGGTGGATGGGATAATGGGGTTGGAAGGATGGGTGGTTGGGTGGGAGGCAGACCAGATGAATGATGAGGCTAAGTAATAGAATATAATATTAAACTGCAGCCAGATATGCAGATAGCCAGGTTCCTTGTGGGACTTGAAGAAGCTGAAGGGGTTCTGAGAGGAGCTGCTCAGTCTCAGACCCATTCAAGAAAGCATCCCCGTACTGCCCATCCTGGGCCACCAGACCATTTCCTGCCTTGCGAGGTGCTCTCGGCCCTGTGGCCCCAGTCATCCTTGCCTGGTGGAATCTAGAGAGTCCTGCCTGGGATAGGGCTGGGCCTGGCCAGGGTGGCAAGGTGAGGCCCATGATGTGGAGCTTGGAGGACAAAGGGCTGAAGGGAGAGAGAGACTTTTGTTTTATGGAATTCCAACCAGGCACTGTACTGAACATGCCATTTCATCCTTATGATAACTGAGGAGACTTGGGCCTCACAGGGCAAGAGAGTGAAGCTGGGGGAGGGTGGGTGACTGGCTCAAGGTCATCCTGTTTGACAGGGACAGAGACTGGAGATCCAACAGAGGCTGGGGCTCTGGACTGGGGACGTCACAGTGGGATCTGGGGCAGGTCAGTCCTGGGAAGGACAGACTGGATGGAGGATCCTGATGGCAGGCCCAAGCAGAGGGCTGGTGTCGGGAACATTTCCTTTAGGATTAATGAACACAAGAGCTTGGTGACTCAGGGACAGGGTCCTGAGTCCTCTCTGGGTGTCACACCCATGTGGTCTTTCTTTTTTTATTTTTTTAAATTGGAGTCCACGGTGGTTTAGTCGCTAAGTCATGTCCTACTTTGCGACCCCATAAACTGTAGCCCGCAGGGTTCCTCTGTTCCTGGGCTTTTCCAGGCAAGAATACTGGGGTTGGTTGCCAGTTCCTTCTCTAGGGGATCGTCCCGACTCAGGGATCCAACCTGGGTCTTCTGTACTGCAGGCAGATTCTTTACTGATTGACCTTTAGTTGATTTAAAAATGTGTTTGTTTCAGGTGTACAACGAAGTGAATCAGTTATACACACACACACACACACACACACTATATGTATGTGTGTATATGTATATATATATACTGTTGTTGTTTAGTCAGTAAGTTGTGTCTGACTTTTTTGTGACCCCATGGGCTATAGTCCACCATGCTCCTCTTCCATGAGATTTCCAAGACAGGAATATTGGAGTAGGTTGCCATTTCCTTCTCCAAGGGATCTTCCCGACCCAGGGATGAAACTCATGTCTCCTGTATTGGCAGGCAGATTCTTTATCACTGAGCCACCTGTAAATACATATATGTATATATATATATATATATATATATATATATATATATATATCTCCACTCTTTTTAAAAATTTATTTTCTCATGTAGGCCATTACAGACTATTGAGTAGAGTTCCCTGTGCTATACAGCAGGTTCTTATTAGTTATCTATTTTATATATAGTAGTGTGACTATGTCAGTCCCAATCTCACAATTTATGCCTACCTCCTTTTATCCTCTGGTAACCATAAGTTTGCTTTCTACATCCAGGACTCTACTTATGTTTTATAAATAAGTTCATTTGTCTCTTTTTTTTAGATTCCATATATAAATGATACCATGTGATATTTGTCTTGCTGTGTCTGATTGACTTCACTCAGTATGACAATCTCTAGGTTCATCCACGTGGCTGCATATGGCATGATTTTTTCTTTTTTATGGCTGAGTAATATTCCATTTTATATAAGCACCGCATCTTCTTTATCCATTCCTCTGTTGGACATGCGGCCTCTCTGATGCTCCTGAAAACTAGGTCTTAGGGGACTGGGCAGGGCTCTGGAATGTCACCCCCATATACTAACTGGCACCCCTGTGACAAGTGCTGGGAGAAGGGCTGCCCAAAACCCAAGGTGGCTTCATAGGAGACCTGACCTTCAGAGCTACTTTCTCAGGGGTGTCTCTCACGAGCTTCAGGCACTCCCTGCAGCCCACTGACACTTTCATTCCAAGGGCTTTGTGCCATGATTTCCCAGGCTGGCAGGAAACATCCCCAGAACTCCTGAAGTTTCCTCGCCTCTGCCTCTGGGCCAGATCATGGGTTCTTCTGATGTCTTCCTAGTCTGGGGCTCTAGACAGGGCTGAGGGGTTGGTAGAACAGATGGCTGTTTGACACAGGAGGTTAAAGGATGGGAGGAGCCCTGGTCTCAGGGATCTGAGCCATCTCCATGCCACTCAACACTTACCTGGAGCTTCTAACATCAGGGCAGGACCAACTTGGCTTATTTTCTGGGGGTTTCAGGCTGGGGAATTAATGCTCATCAGTTCAGACCCTGGGCACCAGTTGAAGGAGTGAGCCCCACTTCTTGGTGAGAGAGTCTGGGGGTGGGGAAGGGAGTGGAGCACGGGAAGAAGAGAGGAAGCTGGCTCTGAACTGGCCTGAGCAAAGAAAGCTAAAGCAGGAAAAACAGAAAAGTAATTTTAGTGCATTAGACTAGGGAAGGGAGAATGTTTACAGATCATTTAGTTTACAGATGGTGATAGGTTAGTGCTTAGATTAGCAGGAAGCCAGTCAGCTCGAAAGGAGGGAATTAATTTATGAGATTGCAAAGGGGAAAACTGTTTGCAAGAAATACAGGAGTTTTGTTGTAATAGCATCGGGTTTAACAGAAACAAAGCAGGCCCGGCTGGCCACCAGGGAGCCAGCTACCAGGGCGTCTGTGGGCCAGGGCTGCAGGGGCAGGGACACCCAGCTGGGGGACAGCCTGGCTCTCATCTGCTCCCCAGCCAGAGGAGGCTTTTCCTGTCCTGTGAATTTCCAGGGTTTTGGTATTGAGGTTCCGAGCCTGGAAACTGGAGTAAGGGTCAGAATTGGGAGAGCCTTGGCCACTGGGTGGGGGAGGGGTCAAGACACAGGATGTCACTCAGTCTTGGGCCACACTGCGTGCCTGCCGGGCCATCTGCACTGCACCTCTGGAGGGGAGACCTCTCTGCTACAGATACCTGGGAGGGGAGACTCCCAGGTGGCTCTTCCTGCTCCTGAGTCACATGAGAGATTGGGAGGCGGGGACCTGAACAGGAGAGTGCTCTGTGCATGACATCAACATCCCTTTGCTAGGCTCATGTGTGCAAGAGATAGGTAAGGCTTAAAGGACTGAGCTCCAATTCCAGCCACACTACCTACTGGTTGAGTGACTTGGGCAAGCTGTAGAGCCTCTCAGAACCTCTGTATCCTCATCTGTCAACGTTTCAAGGTCGTCATGAGGATTACCTGAGAAGATGTGTGTGAGGAGCTTGGTGCAGTACTTGGCATGTGGTTTGTGCTGGGTGATGGCAGCTGTCTATCTAACTCCTGTATTATTTAAATGGCAGAGCCATTGCAGAGAACCTGCCAATCGGTGCCCTCATCTCATTGCCCGCCCTCAGCCCTGGTCCTTTGCATAGGACATGGCCTGTCCCTCTTGGTACCAAGGAAAGAGCCCCTGGGTTTGACATCTTCTTTGCTGGTTTCTCATCCTACAGAGCTGCTTTGATATCCCATTGCTCCTCCAAATAGGATGCCAAGGTGGGTGAACCACTGCGGATGTTACTGGCATTGATTTTCCCACAGCCCCCTCCCACAGGAGTGCAGGCTTGGGCACCCTTTGGTGTAGTTTAGGGGAATGGCACTTTGGGGCTGGGGTAGATGGAAACCCTGACAGCACTTAACTGTTAATAAATGGCCCAGTCTTCTTAGTTGCCTTGGAAGATGTGACCAGTGGTGGCTTCTAGGTGAGGAGATGGGAGGGGAGGCAGAAAGGTGAAGCATCCTGCCCAAGTTGCAGGGCTTATATGTGATGGAGCCAAGATTTGAACCTTCCTCCCGCCACCCTGTCTGTGCCATCACCTCTTCCCATTCTGCTGCCTCCACGCCCAGCCTGACCTTTGGGGTTGGAGGTCTGAGGCAGCACCACCTCCATGGAAGGTGGCGAGGCGGAACCAAGGTCTCTGCCTCCATTCCCAGGGGCAGACCGAGAGAAATCTCTCTCTGGGGGAGTAGCTTGGAAGGAAAGGAAAGCAGTCACTTTCCCTTTGCTGACTAATGAAGGATGAGCTGCCCCTTGGGAGGTGATGAGTGGGCACTCTTGTCATTAGCTCCAGCAGAGAAAGGGACAGTGAGTAGGGTGGCGCCGGGGACCAAGAAGTGCCTGTCCTCCACGCACTGCTCAGCACCACCATGGAAAGCCATTTTCCAGGTTGGGGTAATTTCTGTTTTGAAAGTGGAATGACTCTGATGTCATCTGGACTTAACAGAGTGAAACCACCTGGAAACATCAGGAGATGGCTTTGCTTTGTTTTCACCCACATTTAACTTAACAGTATCCCCCATGGTCTGAACTTTACAAAAGTGCCCCTGTCAGCAGAAAGAGCCTGCACAGTAGCATTCAGCCAGGAGGCACTTTGCTCAGATTACAAGTGCTGGGAAGTGGAAGCCAGCCCCAAGGGAGAAGCTGGGCTCCCCACTTCTGTCCACGTGGGGCAGGCACCCTGGGCTGAGTCACTGGGAACCCTCGGAAATATGGACCCAAGGGTTTCAAAACCAGCTAATTAAAACAGACTGTAGTTCTTCCAGTGGGTTTTGCTTTAGCTTCTGAACCCTGAGGTCAGGTTGGAGGGAAGGAGAGGCAGGGAGAGTGAGAGGGAAGGATCATGGTACATTTCTTCACTCTGGTGGCTCAGTGTACTCAGGAGCTGGGAAGCCCCAACCCTTCTCTACTCTTGGGTCATAAAGATGTGGTCTAGGGGAGTGGTCCTCAATGTTTTTGGCACCAGGGACTGATTTCATGGAAGACTGGTTTTCCACAGACTGAGGGATGGTTTGAGGACGCTTCAAGTGCATTACATTGATTGGGCGCTTTATTTCTAATGCCGCTGCTGATCTGATAGGAGGTCCCCACCCATGGCCCAGAGCTTGGGGACGCCGCTGCTGATCTGATAGGAGGTCCCCACCCATGGCCCAGAGCTTGGGGACGCCGCTGCTGATCTGATAGGAGGTCCCCACCCATGGCCCAGAGCTTGGGGACCCCTGATCTAGGAACTTCCCTGGTGGTCCAGTGGCTCAGAGTCTACGCTCCCAGCACAGGGAGGCCCCGGTTCACTTCCTAGATCCCACACGCCACAGCTAAAGACCCTGCCGTGCGTGCTTAGTCCTTCAGTCATGTTCAGTTCTTTGCGACCACATGGACTGTAGCCCGCCAGGCTCCTCTGTCCATGGAATTCTCCAGGAGAGAATACTGGAGTGGGTTGCCATGCCCTCCTCCAGGGGATCTTCCTAACCCAGGAATCGAACCCATGTCTTCTGTGTCTCCTACATTGCAGATGAATTCTTTACCACTGAGCCTCTGGAGAAGCCCAAAGATCCTGCATGCTGCAGCAAAGACGGAAGATCCTGTGTGCTACTAAGACCTGATACAGCCAAATAAATAAATATTTTAAAAAAGATGTGGTTTAGGTGTTTAGGTACTTGCCCTTCCTGGTTGAGGGTAGGGCATGGTCCATGAGGGCACCAATGACACTCTCAGGCTTTGATGGATGGAAGTCTTGTTATGGGTAAGCCCTCTGCATGATGAGCTAGAATGTTATGGGAACAAGCATGAAAGGGCAGATGACACTTATCTGCTGTGACCAGGTCTCCCAACGGCCGCAGCGTTTCCCCTACTGCCTGTTGGAGACTTCACGACACAGAGTAGACAGGAGTATCTCACACCCAACTGTCAGAGTTTGCATTTGTAGGCTATGTGATTTCAAGGATACTTCTTAACCTCTCTGAGTCTGGGTTTCCTCATTTGTAAAGCAGAATGACACTTGCCTAACAGACTTTTGGGGGACTGAACAAAATATCAATAGAAGATATCTTGGCTCCCATGCTGGCACAAGCGAGGTGCCCAGAACACGTTCTGCGGTCCTTCCCAAACTGCTTCCTCCTCTGCCCCCTCTTCTTCCTCTTCCCCACCTCCTTCCTTCCCTCCTCCATTTGGACCGTGAGGCTCTTTCAGGATGGGTTGGGTGGAAATCTATCACGCTCACCTTCCTGTACCCTCTGGTGTCTGGGCTGGAGAGATCTGAGCTCAGAGATAGCAGGCTATTACTGTGCAGACCGCTGCACAGTCTTAGCAAACATGGCCAAGTTGTAAATTCCTCTGACTTTGGCTTTTTGGAAGCTCCAAAAATGAATGTGGGGACATTTCAGGCTTCAGCAGACTGGAGTGCATGTGTCTTTGGGATAAGACGACAGAAGGGCAGCCGTTATGTCTGGCTGGGTATGAGTGGCATCAAACGCCTCTTTTGGAATTTCCAGCCTCTGTGCAGAAACCACAGACCAGGCAGAGAGATGCCTGGAGTCTGGACCCGTATATGCCCTTCTTTCCAACACTCAGACACTGCAAGAGCACTGGTGGATTGATACCCTAAACTGTGATTGGGGTCCTGGGGACTCGGAGCTCATTGGTGGGACACAGGCTGAGAGCTGTTGGAGTCCGGGTTCTATCACTCTGCCCCTGGGCTGGGAAGCACCCACCACAAATACTGGCCCTGGAGGGAGTGCTGGGGGGACACCAGGTCCAAGTGTATAAAGATCGATGTGGTTCTGTTCTGAACAGAATCTTGGGGTTCAGTCTACTGAGAGGTTGGCTGAAGATTTGGGGCTTTGGGCTATCTCTGTTAAATTTACTAGTAACTGTGGGCGTGGTTAGAAGGATCTGAGCTTGGGGATCTGGGGAAGGAGAGTGTGAGGGCTGTTGCTAAATAGCTCTGGGACAGGGCAGATGCAGTGGAGAGCAGGATGGGGAATTTTTGGCTCAGGTGATAACAGGAGCAATCAGAAGCTACACAGATGGTGGAGCTGAGGCTGCTGACCCTGGCAGGTGGCCTCACATCAGCCAGTTTGGACCTGAGGGGACGATGGTAAGCTTGCACAGATCTGGCTCTGAGTTCTGAGGAGATGGGTGTGAGATAGAGTGACTTTGGCTCGGTCCTGGATGTGTTCATTTTGCAGGGGAGGGATAGAGGGGAGGGTTTAGAGCTCCAGGGGCTGAACTCATTGAGGCATTGGCTTCCAGGGTCCAGTGGAGAGGATGGGCTCCCCCAGCAAGGGGGCTTTGAAGGACCAGGAACTTCAGTGTAACCTCTGTTGTGCACATTGCATGTATGTGTTTAGGTGCTGAAGGATATTGACTCCACTTCACTTGTTGGTCTTTGCTTGGGTGTGGGGTTCTTGAATGGCCTTAACCATGGAAGCAGAGGCCACGCTGCTAGTAATTCAAGCCTCTCGTAAGAGTACCAGGGAAACAAGTGCGCTCTCTCCTGCCCAGGGCTCTTTCCAGGTAGAAGCGGCGCAGTGCAGACTCCTGCAGCTCTTTACAGCGCTTTGAGACCATGCCCTTGAGGGACGCAGCAAGCAGCGCCCTTCCCAGAACTCTCCAGAACACAGGCTCATTGGTTCCTTTTATGGAAAACCCTGGCCCTCGCAGTTATGTCCCCCCGCTCCACATTTTTGCTGGCTGTGGCACACAGATTGTGAGATCTTAGTTCTCAGACCAGGTATTGAAGCCTGCAGTGGAAGCGTGGAGTCCTAACCACTGGATCACCAGGGAATTCCCTTCGCCCTCTTTCTTTGTCCTTTGCTCGGTCCCTCCAAACTCCACCCCAGTACCTCAGCCAGGTAGTTTTTACAGCGCTAAATGTTCCTGCTACTTCATTTACTGTGACTTTATTAATTATCATTCATTAGCATGAGGAGGGGTCCCTTTTATGGGTGACTGAGAATAGAGCCTGCAGACTTTAGTCTCAGCTGACCCTTTTCTCACTCTGTCAAATCTAGCTGTGTTTAGGAGTTGCCTCACTCTGTGGTCTCAAGGAAATTAATGCTCTGCAACTTTCCCCCTTACCTCACCTACGACTTTATAAATCCAAGTCTAAGACAGATTCTCCTAAATCCACTAATTTACTGTATCATCTTCCTATTAGCATAAAGTATATACTATTTCTAAAAATAAATAACCAAATAATTATATATTTAGAAACCCTCTAAGTATATTTTATGTACTTACTGTTGAGCCTAGTACCTTTTCCTTTTCTAGCACAGCAGATTTCTCTTTAATCAATATCACCCTACAGGAGGATTTATGACTTATGAAGAATGACACAGGATCACTTTGAGACTGATGCTTTGTTCTTACTCCTCCTGTACGTTTGGGCATAGACTCCCAACTTGTCACAGTGTACAGGAGCAGTAGCCTGTTTGAACCAAATATTCACTTTTTCTGAAAGTGACTCTGGGGCTTCCGCCAAGTGTCAAGGCCTCACCCCAAAGTTTGGTGGGCTTTTGTTCAGGTCTGAAAGTGGAGGGACCCATCCCTTAGAGGTGGGCTCCATGAAGCTAAAGATAAGTTGCTTCTAAGGCAGGGTTCAGCTGCAAAGATAAGTGTCTGGGGAGAGCAGGCAAGAAGGGCGGGGTGACAGGAGGTGAGGCAGAATTAGTGTGTGGATCCTTGATGGTAGAATTCACATCAAGGTGGGTTAAAGATGGTGATTCTCCTCTTCTCTTTGATCACAGTACATACACTTCAGAAGGCTAGGCCAGCACCTTGGACAGCTCCAGGACAGCGTCATCACCCTAAGCAATTCTGAGATGGAGCTACAGTTCAGATGTCACTGGTACCTTGCTCTCTCTCTGGATCTTTTATTTTTATTGTATGTAACATTAACTCAGGACTCTGGATCTCTGTGTCAGGAGGTCCCTTGTTTTCTAGGCTGGGAAATACATCTAGACTACAAGTAACTGGCCACCGTGGCCTACCCAAATGACACAGAACAGTGACCACCACAGTTGGGGACGGTGTCATCCAGCAGCTTAGAAGTGCTCCTCTAGCCCATGTTTATATCCAAGAGGCTCAGAGATGAAAACTCTCCATACCCTGACCATGCAAAGAAGGTGGCTTTTTTTCTTCTTCTTTGACAGTTGGCTTCTGGAAGCCAGACTTGTGGCAAGGGCAGGAGGGAAAGAACTGAGGAAATTGACCCCAAACATGGGGGCTTTAACCATCTTAGAGATCCTGTGGTTTCTGATCCCAGGTCACCACGACTCTTTATTTGGGAGTTTCCACATAGCATCTCTGTTTCTCCCTGGAATTTGGATGTCTCCTTGAAACAGATAAGAGAGAGCCAAATGTGATTAGGAACAATTTTAAATTAGTGAGAGAAAGTGATTGGGGAAAGATACCCTTGGAAAGAGACTTCTACATTGGCTGGGCTCAAGACAGCCCTAGACAAGCCATTGTGCCATTAACACCATAGCTCTTATGGGAGCCAAGGCCAAAGCTGGGGCCACCCGGGGCCTGGGACTCCAGCAGGAGGGAGACCTCAGCTGGACCAACTGGGGTGGGGGACTCATCCATTCTTATTTTGGAGAAGAGGCAGGGAGCCCAGTTTATCTGAAGATTTGCTTAAAGAGTCTTGGTGAGATGATCCCTGAAGGCAGTTTCTCTTCTCTGCTTTCACATCATGTCAGATAGAGTCAGCATTTTCCATGGCCAGAAGACATCTGAGAAAGGGGCATTTCTAAGTGTAGTCAGGTAAATTGGAGCACTGATCACCTTCTCAAGGTCAGTGGGAGGATTTGGGCTGCAACCAGGAACTTGCATTTTTGAAGTCAAAACACTCATTTGTAATCCTGGCTCCCAACCATCTTGTTGCAAGGCCTTTGGAAAGAGGGCTGTGACAACTCTTGAGCCTCAGGCTCCTCAACTGTAAATGCGGACAGTGTTACTTTATTGGATTGTTGGGAAGATTAGAGACAAAGGGTAGAAAGTGCTCACTGGGAGTGTCAGGTCTTCCTTCTCAAAGGATCCAAGATATTGTGTGATCCTTCTTTCTGAAGTCCTGGGAGAGTCTTAGTGGTCTGGCCTTGGGGGAGGACCTCACTGGAATTCCCAATTCCCACTATTTCTGGGAGCTGATACTGGGACTAATAAAGACTCCACTCCCTTCTGTCTGCACAGAGAGGCTGAACTGAAGATTTTCTCTGTGCAGAAGTGCTCCCAGCTATGGTGGCACTTCCGCTTCTGCTCCTGCAGCATTTGGGACCTCCGCTGTGGATGTTAGATATTCTGTTGCTTCCTCGGGCAAGAAGGAATGAGGGGCAGGGATGAGGTCTTGGAATCACATGGTTATAAACTAATAGCTCTTTCTTTTGAGTTTTATACCTCATAAAGCCAAGATCAATCCTTAACAATGTTGCTTCCAGTCACTTTAAGAGAAATAAAGGAAGTTTTATGGGACATATCTCAGGGCGGGCATAGGTCCTGCTTCTCTGCTTGCCTCTCAGCACCCCCATACTCCTGACCAGCAACAGGATCTTGACAAGGGCTTGCTCCAGGGAATATTTTATTCATCGGAGTTGTCCTGATAAACAGAACCAATAGGCATGCTTATTTCTCTCTCTCTGTCTCTCTCCCCTCCTCCATCCATCCATCCGTCTGTCAAAAGCAAGAGCAACAGATAGTTATTTATTCGTTTAAAGATCGACTCACATGGTTGTGGGTGCTGACAAGTCCAGATCTCCAGAGCAGGACAGCAGGCTGGAGACCCAGGGAGAATTAATGTTGCAGTCTTGGATCTGAAGGCAGTCTGTAGGCAAAATTCCTTCTTCTCTGGGGGACCTTGATCTTCTTTCTAAGATCTTCAACTGATTAGATGAGGCCCACCAGCATTATAGCGGATAACTGGCTTTATTCAAAGTCTACTGATTTAAATGTTAATCATTTTTTAAAATACAATTACAGCAACATGTAGACACTGGCTGCCATAGCCTAGACATGTTGGTACATAAAATCAATCATCACAAATGGGGACAATGCCATTCAGTGACTTTAAAATGCTCCTGCACCCCATATTTAAATTTGTGAGTTTCAGGGCTGAGAACACCCTCACCCTGACCGTTGACAAAGTGTGACTTTTGAGTGTACCAGGCTGGATTCTGATCTCTGCTTCTCACGCTCTTGGCAGTGACAGGACGTTTTGTCCTCTTAGCCTTAGTTTTCTCATCTGTAAAAGGGAGCCCATAGTTCATGTAGCCTGCAGGATCGCTGGAGATTAGTGGAGATCGTAGACAGGGCAGAGCCAAGCACAGGGTTAGTTTCCTGTCCATTTCTCCTCCTGCCTTTGGGAGCCTCTGTCTGCAGCCCTGGCACCTGCCGTGCCTTCTGGGCTGGGAGAAGCAGACAGAGGCAGAGTTCAGTGGGGCTCAGCAGATGCTTTTGGGGTCCACATCAGGGGTCCATGAGCAGCTGGGACCCCCTTTGAGACCCCAGCTGCAGAGCTGGGAGTAGGGAAGGGCCAGACTTCACAAGGAGCCAAATGTGGCCGCTGAGGATGAGACACATGGAGGATTTATTCGGAGAAACCCTTTCTGCCGACGCCTCCCTCCTCTTAATCGTGTCCTTGTCAGGCCCTCCTTTGTCCTGGTGCACCTTAAACAAGCAGCTTCTGAGTTCCCCAGGGAGCGCATGTGGCGTGACAAGGGGCAGAGTGCGTTTTGAAGCTGGTTGTTGAAGAGGCAGGTCAGGTAGGTCGTACAGAGAAGTGCAGCGGAGCGAGCTGGGGACTGGGCCCTTGAGACCCGCTCAACGCCTCTTCTGAGTGAGGTGAGAGCTGAGAGGGTCACTGCCAGGGTCAGGGGTCCCAAAAGCCTGCCAAGGAAGAATGGCAGAGGACACTTGACATAGCATCTTCTTCTGGCACAGCTAATAGGTATACCGTGAGAGCATCCAGTCAGAGCGGGAGGAAATACTGGAGAAGGGAAAGGGCAGTGTAATGAGAAGTAATGACCTGAGACTAAAAAGGGAAAATTGGTTGGGTCTTTAAAAGGTCAGTAGCTGTGAGGTCAATTAGCCAGGAGATAACTTGCATAGGCAGGTCTAGGAGGGGTGTCCAGAAAGGCACCAGTGTGGGCGGGAAGTGCTCAGGGGGAGCCTCATCCCCGCTCCTGCCAGCTTTGGGGTGCCCAGAGGAGAGTTCAGGTGAGGCTCCTCAACTAGCTCCCTGGGGAACCAGGTGGGCTGCTGCTGTGTCGGAGAGAACTGGGGCTGTCACTGAAATCCAGACCCCCATCCTTACCCAGCTGTGTGATGTGGGGTGATACGCCACCCACTAGGCAGCTCAGTTTCCTCGTCTGTAAAATGGAGCAGATAAGACCTGCCTCGTGGGTGATGCACGAGCAAGGGACTTCCTTGCTGGTCCAGTGGTTAAGACTTCGCCTCCCAGTGCAGGGGTGCCAGTTTGAATCCTGGTCGGGAGCTAAGATCCCACATTCCTTGCTGCCCAAAAATTAAAACCTAAGACAGAAGCAAACTATACCAAATTCAATAAAGACTTTAAAAATAGTCCACTTAAAAAAAATCTTTAAAAAAAAAGACAAATGAGGAAAATAAACAGCAACTACCCTTGTGCCTAGGAGGTAGTAGGTATTCAAGCAATGTGTGTTCTCCCCTTGCCGGCCCCTCCTGCACTCAGTCACGTCCAACTCTTTATGACCCCTAGCCCACCAGGCTCCTCTGTCCATGGGATTTCCCAAGCAAGAATGCTGGAGTGGGTTGCCATTTCCTCCGTGAGGGTATCTTCCTGACCCAGGGATCGAACCTGTGTCTCCTGTATTGACAGGTGGACTCTTTTCCACTGTGCCACCTGGGAATCCCAAAACAAACACCCTTGTGCCCAGCAGGGAGTAGGTGCTCAAGCAATGCGTGTTCTCCCCTGCCCGGCCCCTCCTCCACTGACTGCCTTCCTGCAGAGCCTAATCCCGGCCAAGCAGGGAAACAACTTGAGCTGACTCCTACCTGAGGAGCACTCTCCTTTTTGTTCAGAAAATCTCTTTAATGCAGTAAAAGATTCTTTCCTTTTATTTCACATTTTTATCTTAAGTTTTTCATACATACAGAGAGGTAGTAGAATAGTATAATGGACACCCACATATCCATCACTTGGATTTAACAGTTGTTAACATTTTGCTATGTATCTGCTTCACCTACTATTTTTTTCTTGTTGAAATATTTTGAAGTAAATTACAGACATGACATTTCATTCCTAAATACTTGTGTTTATCCCTAAAAATTTCAGCACATTTTCCTACACAATCACAACACCATATCATGCCGAGAATAATAATCATATTCCTTATTGTGATCTAACAATCCATATTCAGACTTTCCTAGTTGTCCCCTAAATGTCTCTTAATAACTGATAGGTTCACGTCAAGATCCAGTCAAAGACTAACTGTTGCCATCCGTTGTTATTTCTTCTAAGTTTCTTCTTATTTATACCAGTGCTTGTGAAATTTTCATGTGCGCCTATGAACCACCTGGAGTTCTTGCTAAATACAGATTATGATTTAGGTGCTTGAGAGGGGCATGAACTTCTGCATTTCTAACAAACTCTAAGTGCTGCTGCTGCCGGTGGCCCATGGAATACACTCTTGAGTAGTCAGGGTCTAAAACAGTACTGCCTCCATACCGCCCCCGGGCTCCCACCCACCGGGCCCGTTTCTTTCCTATGACGTTGACTTGTTGTGGTGCACGGGCCATTTGTCCTGAAGAAAGTGTCCCCTGCTGCATTTAGATGGTGGCTCAGATGGTAAAAAATCTGCCTGCAGTACAGGAGACCAGGGTTTGATCTCTGGGTTGGAAAGATCCCCTGGAGAAGGGCATGGCACCTCAGTCCAGTATTCTTGCCTGGAGAATTCCATGGACAGAGGAACCTGGCGGGCTGCAGTCCATGGGGTCTCAGAGAGTCGGATGTGACTGAGCAACTCACACTTTCACTTTCCTTCATGGTGTCATTTAACTTGTTCATCTTTCCTTGTATTGTCTGTAAACTGGACATTAGGTTTGGGGGCAAGCATGGCCCATGTGAGGCCTTTGTGGAGAGACGCATCATCAGGTCTGTGTGCTTCATGTTCCATGCCATCCAAAGGCATGGAAACATGTCTTCCAGTGTGATTCATGGCTGGGCTTCAAGGGGCCCTTTACCACCTGGAATTGTTGGTGGATGTTGTTGGGTGTGAGTGTACACATTTGGGGAGGTGGGGAAAGGATTCATTAATTGCTTCGGGTTCTCAAAGGAGTTTTCACTATGAAAGACAACCATCAGATCAGATCAGATCAGTCGCTCAGTCGTGTCTGACTCTTTGCGACCCCATGAATTGCAGCACTCCAGGCCTCCCTGTGCCTCACCAACTCCCGGAGTTCACTCAGACTCACATCCATCAAGTCAGTGATGCCATCCAGCCATCTCATCCTCTGTCGTCCCCTTCTCCTCCTGCCCCCAATCCCTCCTAGCATCAGAGTCTTTTCCAATGAGCCAACTCTTCGCATGAGGTGGCCAAAGTACCAGAGTTTCAGCTTTAGCATCATTCCTTCCAAAGAAATCCCAGGGCTGATCTCCTTCAGAATGGACTGGTTGGATCTCCTTGCAGTCCAAGGGACTCTCAGGAGTCTTCTCCAACACCACAGTTCCAAAGCATCAATTCTTCGGCGCTCAGTCTTCTTCACAGTCCAACTCTCACATCCATACATGACCACAGGAAAAACCATAGCCTTGACTAGACGAACCTTTTTTGGCAAAGTAATGTCTCTGCTTTTGAATGCAGCCGTGAAGAGATACCCCACGCCCAAGGTAAGAGAAACCCAAGTAAGACGGTAGGTGTTGCAAGAGGGCATCAGAGGGCAAACACACTGAAACCATACTCACAGAAAACTAGTCAATCTAATCACACTAGGACCACAGCCTTATCTAACTCAATGAAACTAAGCCATGCCCTTGGGGCAACCCATGACGGGTGGGTCATGGTGGAGAGATCTGACAGAATGTGGTCCAGTGGAGAAGGGAATGGCAAACCACTGCAGTATTCTTGCCTTGAGAACCCCATGAACAGTATGAAAAGGCAAAATGATAGGATACTGAAAGAGAAACGCCCCACGTCAGTAGGTGCCCAATATGCTACTAGAGATCAGTGGAGAAATAACTCCAGAAAGAATGAAGGGATGGAGCCAAAGCAAAAAGAATACCCAGCTGTGGATGTGACTGGTGATAGAAGCAAGGTCTGATGCTGTAAAGAGCAATATTGCATAGGAACCTGGAATGTCAGGTCCATGAATCAAGGCAAATTGGAAGTGGTCAAACAAGAGATGGCAAGAGTGAATGTCGACATTCTAGGAATCAGCGAACTGAAATGGTCTGGAATGGGTGAATTTAACTCAGAAGACAACCATAGTACTTCCCAAACCCTTAAGGACATCAGAACCATCCGTGGTGGATGGCTTTTTGTTCCCATCTCCTCATTCACAGAAGTGCCTCTTGCTGCAGATGAGTCTCCTCAGGAGGTGTGTTTAGCTCTGTGGAGCGAGTCCCAGGGAAGAACTTGGTCATAGGCACTGCTGTTGTCTGTGATCTACCTGCCAGGCAGTGGCCCACACCAGATGCCAGGGCAGGGAGAGGGTGCATGGTCGAAGGAACAGAGCTGTGCTGAGTGAGATGGGGCCTTAAACAGAGAAACAGCTGCCAGGTTGAGAGCCAGGATGGTGGGAAGTGGAGTCAGAGCTAGCAGGGTGAGTGACTCAGGAAAGAGGTGGTGAACTATGCCCTGAGTCAGCTCATTGTTAGCGGTGTGAGAACAGCTCTGATGGCTTAAGAGGCCCCTTCAGGTTCAGAACAACCTGAGACTGCAGAATGTATTCACTTGGATCAGAATAGCTGTTATGCAAAGGCTGAGAACAGTTGCTCTCTTTAATAGCCCTGAGGCCTTAAGAAGAGGGAAGAGCCCAGTGGTAGAAGGGGATCATACTAACTGGAGTCACCTATTAGTGATGATTGTCATCCCCTTGACCAGTGATGCTAATGGTTCAGGCCAGCACAGCTCAGAGGCAAGGCAAGCAGCTGATGCTAGCTCTCCCCTCTAAGACCTTTTAGGTCCCTGCTGGTCCTTTCCTCAGGCTACAATTCAGGCTACAAGGTTGGAGTGATACTCCATGTTTGAAGGTCCATCTACTGGACCAGCGAGCCCCTTGAGAAATGGGTCTAACCTGGGGGAGATTTGTGCCCACTCCTTTCTTTAAAGAATCAGCAGAGCTGGAGAGAAAAACACATGTGCTCAGGCTCAGGGGAAAGATAATGCTGTATAATTTTATATCTTCTTTTATACTGTGGCTTAGCCACACACCATTAGCACAACAGGAAGGAAAATGAACGGAAATGAGGGGTGTCAGTGGCGGAGATAGATAGATGGGGATGATTGATCTGGGGTTTTTCTTCAGTGCAACCTGAAGCAAAAAGTCGACGAGCCACCCTGAGCCAGAGTGGGCCAGGGCCAGGGCCTGGGCAGCAGGGCCAAGCTGGGAGCCATGGGTCATGGACCCACATGCCCCTGAGCTCATCTGTGACTTGCTGGGTCCCCATGGGGAGCTGATCCAGCTGTCTCTTTTCTGCTCCTATGAGGGGTCTATTTTACTTTTCAAATAAGGACTTATTTTGATTTTTTTGCCTTCCTTGGAGGGCAGCAGGAACTTGCAGGGCCTGCCTGGCCTGCAGCCATGTGTTAGCTCTGCAGGATGGGCTGTGCCATGCTCCCTGCTCTCATAGGATTGCTCACTTTCAGCGACTTCTCCTCTAAGATCGCCCAGCTGCTAAATGCTGCTGCTGCTGCTAAGTCACTTCAGTCGTGTCCGACTGTGTGCAACCCCATAGATGGCAGCCCACCACGCTCCCCCATCCCTGGGATTCTCCAGGCAAGAACACTGGAGTGGGTTGCCATTGCCTTCTCCAGTGAATGAAAGTGAAAAGTGAAAGTGAAGTCGCTCAGTCGTGTCCGACTCTTAGCGACCCCATGAACTGCAGCCCACCAGGCTCCTCCGTCCATGGGATTTTCCAAGCAAGAGTACTGGAGTGGGTTGCCATTTCCTTCTCCGTGCTAAATGCTAGAGGTGGAATTTGAACTCAGTCTTCCTGCTTCCAAAGCCCTTGCTCTTCCTGCTGTCTTGTGAGGCTGTGGGTCCGTCTTGCCCTGTCTTTCCTTCCTGGCCCAGGATCCCGGGGCCCCACACTGGACTTTAAGCCCCTTCTCCGGATGGGGGTGTGGAATGGCTGGCTCTACTGGGGTGCAGCCCGGAGTCCCAGGGCTTTAGGGGCTCCACCTCTCCTATGTCAGAGTTACTAGAGTTTCATTCATAAGCATTGGATGGTTCTGCTGGGACCTTGAAGAGGTCAATCTGTGTGACCCTAAGGGCAGGACCAGACAAGGAATGGAGCCTCTAGAGAATTCCACCTGAGGAGGGCTGTTTCCAGGTGGACTTGGGAGGTGTCTTGTCCACTTTCTTAGGGTTTCTGTATCAAGTTACCACAAGCTGCATGGCTTAAAACACCAAAGTGTATTCTTCTTCTTTTTGGGAGGCTAGAAGTCTGCAGTCAAGGTGTCAGGAGGGCCATAACTCCCTCTGAAGGCTTTAGAGAAGAACCCTTCCTTATTTCTTTCTAGCTTCTGGTGGCTTCTTGCAGTTGGGATTCCATGGCTTGTAGACGCATCCTTCGAGTCTCTGTTTCCATCTTCCTGAGGCTTCTTCCCTTTGTGGTCTGGTCTCTGGTGTCCTCTCATCTCCCGTAAGAACACCAGGCCTTGGAGGATTTAGGGCCCACTCTAATCCAGTAGGACCTCAATCTAAAGATTACACCTGTAGTTACCTTATTTCCATTAATAAGTTACATCCTCAGATTCCAGTGGATGAAACATTTTTTGGGGGAAACTGCTGAACCCACTACATATTCCACCTGTGGGGGTGCAGGCAGAGGCTTGGATCGCCCAGGCAGAGGTGAGTTAATGGTGCCAGCATTTCTTGCCCTCACGACTCTCCAGCCCATGGCCCTGCCCCATTGTCCAGTTGGGGTGGCCACTGATGCTAGGAGAGTGAGTGAGAAGTAGTCTCTTTAGGGCGGGGAGTATGGTTGGTGGCCTCTGTGGGTGGGCCTCGGGACGAGGAAAGGGATAAGCCTGGATATTTCTGCTGTCTCTACTAAGACCTCACAATCCGCATTAGCAAAGTGTTATTGCTCATCTGGCGAGCCAGTCCCTGTACCAAAGCTTCCCTGTGAAATAGACAGGCTGACTGAAGTTACAGGGCAAAGGCACAACCTTTGGGTCAACAGATTTGTTCACCTCCCAGCTGTGCACGACGTTACCACACTGAGCTGTCAGGGCATCCATAAAGTGGGGGTGATGAGGGTTCCCCCTACAGGGCTGGGTGAGGATGGAGTGGGTAAGGCATAGACAGTCCCCAGTTTCTCGTAAGGGTGAGCTTCCTTTCCTTTTCATCTAATCTGTGAGCTTCTAGAAGGCTGGATGCCATTCCTTCCTCCTATGTACTTTTCCACGTGACCCCTCCCCCCACCAAGTTTTGGTAGAAAGTGGGAGCACAGTAATACCTAAAAATGAGCCTGTCTTTCCTGACGTCCGCTCTGTACCTGGTTGGAGCTAGGACTTCAAACGTAAACTGGACAGAATCACTGCCCTCAAGAAAACCCCCAAGCCAAGCAGGAGCTGCACAGATGCACTGGCAACCCTGTCTGGGAGAGGTGCAGTATTGGGTACTGAGAGGGAGTGAGAAAGCCTCATGGAGTGTGCAAGCCATGGGGTAAATCCTGAAGGATGGGGTTTTTCCAAGGAGGTAAGTATGGTGTTCCAGGCATCCCAGGAGAAGCACCACACAGATCTGGGGCACCCACTGAATCTGGGCAGGCCAGATCCTGGGGGGCGCCCCAGGCCTTGACCGAGAATGGTCAGGGCCCACCAGAACCCCTCAGTCTCAGCCCAGGGTTTCTAAGTGGCAGGTGAGGCTAACCCCAGAGCCAGAGGCTCCTTTGTCTGAGTTTTAATATAGTAGACAAAAATGCTATTACTTTGGAATGGAAATAATAGAAGCAAGCCCCTTGGTTCTATTTTCATTTTCTATATTCCCTTCTAGTCCTTGGTCCATGGGCACATTTTTAATCACAGCACAACTACAGTTTTGGTTACAGCTTTCTTCATTATACTGTAAACATTTTTCACTGTAGCTACAGAGTTTCCATAATTATCATTTCAACGGCTGCATAAATTGGCCATTAAGTTGATGCTCTTTAATTTGCTTAAACATTCCCCTTTGTTAGAGGTTGAGATGGTTGAGATTATTTTTAGTTTCTGGATGTTACAAATCATGTAATGCTGACCATCTTCTTAAAGTAGGCTTTTCCTTCTCGCGAATTATTTTCTTGGGGAAAAAAGTGAGATTATTGAGTCAAAAAGTGTGGGCATTTTTGTGGTACTTGTAATGGTAATGTCAAGTTATTTTCAAAAAGGATCACTTCTCATCAATATGTGAGAAGATGAGTTGACTATAACTCATGAAACATTTGGTGTTGCAATGACAACCCTTTGTTTTTCGCTGTTGCTATTTTAATACCTGTGAAATGACTTCCCATTTATTAACAGAGGTGTATGGAGCGCTTCTGTTCATGTGTACTTATTTAAGGCACCCATTGGTACGGGGATTTTTTTTTGTTTAGCCCATTTGTCTGTTGGCATCTTGAAGTTTTCAGAACGATTTATGTGAACTCTTAATATTATAGAGTTATCAACACTCTGCCTGACACCTTGCTACAAGTATTTTTCCTAGACTGTTTCTATTTTAGTTATCTTGTTCCTTTCCTGCAAAGCTTTTGTACTTCTATATTTTTGAATCTGGGTGTGTGTGTGTGTGTGTGTGTGTGTGTGTGTGATTCGTACTTTCTTTTACCAGCATGAAACTTGAGAAGTTATCATTCCCTTCAAAGAACAGATAAATATTTCTTGCTAATTTTTTGTTTGTTTGTTTGTTTTCATTTGACTTCTTCACTTGATTCTTTAATCTCTCTAGAATTTATATTTTGGAGTGTGTGGTAAAATGTGTTTCTGAGTTAATTACTTTTCCTCAAAATTACTGGTTATCACAGCATAATTTATCAACCAAGAATTCCTTTCTCCATTGTTTAGTATTCCCTACTTTGTAATACATTAAATTCTTAGTGCAGTTAGGTCTGGGTTTTTAAATGCAGATTCACATTTCTGTATTTCTGCCAGTTCTATAGTATGGGGTTGATCAAAAAGTTTGTTCGGGTTTTTCCACAACATCTTACCAAATATTTTAAGTTATTTTGCTTTATAATATGTTTTTATAGCTAATTACCTCTCTTTTTTTTCCCATTTACAGATTTACTATTCTCATCTGTTTATTTTCAAAATGATTTTAGAATAATTTAATTCCTTTAAGGAATCCTTTTGAGATTTTGATTGGAATCAAATTAAATTTATAAATTAACTTTGGGAAAAACTGACATCTTTATAACATAAAGTCTTCCCATCTGGGAACAGTTATTTCTCTATTTATTCAAGTCATCTTTTATAACTCCAATAAAGTTTGGTAGTTTTCTTAAGTAGGTCATGCATATCTCTAGTTTAATTTATTCCCAAGCAGTTACACTCTTTGATGACTCTGTGAATGAGATCTCCTTTTTAACTTTATTTTATATTTATACCTGTCTAGAATACAGTGATAGAATAATCAATTTTAATAATTATGCATTTTATTTATTATATATCCAAGATGGTAATAACAACTGCAGAATTCAAAAAGGAAACAAGGGGGTAACCCACAATGTCACCGTTTTAATAAGCAAATAGTTTAAATTTTTCCGTGGCTCCTTCTAGAGCTTATCCTCAGACAGGTGTTGCACATAGCTATAACCTCAATGATGATCTGTTTGGCATCCCGTGGCTTCTCTTTTATTACATCATAAGCATTTTCCCTTCTTGCTGTAGAGTTTTGCTAATGACTCCCTTTAAAGGTGAGCCATGGGGACTGAATGTTGGTTCTCGGACATCCTGAGGAGCGTATGGGGGCAAGGGAGGCATATGGCTCTGGCCGTGGTGCAGAAGATACTGTGATTAGCATGGAGCTGGTGGAGCAGGCAGTACAGGGCTCCACCTTGTTCCCAGCAGGGCTTGCCAGGGCTGGGCTAGTCCCAGCTGCATGAACCTTCATGGAAACAGGAGGAGCAAAGAATCAGAAGCATCAATCTCAGGAGAAATGAGGAGGTGAGTTTGGAATTAACTGATGGAAATGGCCCTGTAGAGTCAGAGGGACAGGATACTTTTCAGATCTCTGGCTTTGGTGCCAGGGGGGCACAGTGTACATCTTGTTGGTATGCCTTCCTCATCTTTTCACCTCTTTAACATTTACCAAGTACCTACAGAATGTTGTTAGGTGCCAGAGATACAGATGGACAAGACAAGCTCAGATGTGACCTACAATATCACCCCCACTTGCTGCTTCTGGTGGAGGAAAATGAACAGGCATGCTGACCAGTCTCAGTTTAGTTCAGTCGCTCAGGCGTGTCCGACTCTTTGCGACCACTTGAACTGCAGCATGTCAGGCTTCCCTGTCCATCACCAACTTCTGGAGCTTGCTCAAACTCATGTCCATCAAATCAGTGATGCTATCCAACCATCTCATCCTCTCTCATCCCCTTCTCCTAATGTCCTCAATCTTTCCCAGCATCAGGGTCTTTTCCAATGAGTCAGTTCTTTGCATCAGGTGGCCAAAGTATTGGAGCTTCAACTTCAGCATCAGTCCTTCCAATGAACATCCAGGACCGATCTCCTTTAGGATGGACTGGTTGGATCTCCTCACAGTCCAAGGGGTTCTCAAGAGTCTTCTCCAACACCACAGTTCAAAAGCATCAATTCTTCAGTGCTCAGCTTTCTTTATGGTCCAACTCTCACATCCATACGTGACTACTGGAAAAGCCATAGCTTTAACTAGATGGACCTTTGTCGGCAAAGTAATGTCTCTGGTTTTTAATATGCTGTCTAGGTTTGTCATAGCTTTTCTTCCAAGGAGCAAGCATCTTTTAATTTCATGGCTGCAGTTACCATCTGCAGTGATTTTGGAGCCCAAGAAAGGAAAGTCTGTCACTGTTTCCATTGTTTCTCCATTAATTTGCAATGAAGTTATGGAACCAGATGCCATGATTTTAATTTTTTGAATGTTGAGTTTTAAGCCAGCTTTTTCACTCTGCTCTTTCACTTTCATCAAGAGGCTCTTCAGTTCCTCTTCGATTTTTGCCAGAAGGGTGGTGTCATCTGCATATCTGAGGTTATTGGTATTTCTCCTGGCAATCTGGATTCCAGCTTGTGCTTTATCCAGCCTGGCATTTCACATGATATACTCTGCATATAAGTTAAATAAACAGAGTGACAATATACAGCCTTGACGAAAGGAATTGGGAATTACTTTCCCGGTTTGGAACCCGTCTGTTGTTCCATGTCCAGTTCTAACTGTTGCTTGTGGACTTGCATATAGATTTCTCAGGAGGCATTTTACTGTTAGTATTTTTTTTCCCGGTGTCAAGATAGTTTTATTCCGGTTTTCTTGTGAAAGCTTGGAATGGCAAGACAGGACTTTAGAAGACAAGGCCCTGAATCAGTGTATAGTTCATAAGCACAGTGCAACAGCACGGGGCTGTCTGGCCTGCCTCACTTTAGTCCGTGATGTGAGGGGCTGTTTACTTGCGCTGGCTCCATCATATTGTGTTTCTCCATTCCCTTTGCCTTTCCTTCTCTTTGCAGATCTCTAATGTCTTCTCTCATCTGTGCTGCCCATTCTCCACTAGCAGAAAACCCTCTTCCTCTATATTTCATTGATAACTAGAAGCCAATGGAAGAGAACTCTCCCTTGCTCTCCACCAAGTTGGCTTGCCCAGCAGTCTGCGCTCCAGATGATGCTCTGGGTCGCTTCTGATGTGTCCGCGTTCTTTCCCCTCCTCTTGAGCTATGCACTCAGTCCCTTTTCACTCAAGGCCGCTGTCCCAGCAGATCTCCCTTCTCTTCTTTGTTGTCAAGTTTCTTTCTCTGTTGATCTTCTCTATCAGCTTAGGCATGTGTTGTGTGCTTGGTCGCTCAGTCATGTCTGACTCTTTGTGACCCCATGGACTGTAGCCCGCCAGGCTCCTCTGTCCATGGGGATTCTCCAGGCAAGAATACTGGAGTGGGTTGCCATGTCCTCCTCCAGGGGATCTTCCCAACCCAGGGATCGAACCCAGGTCTCCCACATTGCAGGTGGATTCTTTACCATCTGAGCTACCAGGGAAGCCATAACTTAAGCAAAGAACTGTGTTATCGTCTTCTGCCTTAAAAAAGCCCTGGTCTGGCCCCACTTCTTCATTATTGTACCACTTCCCTGCCCCTTTGCAGCACCATCTCTGCTCTGGGCTCCAGTGCCTCCCCTCCAATCACTCCTGAATCCTCTGAAATCAGGAGTGAGCCTTCGAGACTGTCAGAACTCCCCCCTCGGGATGCATGTCACTCTAGTGACGCAGTCATCTAATCTTTCCTGGCCTGACCTGTCTGTAGCCTTTGGGACACTGGACACTGGACACTTTCCCTCCTGTGCACTTTCCACAGGGCTGGGGAGCAGGGGGAGCAGGGGGAGCAGGGGAGCAGGGGGAGTGAGCTTATTCCTCCTGGCTGTCCAGCCAGCCTTCCTGGTTCTGTTGCTGAGTCTCACCTCCCTGACCTCTACACATTGCAGTGTCCAAGCCTCAGACTTTGAGCCTCTTCTCTTTTCTGTGGCACTCCCTTTCCTGGTGATTTGAACCTTTTTAAAATACCATGTACATACCGATGCCTCCCAAGTATAGCCAGCCACTGTCCTCAACCGTAGACTGACTTGTCCACTTGGATGGCTTCTTAGTTGAGCGTTTCCCCAGCCAAGCTCAGTTCTTCAGCCCATGCAGGCTCCCCAAGTCTTCTCTATCTGTCCATCACTCCCAGTGCTCAGGCCCCACATCATGGAGTTCACCTCACTGCCCTCTTTTCCCCTTGCCCCAGCAGCCCATCCTTCCATATTGCCCCAGTCCTCACCCCAACAGCTGCTACTCTGGTCTCAGCTACCACCATCTCACGCTCAGATTATTGGAATGGTCTCCCTGCTTCCACCCTTATCCCTTCAGTCTGATCTCAGTGGCAGTCAGAGTAATGCTGATATGAACAACTAACTTCACATCACTCTAATCAAAACCTCCAATTACTCCCTGCATCACAGGGCAAAAGCTCCCACTGTGACTGGGGCTGATGTTCCTGGGAGCTGACAACTGGTCTTGTTGGAAAGTTTGAGGGTTATGGATGCTTTGGCTCTCGTGGATTGTGCTTCTCAGTCAGCGTGGTGGGGTCCATTGGTCTATCAGTCTGATAACCTTGAGTGACATGGACTTAGGAGTTCACCTGTCAAGGCTGTAGTTCTGATGGCCATGGGCTCTTGGGCCTCAGTGAGATAAGGGCTGTGAGGCAGAACATAGTTTCATTTACATTTAAGCTGCAGCCGACATAAGGTGTGGGTAAGACCACTTCCTAATGCTTAATGGGGGTCAGGGGAGGTGGGGAGATGGAAGGGTCTGCCGCTCTCCTGCAGGCATCCCCCTGGAGCTTGCCTGGGGTGACCTGGTGCCCACACTGCCTGCCATTCATGAGGCTGACAACCTCTTGTCAGCAGCAGTGATGGCTCAGAGAAGGGCCTTGGCAGTTATCTGGCAATTTGAGTGCTCCCTCTTGGGCTTGTAGTGGTAATGGTTGTGGTGAAGCCTGAGAGCCAGCCCCCAGGTGCCATTTTGGGGTGGCTACCTGGGATTTCTTTGGAAGGAATGATGCTAAAGTTAAAACTCCAGTACTTTGGCCACCTCATGTGAAGAGTTGACTCGTTGGAAAAGACTCTGATGCTGGGAGGGATTGGGGGCAGGAGGAGAAGGGGACGACAGAGGATGAGATGGCTGGATGGCATCACTGACTCGATGGACGTGAGTCTGAGTGAACTCTGGGAGTTGGTGATGGACAGGGAGGCCTGGCGTGCTGCGACTCGTGGGGTCGCAAAGAGTCGGACACAACTGAGCGACTGAACTGAACTGAACCAAGCCAGATGCTTTTCCCCTAGACTGTACCCGAAGGGCCAGTGTGGGTGTTCAGTAGGACTTCTGGGTCCTCATGAGGTTCTATCTTGTTTACAGTCTCTGACTCAATTCAAGAGCAAGTTTCTAGAGTGAATGTTAATCACATTTGAGAATCACAGTGCCAAGAAAAGCCTCCTTCTGGGCTTTTTGACCCAGGTCTCGAGCTGAACATTGCTACAGGGAACCTCCCCAGTCGATAATGTAAATGAACACACACTCTTCAAATGACAGGCACCATGATTGCCCTTACAGAATCCTGGCTGGAGACAGCGAGCTCTCTTAGCCTCCTTGAGCGTGTTCTTGGTGGGCTGTGCTGGTCCTTCGAGCTGAGGGGGTTCTTGTCCAAGACACACTGGGGGCTCATGGTATCTGCTGCTGCTCGCAGCTTTGGCATGGCAGGGAGGGGCATCAGCGGCGAGATTCTGTAGGGAAGGCAGCCCGTGGTAAGTGAGAGTCCTATCCTCTTGCACACACTCAGGTTCTGCCATGCACAGCTTGTCATCTGTCAGTGCATCTCTGGGTGGCCGAGAGCACTGCCACGGGGGTCTTTTCCCCCAGAGGCGACGGTGTGACGCAGTAACCAGCACCTTTGGTGGGGGCAGAACATAGCAGGGACGGAGCATCTCTGGGGCGGTGGCACTGAGCCTGCCAGAAGAGCATGTCAGAGCTGAGGACACCACCCTGGCAGTCTGGGCACACCCCAGGTGAGATACCGAGGAAGGAGGAATTTCCTGGAATCTGCACGTACATCCTCTGTTGATCTGGATCCCAGCCACTTTCTGGCATGTCTAAGTAGCCTCAGAAAGTCCCAGGACAGCGGGAGTTCTGAGCTAAAAACACATGACTCAGAATTTAGGTTGATTGCATCCAACACGGGAAGCCTCTGAAAGCTGGTGCTATTAATAATTATGCCAAAACACAAGTGCATCCCAGCTGTGTGGGGCAAACCAGGAGGTGTGGTCACCCTGCTGGGGTGTACATCGTGGAGGGGGCTGGCTGGCTGTGTGCTGAGGTCTCTCTGATGGCCCGGTTGATGGGCAGAGGTCTGCCTGAGCATCACATCCTCAGGATGAGCCGCCCTTCCACTCTTTTGGGTCCTGACACAGTCCAGACAGACCATTGAATCAGGGGGCTGGGCCAAACACAAGTATAGTCATTCATGTGCATTTTTTTCTCTGTTGCAAAAGGCACTTGATAAACCAGTAGCAGCAGCTGCTTTTAATTGATAAGTTAGTTGAGGCCCTCACACAGTGCTTTGGCCTTTTCCTTCGTTATCTCCTGCTTTGAAGTGGGCACATAATTTTCAGCGAAGGGTGACTTTGTGAACGCCTAACCCATTCCTTCAGGAATATGGTGGAGACTTTGGTGACCTTTAAATCTGAGCTTCTTGTGTGGTATATGTGTTCTGTCTAGCCTTGGTTCCTCTCCTCCCTCACTGGAGCTCCTTCCCACTGGTCCTCTTGTGCCCCAGGCTACATCCATGCCTCCAAGCCTGTCTCATGCATCTTTTTGCATCTCACCCACTCCTCCTTGAGAGCCCTGCTCCTTGGAGCCTTCCAGTTGCCAAACAGAGTGGTCCCCCTCTCCCGCTCCCTAATCCCTCACTGCTCAGCAGGAGTGTGTTTCATGCGTCCTGTGTCTGCCTCCCCCACCAGCCTGGGCTGTCCCGAGAGGAGAGACCATGATGTAACCATTAAACATGGTTTGACTCAGCAAACACATGTGGCTGTTTGTGTCTGACCCAGGCTCTGGGACCTTGAATGTGCCCAGACAGTGGTGGCCCAAACCAGTGGGCTTCTTGCTTGGAGGGGAGGGGGGCAGGGTCCTGAGGGCCCTAGTTTTCCCCTCTGCTTCTCCGCGTGGGCGCTGATGGCGTCTCAGGGACACCAAGAGTAGGTAACACTGATGGAGCTTTTGTGCGATGCCAGGCCCCGAGCAGAGAGCTTTATTAACTCTACCACGTGGTGTGGGTATCGCTGTCATCTCTACTTCACAGATGAGGAAAAGAGGTTATAAGTCAGGTGACTCTCTCTTGGTCACGTATCTGGTGCCTGGCAGGGCAGTGATTTCATCCTGCATCTGATCCAATTCCAGGATCTTAACCATATACCGAGCTGCTGAGAAGCATTCCCTCCCTGCCCTTTGTGGAGGGCAGTCTTGCTGCAAATTCCCCGCTCTGCTTCCTGTGGCCTCACTCGTGGGAGGGAGCTGGGGCCTTGTGGAGCCCGTGCTAGTTTCTCTAAACCAGTGGAAAGGCAGGAAAGGGAACCATAAAACCCAGACATTTCCCCCTCGGTGATAGCATCTTGGTGATTGCCTCCATCTCTGTCCTTTGAGTGTGCAGAGATGGGGGTACACAGGCTGCTCCCAAGGCATATTTCCTAGGTCCATGATGAAGGGCCAAGTTCCCACGGTCACTGCCCAGTGGTGGTCCAGGCTGCCTGCTACCCTTGTTTCCTCATCTGTAAAGTGGGAAGGTTAAGTATCTATTCCCTGGATTGTGGTGAGGGTTAAGACAGAGGCTTAATCTGTATATCTCTGCCTCTATTTGTGTCTATATCTGCCTATGTGACTAATCTGGACCTAGAGCCGCGTTTGTATGTATTAATATATAACGTATGTATTGGCTTCCCTGGTGGCTCAGCAGTAAAAATCTGCCTGCCATTGGAGCCGCTAGTTCAATCCCTGGGTCGGTTGGGAAGATCCCCTGGAGAAGGAAATGGCAACCCACTCCTGTATTCTTGCCTGGGAAATCCCATGGAGGGAGGAGGAGCCTGGTGGCCTACAGTCCATAGGGTCTCAAAAGAGTCGGACACGACTTAGTGACTAAACAACAGTAGCAACAACAATGTATATGCTAATCTGGATGTACGCTTATACCAGTAGCTACACGTGGCTGTCTCGGAGCCGTGCTGGCAGGCCGAGTGCTGTACCTGTGTTAGGCGGCTTGGGATTATTCTCACTGAAGCCAAGTGCTGGGGCACAGCGCTGGGCCTCTCTGAGGGTCTGTGAGCATGCCTGCCTTACTCTCCCACCCCGTGCTGCCCTCTGTCTCCTCCTTGCCCTGCATGGCCCCCAGGCCTGACCTGATTGTGTGGACAGGCTTCCTGTTTCGCTGATCTGTTTGGCAGGGACTCAGGACCTGGACATTTAAGCAGCTTGTTTATTAGAAGCGGCTCCCTTTCTTTCTGTGTCTGACGTCTCCCTGGCTGCATCTCTTTTGCGGGTCATTAAGAATGTCACATTTGGTTTAGGCGAGCGTGTCACCACGGGGCTTCTCTGAGAGCATCACGTACAGGGCGGTCCTGAAGGCGCCTCCCAGGAACTCCCTTGCCGGCTGCCTGAGACCGACTGAGAGATGGCATCTGGCCCACGCGGCGTCCTGATGGCGCCAGTGCCCTGGCTCTGGGGGTGCAGAGCCTCACCAGGCCACTGAGTCTGACAATGCCAGTGCTGGGAGTGGTGCTTGCAGGAGTGCCCTGGGCCCTCACCTGGCCTGAGAGAGGCAGAGGTCAAGGTCTCTGACCGCCAGGAGAGCCCCCTTCTCATCTGTCCTGATGCGGCCTCACCACAGAGGGAAAACTGTTGACAGACGGAGTGTTGGGGTGGACAGAGCCCATGTGGGGCTGGCTGCAGGCATGGGCATGACCGCACCGCACCCTCCGGCCACCCTCTGCTGTGTCCCTCTTGTGTGTCAGGACACTGGGGCCTGAGGATGACAGGGCTGTCCCAAGCCAGCCTACAGCTTGGGGCAGAGCCAGACCCGAGTGACCACAGTCCCCTTCCTTCTGCTGAACCACAGTGCCCACCAGCTCCATTCTGCCACCTACCTGCAGGCCCCTCACTGAGACTCTGCCCTTTCCTCAGAGTCTGAGCTGGGATTCCAGGACCCCCAGTGTATTTTGCTCTGATATTTGCTATGGGAATCTGGTTGAGCTCCTGGAAGCAAATCTCACAGATCCCTTCTATTATTGGATCCCCCTGGAGTTTTAACTCTGAGTTGTCCACAGTGAGCCTCCAGTAATTCATCAACTACAATTTCAATTTTCCTGCCCACCACTGGTTTCCGTAGGTGAGTCTCTGCTCCAGTAAACTGCAGCTGCCTGTATTCACCTGTTGGTGACTTTCCCTGTGTACTCCTCTCGTATGGATCCAAGAGGAGTTGGTGATTTTCAGTTTGTTATGCTTTTTACTTTTTGACGGAGTTATGAGTTCTAAGCTCCTTATATGTAGAACAGGAAACTGCAAGTCTGCTCTTTTTAAAACAAATTCTTAAATAGAATCTGAGGTCATTGAATTCACTCTTTTATGAATATGTAATATCCTTCTTTGTCTCTCATAACAGTTTTGGCTTAAAGTTATTTTTTCCAGATATTAGGATAGTCATCCAGGTTTTCCTTTGGTTATCATGTGCAAGAAATACCTTCTTCCAGTCTTTCACTTCCAACCTACTTATGTCTTTGGACTTAAAATGTTTTTAATAGACAGCATATAGTTGAATTATGTTTTTAAAAATCCATTCTTCTAGTCTCTACCTTTGATTGGAGAACGCAACTCATTTATATGTAAAGTAATGATTGATAAGGGTTGCCTTATTCTGCTATTTAGCTGTTTGTTTTCTGTATGTCTAATAGCTTTCCTCTTCCTTTCTTTATTACTGCTTTTTGGGGGTGTATATTTGATTTTTTGTGGGTAGTGAGATCAGATTACTCTTTCATTTTCTCTTGTGTATATTTCTGAGATATTTCCTTTGTCGTTACCATGAGGATTACATTTAATCTCCTAAATTTATGTAGTTTGAATTGATTCTAACTTAAGTTCAGTAGCAACTAAAGAGCACAACGAGGCTCCGAAAACAGTTGCATCCCCTTTATATCATTATCACAAGTCATGTCTTTGTACACCGTGTGTCCATTAACAGAGATTTACAATTTGAAAAAAGCATTTGTCTTTTAAATCATGTAGGAAATAAAAAATGGAGTTACAGACCAGTGATACAGTAGCAATAGCTTCTGTAGCTGCCTTTACTGGGGATCATGATGTCTTCACACAGTTTTGAATCGCTCTCTAGCATCCTTTCGTTTCAGCCTGAAGGAGTCTGTTTAGCATTTCTTATAGGGAAGGTCTTGTGGTAACAGTCTCCCTTATCTTTTGTTTATCTGGAAATGTCTTAATTTCACTTTCATTTTTTATTGTGTATATATATATATATAAAAACATTGAATTTGTCATTTAACCATAGTTAAATGTGCATTTCAGTGACATTAAGTATGTTCACACTGTTGTGCAATCAACACCCTCCATCTGCAGAACTTTTTTTTATCTTCCCAAACTGAAGTCTCTGTAACTGTTGAACAAGAACTCCTTATTCCCCTACTCCCCTTCCGCTGGTTACCACCATTATACTTCCTGCTTCTATGAATGTAACTATTCCACACACCGTATGTGAGTAGAATCATATAGTATTTGTCCTTTTGTGATGAGTTGATTTCATTTGACATAATCTGTCTCTCACTTTTGAAGGCAAGTTTTGCTGGATATAGAATTTTTGGTTGTAAGCTTTTTTCCCCCATAGCCTTCTTAACTCCTTCCTTTCTGATGAGAAACTGGCCGTTAACCTTACTGAGTGTCAGGGATTGAATTATAACCCCCTCAAAATTCATATTAAAGGCTTCGCCCACAGTATTTCAGGTGAAGGTGAAGTTGCTCAGTTGTGTCCGACTCTTTGCGACCCCATGGACTGTAGCCCACCAGGCTTCTCCGTCCATGGGATTCTCCAGGCAAGAATACTGGAGTGGGTTACCATTTCCTTCTCCAGGGGATCTTCCCAACCCAGGGATCAAACCTGGGTCTCCCACATTGGAGGCAGACGCTTTAACCTCTGAGCCACCAGGGAAGCCCTAGTATCTCAGAATGTTACCTTATTTGGAAGTAGGATCACTGCATATGTAATTAGTTAAGATGAGCTCATTATGGTGGGCCTTAATCCAGTATGACTGCTATTTTGATAAAAAACAAATTGGAACACAGAGCTAGACATACATAAAGAGAAGACTATATGAAGAGACACAAGGAGAAGACAGCCGTATGCCAGCTAAGGAGGGAGGCCTGAAACAGTCCCTTCCCTCACAGCCTTTGGGAGAGACCAGCCTGGTGGGAACGGTAACTTTCTGCTTTGCAGATAAGTTCATCTGTATCATTTTTTAAGATTCCACGTGTAACTGATATTGTGATATTTGTCTCTCTCTGTCTGACTTGTTTCACTCAGTTTGGCAGTCTCTGGGTCCAATCGTGTTTCTACAGGCGGCATTATCTCATTGTTTAAACGACTGTGATGTTCCGTTGCATATGCACCACACCTTCTCTATCCATTCCTCTGTTGGTGAATGCTTAGGTTGTCTCCGTGGTTTGGCCATTGTAAATAATGCTGCTATGAACTTTGGAGTGCATGTGTTTTTTGAATTACAGGTTTCTCCAGATATTTACCTGGGAGTGGAATCACTGAATCACATGGTAACTTTTATTTTTATTTTTTTAAGGAAACTTCATACTGTTCTCCATAGTGGCTTACATTTACATTCCCACCAACAGTGTAGGAGGGTCCCTTTTTCTCCACACCCTCTCTAGAATTTATTATTTGTAGACTTTTTAATGGCAACCCACTCCAGTGTTCTTGCCTGGAGAATCCCAGGGACGGTGGAGCCTGGTGGGCTGCCGTCTATGGCGTCGCACAGAGTCGGACACGACTGAAGTGACTTAGCAGCAGCAGCAATGGCCATTCTGAGCAGTGTAGGATGGTACCCTCTATTTCCTTTTGGATACTTTCTTTTGCTATGTCTTTAAGTTCACTAATCTTTTTTTCTACTATATCTAATCCAACATTAATTAATTTTTTAATCTCATAAATTGGAATTTTTCCCTCTAGAAGTCTAATTTGCATCTTATTTTAATTCTTTCATGTCTCTCCTTAGCTTTTTAACACATGGCATTTAGTAATAATGACTGTTTTAATATTCTTGTCTGCTAATTCGGACATCTGTGCCAGTTCTGGTTTGGTTTTGATTGGTTGATTTTCTCTTCATATGGTTTGCATTTTTCTGCTTCTTAAACATGCCTCCTGAATTTTGTGGGATTTCCTGCATTGTGATGGGTATTTTTATATTTTTAGAAGTATCCTTGAACTTTACTCTGGGGTATAGTTAAGTTACTTGGAAACAGTCTTGATTTTCCATTTGTCAGGCAGGACCACAGCTACTGCTGCTGAGGCAGAATCTGTGTGTGTCCCTCCCACTGTCCTGTAAACCATGAGGTTTTCCAGTCTGGTTGGAAACAGGCACTGTTTGTAGCCCTGTGTAAATGTCAGGCACTAGTCCCTCAAATCTTTTTGAGGTTCTTTTCCTGGTGTTGGAAAAGGTTTACTCTGCTAAAGACTTAAGTGGGACCTTCTGAAAATTCTGATTTCTCTGTCTGTATACTTCTCTCTCTTTTCTGGTCTGTGAATTCTGGCTGTCTTTGTCTTCTTGAACTTTCAGCTTTAAATCCTTAACTCAGGACACCTGCATGTCATCTGTGTCCCCTCCATGTCTGCCCAACCCCTGTGTCACCCTAGAAACTCTCTTAGGACAGGATAATGAGGCAACTGTAGAGGCGCCTTGCTTTCCTTTCTCAGGGTCTCAGGATCTGTCCTTTGTTGTCTCATGTCCAGTGTCTTATAAACCATTTAAAATATATTTACCCCCTCCCTTTGTTTCAGGAGTCAGGGTAAATCTGGTCCCTGTTACTCCATCTTGGTCAGAAACAGAAGCCCAAATGTTACTGTTTTTTTAAAAGAAGATTTTGTTTGTTTACTTATGGCTGCCCTGGGTCTGCACTGCTTCCCGCACTCTTCCTGTAGTTGCAGTGAGCAGGGGCTGCTCTCCAGTTGCGGTGTGCGGTCTTCTCGTGGTGGGGGCTTCTCTCGTTGCGGAGCTCGGGCTCTGGAGTGCACAGGTCGCAGTAGTTGCTGCACAAGGGCTCGGAGAAGGCGATGGCACCCCACCCCAGTACTCTTGCCTGGAAAATCCCATGGACGGAGGAGCCTGGTGGGCTGCAGTTCATGGGGTCACGAAGAGTCGGACACGACTGAGCGACTTCACTTTCACTTTTCACTTTCATGCATTGGAGAAGGAAATGGCAACCCACTGCAGTGTTCTTGCCTGGAGAATCCCAGGGATGGCGGAGCCTGGCGGGCTGCCGTCTGTGCGGTCGCACAGAGTCGGACATGACTGAAGCGACTTAGCAGCACCAGAAGCAGCAGCAGCACAAGGGCTCGGTAGTTGTGGCTTGTGGGGCTCCAGAGCACAGGCTCACTAATTGCAGCTTACGGGCTTAGCTGCTCTTTGGCATGAGGATCTTCCCAGACCAGGGATTGAATCCGTGACCCCTGGCCTTGGCAGGTGGATTCCTTACCACTGGACCACTAGGGAAGTCCTGTTATTTTTAATGTTGATAATTTGGTTTTATTTAGTGATTGAGGGAACAGAATGGATAAAGTGTGAGGGATGATGGAGAGGAGACAATTGTTGGAATGAGGTGGGAAGGGATGATTTAATTATTTTACTTGTTCTTGATCAATACTCTTTGCCACACTCCAGAGTGTATTGGGTGGAATAATTTATAGCCCCTGCCTTTTAGAAGCCCAGGATCTGAAGGGGTGGAGGAGGTGGTTTATAGTTGTTTTAATCAGGAGACACAGTTGCCGAGACAAAGCAGGTGTTTCATGTTTCCAAACTATGAAGGATTAGGTTCATTTAAAACATTTTTTATTGAAAGCAATTTTAAATGCTATTCCAGGAAGGGTTACAAATCAGGGAAGGTTTGTTCAGCCCTTAAGGGAAGAGGATGGTTAATTCTGTGAAGAGGTTGTAGGAAGGAGCCTGAGACTTGGGATCAGAAGATTCGTATGTGAGCCCCTAGGGTCCTCTCCCCTTAGGGAGCATTAGCTTCTGCATGCACAGTAAAATAAGATAATGACAGGCATCTTGGAGGGTTTTCATGAGGTGCACATATAGCGTACCCAGCATGGTGCCTAGCACCTAGGAGGTGATCAGCAAAAGTGGTTCCCATGTCTTTGTGCAGAATGAGCCTTGCTTTGTATCTTTGCACAGCGTGACTCTGATGGGCATTTCCTCATGAGTCCCAAGTACCCAGTCATGTCAGACTTTCCCCAGAAAGGAGCTGTTGAGGCTTTGGCTTCTGGACTATATTATGAGAGGTGCAGTTTCAGGCTCTAATGGGACCCCTTGTTCATGAGGAGTAACCCCCTGTTATGTCAGGGCTTCCCTCATGGCTCAGATGGTAAAGAATCCACCTGCAATGCAGGAGACCTGAGTTCTATCTCTGGGTTGGGAAGATCCCCTGGAGGAGGGCATGGCAATCGACCCCAGTATTCTTGCCTGGAGAATCCCCGTGGACAGAGGGGCCTGGCGGGCTATAGTCCATGGGATCACAAAGAGTTGGACATGGCTGAGTGACTAAGTACACACACACCTGTTATGTCCCTAAATAAGACAAGTCTGAGGGCTTAGAGGAACAGCAGAAAGCAAATGGGAGGTGCCCCCGTCTCCAAGAAGTTGCTGCCAACCTGCCTCAAAAGTGTCTTCTGCTTGGGCACTGAGACTGAAGGACAGAGAAAGCAGTCCTAGGTGGGGCCTGAGGAAGGGGCCACGTCCTGTGCTCAGGGAGGAAGAGAGGAAGGACTAAGTGAGGACGGAGACGAGAGGGCTCTTAAGCACAAGGGATAAGTGGAGGCCAGGATTCAGCTGCCCCAGAGGAGCCAGAAATGGGACTTCTCAGATGCTCCCATCTGTCTGTGTGTGTAGGGGGGAGCGTGGGAAGCATAACTTGGAGCGCTGGCGTGGTGGCTTCAGAGCACCCAGCTCACCCGCAGCCTGGGCCTCTGTGTGCCTTGTGGACGACAGGTGGTGGTATCTCGGGTATAGCCTGTCCTAAGGCGGGTGCTGGTGCCCCTGCCTCCCATGCCAGGGCTTAGTGTTCAGTCTGGATCACCCTGCTCCCTACTCCCCAGACATCTTTGATAAAGTTAATCAGAGGAACTGGCAGCCATGAGCGCTGAAGGACTCCCAGAGCACGAGGCACTTTGCATGCAGTGTTTGTGCTCTAGATGGTTTAAGAATGCCCTTGTTGGGCAGGTATGGTGGCATCTGTTTTATGATCAGGAAGCTGAGGTTCACAGAAGTGAAGGGACTTGTCCAAGGTCACAGATATGTCTTCACTTGGATTTGAACGCAAGTCTATCTGCCTTGAGACCTCAGTCTTTCTAACATGCCCCAGTTTCTCTTCCTTGTTTGGATTTAGTTGTGTGAAACACAGTCAGAGTAGGCTGACATCGAAAACCACTCCCTGTTAGTGGTGTCCAGCCGAGTCCTGACGTCTGCACTTTCCTGGGCAGGTATGGGGAGCATTGTTCCTTCTCCCCTTGCTTTGCCACAATGCGACGGTGACAAGCAGCTTGCAGATCTTGGCTTATTTCTTGCTCAGGTCACATGTGCATCAGGGGCTGGCCCAAGGCTGCTTCCAGCCCGTCGTCATCTTCCTCACTCCACGAACCAGCTGGGGCAGCAGTGCACTGAGCCACCGTTGGCGATATGGGTAGAGAATCAAGGACCAGCTCTGAAACTTCTGCCCGGAGTGAACACATATCACGACTGCTTGCATTTCATTGGCCCGAGCAGGTCACCTGCCAGGCCTGGCTCAGTGGCACGGAGGAGTGCTTGGGCGTTGATGACAGCAACAGTCTGCAGTGGGTGCTCCATGCTGTCTCATCAGGGGTGACTTACAGAGTCCCTGTGACACTCTCCTGAGCTGGGGATGCTCAGGGGAGAAGGGTCCTGCTCCCTGCCTCTAGGAACTCATCATGTAGCGGCAGGATAGTCAATCCTGTCAAGAGAGGGATGCTTCTGAGTGAGAGGAACTGTGTGTGATACAGACGAGGTGTACACAGGGCTGTGGGGTACACGGGAGCAGTGATGTGTTCTGCCTAGGGAGAACTGCAGGTGAGGGGCAACCTCTGAACCCTTGGTTCAGAGCTAAGAAATCCAGAGCAAGGGTCAAGGACAGGGGCTCTGCCTTCTAAAGGACAGGATGTGTGAAGCATAGAGAGAGCGTGGGGATAGGTGGAGCCAGTGACCTGTATGTATGAAGTCCAGGGGCCCCTGGGACTGTGGCAGGAAGGGGAAGAAGATGGCGAGGTGGGAGGGCCAGGAGTGAGACTTCTGCGGTTTTGCTGTCTTGTTGCTGAGCTGCGGTTGGAGTTCTGGCCGGAGGGTGTGGTGGGCACTGAAATGCCTGTCCAGAAAGCCTGGCCTGGCTCCCCTCCCCACATGCAGTAGCCTAGCCTGGGTTGCTCTAGGCTGCAGAGTGGGTCTCAACGCGCTCCCCTGCCGGCAGCCTGTGCTGTTCCCCCAGGGGGGATGAATCAGCTCCATTCTTCAAGAACAAAAGCTCCTGGGTTGCCAGGGAGATGCAGGGGGCTGCTGCCTGCACTTCCTGGAGCTGTGGTGTGGTGTCAGGAAGAGATGGGCACGGGGCTCTGGAGCCCTGTCCTGAGTAGGGTGGGGTCGCACACCAGTGGCCTGTCCCCACGTCGCCCTCGTTGGACGGGGCTCTCTGTGCGTCAGAGCTGAGCAGAGGCTCTGCAGTGGGACAGAAACTTGTGCTGGAACGTGGCTCTGTTAGTTGATGGTTGTCCTCAAACCGTTTGAGGTAGTAATACCCAGCTTGCAGGGTGGCTGAGATATTGCATAAGGGAATAGATGGAAAGTCCTCTCTCCGTTCATTTATTCAGTAAATGCTTCTTGTTGTCAGCGGTGCCGAGCGCTCTCCCAGGGCTGGAATCCACGCAGTGACGTGAGGCTGACATGGACTGCGCTGGCCAGACAGCCTGGCTGGCACCATCCTCAGCACATGGGGACACTCACTAATGGTAGTTGTGCTTCTTCCTGAGGTCAGGAGATCTGCGGGGCGAGGAGAGGAGTCCTCCCAGGTTTGGAGTATTTCTGGGAAGTAGAGGAATCGGGGAGTCCCACTCCGTGGTGTCATCGCCCTGCTGGAGAGGGGGTAGGGCTCATGGGAGGATTCTGTGGACTTAAGCTCTGTCCTGGCTGTGAGTCCCAGAAAGTAGCGGGGAGAGGGAGTTTCCTGAGCCAGTGAAAGCTGCTGCAGTCGACTTTGGAACTCACCGTGGAGCCACGGTCCAGGGCCGAGTGGGTCTTCCCCATCTCTCTTAGCAGGCCGCAGAGCCGGCTGTGGAGAGCTCGGCTGGAAGGCTCTGAGCTGAGCTGACACCCCATCAGCTGATTTGGGAGTCGGAGAGTGGGGCAAAGGCCCTTCCCTGGGAGAGGATCTTTCTGTCCCCACTGTATTAAACCTGCCACCCAGTCACACGTGGGTGGAGGAAGCCTTGGGCCAGATTCAGGCAGCACGGGAGGGAGGGGAGGGTAGGTGCCGAGTCTAGGGGCCCCTCGGCTGTGTGGAAGTGCTGGGAATCTCTGACGTGCACGTGGGGGCCACATATGGTGGATTGGGGGTTGTTGACGGCACCCAGGAGCGCTGTGTGTGTAGATTCTCCATGACGGGGTTTGGGGGATTGGGAGGGGTGTGCTGGAGGAGCTTTCTGTTGGGGTCATTGGTGCTGTGCATTGTGGGGCTGATGGCAGGTCCTGGAGTCAAAGGTGTGTTGGAGAGTAAGTGATGATGGCTATTTAGGGAAGATGGTTGACGATGTGGTGAAGGGCAGGGCTCAGCGAGGATGGGGTGGGGACTACTGGCCATGGGATCATCAGTGCCCCTTCCTGAGCTCTGTCTGCGTACCCCAGGGGGGCAACTTCAGGCTTTCCTGGATAGAGAGGCATCTGGATCTGAGGAGCAAGCGGATGTGAGGGGCAGGCACAGAAGGGGAGGGGTTGAGCCAGCAGCATAGGAGCCTGGGCTGCTGCTCCACGACTTTGCAGACCCACAGGGTCATTACTTGTCATTGTCACTGGGGAAAGTTGCAAAATGAAAATTAACTGTCGGAGAAGATTGATTCGTTTGATGTCTAACCAGGAGCAGCCTTTTATTGCTGTAAAATGTTGATTTTCTCTCTCTGCCAGAGACAGGTAAGTCTTAGTGGCACTGAAGGAAGACAGACTCCTGATCAGAATCTTACCGAAAATGTGGCCCATGGGGTTCAGTCCTCCTTCCTCCATCCTCCAAGGACGCAGGGGTAGGACCTGGTGTGTGATTTCATTCAGGGGGCAAAAACATGTCTGTGGGCCTGCCAGCCACGTGGGCAGGGCTGGGGATAAGGCTTGGGGCGCTGGGTTCAGACACATCTGGGCTTAAATCCAGACTGGGCCACTTAGAAGATTTGTGTCCTGGGCAAACCTCAGTGTCCTCATCTCTAGAATGGGAGGGATATACCTAATTATGTCTTAGACCCTAAATCTCAGCACAGTGCCTGGCCCAGGTTATTAGAGGGTGGGCCTGGGTCTTGCTGAAATGATTAGAAGCTGATGTGGTCTAGGACACAGGTCACTTTCCAAGTAGCACTCAAGTGTGAGCATGAGATTGAGGGCAAGACACGGATCAACGGAGGGAATAGTGAGGAAAGTAGAGTAGGAAGCCAGTGAGAATAGCTCTTTAAGATGAGACTGTCCAAGCTGGGAGTGTCAGGAGCTCAAGCCTACTGAGGGCTGGACAGAGTGAAGCTTCAGGCCAGACTGGCCACCTGAAGCCCCGGCCTATCCCCATTGTGTGGCCAGGGGGCTTCTTCTTGCCATGACATTTTTCTTGCTTAAACATGCCTTGGAAGCCAGGAATTGGGCAAGTGCCTGGCTTTGATGGCAGATGGCATTATTCAGGGGCTTTCTGTGGGTTAGGAAATAGCCATCCTCCCTTGGGGAGCTTTTGGATGACCAGGTGCAGTCAAGTTCAGATTGGAGGGGCTTCTGAGTCTGCGGGTCTGAGGAGGAAGGGGCAGTAGTGACTCGGCGGGCAAGCATGTGGGGGTCTCTGTGTTGGGCGTCTGTCTGCCCGCATGCCTGCCTCTCTGTTGCTCTGAAGGAGGCAGGGGCTGGGCTTGCAGCTGCCTGGGCAGAGCGGATCCTGCGTGGGACACAGCTCTTCTCTCTGGTTACAGACTCACCGCTTCGCTCCCCACCTACCTCGACAGTCAGCGTGGGGCATCCGGCCAGGTTCTCCCGGGCGAAGAGATTGTGGAAGTCTCGTTCTCCAGGCAGAGCAACCAGCCCTCTGGAGGGTGTTCAGGGAATGGCCTTGCAAGGGGACAGCCCCTAGAGGGGTGTGGTGAGCTCAGACTGGGTATGAGCTGGGCAACGATACGTCCAAGGAGCCTGCATCTGAAGCTATGTGGTGGTGGGGCGGCGGGGCAGGTAGCAAAGCTCAGGAGTCACCCAGCCCTGGGCTGGCCTCCAGCAGATGAGCCAGGGTGCAGACTCTGGCCCTGAGGGTGGGGGCGTGTTATTCCCAGGGGCAGACAAGATACAGGGAGGAGAGGCAGGGAGTTTCAGCAAGTTTCCAGACCAAGGAGATGCTGCAGAGACCCAGAAGAGGAAAGGAGATGACAGAAGAAGCACAAATGGGCAATGGGGTTGCCAGTCTCCAAGGTGGGAGGAAATTGAAGTCTGAGGGTCCCAGGGTTTTACCTCCCATAGGGTGGTTGGCACTGCAGCTGCTGGGGTGGTAGAGGAGAGTGCCCAGCTGGTATCGTTTGTGGATCAGCCTGCCCTGCTAGAGAGGCTGTTAGGTAGAGAGGCTGAAGACGAGGTGAATGCATCCTGAGGTCCGGTACTAAAAACAGTTTAAAAAACTTGACCTGGGGGTCAAAGGTCTAGATTCTGCTGTGAGCTTGCTGAGAGCCCTGGGCAAGTCCCAAGCCCTGTCTGGTTTTCCGTTATTCTTCTCTTTAAAAAACAAGGCATGGCTTAAAAAAAAAAAACTTTCAAACATTTCAAGCAGTGTGACTACTGGTTCAAGTGAAATGTTCTAGTACTGTTTCTATGCTTAACTGAGTGAAGGAGGTAGGATGGGTGGGGTGGGGATGCTGGGCTCTGCTCACCTTCCTTCTCATTACAGGACACGTTTAGGGCCCAGTGGTTGAGCCTGTTTCCACCGCTGTGCTTATAAATGCTTGCCTTAGATTTTTAAAATTATATATACTTTAAGCCAATGTTTACTGAGCACTTGATATGCGCTTGGCACAGTCTAAACATTTCACGAGTTTTAACTCATTTACTTCTCACAACAACCCTAGGAATGAGATGGGGAAGCTGAGGCACAGAGAGGTGAAGTGACCATCACAAGGTCACACAGTTAGCGAGTGTCCCGGCTGGGATTCCAGCCCAGGCATCAGGGTTCTGGGGTTTCCCATTCTCCCCTGTGGCCCATCGATTTTGGTGGAAAGAGGTGGCTTATTTTGCTGGGTGTAAGGCCACCAGCGTGTGACTTCAGGGAGTGTGGCTGCACGCTGGGACCCTAGACAGACAGCCTCTGGAGAACAGGGACCTGAGTCTGGGAGAGCTGGGAGAGGCTGGATCCTGCCTGCTGCCCTTTCCATTTTTCCGCTGGGACCGTCGAGGCCCCGGGGTGTCAAAGGCGGGTTTTGTAATGGCAGCGACGCACAGGTTGGCACCTAGGAGATTGAATGCAGGAGTTTCTCCGCCAGGTACACACTCTAACCACCAAATTTATTTAAGCAGATAAAATGCAGGGGGTGTAATGTCAGATTAATGGATAAATAACCGTTCTGGTTTTTGGCAGGATGGCAGGGAGCGGCAGTGAGAAGCCTCATTATGTGCCGCTCTGCCTCGAAGAACAAGTCTCGCGCTGCAACCCCAGCACCCGGGCCCGCGAACAGAGCATTAAATTGTTGGAAATGGCTTCCCTTCACTTGCAGAACAAAGATGTTTTCTCCAGAATAAATTGACTCCCTCTCTGCGCGCTGAGTCCCGGTTTCCCACAAATGCAGCCTATGCTCCCGCTCAGCTCGCTGCGGGAGGGAGGGAGCCATGGGCCTGGGAACGGGGCTCGTGGGGGGATTCCCGCTGGGGTGAGGGCACTGTCCCCTGGGGGCTCCTGGCTCCTGGGCTGTCTCTTGCCAGGTCTCTGTGGCTTTGGGGGGAAGGAGCCAATCTGCAGTTGTGTGGAGAGTGCAGGAGTCTGGAGGAATGGGGCTAGGATTAGAGCTCATGGAAAGGCTGTGTATGTGGTGGTTTTGGCTTTGTGTTTGATGTCTCTGGGTTTGGGTGTTGCTCACCAGCTGTGCAATCTTTGCATGTATGCGGGCTTAGTCACTCAGTTGTGTCCAATTCTTTGCGACCCCATGGACAGTAAGTAGCCTGCCAGGCTCCTCTATCCATGGGATTATCCAGGCAAGAATACTGGAGTGGGTTGCCATTTCCTCCTTCAGGGGATCTTCCCAACCCAGAGGATCTTCCCGACTCTGATTGAACCCACGTTTCGGGCATTGCAGGTGGATTCTTTACCACGGAGCCACCTTCAGTCTTTAGGCAAGTTATTTTACCTCTCTGAGCTCAGTTGTTACCAGGGAAGTGGGGATAACAGGCCCCTTGCATGAGAGATAACACAGTATGAGTGAAGGACCTTGGACAGCGCCAGCCACAGCCAGCCTTTGGGGGTGGAGCCGTGGGTGCAGTCCAGTCAAGGCTCTGCCTCCTCTTTGTACAAACTTGATCCCCAGGGGAGAGGGGTGAGGCGTGGGGACCTACGGAGTCCCCTGTGAGGAGCCTGCTGTGCTGCTGGGCCTTGACCTTGTGGTATGGATCGGGGGCCGGGCTGAAGGGCCCAAGCTCCTCAGGTGACTGATGGCTGGGCCTTGACCTTGTGGTATGGATCGGGGGCCGGGCTGAAGGGCCCAAGCTCCTCAGGTGACTGATGGTACAAAGCCCCCTTCTGACTCGCCACAGTCTGCCCAGTGCATGGCAGGCTCCTGTTTGGGTGGGACCAGAATTAGGGGAGACTTGGCTTTGCCTTGGGGTGAATGTAAAGACAGGCGTTTTTGAGCTGCTGCCCTGGCTGACCTGGGCTTGTAAGAACAGAGTTCAGGGAGGCTGCTCAGGGGAGATTAACTGCTTTCTGCTTTAGAAGAGCCCTTTTCTCCCCCTCTCTCCTCCTTCTAGAGGCCACGTGGTGGCAGTGGGAAGGGCAAAGTTTTTGAGGCCAAGACTCAGGACTGTCAGCGCTTAGCTGTGTTGGTCTGGGCACGTTGCTCTCTCTCTGAGCCTCAGTCTTGCCATCTTTGGACACTGGAACAGTACTTCCAAAGGTCTGGAAAACTGGTGATGAAACGTGAAGCTCCTGGTACAAAGTAGTCCCTTTGGGCAGTCACGTTCTGTAACAAATATTTATGTACCAGGCCTTGGGCTGGTCTCCAGAGATAATGTGATGAGCAGAGCAGCCATGTTGTGACCTCTAGGAGTTGAACAGCAGCTGATCTGATGCCAGGGGTTGCCAGAATGCGTATATGTCCTTATGTGCTACCTATGTGCCCCTGCCCTGGGCCCTCAAGGGTGGGAGGCCTGGGGTTCTGCTGCATCTGGCAGGATCTGGCCTTTCGGGCAGTGGGCTGCCTGTGTCTTGTTCTGCCTTTTCCCTCCTTCATTCCTCCCTTCTCATCCCCATCTGCTCCACCAGAGCTTCTGTCTCACCCAGCCCAGAGGTTGAAAAAGAAAAGTTCAGAAAGTGTCCGGGTCTGGACTTGGTCCGCTAAAGCCTGTTGCAGGCCCATGGCACATGGACCCCTGGGTGTTATGGAGCATCTCCTTGCAGGTGTCCTCAGGCACTCGGGTCCCAGGTGGGCAGAGTAGAAGTCTCTGTCCTCATGGAGCTTTCCGTCTTCTCAGAAAACAATTATGGAGCCCTTTCGGGCTTTCCTCATAGCTCAATTGGTAAATCATCTGCCTGCAATGCAGGAGACCTGGGGTCGGAAAGGTCCCCTGGAGGAAGAAATGACACCCCACTCCAGTACTCTTTCCTGGAGAATCCCATGGACAGAGGAGCCTGGTGGGCTGCAGCCCATGGGGTCGTGAGAGTCGGACACGACTTAAGGCACCACCCCCATTCCCGTGTCTGTTTCTCTGCCAGTGCTTTCCACATCTGATCTTCACCATGGAGTGGGCAGCCTGTGGCTGGTATTGAGCCCTGCCCCCTTCCCAGGCGAGCACAGTCTGTATGGCCTCCCTGTCTCCTAGAGTCCTGCAAGGCCTGCCCAGATAGAGCTCTAGGCTCAGACAGGGAGGACTGGGACTTGACTTGGTCCTTTTACGTAGCAAGTCACATCACTTGTCTGAGTTTTCCTCATGTACGAATGAGGGATACTGCTCGCATCACCTCCTGGGGTGTGGGGAGGAAGCCGCCAAGCACAGTGCTCTCCTGGGGCTTGTCAACCTGGCTGGGTGTTTTGTTCCCTGGGAAGTGGGCTCTGAGGTCCCAGGCTGTGTCCCAGAGTGGGGGCCACGCCCTCTGCAGCCCCAGCCCTGGCCTCTCCTCCAGTTTTGGAAATGTGTGTTTGGGATGGAGCAGGCTCCCTAGGCAGCATTCCATCTCCTACACGCTGGGTCTTTGTTTAGCTCCAAATTAAAGTAAAAGCAGAAAACACAAAACATTTCCTGCCTCTGGAGTGAAGGAACTGTCTGTCTTGTCAGCTCCAGAGCTGCCAGTGAGCCCAGGCCCATATTGTGGAGTCTGGCAGTGGGGGCCTCTCCTGGGAGGCTCCTTCCATCACTGTCCACGTCTGTTATCAAGGTTATCACACTCCCAAGCAGACTCGGGGAAAGCAACGCTGACCAGAGATTTTCCGTGTTCTGGAGGTGTCGCTCTTACCTGTACTCACTCGCTTGTTCTACTGGCCTAGCTCCTTCCTGTCCCACTGGCCCCCACCTTGAGCCTTCTGCCGTGTCAGTTGGCATTCATGTAGTTTATTTCAGTGTGTCTGTCTGTGTTCCCACTGAGACCATGCACTCTTGAACACTTGGCTGGGGTTCAGGCAGAAGTGCCCTGCAGGGACCATTGAAGAAAGTCGAAGGAGGAGAGCATCGGGGAGCTTAATGGGGAGTACAAGCCTCAGAGGCATGTGAAAAAGTGGGAGTGAAAATGTTAGTGCACAGTTGTGTCTGACTCTTTGCGACCCCATGGACTGTAGCCCGCCAGGCTCCTCTGTCCATGGAATTCTCCAGGCGAGAATACTGGACTGGGTTGCCATTCCCTTCTCCAGGGGACCTTCCTGACTCAGGGATCGAACCCAGGTCTCCTGCATTGCAGGTGGATTCTTTACCAACTGAGCCACCAGGGAAGCCCTCAGAGGCATATACTGGCTTGGAGTCTAGCTCTGCCACTTGCTGTGTGAACTTGGGAAGGTTATGGAACTTCTCTGAGCCCCACTTCTCTCATTTCTGAAATGAGGGTGATGGTGATACCCGCTGCTGTAAGCGTTGTCCTAAGGATCATCACAAAGTCACATCAATGGCGTGTAGCTTAGTGCCTTAGCATTGGCACGTAGTCAGTGCTTAGAAATGCTGGCTCTAAAGTGACAGGAAGCCATGTGGGCACTGCTGAATTTCCCTGGTGAAGGCAGAGCAGAGAACAAGTCCCAGGAAAAGAAGGGTGATCGTTGCCCACATGGCTGTTGCACGGGGTTCCCATGGGTGGGGGCAGTCTCCATGGGCTGGGGTAGGGAACAGACTCACGGCTATCTTAGGACCAGGTGGGAACTGAGTCATACTAACCAAACTTATGAGTGGTTGACTTTTGGCTGAATACATGTCAGTGTTTCAGTTTACAGGGAGAAACCAGGAATCTCACAGGCTCCTCCAATGAGAAATCCTGGCAAGGAGTCCAATTTCAGCCAGTTGCTCCATGAGCCAGGTAGTTGGGAGCTTCCCAAATTATCTCCACCAGGCGCCCCTCCTGGGTGTGTCTCAGCAGACGTCTGGATTGCCATTTGGAGCCTGGGTGGAAAGAGGTCAGGGCGGGGCCTCTCGCCGGCTCCTCTGCTCCTTGCGTTTTGTCTACTGGGCTCTCGCATCCTCTGCTTTTTCTTACCTTTGCCATCTTATTTCCTCTCTTCTCGTCCCCTCCTCCAGACGTGCACTATTAGAGCTGCAATTCCAGCTGGACTCCAGGCTTAAGTATGTTTGAAAAAAAGCAACCTTTTTTCTGATTTGAACCTTTCGGATTTTTTTCTCTCATGTTGGCGGTGCCCAAGTTTCCCCTTGTTCTTCTTTTACGTTAATATTCTTTGTGTATAATTTTATATATAATTATAGATTTGTATGGTTTTCATATTCTTTAGTGATTCAGAGACATTTTGTTTTATGCATGCAAATAGTTTACAGACACAGATGAGGAAGGATGGGCACCAGACCGTCCTTGGTGAACAGGGGCCGATACAAATTTATGAGAGGAGAGAAGACGACCACAGAGGTATGGGACCAGCCAGTCCTGTCTTTGCGTGAATGCTAAGTTGCTTCAGTCATGTCCGACTCTTTTCGACCTTATGTACTGTAGCCCACCAGGCTCCTCTGTCCATGGGATTCTCCAGGCAAGAATGCTGGAGTGGGTTGCCACGCCCTTCTCTAGGGGATCTTCCCAGCCCAGGGATCGAACCTGTATTTCCTGAATTGGCAGGTGGGTTCTTGACCACTAGCACCACCTGTCTTTACATATTTGGGATGAACGATTGAGCTGATAGTTTGCAAAGAGGTCATCCTGGGCTACCTGCCCTGGGCAGGGGACTGGGCTCCTTGAAGTAAGTGAGTCCATATTCTCAGGTGTTCTCTTGAGGCTTCCAGGGCACAGATGTGGAACGGGTGTAACCAGCTGCCTCTTGTTGGGCTAGCCCTGTCAGCACTCACCTGCCTGAGACCACAAGTGGCCCTGTTCCTTCGTTAGAATATCTTGCTCTCCTTTTCTTCTAAATTGAAACATGACTCAGTCACGATACTTCATATTCCTTTCAGTGTGCAAATTTTTCCTTAGACAGGGTGTGTCCTTTTGATTTTTAATCTCAGTTCTTTGTTAAGTTCTGGGAACTCTTTTGGTGGCCTTGTGAAGGAGCTATGATCTGTCTCTTACATCTTCTTTGGGAACCAGGGCCCTTGCTATAGAGTTCTTCCAACATTTTCCAATTGTCATCTTCCCCACTCATTTACTCTGTGTCCTGGATATGTGTGGTATATCTTGCTAGAAGTTTCCACAGTGGGAGGATTTATGGGTGGCTCTGATGATGTCACCCTGCTTATTTAACTTATGTGCAGAATACATCATGAGAAACGCTGGGCTGGAAGAAACACAAGCTGGAATCAAGATTGCCGGGAGAAATATCAATAACCTCAGATATGCAGATGACACTACCCTTATGACAGAAAGTGAAGAGGAACTAAAAAGCCTCTTGATGAGAGTGAAATTGGAGAGTGAAAAAGTTGGCTTAAAGCTCAACATTCAGAAAATGAAGATCATGGCATCTGGTCCCATCACTTCATGGGAAATAGATGGGGAAACAGTGGAAACAGTATCAGACTATTTTTTTGGCTCCCAAATCCCTGCAGATAGTGACTGCAGCCATGAAATTAAAAGATGCTTATTCCTTGGAAGAAAAGTTATGACCAACCTAGATAGCATATTCAAAAGCAGAGACATTACTTTGCCAACAAAGGTCCGTCTAGTCAAGGCTATGGTTTTTCCAGTGGTCATGTATGGATGTGAGAGTTGGACTGTGAAGAAAGCTGAGCACTGAAGAATTGATGCTTTTGAACTGTGGTGTTGGAGAAGACTCTTGAGAGTTCCTTGGACTGCAAGGAGATCCAACCAGTCCATTCTGAAGGAGATCAGCCCTGGGATTTCTTTGGAAGGAATGATGCTAAAGCTGAAACTCCAGTCCTTTGGCCACCTCATGCGAAGAGTTGACTCATTGGAAAAGACTCTGATGCTGGGAGGGATTGGGGGCAGGAGGAGAAGGGGACGACAGAGGATGAGATGGCTGGATGGCATCACCGACTCGATGGACGTGAATCTGAGTGAACTCCGGGAGTCGGTGATGGACAGGGAGGCCTGGTGTGCTGCGATTCATGGGGTCGCAAAGAGTTGAACAGGACTGAGCGACTGATCTGATCTGATCTGATCTGATGCTCTCACTCCTGGTCATGTGACCAGGGCCGATGAAGTAGAAATGAGTGTGACATAAGCCTCTTTTGCATAGAAGCTTGAAGAGCTGCCATATGATTCTGGCACGTCTGTTATTCTCTCTGCCATGAGAAGTGGGGGTTGCTCCTTTGGCCTGGATCACGATGCCACAAACAAGAGCTGCAGTCAACTTGCAATACACATGTAGTATGAGAGGAAGATAATCTTTTGTCCGCTTAAGCCACTGAGATTTTGGGATCGTTTGTTATGACAGTGTATCTTAGCTTAAACTGATTAATACAACACTGATTTCTCCAATGTGTTTTTTGTTTTACTGGTACAATTTTTTGGCAGTACCGTTTCTGTTTTTCACTGTTTCCAACTGTGAGTTTATTAGAATCATGGAGATATTACTTTTGTTTTGAGCTCTATTATTCAATCGATGAAATGTATTTTTTTTTTTCTCTTTGAAAACAACTGGTACCATTTTTCTAAAATCTTCTTGTGCTCCATGTGTGAGTCTATTTTAGGGTTGGCCATGTCTCTGAAATTGTGCTTTCCTTTTTTTAAAATTGGATTGGAGATTTTATTTTTTACCTATTTACTCATCCCTATGTTTTCTCTGTTGTTCCTTCCTGTGTTGCTGAGAGATTTAGTAGAGTCTTCTGGGTAGAAAGCTGGCTTGTGAGGCTGGAGGGGGACACCTACCCCAGCACCCTGGCTCCTGGCGGGAAGCATGTGTTTTGAGGCCACGGTCCGATTTTGCTCTTGACTGCTAGTGCTGCCGATGTTCTTTTTTCAGTGATTGCAGACAATTTTAATTGGATCAGGGAGAGAAGGTCCTTGGCACTGCTCCCTTGTCCTTTATCTTCCAGGAGATAATCCCTTTAGCGGTCTGGAGCCGGCTCTCACATTGCCTTCTTTCTCACTGGCCTGCCTCTCCCCGGCTCTCTCTGGTCCCCTCAGTAGCATGCTCCGTGGTGGGTCTCTGTGTCCTATACACCTGGCCTGGCTGTCCCCTCCCGAGCCTCCTCCACAGCACTTCCCTGTCTCTTTACAGCCCAGGAGGGAGCTGAGCTCTCAGCTGACACTTGGCCTGTTCTCTCCTTACCCTGCATGCCGTCCTGTTCATTCACCCATCATTGTTCTGACAGCCATGTTAGTCTGTTGACTCAGATTCAGCCTAAGGGTGGCTGCACCCAAGTCTTTCCCCCATAAGCTCCTCATGAGTCTTCACCTCTTCTTATGCTTTTGGCTTTCTAAACCTCCCGTCCTCCGTCTCTCTCTGTTTTGTGAGTATGGCCCATTGTTCCATGTAGCTTCCAAGTATTTGGGTTCCAAACACTTCATTCTGTGTACTAATTATCTCTTCCATGAGATCGGGAGCAATCAATGTCCTCTGCTAATCCCTTATAAAAATGTTGAGCAGACAGGTCTTAGGACAGAGCCCTCAGGTGTACCACTGGAGACACTTTTCTGGTTGTTGTGAATCATCCTTCTTTGGGTCTGGTTAATTTGATCTCTGAGTCCACCTAATTGTACTGGCACTCAGCCCACCTCAGAGGACTGTACAATACTTTGCTGAAATCCAACCCCACATCAAATCCTAAAGGTATAGATCGTCCAGGTGAGGTCAGTGTTGGGCAAGAAACAGACCACACATTCCCAGGGGTCATTGAGCAGAGTTGAATGAAGAGGAACCAAACAGGGATAGTGAAGCAATGAGGAGCAAGTAGGGAGCTGCACCATGCCTGGGCCTGAAGGGTCAGGGTAGGGTCAGTGTTACTGAGCCCTGAGGGAAGGATTCAGCAGTCAGAGAGGGGCTGCCCGCTGGAGCTGTGTCCCAGGTGTGGGAGCACAGCCACTGCGAATCCAGGCCCAGCTCAACCCTCTGATGACCTGATGATGCCTTCCAGTATGTATAGCCAAGTAGAAACCAGGAAGCAAGGAAGCCCAGGAGTGGAGCCCCCAGAGGCCAGCCTCGCCGGGCACTCAGCAGGGTGGATTGGGAGGTATAAGAAGAGTAAGTGGCTCACCAGTTCAGGCCGTGGTTGCGTGCAGTTCTGTGACGGTGCGCTTGACTTCAGCCTGGAGCTGCACGCAGTTACTTATTGATGTTCCAAACAACCTTGTGAATTAAATGTTTGTTTGGGGGCTGACCCTCCTGGAATGGAGATGGGGCTTGTCTGTCTCTGGCATCACTCATGGGCTCTCGTGCCAACAAGGTGAATGTACTACGATCGTGGGAATGTGATGGCACTTACGTAGTCTGGCAAATTAAATGTCTGTGGGATCTAGCTGGGCCATGTCCTGGTGGGAGCGGAGCCCCTGCTCTGGCCAGACATGGTGGCCTCAGACTACTGAGGAGGGGAAGAAGAGCTGGCAGAGCCCCCAGGTGTGGGGAGGGTTGGATGGGAGGCCATGGAGTTGTGCCTCTACCCAGGACTATTCTAAGCAAGACATATAGGTACAGTTCACACTGACAAACCTGTGGGCTAGGAGAGCTGTGTCATCTTCTGAAGAGCTGGATGGTGCCTGTTACATGCCTGCTTTTGAAGGAAAGGCAAAGGCGAGCTGGGATCTGAATAATCCTGGTTTCCTCTCTGGGAGCTCTGCTTACTAACTGCCCTGTGCATCCACGGGAAGGCGATGTGGAGGATAGAAGAAGCTGAGATGAAGTACGTGCTGGGGTGGGCAGCTGAGGTGAGGCCCTCGGACCCCTCCTGCCTGTCCACCTGCTGACCCAGCCTAGCACAGGTGAGTGGACATGGCCAGACTCTCCAGCTGTGATATCCAGGGCCTCTGCCTGGCAGGACCAAGCTGAACTCTTACGGGCACAGTGCCGAGGCTACCCCAGGATTCTTAGGGGCAGTCAGGCATCCCTCTGAGGCCCAGGGCTGGCACTGTGCCAGAAAGCTGGTGACGGCGGGAGAAGCAGGGCCTCCTGAGCCGTGGGTGCTCAGAGCCCAGCCAGGTGAGCACACAGGCTGCAAGGGAGCTCAGCCCAGGCATCCCCAGTGTGCGAAGGCCAGGGAAGGTGCTCCTGAGGTGATCAGTGACCGAGGCCCTGAGGGATGGAGACGTTTTATTGTAATTATTAATTTTAAAGTGTTGAGAATTCCCTGGTTGCCCAGTGGTTAGGATTTGGTATCTTTCACGGTTGGGCCTGGGTTCAGTTCCTGGTTGGGGACCTAAGATCCTGCAAGCTGCAGGGCATGGCTAAAAAAAAAAAAAAAAAACAAAGGCAGTATAATTATACGACAGAATCTTTGAAAAAGAAAGGAAAGAAAAAAAATCTACCTTTACCACAGTCCCTAACCCAACCAGGGTTGCCTTTTGACTTGTTGCTTCCAGGTCTTTCTCAAATAATTGTGATTCCTCAGGGAGTGGAGGAGAGGCGTCACAGTGGGCTGACGCCCAGGCGAATGGGGGCTGACAGAGTAGAGAGAGAGCTTGGTTCCCCAGGGTAGGGCCTGGCCTGGGGCTCTGGGGCCAGGCTCATGCAGGGTTTATCCTCAGTGGGTTCCCATGTGGCTCATCCCAGAAGCTGGTCCTCAACTGGGCTTCCCATGTCCTTGAAGGGCTCCCCTGTCATCACGGGTGGCCCTCAGTGAGGTCATGAGTGGCACCTAGGCTGGTATGGCCAGAATGGGTCTCTGCAGCCCAGGGATCCCTGGCTGGGGTGCTGTAGCAGGCATGGGTCTGGCCAAGTCTGCTGCCAGGAACTCTGGTCCCCTGGACATTTTTGTGGCCGATAAGGGAGCTGTTGGACACCAGGCAGGTGATAGCCAGTCTCAGGTGGGGGTACCTCTGCCCGTGGCCCAGCCGGGGCCTTGTTGGGCCTTCTTTGCCTTTCCAGAGAAGCAGACGGCACCAGGTAGATGCATGTTACAGTTATGTGGGAACTGGTGAGATCCGTGACACCATGGCCCCCTCGTTCTGTGGGTGTAACCTGTCTATCAGGGTTTCTGCAAGCTCCCAAGGTGATTCTAAAAAACAGACACTGTGGTTCTCAAATTTCATGTGCATCACGATCAACTGAAAATCTTGCTAAAAAACATGAATTGCAGGGCCCCACTTCAAAATTTTCTGATTCACTGGGTTTGGGTGGGGCCCAAGATTTACAACAAATTGAATTCTGACAAGTTTCTAAGGGGTGCTGATGCTGTTGGTCTGGGGACTGCACTCAGAACCACTAGATTAGGGGAAAATGACCGGGGAAGTTTCTGGTGCTAGCATTTGGTGAGGGCAGGTGTTGGCTGCCACACAGAGATGGTGAGAGGAGATGTTTGTCAAAGATGGTGAGGAAAGAGGTTGGCTGTCACAGGTGTGGAGGGCAAGTGCTGGTTTCTACCCAGTGGGAAGGAAAGGTGTTTGCTGTCACACCCAGGCGGTCCAGGGAGGTGGTGGCTGTCACGGGGAGGAGGGTGTCTGGTTGGTATCAGGTAATGAGGAAAGCTTTTGGCTGAGGAGGCGAAGGAAGGTGCTGGCTGTCCGTGTCAGTGAGCCAGGACGAGAGCTGGTGAGGGAAGTGCTGCTTGCTGCAGGTGGAGAGGGAAGGTGCTGGGCCACCAGGTGGCGAGGAGAGCTGTCGGCGGCAGGCGCGTGAGAGAGGGAGGCGCTGTCCGCTCTCGGTGGAGAGGGCGGTGCTGGCCCTTCTGGCTGCTGATGGGGCGCCAGCCCCGCTCTCCACTGAGGCTGAAGCAGCCTCTGCCTCTTAGGTTCCCTAGTGTGTCCTCCCGTTTCTTCTTCCCCAGGCCCTCTGGCCTGGCTGGTCTGCCCCTGTATGCCACAGGAGTCTGAGAAGGCCAGTGGAGCTCAAAGAAAGTGAAAGCGTTAGTCGTTCAGTTGTGTCCGACTCTTTGCAACCCCGTGGATATAGCAGCCAGCCAGGCTCCTCTGTCCATGGGATTCTCAAGGCAAGAATACTGGAGTGGGTTGCTATTCCTTTCTCCAGGGGATCTTCCCACCCAGGGATTGAACCTGGGTCTTCTGCACTGTGGGAAGATTCTTACAATCTGAGCCACCAGGGAAGCCCACTCTAGTGGACTCCAAGACTTCCCTTTGGATGGGTGCATTTCTTGTCCTTGGAGGGAGGGGTGTGAAGGTTGGGTGGGAAATGACAGAGTGTGGGGGCTTCTGTGGTGGGGACATGCATTGCACGATAGCACACTGGCCATAAATAATGTATTCTCCACAGAAGGATGGCCCCAGGAAGCATGACTTCCCAGCACACATTCAGGAGGTACATTTTGATGCAGAAACCACAGGAAGAGTACATCCTTATCTGTCTTTTATCATTATTTTCCAATCGAGAATCACAGAAGCCCATGTCCTAGGGCTCCAGCCTGGAGCCTGTGGGGAAAACAATTTTCCCAAGAGCAGGCTGCCGAGATGCGAGATCTGGAGCCCAGACTTAGGAGATGGCAACCTGTAGCTGAGCCGCTCGTTCTTGGGGTAAAAGACAAAGCTGTCAGCCTGGTTGAGTCTGATGTCCCTTGTTTCTATAGCTACAGTAAATGTAATTACAAAAGAGTAACCCTTTGCGGATTTCACTGTAACCTCAGATAGCTAATGACATTTACTGGGTTTCTAGCAATCTGGGACAAAATGCTCATTTTGAATTTAACATGAGTAATGCCATTTTCCATCTTAGTTAAGTACTTTGTGTCATAAAAGAGTTATCTGTACAGAGCCCCCGGTCCTGTCAGTAAACATATTACAAATATTATCACCACTTATTTTCTGGATGAAAGATGTGGAGAAGGCCCAGAGAAACAGTCCTCCTTTACATTTATGACTCTGCTCGGAGACTCAGGAAATTCAGCATGAAATCATCGTGTAGGTAATTCAGACTGTGCACCAATATTTCACACGTAGCTGGAGGCCCCCTGGAAACGGTAATGTTATCTCAGGGAGCACAAACTATGTAAATACATCCTTCCACCGCCCAGCCACAGTCGGTGTCAGACAGTGTCACTTGGCTACCAACACAGATGACGGATGCTGAGTGTCTTTGGTCGAGGATAATGGAAGTCACTGACTGCAGCTTGTTAGGGGGGAGACACGTTTCCTCACTGTTCCTGGAGACATAAAGAATTTGCACACCAAATTAGAGTCGGTGCCAAACCACATATTCGTTTGCTCATCCATTTATTCATGCATCCTGTGGATCTGTTCCCCCAGCCCTATCAATAATCCTGTGTGGGCAGTGTGCTGGGGCTCTGGTGGAGGGGCACCAGGAGTACTGGGGTTGGAGGGAGTATGGTGGGGGCGGCATGAGAACTGCCCAGCAAGCGGGTGGTCTAGGCAAGTCCTCGGGGAAGAGACCACTCAGCAAGGTCTGAGTGGAGCTGGTGCCTTTGGGCAGCCTGAGGCTGAAGAAAGATGCTCCAGGCTGGGCGTCATAGTGAAGCTCTTCTCGGCCAGTCCAGTGTCTGGCTAGAGGGAAGACTGGCGTCTCCCTACTTCCCCCTGGACTTATCACCACTGCAGGGGCCTGTGGAATGGAGGGAAAAGTTACTGTGGGCCTGGGTGTCAGCTGGACCGGGGTTCTGCACCTGGTGTGCGTGCGTGCTAAGTCACTTCAGTCGTGTCTGACTCTGTGTGACCCTCTGGACTGTATGGGATTCTCCAGGCAAGAATACTGGAGTGGGTGGCCATGCCCTCCTCCAGGGCAGATTCCTGCCGCAGGGATCGAACCCATGTCTCTTATGTCTCCTGTGCTGGCAGGCAGGTTCTTAACCACTAGTGCCACTTGGGAAACCCTCTGCACCTGGCACTGCCACTCAACAGCAAGGTCACTTCAGGTAAGGTCAGAGCCTCAAGTTTCCCTAGGTGGAAAATGAAGACACCCATGCCTACCTACCAGAGCAGTGGTGAAGATGTCATGAAACAGCTTACTTACCCAGATGCAGGTGCTGCTTCATTCAGGTCTTGCTCAAGGCACCTCGTTTAGGTAATGAGAGCACCCATCAGGGTATTCCCCTAGGAAGTCTGTGCTCACAGAGCTTCCCAGAACAGCCCTCGGCCCAGCTGGACCTTAGAGTGGCTGCCGCAGGTGTCTGTCCCTGAGCTGCCTCCTGGCCACGCAGGTGTGTGCGAGGCATCTGTGTCTGCGCCGCATCTGGGTCTCTGATCCCTGGTGATACCCTGAGTGACCAGAGAGGCAGCTGGCTGATTCACTCCAGCCGCTGTCTCATCCTGGCTCTGACTCTCATAGGCTGTGATTGGCGACACATTCCGAAGTGTGAGCTCTTTGGAGGAGGCACTCCGTGTTGCCATTCCCCGCAATGGATTGAGTAGATTCAGGTGGTAGTGCCTACTGCTGACTCAAAAACCCGCAGGTCGCTCCATCTGGGGCTTGACATTCTGGGGAGCTGAGCAGAAGGGTACAAATTGAGGATTTTTCAGGAACAGCTGGGTGGTGGCCCTGCAAGGCTTGGGCACCAGCTCCTGGCAGAGGTGGGGGCCTGTGAGTGTGGGTACAGGGATTGGCTGTAGCTGTGAGACTGTTTAATTTGGTGTTAAGTTTATCTTATTGTATATAAAAATACACACAATTTTTAAGGGTTCTTTTTTTTAAGTTGAAGTATGGTTGATTTACAATATTATGTTAGCTTCAGGTGTACAACATACTGATTCAATATTTTTATAGGTTATACTCCATTTAAAGTTATTATAAAATATTGGTTATCTTCCCTGTGTGGCACAGTATATCCTTGTAGCTTATTTATTTTATACATAGTGGTTTGTGCCTCTTAATCCTCTGCTCCTACTTTGGTCCTCTCTCTTTCCCTCTCCCCACTGGTAATCACTGGTTTGTTCTCTATATCTGTGAAATACACACAGTCTTAAAATGCTTCTAGGACAAGACTGCTGAGTGTCTTAATGGGGACCTGAGATGCAGCACGCTTGCATGAGGAGCTGGCTCTGTAGAGCAAATCGGAGGCTCGGCACTCTGCTGCTCACTGAGGGAATTTTCCTGTGCCCAAAAGACACTCCCCACACCACTCTTCTTCCAGAAGGCTGAGCAGTGAGAATATAACCATGGAAATAAGGGGACTGCTCAAAGGCAGCCGGAGGGGAAATGCTGAGGGGATGCTGGTGAGGTTACATCATCCCCCTTTGCCTCTGAGTGGGGCTACCCTGAATGCCCTGCGCAGAGGGAAATGTGTCATATTCGCAGTTTGGCGGGGCCTCTCCTGCATGGAGTGAGTCTTGGTCCCTGGAGACAGTAGCCATACTGGCTTCTGCCTTTGCATCTTCTCTATGTGGCATCCCTGTGGGACCTCTTCACTTATGCACTCATCAGTCCCTGATGAAGCCGTCTGTGAGCCCTGATCAGTAAATGAGGACTGGAAGGCTCCGTGGGGGAGACAGACACTAAAGCAAGCATGTGTAAGAGGAACTGGGGGCCCAGTAGTTTGGTGGCAGTTGGAGACTTTCTCAAGGAGCAGACACCTGGGCTGATGTTAATTCTGAAGATTAAAGAAGGCATTAGCTCTGCAAAGCAGTGACTTGAGGGAAAGGAGTGCCAGGCAGAGGGGACTGCCTGGGCTAAAGCACTGAGGCTTGGAATAGCTCTCTCCTCTTGGTGGGGTGAGGGATTGATTGGTGTTCAGGTAGGTTTGTCTGAGGTCAGAGACTGGGGGGCATGTATGGGGAGGAGAAGCTGATTCAGCTGCAGTGCGGGCCTTGAAGGTGGGGCCTGCAGTGGTGACTGCAGCTGGCCCTTGGAGGCCAAAGGAACTGGACCCTCTTCTGCCTTCCAGTCTCAACCCCAGTGCACACGTCCTGCTCTCAGGAAGGGACACCCTGAGAACCCCCACCTCCTAAAGAATAGAGGGAGCCTTAGTATGGGATCATCTCTCCATCTGATGGTATCATGGTGGTCAGAAGAGTGAGGTATTTAGGGGGAGGCTTCCCAGGTGGCCCTAGGGGTAAAGAACCTGCCTGCCAGTGCAGGAGACAGAAGAGATGGGGGTTTGATCCCTGGGTTGGGAAGATCCTCTGGAAGAGGGCATGGTAAACCATTGCAGTATTTTTGCCTGGAGAATCCTATGGACAGAGGAGCCTGGCGGGCTATAGTCCATGGGGTCGCAAAGAGTTGGATATGACTGAAGCAACTCAGCACGCAAGCACAAGTTTCCTGGGGGCTCTTGTGGGCTGCATTGCCCCAAAGTAAGTGCAGGTGTCAGGGAGACCCGAGTTTTCTCCTGGAGAAGTGAGGGTGGTTATGGCTCCATTTCCCCCGTGCCTGCGAAGTGCCTGGTCCTGTGAGCTGATGTGCTTTCTCTGGTTCCTTCAGTCCTGATGAAACTGAAAGATGGAGATTGTCACACCCAGAGACAATCTGACTGAGAAACCGACTTGTCCCAGGTGATATGACCCGCACAGAAGGTAGAGATTTCTTCTAAGTCTGCTAATTCCGAACAAAGCTCATGGATGTTTTTGGTAGAGTCTTGTAATATTGTTATTGTTGTTTCAGCCATTTCTGGCAGCAGCTCTCCCCTGCTGTCCTCCTCCCAGTTTGGTTCTGCAGATCTGCCTGACTGTGGCCACCTGTCCAGTGAGAGGCCTCTGTGCTCGGGCAGCCCCTAGCCTCCTGGAGTGGGGAGGGGGAGTCCAGGTGGGTGAACATGATCACCTCATTAGATAGTGCCTTTGCATCTGAATCCACTCCTGTGCTGTGTCCCTGCTTTGCCTGTGGGTTTTGGGAAAGGAGTTTAATAAGCAGAGATGAGATTCTGTGCATTCTGGGGGAAGTGGGAGCACTAGGAGGGGTGGGCAGCCCCCTCTATTGCTGGTGGTCCCTGGGTCCAAAGATTCATTTCTCAGGGTCTAGAAATGGGGTCTAAACTGAGGCCTGAGCCTCCTTGGCCTCCTGCTCTGCTCAAAAGGGGCGGTCCAGCTTTGTCCAAGGACGCACCACCTCCTCCCTGGCCGGGTTAGTACTGACTGTACCTGGACTCTGGGCCAGGGCCCGTCCACAGCCCAGCCACACCACAGCCTCTGGGGAGGGACTCAATCCATCTCTAGATTCTGTTCGTGTGTAGCTGTCAGAGTGGTCAGAACCACATTCCAGGCCTGCCTGGAGGACCTGGCGACCAATAGACACGCTACGGACTCAGGCTCGGTGTTCTGAGCGTTTGGCAGGGGGCCCACACTGGTCCTGTCAGCCTCTGCCGGGCTCCCTAGAAGGTGGAGTTCTGCCCCATCCCATGTCTCCAGCTCATGGCTTGGTGCTCCCTGGGGCCTCTTGGGGCCCAGTTGGTGCTGCTGTCTGCTCTGCCTATGCCATTGGCTCAGTCACCTCCCCTTCTTGACCTCAGACTCCATTTCCTGCCTCTTCTTGGTTGCCCCTGCTTTGGAGAGACCCTCAGGAGGCAGGCCTAACTGTCATGGCCCCTTACTGAAGCCCTTAGGGCCTCTCCTCCTGGCCTATTGCCCTTGGAGACAGTGTCCAGCCAACTCTTTGGATTTGGGGGGCTGGCTGGGGGTCTCTTTTTGGTTATTGTTTGAGAGTTCATCTGTTCATCCATCTGTTTGCCCATCCCTCTATTCTTACATCCTTCTCCCCATCCATCCATCTGTCCATCCATTCATCCATCCATTCACCCAACCTCCCACTCACTCACTCACTCACTCACTCATCCATCCTATCTGTCTGTCCATTTGTCCCTCTAGTTATGCAGTCATCTAGACAAGTATTTATTGACACCCACAGCTTCCAGGCACAATGCCAGGGACTCTAAAGTAGACGAGTCCTGTCTGTGTTGAAGAGATCAGCCCATTCCTCATCTGTGCAGAGGGGCCACCAGTCACCCTTAGGGACACTTGTGCAGCCTTCTTGGTGACTCAAGGCTGTCATGAGCTTGCTGAGCTTCCCAAGGGTTCTGAACAGGTGGACTCATCACAGTGGCTACTACTGTGAGGCCATGTGAGCTGGATGTGGAGGGGCAGATAGGAGTCAAGACTGGCTGTGGGAGGCCCTGGGTGGGGCACAGCTTTGGAGAGGTGACCTCAGTGAGGACCCCAAGGCCTGGAACAAGCTTTTGGGTGGTGTCAGGGAGATGAGGGGGTGCTCTTGGGCAGGGTGCACTGGGTAGGCAGGGCCCCTGGGCAGTGGTGACCCAGCACCCCTGGGAGGAGAAGGGACGGGCTTGGGGGAGGCAGAGGCAGGGGCTGAAACAAGGGATGCTGGGTGGCCTGTGGCAGGTATCAGTGAAGGAGACGCTGGGCTCTGTGGCCTGTGTGGCAGAACAGACCTTCAGACTCCTCCCAGAGTCACATTTCACTGCCCTGTGAGCTGGCCTGCAAGTGGCCAGGTTTGGGGCATGGAGGGCCAGCTGGAGTCACTGTCAGGAGCTCCTCTGCTTGATTCTTCTGGAGGTGGCTTGAGCTCAGATGGGCCAGGGTTTTTTTTCACTTTCCAAACACACAATTCCAGGTGCCAGAGAGGCCCCAGGAGAGTGAGGAGAGGTGTCCACACCAGGCCCTTAGGGAGCTGCATGCGGGCAGCATATATTCCAGGGGTCTTTGGCTTTGCCTGAGTGGCCCAGGTCAGAGGGGGCAGGAAGTGGCAGGGCCAGTGGGGAGAGGTGAGGGAGAGGGTCCTCCGCCCCCCAGGCTGACCCCGAGCCAGTCAGAGAGGCCTAGGGGTGGGATGGTTCTAGCCAGGCCTGGTCTCCAGATAATGTTGCCTTAAGCATCTAATATGTACTAGCTGTGAGTAAAAGAGTAAAGCTAATGATAATAGGAGTCATGATAATAGTAATAATGAGACTTGGGAATAGTTCACCATCAGAGGTGAGAGGTGGGTGCTGGGATGTGAGCTCCTGGTTGGGCAGCACCCTGACCTCCCAGGATGCTAGGCCATGTCTCGGGCCCCCTTGCCCTGAGGGATTTCTGTGCCAACCCCAGGACTGGCAGATGGGTAACTCTCCTGCTCCCTCCTGGATGGAGCTAGTCCCCAACAGCCTGGGAGGGGGAGCTTCCAGGTGTGGGAAGCTAGACATATGCCCCTTGGTCTGCCAGGAGTCCCAGGCCCTGTGCCCGGCCAGGGACCTAGTCTTGCCATTGCCACGGGAAGAGATAGGGAAAAATGAAAATGTTGAATCAATGAGATAGGGGTCTAATTACCCTGGGTGGCCTCAAACCTCTAATTTTGGGCACGGGTGCTCCTTTTAATTTGGGGTGTTTAAATATTTACCTGAAATGGAGGGGGAAAAAAATCTTTTGGGCTGCAAAGCTATTCTGGCAGCAATGTGCTGAGAAATTCATTAAACCACAGTTAATTAGGGGATGAAAGATACATATATAGCTCATTAGTTCAACCCACATAATTTACGTCTCTGAGGATGTGTGAGTACTAGCTTAGCCCCGGCTCTGGGAGATGATGTCTTGAACATGGCCTCTCACTGTTGTTGCCTCTGGGTCTGCAGGACTAGGGAGGGGGCTGCGGCTGCCCTCTGTCTGTCCAGCCATGAGACGGAGGCCCTGCTGTGCCCTCTGTTTCCCGCTGGAGCGGGTAGTGGCCTGGCTGGCTGTGCTTCTGCCAGGGATGATAGACGAGGCGGCACAGCCGCCTTGCAGCCGCACTGCTTAGCATAATGGTGCCGTGTCTGAGTAGATTTTAAGCTGCATCGGAATCTGGTTCCTAGAGTGGGGACATTATCCCTGATTTAATCGGTAGCAGTCAGAGAAATCAGGGCTGCAGCATCAAATCCCCATGTCTCTTTCCCAGACAACAGTTCTCCTTCTGGTGCCTGCCTGGGCCTCTTGAGTAGCCGGGGTCTGCCCTGGCCCTGCAGAGCCTTGAGCCCAGCCTGGCCTTGGACATGCAGCTGGTCTCTTGAAGAAGAGCACCTCCTCTTCCTGCCGATCTGGGGCTCTGATGGGATTCCTGACATTGCTGGGGGTTCCCATATAGCTGCTGCCTCTTGTGCGGAGCTGGGAGAAGCTGGTGTTGGTTTGGAAAAATTTCTGTCCTGACACCACCCAGTGCTCACCCCGATTATACCTCCAGTGTGGGAATAGAGTTGTGGAGAGGAAGCTGTGTGTATGTGTCTGCATGTGCAGAGTGACGGCAGTGAGGGATGGCTGGATTAAACATCCTGAAGGAGAGAGTGGTCCCCGTCCACCCTGGCGTCTGCCTGATTTGCCCTGGGGACCTTGAGTGAAAGGAGAGTGACTGTCATCGGTCTTGAGAGTTTGGATTTCACACATGCTAGAGGGTAGATGTGACAGTTTGGTATGTAATGTTCACTTCCAAGCCTTGGTTTCCTCATTTGCAAACTGGCAGCAATAATCCTGCTCCTTTTGAGAATTAAGGGGATAATGCAGGTGAAGCTCTTTCTCCGGGGCCTGCACAGAGCAACTGCGCAACAAGTGTTGGCTCTTTGCAGTGTTATTTTTTTGTTACTGTACTTCTCTGAGCCTCAGGTTCCTCATCTGTTGAATAGGGTTAATATTGCCTGGCTCGCAGGGTGGTGTGTGGTGCTGAGTGCCCGCTGGCACCTGGCATATAAGACCCACCAGGCCCTGTGGCTTCGGGTCCTGTGGATGTGTGGAAAGGCAGGCGAGGGCCGGCAGTATTCTTTTCCCTGGTCTGTGGTGTGGCTCTGAGAAGGAGCCCCTGAAGGGTCTGTCTGAGGACAACTGTCCCCATCCTGGCCTCCTGCAGTGGAGACCCACTCCACTGAGCTCTGGTCTGTTGAGTGAGACTTTCTCTTTTTCTTTGGGGGGTGGGGCCTGTTCCTGACGGCCCCACACCTGTGCCAGATTTTTGGCTACACATCACCACTTCCACCACAGCCGCGCCAGCACCGAGAGTGACGGGCCGCATGCACTGTGCCCATGGGCGGGGACAAGCGCTGTCCCGGGAACTGATAGCCTCACCTTTGCTCTGGGAAGATGGCGCCCCTAGGAACTTTGTTTCAGAGATGAGGTATGGGGAGCTTGAGCCTGGTCCCAGGCCATGCCAGTGGCAGGGAGAGTGTGTGCAAGGCTGGGGAAAGGGCGATGGAGAGGCCGTGTCTATCTATCCATTGGCTATCAGGGTCAGGTTCCTGCCCTGCCACCTATCACTGTGACCATGGGCAAGTCACCTGTCTGTGCCTGAGCTTGCTCATCTGTGGCGTCACTCGGAGAGGATGGGGTGAGTTCACCTGTGTAAAACCCTTAGCGCTGTGTCCAGCTTATGGAGAGCTCTGAGTGTTGGTGAGGGTAGAGAATGGGAAGGAGACTTCTGGGAAGAGTTGACCTGGAGCTGGTCCTGAGGTATTGGGGTGGCGTGGGCCACTTCCATTCCTCGGGAGCCTCCCAGACTCTGGCGCTTCACTCTGTCAGCTGTCTGACCCACTTGGACTTATGGAAGTGATCCAAGTGGGGCTTAGCCGGGGCGTGTAGGGTGAGGTTCCCATGAGGTCTTCCTCTTCTGGCAGGCAGGCAGCTCCAGAGTCTGCCGTGCCACCCCTCCCCACCCTGGCCCCTATTCCTTTCTGGAAATGGAAGTGTCTCTGGAAATGCAGGCCTCCACTTGGCTGACCTGCAGCCTGGCTCCCTCAGGCTCTCAGTGATCATGGAGAAGTAGGGAGGAAGTCTCCTTGTCCCTCCATGGCCTGCTCAGCATCAGATGGGGCTCCTGCCCCAAACACTCCCCTAATGATCCAGAAACTGAGCTCCCGGGTCGCTGCTGTCCCCCCGTCTGCAGGTCCTTGTGCTTGCCCTCCCTTCTGCCCGGGATGCCTGGCTCTACTGTTTACTTGGTGAGCAGCTCAGCCTTCAGTGCTCAGCTCCTGCTTTTAGGAACCCCTACCAGGCAGGGTTGCCACCTTGATCAGACCCCACCGTGTCTCCAGAACCTGGCAGATGCTCGACAATGTGTAATTGAACTAGCGCACATGATTTCTGCCGGTGTCCTCCCTCTGTTGTTTCCTTGTGAGCCCTTGACACAAGGTCCTCCTGTGTCCAGGGCTCTAGCATTGCACACAGGAAGCACCCCCTGAAGATCTGTTCAACCCAGCTCCATACCCTCCCCTGGGCTCTGACCAGATTGGGTCGGGTTGGAGTGTCTCCTACCCCTTCTCGGACCCAGGCTGGTCCATGCGTTCTCAAACTCCAAACAGGATATCTTTCTGCTAGTGCTGGTCTCCCTGGGGCAGTTTTCGGGAACGTGTCCCAGCAAGACTTTGAGCAGGAGCTTGCACTTGAACACTCATAACTAATTAATTATATTGTGGAATTGAGACGCATTCCCATTACTCAGTGATGAGAAAATTAAAGATCTATTGATATTAAAATAATTAATTGAACAAAAAGTGGAAATAACCATGCAAACTCTCTTTGGGGTTAAGTCGATGCTTTTAACTCCCTGATTGGATAGGGATGAAGATCCCCAAGTAAGGGGAGTGTGGGCTGGTTGAGGCCTGGGGACCTTGGTTGTCCATCAGGGAGGGAGTGCAGGCTGGCAGTGCTCTGTCTGGCCCTGTTGCCGGGACTTCAGCATCAGACTGTCTCCTCATGTGGATCTGTAAGATGCGGTGTCCGCTTGGGTTGCAGGCCTTCAGGGGCCCAAGGGGCGTGACTCAGCCTGGCAGGTGGTGCTTGGGAATGCTTAGAGGATGGAAGAACACATCTGGCCTTTGCACGCGGTGGAAAGCTGCTCTGCCCTGGCCCTCCTGCTGCTCTGTGCTTTGGGCTCCTTGAGGCTGGTCTGGGGCTCTCATTTTTAAGAAAATGTATTTACTTACTTATTTGGCTGCGTTGGTCTTAGTTCAGCACTCGGGATATTCATGGTGTCATGCACGACCTTTCACTGTGGCACACGGATTCTCTAGCTGTGGTATGTGGGCTTCTCTAGATGTGTGTGGACAGCAAAGCGTGTGGGTGTCAGCAGTTGCAGCGTGGGGCTTAATTGCCCTGCGGCATGTGGGATATTAGTTCTCCAATCAAGGGTCGAACCTGCATCCCCTGCATTTTAAGGTGGATTGTTAGCCACTGGACTGCCAGGGAAGTCCCTGGGCTCTCATCTTCTCACCTCGGAGGATGGAGGCCTGGGGTGGGGTCTGAGAAGGGGTACAGGTGAGCCACAGCTTGGTGGCGGCCTGGGTGCTGTGGCTGGAATACCAGAACATTCTGGCTGCTGCCTTGCTGATAGGGAATCCCAAGTGGACACAGCACCAGAGATGGAGGGCGCCATGGGGATGACCTCCTTGGATTCTGGGTCTGTGTGCCGCCCCTCGGGGCTGCTCTGACTCTTCACCGGGAAGCATATCCCATTGGCAGGCAATTGGTCTTTCCTTCTCTGGACATAAAATCCACTTCTGGTGAGTCCTGGCCCTGTCCCTGGGGCCCTAGAGCGTGGCTGGCGGGTCCCTGAGAGGAGGTGGGTCCCCAGGGCACATCTTCCCTCCCGTCTTTCACACCCAGTCCCTAAGGTCTTGCTCTGAGCCTGCTTCCGGTCTTCCCACTGACCTGCTGCCTTCTCTGCTCTTTCTTCTGGGTGCCTCTTGCTCCTCCAGTGTGGCGCTTGGTGCTCGGGGAGAGGATGCTAAGCTCTTGTCCATCAGAGGGTCCCTGGGCCCCTCTGTGGGCCAGGCATCATCTAGGCAAGGTTCTGTGTCTTAGTGGGTGAGGTCAGGGTGCAGGATAGAAATCTAGGGATCTGAAGCCAGACAGCCTGGGCTTGCCTCTTTTCCCAGCTGTGGGCCTCAGGCATAGTGCCACCCTCTGAATTTCAGTCTCCTTGTCTGGAAATGGGACATTCAGTTGACTCTTGAACAACATGGGGGTTAGGGGCACTGACCCCCCACACAGTCAGAAATCTGTGTATTATTTATCATCAGCCCTCTGTATACACATGTACAGAGGATTCCTCTGTATCCTGGTTGTTCAGTTCTTCTGTATCCAAGTTTCTACACCTGCAGAGTCAACCAACCCTGGATCACATAGCACTGTAGGACGTTTTTATTTGGGGAGAAAAACCTGCATGGACCCATGCAGTTCAAACCTGTGTTGTTCAAGGGTCAACTGTATTAGTTTGCTAGAGTTCCCATAACAAAGTACCAGAGCTTGTGGGGCTTAAACAAGAGATTCAGTCTTTATTTGTTGGGGGTTGGAAGACAGAGGTCACGGTGTGGGCAGGGCTGGTCTCTGTCTCCTTGGCTTGTCAGTGGATATCTCCTCACTGCGTCACGTGGTCTTCCCTCTATTGTGTGTGTGGGTCCTCATCTCCCCTTCGTGCAAGGACAGTGGTCATATTGGATTACAGTCCACCCTAATGATCTCATCTTAACTTAATTTAAGGGCTCTCTCTTCAAATGCAATCACATCCTGAGATGCCGGGGGTTAGGACCTCAACCTACGGACTTCAGTTCCTTACCGTACTCAGCCCACAGTGTGGAGTGGTGTTACTTCCTGTCATGCCTGCGGTGAGAGGATGACACAGTGTCCGGACACAGCCCCTGGCACAGAGGGTGCCCCTCTGGTTCTCCTTGGGCTTTGGGCTTCTAGAAGCAGTGTACTGTGCCATCCTGGCAGCACATGGGGTTAAGTGTTCTTCATGAGGGCATCTTGCCATGTTGCCATGTCAGCAGAGATGCCCCAGGGGCTCTGGGATGGCCTGATTCTCCAGAGCACCGCCCCTGCCCCCACCCTCCTGAGTGACCCTGATAGCCAGGCTGGCTGCACACCCTGGGTCGGACACGTATCTCTGATCCGGGCTCCCAGAATGTGACATACACTTGTTCTTCCTCTTGCTATGCCCATGCTGTACCCACTGCTAGGACATCTTGTTATTCTCCCCCTGCTGGTATGCCATCACAAGTTCCTCATGTGCTCACAGGGGGCCTTGCCTGCTGCCCTGCACTTTGCTTTGCAAGCACCAGGGCTGGTGCTACCGAGGGTAGATGGGAACCTGGAGGGAACACGCAAGGAGAGGCCAGCATGGGTGGGGACCCAACCTGGCTGAGGTCCTCCTCTGCACCAGACCCCACACTGGCTGCTCCAAGCCACAGGCGAAAACTGGACATTGACCTCCAGGGGCGTTGACCGTGGTGCTGGTTCCAGTTGCTGCAGGCCTAGTGTGGGGCAGGCCTCAGGCCGGGGCTTCATGCACATTGGCCCTGCTCTTCTCTGTGGTGAGGAAGGTGTTATGGGACACTTCATTTTGCAGATAAAGACATTGAAGGGGTTGAAATATTGCCTAAGAGGAAATATTTGCCAATCACGTATCTGGTAATGGATTTGTATCCAGAATATATAAAGAACTCTTACAACTCAATAACAAGAAGGCAAAACATGCCGTACAAAATGGGCAAAAGATTTAAATAAATACTTCACCACAGAATATAGAAGGATTGCAGATAAACACATGAAAAGATGCTCAGCGTCATTAGATCTTAAAGAAATACAATCAAAGCACAAGATATACTTCACAAAACACAACTCACCTACTACGATGGCTGTGATAAAGACAGACAGCAACAAGTGTTGGGATGATGTGAAGCAACTAGAACCCTTAACACTGCTGGTGGGGATGTAAGATGGTACAGCTGTTATGGAAGATAGTTTGACAGTTTCTTAAAAGATACACATATACTTAACCATGTTATTCAGTTGTTCCATTCCTAGGGATTCACACCAGAGAAGTGAAAAGAGATGTCCATATGAAGACTGGCACAGGGACGGTCACAGCAGCGTTATTTATGAAAATGCCAAACTGGAGACAACCCACATGTCCATCGGCTGGTGAACAGATAAACAAAAGTGAATGTGTCTGTTTCAGTGGAATCAACTCAGTAATAAAATAGAATGAGACACTGACACATGCTACAACATGGATAAACCTCAAAAGCATTATTCTAAGTGAGAGAAACCAGTCAAAAAAGAGTCCATGTTGTATGATTCTCTTTAGGTGAAATTTCTTGAAAAGGGCAAAACTGTAGAAACAGAAAGCATATTTATGGCTGCCTGGAGCTAGAGGTGGAAGCAAGGACTGACTGTAAACAGGCATGAGGGGACTCTTGGGGGATGGTGGAAGTGTTCTGAAACGGAATAATGGTGGTGGTTGTACAACTGGATATATTTGCTAAAACTCAAATTAACTACAGTCTTAAAATGGGTGAATTTCATGTAAATTATAACTTAGGCTGCTAAAAAAAAAATCTTGCTGAAGACCACACAGCTTGCAAATGACCAGGATAGAATTCAAATCAAGGTCTGCCTTCTTTCAAGCCCCAGCCTCTGGGCCCCACTGCCAGGCAGAGACAGATCAGCCAGGGCAGGAGTTGAGAGGCCCCTACCTTTAGCAGGTGGGGAGCCCCAGGTGAGGCAGTAGGGATTTGGGAAGTGCCTTGGGGAAGGCCCAGATCTTGCAGAAGGGTGTGTGTGTGCAAGCGCAGGGGATGTGTGAGGGTCTGGACTTAGGGGTGGGATGCTGACGGGGCTGGCCTGGCAGCTCCAGGTCTTTTCTGGAAAGTCGATCTGTATGTATGTCCATCTATGGAGCTGTTTCTCGTCCCTGCTGCACCTCCTTCTCTTCAAGTTTTCTCTACTGCTATTGATTGGGCTGGTGGTTCTGCCATCAGTGCGCCTGCAGGTAGCAAGCCCGCGATTTTCCCCGCAGCATTTCAGCTCATTAAGGAAGCCTGGAGCTCCCTGGGCCTCCAGAACGCCTGTTGTATTTTGCTGATAGACCGAGAGAGGCTCGACCATGGAGGCTGCTTTCTCATCCTCCCAGTTCCACCATTAGCATTCCAAAGTGGAAAACAAGGCTGGTGCTTGCTGCCTAAATATTTATGGAATACTGCTGGGGTCAGAGGATGAGAGCAGCAAATGAGATTAAAGATTTACACCCAAATACCAGCCGGGGAGGGTTTGGGCCACGGTTCGCTTTTTGTGTTGCTTGGAATAAAGGGTTTTCTCTCTTCTTCCAAGAAATTTAGTTTTTATAGATTTTTGAAGCCAGAGGCATGAATTTTAATCCATTGCTTCACATTGCATCTTCGTAAGTTGTTAGTTACTAAGGAGCTGGGGTGTGGGCACTTCTGTGTGTCTGGGTGCACACTTGGGGATTTTGGAAAAACCTATTCCTTTGCTTGGTTTGCATTCTTATGGTCCCAGTGGGGAGGAGCACCCTGCATGTAGTGTGGGGAGTGGTGCTCTGTGTAAGGCAAATTAGGTGGGGGCAGAAGTGCCCGATTGGGAGAGTCTCAGTAATCCTGAGAGCCACATATTTCTGTTTCTGGGGCTGCCTCTGATGAAACCACCTGCCTCACATTGAGGATGGAAAGGGACACTGGAGCATCACTTCTGGATCAATTAAGAGCTGGCAGGAAAGGGCGGGTACACTCAAAGGGTAATCGGAGTGAGGTCAATGAACTGAGTCTTTACAAAAGTCTGGGTCAGCTAAGATTTTCGAAGCACGTGGGCTAGTGCTGCCAGGGAGATGGCATCTTCTGCTCCCGAGGGAGCCAAGAGGGGATGGTGGCTAAAGTGCAGATGCAGCCGTGGCCAACCAGTAAGGAGGGAATGGGGGACAACCCCGCGCTTCTCCCTGCCCCTCTCATTTCCTGCTTGAGTCCCCCTTAGCCGTCCCTGTGCTCTGGAAGGCTGGCCATCATGGACATCATGGCCAGGACTTCCTGTCCTTCAGCTCCTGTTAGGATCTGGCCAAGTGAGGTGAAGTGATGTCATTCATTCACTCTTTGCGACTCTATGGACTGTAGCCCACCAGGCTCCTCTTTCCATGAAATTCTCCAGACAAGAATGCTGGAGTGGGTTGCCATTTTCTTCTTCAAGGGATTTTCCTGAACCAGGGAGACCCTGATCCATGGGTCTTTTGCATTGGAGGCAGATTGTTTACCTTCTGAGCCCTGGACAGAGAAGCTTGGTGGGCTACACTCCATGGGGTTACAGAGTAGGACACGACTGAACGACTTTCACTTCACTTCCCTTGGCCAGATCCTAATGGGAGCTGGAGGAAGCCATGGCGTCCGTGGCTGCCAGCATTCTGCAGCCCTGGGTGGTTCAGCAGGGCGGGAGCACATGGTCACCGCTCAGGCTCCGTGGGAGCAGAGCTTGGGACAGGGGCAGGTGGTCTGTTGGGGAGGCAGATTAGAGAAAGAAAGAGCCACGCAAGGATGTGGTGTCATCTAAGTCTAGCCCATCCCCACTGGGGAGTCTGGGACATAGGGTTGTCCCCTCTGGGGATGAGGAGGAGGCCACCTTCTCTACCCACACTGTGACTGTAGGTCACTGGCTGTGAGCTACCCTCAGGTGGGGAGGTGGGGAGTGGGCCATCTCTCCTGGGCAAGGTGGCTCTCTCAGGGGAGGACGGTTTGCTGGTGAAGGAAGTGGCTGTGACTCTCAACCCCCTGATGCTCTGAGAAATAGACACGACAGCTCGGCCCACTCAGAGAATGGCGGCCACACCACAGCATGCCTGTAGGGGTGGGGGGAGATGGATGTCAATTAGCAAATGCCTTCGGATGATAGAAGCCCAGCTGCTTGCTCCCCAGCCATCTCATCTGGCTATTTAATCTGAGCACCAGTCTTTTCAGCAACTGCTTGGAGCCTGGATGAGTTTGTGAGAGCTGAGCCAGAGACCCCTCTGAGGCTGATGGACTTCCCTTTCCAGATGACCGGAGCTGCTCAGCTCTCACCCTGATACTCCTGCCTGCCACTTACGTGCTCTTGCTTCCTGTCCCCTACCCTGGCCACCAACAGAGACTTCATGGCTTCTGCAGCGGTCTGGCTGAAGTAGCTTTCTCTGGTTACCCTGAGAAATTATACTGAAGGGTTCCTGCAAGTGAAGAATTTTAGATGAGGATATTTATCAGAGCCAAGTATTAATAATAAATGCTGCATGATTTTTTTATTAGAGGAGCCACATAAATGTGGCCGCTTCAACTTTTTAACTCTCTGGAAAGCTTGGAGTTGCGGGCCACTCTGCTGTGGAAAAGTGTCGGGCTAATCAGTTTCCATTCATATGCAAAGCACTCACTTAGCTGAGTTCATCAAAATTCAGTCGTTTCTTAAAAAAAAATATTTATAGACTTCCCCTCCCTGCAATGGATTGCGGAGAAGACAGATAGTGAAAAAATACAAATTGTTAGTACCCTGGAAAGGAAGCCTCACTCTGAACCCTGCTAAGCATTCCCTATTCTTAGAGAAAAACTTAAAAAGCCGCTTTTGTACTAAAGTGTTTTCTACGTCTCTTTTCTAAACTCTCTCCCTCCTCTTATTCCAACTGCTTCTCAGTGTCTCTCTCCTTTGCAGGCTGGCCAGATTTGTCAGGCTGGTGGTGGTGGTGGTGGTTTCCGGAGTGGACAAGACATGAAATGGGGGAGGAAGCTGTACTGTGTCCTGCCTTGACCCTGCCTGCCACTGCCCAGGCCCTGGGCTCGTGAAACATCGCTGAATTTTCACATTAACTTTGTCCCCATTATAGAGACTAGAAAACTGAGGCTCATAGAGATGCCCAGGGAGCGCTGGCTAGAGAACCCTCGTTGTATCAGGGCTTGCAGGACTGGAGCTGCTCAGCTTTCCTTTCTCTTGGCTTCATTAACATGGCTGCCCTGTTACTCTGGGGCCCTTTTTGGCTTCCTAATTGCTGCATTTTCACAGCATAGGGGAGCTAGGATTCAGGGCTTCCAAGAGCCCTTTTTCTACCTCTTTTCCCACTCTCTAATCCCGAAATGCAGAGAGGATGGGGAAGCCTAGTCCTGGGGAGGGAGAAAAAATGTCAGTGCCAATATATGGGAGGGTTGGCAGTAGGGGACCCAGCCTCACTCCATCGCCTACCCAACAAGCGATTGGTGAGTATATTCTGTGGGTCTGTTGTGGGGAATCATGGTAACAGAGGTCTTGGACTGCCTGCTTTCTGGGGGAGAGAGGCTGGCATATGCAGATCACTGTGGAGGGCTTTGGCTGAGGAGTAGATGAAGACACTGGATCTACACACGCAGTGGGTGGGCACGGAACAGGTTACCAGCTCAGCATCACGTGTCCCGTGATCCCATGGATGGTTTACAGTAGCTGCTCACCCTCTGCTACTTCCCCTGAGAGCAGACTTTCTTCCCATTTGTCGAGTGGGAAAACTGAGGTCCTTGGAGATGCTATGTCCCAATTGTGCTCTTCATATAAAACTCTGGGTGTGACATATCTTGGGGCCCTACCTGGCAGATGGTCCCTCGGGGCACCTGTGGTGTGAGACAGTGGTTGAACGATAGGATCCTGTGCCTGCATAGGCGTGGCCTATTCCTGGCTCAGGGCACAGAGCTTCTCACAGTGAAGCTGGAATTGGGTTACAGGTGGGCTGCTGGTTCAGAAGCCATGGAGCCAGAGCCTCTGTCCTGTTACAGAATGAGCGGTCCCTGAAAGACTGTGCCCTGAGTACTCGGAGTTGGTGAGAGAGGTCAAAAGTGTGTCCTGACCTCCCAGGAACCAGCCTTGGATCCTTTGCCACCCTCCCAGGAGACACTCTCTTCAGATATTCAGGCAAATTAGCAGGGACTTCGGCAAACCAACCGTGTCCATTTGGAATTTGAAATTGATCGTGGACAGTTTTCTGACATGCATGTCTCCTGCCATTTGCAAAGCGTGCATCACAGGCCCCTTCTGGAAAGCCTGACTGGCCAGGCAGTGTTTCTTCTTTCCCTAGCCATCACTGCAGGTTTCTAAGTTTGCTGAGGCCAGGGTTGTGTTTAGAGACCTGGAAAGAGCCCAGTGCTCAGCAAAGTCTCAGGGAACCTGGGGTGGCAGCTTGGACAGTTACAGGGCCACCTGGGGCCCATCACCATCCACACTGCAGGGCAGAGGTGACAGCACATCATTCACATACCATCTGTGGAAGGGACCCATCTGCCAGGGCTCTTTCCTGCCAGCCCTCGGCAGGGGATCAATAGATGGCTTGGATATGACCCTCTGTGGAAGAACTCACAGACCAGAGCAGGAGGTAACTCTGGGAACTCAGAGGAGGGACCTGGGAGAAATCAGGGAAGACTTCCTGGAGGAGCTAACAGTTGAGCAAATTCTTCAAGTATGAGTAGGAGTTTATAGTAGCCAGGGGAGAGTTCTGCAGATGGAGGTAACAAGGCATGCAAAAGTACAAAACCCTGAAGGGTGAGGTTGTTCCGAGAATGGTATTTCAGGTGTGGAGATAGTAGGGAATGCCTATTTCCGTGCTTTGGGCTTGTTGCTGATGGTGACTCAGAGTTGATCAGGTGGAGCTATATGTGCTCTATACGCTGCCTCTTCGTTGTGTATCATGTAACCCAGTGGCTTCTGGGAGAGGGCAGCACGGTTCCCATGTCTTTACTCTGAATCCTACACTCTTCCATGGTGTTGGGTGTTTTTTTGGGGGACTCTCTTCTTCCCCGGGAGGCGGGGCACAGGCCACGTTGGCCCCATGCTCTGGCTGGGACTGAGTGCCCGGGGGCATCAGAGAGGCATGGAAAGTATATGGCTGGAGAGACTGAGGAAGCAGGGGGCTGGGAAGGAGGGGTTCACAAAGTAGAAAGCCCAGAAGAAATCACGTGGAAACTCTTTCTGAGCTTCACAGAGTCTTCATTTGTAGAACAGAGAGCCTCCATCTGGGCCAGAGTAGCCCCTCACCACTGGGTTGCCAGTTGCCCCATATAGTCCACCCTTGTTTGGCGGTACCCTTGGGCATGTGGAGGATCTGGAGGGCATGCGCTCCTCCTCTTCACTGCCTCGAATAATGACCAAGATGCCACTCAGTTTTTGCTGTTGAAGAGACTGCTTATTCTTAGGCATGAAGCCCTTAAATGTCCTTCCTCCTGGTGCCAACTCTTGAGAGTCTTGAACAGTCTAGGAGAGTAGCTGAGGGCAGGAGGGGACCCATATGTCTATTTCCTGAGATTGACCCGGCTCCCTTGGAGGTGCATGGTCTCCTGCGATCTCCAAGCTCTTCTCTGCCTGCAGCTCATAGGCATGAGCTCATGTTGTCCCTCTTGGACACTGGGGACCCAGGAGGGTGACTTTGCTTCAGCCTTGGCTGAGCGGGCCCAGCCCCTGCGATCCCTCGTTTGGGGCTGACATCTGGAGGCTCTGAGTTTCCCAGCCAGGGTGTCATGTGGAATTAACTGGCAGCAGGGACAGGTGGGTGTTGATTGGGGATGATTGTTGGGAGGCAGCGGCTGCAGGCTGCACAGAGCTATTTCCAGCCACTCCAATTGTATCAAGGAGGCTTAATCCATCTAAGTGCCTTTGTGCTCTGGCAGTGTGGAGTGATGGCGGGGGCCAAGGCCAGAGCAAGGTCAGTCTTGCCCCAGCTGTCTGCATTTCCCTTCGCTTCTACTCACCAATCCACCCATCTACCTACCCGCCCACCTATTTGCCATCTACCCATGTATTACTCATTCACCCACTCACCACTCACCCCTCCACCCATCTACCCACTCCTCCATCCATTCATCCACCCTTCCATCCATCCATCCTTCTGTTGCCATCAGGTAGTAACTCATCCCCTCTGAGTTCATTGTTGATCTGCCATGTGCCAGGTACCACGCTGGGCCCCAGCATCCTGGCTCACAGTCTAGTGTTGGAGACAGAGCACCACAATTGCGGCGGTATGTCTTGAGCTGTGTCCTGGGGACCAAGCAGGGAATTCAAGGGTGGGACTAGCTGTCTAGGCAGAGAGCTGGCATGGACAAGGGCTCAGAGGCAGGAAGAAGGGCAGCAGAGGGCAGGTGGTCATGCGTGTGATGTAGTGTGAAGGGTGGGGCAGATGTCAGGGAATGGAGTGGAGAGCTGGGTGAGGCTCAGCTCATAGGGTGTTGGGCCAGACCTTCTAGGGGCTGGTCCCATGCAAATGGGAATCTTTGGCGATTTTAAGCAGGGGAGGGTTTCCAGATGGCTTGGGTGAGCAGTGTGCCTAAGAGGCAAGGCTGGAGGCAGGAAGATGAAGCAGGACCAAGAGAGCTCCCTGCCTCTTGGGGTCTCCTTTCTATTCTCCTTGAAGGCAGCAGGCTCTGCTACTGTCCATCTGGCTCTGCAGGAGTCCTTAGGGTGGCCCCCAGAGCTTTAATGCAGAGCCTGTGGGCTCCCATAGGTGCACAGTGCCCGTCCTCCACCCCAGAAAAAGGGCCTCATGGAGTGGATGGGGTGGCTTCAGCTGCCACTGCCCTCTTTTCCCTAACTGCACCTTCCCCCAACCTCTCCTTTCCCTGCGATCTGTCCAAGGCCTCACACCAACTGGCAGAGGGACCTGCTGTGGCTGCACCCAGGCCCAGGGGAGATACAGCCTTGGAGGACCCCCCTCCTTTTTCCTGGTGGTTTTATGTGCATCTTGGGCTCTTTCCATGAGCTGCATGAACATTCCTGTGGCTCCTGCTCCAGGTGTGATGGTGCCGAGGAGGGTCTCTGGGCCCTGAAGCCTGGGTGGGAGGAACACACACGGCAAGTCTGAGATGATGGCAGGGCCGAGCCTGGTGATTCTCCGCGCTGGTCTCCAGGCCTCCTTTGGCTTCTCAGTTTCCTAATTAGTGCTGTAAGCTGGGGAGCTTGGGGAGGGACTGGGTCTGTGGAAGGGGCTGTGTGGGCAGTGGGGTCCTGCTGCTTCTCTGCTGGGGCTTCTCTCTGAGCTGCTTGTGGAGGGCAGGAGGGAGGAGGCTGGTCTGGGACTCGGGGCACCTGCTGGGTTGGCTTCTACTCCTCTGGGAACACAGAAGGTGGGAGGCTGTGCTGGGTGGGCTCTGTCCACCACTTCAGGCAGTGTCAGCTCAGGAAGGCGGCTTTTCCAGTAGCTTTACATAGGAGTGAGTGTGTGTGTGTGTGTGTGTGTGTGGTCAGTGTGCTGTGTGTTTAGTATGTGGTGTGCGTGTGTGTGTTTGTGGTATGAGGTCTGTGGCCTGTGTGTGTGTGGTACTTGGTGTGTATGTACAGAATGGGTGTGTGTGGCGAGTGTCATGTGTTGTATGTCTAGGGTTTGTGTGTTTGTGTGTGTGTGTCTGGGGGCCAAGGATGGGTGGGTAGGAGCAGACCAGTCCCCTCTTTCTGGGTGTGTGGCTCTGCATCTTCTGGGATGCTTATGATGGGATCCTTTCATCCTCAGCCTCTTCTCTCCGTGTCTTTGCCCTGTGCCCCATCAGCCCACCTGCCCATGCACAGGTCTTGACATCTTCATCTGGCAGCTGTTAACTGAACCAGGCCTGTCTGCTTAGTCATTCAGTCGTCTCCGACTCTGAGGCCCCATGGACTGCAGCCTGCTAGGCTCCTCTGTCCATGGGCATTCTCCAGGCAAGAATACTGGAATGGGTTGCCATGCCCTCCTCCAGGGGATCTTCCCAACCCAGGGATCAAGCCCAGGTCTCCTGCATTGTGGGTGGATTCTTTACCATCTGAGCCACCAGGGAAGCCCAAGAATACTGGAATGGGTAGCCTATCCCTTCTCCAGGGGATCTTCCCAACCCGGGGATCAAACCAGGGTCTCCTGCATTGCAGGTGGATTCTTTACTACAGGAACTAGGCTTCAGTTCAGTTCAGTTCAGTTGCTCAGTTGTGTCCGACTCTTTGCGACCCCATGGACTGCAGCACGCCAGGCTTCCCTGTCCATCACTAACTTCCGGAGCTTACTCAAACTCATGTCCATCGAGTCAGTGATGCCATCCAACCATCTCATCCTCTGTCGTCCCCTTCTCCTCCCACTTTTCAATCTTCCCCAGCATCAGGGTCTTTTTTCAAGGAGTCAGTTCTTCCCATCAGGTGGCCAAAGGATTGGAGTTTCAGCTTCAGTATCAGTCCTTCCAATGAATATTTAGGACTGATTTCCTTTAGGATTGACTGATTTGATCTCCTTGCAGTCCAAGGGACTCTCAAGAGTCTTCTCCAACACCACAGTTCAAAAGCATCAATTCTTCAGCGCTCAGCTTTCTTTATAGTTCAACTCTCACATCCATACGTGACTACTGGGAAAACCATAGCTTTGACTAGATGGACCTTTGTTGGCAAAGTAATGTCTCTGCTTTTTAATATGCTGTCTAGGTTGGTCATAGCTTTTCTTCCAAGGAGCAAGCATCTTTTAATTTCATGACTGCAGTCACCATCTGCAGTGACTTTGGAGCCCCCTGAAATGAAGTTTCTCCATTGTTTCCCCATTTATTTGCCATGAAGTGATGGGACCCACTGGATGCCATGACCTTAGTTTTCTGAATGTTGAGTTTTAAGCCAACTTTTTCGCTCTCCTCTTTCACTCTCATCAAGAGGCTCTTTAGTTTTTCACTTTGTGCCATAAGGGTGTTGTCATCTGCATATCTGAGGTTATTGATATTTCTTCCGGCAATCTTGATTCCAGCTTGTGCTTCATCAGGTCCGGCATTTCGCATGATGTACTCTGCATATAAGTGAAATAGCCTTGGCATACTCCTTTCCCGATGTGGAACGGGTGTGTTGTCCCATGTCCAATTCTAACTATTGCTTCCTGACCTGCATACAGATTTCTCAGGAGCCAAGTTAGGTGGTCTGGTCTTCTCATCTCTTTAAGAATTTTCCAGTTTGTTGTGATTCACACAGTCAAAGGCTTTGGCATAGTCAATAAAGCAGAAGTAGGTGTTTTTTCCTGGGACTCTCTTGCTTTGTCGATGATCCAGCGGATGTTGGCAATTTGATCTCTGGTTTATCTGTGTTTTCTAAATCCAGCTTGAATATCTGGAAGTTCACGGTTCACATACTTTTGAAGCCTGGCTTGGAGAATTTTGAGCATTACTTTGCTAGCATGTGAGATGAGTGCAATTGTGTGGTAGTTTGAACATAGGAACTAGGCTTATGGAATTCTAAAGCCTCATGGAGTGGGTCCCCGGGGGTCCCAGTTCTATAGAGGCTGCATGAGTGCTCCCAGCCTGACCCTCACGCACACATGACCACCGTGTTGCTATGGTTGGTATAATCACTTGCAAGTTTACTTCCTGAAGGCTCAGGATGAATGCTCTCAGCCAGTGGGTGCTGGTAGAACAATTTCCTCAGGTAGGGACCAATCCTGAACTTTAAAAAAACGTTCCTCCCTCAAAGAGGCATGGGGACCTCTAAGTCAGGACACCAGCACCTCTTAAGGTGCCTCCAGGCCCCACCGTCGCCACGCCGACTTCTGGCATCAGTCCTTGCGTGCAAAATAATGTGCTCTAAGGAGACTGTGAGTTGCAGTGAGCAATATATAGTCCTCATCTGAATGCAATTATGCTTAAACACTATAAATATTCGTAATTCTCAGCCTGGAGTAGTGCCTCTGGTGTTATATCCTTTTACAAACCACTTGAGAAACCAGCCGTTTAAGGTGAAGAGTTGTGCGACTGCGGGCAGCTGCCTCCGCTGGTACCCCGACTGGAAAAGTGCAGAGGGCGGATGGAGACAGCGAGTGGTGTTTGCATCTCAGTTCCGTGATGCACCGGGGCCCTGGTCGAGTCACCGGGCAGTTCAGCTCACGCCTGGCCTGTGAGAGAGGCTGGAAATGGCATATCCTTCCTTCTTCCCTCCCCTCCATCTTCACACCTGGGTCCTCAGCTGGAAACTCGAGCCACAGTTCTGTAGGGCAAAATCAATACCTTCTACGAGAAATGAGTCCTCAGCACCTTGGCTTGATCTACCTCAACAGTTTCACTCACTCCTTCAATAAACTTTCCCTGGGCAGCTGCATCTTGGACCTTGGACTGGCCTTGACATGGTCCCAGACTTCCAACAGCTCACCGTTTGGTGGCAGAGACACAAGGTGATCATTCAGAGTGACAAGTGCCAGGCTGAGCTGAGCTGGGGTGTTGGGGGCGGGGAGGGTTCCAGGAGGCTTCCTGGAGGTGGAAGCTCTTGAGTTGAGCTTTGAAGTGAGAAGAGGAGGGTACACAGAGCTTGGGTGGTGGTGTGGCCTTGGCCAGTGTTCTGGCCTGGGTGGCTGTGTCCAGGGAGTGATCCCTGAGTGCACTAAAGCTGTTAGCATTTGCCTCCTCAGGGTGGGTCAGAGGCCCTGGAGCATGATGGAGGTGCCGCCTGGGGGTGGGGTCTTTGGGAATAGGTTGTGTCTGTTCCATGGACAGAGGAGCCTGGCAGGGTACAGTCCATGGGGTCACAGAGAGTCGGACTCTACTGAGTGACTACACTTTCTCATCCCATCGTGCCCAGACTCCATGTGGCCCTGTCAGAGCAGAAGCAGCCATGCTGGAAGGGCCAGGGCAGGGCCAGTGGGGCAGGGTGGCATGGGTCTGACCATAGCCTGGTGGGCTGCAGTGCCCCAGTGCCGCCCCGCCACCCCTCCCCCGCCTTGCATCTCCCTCTAGAGAGACGTACCCTAGTCAACACTAGACTCTGAAGTTAGAGATGGTCTTTGGTTAACTGTGTGGGAGTGTGAGCAGCTATCTGGGAAGGAGGAGGAGTGGTCCAGGGTCAGGAGAGATGCCCTCTCTGTAAGGCTCTGCCCAGATAGTTGCTGGGATGCTGTCATTGAGGCTCACTCAGCCTGATGCTGTCATGATTTAAATAGATGAGGAAATATACTTGTGAACCTCTGTATGTTGGGCGTGTTGGGCGGGGATGCCTGAGAGGGTGGGAGTTCTGGGAGTTCAGTAGGAGATTGGAAGGGGAGGAATACAACCCAGTTAGTGGGAACACATGGCTAGGATAAGAGCAGGAACGTTCTCCTTCTTTCCTTTTACCACGTGGCTTTGAGCATCTGCCTGCTGCCTGCTGGCGCTTGGCGTTCACTCTGATCCCTGGACTTCACCCGCTGGTCCTTGGCCGTCACCTGTGTCTCTTGGGAGAATGGGAATAGCAGGATCTGTTAAGTTAGACTTACTTGAATTTGAACTCAGACTCCCTCGTCTGCTTGCTGTGTGACTTTGGGCAAATGGCTTCCCTCTCGGAGTCTCGGTTTTTTCATATGAAAAATGGGATCAATAATCTTACCTCAGAATTGTCAGGAAGAGCCAGTAAGATAAGGAAGAAGCTGCCTTGCAGAACAGTTTGCTCACTGAGTTAGGTCTCTCCTTCGGTCCGTTTTGGCCACAGCATTACCGTGTGTCTGTGATGAGACGCAGCCTATGTGCTTGTCGCTTGTTGCTCATGCCACCTCAGCTACATCTTGGAAAGCAGAGTCAGGGGCGCTGCCCACACATACGGGCCTATGGGAGGGAGTGCTCTTGCCCAAAGGGCTGAGCCGAGCTGCCCTTGGTTGGGGTGTCAATCCCTGCAGAGGAGAGACAACGCCGAGGCAGGCCATGGAGTTCAGATACCTCCAGAACTGCCTGGAGTCATCCCTGCCAAATCCCTGCTCATTGGCTTGGAGTGTGGCTTGGGCAGCCGCCAGGGGATCTCCTCTGTGCAGAGTGGTGTGCATGCATGCTTGCTGGCTGGGGCATTCAGAGGGACCAAGCCCCTAGCCCACAGCTTCCCTGTCCCCTTCTGGTGTGGGCACTGCTGGCTGTGTCTTCCTGCCCCCTTGTCCCCTTGTCTTCTCCAGGGAAGGTGTCTGGGCAGAGGAGAGATGGGGTGCTGTCTTCCTCACCCAGAGCAGGGCTGGAGCTGGGCACCACTTCAACCTACTGTAACCTGCTATACCTTCTATATCTAACCATCCACAACGAGCCTCTTTTACAGCGAGAAAATGCCTTGGGGAGTGCAGATCACAATAGCAGCATGCAGTGCTGGTTTCTTTGTGTGTGTGTGGGAGGGGTGTTTCTCATTTATCCCCTGAGCCCTCCCTCCATGCCCCAGGTTTGATGCACACACAGCCCTCCAGAAGCAGGCCGGCTGCAGGGGAACTTGGGTCCCCAGGCTCCTCTCCCAGCAACTGGGACCTCACATAGGGTGCCTGTGCCCAGATAAGCTTGCCCTGGGGAGGAGGACAGGCTCACAGGTGCCCCCACCTGCGATGGTGCTGTTCTGTGCGTGTACCTGGCATTACTGTCTCCTGCTTGACCGAGATGCCGGTGCCTGATGGATGATGAGGAAGGGGGTGCCTGCTCCCCTCAAGCTGGCCTGTCTGGAAAGGCTCATGTGCTGCGTGTGCCCACTGTGACTTGGAGAGTTAAGGGACATGGCTTTGTCTGTGGTTACACCATCGGGGTCTTGGACGTGATCAATTCCAGTGACAGGTCCTTGAACGTCAGGTCCCCCTTGGCTCTGATGCCCTGTGTGCCTAGGCTGCCTCCCCTAGGGTGCATCCTTCAGCCTCTTGTCCCCTTCAGCACACAGGCCCGGCGCAGCCCTGCCTACTGCCTCCCAGGTGTGCCAGTGTGGCTGGGCCCCAGACATACCCTGGCCTGCAGCATGCGTGGCCTCCGTGGGGTTCCCGTGAGGGCAGAGCTGGGTGGGGACACTCCATTTCCTTTAACCCTCATCTTCTCTCCTCTACCAGCTTCTTCCCTGGCACTCAGGCCTCTCCAAGCTCTCTGAAGCCTCAAAGGGTCTCCTCGGATGCTGACTGCAGGCTGATGGACTGGCCTCATTCCCTGAAGAGCTGGGAGGCACCGGCTCTTGTCCTGTCCTGTCCCTTGGGCCCTCGGCCCAGGCTCGAGGTGCCTCTCAGAAGGCCTGAGTTTTCTAATTCATGCTCATTTCCCGGGGGTGGATCAGACCTAGCAAGAGACCTCATGTCACTAAACCTGAGCTGTCCCTTCTGCAGGGGGGATTTGTCTTCCTGGGCCTGTGAATGCCGGCTTGTAAGGGCAGTGCGTGCTGCTAGGCGACAGGCGCCCTCCTTCGGTCCTGCTGGTGCTGGGCTGGGGCCTGGGCTCCCAGGCCTGCCCCTCTGTTTGCCCCCCAACTCTGTGCTTCAAGCTGACGCTGTCCCCTGACCTTTAATGGCCTCGACTGTGCTCTCTGCCTCCTCCCCTGCGCTCCTTGACCTGCGTCCTTCCAGGACGAGGAGCAGGAGCGGTCAGCCTAGGCCTCCTGCCCTCTTGCTGTGCTCTCACTGGGGCCTCTTTTCCAAAGGCAGGCCTTGCCTGTGCTCAGGACCCTCCAGGGCTCCCTGGTGCTCAAGCAGTCAAAACAAAGCCCTTCAGCTGAGCAGGCAAGACCTCCATGGTAAACCTACCTCCTCACATTCCCCTCCTGCCAGAATGAGTGGTCCATTCCTGGCAGATCCGCCTGTGGCTGATCCATGGCAAAACCCATCATGCTATTGTAAAGTAATGATCATCCAATTAAAATAAACACACACACACACAAAGCTACGTGTGGGCCTTGGCTCTCTCCAGGCCACTCACCTGGTTGCCCTCTTTCTCTTGATCCCCCTTTATCCGTGTTTTGGTCCAGCATTTTTAGCTCTGTCCTTTGTGAAACCCTTTGTACTCCAGGCCACATGACCACCTACCCACACGCCTTCTGCCTGCCATCCTTCCATGGACACTGAGCCACGTCTGGTCCCTGTTTTGGGTCCCCCTCCAGATGACGTTCTGGGACCTGGGGCCAGATCTGCATCATCCCTGTGTTCCCAGCATGGCCCCCAGCTGGGCACATAGTAGGTGCTTGGAGACATTTGGGATGGGCTCTTGGGGGCAATTTCACTACCTGGTGGGGAGGACCTGGCTCCTTTCTAGTGCTCTTGTGGTTAGAAAGGTATCAGTGGGAACATCGAGCCCTCCGACCATGTTTCTCTTAAGTTCCTCTCTGGTTTGTGAAATTGGTTGTATTGTTTTTTTAATTTTCTGCAAGCATCTGCTACTGTGAAAATTTTCATTATCACTGGCAAAGATCCCTTCTCATCCCTGCTGGCTCCAGGAGATTTCTGGTTTCTCTCTCCCCATCTGCTTCAAAGCACCTGAGAGCTGGGGTGGGTGATGTCCCTGCACCAGCTGGGCTCTCCCGTGCATATCTCAGGCATGAGATGTCCTCTAGACTGCGATCAGCAGAGCTGGCCTGAATGGCAGGGTCACACAAGCCACAGCCTGTGTCCTGAGGGTTTTGCTTTTATTTCGGGTTGCAGGGCTGGTTCAGATGGGAAGGCTGCCTCTGGGGCCAGGCCAGCACCCTCACCATCCTCTTCTCTTATCTTGAAAGATCCTCAGGTCATGGCCACTGGGAGCAGGGGCAGCTGCCTCCTTTAGTCTCATTCTCTAAAAGGGGCTCTGTCTCTACAATTTTAGAGGCTGGGTGTTGTCATGATGGCTGTTAGGGTAATGAGGAGCTGTTAGAACTCAAGGGCGTGCAGGGCCCTGGGGTGAAGGAGCAAAGCGGCTGTCGGCTTTGGCAGGCACCCAGGCTGGGTGTTGGCCTCCTCCCTGCCCACCCCTCACCAGCAGAGCTGCAGCTGGCACGTTTCTGGGCTTGTGCACAGGTGGGCCGAGGTTGGCCTTGGGCGTGCCCAGCACTAACCAGCAGCCCAGGCCTTGCTCCGCTGACCTGGATCTGGGTTTGAACCCAGCTGGGCCACTTCCCCCTCTAGTCTTAGCTCACGCCTCATGCAATAAGGTGGTCAGTTAACTGGACTTGGTGGTGGTGGCCAAGGGGCTTCTTGGGTTCAAACTCATCTGATTCTCCTTAGTGCCCACTGGTAGGCACTCTGTTTTGTGTTTGTCTTTGTCTGGTTTGCTTGGTTAAATGCGTTGATCATATTTGAAATCAGTGTTGTAATTCCATTTTTAATGTGGGGTCTAGAGAGGGTATAACTTGCCCAAGCCACATGTAACTGTAACTCACGCCACATGTAACTTGACTCTGTAAGAGCAGAGTCAAGACGGTTCAGCGCCAGGACCTGTCCTCTGACAGTTGCACTGTTCCTCTCTCTGTGACAGACAGAGTGCTTCCTTTCTTTCTGCTTTTGCCCCAGAGGGCTGGACAGTGTGTCAGTGGGTGTCCTCTGCACTAATGTGGGTTTCAGTTTAAAGGAGGGTGCTAAGTGCTTGAGAAGTGAATGAACAGACTTCCCAAGAGGAAGGAATTAGCATCCTAGAATTGATTCAAGATGTATTTTGTGCCAGAGGTTTCTTCTCATGTCTTCTGTGTAATGTGGTTGCCGTGACCCATCCCTCCCTGCCCTCCTCCCATTAAAAAAAGATTAGACGATGACATCTGACAAGTGTCCAGCTCAGGCTCCTGGATGCAAGGTGACAGGAGGTGGCTTGGGTTTCTAGATTGCTGCCTCTTGGGAGAGTATCAGAGGGCAGGATGGAGAGTAGTGCACGCCTAAGAGACACGTCAGGAATTTGTGGGGCCTCTTCCCCTCGACCGTTTTGCTCAGTCTGCTGTGGGTTTGAAACAGTAAGTGTGGATCACTGCCTGTTTGGACTTGCCCACACAAGGACCACGACAAGGCCATGAAGAACGTGGCAGGACCCGGGTGGTGTAAGCAGCCCCATCACCTCCCTGGTGTTGCCCAGCATCCTGCCTCCTGTGCCATTTACTGAGGGCTGTGGGGGAGCCGTGTATGAGGAGTGGGGAAGGTGTGAGGGGCTGCCCTTTATTGCTTGTCTTCCTGGGCTTGGCTGCAGAGCATGGAGGCTGGTGATAGCCAAGGCGGGCTGGCAAGTAGGCAGGGCACAGTGAGGAAGCGGCTGAACTGTGGAGGGGCGGGCCTGGAAGAGGGTCAGGCAGCCAGGCCCCTTGTTGGAGGGACATCTGGCAGTTGGCCGTGTTGAGCTCAAGGCTCACATCTGGAGCCTGGGTGTGTCTCTCCAGTCATGCAACCCGGGAAGGCGACAGAATGGACTGAGGGCTCCTCTGGGCAGTAGAGCCCAGAAGCTCGGAGTTCCACAATGATTCCCTACCCTGGAGAGTGGCTGTCTCTGCCATTCGGGAAGGCTTCTGGCGTGGGTCCAACCAGGTGACAGGCCAGGGAGTGACACGGAGGGCTGGATTCACCCAGGCCTGCCCTGCCCTGGCTGTTGGAGGGGAGCTGAGGTGTGTGTGGGGGTCCCTGCGGATCCTGACCCTAGAGACAGCCCCATAGGGTGGTGACAAAATACGGCCTTGAGGGGTTCTTGGTGAGCGCAGCCGTGGGGCTCCCATCGATGGTGGCAGGTCGGGGCCAGCATCGTGTTCATGCAGCATTGCCCTGTTGTCGCCTGCTCCCTGAGACACCTCCATCCATCCCAGCTGGGTGCTAGGGATGGAGAGGTGTTACGGGGCTCATTCCAGAGGTGACAGAGACCCCTAAACAAACAGTGACACTGAGCTGTAATTGTGTGTATGGTAGGGAGACATCAGGGGAAGGCTTGTGCTGTTCTGATTGGGCGAAGGAGACCCCTGGATGCTTGGTCTGGAACGATGAGGAGGTGACAGCGATGTGGATTTCTAGCAGGGGCATGCAGGTGCAGTGATTTGAGCCTGACATGTCTGGCCTCAGGGACTCCTGCTTTGTACCTGGGAGCACAGAGGCTGCCTTCTGGAAGCCTGCTGGCAGGCTTAGCATGCGGTCTTGTGGCTGGAGATTGGAACCGAGCTTGGCAGGATGGGGATGTTGCTATCCCTCCCCATTTTCCTGAGAGGGGCCCTGGCCCAGAGGTGAGACTTGCTCTTGCCTCACTAATTCCCTGGGGTGGGAACACTGGAGAGCTGAGGGCCTGACAGGTGAGCATCCATGGGTCAGCTTCCAATGGACGGAGAGTAGGTGCCAAGGCATAAATGTGCGGGCTCAGTCCCTCCTGGGTGGTCAGTCCTACAGGCAGAGAGAGTAGAGGCTGGTGGCTTGTACTAGAGAGAGATTCACATACAACACATTCTCTATCTCTCTGACAGAGAGCTGAGACTTAGAAAGTGGGAAACAGAGAGAATAAGAGAGAGAGCCAGAGAGAGCTAGAGGAAGTCAGACACAGGTTGAGATGCAAAGGGAGAATCGGAAGCCCCGTGTAGCCTCAGGTCCCCATTTGAGAGGGTCAGTAGGCCTGGGAAAGAGTGCCAGGCTGGGGCCTGGTGTCTGGATGGCCTTGGCACATGCAGAAGGAGGGAAGGGCAGGCATGGAACTGGCCTTGGGCAGCCTGAGGACATGGGGAGAGCTAGGGGCAGGCCCCACGGTCTGGCCTGTCCATGTGCATGCAAATGTGACCTCTGGTTCACGGTGCTCATTTAATCCTCATGAGAGCCCTAGAGGTGGGGCCTGTTCTTAGCCCATTTATAGGTGAGGAAATGAGTCTCAGAGAGGTTAAGTGACTTGCTTGACAGCACAGAGCTATAGCAGTGGTCCTGCCTGCCTCCTGAGCCCACATACTTAACTTTGCAGTCAGAGACAGCTCAGGGTTACAATCCAGGCCCTCCTGTGGCTTCAAGCAACACTCGAACCTTGAGTCTGTGCTCCTGCGCTTCCTGTCTAGAATAGGGTAACAGAACCCACTTCCCTGGGAGGCTATGGGGCTAGGATTAGTTGGATGGGCCCACATGGTGCCTGGCCCCTACTATGCCTTTCAAACTCCTACTCATCCCTTTAGACCCATCCCCAATGCTTCTTTCTCTATGGAACTCTTCCCTGACATCTCTTTGCTAGGCAAAATTAATCATTCCTTTTCTTTCCAGATGTAGCACACTTCTGTTGAGTATGTATTATTTGACTTTATGCTGAATTTCTAAGGTTCCCAAGAAAGGGGACTGCATTTCATGGCTTTCCATGTCTCCTGGCTCAGGGCCCAACACAGTGAGGATTAGAGGATTTGGGGTGAAGAAATGAGTAAGTGAAAGCACAGATGCAGGATGAGGGGAGACCAAGAGGAGATGTCTGGGCTTGGAAGAGAGATGCTGCAGAAATCGCGTCCCCACCGCGTCCCCCCCACCCCCACCAACACACACACCGCCAGCCCAGTGCTCGGCTGCTTTCGAGGTTCTCCAGGTCTCCCAGGACTCATCACTGTCCTGATTTAACTTCCACAGTGGAGGCTTCCGGTGAATCCCAGTCCGGGAGCCTAGCGTTCCATTGGCGGAGCAGTAAAAGTCATTAACGAGGAGCCGGAGAGCTATAAATAAGCCAGCATGATCCCACCCAGTGTTCCTGTGTTTTGCATCTGCGGGAGCAGGGAGTCAGTTTGATTCATTAATTGGCATCAGGATAGGGCCCCAGAGACAGGCATGGAACCACTGGCCCTCCCCTAACTGCCCCTCCTGGCTGGTTCCGTGCATCCTGCCTGCACCAGCTGCACACCTGCCCCAGGCTCCAGTCCAACACCCAGCGGGACCCTCTGGCCTTGCTCCTCTTTGCTTCCTTGGGCTAGGCTGACCATGAAGCAGGAGGGGCATAGGAGCTGCCAGCCTGGAGGGGCTCCAGGAGAGGCCCCTGCCCAGAGGCTGCTGCCCAGGCCAGGCCTCAGGTTCAGCCAACTTCCTCCTCACTGTCCCCTCAGCCCCCTCTATGCTCTTGGTGAAACCCGCCTTAGAGTGGAGGGTCGGCTTTAAGAAACTCCCTTTCTCCAGACTGTAGGATATGGCTTCACTCTGGTGAGGAACTGAGCATCTGGGGACTTGGGCAAGTTTGAAAGCTCTGCCTCACCGTGAAATATGGACACCCATAGTGCTGATCTTGTGAGTTGCTGAGAGTATTAAGTAGTTTGTTGCTCTGTTAGGCCATGCTGGGCACTGGGCCAGAGGCCAGGAGGATGAGCAGTGTGCAGGTGTTTCTGCTCACAGGCTTGTGGTTCCGAGGATGACTGACAGCGGCCACATGAGATAGTCCATGATTACAAACATCTGTGGGCCCTCTATAGGAAGAGTACCATGAGAGAGGGCTGGGGTCATGGAACGTTCTCTTGAGGGAATCACAGTTACCCCCAAAAGTACAGGATGAGGAGAGATAGCCAGACAGAACTGAGAGGAGTGTTGCAGTCCAAGGCGGGTGGACGTGAGGGGACCCACAAGTGGGCAAAATCTGAGTTCCTGCATGAAAACCGGCACCTGGAATGCAGGGCCCGGGAGTGGACGGCGCAGGACCCTGTTGGGGTTGTGAGCTTTGTTTTAAGAGCAGTTGGGAGCTAATACATTTAAGCAGGGACAGCACTGTCTGGTTATCATTTGAGAGGGCCAGTGCATTGCGGTGTGCAGAGTGGATGGCATGTGGATCCGGGGGGTTGGCTGTGTGGGGGTCCAGTGGGGAGGCGACAGTGGTTCAGAGCAAGGTGATGACAGTGGAGAGGGAGGAAAGCCAACAGACCCAAGGTATATTTTGAAGATAGACACTCAGGACTTGGTAAAGGCTTGGTGAAGACTTGGGTGCAGAGGCTCAGGGAGAGAGAAGGCTCAAGAGCAAGTGGGTGGCTGGGGGCGCCCCTTTACTGAGATTGAGCGATCGGGAGGGGCAGGATCACACCCTGGAGAGCTCAGTGTTGACGCACCAAGTGTGAGTTGCCAGTGGACTCACTGGGGGAGACCCCCTAGCTGGGCATCAGGAGCCCAGTGAGGGCTTTGGGCTGGAGCAATAACAGGAACTGTCCACAGAACCGAGGTTTAACTTTCAAAGGGATGGGTCAGATATATTAATATAAGGTTGATGGTTCCACAGAGAAGACATAGTGATGGGTCTGGGTCTGGATCTCGGAGAAGGCAAGTGGTGGGAGTAACCAGAGCTCATAAGCAGGAATCAGCCTAAGATGGGAGAAGGTTCCTTCCTCAGCTTTTAGCACAAACACAGATAGGTGTGTAGATCTGCTGATAAGTAGGATGAGTTCCTTTTGACGCTGGCTACTGTTTTTAGTCTATGAAGAATGAAGCAAGGTCATTAGTTGAATTTGGGGGAGAATCCTGGAAGGTTTGAGGAGAATGAACGAGGCAGGTGGTGGAGAGGGTGTAAGTGGATATGGCGGGTGTGGAGCCCTGTTGAGGTTGGTGACCCTGCTTTCCCACTTTGGGTTCCCACTTTGCTGGGTGTGTGGTCTTGCTGACTCTCACAGACCTGGAGAAGTGGGTGGGCAGGTGGACCCACCATGGCTGACCCTGGATTGGGATTTCAGCAGCCATCCTGCATTAGAAGAGAGAGCAGAGAGAAGGAGTTTGCAGCAGAGGGACCATAACGATAGATGGACAGAGCCAGGAGTCAGGAGTGAAGGCAGGAGGATGCTGGGAGGATAGTTACTTAAGCACAAGGTCGGCAGGACGAGATGCTTGTCAAGCCTGTCCCGTGCTCAGGAGGGTTGCGAGGCCCGGGTGCCCTCCCCTTTGGGGGCTGATGGCGGGTGGTGATGGGTCAAGGCCCCGCCGGGCCTGAGCTCTATCTCCTCGGTCTGGTGGTGCCATCCGTTCCCCCCGCCCTATTCCATGGTTTTGTTTACCTTTTAAATGTCTTAATAAAACATGAAAAATATTTATTCTTCATGGATCAATAATTTACTGTGAGTTATGACAATACTAAGTTTGGTCAATTATTCATCGACCATAAAGTATTTATAAATGCGACCTTAATTTAAAGCATTAGCCACCAGAATTCAAATATTAATAAAGACTGTGCCAGCTGAAAGGAGGAAAGGAAGGGCACAGATAATGAGGGTGGCTCAGGGGAGGGTGTGTGCTCCTGGCTGTGAATGATTGAAGTAGTGAGGTGATAACTGGAGCCCAGGTGTGGGGCAGACAGAGGTGCTGGACGGCCGGGGACTGGCCTGCTGGGCCTGGTCAGAGAGAGATCATTACTTCTGGAGGGCAGAGCTGAGCCCAGGGCTGCCCACAGCCTGGCCCTCCCTTCGGTTGCCTGCTATTACCAACAGAGGCTTGCCAGGCCCCTCTGATGTGAGGGCACCTCTACCAGGCTGCTTCCACGCAGGCAGAGCACCCTGTCTTGCTTTGTCCATCAGGAGAAGTCCTGTCCTTCTTTAAAGGGCTACCCAGAGGCCAGTTAGCTCCTGGGATGGGGAGGCTTTGCAGCCTCAGAGGAGCCTGTACTGCAAGGTGGATCTCCTCTATTTGGAGACCACGTCACATCTTCCAGGAGGAGCAGGTGTGCATGTGCCCGGGGCATCATGCATTCAGGGCACGTGGTGGAGAAAAGGGCTGGGGTGGCTGTGACTAGCATCACTGTCAGGCGTCAGCACCAGCAATTGTGCATCTCTTCCAGCACAAGCCTCCTGGGGTATTGCTTCTCCCAGTCTTGGCCTTTCCAGCACAAGCCTCCTGGGGTATTGCTTCTCCCAGTCTTGGCCTGAGAATTTTCCAGGAGTTCCCCTGGGGATGGAGAAGGCTGGGTGTGAATCAGTAGTGGTCAGGGGCACCTCTCATCTCCAGTGCCAACCTAAGGCCCCAGGTGACTTGATGAGCCAACCATTTGCCTGTAGCAGAAGGAGGCTGTGTTCTTGCTTGCTTCCTCCTTCTCTGGGGCCTGTGTTGAGAGTGCATCTGCCCCAGGAGTTTCCACCCAGGGAATGGCCGGTAGAGTCGGTCATGGAAGCCTGGGTTTTGTCCTCTGCTAGCCACCATCTCTTCCTGGGACTGGCTGCAGAGGTACCTGGTGGTCTGGTTCTGATGTTCTTGTTGCCATTTACTCTCTATGACCCTAGTCAAGTGGTCAGCCCTGTCTGTGCTTCAGTTTCACCAGGGGATCAGAAAGCTCATCTGGGGTGACAAGGAGGGCGATCCTGTTTGCCCTTGAGGGGGCCTGTGCTATGCCTGGTGCGTCCTTCCATGAGAGTTGTGTGTCTGGAGAATCATGAATCAGCAGGATGCTGGCACCTCTGGGGAGGCTGGCAGGGATGTAATGGTGGGGCTGTCTGGGAAGGCTGGCTGAGCTCCTGGATCCTCTTGTCTAGATCCAGCCCTGAGTTTGAACGGCCTGCTTCTTCTCCTTTCTGGGAATCCGTCATATGTCCCAGAGACCTCTGTTCTCCTAGGCCACTGAGCTCAGGTTAAGGGCACTCAAAGCTCTTCACTACATTCATCTTTACTACTTACTTTCCCAGCTGATGAGCCATTCTTGGGGAGCTCTTATCAGTCCATCAAGCCTGCATTGTTATCATCAAGAGGGAGATCAGCTTTATGACCATATGCTATTAGAGGCAAAGAATTATAACAAAGGCTGTTATCTTCTAGCGAGCTGAAAAACACCTCTAAGCTGGAGACAGAGTGACTTCTACTCCCATTATGCACCAGCAGTGCCAAATGGTTCTTCACGTACAAAGGCCTTTCTGAGAACGTGCACGACAGCTCTGAGAAGGGGACGCCATCATTTTTCTTTGACAGAAAAAACAGAGGCCTGGAGGCCGAGAGAGGGTCAGCCCCTCCCTCACTCAGAGTCCCACAGCGTGGATACGACAGGGTCGTGGATGTGGCGCTGGGGTTCGGTGTCTCTCTCCCCAAGAGGAGGTGTGAATTGTGTGATACCCTGTCCTAGGAATGAGGACATTCCATAACCTTGTGGAAGCTAATAGCTGGTGTGGCTTTGATCTGATGTATTTTGATCTTATTATTTTTATGTTAGGAGCCTCTAAATGACCATCATTTCAACAGAGCCCCAATTAGCAGGCCATTCACAGCGGATTAGAAATTGACTTGTATTAGGCCTCTCCATTAGCGCCTAGGAGAGGCTTCCACCCTTAATTACCCACCTCGTTGATGGAGGAGGTGGGGGCCTTGAGGGATTTCAGTGCTATTGCAGGTGGCCGTCCTGGGCTGGGTCAGGGTGCCACCTCCGAGGGGAGGGCTGGTCAGCAGCAGGAGTGAGGTCATTCTCTGCTGTAAACTCCTATGTCTTGGGCTCCTGGACAGGATTTGGGTGGGATATTGATAGGGAGGTGGGGATGCTCAGGGAGAGGGGCAGGAGACTGACTGTGTTTGGCGTCTTTCTTGGGCCCAGCATGGGGTTGGCACTGTGGTCCACATTATAAGTCAGAACTCCCATAGCTCTGCTGTGATTTGTATCCTGAATTAATAGACAGCAGGGATTCGGGAAGGAGACATGCCCATGGTCACACAGCTGCTGACCGGAGGAGCCCAAAGCAGGACTTTGTGAGATTCTAGCGCTCCTTCTGCTGCCCTGGGGAGCCCAGGCCCAGCCAAGAAGCTGGTGTCTGTGGCTGCCACTAGGGCTGGGGCATGGGACCTGCTCCCTGAGCACGTTCCTGGTACCCAGCCCCTGTGTCTGTGTCACATTGCACCCCTCACTCACCCTGCTCCCCCTCATCTCTCCTGGTCTACATCCTTTTCTTCCTCTGAGGCTCTGATGCTAACCCCATGTGAGTTCACCCTCCTCTGGGTCCCAGGGACCTTCCTCTCTCCTTCCTCCCAGGCTGAACTGTGGAGTCCAGCTCCTTGGTAGATGCTAAGCTCCGCAGATGGGGCCTGTGTGTGTCCTGTTCCTACCCTGAACTCAATGCTCATTGCAGGGCTTTGTGCTTAGAGGGTGTGCTGAGCGTATGCATGAAACGCATAGCGGGGAAGAAACAAGTCCATCCACGTGGGAGTACAGGATGTGGGCTCGGATGGAGAAATGGAGCCTTGGGGGCTTCAGTGACTCAATGACAGAGTACCTGTGGAATGGGCACCAGCGGGGACAGGGAGGGGCGCTTGCCATCAGACGTCAGGCAGTGACCTGAGACGGAGCAGGTGGGGGTGCGTGATGGAGAGCTGAGACCCTGCGATGGCGCAGTGAGTGTCCTGGGTGGGACCAAAGACTTGAGATCCTGGGCGACTTTACACCCTCGTGATGTGTGGTGAATTCTGCAAGATTGCTTCTAAGAGGTTTCAATGCTGTGTTATTGGCATTAAAGAGAATATGTACAAGAAAGAAAAATCCATTTATCATCACAGACCTTGGCTTTTAGTATTTTCTCTTGTCTTTTTCATAAGCGTGCTTTTTACCTAATTGTAGAAATTGTTGTAATCCTGGCGAGTATGAAATGTCATGCTCTGGTTTTGTCACAGTCGCCCCGCAGAAGCATCTTTAGACAGGAAGGCGTCTCAGTCCGGCCTCAGAAGGCGTATCAGTGGTGCGGCTTCACAACTTGTTATCTGGAAAATAGACACAGTGATGCCTGCTGTACCGGGATGTCATGAGAATAATGCGAACTCATGTATAGAGAGGATTCGACAGAGTATTCAGCACAGAGAAAATTCTCACAAAATAGTCCCTCCTCCTGGAGCTTCTTACTTATCCATTACCGAAGGATTATTTTTCTTTTGTAAAAGAATAATCTGTTCACAGCATGAAATTTTGGCAAAGTACAGAAAAAAGGGAAAACCACGTTGAGGCTTCACCTAAAATGCGGTCACTTTGAGTGTTTTGCAATATTTCCTTTTGGTCTGTCTTTCATGCATGTTAAGTTTTATTTGATTGATATCATAAAGTACGTACAATTTTGTCTGACTTTCACATAACTTTTTAATGACAGATGCTTTCCCATGTTACTGCAGTATCTTCATAGATAGTTTTAAAGGTTGGGTGTGCTTTCAACAAGTGGAACACTTTTGTGTCGCTCACCTGTTTGCATCTTTTCGATTGTTGGCAATATATCAAGAATCTGGATAAGTATCCTCTGAATGTTTTTGGATCTAAAGCCATTTTTTTTCCTTAAGGTTTTTTTTTTTTTTGTGATGTGGGCCATTTTTAAAGTCTTTATTGAGTCTGTTGCGTATTGCTTCTGCTTTATATTTTGTTTTTTTTTTGGCCCTGTGGCATGTGGGATCTTAGCTCCCTGACCAGGGGTTGAACTGCAGCGTCTGTATTGGAAAGCAAATTTTGTAACCATTGGACCACCAGGGAATTTCCTAAAGTTATTTTTATATTATAGTTTGGGTAGATGCCCAAAGTGGAACTGTTGACCAGAGGGCATGCAAATGTCAAGGACTGTGGTATTATTGTATGAGTTTTTACTGACTGCTGTGTGCCGGCAGACACGTTGTGTCCCTGGATGAGGATGGTGAGTGTAAGGGCATGACCTTTATTCCCCTGGAACCTGAGGTCAAGTGGCAGAGAGAGACAATTCAGTATCGCGAGAGGGGAGGTGTGGGGTGCAAACGGAGTGCGTGACAAAGGTCCTGAGCCAGTCTGGGGTGTAGAGTCTGAGTCTTGGAGCAAGAGTCAAGGTCCAGAAGGCAAAAGGAAGTGCGATAGGTTCCAGGGAACAACGACAGGCGGACAGTGGGGCAGGGCGGCAGGGGGGACCTGAGGCTGCAGGCGCTGGGGAGCCTGCCCTAAGGAGTTTGACTCCCTGCCCAAGGCTCTAGGGGGCCACCAAGGGCTTTACTCAGAAGCACGGCAGGATTGGATCACAATTCAGGAGTGAGCTTGGCCAGGTGGAGCCTGAATGCGAGGGCCCAGAGCGTTCAGGTGGTTCTGTGATCTTCAGTAGGGACTGTAGAGAACCTCTGATTTAACCACCCCCTCCTTCTGCCTTGTGTTGAAGCCCAAGGGTTCCTCAGGAAGAGTTGTGGGCAGTCAAATTGTCCTCGTGCTGAAGCCCATGAATGTGCAAGGTGATTGTCCCTGCGTGGGGAGCCACTGGCCTTTGGTATTGGAAAGCCTGGGGGTGTCTTCCTCTTCCCGCACCTTCCCAGCCTCCCTCTGCCTTGCTCCTTGGGGTTCCTCCCTCTGGTCTTCATCTCCTTCTCCCAGTCTGGTCTGAGGCATTGCATAAACCCACGTGCTCTCAACTGAAAGATCTGCATTGTCAAAGTTGTTCAAAAGTCTGCCGTCTGCAGCAGATGGCCTGCTGACATTCACAGGCTGTGTTTTGAAACTGCATCTGCTTTCCCACATTCCTGCCGTCACATAAAGCATTATTAATAAATGTTTGCTTCAAAACTGGTGCAGTGGGTTGCAGTGTTGGGAGGTGCATCGTTCTATTAATTGGTCTGATGTTCCAAAAAGGCGTAAGAGTGTGGCTAAAAGGGGTTACTGGAACTCATGGTGACTGGATGACTTCAAAAGGCGGTCCCTAAGTGTTCCCACCCTAGAAATGGCTGCTGACACCTGATTGTGTTCCTCCTCCACACCTGCAGTCAGTGCCCCGCTGTGGGAGCCTCTTCCTTTTGTTATTGTCAAGTGGCTTTTAAATAATCCTGGTCTTCTGGAACCAAATACTTCCCCGGGGGTTTGACCCAGTATTTTTATGGTATGAATCAAGTGGACTTGGCCAGGAGACTGAGGGATTCTGGGATTCGTTGCCTACAATCTGGGTCTTCGGGGGTAAGTGTCTCCCTGGCTTTCCAATGTAATTCATTCCCTTCCGCCCCAATCAGCTCAGTTCAGCCAACGATTGTAGAGTACACAGTACATTCTTGGCCTGTGGCTTGGCCTTGGGGATACAAGGATCAACAAAATGAGCTTGTGGCTCTTAAGAGGCTCACAGCCCAAGTGGGAAACCAGATAGCTAATATAGTAGCATGGCTGAATGTCTCCAGCAGATGTGGGTAGGAGCCTTGTTCTACTCTCCCTGTTTGAGTAGCCTAGGATGAATGATTATGCCTCTCTTGACCTCTGTTTTCTCATCTGTTGAATGGACACAAGAGTATCTAGTTGGCAGCGTCACTAGGGCATCACAGACTGTGGCTGTGAAAACCTCTGGGCTGGCCTGACAGGGTTCTTGGTCCCTGGAGGGAGACGGTGTTTCTTGGAACTCCAGGAATGAGCTGCCCAGTGTGAGCTGTGTGAATTGAAGCCAGGGCAGCATCACCCCCATGCTGACCCCTCCCTCTCTCTCCCCTCTCTTTCCAGCCTGTGACCTCATGACCCAGGGGATTCTGGCCTTGGTCACGTCCACTGGTTGTGCGTCTGCCAACGCCCTGCAGTCCCTCACAGACGCGATGCACATCCCGCATCTCTTTGTCCAGCGCAACCCAGGGGGCTCTCCGCGCACCGCCTGCCATCTGAACCCCAGCCCCGATGGCGAGGCCTACACGCTGGCCTCCAGACCGCCCGTGCGCCTCAATGATGTCATGCTCAGGCTGGTGACAGAGCTGCGCTGGCAGAAGTTTGTCATGTTCTACGACAGCGAATATGGTGAGTGGGGGCAGGGGCTGCTCTGGGGCTCCAGTGGGGGCACAGCCATGGTGAGTGGGGGCAGGGGCTGCCCTGGGGCTCCACTGGGGGCACAACCAGATGCCGGGAGACCTGCGAGCTGGACCTCACTCGTGGAGGCTGAGCCCTTTGGAGAGGGCTGCGTGTGGACGGCGGTTGGTGGTCTGAACCGAGTGGGTCTCTGGGTGGTGGGACCCAACCTTGAGCTTCGTGAGTAGGGGATGAGCTCTGAAAACAGATCTGTAGACAGGCACTAAAGTTGCCTAGCAACAACACCTTATCATGACAGCTGAAGTTTGAATCATCTTTGAGTTTTCAATAAAATATTAATAAACTGCTGGCAGGGGTCCGAGGGCTGCACGCAGGCAGCAGTGGTGGGGACTGGCCAGCGTGGGTCCTCCCGGAAGCCTCCTCTGCAAAGTGTCCCCCTCCTGCTGGACGCTCTCCCAGCCTCCCCAGCTCCTTGCCTCCCTCCATGCTGACCTGCCCTTAGTTTCAGGGTTTCAGGCTGGGGCAAAGGTCAGGGAGAGGGACAACCTTAATGTCGTGGACCCAGGTGGGCATCGTGTGGGTCTGGGGACACAGGGCATGGCTGGATATGGATTCTTTGAAGGCCTACTGTATAAAAAAAATAATAATTTCGTTGTTAGGAAACTAGAAAAATGGGCTTTGAAGAGATAGCTTCAGGTTTTCTATGGCTGCTTTGTGAAAATGGAGACCGGTTCTGGTCCCAAGATAAATGGTTTAAAAATAAAACCTTTTCATTGAAAAAAATTATATGTTTAAAAAACCTGTTTATTTTTTTATTCTGAGATAATTGAGACTTACATACAATTATGAGAAATAATTCAGAGATCCTGTGTGCTCCAAAATCTTGCCTAACTGTCACGGCGTACCACGAGCAGGACTTCCTCCTGACATAATCCGTGGCCTTGCTCACATCCACCCGTTTGCACGCACTTGGGTGTGTATTCGCTGTGTGTGCAGTTCTGCCACGTGTGGATTCGTGTGCCCACCACAGTCAGATTCAGAGCAGTCCCTCACGAGGACCCGCACGCTGCCCTTTTATAACCACAGCCGCTCACCGTACATCTTTAAAGGTGAGGGTTGGCGCCTCACAGCTGGGGCCGGGGTAGGATGAGGTGGACCCTCGAAAGTCCTTTTTTCCTCTCTTGGTGGATAATCCCTTTGCCAAGACTGTAACTAAGAAGAGAAAGCAGCATATGTTTGCATTTGCCTAAATACTCTGCTTCTCTAAGACTGGAATGTTGTCCTCAGCTCTTAAGCAAATATGCTGTCTGGAGTCTTCCAGAAGGAATTGAAAAGCAAACAGTCACTGTACTGAAATTAAGATGAGGGGGGTGATGGGGACAAAGGAGGCCAGAGGCTCCAGGTGCTTGAACTGGACTCTGTCCAGGGCCTGGCTTCTCCCTCCCACCCCCGCTCAACCCCTGACTCTGGGGAGGACTTGGAGAGACCATGTCATAGTCTGGGGGCTGGTACAGAGAACATGGACCTTTCAAGGAATTTTAATGTAAGACAAAGGAGAGATGTGGGGGAGACAAGGCAAGACCTTTGAGGTGAGCTAGGAAACATGTTTCGTTCTGTAGCTACACTCCTCTGCCCCTCTCCTCTCCCATCCAGACCCTCCAGTCAAGCCAAAAGGTGCACTCCTCTTTTGTCACACGGAGACCTTTGCTATCTCTTGTAGGATTGAAGTTACTTTTCAACCAGACTGACCTTTATTAGTAATTTTATAAACACACAGGGTTACCAATAGGTTTTTTCGGGTGGATCACTGCCGGCAATTGGCTGAACCTTGATTGCTTTGTTGGGAAGGATTCTGAGGAAGCATATGGCCTTAGCAAGATAAACCGCTGTGATTGCTCCATGAAGCATCATGGTGCAGGGGATGGACTGGCAGCAACCCGCCCTGTTTGCTAAAGGTGGCTGTGAATCAAGCGTCTCAGAGCTGCTTACACATGGCTGTCACTGTCCAAGGTGCTGACCGTTTGGCATTAGCCTTCCTGGAGGCCAGTGCTCTTTCATTGGGTTCTATGTAGAACCTCCTGCCTTTGCCTGCCCTGGCCATTACCCTCCTGATTTGACAACCTTTGAAGCCAGCTTTCTACCCCAAACATTCTCTGTAAAACCACTCCAGCACCTGTGACTTGTTTTGACCTTGCCCCTTGCACACAGTCAAATCTGTGGCCCATTTTTAATATGTTATGTAAGCCAAGGGTGTAGAAACACACATGCTGTTTGATGCAGCCCCAAGAATCCAGAGTGTGAGTGCTCCTCAGCTTGGCTGGCATTGGCCTGTCTGAGGGCTGTGGATGGATTTACATTACTGATACATCCAAGACAAATGGCGCCTCCACAACCCCTCAGGGCCCTTCCTCCACCCGACCACTGTAGCACTAGCTGCGATGAGCCCAATTACAAAGCAAATTGAGTGTAAAGACTGTTTCATTTCTTCCGAAGTCACACAGAAGTGGGCTGGGATATAGTAACTTTGTTTTTTTGATGCTGATCTGCAAGTATCTTTACATATATTTATTAAGGCTATTTAGTAACTGTCTGAAGTGGGATTATTGCTGCATTTTACAGATGAGGAGCATGAGGCTCAGAGAGATTCCTTTTGACTTTGATGCCCATGCACTTAGCCATGGCACCATCTTATTACTGTCATCTGGGGCTTGCTAGGCTCCAGCCTTCTCTTATCACCAGCCAGGCAGAGTTGATGCCAAGGATGGCGTGTGTGGAATGGACTTGGCATGCCCTAGGTTTGTGCAGTCAGTCACTTGGATAAATGTCATGTGTAAGATCCTACCCCTGCAAGGTAAGGACTGGTCCTTCCTCCTTTGCCCCTCAGCCTTCCTTTAAACCAAGGAATGTCCTGCCTTGGGTGGAGCCTGAGGACTGGGCATCTGGGTCAAGGGTCAGAAAGGCAAAAGCAAGTTCTACGACAGAATTTGGCAGAGTGGTGGGAGAGGAGTTTGTATGTTTAAGGTTTACAGAATGCAGTGCCATTTGGTAAAATTCCATTGAAAATACTTGTATGCTTGTTGTGACAGCGAAAGGAAAAATAAAAGAGAAGCTGACATTTGGGAGAGAAAATCTGTAACATTAAAATACCAAAAGTTTGGACTGAACAGAAGAGAGAACTTTCTGTCTTGCCACTTGGATTTCTGGGCTATTCATGTGTGTTCTGGGGAGGGTGTGCTAGAAGCTGCAGCCACAATTTCTCCCCAGTGAGCACATTTGGATGAGGGATGTATTTATGGTGGGATCTTAGAAACCATTGACTCATTCATTCAACAAATATTCACTGAGTCCCTACCATGCACAACTATTTTGCTAGGTACTCATTTTAGATGTTGAAACAGATGGTTGGAGTATCTTGGCTAAAGTTGCACAGGGCTGGGATGTGAAGTTAGGACCCCAGGGCTCCTTCCTCCATAGCATCTTTGGGGTGTGATGCTCCCTGTTAGCCTCTTGAACCAGCTTGCAGGCCTGGGATGAGTTGGCAGCAGGGATTCCACAGAAGCAAAAGCTTGGGGCTCTAAATGTGTGTCCATTTCCTATTTGTGCTTGTTTTTAAATTATTTTTTTAAGTTAAAAGTTGCACACTTTTACAATGTATATGTCAAGTTAAAAGAATGATAATGAAGTGAGCTCCCACGAACCCAGACCAGTTTAAAAAATGTACAGGAGAGGAGGGTTCAGGAGGGGGAACACATGTATACCTGTGGTGGATTCATTTTGATATTTGGCAGAACTAATACAATTATGTAAAGTTTAAAAATAAAATAAAATTAAAAAACAATAAAAAATGTACAGGAGCCTTAAGTGTCCTCATCGTATCATGTCATCTACCTAGGGGATCTGACCAGTATCATGATTGTGTTCTAATGAGCTCCTTGCTTTTCTTTATAGCTTATCATACAAGTATGCATCCTAAAATACTTACTGCCTAGTTTGGCCTCTCCATGAACCTTAAACATCTTGAGTTAAACTACTGTACACTTTTGTGATTGCTTTCTTTTCTTAAATGTTTATTTATTTTTAATTGATTGATGATTGTGATTGCTTTATTTTTTATTAAATATTGTGAACTATTGGGCCTATGCATGTTTTACTTTGTTAGATCATTCCAAATTACTTTCCAAAGCATTTCTACCTATTTTCACTGCTATCTGCAATGTAAGAGAATTCTCGAAGCTCCCCAACCTCACCAACACCTGGCATTGCTTTTAGTTTTAAGATTTTCATGTGGAAGGTGTCTCACTGTGATTTTGATTTGTATTGCCATGATAAAAGATGAAGCTGAGCGTATCTTTATGCGCTATTTTTGTTTGCTCTTCTAAATACCCATGTGTAGTTTAAAATTTTTGCCCATTTTTAAAATTGAGACTTTTCTTTTGTAAGTTAGGGATGTTAAATGCCTTCTTTCAGTTAGCTGCCTTAGTTGGCAGAAGTTCTATACTGTAGTATCCAATTTATTCATCTTTTAGACAAGTAGCTCCATTTCCTATCTCATTTAAGAGGTCTTTCCCTATCCAAATGGTATAAAGATATTCTCCCGCGGAAACCTTCCTCTCTGCTCTGAGAGCAGATGTTGCCCTCCAGCCTGAGTGTCCACAGCTAGGTCCTGGCTCTGAGTATGCCTGGATCCCTATGGCTAGACCATCTCTCCCTGCAGCTATGGCCTGACATTCTTCCCTGACACTGCTTTGCTCTGCTGTGGCCATGGAACTGATCTTATCTTAGTGGTGACTGCGCAGCTTGTGGCATGGTGGTTCAGGAGGGCTTCCTGAAGGAGGTGGCATGTACGCAAGCCTCTAAAGGACTTGAAGTAGGAAATAGGCAAGCAGAGGGCACTGGGGGCAGATAGGAGGAAGAGTGTGCCAGGCAGAAGGAAAGCATGCTGGAAGGCCTGGGGGCAACAGAGAGGGAAAAGATATGGCTGGATTGTGGGCAGTGGCCAAGGGTGGGGCTGGAGCTCGGGGCCAAGCAGGCCTTAGAGGCCTCACTGGTGAGCACAGAATCTCCAGAAATCCTTGAGAGCCATAGCTCGCCTCCTCAGGTGGTACCTCTGGGTCCTATTCATTACACCCAGTCCAGAGGCCTGAAGACAGACTCGGGTCTTCTTTTCTGGAGGGCTCTGGTCTTTCTGTTGTCTGTGTCCAGACTCATTGGCTTCCTCTGAAAGGAAAGATGCTAATGCACAGGAACAAGCTGAGGACAAATCCCAGACCCCGAGGCAGGCCCTGAACTTCCCAGGTGACCAGGCGGCCCAGATGTCTGTGAGTCACAGTTCATGTTTCTCCAGCCTCACTCCAAGCAGGGCGCCATGCAAGCACTGTGCGTGCTCCAGCTCATGGCATCCTTACAGCAATCCTTCGAAGTGGGTTCATACCACCCTCGTTTTACAGGTGAGGAAACTGTGACTCAGAAAACTGAGTGAGTGGCTGGTGAGTAGGGGGTTGGCTAAGTGTGATTCCTGAAGCCCAGGTCACCACAGCTTTGCTCACAGCCTCTTAATCCTTGTGGCAAAGCTGTGGGGAGCAAGGCCCGCAGGTAGACTCTTCACTTAATGTACAAGGGTTTACTGGAGCACTGTTGGTGACCACAGATACTGCCAACAACCATAATGGTTAAATATGTTATGATACATACATAATGGGAAACCACGATTCCTAATGAACCAAGAGGCCATGGTTCCAACGCAGGGTACTGTTAGCTCATAGCAGCAAAGTGAGGGTGGTGGTGTCAGTATTGCTCTGGGTAGAAGCAAGGTCACGTGTGTGTGTGAGTACACGTACAGTGTCAGGGGAGAGCTGTGTCAGGGAGGGAAGCACAGTGACTTGGGACAAAGATGGGAGATCTGTTTTTTTGTTTAACGTCTTTAAAGTTTTCTATCAAGTACCAAAAATAGTAAATACAACAGTGAGGGTTGCCATCCTTCCCGCTGATCGCCCATGGTGAATTCCCTTTTTGTCATCTAAGAATAGGGATGGTAATTTCTGAGCTGCAGATTAAAACCCCTGGCAGAGTTCCGGTACGTGGCAAACGGTCTGTATGATAATAACAAATCATGAGTGGGAACTAAGAGTGGCAGTCGTCAGTATTCTTCCTTCCCAGGACTGGATGTTGGCATAGGGCTTGGTAGAGTCTTGGCGTGAGAGCTTTGGCTGTTTGTCCCTCCTCAGGATTATCCTTGAGTACAGTGGTTAGGAGCATGGACTTGGGAGCAGTCTGCTTCAGCTGAATGCTGGCTCTGCCTCTATAGCTGTGTGACACTGGACAAGTCACTCAACCTCTCTCTGCAATGGTTTCCTGATCTGTCTAAGGGGAATAAAGTAATCATTCCTATTTGCTGTGCTTGCTGTGGGGATTAAATGCATTAATACATGCCAAGGGCTTAGTTGGCATCACCAAATCAATGGACGTGAGTTTGAGCATATTCTGGGAGATAGTGAAGCACAGGGAAGCCTGGCATGCTGCAGTCTATGGGATTGCAAAGACTCGGACACGACTGAGCCATTGAACAACCGTAAGAGCTTAGCACAGCGCCTAGCACCTGAGTGCTCAGGAAGACTTCCTTACTCAGAAGCTACAACTGCTGGAGCCCCCTGGCCTCTGAGCTGGCTCATCTCTGCTATGGCTTGTTCTGCAGTCCAGGAAACATCTTGCTTACGTCCTTGGTGCTTGCAGGAAGAGAGAGAGTTCAGGGTCAGCTCTCTCACCTGCAGGGGACACTCCAGGCCACCTTGGTGGTGGAGGGGAGTTGCTAGGAGTCCCCAAAGACTCACTGCGCAGTCCCAAGTGGCTCTGATGAGTCATCACACCTTCTCAGCTGGACAGCCTGACAGGTTCCCTTGGTGAACATCTGTTGGCAGTTGGTCTTCACCCCGAGTCCTCCTGATAGGAAACTCCTCAGAAGAAAGAGAATTGGACACCTACTATTTTAACCAATGCTTCATGCCAACAAAGTCTCCTTTCTGATGTCTGGCATAGGAAGTCAGACAACTGAGCTGCTCCGGTGAGCCTTCTTATTAATAACACGTATCATATCATTATGGCATTAGTTTAAATTGAAGTAATAAATACTTTTTCCAAGAGAAATGAGTAAGTGAGTTTAATTGCTAGGAAACCTACCAAGAAGTTCGACAATAACTTTACTGGGACGAGTGTTTTGGGTTTTGTTCTTCGATCTAATTATAAAGCAACTGCACTTCAGGGCACGTTAATTGTAGCATTTGCTGGAAGATTAAAGTTCATTAACTCTGAAGTTCCATCACCCTTCTGTCGGATTCCATGGTGCGTCTGAGGACGTAAGGAGATGCCGGATGAAGGACAGGAAGACAGGGGTGCCGGCCACCCTCGCCCCATGGCCCGTTGCACAGCTGGACCGAGGGAGTTGCCACACCAAGACCTTGGCCAGACCTACACTTCCTTCTTCCCATGCAGTGCCACAGTGCCCCCTTGGAAGACAAATACGGCCCCCTTGACTTTCCCATCCTGCCAACCCTGCTTCTCCAGACCTCCTCAGCCCCAGCACACAAGAGGGAACAGGTTTTTCTGTTAAATATTAGAATTCTACTAGAATTCTAGGAAGGGTATCCACAAGATGTGGCCCCAAACATCTGGAAGGACCATTGGCCCAGTGAGACCCCTGCCCGCTCTCCTAGTGAAGTGAAATAGAACGTCCTCTTCATTGTCTCAACTGAAGCATCTCTTACCCTCCTCTCTGGGAGAGCATGGCTCTTTCCTAACAGATCCAGCAATGTCAGGGGAGTCCCTTCATTTTTTGAAGTGAACTGTATTGAGGCATAATTGGTATGCAATAAAATGCACTCATTAGACACGTGCTGTTTGATGGATTTTGACAAATATGTGTAATAGAGTAACTGCTATCCCAGTCGAGGTGCAGAATGTTGCCAGGTATATAGAAATGCCTTTGTTGTGAAGAGAGACCATCATAACTAACTTCCTTCTGGCCCCAGTCACTTCAGCAGTTGCTGGAAGACCATAGGCCCTGAAAAGAATGTTATGTGCCTGGAACCTGCAGTGTCCTCTGCTCCTAGGAGCATTTTCAGAGACCTGGAGTGCCAGTGTGTCTGACCAGAAGACAGGGAAAGGACAGGGAGGCGTGAAAGGCGGGGGAGAGGAGGGGAGAGCTGTGGAAGCCCCGCAGCAGCTGGGAATGGTGTTCAGGCTAAAGCTGTCTCCATCCAGATGAGAGCCCTGACCGTCTGCTCGCTGGCCAGAGATGACTTGTTTTCCCTTGCCAGGCAAGATCTGGCACCTCCTTGAGAGGTGACATTTGGGTAGTTATGAGCACAGACTCCAGCATCAGAAAAGAACTGCACGTGAGTCCCGCTTCGTTGCTTATTGCATCCTGGGTGAACTGTGGTTGCCCTTCAGAGCCTTGGTTTTACTGATCTGTAAGATGGGTATCATAGCACTTCTTTCCTAGGTTCCTGGCAGGTCCTGGCCAGGCACATGCTCAGTGCTCTAGCGGGTTGAGAGTCTTTAAAAGTTTTCCTTTGCTTCTTACAAAGGGATCTCAGCAGATGGCATCCAGCTCCGAAGTACCCTTTTTTGAGGCCTGGGAAGTGGGTTTCCTTTCCTGGTTGCTCAGCAGGTGGGACCTGGGGGTGGGTGGTCATAAGTCTTGCTTGACTTGTGTTTAGACAGCATCTCTGAAACAGTGTTAAGAATGCCCTTCTCCTCGGGAAGCTAAGGATGCAGAAAGGCCCCAGGAGCCCCTAAGAGGTTGTGTGGGAGCCTCAGATCTAAACTCGAAGGTCCATTGTGGTGACTGAAACTGTCCCCACTGCTCTGGAATAACAGCCACGGTCCTTGCAGCTGGCCTCCCTGCCCTGCTCACTGTCACCCTCTCTCCTCACTCCACCCCGTCTGCCCGCCTCCTGCTCTCCGTTGCTCCATGAACGTGCCGGGACAATTAGGCATCAGAACCTTTGCACTGGCTGTTCCCTCTGCTTGGGACACGCTTCCCATAGATATCTGCAGGCTGCGTCCTCACCTTCAGGGCTTTGCTCCAATCCCCTCTGCCCCCCACAGGCCTTTTCTCATCAATTGATTAAAAAATTGAGCTCCTTTTCCTCTTGACGCCCTCTTCTCCTATCCATGCCTTTTTTTTTCATTGAATTTACTGACATTTGCTTATTTTTTGATGTTTACCTTCCCCTAATGAGGATGTGAGTTCCACTCAAGCAGGGATCCTGTGTGTTTTGGTAAGTAATGCTGCATATCCAGCATTTAGAATAGCACCTGGAATATAGTAGGTGCTCAAGAAGTATTCAGTATATGAGTGGATGAATGTATGACTGGGGGCATTTCACTGACTATTTATTTTTCTAGGAAACATTTGTTTCTTTTTATGAGATTCCCAATTACAACAATAATATATGATTTCATGGAGTCCAGAGATCCCTTCATGGGAAATAGATGGGGAAACAGTGGAAACAGTGTCAGACTTTATTTTTTTGGGCTCCAAAGTCACTGCAGATGGTGACTGCAGCCATGAAATTAAAAGACGCTTATTCCTTGGAAGGAAAGTTATGACCAACCTAGATAGTATATTGAAAAGCAGAGATATTACTTTGCTAACAAAGGTCCATCTAGTCAAGGCTATGGTTTTTCCAGTGGTCATGTATGGATGTGAGAGTTGGACTGTGAAGAAAGCTGAGCGCTGAAGAATTGATGCTTATGAACTGTGGTGGTGGAGAAGACTCTTGAGAGTCCCTTGGACTGCAGGGAGATCCAACCAGTCCATTCTAAAGGAGATCGGTCCTGGGTGTTCTTTGGAAGGAATGATGCTGAAGCTGAAACTCCAGTACTTTGGCCACCTCATGCGAAGAGTTGACTCATTGGAAAAGACCTTGGTGCTGGGAGGGATTGGGGGCAGGAGGAGAAGGGGACAACAGAAGATGAGATGTCTGGATGGCATCACCAACTCGATGGACATGAGTTTGAGTGAACTCCGGGAGTTGGTGATGGACAGGGAGGCCTGGCATGCTGTGATTCATGGGGTCGCAAAGAGTTGGACACAACTGAGCTACTGAACTGAACTGAACTGAACTGAAAGGTCAGGTGAAACCTCACCCTCCTCCACTCCCACCAGAGCACCAGTGTGTTCAGCCCGCTGAGTTTCTGTCTACACTGTCCTCCTTGGCAAGTGTGGAGGGAGCATTGTGTACTCCACAAGGTTTGGGGCTTGGCGAGATTTCAGATGGGCCCAGGCTTGAGAAAGCTTTCTGCACAGTTACACAGGAGGATTAAACACAAAATCCCTGTGTGTATCACAGTGCGAGGTTAGCAGTGCCGCTGAAGTTTTGTGGGTGAACATTTTGGGAACCTTGTGTTCTGTTCCTGCCTCAGCCTTTTTTCTCGCTCATCTCTGGACTATTGACAAATCTTTCTCATCCTTGGTTTTCTCATTTTGGTACTGGGGATAATAAAAATGCCTGCCTCAAAGGGTTCTTGGGAGATTGAAATGAAATGAAATGATGGATATGAGAGTGATTACTCATTTGTCTCTCTCCTCTTCAGTACCCAGGACAGTGCCCCAAGTGTTGGCATGTGATTGCAGAGCCTTGCAGCCTAAGCTACTCCCCAGCCCATCCCAACTCTGCCTTGGGAGGCGGTGGGTTTTGAATTAGCTGGGAGCAAGAAGGGCTCCATCAGGTAGAGGAGGGAGGAGGGAAATTCCAAGTGGGGTAAACCTGTGTGCAAAACATCAGGGTGTGAAATAGCACACCGTGTTCTGGAAGAGGAGAGTTTGGAGGACCAGCGGCTTGTGCTGAGAGCTGCAAGTGATGGAAAGTGTCAGAGGGAAGGGTGCAGGGGCCTCAGGCAGCCTGGCCGGGCGCGCCTGAGTGCGTGATTCATCGTGTCCACGGCAGGGCTTCCCTGCTTTTGATGTGAGCTGCGTGCTGTGTCATCAAGGCTCACCCTCCCGTGGGAACTCTCCTGCCTAGTGAGACGCTTAGGAACAGAAGCCTGTTCTCCTGGGTTGCGTCACCCTGGAATGTGACAAGAGTGGAACTGCTTGTACATTGTGTGGCCAGATCGCCATTGTGAGAAGTCTGGGGGTTTTGATTTGGGGGTCAGCTGCTCACCCCATGTTTCCCACTGGAGGCTCTGAGAGTGACGACAGACGATGGGGCTGGGGAGTGGGGTCACTCTAACACGGCCACTTTCCCTATAAATGGCATATGTCTTCTTCCAGGATTCTGTTTTTCCAGTCTCTTGCTGGAAAGTACCCTCCAAGTCACCTGACCTGGTACCGTGAGGGCTCTCCTGCTTCCTGCGCCAACACCCCTGGTCCCAGGCAGAAGCCTCCCCCCGGGCCTGGCATGCTCTCATGATTTTTGGTTTATTATTTTGGGATGCCTTGTTCTTCTGTTTGCTTACTTGTTTATTTCTTGCACACATCCAGAGAAGGTTTGCAGAGGCTTCTAATGAGGCAGCGGCAGTCAGAAAATAAACACAGGGCCATAGTGGCTGTGCTGGCTGGCAGGGGTGGCAGAGATAACTGTAAGCATGCTCTCCTGGCAGGCATGAAGTGGGGAGGGAAGCCGTGGGTACAGGGCATCTGCATCCTCTGAAAGGAAGGAGCAGGGTGGCTTGCTTTTCAGAGGGACCAGGCTTCTCCAGCACTTCAAAGAATTCCCCCAGAGGGACCTGGTCTGTGCCAGGGACACGGGAGACAGAATGGATAGTATTTCTGGCTCAACTTCAAAGCAATGCAGAGGAGGGTTTTGTTTGACTGTCACTCACAGTTCACTGACTATGGAGGTAGTCCTAGGCTGAAGCTCACGATTCCGGGAGGGTGAGCTTCCTTTAGGCTGGTCATTATGGAGTCGGTGGATTCTTGTCGCCCACTGAGCGAGGCCTGCTCTATCTAGTCAGTCCAGTTTCACTGGTCAGACATCCGCTGAGTTCCAGGTGCTGTGCTGGGGAACTGGAAGTGAGGGAGGCAGGTGTGGCTTTTGCCTTCTTGGTCCCAAAGGTAACTACTGTCAGTGGGGAAGAGGGTTGTGATGGAGGCTGTACTGTGACAGCCACTGGAACTGTGGCTGGGAGCTTGGCTTGCCCGGCAGAGCCTGGGAAGTCTTTTGGGATGGAGTTCAGTCCTAATGGAGTGAGGAGGGCTGACATGAGGGGAGGGTAAGATGGGCAGATGTGGGGGTCCAGGGGTGAGAGAAAGCAGGGATGTTCCAAGACTTGGAGGAAGTTATGCCTGGCTGGAGTCTGGTATCTGGGATCAGGGACCCAGATGTGGAGTGCTTGGCTTGGGTGGCAGAGGGACTGTGTATTCTAAAGGCAACCACGGAAGCGTAGGTCACTCCTACCCTTTATTTTCTTTGTTGATTTTCCTTTGAAATTAGTCTTTTAAAAAAATATTCATTTATTTAATTTTTGGCTGTGCTGGGTCTTCACTGCTGTGAGGGCTTCTCTCTAATGGTGGCAAGAGGGCCTCTCATTGTGGTGGTCTCTCTTGTTGCAGAGCATAGGCTCTAGGGCTCCTGGGCTTAAGCAGTTGTGGCTCCTGGGCTCTAGAGCACAGGCTTAATTGTTGTGGCACATGGGCTTAGCTGCTGCATGGCATGTGGGACCTTCCTGGATCAGGGATCGAACCCCTGTCTCCTGCGTTGGCAGGCAGATTCTTATTCACTGAGCCACCAGGGAAGCCCCTGCAGTTAGTCTTTTTGCCATGCCACATGGCATGTGGGATCTTAGTTCCCTGGGGAAGGATCCAACCCACACCCCCTGCAGTGGAAGCATGGTGTCTTAAGAACTGGATCGCCAGGGAAGTCTCTGAAATTAGTGTTGATTGTATAAGTAATACATGAAACGAACATGTGTTGTGAAAAAGAAAATAAGCAACAGAGGCAGTTAAGGCGAAAACCACATGTCCTTTATGCTCCCTCCCCCGCGCTCCTCTCTAGAGCTAAGTTGAGGCCTTGTCTGGGCTCATCACTCTTTCTTATGTGCATACATTCGCATGGAAATAACAGGGAGCTTTTCCAAAGCAGAAGCTTTGGCCATGTACTCTTCACTTGAGGTGCTTCAGAGCCTTCGCTCTGTATCAGCCCGTTTGGTTCTACCCTGGTCTTACCTGCTGCCTGACATCCTGCAGAGTGGGGTTGATGGATCCACTTCCTCATTAGGGTGGTTTCTGGGGATTTTGCTCTGACAAGCAGCGCTAGAATGCACACCCTTGAAGGCACAGCTTCGTGTATGCGCCCGAGTATTTCTCTGGGCTGGATTGCTAGAAAGCAGTTGCTGAGTTGCAGAGAACCCTGTGTTTTCCAGTTAGGAAGCTAGAAAGATAGTGCTGAGGTGCCAGGTACCAAAATAAGGCAGGCAGGAAGAGAGAAGTATTTAAGTGTTTTGAAGAACAGACCCCGTTCTGGTCCCTGTTTTTTCTTTTTTTATGGTTTAGAGGAAGATAGTTTCTTGAATGTCACGTTGCTGAGAAAAAGTGTGATTAGACAGAAAGTCAGGGATGAAATCCAAAATCAGAGAAGCAGATGCGGTAGAGCAGGGATCCTCTTAGGTCAGCAGCAGCTCTTGCGGAGTGGAGTCAGCTACAGCTCGGTGGGGATGAGCAGGGGGAACAGGGTGGTCCTGTGGTGTGTCCTGCTCTGAAGGGGTCTCACTGGTGGGTGGAGCCAAGCTGACATGTGTTCATGGAGGAGAGACCCTGCAGTCTCAGGAGGAGCAGCTGACAGTCTGGAGCTGGGGAAGGGCTGCTGTGAGCCGAGGGCTCCAGCCTGCTCTGAGTGATACTAGGACTGGACCTGGACTAAGGGGGAGGTGGTGCTGAAGTCACGAACTGTCCATCTGTCGGAGCCCCCAGGGCCACTGTGGCAGGAAGTGTCCCTGTCCCTCGCCCACCCATGTTGGGGGTAGGGCGCATCTTTGGGTGAGTCATTGTTAACCAGAGGTTCTCAGGTGGCGCTAGTGGTAAGGAATCCACCTGCCAATGCAGGAGCTGCAAGAGATGCGGGTTCGCTTCCTGGTTGGGGAAGATTCCCTGGAGGAGGAATTGGCAATTCACTTCAATATTCTGGCCTGGAGAATCCCATGGACAGAGGCACCTGGCAGGCTACAGTCCATGAGGTTGCACAGTCAGACACAACTGAACGTCTGGGCATGTATCCCATGGAAGAGGTCTGTCTTGTCTTCCCGGGGCCTGCAGGCTTACTAAAGGGCGTTGGGCTGAGCTTAGCTTATGGCCCATAAGCAGAGTGAGGAGCCCTGCACGGCTTCTCCCAAAGGAAGGGGATCGCACACTTCCTGTGCTGTGACCCTGTGCTGGACACCCTCACAGTTCTTTCCTGTCTGCATAGCCACTCAACAGAGTCGGCACCTGCACACCAGCTGGTCTAGGAACCTGAGGCTGGGAGGGATTTCAGCTGCAGGTGGCGATTTAAGTCCCAAACTCTGCCTCTCCCGACTGTCTCTCCACTGCTCCAAGTGACAGATATGTGTTCCCCTGGCGTGATGTGGGGGGGACAGGTAACACCTTGAGGGCCCCTGGGTCAGGAGATGCTGCTGTGCGAGCCCTCAGGAGGCCTTTCCCGGCTGTCCCACCCTCTCTGCCTCGCCCCTCCCCGGACTGCACTCCCACCCTCCAGGCCCTCCTGACTGCCTCGCCCCCTCCCCCTCAGACTGCACTCCCGCCCTCCAGGCCCTCCTGACACACACGCCCTGGGACGCGGACGTCTCAGAGGCCTGCTTTGGAGGCTGTACCCTCACTGTATGGCCGAATGGGCTTTGTTGCTGGAGACCTTCACGTTTCTGTGGCATTGTCACAAATGTCGATATGAAGGGCGTCGCCTGTGGGTCCTTGTGACATGTAGTGGAGTCCATGCAATGCGACGCTGGGAATGTCCCGCTTTGCTTCTCTTTTGAATTGTGGTTAAATCCATACAACACAGAGGTCACCACGTTAGCCATTTTCAGTGCACAGTTCAGCGGCAGTTAGCATATCCTCACGGCTGTGGAACTGACCCCACGTCGGTGTTCAGAACTCTTTTCATCTTGTGAAACCGAAACTCGTACCCGTTAGACAGTAACTCCCCGGGTCCCTCCTGCAGTCCCTGGGCGCCATCCTTCTCCCTCTGTCTCTCCAGACTTTGAGGTAGTGGGATCATACGGAGTTTGTCTTTTTGTGACGGGCTTATTTTACAGCATAATGTCTTCAGGGTTCATCCCTGTCCTAGCGTGTGTCAGAATTTCCTTCCTTTACAGGCTGCACAATAGTCCAGTGTGTGTATACACGCGTTTTGTTAATCCGTTCTGTTGACGGATATTTGGGCTGTGCACCTTTTGTCTACTTTGCTTTCTGAGAGTACTGAAAGAAACGTGTGGTCTCTTGGGAGCGTGTGTGTGTGTGTGTGTGTGTGTGTGTGTGTGTGTGTGTGCATTTGCGTGTTATAACCTTTTGGAGGATATCCATTCATTCTTCACTCTGTCACCAAAGTCACCTTTCTCCAGCTTGCAGCCCAGCAATGGCAGCCCTTCTCCTCAGGACAGAGTTCAGATCTCTTCAGGGAGCCCATGAGCCTCAAGGTCTGTCCCTTGGCCTGCACCTTCTCCACCTCTTCTCCCATCATCCCCCAAGCCGTAGGTCCTGGCTGCTCAGGATGTCTCAGCTGGAGTGTATCCAGGCATATACAGTCCACTCCACATCCTTCAGGCTGAAGGAATTTATCTACTGACAAGTGTCCCCACAAGTGAGACAGGTGATGTGGAAGCAGCCCAGGCTAACAACTTTAGGAAGGCACCAGGATACCCAGGGTTAAAGGGACAAATGGGAGGAGATGGTCCTGGAGTCAGGACCACCCAGTGGGAGTGGGGACTACCCGGGGGGCCACGCCGAGGAGCTGGGAGCATGGAGGACGCCTTGAGCTGATGCTTGTTGTATGACATGGGTCAGTTGTACAGAAATAAAAGGTTCAGAGATCTGAAGGCTTACACACACACATACACACACGCAGGCCTACACGCACACACCCCTCAGGTGCCTGTGGTAATTAAAGTCAGAGGTGCAGATGAATGTAGTCCTCGACCAGCTATGAATCTTGCTAACAGTCACCAAGAAAGATCAATAAATTTGCTTCTTTCTAAGCAGGCGCCAGATTTCACTGCAGGGCCTAGGGCAACTCAAGGAGAAGTCTTCCTGAGGACTTCCAGCTAGGTGGTCTGTGTGGGGAGGGATGCAAAATGAGTGTCAGGCATGCTCCAGACCCGCAGGATGGGATGGCATGTCAGGGGCACCTTGCTATCCGGAAACAGGGACTGAGGGAGAAATTGCCTCCCCAGGGGCCCACCTTGGCTCTCTCTTTTGGCTCAGTGACAGCCACTGTGGTCAGGAGCCCTGGCTACAAAACCAGGCCATGGCCGTGGGTGCTGCCCCCACCTCTCCTGGTGACAGCAGAGGACAGGGCCAGCACAAAGAGACTTCTCGGTCCCCACATCTGCTGTGGGGACGGGGCCAGTGACAGGAGGAGGTGTGTGTGGTGACCTGGAGCCAACGTGCATGGGCTCACTGGACCCACGGGCTACTGCTTCCCAACTCCACATTCAGCAACAGCACTTGAGTAGCTAGAAATTGACCATGTAGGAGTATTTACACTGTGGAAACCAGCAAGGGCTACACACCAGGGCTTTCTGACAAACTGATTTTAAAGTTCATACCGAAATGCAAAGTACTTAAAATAGAACAGTTTTGAAAATGAAGAATAAACCTGCTGCTGCTGCTAAGTCGCTTCCATCGTGTCCGACTCTGTGCGACCCCATAAACGGCAGCCCACCAGGCTCCCCCGTCCCTGGGATTCTCCAGGCAAAAACACTGGAGTGGGTTGCCATTTCCTTCTCCAATGCATGAAAGTGAAAAGTGAAAGTGAAGTCACTCAGTCGTGTCCGACTCTAAGCGACCCCATGGACTGCGGCCCACCAGGCTCCTCCATCCGTGGGATTTTCTGGGCAGTAGGACTGGAGTGGGGTGCCATTGCCTGATGACCTAATGACCTCAAATATTAAAAGTGATAATAATCAAGGCAGTGTGTTTTTGGTGCATACATAGACAAACGACCGCTGGGACAGGATGGAGAACCACCAGATAGACCCAACGTGTGGATGATTGATTTTCAACAGAAGTGCAAAGGCAGTTCAGTAGAGAAAGAAGAGACTTATCAACAAATGGTGCTGGAACAAGTAAACATGTATGTACAAAGAAATAATCTTCCGTCCATAGCTTGTACTACATATAAAGCATAAGAAAAACATGGGCCACAGACTGTAAAAACACTAAAATTATACAACACCTATAAGAAAACACAAGAGAAAATTGTTGTGGTTTTAAGGTAGGTAAAGATCATAATCCATAGGATAAAAAATTGATAAACTGAATTTAACTAAAATTAGGACCTTTGCCAACAAAGGTCCGTCTAGTCAAGGCTATGGTTTTTCCAGTGGTCATGTATGGATGTGAGAGTTGGACTGTGAAGAAAGCTGAGCGCTGAAGAATTGATGCTTTTGAACTGTGGTGTTGGAGAAGACTCTTGAGAGTTCCTTGGACTGCAAGGAGATCCAACTAGTCCATTCTAGAGGAGATCAGCCCTGGGTATTCTTTGGAAGGAATGATGCTGAAGCTGAAACTCCAGTACTTTGGCCACCTCATGCGAAGAGTTGACTCATTGGAGAAGACTCTGATGCTGGGAGGGATTGTGGGCAGGAGGAGAAGGGGATGACAGAGGATGAGATGGCTGGATGGCATCACTGACTCTATGGACGTGAGTTTGAGTGAACTCCAGGAGTTGGTGATGGACAGGGAGGCCTGGTGTGCTGCGATTCATGGGGTCGCAAAGAGTCGGACACGACTGAGCGACTGAACTGAACTGAACTGAGGATCTCTTTAAGAATGAAGCTCTTTGAAAGACACTGTTAAGAGAATAAAAAGACAAGCCATAGAATGGGAGAAGTTATTTTCAAGTTATATATCTGATTAAGGAATCAAATATAGACTATAAAGAACTCTTAAAACTCAATAGTAATGAACACCACAATGAAAAATGGGCAAAATATTTGAATGGACACTTTACCAAAGAATATATATATATATATAAAACAGGTAGGCACATGGAAAGATGCTTACAAGTTACTGATTAGGAAAACACAAGTAAAAAAGCACAGTTAAAAGCTACTGCCTACCTGTTAGAATGGCCAGACTGATAATACCAAGTGTTGGTGAGATTACAGAGCAACTGGAACTTTTTACTTTTACTTTTTATTTTTTTAAATGAAAATTTTTATATTGGAGTATGATTGATGAACAATATTGTATTAGTTTTTGGTGTATAGCAAAGCGATTCAGTTTTACATACACAAGTATCTATTCTTTTTAAATTCTTTTCCCATTTAGGTTATTACAGAATATATAGCACAGAGTTCCCTGTGCTATACAATAGGTTCTTGTTGGCAGTCTAGTTTAAATATAGCACTACAGGTCAATCCCAAACTCCCAATGTATCCCTCCTCCCCAACCCCGCACCCTTTGCCCCTGGTCACCATAAGTTCATTCTCCAAGTCTGTGAGTGTCTCTGTTTTGTAAATAAGTCCATCTGTATCTTACATTCTTTTACATTGGCCATTTTTCATTACAAGATTTCTCATGTACATGATACCATATAATATTTGCTTTCTCTGTCTGACTTACTTCTTTTAGTATGATAATCCCCAGGTGCATCCATGTTGCTGTAAACGGCATTATTTCATTCTTTTAATGGCTGAGTACTATTCCATTGTATATATGTACTGTGTCTTCTTTATCCATTCATCTGTCTCTGGATATTTAGGTTGCTTTCATGTCTTGGCGGTTATAAATGCTGCTGGTGGGAATGTAAAATGAGACAAGCTCTTTGGAGAAGAGTTTGATGGTTTCTTAGTGAAACGTACACCTACCATATTATCCATTCTGGGTATTTGTCCAAGAGAAATGAAAGCATATATCCACTCAAAGACATGCATGCACACTAAGTCGCTTCAGTCGTGTCCGACTCTGTGTGACCCTACGGGCTGTAGCCCACCAGGCTCCTCTGTCCGTGGGATTCTCTAGGCAAGAATGCTGGAGTCGGTTGCCACTCCTTTTCCAGGGCATCTTCCTGACCCAGGGATTGAACTCTAGTCTCTTGCATTGCATGTGGGTTCTTTATAGCAGCTTATCTTGTAGTACTAAAAACAGAAAAACTGAAATGTTCATTAGCAAGTGAATGGACAAAAACATTGTGATGTATCTATCCAAAGGGATACTATTCAGCAATAAAATGCAATCAGTTATTGGTATAAGCAACAGCATGAATGAATTTCAGAGTACTTAGGTTAAGTGAAAGAAGACAGACTAAAAAGAACACAACTGAATGCTGATGTTTGTATAGAACTCCAGAGCATGCAAGCTAATCTGTAGTGACAGAAGCAATTCAGCGGTTGCCTGGGGGCTGGGCTGAGTGGGAGAGGCCACAGAGGGGCACGAGGAAGCTTTGGGCAGTCATGAAATATGTTCGTTATTCTGAATGTGGCGATACATATGTTGAAGATGTGCTAAACTTGTATACTTCAATATTTGCCATTTATTGCATACCGATTATACCTCAATAAAGCTGTTGAAGATTTCATTGCCTTTTCCAGACACCATGCTGCCTGTCGTAGGGGTTCTGTTTCCATGCCAGAGAAACCATCACGCCTGAATTCATTCAAACAATTGCCTCTCCCTTAGGGTTTCCAAAGACGTGTTAGTTTGAGAATCCATCTGTGTAACATCCACCACAGAAGTGAATCATGCTGGCTTGTTGGAATTCTGTCATACATGAGATAGAAAGGGTGGAACTGTCAGGATTGGGGCCCTGAATGCAATGAGTGATTTCAACGAATAGTCCTTGAAATGCACTACAAAAGAAGCAAAGTGGATCGTGATCTTCTAGCAGCTGACATCATGGTTTTTCATCTCAGCGTTCTAAGTTTCTTTCTTTATCAACTGTCTGCATTAGGGTTGATTAGTAAATCTCTGGCCTGCTCCAGAGCCATCAGGTGGGGACAGATTAGCATGTCAGTTATGGAACAGCGGTGGGGAGAATGATCAGATGTACCCAGACAGCATGGTAATTAGCATGCCCGAGACACCAGGCTCCCGCGCTGGGGTGGCCTTGGCCAGTCTCACTGTGGAGCAGTTTGTTCCTCTCCACAAAGAAATTCATTAGAGGAGATCAATGGCCAGCAGTGTGGAGGCACCCCACCCCTGCCCACCATGGCCTCACATCTTCATGGCCTGGAGGCTGAGGTATGCAGGCTCGTTTGCTGGCTGCTGTCTGGGGCTGGTGGGCAGCGTCCTCAAGGCAAGGCTTCCAGAAAGTGCCCACAGAGCCTGGAGTCCTGCATGCCCCACACTGTCTCAGGCCACACCTCACCTCACGCTCCCAGCTGGAACTCCCGTCTGTACCTGTGGAGGTCCTTGTGGAACTGACTGCAGGGCCTAGTTCTGGTGGGAGGGGTCTAAAGTTTCCAAGTCGAGTTAATAGAAACAAACTTCTTTGTGATTTGTCCCATGTCCGTTTGCTGACCAGTGGGAGCGAGGCCATAGCAGATTCTAAAAACTGAAGCACAAAGCTGTAAATCCATTGATCCATCCAGTAAGTGTCTGTGACGAGCCATCTGCATGCTGGGCTCTGCTCTAGGTACTGGGGCACCAAGAGAAAGGCGGAGTCAAGGTTCCTGCCCTTGTTGAGCTTATAGTCTAGCGTAGGAGACGGAAACTAGAGAAATAAGGAAGCAAGAAGATAAGTACCAGTAAGTGATTAATAATCTTATTCTTACTTAACACACAAAATGCATATGACTTCCTCTCATTCAGAGGTTCTCTTCTTGGGTTCATAGACCCCCTAAGCACCTTGAAATTGTGTGAAAAAGTGTGTGTTTGTGTGTGTTTCTGTCCTTTTTCTCTGGGAAAAGTCCACCTAATGCTTAAAGCATGCATGCTCCAAGGAAGGGTAGACATGTATCTCTAGTTCACCAGCCCCCTCATGTCCATGGGTACAGATCCATTCCTCCTTCTTTCCTGGACCCACCATGACTCTCTCCTCCTCGTCTCTCTAAGTCATTTCACTTCCAGTGAGGTCTATGCCCCTCCGTTTTTCCAGTCCTACTCTGCCCTGCCCCAGTGGGTCCCAAACTCTCAGCTCTGCCTTTGTTTTGGGCCTTTGGAGTTCCATTTTCTCTGGGTGCCCCAGGCCTTTAAGCATGGTACTGACCCCTCTGGGAGTCTTTCTGGACCTAAAGCCTGGGATTCTCCCTGCCCATGTGCAGCAAAGGGGTTTGGACAGATGTAAATGAGCAATAATGGGAGCCCTTTCCTCTCTTCCTTTGTAGGAAGCTACCTTTTAAAGGGAAGATGGATTTCCTTAAGATCACCTGGGGACAGTGACTTTTCACTGTTCACTTTTCAATCACTCTCTTGATTAAGGTGCTGAACTCCTAGCGAATGTTTATTTAGACCCGATTCACTGGTTTGGGCTAGGAGGCTCGTCTATAGCTGTCGTGACTGGTGGTTCTGGGACAGGGCAGAATTGTGAAAGCTGTGGCCCCCTGCCTCAAAAAGACATGCCCATGGGTGGAAGAAGGCTGTCCCGTAGGCTGGTGGTGCAGTAACTGGGGGACTCAAGGAGAAGAAGGGGCCTTGAGGGTCCCACAAAATTCTATCACCTGTAAGAGCAAATGAAATCCAAAATTACATTGTGGCTCTCCATTTGCAAATTATGTGACCTTGGACAAGGAAGGGAAACTTTCTGAGCTAGAGTTTCCTTCCTTGAAATCTAGGGATGGAAGTGACTTCCTGCTTGGGCTGGGGTGAGAATCAGAGGGGCTGACCTGATGAGCATGCCTGGCACATCATCAGGGGGAGCCTGAATGAATTTGGGTGAATAAATGTTCAGCTGGATCCCAGGGGAGTGAGGAAAAGGAGGGAGGGGGAGGGAATAGAGCAGCTGGGGGCTGGCAGGTGCCCAGCTTGATCTGATGCTGGAAGCTCTGTACTCTCGATCACATTCATCTCTCAGGCCAGGCTGGGACTCTGGACCGACCTGAGGAGAGTGAGGCTGGGCTAAAGCTTGAAGATCAGTCAGACACTGAAGACTCTGCACTCCTGCCCACCCAAGATCAAGGCCCTCAGCTCAAAGTAGCAGAGAAAATTCTCCCCATCAGAAAACTTACAGATAGTCATGACGCTGATTTCAAGAGTCTCTGGAAAAGATGACCCCACTCAGAATTAAGCAAGAATTATTGGAGAAGGCAATGGCACCCCACTCCCATACTCTTGCCTGGAAAATCCCGTGGACAGGGGAGCCTGGTAGGCTGCAGTCCATGGGGTCGCTAGGCGTTGGACACGACTGAGCGACTTCACTTTCACTTTTCACTTTCGTGCATTGGAGAAGGAAATGGCAACCCACTCCAGTGTTCTTGCCTGGAGAACCCCAGGGGCGGGGGAGCCTGGTGGGCTGCCGTCTATGGGGTCGCACAGAGTCGGACACGACTGAAGCGACTTAGCAGCAGCAGCAGCCACCACTGCAGCAGCAGCGTGGGGAGGGGTGGTCTGCTGAGAGGAGGGTGTGGTGGGGGAGGAGGGAGAGAAAACTAAGCCTCTCAAAGTCAGAGAGTCTCAGGAAGACCTGGCTGTGGCTCCCACACTCCAAAGTACAGACCAAGGGGCTGCTTGATTTAAGGAGCCCCTGGCTCATCGTGTGGGAACACGGTTTGAGGAGTGGGCCGTGTGTTGGTTAGCTGGAGGCCTGCGTGTGGGAGTGTCTCTCTTGAGTCTGTCCTCTGTGGCAAATGGCTGCAACCCTTGTAGGACCCCCCCAGAAGCAGCCAGATGGTCCTCAGGCATGATTCTGGGGTGTGGGTGGGAGCAACCTGGATGCCCTCACAGACAGCCCTGTGCTGATTTGCCAAAAATCAGCCCAATGTGTCCTTAGAGCAACTCACTTAATAGTCTCTTTGGTAAAAGACTGGAGACACTTCCCCAGTTTTGCCTTGGCTGTAGTCTTCATCTCTGCCCCTCGGTGTTTCTGCCTCTGCCTCTTCCTCTGCTGCTGTTTTATGTGCAGATGGTAGGTGGAGGGAGGGGAGAGGCAGAACCTTTTAGAAAAAACCCTCCTTAATGCCACGTGGCGTTTCAGAGACGTGTGATTTTGTGATTTAGCTTCTGGCTGCTAGGAGAACTGGTCACTTGGTGATCTGGTCATTTGGGGAACAGACATTGGAGATTTGGTTTTTGTTGAGTCGACCTTATTTCTGAAGTGAATTGTCAGCACAGAGGTTTATAAGGAAGCCACAGGCCTCCGCCTCTGGAGAAAACTCACCTCACCCATTATGACCCTGAAGGCTGTGAGTCTCTTGTCTCCTCAGAGAGAGCAGCTCAGCGCTCTCTTCTCACTGACGGACTGGGCTCCCCACTCCGGTCTCTTTCCCTTTCTCCTTCTCTCTCTCTCTCTCTCTGTCTCACACACACTCACTTGCCTGAAACTGCAGGAGACAGAAGTTGGATGTCGGGCAGCCTTTTCCCATGGGCTGGCTCAGGAAACGGCCCTAATTGGAGCGGATAGGGAAAGACAATGCACTGTAATTGGTCTAAACACCCCTTCTTGCTGAGTGTTAAGGCAAATAAGTTCTCCAGGGGCAGACACAGCCATTCTCTCCCCTGGGTTTTCTCTCCGCCTTGGAGGTGCTTGTCCCCGGTGGTGGCGCTCGCCTCTCTCCCCTGAGGGCCGGCGGGGGCCCCAGGTGCTGCTGGCCTTCGCTGCTGTAGGGGTGAGACGCTGGACAGCGAGGTGAGGGAAGCCAGGCTGCGTGCCTGCGGCTGTCTCACGGGCGCAGCCTGTGGGCTCACTATTCTCCCCAGGTCTGGTCCCTCCTGTCTTGGCTGGCGGCACCACCCACCGATGGCCCATCCTTCCCGAGTGCGCAAGTGTGAGGAGGGCTTTCAGGCGGTGGGCTGCTGGGGAGGGGTATTCCATCGTTGTGGGCCCCTCCGTGTCTCTGCCTCTCTCTTCTGCTCCCTCTTTGTAGAAGGTTTTGTCTGATCCTCTCTGTCTCTCCCCCATTTGCTTTTTTAGTTTTCTTTTGGCCTTCACTCTGACCTTCCCCCAGGCTGGACCTATCTAGAGTCTCAGAAGTGAAAAATGAAAAACTAGACTTGAATCTTCTCAAACTTAGCTTGGCATTTTCTTCTAGCTTTTTTTTTCTTTTCTGCTTTGATGGAGATAGGAAAGTAAAAGAAATGTTCCTTGGGGAGTAAGTGAGTGAGAAAAGAGGGAGAGAAATACGTAGAAAACAATCAACACTTGGAGACATTTTATTTGTATTTACATCTATATCTATATTTGCGTCTTATATTTACACCTATAGCTACATTTGCATCTGCACCTATATCTATATTTACAGCTATATGTATACATATATACTCACACACACATACATACATTCACACACGTATCATTCTATAACTTTTCATACTTCTCAAAGGTCCCGTGGAACACTGGCTGTTCTGGGGGAGAAAAGGAAACAGAGGGACAAATTATAGATTAAAGTGACCAAAGAGATGCATCAAACAATTGGCTGTATTTCGTGGACTCCATCAGGATCCTGATTTGAAAAATTTGTTAGAGAAACATATGAGATTCTTGAGAAATTTAATTGCTCAGTTGGTAAAGAATCTGCCTGCAATGCAGGAGACCCCGGTTCAATTCCTGGGTTGGGAAGATCTGCTGGAGAAGGGATAGGCTACACACTCCAGTGTTCTTGGGCTTCCCTGGTGGCTCAGCTCGTAAAGTATCCATCTGCAATGTGGGAGACCTGGGTTCAATCCCTGGGTTGGGAATATCCCCTGGAGAAGGAAAAGGCTACCTACTCCAGTATTCTGGCCTGGAGAATTCCGTGGGCTGTATAGTCCATGGGGTCTCAAAGAGTCGAACATGGCAGAGCGACTTTCACTTTCACTGGATATTGGACAACGTTAAAGGATTATTCACTTTTTTAGGTGTTCTCAGAGTGTTGTGTTTATGTTTTTGTCTTTTAACCATGTTGTATTAGAGATAGAGTTGAAATGTTTATATGTGAAAAATATGATGTTGGGGATCTTCTTCAAAATGATTTGGGGGTGGGTAAGGTGCGGTTGATGAGAGTTGAAGCTATGTGATAGATCCATAGAAGTTCATTCCACTATTTTGAATGTTGAGATTTTCCATAATAAAAAGTAAAATAAAATCATAAAATAGTATTTTTCCTCTAGTTATGAAAGGAATACTGTTTAGTTTTTATTTTAGGTTTTATGCCTTAACTTTTCTGTAATCTTAGGTGCTGTTATTACTTGCTGGCTAGAGAGAGGAACAGATGGCAGGATGAATGGATAAGTAATGAGCAAATATTAATGAGAACAGGAAACTATCAATCGAGTTTCCTGGACAGCTTGCTTTTATCCCTGGATATTTCTGCAAAATTACATGCATATAATATAGTCATATTATTTTTCATAAGACAGTGATTCATACCATGGGATTCAATAGGGCAGGACTTTGAATAGGTGGTTAGTAGAAGCTCAAGTGGGAACTCTGAAGGCAGACTGCCTGGCTCTGCCTGTAGTCATCCTCTGACCTTGGGGAGTCACTCTCATTCCCCATCTGCAAAATGAGGATAAAGATAGCACCCACTGTATCCCAATGCAATGGAATATTATTCAGGCACAAAAAGGAATGAAGTACTGAAACGTGGGTGAGACTGGAAAACAGTCTGTTAAGTGAAAGAAGACAGTCACGAAAGACCATATATTGTATAATTCCACTTACATGAAATTTACAGACTAGCCAAATCCCTAGAGATAGAAAGTGGTTGCCAGGGACAGCAGTGGGGTGTGGGCGGGATTAGGAAATCTCTCATTCTGTCTGAGTGGCTATAAAAAATACCATAGATAGGGTGGCTCATAAATAAAAAGTTAATGTCTCATAGCTCTGGAGGCTTGGAAAGTCCAGGATCATGGCACCAGCAGATTCAGAGTCTGGTGAAGGCCTTTCTCTTTTTTCAATTTGTTTATTATTATTTTTTTAAATTATTTTTTTAATTTTTAAAAGTTAATTAATATTTTTGGGTGAAGGCCTTTTTCTGCCTTGTAGACTGCTGGTTTCTGGCTGTGTCCTCATATGATAGAAGAGAGTAGAGAGCTCCATGGGTTTTTTTTTTTTTTTTTAAATAAGGGCGCTCAACTCATTAGGAGGGCTCCACCCTCATGACCTAAGCACCTCCCAATACCATCACATTAAGATTTCAACAAAGAATTTTGAGGGGGACACAGATATTTAGACCATAACTGGGAGTGACAGCTAATGGACATGAGATGCCTTTCTGAGATGGTGAGAATCTTCAACAGAACTCTGAATATAATGAAAACCACTGAATTACACACTTAAAATGGGTGAATTTTGTGTCATTTAAATTATATCTCAATAAAGCTTTTTGAAAATAAAAAACACCTGCATCATAGAATTGAGTTAAGGATAAAATAAAATGCTATGTATAAAGTGTTTAGAAGCGTGCCTGGCATGTCACATGGGGGTTATAATTCTAGATGCTTTACTGAAATCATTGGGGGAGCATTTTCTTACAGCATTTATGTTCTGAATGTTTAATATGTATTATGCTATGGAAGCTTTGGATGTCAGTGTTTTAGCTAGAATTACAATCTCAAGGTTTTAATGACTATACACTGGCCTGGAATTAAAAGTCTTCTAAGCAGCCCTAAAATAGATTTTTCGTTTATCTCCACATTTTCGGTCTTAAAATGTCTCTTAAACTTGAAAAAACTTTGGACAGTCTACAACATGTCATTTTCCTGCTCTGCTACTCCCCACCCCAATTTAGACAATCCTCTAATCCCGTATCCACATTTTTCAGGTGTGAATGTCTGAATCTTGATACAACTTCAACTTTTAGAGTCTTCCTTCCATTAGCAAATATAAAGCTAATTAGTAACTAACCTAATTGATTCAACATCTCTTAATTTATCTCTCTTCCTTCAGTGATTTCTTAATTGACTAAACCATTGTGAGTGAGACAGAGAGAGGCCTGACCCACAGAAGTGATTGAGAATTGGCCTTAATGTTGAGGACTTTCCTTTCCTTTCAAGTTCCAGGCTTGCATACCCAACCCATGGGCTCGAGGCTGATGGCCTCAGGTCTGACCCTGGTCCCTTTCCTGGTCATTTCTTGGAGTATGAAGGGAAGGCCTAGTTTTAATTTTATTTGTTTGCTTATTTAGTTTTGTTTTTGTCCATACCATGCAGCTTGTGGGATCTTAGTTCCCAAACCAGGGATCGAGTCCCTGTCCCCTGTAGTGGAAGTCCAGCCATTGGACCGCTAGGACAGTCCCACTTTTGCTTTAATTTAAACTTTTTCTGCTCTGGCAGGGCCAAAGTACACCTTACATAGCGGTGGCACGTCGAATCACTTGGGGAGTTTAAAAAAATACTGGTAACTGGGTCCTGCCTCGAGATGCTCTGATGTTAGTGGTACAGGGTACAGAGATGGTTCAAAGCTTCTGGATGATTCTAACATGCAGCCAAGTATGAGAACTACCACCTCTGAGGGAAGACACGCCGAATGGGAGGTCTGAAGGCAGAAAAATCATGAGTGTTTAATTAGTAAGGGGAGAAAGTGCAGAGGGTAAACACTTGTCTTAGCTTGCGTGTAGAGGAGAGCCTGTGTGTAAATGTGCTATTTAAAACCGTTCGGGTTTCTGCTGCAGATCGTCAGGGAGCCTGGGTCCAGCCATCCATTCGGTTTTTAGAACGGGGACCAGAATAGCTCCCCTTCTTCTCTGACACACCCTCGGGCATAACTTCTCCTATTTTGTCAACTAGCATGTCAGTTGTTGTCTTCTGGCACTGGGAGCGTGTGTGCCCGTGTAACAATAGCAAGGCTTGCTCAGCCCTGAGCCCTTGGTGGATTGCTTCTCTGTGGTTGTTCTGTCCCTGAGGAAGCAGAGGCTCGTATCCTCCAGAAGATGACCAGTCCCACCAGGGAGAGTGGTTCGTTCATTAAAGAACAAGGAGCTGGCCTCTTCTGGAGGGGAGGGGGGCTCTGGAGGCTGGCACTGTGCTGGGTCCCTTATCTCCTGCCATCTTCAGACCTGACTCCAGTGTCCTAGCTCCACTTTACAGGGGAGTAAACTGAGGCTGGGGGTGGCAGGGCATGCATTCAAGGACCCATGGATGGTGGGTGGTAGAGCATGAATGAGGACCTGAGCAGGTCCTGGAGGGAGTACAGCAGGGGGGACATCCCGCAGCTGCTCTGTGCGAAACGTTGCCGGGACCCCACCCTGGGGGCCAGGCCAGAGCTGCACAGGCACCGGGGCTGGCTTGGACATCCTCCTCCTCCTCGGCCCCTTGATTCCCTGGAGTCCTAGGTGTGCCTGGAGGCTTCCTGGGAGAGGCAGCTTGGGAAATTTACTTTTCATTAAGTGTGCTGGGAAAAGTCGTCCTGCCTGCTGGGAGCCCCTGGCATTGTTGATTCAGAACTTGCATGGGCCCCTCTCCTGCCTCCCCTCAGCCCCTGAGCAACAGGACAAAAGGGGGTGACTGTACCTTGAAGAAGCCGAGTTCTCAGAGCGCCAGGCTGTCACATGGATGGCCGCTGCCCTGTTTCAGCAGCAGATTTCTTGCAACAAGGCTCCTGTTGGCAGTTCCTCTTGTAGGATTTGATTCTTTGCCTCTGGAACAGGGGGTTTCCTCGGCTTGGGAGGGACCGTGTTCCAGAAATCCTAGCCTGGATTGCTGCTGGGAAACCGCTGGGAGACTTTCATCTCTAGGAAGCCTTGCCAGTTGCCCTGTTAGCATTCCCTGAGGGTCTGTCTTTGGTGCCCACTCCTGTTTCTCCTGAATGGCATGCCCTTCACACCTCTGGAATAGAACAAGGCACATGTGGGTGTCTCCAGGGCAGGGTGTGCTAGGAGCGGCTCTCGTTGGTTGGCGTCCTAACTCCACGCTCAGTGATGTCACTTCGACAGCTTGAAATTGACCCTGTTGGATGTATTTACACCAAAGAAATCTGCAGATACCACAACTCAGGGGGTTATTTATTTATTAACGTATTTTCTGAGAGTCTGTTGTAAAGCCTTTATTAGCACTCTTGGGGCTGCAGGATGGCCTGACAAGCCCACGATTTGCTTGTGTTATCTTCTACCTGTCCCAGTCCAGCATCATCGGATGCCTGGGTACTTGGCTTTCTCACGGCAATTCCAGAGGTCGCTTGTAGCCCTTTTGCTGTGACTGAGTGCATAGATCTGACCCAAGCCCTTATTGCCCTCATGTCTAGCTCTTGGCTTGGTCCTGTGTTGGCTTGGATCACTCCATAGAAGCCAGTCCATGTTCTGCAGCCTCTGTGAGATGCCTGGACGCCTCAGCAGCTCCATGCATCCATATAGAGGGCATGTCAGGGTGGGGTAAGGAGGTGGCAGGGGCTATGGGCCTGTGCTCCCCCTTCTCATTGACTTCCTTTCCCCACAGTCCCAGCTGAGCTCACACAGTCTCATTCACTGTCTCTGGGCCTATGGACTTTGAATGGTGCTGCCTCCCATGTCCCCTCCCTCTGATGTACCCCTTCCCCAGGTCCTCTGCCCCGTCCCTCTGGTGTAAGTGGATGGGTTAGAAGAAGATCTGGTGGAGGCCAGTGTTCTCAAGTGCGTGTGTTTGACTCCGTGAATGAGTATTTCTGTGTGTCTCTGTGTCTGTGTCCCCCCACCCTCAGTGCCCTACCTGCTGGTTCTGCTCTGGATTCGCTGGGGCTGCCTTGGGGCTGGGTGGGTAAAGGAGGGTAGGTGGCTGGGAATCCTCCCACACCTCGCAGGGCAAAGGATGCCAAGTCAGCAGGTGGTGTGTGAACAGCAGGCTCAGTGAGTGCAGGCGATTATCTTGGGACCAGAGGTGAGATCTCCTTGGGGCAACTCGCTTTGCCTGACCTGCATTGTCTCACTAGCTCCCCATACCAGCCTGGTGAAGTAGATGTCGTTGTGCCCATTTTTCAGAAATGGAAACTGAGGCTCGAGAGGTTCAGTCCCTGACCAAGGTCACACAGCCCCTAAGTGCGAGGGGAAAGATTTGTGTTGGTTTCGAAGCACTGTGCTCTTTCTTTCCATCTGTGCGCAAATGATGTGGAAATAGAGGTTGGTGAGCAGACACTTAGATACGGCTGTGGTAACCAAAGGATGCTGCGTCCTGGTCACAGATAACCTGGTTTGGGGAAGCAGAGATAGAGTGATTAGTTTCTCTCGAAACCTTAAATGTCAGCCAAGCCAGCTTCTGCTGTGGGCCAACAGTTGAACGATGCTGCCTGCAGAGCCTGCTTTGTCGTCTCCCAGCTGTGGGATTGAACTGAGTTCCCCGTCCTCCCCAAGCCTCAGTGTTCTCATTGCAGAATGGGGCAGTAACATCGACTTTACAGAGTTCTCTTGAGAACTAAGTGAGAAAACACATGGAAAGTACTAGAAGAGCTGGACCCAAGGCTCAGTAAGTGGCGCTGAGATGATGACGATGACATAAAGGACTGCTGAGAATGACAGACCTCACATAATAGAGGCTGGTCCGTGGATGGCAGTGACTCCAAAGTTAGCTCAGTAATGATCCACGGCGTGTTTCCCTGTGTCTTCAACACTCTGCCATCTCCCCTTGCTCTAATGGCCACTCAATAGGACTTGGGCCCCTGTGAATGTGGTGGGGGCCACTGCCCTGCCCAGGGTTTCTGGCGGTGAGAGCAGAAGGCGAATCTCGCGTCTTGAATCCCAGGTCCCAGTGCATATCAGTTCCTGCTAGTGTGTTACTTCCTGAGGCCACCAGCATCTCACTCTAACCTGGCCCTGCAGCAGGAACCATCCCGTGCTCCTCCTCTGGTGTCCCCCAGTGCAAGGCAGGCTGGGGGCCAGACTCAAAATTCCAGGCTAAAGGCAGGGATGATGACAACCTGACATTCATCCTAACCCCAAGCCCCCAAACTGAGCCTGGGCCTAATCTCTAGCCCCGGACTCAGTCTTGTGTGAAAGTCGTTCAGTCGTGTCTGACTCTTTGTGACCCCATGGACTGTAGCCCGCTAGGCTCCTCTGTCCATGGGATTCTCTAGGCCAGAATACTGGAGTGGTTAACCTTTCCCTTCTCCAGGGTATCTTCCCAACACAGGGATCTAACCCAGGTCGCCCGCATTGCAGGCGGATTCTTTACCATCTGAGCCACCAGGGAAGCCTGGACTCAATCTTAACCTAAGCTTAACCCACGACTCAGCCCCTGTGGCTTAGTCCTTCACTCCTGCTGTTACTCTCTCCTGATGCTCAGTATCCTCCTACTCCCCCAGCCCTCCGTCCCCAGGAAGCCAGTAAACAGTGCTGCAGCCTGTCTCTTGGTCCTGCAGAGCCCGGGTGTTCTCTGTCCCCTTTCCTCAGTCTAGGTAGGCACTGCCTCAACAAGTCCTGACCCCGAGCATTGCCGCACCTGCTGCTGCTCTGACATACCACTCATCTGTACCTTGTCTCAGATCTAGCTCTTCGTGGGGTTCCTTGCCCTCCCTGTGCTCCCCAACCCCAGGATGTAATAATAGAGAGCAAGAAATGTGCACTGCGAGGAAATGTTCAGGATCACAGAATTCTTTTTCCTTCTAGTGGGTACAGCTGAGTCCAAGGGAATCCCAGTGGCTGCTCTGTGGCTATTAGTTCTGCCAGGCGCCCAGGCTTCCTCTGGGAGCACATGGTAAGTCCTCTGAGGGCAGCCCCGCTCTCCTTAGGCTCTGTGGATTTTCACCACTCATTTGCTTCTGTCCACTGTTCTTTTTTTTTTTTTTAATTAATTTATTTAAAAGTTTTTTTTTTTTTTTTTTTAATATTTCTGCTGTACTATGCAGCGTGTGTTATCTTAGTTCTCCTCCCAGGGAATGAACCTGAACCCCCTGCATTGAAAGCATGGAGTCTTAACCACTGGACCACCAGGAAATTCCTTCCATCCACTGTTCTTTGCACCCTTTTCCCTGGCTTGGATGCCAGGCCTGTCTTCTGGGCTGTGAGTACACACAGACACGCTTCACCACTGCCTACATGGCCTTTCCGTGCTGCTGATGTTCAGGAGGAAGTCAGCGCCCCCACCATCATCCTCTACCCCTTGGGGCCCTGGGGGAGGTGCTGAGTAATTGCAAAGTCCAGTGGCTTCTCAGGTCCTTGAGGAAATCAAGCTCCCAGCCTTTTTCCTGCTCTTCCGTCTGCTCCAATGCTGTTCCTGCATGTGGCCCTGGGGCAAATTCCTTGTCTAAGACTCAGCTGAGAGTCATTTCTCTGGAGGCCCTCCACCACCCTCCCGACAAGCTGTACTTTGCCTTCGTTTAATTACAACATAACTATTTGATTGTGCCATTATCAGTTTAATTACACATCTGCCTCTCCGCTGTGCCAGTGCCCGTGGGGACTGTCCTCCCGGCCTGTGTGGAGCAGCCTGCCGGAAGCACAGGGGCCGCCTGTGCATCTCTGTTCCAAGCTGGGTGATCTGGGGCTGGGCATCAGTGTGGCTTTCCTCCTCTGCTCTGGGATGCTGAAGGGGCTGGGTCCACCCTGGCTCTGCCTTCCTGTGAGTCACCCATACCCCCTCTTCTGAACCTCTTTCCTCTGAGTTCCTAGGCTGCTGTTCCAGGTCACTGGGCTGGAGCCTCCCCCAGATTTTGTCCTTTAAAACTCATTGATTTTTGTGCTGACTTTTACAGTACAAATGTCATTGTTAGATAAAATAATTGAAGCGGGTAATCTATTCGCTGAGCTCGCAAGGCCCCTCCCGCTCTGGCTGGCCTGGTGTGTCTGTGAAGGCACTGCTGGGGTTTGTCTTAACAACCTGCCCTGACCTGGGGTCCAGGGACCGGGGTCAGCTGGGCTGAGCAGGTGGTGCAGAGGCGCCTGGCTGAGACCTTCCCCTGCACACCAGTGCCTTCTGAGGTGGACTCCGTGTGATGCCAGGCTGTGCAGGGACTGCTCACCAGCCAAATCCAGGTCCACTCTCCACTCTGCACTCTCCAACATTCAGTTGGGGTTGTTACAGAAGAAAATTAAATGAAACCACAGGCAAGTGGTCCCCATTGTCCCTGACACTCAGCAGGGGCTCAGCAAATGTGCCCGCTCCACCCCCCTCCGCCCCCCACAGAATGAATCCTCTGTGTATGGGAGGGGCCCAATGACCAGCAAACTGCGTAGGTGTTATATATAGCTCGAAAACAAAGGGGAGTTGGGTGCCCCAAGAAAAGAACTTTATCTCCAGAATATAAACCTGCCAGTCTTTCCTGGTTCAGGAGCTTTCTTTAGGTAAGACTTGGAGTGGCTCACACCCAATTTCCATTTCCAGTTATGCAAAGCTAATCTTCAAAAGGACCTGCCTGGTGGCTCAGTGGTAAAGAAACTGCTTGCAATACAGGGAGATGCAGGTTCCATCCCTGGGTCGGTAAGATCCCCTGGAGGAGGAAATGGCAACCTACTCCAGTATTCTTGCCTGGAGAATTCCATGGACAGAGGAGCCTGGTAGGCTACAGTCCATAGGGTCTCAAAGAGTCGGGCATAACTGAGCACAGCGCATCGATCTTCAGAGGCAGAGGGCTTCCTGTATGAGAATAGGCATCTTGGGGGCCGTCTCTTCAAAAGCAGAGAGACACAGGTTTTGGGCCTGGAGCTGGCTGGCTGTGCAGTGGCAGGCAGGTGAGCATGTTGGGTGGGGCTGTTTGTTCTGCCAGTCCTTGGAAATGGGTGTTCTGGGGCTGTGGAGAGGGGAGGATGAGTCTGGAGGATGGGGAGGAAATGGCCTGGGCTTGGATGCTGTTGAGCTGTTAGGTAGAAAGACTGGTGAGAGGAAAGCTAGGGCGGAGCTCTGGGTCCATGGGGCAGCACCTCGCTCTTTCTGCCTGGTGAGCTCTCCTGGGATTGGGCCAGCAATGTGCAGAAGCTCTACCTCATGTGTCAAGAAGCACCGAGTTACAGCCATAAAAAGGAGCACAGTTGAGTCAGTTCTAATGAGGTGGATGAACCTAGAGCCTATTATACAGAGTGAATTAAGTCGGAAAGAGAAAGATAAATATCATATACTGACACATGTATATGGAGTCTAGAAAGATGGAACTGGTGAATTTACTCACAGGGCAGCAGTGGAGAAACAGACATAGAGAACAGACTTATGGACACAGCGGGAGGGGAGGAGGGGGTGAGATGTATGGAAAGAGTAACATGGAAACTTACATTACTATATGTAAAATAGGTAGCCAATGGGAATTTGCTGTATGTCTCAGGGAATTCAAACAGGGGCTCTGTTTCAACCTAGAGAGGGGACGGGGAGGGAAACGGGAGGGAGCTTCAAGAGGGAGGAGACATATACACACCTATGCCTGATTCACGTTGATGTTTGACAGACAACAACAAAATTCTGCAAAGCAATTATCCTTCAATTAAAAAAATAAATAAATTTAAATGATGCAGAAAAAAAAAGACGCACCGAGTCTGGGTGTAGGTTCAAATTCTGCCACTCCGGGCTGAGGTACGTGGGGCCCATCGTGTTAGCAATCCAAGCCTCCATTCCCTGTCTATGGAAGGGTGTCCACCTATGGGGTGGGGTGCAGATTAAGAAGAGTGGATCAGGGAGGCATGGGGTGTGGGCCATGCAGGTGCCAGCTTGGAGCCTCCATTCCCCCAAATGAGGATATGCACTTCATGGGTGCTGGGCTTCCTGGTTGAGCAGGGCCATGATGGCCTCGGAGCGCAAGGAAGAGAAGGAGTAGACGAGGTGAGAAGGCTGGCCTCCAGCAGGGAAAGGCAGTCTTGGTCACGGAGGCAGACTGAGCAGGCGTGCCGGGAGGTGGGTGGAGTCAGGGTGGAGGTGGAGTCAAATCAGGACTGGGGCTGAAAGAATGCAGTGGGGAGCCCAGAACTCTGATGGAGCTGTCGGGCCTGTGGGCTGACGGGCATGTCTCAGGAAGGCAGTAATCCTTCCCTCCTGGTCCACATCCCAAATCCACTGGCTGCCTCAGCCCTTCAGCAGGGGAGAGTGAATCCTTCTGCCCTCCCACCCCTCATGGGGCCGTTGGGCCTCCCCTGGGAGCTCTGCAAGGCTCGGTCAGACCCAGTTGGCCCGGGCCTTCCTGGCTGCCCCCACAGCACCTTTGAGCCTTCGTGTCTTAAACATGGTCTGGCAACACATCAGTCAGTTTTAAACCAGAGATGAGGACTTGAGAGGCAGGAGTGGGGCATCCTGGACTGAAAGTCAGTCAGCTGATGTGAGACACGGACAAGGGGTCAGAGGCCAAGACGTCCCGTGCCGTCCCGTGCCGGGGTCCTGCCCTGGCTGATCCAGGGTACTCGAAGGAGAGACGGCGTCGGCGAGGGTCAGGATACGATAGTTTCAATTAGATATTAATTAGAGATATAAAGAGTAATAGAATAAGGATAGCTCAGTAGGAAAATTCAGTGGAGAAAAGAGGCTGAGTAGCTTGGTTTACGCGGGGGACCAATAAAACTTCAAGACAAGAAGCTTGCACCACTTACGTAGGCCGCAGGCGTCCTTCCGTTCTCCCGAAGGAGAGGAGACACTGAGGCCTCCCCGGTCGGATCTTAGAAGCCCAGGCAAAATTAGTAAGCTTGGTGGGTTCCAGCTCCCAGATGGAGACTCAGCCGGAGGGAGAGAGAGACATGGGGAGACCAGTATTTTGAGAAACTGATCCCAATTCTTTATTTTCCAGAGTCTGTTTTTATACACTGAGATGTTATACAAAAGTCACGTGGGGACAGCAGTCCTGACTTTTATTAAAGTCAGGTGCTTCACACAAATGTATACAGAGGTCTTAGGGGTGTTACATCATCTTCTGGCCAGGGGGGCCTGCTGACAATTTACGACCCTCTCCTTGTGACAGCGGTCAGTCAATCAGGACACTTATTTCTCCAGGGCTGATTATTCTCAAAACAGACGCCACCCAAATAAAGTTACATTCCTACAGGGTGAGGGTGTAATGGGTTTTAGTTAAGGAAAGAATTTACTTAGCCTAAGGTCTAACATGATTAATATCAAAGGTTAATACTTATTTCTTCTATATATTCATTAATGTGTGTAAGGGCAGGGGATGTGGAGACTTAGCAACAAACATTGGCTCAACAAATGAAAAACCCTTCACCAACACAATTTCTAATTAGCCCATTATACTTATACTAATAGTTTTCTAACTTCTCTAAAGAACCTGTTTTTAGAGGGTTTAAAGCATCTTGTGCCTCTCACGGTTGGGAGGCTGTGAGCAATCACATGTGGCTGGACGAGCCTGTCAGGCAGGCTAGAGAACCTTCAGAGGAGTTTGTAGGTTAAAACACTCTTGTCACACCCAAGAGTTTTTATTGACTGGAGCTCTAGGTTAACTCCTTCTCCGAAAGAGGTGGTGGGGGACAGCCCCCCGTAAAGTCAGAGGTGTAGGTGAGAGCACAAAGTAGTAAAGTAGGCAGGCTCTGGTTATGGGGGTAGACGCTCGAGGATTTCCAGGGGGACTCCTGAGGCTCGATCCCGCCTTTGCGTATGTCGAGCCTCCTTCCTCATGACCTTTGTCACGGGCGGAGTACCTCACTCTGGCCCCCAACAGTCCCGTGTGTGTGCCCTGCTCCTGGATCCTGACTGCCCCTCAGTCACACACAGGTGGTGCTGCAGGCTGCACGGACCCAGGCCACGGGCAGTGGAGGCAGCAACCAGGGAGGCCGGCTTCCACCAAGTCAGGGTCATTGGCTCATATCCCAGGGCCCTTGGCGTAGCCTTCCCCTTAGGAAGCAGGAGGAGGCCCTAACCGTGCTACCTGCCAGGACACTTGAGGAGGAACACTGAGGAGGGGATGCTGGACGGCCGCCAGCCCGCCCAGCTTTGTGGATGCTCCGTTTTCATGGTCCCCTTGAAGGTGCTGTGGCTGGGAGCTGGCTGACCAGGGTTTTGGTTGTAGCGCTACAGGAACCACCTACCCATGTCCCCTCCTGGGTCCGGGTCAGTGGAGACAGCGTAGAAGTCCCCATGGTTTCACCTGTTTCCTGTCTTGGCCCCTGGCAGTCCCTCCCTGTGTATCCACATCCTCTTCCCCTTTCCTCCCTGAGCCTTGTTGCCCAGGATACAGGGAGTCATCTGGATAAATTGCTAACACCAGAACACATCCATTTATTTAACATTTAATAGGAGTTAGAAGTAAAATTTCACCCCAAAACGTGTCTGGTCCCAGCCCCACTGATGGTTAACGTGTCTTGCTGACTCCTAGAACAAGCCGGGTTTCAACTAGCCGTCATGAGTGCTCCTGTGTGTCTGCCAGCATTTTCCTCCTGTGGACAGAGTATTGCAATGGGAAGTTCGTAGAAAACAAAACACACTTGTTTTTCTGCCTTCTTTATTGATTTGGTTTTAGCAGGGAGAAGCTGGATGTAATTTTTGTTTGATTTTTCCTCTTGGTTTCCAAGTGGATAGAGATGTTCTTATCAATTCCTCCACCCCTAGCCCTGTCCGTGATCCACTTTCTCTGTGACCACCATCATATGCTTGCAAGCCTTGTGTGAGCAAGTCAGCCAGCAGGTCATTGCTGCCTCCTTTGAACCATGGTGACATGGCTGAGTTCTGCAGTATATTTGGGAAGGTGAGCTCTGACTGATGTGAAGGCAAATCCTTCTGGAGACTACCTTAGGTCCGCAGGCCCTAGAGGGGTTCCTCCTCAGAGCCATAGCCTCCATTGCTGAGGTTATTTCCTGGCTTGACATATTCTCCAGACCTCAGTGTTCTCATCTGTGCAAGGGACTTAGGGCATTTCTCCTGAAAACCAGGAGCACTCAGCAGGAAACACATGTTGACCACCTACCCCCACCACCTGGCACAGTGTCCCTTCCTACAGCTGCCTGTCCTGGCTCAGCTTCTCAGACTGAGTCACTTCTCCAGGTGTCCCAGCCCTCTCTTGGGCCACGCATGAGGCTTCAGAAATCCCAGCATAAAAATCCCCACATTTTCTGAGCTCCCTGAGTGTGCTAGCGTGTCAGGGCAGGGCCCAGAATTTGCTCATTTTCCCCCTTGATGCTCTTGGGATCAGCTTATCTTCTCATGTCGTCTCTTACTTCTAAGAGCATGGCTGGTATCAAGTTCTCTCGGTCACTGGGTCAAGTGGGAGGCGGTTTCTTTATGGTCGTGGCTTCTTTTAGGTTTTACCATCAGCTTGTCTGTCGTTGTTAGCAGTGACAGCTGAGAGGTGGGAGGCTGGGATGGATGCACCGCTTTCCCGAGAGCCAGCTGGGCTGACGCTTCCCTGGTTCTTGGTATTGAGAGGAACTTTCAAACAGATGTCGAGAGATCGATGGTTTTTGGCTTCTACGAATAAGGATGCTTTGAGTCCTCATGTGCTGAGTTGTATAGTGGGCTACATCGTAATAAGAGAACAGCTTTTGAGCCAGGTTCCCTAGATTCCATCCTCTGCTCCCCACCCTTATGCCCTGTGTGAAGTTGGGCAAGTTACTTCACCTTTTTGAGCCTCAGGCTGCTGATCTAAAAATGAAGGTGCTTACTCCCACCTAGAAAGCTTGTTTTGGGGACATGGTTCCTGGCTCATAGTAGGGCCTCAATGCATGAGGACAGCTTTCTTCACCTTGTAATTCTGGGACTTGCTGCTCATGATCTTCTCTCTGCCCAGCATGTCTACAGCAGAGTCGTGGGCAGACACTTGGGCTGGAGCATGGTGACCTCTAGCAGGTTGCTGGCTCCTAGACACTCAACCTCAGGACCCTTTGCTGACCACACCTGCTTTTTCCCTCCCCTTTGTCTACCAGAAGGTATACATTGAATGTCCTTTCTGTTGGCATGGTTGTGTCAACTGTTGATCTCATTCTTCCTAAAGAGTTACTTGGGAGCAGCCGTGGCAGGGTTGGCCTTCAGGAAGATGACAGCTGGGGAGGAGGGGCGGTGGAGGTGGTCTGGACAGAGCTGAGCTGGGAATTCAATATAGTTGAGATGGAATGCATGCTTTGGACAAGGGCACTCAACATGGGGGAAGACAGGCACAAGTGAGCACTTGGAGGTCTCTTTCATCCTCACCCAGACTTTGAAAATATTTGCCAAAGCTTGTACATGATGGACCCTCTGTATGGAAATAAGAGGCAACCAAGCCCAATTCCCAACTTAAAGATTGGTGTCATGGAGGTACAGGGGGACAAGTGTGCTTTGACCCACATGATGGTGGTAGTAATTCAGTCCTTCGCTCAGTTGGACTCATTGTTGTTGTTCAGTCGCTCAGTCGTGTCCGACTCTGCGACTCCATGGACTGCAGCACGCCAGGCCTCCGCGTCCTTCACCATCTCCTGGAGCTTGCTTCAATTCATGTCCATTGAGTCAGTGATGCCATCCAACTATCTCATCCTCTGTCGTCCCCTTCTCCTGCCCTCGATCTTTTAGTACTTACCACATGCTTAACTTAGTGTGAGTTAATTCTCGTAAGCATCCTGTAACTTGCTACAGTGATTATCTCCACTGTATATGTGAAGAACAGAGGCAAGAGAGGTTTAGCAAAGTGTCCAGTGTCAAGGGGTGGAGGCTGACATTGAACCCTGGCTGACTGAACCCTTTGCCACCCTGCTTCTTTCCCGAGCATGCTGAGCAGCCGTGCTAAGGGAGGCAGTGCCCTGTGGAGCAACCAAGGCTATGGCCCAAAGATACCTAACAGAAATACAGCATGAACCATATGCATAATTCAAATTTTAGAAAGCATTACTAAACAGGTCCAGGTGAGATTATTTTATGTAGCTCAGTTCATTTATTTAATCCATTATTGTCTTTCCAACATATAATTAACATAAAATTATTCATGATATATTTTGTATTCTTTGTTTTGAACTAGGTCTTTGAAATTTGACATCTGTTGTATAGTTACAGTGTTATCAATTGGACTGGCCACCTTTTACGTGCTCAGTGGCCCCATGTGGCTCGTGACTAGCACAAGATCACCCATCCCCTGTCCTCTCACGGCTCCTGGGCTGACTGGGAGACAGACGGCCTTGCTTTCTGCTTTGCGTGTGCCCCACACACGCTGCTGCGCCTCCCGGCTCCCTGGCCGCCTGGCCCCATGGCTCTCTAGCACACCCCTCCGGGTAGTTTCCTGTCTGTTTCATACCTCTGTCACTTCACAGAGGTGCTTCTTTCCATCCAGGAGCCCTTTCAGGGCTGGAACTGAATCTTCCAGGACAGAAGGAATTTGGAAAGATCAGGAGTGGGGGTGCTGGGGTGGTAGAGATGATTGCAAGCATGATTAGGAGGTGGGTTTGGGAATTTCTGATGATGGGCATAGTAGGTGCTATTTACTGGGCAACATGCCTGACATTGTTCACAAAATTCTCACAGTCACCCCACACTGTAGATGTGATTCCCCTTTTTATTTTAGTGAGTAGATTTGCTAGTAGGGAGACTGAAGCACAGGGAGGTTAGAGGTACCTCAGCCAATGGGTGGTGAAGCCAAGACTGAGGCCCAGGGCTGTCTGATTCCCAAGGCCAGGCATTTCCTTGGTCCTTGGCACTTAGACTCAGTTCGGACCGAGGAATGGGAATTACCGTCTGTAGGGACCAGGGGGCCTTGAGGCTTGAGGACAGGGGATGTGTTGGGACAAGCCTGGCAGACGGAAGACTGGCGAGGCTGCATTGTATTTAGCTCGATGGATAAATGCAGGTGACATGACATGACATCATAGAAAACCCCAAATGCTCCCGGATCGGATGGACTGCTTGGGATAAATGTTACTCTTCAGGCTCTTCTGGTCCATACTTCAGGAGTAGAAGCATCCCTCTGGGGCAGACACCTTGCCGGCCTGGGAGTGAAGCTGGGAGTCAGACTGAGAGTCCCAGACAGCTGTCCTGATGGTCAGGATGCAAGAGCCCCATCAGCAGTGGGCGGTCTCCGGAGTGCTACTCCTAACAAGTGATAATGAGAAGATGAAGGTGGATGTTTTTATTGACTGCCTGCTATCAGCTTGCATTTACACGTTGGGCAGATTCCAGCTTATCCCTAGGGTAAGCTCACTTTCACTCCCTGGACTCTTCCTCTGCTTTCTTGCATGGAGACAAGGTGCCCAAGGAACTTAGGTCACAGGCACATGCCCCAGTTCTGAGCTGCCTGTGGGAGGATGCTCTGCAGGTGGACACCATCAGCTGTGCTTTAAGGAGATAAAGGGTGAAGCATGGCCTCTTCCTGCCCTGTGGGCTCTGAACTGGGACACCGGGTTCCCTGAAGAATCCCTGTGCATCTGTGCTGTCCCACAGTGGGACCCACTGTGCGTGAGGTCCTGTCCAGGGCTGTGCTGAGCGCCTCTTTGGCAGAGATTTCAGAGACTCCAGAGCCCTGGGCCTCTGCCCTCCTTTCTGGATCAGCAGAAGAGAAGGCAGAGGGTCAGGGGCTGCTGTGTGTGCTTCTAGGATCCCCAGCAAGGAGTGGCGTTCAGTACGTAGAATCTGCTCCCACTGTCTCCTTCTTTCTTCCTGCATCAAGGTTCACAGCCTGGCTTCCTAGCACTGAGGCCCTAAGTAGGTTACTAAACGCCTCTGGGCTTCCACCTATTTCTTTATCTATGAAATTAAGGCGACCGACTACACCTCCTTAACAGAATATGTTGAGGATTTGGAGCAAACTCACTCTGGTCCCACTTGGCAGCCAGCATCCATTTGGTTGTTTGTGTCCATGCTGAGCTGCATGTATAGATCTTGAACGTCGTCCTGCTGCAGTGGGTAATGAGAGAACCAACATGCCTGCCCCTCCTTCCCCCCAATCCCGACCAACTCTCATCCTCTCTGTTTCGTTCAGGAGCCTTGTCTCTCAGATCAGTTCCTCTGTTTCTTATTTCAGTCTTTCCCTTGCATCAGTCCCCTCGGGTTCATCCCCCCATCCTAACAGGGCGAGGACACTGGCTCCTTGCCCTGCCATCCTGCCTGTCCTCCAGGCTCCCATCTTCCCTTCGAGCAGGAGTCTTGAAAGTGTCATCAGTATTTATTGGCCCTACCACCTCTTCTTCACTTCTGCTCTGGTTGGTTTTATATGTCAACCCATTGAGGCAACGCTATTCAGTGATTCAATAAAACACTAATCTAGGTGTTGCTTTGAAGGTACATAATCTGTAGATGGAGTTAACATCTACAATCAATTGACCTTAAGCATAGGAGATTAGCCTGGATAATCTAGATGGACCTCGTCCAGTCAGTTGAAAAGTCTTGAGACCAAAACTTTCCCTGAATGAAGAAATTCTGCTTCTAACTGCTGCATCAGCTCCTACCTGAGGGTTTCCAGCCTGTTGTCTGCCCCACTGATTTCAGACTTGCCAGCCCCCACAATCACAAAAGCTAGTTCCTTTATATCTGGCCAAGGCTCTCTCCCCAGCTTTCCCCTTTGTTTCTCCACTTGTTTGTTGGTTAATTCCCTCAGTTTTGCTTACCCCAAAAGACAAGAAACACGGCAGCTCTCACCTCCAGAGCTTAGGTGATGTGCTTTGTCGCTAGAGGGTGTACCCTCTTCTCCTAGCTCTAGTGTGAGAAAAACTGGGGGTGGGCTCTGTTGGCCTGGTGTGAATTCTGTGCCCTCTCCCCATCCAGTGTATGGGCAACAGGGGCCTCTGGATGTCTGCCCCTTGAGAGCTGCAAGATCGGAGTAGGGTAAGGAGACATTCCTGAAACAAGAGCAGGGTTGTTCCTAGAAGAAGAAGGATTTGCTCCGCAGACAACAAGCTGGGTGTCCTCTGTGGTTTTGTGACAGCGAGGTCTCCCCTCTGGTCCCATGACATTTACATGTGCCTCTAATATAATTTGTAATTTGGCTGCTTGACCCGGCGTTTCCGAGTCTGGCTTCTTCCCCAGCCCACCAGCTGCTCCAGGGCACTGCTTGCGCTTGTTCATCTGTGGTCTCCTGGGCCAGCAGAGTGCCTGGAGCATGGTGGATGCCCAGTATGGACATTTCTTTCCTTTTTACCTGCTCATATATCATTTTTCCAATTCCCACTTTGGCACAGGTATTTTCACATCTGCTGTTATTGCTTTTAATAAAAATAGTGACTATTTGCTAAGTTCATTCCAAGCACCCTACATTTGCTATCTCAGGGAATCCTGGCATCCATTGAGCAAAGGAGGTTTTATTATTCCCATTTAAAAGATGAGATAATTGATGCTTAGAAAGATTTGAACTGATTTGCCTAAGGTCACATAGGCCAGGAGGGGCTGAGTTGACTTCAAACCCAGAGCAGTCTTGTTCCAAGCCTGGTTTTCCCTGCGGCAGCATACGGCCCCTAATTCTACTTGGGCCATCAGTTAACATTTGGTAACTGCCTGCTATATGCAAGGCACTGCTCTGGTTCCTGGGGACAAGTAGAAATGAGACATGAGGACTGACTAATGAAGTGATCATTTCAGGAGGTGAGGGATGTTAGGAAGAAGAGGGAAGGGGATGTGGCAGAGACTCACAGGTAGGGGTGGAGATGGGCTACCTGCAGCTCAAGGAAGGTCTCTTTGAGGAGGTCACATTTGGATCCATAACACAATGCACTGAAGGAGACAGCAAGATAAAAACTGGGAAGAACTTTCGAGCAGGGGGAACAGGAGGTGTGAAACTCCTGAGGTGGCAATGAGCTTGGAGTGTTCAAAAAGGAGGAGGAGAGCTGTGTGGCTGAAGGGTGGCAAGGAGAGAAGAGAGAAAGATGTTGGATTGGAGATCAAGCCAGGGACTGTGTCATCCGGAGCCTCTTAGGTCCTGAGTGAGAAGCTGGGATGTTATGCTGAATGTGCTATGAGGCTGGTTGGGTGTTAAGCTGGCAGAGAGATGTCTGCTTTACACTTAGACAAATCACTCTGTTTGCCATGTGGTAGGCAGATTGTAGGAGGGCAAGTGTGGAGGCAGGGGGGCCAGGCAGGAGGCTGTCAGAATAGCCTCTGGGAGAGATGGTGGTGATGTGGACCAGGGAGGCGACAGTGGTGATGGGGGGAGAGGTGGGCTTTAAAGTCTCTGGTGGATTATGGAGTGAGGAGTGAGGAAATGGAAAGTCTCCAGGAAGACTCCCAGGCTTTTGGCCTGAGCAACTGGCTGTTGCTGCTGCTAAGTTACTTCAGTTGTGGCCGACTCTGTGCGGCCCCATAGACGGCAGCCCTCCAGGCTCCCCCGTCCTTGGGATTCTGGAGAGGTGTTATTATTGCTGTTTAATCACTAAAAAGTCATGTTTGATTCTTTCACGACCCCATGGACTGTGGTGTAGCCCTCCAGGCTGTCCATGGCGTTTCCCTGACAAGAATACTGGAGTGGGCTGCCATTTTCTTCTCCAGGGGATATTCCCAACCCAGGCGTTGGACCTGTGTCTCCCAAGTCTCTCGCATTGCAGGTGGATTCTTTACCACTGAGCCACCAGGGAAGCCCAGAGAGTTGGTGATGTTTGTTGTTTATTATAAAGGGGAGCAGAGCTAATTGGAAATCAAGAATTGAGAGTTCGTTTTGGGTGAAAATTGGATCATTTGTAGAGACGTGGATGGACCTAGAGACCATACAGAGTAAGTCAGAAAGAGAAAAACAAATATTATATATTAATGCCATATATGTGGAATCTAGAAAAATGGTATAGGTGATTTAATTTGAAAAACAGAAATAGAGAAACAGATGTAGAGAACAAACATATGGACAGTGAGGGGTGGAGGGGAGGGATGAACTGGGGCACTGGGATGGACATATATACACTATTAACGCCCTGTATAAAACAGAGAACCAGCGAGAAACTGCTGTATAGCTTGGAGAACTTGACTCAGTGCTCTGTGGTGACCTAAATGGAAAGAAGTCCACGAAGGAGGGTATATATGTGCATGTCATCCGCTGGATCATGGAAAAAGCAAGAGAGTTCCAGAAAAACATCTATTTCTGCTTTATTGACTACGCCAAAGCCTTTGACTGTGTGGATCACAATAAACTGTGGAAAATTCTGAAAGAGATGGGAATACCAGACCACCTGACCTGCCTCTTGAGAAATCTGTATGCAGGTCAGGAAGCAACAGTTAGAACTGGACATGGAACAACAGACTGGTTCCAAATAGGAAAAGGAGTACGTCAAGGCTGTATATTGTCACCCTGCTTATTTAACTTATATGCAGAGGACATCATGAGAAATGCTGGACTGGAAGAAACACAAGCTGGAATCAAGATTGCTGGGAGAAATGTCAATAACCTCAGATATGCAGATGACACCACCCTTATGGCAGAAAGTGAAGAGGAACTAAAAAGCCTCTTGATGAAAGTGAGAGTGGAGAGTGAAAAAGTTGGCTTAAAGCTCAACATTCAGAAAATGAAGATCATGGCATCTGGTCCCATCACTTCATGGGAAATAGATGGGGAAACAGTGGAAACAGTGTCAGACTTTATTTTTGGGAGCTCCAAAATCACCACATATGGTGACTGCAGCCATGCAATTAAAAGACGCTTATTCCTTGGAAGGAAAGTTATGACCAACCTAGATAGCATATTCAAAAGCAGAGACATTACTTTGCCAACAAAGGGTCGTCTAGTCAAGGCTATGGTTTTTCCTGTGGTCATGTATGGATGTGAGAGTTGGACTGTGAAGAAGGCTGAGCGCTGAAGAATTGATGCTTTTGAACTGTGGTGTTGGAGAAGACTCTTGAGAGTCCCTTGGACTGCAAGGAGATCCAACCAGTCCATTCTGAAGGAGATCAGCCCTGGGATTTCTTTGGAAGGAATGATGCTGAAGCTGAAACTCCAGTACTTTGGCCACCTCATGCGAAGAGTTGACTCATTGGAAAAGACTCTGATGCTGGGAGGGACTAGGGGCAGGAGGAGAAGGCGACGACAGAGGATGAGATGGCTGGATGGCATCACTGACTCAATGGACATGAGTCTGAGTGAACTCCAGGAGTTGGTGATGGACAGGGAGGCCTGGCATGCTGCGATTCATGGGGTTGCAAAGAGTCGGACACGACTGAGCGACTGAACTGAACTGAACTGAGAGCTGATTCACCTTGCTGTAAAGTCGAAACTAACACAGCATTGTAAAGCAACTATACTCCAATAAAAAATAATTTAAAAATAAGTTTGAAATATATATTTAAAAGATTAATTTATTAAGATTTTAAAATTTTATTTTAATTAGATGATTTAATTTTAATTAAATTTATAATATTGTGATGGTTTTGCCGTACATCAGTATGAATCAGCCACAGGCATACGTATGTCCCCTCCCTCCTGAGCCCCCCTCCCACTTCCACCCCACACCGTCCCTCCAGCTTGTCACAGAGCGCCAGCTCTGGGTCCTGCATCGTATATCAGACTCCCACTGGCTATCTGTTTTGCATACAGTACATGTTTCAATGCTGTTCTCTCAGATCATCCCACCCTCTCCTTCTTTCAGAGTCCAAAACTCTGTTCTTTATTGAAATACCTATTTGTGAGTGGCTAGATGAGTCTGGAGATCCTGGGAGAGTCCAGGCTAGTAATGTAAGTCAGGCGTGGATGGTATTGGAAGCCACAGTACTGGATGATATCATCTAGGGGAGATAAGAGGTTGGTTAGGGCTTTGGAGAGAATAGGGTGCTGACTCCTGAATTCCAGTTAAATGGAACCCCTGGCAGGTGCTGTTCCCCACTGGCTGTAGGGATCATGACAGTAACACTGTCATCTCAGATCCCCCCTCCCTTTCCTTCTGGGATCCTATGCTGGTCCTGATCTCTGAAATCCTGATTCTGCCTCATTGTATTAAGAATACATGTAATATTCTTATATGTAATAAAAGAGTTGGTGATAAAATATAATAACGGAGTTGGCAGTTCAGCACATGCGTGGTGATCTCTCATTTCTGACCTCTTGGCTTCCAGGAGGAGTGTGAGTTCAGAGTGTGGGCTGGACCAGACCCTGGGTATCTGGGGGCTTGGTCCTACCCATCTGCAGACCTGGTCTCTTTTGAACGTTTTAAGCCATCCTCATCCTCCGGATATTTCTCTGCCTCTCTATCCTCCCCAGGCCTGAAATCTGTGCAGCTGACCCTCAGAGGTTTCTTGAGGGGCACACGGTGGAGCCCCACCTGAGATTCATGACTTTCCCCACACCACACTCTCCATGCCCCCTCCCAGAAGAGCGCTCTGAGGACCATCAACCTGACCATCCCTGTTGCTGATGTATGTAGTCAGAGGAAAAGGGCAAGGGAGCGGAGATGAGAAGGGGACCTGACACCAGAGCTTTGATTCCTCCCATTGCCCAGGAACTCGAGCCAGCCAACAGACAACTGGATTTCCTTTTTGTCCTGGTGACACGGCTGCATATATTTCATTTCCTAACGGAGTTTTATTGCTGCTTCAGGATGGTAGGAGTAATTCTGAATGCTTTCCGGGGCTCTCATTTCCTTCCAAACTGGAGATCACTAGGATCATGATGAAAACTCTGACCCAGAACTGGAAGCTGCATCTTTAACTGCTCTTGCAAAGTTGTGGGAAAAGGCAGCTGTGGGTTATGAAAGAGCCTATTTGGTGCCCAGAGCAGAGGCTGCGTGGCTGCTGCTGTGGAGAATGGCAGGCCGGCTGTCCACCCGGAGCTGTAGAGCTCCATAATGTAGGCGCTGAGCTGCCAGCTGCAGACTGGGGCAGCTTGGTCCCAGGGCCACCATAGGGCAGTCCCCACTCTGGGAGTGCTGGCCTGAGAGGGGGACCCTGGGAGAATATGGGTTTATTTTAACTGTTGGTTTTCCTGGAAGGCAGAGGGAGCTAATAATAATGAGGGGGTTCTGTGTGGCAGATACATCCGCATAAAGCAGAGAGGCTAAGGGCAGAGGCTTTGGAGTGGTGGCTCTAGCACCTACCATTCTTGAGTCTCAGTTTTACCATCTGTAAAATGGGGATGATGATAGAACTGCCTTGCTGGGGTGAGTAGATAAGATGGGGAGAGCTGGGCACAGGGCCCAGGGCCTGGCGCACTGCCAGGATGTCCCCCAGGGTCGCTGCTCCTGGGGAGGACATGGTGGGCGGAGGCATGTGCTCCATGCCAGCCTGCGAACAGCAGCCCTGCCAGCTGCTCCTCTCCAGATGCAGGACCCAGCTCTAGCGTGGGCTTCTGCTTCAACCAGGAGTGTCTTCTTGGACATGGACTTCCTTCTCTGGACAGAGAATTGCCTTTAATTCATTAATTTGCACATTTTTTCCCCACGACGCTTTGTTGAGCTGATATTAGGCACCAGGCTCCATGCCTGGAACTCAGGATGCGCAGTGATGAATCAGATGCTCAGAATCCCCGGCCTCTGACCAGATACACCTGCTGCTGCTGCTGGGCTTGGGCCCCTGGGATGCTGTGGCCGGCCCAGAGTCACACAGAAGTCAGGGGGCTTCCTGGAGGCCAGGGCATGGACTGTGGACCTTGGGGCTTGACGTTCTATTGTATTCATTCCTCTGGAGGCGGCAGAGTCTGGTGGAGTCAGATCTGCTCTGTTTCTGGAGTGATGGAAGCTCTCTGGACTCATTTTCTCACCTGTAAGCCAGGAATAGGAACACTGCCTTCACAGGCAGGCTGTGAGGAGGTCGTGAATTGGAGCATGCGGGGCTAGCACACCGGAGATACTCTGAGACTGGTCTTTGTGCCCCTCCTCCCCCACCCAGTGCTCCTGGCCGGGAGGACGTTTGCCCTTGGGAGGAGGAGCAGGACTGACCTTGGCTCTGGCGGCCACGTTTCTGTCACTGTGGTCTGCCCCACTGGCATTGATCAAACTATTAGCCTAGTTGTCCCCACCCTCCTCTGAGCCCTGGAGCAGCCCTGGCATTTCCAGGACCTTCCAGAGCCTGGTGATGGATGGTGCCACAGTCCAGGCCTCGCTTGTGATGGGCCCAGGCGGGCGTGGGCATGTGATGGATCAGCCTGCGGATGGTATTTTGGAAGGAAAGTTCAAATTATATTTCAGGATAATACCCTGCCTCCCCGGCCCCCACCCTGAATCCCATTTGTAATCTGGCCCAAGAAGTTCTGGCGGGAGTTAACTAGCTTGTGATGGATGGGCTGGCACTTCCGTTCAGCCTGCAGATCCTGACTCTTAATTAATATAGATGTGGGTTTAATTTGGGGGGTTAGCAGGCCTGCATGGGGCCACAGAAGCCCTTGGCCACCTGTGCTTGTTCCCAGACTTGCCTGGGCCAGGGTGTCCAGCCGTCCCACCCATTCTCCCAGAGCTCCTGGTCTCTGTGGACCCCTGGCTCTGTTATGACTGGTCTCTGCCATCCTCCTGCTTTTATTACCAAGGGAGGCGCCCTCCAGGTGGTGCGGGGAGGCTGCTGCACAGGCACCATCTTTGGGAGTCAGCTCCCCGACCCAGGGGAGGGTGGGGGAGGCCAGGGTGAGGGGAGGGCACAGCTCTCTCCTCCTTCCCGGGCACGGTTGTGGTTTCTGACCATCTGCGTGGTGTTAGGGGAGATGAACTGCTGGCGTGTGTGTAAGAGAGTGGGAGTGCATTGTGTGTGTCCGTGTGAGTGTGTGTGCATGAACTGAGTACCCCTGTGTGAGTGTAAGTGTGTGTGTGAGTGGGTCATGGGTGCAGGTGTGCATACATGAGAGTGGGGCTGATGAATGTGTGTGAGTGTCGTGAGCCCTGGTGTGCTGGTGAGTGTTCAACAATGGCTTTCCAAGGAAACAGAAAACTATAGTTTCGCTGGTTCCTGGGGTGTAAATACTCCCACAGTGGCTGATTTTGAGTGGTGTGATGTCCTTGAACATGTAATCGGGAAGGGATGTGTGTGTGTTAGATGCTCAATTGTGCCCGACTCTTTGCGATCTCATGGACTGTAGCTTGCCGGGCTCCTTTGTCTATGGAGCTCTCCAGGCAAGAATACTGGAGTGGGTTACCATTCTCTTCTCCAGGGGATCTTCCCAACCCAGGGATTGAACCTGGGTCTCCTGCATTTCAGGCATTTTCTTTACCAGCTGAGCCGCCAGGGATGATGTACCATTGTGTGGTATTTCAGATACAGCAGACATTAGTAGCTCTGTGAACACAGATAATAGTAAAGTATAGCCAAATAACTAGGAAGTGATGAGTTTTGTGTATTTGTCAATTTTATTTGTAATGTAATTTGCTTAATTATATGTTTGTTATTTGATTTATAGTGACTGCGTTGGGTAACTGGCTCACAAAACTGAAAATTTAACAGTAGCCTCTCATGAGATGGTTCAGGCTGGTTCCAGCATACCACTGTGTGAGTGAGTGTGTGAGATGAATGTGAGTATGTGGGTGTAGGTGAGTGTATTTGAGTGTGTGTGAAGGTGTGAATGTGAATACATGAATGTGAGAATGTGGACCTGAGTGTGAGTGTGTGAGCACAAGTGTGCCCGTTTATGTGTGAGCATGCAAGTGTATGTGAATGAGTGTGTGGATATATACACAAAGTCAATGCGTTTCGGGGCTTCCTTGGTGGCTCAGTGGTGAAGGGTGTGCCTGTCCAGGCAGGAGACGTGGGTTCAACGCCTGGCCCGGGAAGAGGCCACACACCGGGAAGCAGCTAAGCCTGTGCGCCACCAGCACTGAAGCCGGCACGCTCTAGAGCCTGTGCCCTGAAGCAAGAGAAGCCACCGTCATGAGGAGCCCGTGTAGCAATGAAGACCCAGCACAGCCAATAAAGAACAGAATAAAATTATTTAAAAACATGAGCTTTAAAGGACAAAATCAGGGGCAGGCTCCAGCCCAAGAACTAGGAGGGAAGAGGCTCAGATCCGAGGGAGACTGAGACGCCCAGCACAGCAGAGCCTGGCTGGGCCCAGTCCCATCAACATTCCGGAGCAGAGGGGAAGAGGGGAGGGCTTCTGTGCACCTAGCCTAGGTCTGGGGCTGAGTGTCTGTCTTCCCACAGCCGAGCCCCTCTCTTGTATTTCTGCTTTTGGTTCCCCATCCACCAGCCTGGAAAGTATAACTGGTGTCCCTGATACTTTATTCCTCCCTCGCCTTCCTTTCCTGCAGCCAAAGGCCCTCCTCTCCACCCCAGCGCTCCTGCCTGTGTCCAGGCTCCACTGGGTCATACCTGGGCGGTGGTTTGGAAATTTTTATGACCGATGGCCTTTGCCCTCCAGGTCACGCTCCCTCTTGCAGAATTGTCAAGTGGATTTTTCAAAATCCAACCCTTTCTCCCACCCCATGCTGTGTCCACACTACTTTCTGTGGTCTGCCATGACTTAGACTTCAGCCTCATCTATACGACACCCCTGGGACCCCCACTCTGCTATACCAAAGAAGGCGCTGGTGATGCCGTCAGCACACCCACTGCCTCTGGCTCAGTTTCACACCCCGCTTCACCACTTCCTGGGTGGAGGACTCCTGCCCTCCTTTCAGCTGGCACTGCCCACACTTCCCTCTGGGGCTGGCACAGAGAATCCTTCCCCAGACCGGTGTTTATGCACTGCTCTCCACTGTGAGGTCTTCATGGACAGCGATCCTCACCAGCCTGGCCCCCATCTGGCACCGGGAGGTGTGAAGCTCCACGCACGGGTGCCTGTGTGAGGGCAGAGACTGGTCCTGCTGCAGAAGCTGCCTTCAGAGGCCCCCAGAGGGGCAGGGGCACCCGTGAGCCCCGTGCTGCGCTTCACTCCTAGCCGTGGTTGGCACTGCCTCTTCAAAGGCAAGTTCCAGAGGAAACAAATTAAATCTGAGTAAATATCAGGGGGTCATTATGTAAATTAAATGCATAAGTAAAAGAACATTTGTCATGAGGTCAGCAGAGAGCTGTGAAGACTGAGGTTTCCTGAGCCGGGGCTGTGGAGGAGCAGGAGGGGCAGGGTGGTGCTGGAGGTGGCATGGAGGGGGCAGTGTCACTGGGGAGACAGGCCCATCGTTCCGAGCCCTGCTCACATGCAGACTTTAGTCCAGGCGCTTGTATCCATCCTCCTGCGTGCTCTCTGTGGTGGTCCCCACAGGAGGCCCCACCCTGCCCATTTTACAGAGGTGGCAACTGAGGCTCCGAGAGCTAAGTAGGCATGATCAGGCTATAGATGACAACATGTATGAGCCCATCTCCTAGTGTCAGGCTCCAAATCCCGACTCTCCTGCCTGGGAGCCAGAGCCCTGCTTTGGAAAGGCCCCAACAAGAGTTGGGCCGCAGCTGCTCAGGCCGCCTGGCTCTGGTCATGGGGGATACTCAGGCACACAGGGGGATCCGGGCTGCCTCCAGAGCGACTGACTTTGCTGCCCCCCAGTCCTGCCTCTGCTTCAGAGACTTGGAGTAAGCCATAGGGTGGAGATGGTGTGACCGGGGCCACAGTCCTAGTCCCAGCTGACCCAGGGGTCCCTCTGATGCCATTCCTTCTGTCCTGCTGCTTTCTGGCCAGTCCCAAGAATGCCGCTGTGGCTCTCCCCCTCAGGAGCTCATCGGGCTCCGTGTCCCTCACGGCCACACAGAGCCATCAGCAGGTCTGGGCAGGCTCCAGGGTCCAGGAGATCCTTGGTCCTGATGTTCTCTTGGCCTGGAGCACACGTCTCTCCTTGTGGGAAAGACCATCTAGGCGTACGGGCTCCAGGGCTGAGCTCTCTGAAGGTTTCCTGGAGACCCGTCCTCCCCCAACACTGCCCCAGAAAACAGACTGCTTCTTGGGCATTTTTCATGGGTCCTAACGCAGCTTCACAGAGAAGGCAATGGCACCCCACTCCAGTACTCTTGCCTGGAAAATCCCATGGATGGAGGAGCCTGGTAGGCTGCAGTCCATGGGGTCGCTAAGAGTCGGACACGACTGAGCGACTTCACTTTCACTTTTCACTTTCACGCATTGGAGAAGGAAATGGCACCCCACTCCAGTGTTCTTGCCTGGAGAATCCCAGGGTTGGGGGAGCCTGGTGGGCTGCCGTCTATGGGGTCGAACAGAGTCGGACACGACTGAAGTGACTTAGCAGCAGCAGCAGCAACGCAGCTTCAAGCCTTGCATGTCTGTTTCCATTGAGCTCCTTGTCTGATCCTCTCTCAAGCCTCCACAGTGGTTATGGCACAGTGGACAATCAGACACGTACTTGCAGAAAGCCTGAGTCAGAGGCCAGTCCCATCTTCTTGGCACTGGACGTGGGAGGCTGCTGCTGGTCCTAGGGCAGTGAGGAATGGTGGGGGCAGTGAGGATTGGGGTCAGCCAATGGCGTCCCTCGGCCTTCCTCCCCTCCCCCTGCCTTGAGCAGGTCTGAAGATGTGGAACCCAGCTCAGAGCAGTTTCCAAGTCAACCTAGTTGAGCTACCATTTCCAGGAGCGTGGGCTTTTCCCCACAGTGATAATTTACGAAATTAATGAAGATGCTGCATTTCACTGTGTAATGTCAGTTATTAATACTGATTGCAAATTAACAGCTGGTAATAGCATGCGTCACATTTCCATCTTCTTTCCGTTTCTAAAAGCTAGACTCTAGCATTTGGCCAGCTTGCTGTGAAGCTTCTCTGGAGCTTTGTGCACCTAATGTGATCACTCTGTAGGCTTGGGTAGGGGTCTGGCCTACCACCAGCAAGTCCCATACCTTGATGTGACACAGAGCAGAGTCTTTGACTCAGTGTGTGGCTGTGGGGTTGAACCAGCTCCGTTCAGAGCTGGGGGCTAATCTGTGAAATGGGTGTCATCTGGCAACGCCCTAGGGGTGTGTGAGGCTCAGGTGGAGTGTGTGTGACGGGACCTGCCTCTGCGTGTGCACATGGTCAGGGGCTCTGACCTGCCTCCTTCCCATCCCTCCCCAGGAGCTGTTGGCTAATTGGCAGATGCGGGTAAAGAGCTCTGACTCCAGCGATCTAGGTTTGAACCCCAATCCTGCCTCTAATGGGCTGGATGACTTTTGGCCAGACATTAGCGTGTCATGGGAATTAAGTAAGACGATACGTGCCAAATGCTTAGCATGGTGCTGGCACATCAGGCCTTAATAAGCAAGTACTGTGATGATTATTCCATCATCCTCACCACATGGCTTTGTTCCTGCCATGCCTCCAAGGCAGGTTGTTTGTTGATGGCATTATCAAGGAGCAAAGTCACTGTCTTTGGGGGCCCCTTGGACATTCAAATGTGATTTTTTTGGCTAAACACTTGGAATTCTAGATTTGCTTCCAGTTGTTGCAGTTCAGTCACTCAGTCATGTCCAAGTCTTTGGGATCCCATGGACTGCAGCATGCCAGGCTTCCCTGTCCTTCACCATCCCCTGGAGTGTGCTCAAACTCATGTCTGTTGAGACAGTGATGCCTTCTAACCATCTTATCCTCTGTTGCTCCCTTCTCCTCTTGCCCTCAATCTTTCCCAGCATCAGGGTCTTTTCCAATGAGTCAGCTCTTCTCATCAGGAAGCTCCAAATTGTTGGAGCTTCAGCTTCAGCAGCAGTCCTTCCAATGAATATTCAGGGTTGATTTCCTTTAGGATTGACTGGTTTGATCTTGCTGTCCAAGGGACTTTCAAGAGTCTTTAGCACCATAGCTTGAAAACATGAATCTTTGGTGCTCAGCCTTCTTGATGGTCCAACTCTCACATCCGTAATGCCTGGAAATCACTTTTCTAGGTTTGCTTCCAGATCTTACTTAAATTGAGAAGAGTCCAGGAAAACATCCAGAAATGTCTCAAAGCATGATTGTGGGTTGTTCCTCTTGCTGGCTGTGTGATGTTGATGGAGGGACTCCTCTGGTTTCAGTTTTCTCATCTGTGAAATGGGATGGTTGTCTCTTCCTCTGGAGAAGGCAATGGCAACCCACTCCAGTGCTCCTGCCTGGAAAATCCCACGGACGGAGGAGCCTGGTAGGCTGCAGTCCATGGGGTCTCGAAGAGTCAGACACGACTGAGCGACTTCACTTTCACTTTTTACTTTCATGCTTTGGAGAAGGAAATTGCAACCCACTCCAGTGTTCTTGCCTGGAGAATCCCAAGGATGGTGGAGCCTGGTGGGCTGCCGTCTATGGGGTCTCACAGAGTCGGACACAATGGAAGTGACTTAGCAGCAGCAGCAGCAGCAGCAGCAGTCCCTTCCTCACAGACTGTGGGGAAGGAGGACATAAAAGACACATGTAAGGATTCAGCAGCAAAAGGAGAGGGAGTTTCGGTTCTGGGCTTGCTTGCCGGGCTCTAGGGACCTAAAGGCATGGGGTGGCCTTTTGGGGCTGGTGGTCGGTTTCCTTAGGGACCTTGTGCTCAGCCTCCTCCGGGGCATGTCCAGTTTTTTCAGTGGGGTCTTGGTTCCTTCCTGAAAGGTCTGTTGGTGCAAGAAGTGAAGGAATTTAAGCCAATCCTACCTATCTTGGAGGAAGAATTGCTAAAATCAATACCAAATACCTAGTAAGTGAGAGGTGACAGGAACATCAAGCTTTATTTGTGAACATTTTAAGAATCATTAGTGTATTATGGATTCTTTAGAAATATGATCTCAGTCCATTGATGGAAAGGAATTGCAAATCAGAGGGACTATTTATTGCAGTGGGAATAAGGGGCCTGCCAGATTAAGAAAAACTACTGAAGGAGCCAGAAATTTGAAACATGAAAGACAGTAGCAGATCAACACTGCAGAATTTTATCCAAGTACTGGAACCCAGCTTGGAACAGAAGTTGGTGAGGGATTATTTTATAAACCTATTTTCATCATAACATGTGTAAAATGCAAATTTTGATCATTATGTAAATTAGTTACTTGGTGTAATTTACTTAATTCAAAGCACTTAATGCAGCGTGGTATGTTTTTTTTCCAAAGTGCCAGAGTAGACGTTTATTTTAAATTGTTTTTAATCTCGGTCTTCCAGCGTGATTATTTACAATGTTTTTCCCCTTGTGTTTGTTTTTTAAATGGAAAAGAATAGAGTTTGGGGGAAGTGAGCATGTTGTGATCCCACGGTGTCCTCCTTCGCCAGGCTCCAGACAGTGGGTGTGAGTCAGGCTCACACATGGACCTCTATGTCTGAAATGACACGCGTGTGCACATGCTGTGTGAATGTGCTCACAAGAAGTTTTCCAGACGACTCTTTCTTCTTTACAGAATCTGCTCACGTATGGTTTCGTGGCTTGTTCTGAGACCTGTTTGAACAGAAAGCTCCTGGATATTATTGACCCCTATTATGGGCAGAAATCTGCTCTCTTTCTCACAGAGTTTTCAGTGTCAGCCCTTCCCCTTCAGCCACTTTACAACTTTGGAATTTCCATTATCACAGAAGGGAGAGCTGACCTTTTTAGTCTTCTATTGTATCATTCGATTGTCAGGATGGCACCTCCCTTCTTGATGAGCCTCTAGAACAAGAGAGATGATTTGTTCATTTGGGAACCTTTTGGGGCCGTTTCCAGCGCTGATATAAGGTTGGGAGGGAGCTGGCAGCCACTGAACATCTATGTTGCCCTGTGGCCTGGTAGATCCTCAGTGGAGGATCACAGTACTCCTTGGAGGCAGGTGGGGTTAGCCCTGTTTGCAGATGAAGGGATGGGCTCAGAGAAGTGGCTGCCCACGGTCGCGGGGCTTGTGAAGGGTGGGATTTGAATGCTTGCTTGTGCTTATTCTGTGGCCCCTGGAGTGTGGCCAGTGGGGCCACTGCTGTGTGCCTTTCCTTCAGCTGTATCCCTGGTCACCATGCCAAGGGTGTTGTGTTATTACTTAGGTAAGACAAGGCTGGCAGATCAGGAGACAACTCCCATTGAAAAGATAGTTTGTGACAATCCCCAGATGGAGGGGGTACACCATGCCTTGGGTGGCCACTGAGGGAGGCACCAGGGCTGATCAGGAGGCTGGGGAAGGGAAACTATGGGCAAGAGCCCTTTATGTGATTTCTATAGTAAAGAATGGGTGAAGTGGGGTAAGCAGGTTCAGAGTTGGCTGCTGCTGCTGCTGCTGCTAAGTCGCTTCAGTCGTGTCCGACTCTGTGTGACCCCATAGACGGCAGCCCACCAGGCTCCCCCGTCCCTGGGGTTCTCCAGGCAAGAACACTGGAGTGGGTTGCCATTTCCTTCTCCAATGCATGAAAGTGAAAAGTGAAAGTGAAGTCGCTCAGTCGTGTCTGACTCCTAGCAATCCCATGGACTGCAGCCCACCAGGCTCCTCTGTCCATGGGATTTTCCAGGCAAGAGTACTGGAGTGGGGTGCCATTGCCTTCTCCGCAGAGTTGGCTAATTGGAATAATTTTGGCAGACTCTGGGGCATGGGGTGTCCTGAGTTGTCTAGTACCTGGTCCTGAGATGACTGGAGCAGGTGAATAGTGGCTCAAAATGTGGGAGTCCCATGGAGGAGGTGGTCGGGGTGTGGGCTTTGGGGTGGCTGGTTTACATATGAACGGGGTGCTTTGGGGCAAGTTGTTTACTATCTTTAAGAGTTGATTATCCCTCTGAGGGGCGGTTCTCCAGGGTCAGCAAAGTGCCACATGTCAAAGCGTCTGAATACCAAAAATAAAAGACATGGTTAATACAGAGGGCAGGGTTTTGGGGAGTTGGGGGTGGGAAGTCACTCTGAAGGACTCCCAGGGCCAGCTGAGCAGCTGAGATTGTGACCAGGACAGGGAAGACCTCCTTCCCAGATGAGAACCTCTGCAAGAAGCCGTAGAACAGCAGCACTGTGCCACCACGAAATGGGGGATAGCACTTGAGGGCCCTTCTGCTCACCTGTAGCCAGCCCCTGCCTGGGCCCTGGGGGCATTAGCTCTGGGGTGACCTTGTCACCTCATGACAGGGAGAGGCCTGCATCCTGCTTTCCTGAGAGCCGGCTGGATGCACCACACCTGTGGGTGTCTGCTCCTCTCTTTGCTGAACTCCCATGGGCCTGCTTTGTGACCACCTGACTTCCCTGGAGATGGCTTTTATCACACCCACACGGACTGATAATGCATCCGTGAAATGCAGTCTGCAAATGAAGCACTCTCTTGTGTTTCTTGGCATGTGGGCGGTGCTCGGTGAACGGTGGGGCGGAGCCACTCTCTGCTCTGACATGTGGGCGGTGCTCAGCGAATGGTGGGGCGGAGCCACTCTCTGCTGCGGGTTCAGTCTTACATGCAAGACTGAGAGCTCCTTGAGTTCTTGAGGACAGGGCTGTCAAGTTTCCAGGTTCTGCTGTTCCCAGAGAGGCGGTCAGGAAATAGTCAAGGAAGGAGAGGGGGAGAAGGGAGTCAGGGACCCACAGCTGGGCAGCTGAGTTATGGGAGGTGGGGCACCAAGTGGATTCTGAGAAGAGGGAAAGGGCATCAGCTTCTGATCGAAGCCACAGCAGGCGGGTCTTTGTGATCTCTTACCTTGGAAATTGTGGGTGCTTCCTCCTCTGCAAACCCAGCCTCCGTCACACCCCGGTTCTGTAGCTATTCCATGAATGACATGAAAGGTGGCATTTTGAATTGGTACTGGGGAGGGGAGTAAGCAATACGGGGAGAGAGGAGCCTGAGCAGAGGTCTTGGAGATGAATTTGAATTTGGGTAAACTATTTGAACCATGTATTTGGAGGCCAAATACAAAAGGAATTTTTCTAAAAAAGTCAGTAGAATGAAAATTGTGTCTCAGCGTTGGAAAATTTGCCAAAAATCCCCAAACACTTCTAACTGTGAACTTCTGGGTATGAGGTGGCAGCCTTTATACATACATATGTATATTACAGATGGTAAAATATTCTTTATAAGTACTCTCAGTGCTTGGACATTTCTTGGAAATTGAAAATGGTATAGGAAGCAATTTGAAATGTGTCCTTTTCATTTCAATTACTTTTCAGAAAGTATTTAAAATACTCATGACTATATGATTTTTTTTTTCCCCTGAAGGAGTAGTGAGATAGTTAGAGATATAACCTTAAATTCTGGGGGGAAAAAGCTTGCCCAATTTCAATTTCTTGTTTGCCTCCATCGGATACAGGACAATTACATTGTTGGTGAAGTTGCCCTGGGTTTTAGCCTGGTTCTTGCTTTGGTTCAGTTTGTTCCACTGACTTTGGCTGTACGTGACTCTGTGCTAGCCATGGAGACTTGGGCTTGGACAAAGACATGAGAGAGATCTAGTTCTTGCTTCCCTGGTCCTCGAGCTTTGAAACTTGGGGGACATATGAATTCTGACTTGAGGATCTGAGATGGCCTGCAGGGAGGTATGGTTTCAATTGGGCCTTGATGGAAGGATAGTAGTAGTGTTAGCAGCTCAGTCGTGTCCGACCCTTTGTGACACTATGGACCATATAGCCTGCCCGGCTCCTCTGTCTGTGGAATTCTCCAGGCAAAATACTGGAGTGGGTAGCCATTCCCTTCTCCAGGGAGTCTTCCCAAGCCAGGGATTGAACCTGGGTCTCCTGCTTTGCGGGCAGATTCTTTACCATCTGAGCCACCAGGGAAGCCCGATGCAAGGGTAGGGCTCTGTAAATTTCAAACTGGGTGAATCTCAGCTGAGAGTGTAAGTGCACACATGGGGGATGTATATGGGAGTGCTGTGGTGGTGTACTAGGTGTGTGTGTGTGTGTGGAGGGTGTCCAGGGAAGGGCAAAGAGCTTCTTTTTCTGGAGTTTGGGTGTGTGGTTTCTGCTGGTGGAGGCAGGTGATGGTGATACAAAAGTAAAAATTAAAAAATGTTGCTAAGACCAGAGAGTCTCTTATGTATCAGACTAAGATGTATGGAGTTTATTTATGTTCAATAATAAAGTCTCTTGAAGGTTTATTGTTTGTTTGTGATTGATGGCTTCTTTTGAGAATATTAATTTCTGGGCAAATTTAAAAGAAATGTATTATTCATGGAAAGTTTTAGAGGAGAGCTTTATCATAAGCAGATGTGAAGTCTGCAAACATCCTGGCGGACGGCACTGGTGGGGAGGGCCACAGGGTCAGGGGGACCTCCTAGGAGGCTGTGGCTGAAGTCCCGGGGAGGAAATGATGGTGCCAGAACCTGTGAAGGGGCCGTGGAGATAGGCTTGCGCTGGGATGTTTAGGAGGAGAGGAGAGCCCTTGGCCAGCCTGGGTGTCTGGTACTGATGTTCCCTGAGCCCGGCTGATGGGTGATACTAGAGGGAGGCTCAGGAATGTGGGGGTGTGAGCAAGAGGAAAGAGGAAGGAGCCGAAGGAGCCCGAGAGCGTCTGGAGGCCCAGAGAGAAGAGAGAGGGCTTCAAGGTCAGGTGGTCACAGGCTGGGTGTTCTGGAGAACCCATGGAAAATGAAGAGAGAGAAGGGCTGCTGTTGGTTGATGGCTTTCGCAAGAGCTTTAGAGCACTGTGGAGTGGGTGGTGGTAGGCAGAGAAGTGAGTGTTGGGACCTGGGCCCAGCATTCGGAAGCTGGTCCGTGGAGGGGAGGAGAGATGGGGCCGGGGAGGCCTGGGGCTCGGGCACTGTGTTCACCTCCTCCCCTGCAGGTGGTGGAGACTCCGGCTTCCTTGCCTGGTGGCTCCACACTTCCAGTCCTCCCTATGCCCAGTCCCCATCATGGGGCGAGCAAGGTCCTTCTTCGTTCTGCGTCCCACATGCTTCCTTCTGCAGCTTTTCACGTGCTCTCTCTGGTCAGGAGCGTTCTTCCCTTGGCAGTTTCCAGGACTGGCTCCCACCCTGACTCTGCCAGCAGTTTCCTGAACCCCAGTCTCTACTTTCTTCGCACTCACACCACTGTTGGAAATTACCTACTAGGCATGTTGTTTGTTTCCAGTCTGTTCTCCAGCCCCTGAAATGTAAGTCCTGTGCCAGCAGGACGACCATGGGCTCATTTGTTCTTGTGCCCCAGACCCTAGGAGGGGGATCAACACAGAGAAAGCTCTCTGTGAATGTTGGAGGGAAGAAGGGATGAATGAATGTCAACAGGATGACTTGCATTGGATGGACTTCTGGGGACCAGGTCCCTTGAGGGTGGGCCAGTGCAGCTGAGGTCCATCCTGGGGTGCTCACATCAAATTCCTCACAGGAATGTACTTGCCCCTGTTCCCTAAACTGCTTCCTTTCTCTGGGGAGCAGGGTGCCTCTCCCGGGAGCCTCTCTCTGTCATCCCTGTGGGTGATGACAATGTCCTTGTTCATGGTTCTTCCCCCGCCCAGCCACCTTGGAGAGCTGTTAGCCATTTGCCTCCTCCTGCCCTTTCTGGGGCTGACGGGAGGCCCCTCTGGCCCCATCGTCTCCCTCTCTAGTGGAGATGGGTCTGGTTGGAGGACCTGCACCAGTGAAGGTGGGATGGGCTGGCCAGTCTGCACAGAGAGGTCCCAGTGGAAGGGCCTGGGCCAAGGTCCAGACCTCTGTAGGGGCCAGGGGGCTCCTGGGATGGTCACTCTGGTACCCTGAGAGCAGCCCCATCTCTCTGGTTATCTAACTTCTTGGGGAATTCTCCCTTTTTGGGGAGCAGTGGTGGGCAGCTGACTTTGTTGGGGGGTGGGGGTAGGGTGGCGTTACAAACTCAGTCTTACAGGGAGGAAGGGACTTTTGCTGGAGAAGCAGGCCTCCTTGGCCCCATTCCTGGGGAACAGCAGGCAGGCGGCAAAGTTTACTTGTGCTCTTGACTGTCATTCTGTCCCCAGCCACCCTCCCAAGTGCAGCTGAGCACTGATTTCAGAGGCTGAGAGCTGACCTTTTCAACCTAGTGGGAGCAGGCAGCTGTAGCCAGGGGCTGTGGTCCCATGGGAGCGCTGCCTTCAACCTGCATCACTTATTCCAGGTATGAGGAGCCAGCCGCTGGCAGGGAGCTTAAACTCTCTCTGATGGCTCGGCTCCATCAGGGGCTGCCCAAACAGAAGGCGGAAACCCAGCAGCTCAGGGGTTGCAGTGCGGGAGCTCTGTGGGCTTGTGTTCTCTGTGTGTGCATGCCTCTGTGTGTACCTGTGGGTCCCAAGACAGTTGCCACCCCATATGGAACCTCCTATTCCCTGAGGAAATGAAGCAGTCTTGTGAGTTGAGATGGATTTTGGCAGGGGGACCTCAGGGAAGAGACTGGAGTGGACTTCTCCCCCAGCTTCTGAGAACTGGTCATGCTGGCGTGACACATGAGGATCCTGGACCCCTACCAGACTCATGGACCTGTGGGCGCACACACAGCCATGTTGGAGCCCTCATTGCACATATGCTCATGTAAAGCATGGCTCTGCAGATGTGGCCAGTCTCTGCCACTTTAAAGATTTGCAGTGGCCTTGAAAGGCACCGGAAGTGGGGTGGGAGCTGGTAGATGGTGGATCTCAGAGTACTACCTTCATGCGAGTCCCATCAACTATGCTCAGCTCTGGGTCAGAGCCAAGGCCATGGGGCAGTGAGGACTGTAAGTGTCCAGGTGAAGGGATAGGGCTTCAGAAGCTACCAGTGTCCTCCCTGGACTGGCTAACACTCAGTACCCCATGTGGGGAAGCTGTGTGTTGGAGTGACTTTTTATGATACAGGTCTTGCTCTTTCAGTGAACTTTTCCTAAGGCGTATTAGATATGATGCATCTGATGAATTTGGTTTATCAGTTAGTTATTTCTGAGAAGCAGACCATCCCCGGAATTAGTGGCTTAGAACAAGTCATTTATAAATAGTCGTTTTTGTGTATTTGTGAGTGTGTGTGTTTGTATGTGTGTGTGAGTCTGTAGATCTCTTCAGTTCAGTTCAGTTCAGTCGCTCAGTTGTGTCCAACTCTTTTGGTCTCACTGGAGCATCTGAATTCACGTAGCCCGGGGTAGTTGCCTGGTCTACCTGATCCTTCTCCACATGTGTCTGCATCCCTCTGGAGGCTAGCCGAGGGCTCTTCTCCTGGTGGTGGCAGAGTCTGAGGGTGGAAACAGAAATGCCCACTTACTCTAACCTCTGCTTGTACCAAGTAATAGCGGTCTTATGAGTCAAAGCAGGTCCTGTGGTTGTGTGTAGGGGCTGGAAGTGTCTTCAAAGTGGCAGGGCAAGAAGCACGGTAATAGGGAGGCCCGAGTGCAGCTCGTCTCCTATGTTTGGACCATTGCTTACACTGCATTGGTTAAAAGACAGTTTCTCAGGCAGACCTGCACTGGAACTTTCTGAGATGACCCATCACATATGGTCTATATTTGTGCTATTCAATATGGTAACCACCATCCAGATGTGGCCATTGAGTATTTAAAATGTGGCTAGTGTGACCAAGGAACTGAATGTGTGATTTTATTTAATTTTGATGAAACTAAGTTTAAATTTAAATAGCTACAGGTGGCTAGTAACAGCCCAGATTGAGGGGGGAACATCATGGATCATTTGGGCACAAGCTGTTGCGTGCCTGGCGCAGGAGGCCACTGCTGATTTGAATGTGGGTGTTTGCTGGGTACTGAGATATTCACAAGCTTACCCTTAGCAGGCGCGGACTGTGCCGTGTGCTCAGGAGAGGGAGGGGCCAGGGTTGACACCGGCCCTGAATTGTTCAAGTTGGGGTGTTGCATTTCTGGTCCTCGAGCCATCTCTGCCCATGTGTCCTGCCATTGCCTCTGATAGGTGAAGAAGCTCTGAAGAACCTCTTCACACTTTTCTTTCTAAGGCTAAAGATATCTAGGGTCCCAAGCAGGTTGGTGGGGACTGCATAGCCTCTCTGGGGGATCCAAGGGTTATTGACAGCCTAGAGCCTGTGTGTTGGGAGCCCCTGATGCTGGGGCAGATGTAAGCCACTGTGTGGTCCTCCACTGGTCACCTTTGCGGGGGAGTTCGGGGGCTTGATGCAGAGGGCCCATCCTGCTGCTTGGTACCCTTGAAACCCTCGTGCTTTGTCAGGCAGGCATCTCTGGGCACATGTTTGTGCTCCGGGGCCCAGGCTGATGATGGACAATGCTGGCTGAGGTCATGGCTGGGCTAGAACACATGAGCATGAATGTCAGTCAAACATTTGCGATCTCTCGGGCTCTCATCTGGGGACTGCCGTGTCCTCTGATGGACGATTAGGAGGTCAGCTCTCTGTGGATCCCAGATGCAGGCCCCTGAGATGCAAGCAGGGGGTAGCTTCATGAACTGTGGTTCCTCACAGTCCTCTGAAAATGACAGTCAGGGACTTTCATTCCCAGCAGACAGACGAAAACACTGAGGCACAAAGTAGATGGATGGTTTGCCTGGGTGTTAAGGGGCTGCTCTAGGCTGTACGCATCTGAGCCTGCGGCAGGTGCTCAGACCTGTTCCAGGGCTTCCCCTCGTGACGGGAAATAGGGACCCTGTGCACCCACCCCCCGGAGCCCCAGTTATGACTCCACGATGCTGTGGCCTCCTGCCTGGCACTGCGCTTGGCTTTCCATGGCCATTCTTGTCATATCCAGCTAGGACTAGACTTACTGTTGAGCCTGACCTCTTGGCAAGATGGGCAGGGAAGAGACCACTGCTTGCATGCTGCAGCTTGCATGGTGCCTGGCACATGTAGAGTTCAAGAATATTTGTGGAATAGGCATGAAGTGAAAGTTTGTGAAAAAAAGATTGGTTGGAAAAACAACTGGGTTGAATTAACACTGTATACTTTGAATTTGGGTGACTGGCTGGGCCAGAGTGTGCCCAGGGAAGCCTATCGACAGCCCAGGTGCTGGAGGAGGACAGTTTGTGTGATTCAGGCTGGCCCAGAGTGTCCCCTGGAGGAGGTGGCTCAGGGGCAGGGCCTGCCTTTGGGAGCTGGGATACAGATATGGACCAGATGAAGGAAACATCCCAGGTCTGAAAAAGTGGCCTATGAACTGAGACTCTGGGCTGCAAGAGATAGAAATCCAGACCAAGTTGGCTCAGGTGGGAAAGGGTGTTTTTTGACTCGTGAAACTGAACAGTCCAGGGGAAGCAGGCTTCACAGATGGATCCAGAGGCTTGAATGACATCAGCAGGACTGTACCCTACTCTCGGACCTGCTTGCTGGGTCCATTTTTGGGCAGATCACCTTTTGGAGAAGTCAGATGCTCATGCAAGGCTGCTGCTGAGAGATTTGGTCCTAATTAAAAAATGTTCAGCAGTGCTTGCCATCACAAGAGTAAGTTTTCACCAATGAGCGACATAGCTGGGCCCCAAACTCCTTCTGGACCCCTGCTCCCTGGTGATTTATTCCAGCTCCTCATGGTCCCCTCCCGCCCTGGGCTTTCATTCTGCCCTCTTGGTGACCGCAGGGGAAACAGCAGACCTGTCTCCCAGATGCTCCACCAAAATGCCAGGATGGCGCCCAGTCCAGGACCATCCCGGACGACCTGCTCACCCCTGATCCAGTCAGGATGTGCAGTTCTCATTGGACTTGAGGGGCAGTCACTTCAGCTGGAAAAAGAGGGGATGAGGAAAGTTCATCTAGGAAAATCAAGTCTCTGGAACAAGACCATGCCCCAGACCTCAGGGCTGGGGGGTGAGGGTACAGGGTATTCAATTATAAGATTGGGGCAGGGACCGAGATTGGAACCACGCAAGGCCAGGTCAGTCAGTGGCCTTAGCTCATCACTGAGGGTCAAGGAGTCACAGCCCTGGGGAGCAGAGCCAGGTAGAGGGATTGGGGGTCCAGGGTTAGGGGCCACCACCACATATAGCAACCAAGACAGAACTGCCAGGACTTTCACTCCTATTGGATGAAAAAAATAGGGAGAGAAAGGGAAATTTTCACGCAGGACACTTTTTGGCTCCAGAACCTGTTGGTGGCAGGAAGTGCTCCCTGCGGTGGGAGACACTTACCCGGGGGCTGGATGCTGGTATAGAATGTTGGCACCAAATAGACGTCTTGCATTCCTTTGTTCATTGGTCCACGGAGGCAGACTTGAGTCCTTGTGGAAGGCTTATATGGGGGGTAGTAGTGTTAGACACCCTCCAAGGTCCCTTCCTGCTTAAAGATGGTTCTCTCCCCTCCTCTTCTCCACTGCTCAGATATCCGCGGGCTCCAAAGCTTTCTGGACCAGGCCTCGAGGCTGGGCCTTGACGTGTCTTTACAAAAGGTGGACAAGAACATTAGCCACGTGTTCACCAGCCTGTTCACCACGATGAAGACGGAGGAGCTGAACCGCTACCGGGATACGCTGCGCCGTGCCATCCTGCTGCTAAGCCCGCAGGGGGCGCACTCCTTCATCAACGAGGTAGGTGATGGGGCCTGGGGCCCCAGGAGCTCTGCCCAGGGCTCCCTGCGGGGTGATGCAGGTGGGCCGCGGGTGCTGTCTGCTCGGGCATGGCTGGAATGGGTGTTGGAAGCCCTGGATGCTGGGCCCACAGCTCATACCACAAAGGGGGAGCCCCCAGCACAACTTGGCTCCCAACTGGTCCCTGACAAGTGGTGCAACGTCTGCCCAGATGCTGAGAGGCTTGGGGCTGCTAGAGGGAAGCCTGCTTATAAGTCACTGCCAGGGATTTCTGTGGCAAAGTCAGGCCTTTGTTGCTGTTTGTTTCCTTTTAAGTTTCCTCTCTTTGTTGACAGGCATAAGCCTCTAGGGATAAAAGAGATTTCCAGCTCTCTGCAGAGGTGGGCTGCTCTTCTTGGGGATGTGTTCACACCTGGAGGAGGTGTCGTTTGCATATGCTTGCACATGTGCTTACTTTTTTGGTGCCTGGGATAATCAATGCTTTATTTTCTAAACACCTCTATGAGGGGTTAGGACCTTCTAATGAAGACAGGGCCCGCAAGTGTTTGGGAACAGACAACTAGAAATACCCTATGAGCCAATTGATCGGTGGGACCTGGTGATCTAAAGGCAAAGAAGTGACAGTCTGGAGTTGGACTCCTGCCTCTCTGGCCTGGGTGGACTTGGGACTGAAGGAATCAGGGTACTGCCGAACGCTTCCTGCGGCTTTCTTTCTAAGCCCGGTCACTTTGTTGGCCCTCTCTGAATGTTAAATGAAGTGAATGGCAGAATTATCCTAATTCCACTTGATGTCCTTTGCTTGCTTCCTCTGCTTTCCCCTCTAATTAATTATTACTCAAAATGCTACCTCATGTATCAGGAGCCAGCACGAAGCCCACTGCTGGAGAGCTTAAAATTCGGGCATGCTTAATTTCATGCAGTTGGCCGGCCGCCATGCTGCTTTGAGCTAATCAGGCCCCGGATCACGCTGGTGGTCCAGCCAGACTGTGAGGTCTGGGCGGCGGCCGGCATCTTCACCAGAACACACTTCCCTGTATGAAGTGACTCAGGCCAGTCATAGGCAGGCGAGGATTAGCAGCACTAATGCGCTCGAGGCTTTCTCAGAACGTTCCTGCCTGTGTCCTGGCCGGTGTCTGCCCCTAGGCAAGCTTTTCTCCTTGCTGAATTCCGTCCACTCTAGGAGTCTGCTCTGGGCTGGTGTCTGCCAGTGGCGCCAGGCTCCACCCCTCTCTCTTCTCGCCAATCCCTTGCCTCTTCTCCTTGCTTGCAAGTAGGAAAAACGTTGGTTTTGGAGGTAAGGGACTTTGGAGTCAAGTCCAGCTCCCCCCCTGACTCTGTGTGACCCTGAGTGATTTGCTTCACCTCTGAAACTTCAGTATCTTTATCGGAAAGTAGGGATGGAGGGGGTGACGGACACAGAGCTTCTCAAGAAGCATCCGTGCTCATACAGTGTTCACACTCAGCATTTCCCTTCCAGAGGAATTCAGCTCCCCACTCTCTTTCTAGGCCCTACAAGGATTTACCACAGAACCAAGATGGGCCTAAAGATAGCATTTCCAAGTGGTTAATTATGCAGACTCCTGCAGGGTTGGATGCACATGACTTGGCTTTGGCCGGTTGGCTTCTTGATCCCCCAGCGCTTGTTTGCAAAGCCTTTACTTTGCTGGGTGTGCAGAGCTGGGGTTGCCCGGAGAGTGGCTGCTCTTAATATTGGGCAAGAATGACAAGGAGGGAGAGATGGCAGGAGTCCGTGGGGGTTGGAGAGCCCCTGGGCTTCATGGCCTCCATCTCCAGCCCCTCAGAGTCTTGGTCTCTGGTGCCATATACCTGCTGTCAAGAGGAGGGATTGCCATCAGTTCCTGGGTGCCCACCACAGCCTGGCGTTCTGTGTGCCTTCTCTAAGCCTCACACTTTGAAAATGAGGCAACTGGAGCTGAAAAAGTTAAATGACTTGCTTAAAGTCACGCAAGCAGCCATCAGGGTTTAATCAGGACTCAAGCCCAGACTGATCCACTCCAAAGCCCCTGTATGCCATGTTGCTCTGTATGACTACAGGCACATCTCGCCTTATTACGCTTCCCAGATACTGTGTTTTTTGCCAGTTGAAGGTTTGGGGCAACCCTGTGCTGTCAGATGATAGTATCTTTTAGCAATGAAGTATCTTTTAATTAGGGTATATACATTGTGTTTTTAGACAGAATGCTATTGCAGACCATAGAATACAGTATGGTGTAAATGTAACTTTTATATATCTGGAGAAACAAAAAAATTTGTGTGACTCATTTTATTGTACTATTTGCTTTATTGGGGTAATCTGGAACTGAATCCATGCTATCTCTGAAGTCTGCCTCTACGGAAAATACAAGCATAGACGTTACTGTATTGGGTAAAACTCTGCTGTGCTGGTTTCAGCTGCACAGCTGAGTGCTGTGGGAAGGTATAATTCAGTTGCCTCTGTCGGGGGTCTGATGGAAGTTTTTAGGGTGCTTATGCTCAAAGAATTTTAGTGTATCTACTAAGCATGGTAGAGGAGGGACTCTGGACTGTGGAGGTGAACGTGACCTGAATGGCTGGCTAGCTTAGCAGGTCCCTTAAGAGAGACTTGATGATGCCAATCCTGGAACAAAACCTCTATTCACTGCTCCCAGGCATTGCTTGGGCTTTTCAAGCAGAGTAACCCAGCCTCTTCTTTGTGATGACAAGGACAGAGGATGTTCACAAGGGTGTCCCACTGCCAGGACATGTCCTGAATTTTACAAAAGATAAGACGTTGGTGTGGGGAAGTAAATGGCCTGACCACCCTTACATTGTTGATGATGTGTTGATGTCAGACAGTTAGGGATGGGCCAGTTACAGTGGGGGTGGGTGATGTGGCCCTCCCAGCTGTAAGTCCTTCCCTTCCCTGCTCAAAGAGCCTGGCTGATGGGAGTAAGGGAGGACAGGGTCCCGCTTGACTCTTTCACATTTTGCTACATGTGAATCTGTCGGGTGGACTGGCATTTTCATGGTCGTAAATGTCAGATTCTATATGACGTGGACATGGCTGTCTGGGACCTGCCAGGCTGTTCATATGCTATGCTGGGAGCCACTTCCCTGTCCAGCATCCACGCACACTCAGTCCCTGCAAGGAGTTTGGCCTGGGAGCCCATGTACTGCTGGCCCATCTGTGATCCCACTTGCTAGGGGCTACCTTGACCAGGGTTTGTGAGCTTGGAGAATCTAGCCTTGATGGCAGGTGAGTCAAATGAAGTGCTGTAGGCCAAGGCACTGGAGTCCGCTGTGGGGCCCTGTGGGCTCATATAACAGGCCCTATCCCTGAGGGCTTGAGTGGTAAAGAATCTGTCTGCAGTGCAGGAGATGGGAGACATGGGTTGGATCCCTGGGTCAGGAAGATCCCCTGAAGGAGGGCATGGCAACCCACTCAAGTATGCACCTGAAAAATACCATGGACAGAGGAGTCTGGTGGGGTGCAGTCCTTGGGGCCGGGCCACGAAGAGTCAGACATGACTAGGCACACACACATCTCAAGTTTCCCTCAGCTTTTATCTCTCAGCACTGTATCCACATTTCCTCCTCTGAGATCTCTCTCTCTCTTTTTTTTTTTTTTTAAATCACAGTCTCAACAATTACTGCATCAGTGCATTATCTTTAAAAGGCTCCCCTTGGGGATACTGGGCTCAGAGGTGACAGAAGACCTGGAGACCCCTGTGAGGCTGCCCTGGGTGGGCAGTAAGGACACAGGCCATGAAGGGGAGCTTTCTGTGGGCTCAGCACTGGGGCTCCCTTAGTGAGCAGAGGCGGCACCTCCCAGTCATCCCTAATTGGGGCTGAGTTGGACTCACTGTGAGCCTCACTTCTTCTCTGGGCCATTGCTGCTAAGCAGGCATTCCGGAGGATGGTGACAGCAATCTCTGATGCTATACTCGAGGTAACCTGTCAGCCCAAACCACCAGCCAGGGAAGGCGGTGGCAGTCCTGAAGTAATCAAGGGGACAGCTGCTGAGAGGGGCTGAGGGTAGGGATCTTGTTCCTGGCCACCGGAGCCCTCCCCTCTGCTCAGAAGTTCCTTCTCTCTCTCTCTGTTTCACAAACAGATGAAATATTTTAATAGCTTTCATTTAATTCATTTGTGAAATCCCCCCAAACTGGTATTTTGATTAGAGTTGCTTTGGATTTATAGATTAATTTTGGGAGAAATAGTAACTTTACAATACTTCTTATTCAGTAACATGTATTTCTTCATTTTTTAAAAAGCTTTCTTTAATGTCCTTCAGTGAGCTTTTGTAGTTTAAGTTCAATTTGTGTACTTATTAAAATATATGTTTCGCAGTGCAAAATGTTTGAAAATGGCTGGAATAAGGAGTTAATTAGGAGTTAAAAGAGCACATTTAGTATATATACAAAGGAGTAATAATTCCATGATCCTGGACTTATTAATTTTTTGTATATTGCTTTCTTTCTGCTGCAGGCTTTTGTTTAGGAAAGGAGCTCCTTCTTTAATTTGTCTAGCATTTAATGAGTCTGAGTGCTGGGCTGAGTTCTGTGTGTGTGTTAGTCACTCAGTCGTGTCAGACTCTTTGCAACCCCATGGATTGTGGCCCGCCAGGCTCTTCTGTCCATGGAATTCTCCAGGCAAGAATATTGGAATTGGTTAACATTTCCTTCTCCAGACCAGGTTCTGCGGTGGGTACTAAAGCTACTGTCTCTGCTCTCAGGGGTCCCCCAGCTTGGTGGGGAGGACAGAGGTGTTAACAGCCCCCCTCACCTATAAAAAGCAGCGGTGTGGACCAGGTTCGGTGAGAGCTCTGAGGCTGGAGCTATGCCCTCTGCTCCAGGAGAGGTGGAGTGGTCAGGGGGCCAGGCCTCCCTGGAGTGAGGGACACTGGGTCTGGATCTCTAGGAATGAAATCTCATCAGCTTCATGGTCAAGGTGAGGCTGGAGACAGGGCTCTGGAGAGCCCCTGGGTCTTCAGGGTCGCACGTGTGGTGTGGTTGCCACAGCAGGTGTGTTGGGCAGGGAGTGGTGAGGCTGAGGCTGAGAAGGCAACAGGAAGGGGCTCCCTAGTCCAGGGGTGGGAGATCCGAACTTCAGGACTGCTTTGTTCTTGGAGTCCTTTCCAGGGTTTTCAAGATCAGTTGTCTATAGTGGCCTCTATAAGCTTAGCCCCTGTTCTGTTGGGAGATGTGAATGTCTTACTGTTGTTTCTTCTCCAGGTCAGGTTTGATGCAGAGCACTCCAGTCCACAGTCCATTTTGGCCCTGGGCTTCATCTCATCTTCTTGGAGGAGATTCTGTCCATCCATGTGTCCATCTGTCCATCCACCTGTCCATGCATCCGTGAGTCCTTCCATCCATCTGTCCGTCTATCCACACAGTCATCCATCCATCCAGTACAGACTGGGTGTCTGCTATGGACCAGGAACCGTATCAAGTACGAGCTGGAAACGCAGTGATGGTGCCTTTTCCTGGAGACCTGACGTAGCATCACACGCTGTGGCTACACTGTGGCAGTGGTCCTGCTGGGCATGTGCGCTGGTGACCGAGAGGGGGCGCCTCAGGGCCCTCCTCCACCAGAGCCTCCTCTGGGTGTACGTGGGACTCCAGGACTTTCCTTCCAGGTCTCATCCACCGTTTCTCCGCTTCTGTTTGTAACTGTATGGGGCTCCCTCTTTCCTTTTGTATCCTCTTTCTTTCTCTCTTCTCCCTCCCCGTCTCTTTTGTTTTACTGGGAAAAGTAGAAAAATTAAGCTCTCTCAAGCATTTATGGAGAAGAATTGCCAGTGCTTGCTCACAGTTCACGAGGCAGGCGCTGTCCACGCCCTGCCGTCCATGCACCGTCCAGCTCTGTGGGGCCTCTTCCTCCCACTGGAATGTGACCTCCTCGAGGGCAGGGACTGAATGTGTCCACTGTTTTATCTTCCAAGAGCAGCACAGGTCTTGGCCCACAGTAGCTGTTGAGGGAATGAACGGATGGATATTTTATATTTCTTACCTTCAGTGGAAAGCTGTATTTTTCTGTATGTGCCTCCGTTGCCTGTTTTGGGCTGGTCCTCAAGTCCTTGGCCAGCTTATCCTCAAGGGCTTTGATCTTAAAACTTCTGCTTTTGGGAAGGCTTAAGTTTGCTTCAGAACCGTGCCTTGGCCTGGTCTTGGTTCCTTGGTCAGCGAATGGGGTAGGCTGTACCTGTGGGTGGCATGTGGTACCCCGGGAAAGAGTGGTGTGCAGGGAGGCGAGTGGATTAGGAGAGGCCTGGCAGTAAGTAACTCTGCAGACAGATTGGACGACTGGACACACACACACACACACACAAACACACACACACGGACATAGGCTGACAGAGTGATACTAGCCAACCAGCCACATACACCGGTACGAGCAGACCGTCAGACTAACTAGCACAGTGCAAGAGACACTGACCTGTGCACATACACAAGCGCGCGCGCGCACACACACACACACACACACACACACATCCTGAGAGGCATTGCTGGTGGCAGAGCAGTCTGGGGAAGGCATTGAAATGCTGGGAGATAAACAGTGGCACTCAGGGATGGCTGCAGCTGATGGCATTTGCCTTTGCTATTAGCATGATCTCTGTAGTCGCTTTCTGCAGCGAGAAGGATGGGAGAAAGGACAGCGAGGGGAATGGCCTGTTGGTGGGACAGTTCCCCGTGGCTCTGGGAGTGGCGATTGTCTTTCTCTCAGGCTGGGAGGAGGGGGTGAATGTGAAGGGACAAAGGTGGACAGCACCGTTTCCGACATCCCTCCCCACCCGCCACAGGACTGGCTTCCCAGGCAGCGAGTGTGGCCGGAGGCCAGTTTAATCTTTACTAGGAGCACAGTCTAGCTGGGAAAGATTGAAGGCGGGAAGAGAAGGGGACACAGAGGATAAGATGGTTGGATGGCATCACCAACTCGATGGACATAAGTTTGAGCAAGCTCTGGGAGTTGGTGATGGACAGGGAAGCCTGGTGTGCTGTACTCGGACGTGACTGAGTGACTGAACTGAGAAGCACAGTCGGGGTTAATGCCTGGCTTCAAATCAATTGCTTCTCAGAGTTTGCTGCAGTGAGTGAGTTCGCTCCCACAATTTGAATATAAAGATGGCACTTTTTAATACATTCATAGCAAAGGTAAATTAAATAATCGCAGCGTTCTGTTGTCCCACATGATATATGCAAATATTTCTCATTCCAACATGGTAAATCTTCAGCAGATGACTTTATCACTCAGAGCTAGGATAATTCTGTGCCATTTAAGTATCATTTATCAGAATGTTTAAAATTACTAATTAATTATAGAAGATTAATTTTTAAATGTGGCCCCGCATTTGCATTTAATTATATCCCACTGTTTACGGATTTTAAAGCCTTCATACTGTAGCAAAAGTGCAATGAGTCTGAGAAATTCCCTTTTTTTTTCTTAGAAATTCTTAGAAATGAGCTCAGAAGGAAGAGAGATTTGGTAGAGATATTCTGGCAGGTTTGGAGCTCAGTGATGTTCAAAACAGCTGGAACTCTTGGCTTGGCCAAGACGGGAAGGGCAGAGAGCTGTGCCACCAGGGCCTGTGTCCTGGCCACTGTCCCCTTCCTTCTCTGTCCCCACACTCCTCTCATCCTTCCTAAGCCTGTGCATACTGGGAAAGCTGTCCTGGGCCTGCAGCATCCTGGACACCCTTGCATGGCTGCCCCCTGCCCCCCACCACCACGCTGGGAGCCTTTTTGTAGCTCTCTTCCCAGGAGACCTAGGAGCACAGGAGCGCAGGAGCGCAGACACATTCATCTCTCTTAACGGCCTTTTCGGGCCCATGAATGATGGTTTTCAAAGGCATGCATGCAGGGTGCACTCCTCAGCCCTGGCTTCTGTTCCAAGCAAATAATCTCCAGATGCTCAGTTACCCAGTGGACAGAGTAAACACAGTCTTAACGTTCAGCCCAAGCAGGAGCACCTGAGTAGGAGACTGTTTTGAAAGAATTTAATGTTTGGTTTTTAAATTTCAAAGGGCCATCCAAACCCTCATCCAGGGAAATGCTTGAATGATGCTGGACATTCTGGAGCTTGTTTTCTGTTTGAGCGCTGTTTCTGTTTCAAGTTACATGTTGAATCCGCCACCCCATTCCCGATACTCAGGGAGGCCTTTCTCAGCTGTCTGTTCCTTCCTGGGTTGAAGAGAGGGATCTCAAATCTGAAGGGTGGGGCTGAGACACCTGGTGTTCTCTTCCTCCTTTGTGGGCCGTTACATAGCCAGTCAAGTGTCTGTTCCTCCCTGCAGGAGTCTCTGTGGCTTATTAGCAGGTAGCCCTTGGGACTTGGGAGGCGACAGGCTTGAGAAATAGGCGTTTACTAAGGGAAGCAGCCTGAAGCGGTGGAATGACTCAATTACCCTTTCTGCTCCGGGAGCCCCCAGGGTGCTGAGCCTGGGGAGGCCTCCCCTGAGGTGGTGAGTCAGCCCTTTGTTGGCTGAACATCTGGGTGGGGAGCCCAGTGGGGAAGAGGCAGCATTTCCTCAGCACTGCAGGAAGCCAGAGGAAGACTGGGATTTTAGAGAGGCAGAGTTTGCGGCGAGGTGACTCCATGCGGTTCATCTCAGAGACGCTGTCTACTCTGTGTAGCCCACATCTGGTGCCATCTTCTCCGTGCCACCCTATGGAGCCCTCACTTGGTGCTATCAGGAACTCGGTCTTGGTCATCTGCTCTTTTGTGCTCAAGCTGCCAGTCGGCTTGGAGAAGAGAAGGCCCCTCTATCAGTTAGCTGGTGCAGCGTAACAAACCAGCCCCCAGCTCAGCATCTTGAAACAATAATGTTCATGCTCACAAGTCTCCTGGTCAGCAGACCAGGGTCAGACACAACTGATTTTGTCTGGGCTTGCTTGTGCATCTGTGGTCAGCTGGCTGTTCAGCTGGGGCTGGTGGGTTGGCTGGCTGTAAGTTGTGGTAGTCTGGCACCAGGCTCTGGGTCTCTCATCACCAGTTGCTAGCCCACACTTATTTACAGGGCACCAGCAGAGTTTCAAGAGAGCGAATGCGGGTGCTCGGGGCTGCTAGAAGTCTAGGTTCAGACCTGGCGCATCATGGTTTCTGCCAAGATCTCTTGGCCAAAGCAAGCCAGCAGGTCAGCCTGGATTTAAGGGCCACGGGAGGGAGCCTTGGGGAAAACTCTTGGGGGAACTGCAAGGCCATGTTGCAAAGGGAGTGGACACAGTAGGGGAAGGCGAGTTGGGGCCAATTTGCAGTCTGCTGCCAGTTCCCACACGGGCTGCCCAGGAGTCAGGTCTGTGTGACAGGGGCCATATGCCTCCTTCCTCTAACTTTGTTTTGACCTTGCTCAACTTTGGGGTCAGGGTGGCGAGGCAAAGGGTGTGGAACCATGGGAGAAATTAAAAAAAGAACCTTTATCAAGCTTGCTTATGTGGACCCATGAGCTCACCTAATCTTCTCAGCAGTGCTGGAGAGGAAGGGTTGTCACCGTGCTCTGGGGCCCGGGATTTAGGGGTTTTCTTGTGCTCCCACAGATAGAGTGACAGAGCTGGGATGGGAATTCAGAGCTCCTTGACTCACAGCCCAGCTCTTTTCTGCTATATGCCACTGGGAGAGGGAGGAGACTTGCTGCCTCTGACAGATCAAAGGGGAGTCCATTCTCCTCCTAGAATATGTCGAGTGGCGGACTCGATGATAGTCACTATTGAGGAGCAGGTAGGCTAGGGTTCCAGAAGTGGACTGGATAGCCTCTGAGAGTCATCTGGGGAATGAGGGCTCCCTCCCTCCCCATCATGTCCTGTCTCTGCCCACACACCTGCAGAGAGTGTGAGGGGTTGGACAGGCCGCCTGTGCCTCTCTCCTTGGCAACAGGAAGAGTGTCTTCCTAGAGACCCTCTGGTTACCAGACGGCCTGAGGGCGTTTGGCCTAACCCTTCTGTAGCGTGGTTAGTGGGACAGAGAAGAGCTCTGCAAGCAGACTTGGTCCAGCATCTGTCCCATTTCCCGTCCCGGCATCTTTCTGAGCTCTGCTTACCTATCTGTGCAAAGGAGTTAATGATACTTGACTCACCAGGTTACTCCAGGGATTAAGCATGGGGAACGTTCTGGGATGTAGATCTCCACTTTTCCTCTTTCACAGGGTCTAGCACACGGGTGGCCACCAGGAGGTGTCCAGTAACTAGTGTGTCAATGGGGAGATGGACAAGTCTGAGGAGATGTAAAGCTATGAGGCACTGAGGGCGCTGAGAAAAACAAAATCTTCTATGACTCTGGGCAAGGTCAGCATTCCAAATTTTGAAATGCGCTGGTGGTTGACATCAGACCTGCTGCTGGGTCAGTTGATCGAAGGACAGGCGTGGGCATGGTTGATGGGCCATTAATAGGTGTGCCTCAGACTCATTTCTCAGCTCTTTTCTGTACAAGGTGGCATGGTGTCCTCCTTCCTCTGGCGTGTTACCCACATGTCTTCAGTATCTGCGTCCATGAATCATGTCAGGGAGAAAACAAAGAACAAGGTTTGTGGTCCACGGTTAGAGACATGGAGATTAGGGAGAATGGAGATGCTGGGGGAGATGAATGTGAAGGTGTGAGGGAAAAGAACTAGATACAAGCAGGACATAGTAGGGAATGTTTCCTAGGAGATGACTGTGTGCCTCCCTCAGCCCCACACATAAAGCCTCAGCACATAGGCAGGCAGGGACGGAAGGCTTTGGGTTCCTACCCTATGAGATTCAGGGCTAGAAGCACTTTAATTTCAGTAACAAGAGCCAGGTCAGAAGACCTGAAGGTCAGCCCCCTTTTTTCGTCTTCCCTCCACTTCCAACCTAGTCCCCTCTTCTTGGAGGCTTTTAAATCCTCAACTGGGGACATGATGGTGCGTCTTCAGGGACTAAGGCTTCTAATAGCACAGAAGAAGGCGCATTGCCTTTGGAGCAAGTAGACACACAGTGAGATCCCAGCTCAAAATTGATGTCATCCTTTTGAGCTGTTCCCTGGTGTGTTAACTGGGATAGTAATACCTTCCCCATGTCTTTGGATGGTGTTTGGCTGAGACTGTAGAACCAATCTGGGCCACTGGGGTCAAGGGTGGAAGTGTCAGTGGCTCAGAGGAGCAGTGCTGTGACCAGCCTTCCAGAAGGATGGCTCCTCATTCCCTCCACATCAGGATGCAAAGCTCTGGGAGCTGTGTGGGGAAGACCAGATGCAGGGTGCACCCAGAGATGATGGCAAATGGGGCTAGCAGAGAGTGATAAAGCCCTCAGAGTCCTCAGCCAGCTCAGCTGGAATTGAGGACTGGATGCTTGTCCCAGTTCTTGGCTAGAGAGAATGTTGGCATCCATGGGGGTGTGGAGGAGGAGAGGACACCTCAGTGCTCCTGATGGGTCTGATCCTGCCCAGGAGCAGGGTCGGAGCACACGGGGCACCTCCCATCTGGGCTCTTGCTGGCCCATCCCAGACGCATAGCCCTCGTGGCTTCTCAGGACTGCTGGTTGCTAGGCTGATGGAAGTAGGGAGAGCTGCTGGTGCTTTCTACTCTTTGGATGAGAGGGATTCCTTCAGCAGCCTGTCAGGGGGCCAGCCACCACCAAGACACCATGGGCCCTTTCCCACAAAGGGTGGCCAAGTGGGTGCTTTGGGGGAGAAGGATATAGGCCCTGCCCCCAAAGAGTGGCCAAGCTTAACTGGAGAGAAAATTCACATTCCGAAACAGTTATGAGCAAGAGAATGGGTACCTGACTGTGAGACCCCGACTATAGACAGCACCATGCCTACAGCATGTGGGGAAGGGTGCTGTGTCCGCTCCTTCCTTGTGGCTCTGCAGTAGTCACATGGGTCCATCCAACTCAGGCAACCACAGGAACCACTCCTGGATAATGCTGTCACATGTTGCTTTTCTAAGGGTGCGCCCTGCATCTGGTCTTCCTTACACAGCTCCCGGAGCTTTGCATCCTCATGTGGAGGGAATGAGGAGCCATCCTTTTGGAAGGCTGATCCTCTGAGCTACTGATACTTCCACCCTTGACCCCAATAGCCCATGTTGGTCCTACAATCTCAGCCAAATACCATCCAAAGAATCACTAAAGTTGTTTGGAATGCCGGCCAGGTATAACACAAATCACAAACCTGAATGCCCGCAACATCTAGGCAGGGATAGCTAAGTATAGAGCAGGTGGACTGTGAGAAGAGCAGAGAGTGTAGCGCCTGTGGGCACCTGTTTCCCTGGAAGGGATGTTCAGGCTCCAATAAGGTTCCCAAGTGAAGGTCCAGTGCAGCTACTGATTTCTCAAGAGGAGGCAGAAATCTGGACTTTACTGTGAAATCTCTTAATTCTTGAACATTGGCAACTAATTACTAAATTTTTAAGCTCTCTGTTGGCCAACTCTGCCTGTGGCAGGGCTGATAAGACTTGCAGACTGCTGAGTGGCAATGTCTGACTTGCTTATGTACTGTCAACTTCAGCATATTAAAATATGGGCATGGAGTGAAGTGAGTCCACTCTCCTTTCCCTGTACTCTCTCACCAGGAATCAACAATCATCCTTAGCACAGTGTTTCTGAGTTCCTATTTCCCCCCTGGAGCCTCAAGGTACCCCCCTTTCTGTGCGTCTGTTATTCTTCTTGCCCTTGCTGCTTGGTGCCACGTTTTGCTGACTGGCCTTAGGATCCTTCTTTGTATTTGCAGGAAGTCCTTGGGTTTATTATCCATCATTTTTCAAAGCCCATGTTAAATGCTAATTAAGTGTATGGAGGTCAACTCTTTAGATAGAGGTTCATGTTATTGGTTTGGCCCCTAACATCACTGCTGCTAGTTGCTCATCCCAGAGCTGGCAGCGTCCTGTTTGTGGGCCTGGTAGCTCTCCAGGGCCCTGGGGGTTCCTGAATGTGATACTGGGAACTGGTCAATTTCTTCAAAGCCTGGCTAATGTACTTGGTGACTCTCTGAGCTCCTACTCTGCACAGACCTATCTGAGCACTGGGAGGCAACTGAGAGATGAGGTTGGTTGCTTCCTGCAAGTGACACAATGTTTAGAGAAACCTGAAAAGTGAGCCTATAGCTCAAGGCAGTAAATGCAGGAGCTCTGCTTAGGCCAGGCTCCCCTGGGACGCTGCGCCCTCTGTGACTCTAGCTCCTCTTCAGGTAACAGTGTGCTTTTCTTGAAATGGATTAAATATTAATCGAACAGCTAATATGCATCGGGCTCTTCTAGATACTGGGGTTACAGAAGGACTGAGACACACATGGTCTCTGACTTCAAAGAGTTGACATTCTAGTGGAGGCAGTGGGAAGACACTGAAAAAAAATCAATGAATAACCTGAAGTAATTTGTTAGTGATAACCTCCCTGAAGAAAGATAAGGCAAGGTAAAAAGAGAGTAGTTTGCTGGGACACTATTTTAGTTGCCCTGATCAGAGCTGATGCTTCCAAGGAGGATGATAAGGATGTGATGGAAGCCATTAAGCAAGATCTGACTGAAGAGCAATTTCAGCAGTCGGAAAGCAAGTGCAAAGGTCCTGGGGCTGGAATGATCTTGGCACACACTGGGGATCAGTGAGGAGGAGGGTGTGCCTGGACCAGGGTGAGCCAAGTGAAGGGTTGGGGGGTGGGAGGTGGATGTGGGAAGGGGTCCAGGATGCGAGCACAGAGTGGCCTCTGGAACCACCGAGAGGGCACTCGAGCTGGTGTGGGGCTCCTTGCATGGGCCCTTGGTGTGGGAATTAGACAGGCCCCTGCTTCGTGTCTTAGCAAGCAAATTCACAAGCGTGAGTGTAGCCTTCTGGCAGCCACGTGTCCGCTTCCTGCAAGGAACAAGTAATCAGCCTAAAGAGCTTTGCATTTTATTAGTGTGTGTGCATATAGGCCTGCCCTGCTGCTCCAAGGACTCTCCTTCTGGAAAGGCTGAGAGGACATGCTCTTTGCAGAAACATCTTTCCTCTGTCCTTCAGCAGGGAATTCAAACCCAACCACGGCTAACCTTTCCTCAGTCACCTGATGAGAGTCAGGCAGGACTACTCCTGAGCCCGTGCAGGCCTCTTCCCTGTCGGCTCCTGCTTGTTTGCGCTTGTGCCAATATGCACACAGATTTGGACTGCTGTTGTGTGTTGTGTGCATGTGTGTGTGGTGGGGTGGGTGGAGGCCAGTGTGCTCTTGGGTCCTTCCTTTGTCCGTCTGCCTCCGCCATCCCACTTCCGCTGGATTCTCCATGTATTCAAACCCCATGGGGTCAGTCCAGTCAGGGGATGAGGCTATACTCTAGGCAGAATGGGAAGCCTGAGAGACAAATAAAAAGTGGGGAAAATACTTTTTCTATATAATGAGGGACACTGTTTGCACATTTAATTCAATGACCAATTAAAAAAAAAATTATGACCTTTTCTTTCTTTGAGGGGAGTTGTCCTTTCAAGTCTGGCTACTTTTAGCTTCCAAAAGAAGGGAAGCGGTGGAATAAGCTAGCCTGGCACAGAGGGGCTCCAGAGCCAGGAAGACGATGGACAGGGAGAATTTTGCCCTGGGGCTGTGTGTCCCCTTCTAGTTGTTTGGTGTCTCTTCCTATGAGGATGGAACCAGGCCCAGAATGGCTGCCTGCCCCAGGGAAGGCAGAGCAAACACACCCTGGGTTCATTAATCCCTCTCAGTGAATGTACAGGGAATGATCCCGCTTCTTCAACATGGTCAGACAGAGGGGCCTTTCCCAGTGGCAGGTATGACCCCCCTCCAGGTTGGGACACAGTGGGGACATGAAAAAGAACAAGGGCTTCGGGCTTACACAGCTGGACTCACTCTTTTTTAAAAATTATTTTAATTGGAGGCTGATTACTTTACAATATTGTGGTGGTTTTTGCCATACATTGACATGAATCAGCCACAGGTGTACATGTGTCCCCCATCCTGAACCCACCCTTCCACCTCCCTCCCCACCCCATCCCTCTGCTGCTGCTGCTGCTAAGTCGCTTCAGTCGTGTCTGACTCTGTGTGACCCCATAGGCGGCAGCCTACCAGGCTCCCCTGTCCCTGGGATTCTCCAGGCAAGAACACTGGAGTGGGGTGCCATTTCCTTCTCCAATGCATGAAAGTGAAAAGTGAAAGTGAAGTCACTCAGTCGTGTCTGACTCATAGCGACCCCATGGACTGCAGCCTACCAGGCTCCTAAGTCCATGGGATTTTCTAGGCAAGAGTACTGGAGTGGGGTGCCATTGCCTTCTCCTGCATCCCTCTGGGTTGTCTCATATCTGTAAAATGAAAGTGAAAGCTGCTGAATCGTATCTGACTCTTTGCGACCCTATAGACTATACAGTTCATGGAATTCTCCAGGCCAGAATACTAGAGTGAGTGGCTGTTCCCTTCTCCAGAGGATCTTCCCAATCCAGGGATCAAACCCAGGTATCCCACATTGCAGGTAGATTCTTTACCAGCTGAGCCACCAGGGGAAGCCCTTTAAATCTGGGGTCACTGGTGAAATAGGGAAATTAATCCCTACCTGCCCCTAGAGCTTGATGAAGTTTAAATGAGACAATGTGTGGGAAGCGCCCCATGTTCCCTGGCCTAGAGCAGGGGATTAGTAAGTGATTGACCCCTGCCCCTTCCACGACACAGGGTCCCTGAGGTCGGACATTCTGCCCAGAGCCAGGCTGTTGTCACCACTCCCATTTTCCAGATGCAGAGACTGAGGCACTGCAGGTTACATCTGGAGGGTCTGGGTTCTCCAGTGGAAATTTTCTAAAGCAATTCAGGGTGAGGAGCCATGGAGTGGGCTTGAGGGAAGAGGAGCCAGAGCAGTTGAAGTGTGCATGGCCTTTGGAGTTAGTGCATCTGGGGTTAGAATCCCAGCACTGGCTTTGTGGCCAATGGCTTGAGCAAGTTACAACTTTGTCTTCTCATCTTTACGATGGAGATGGCTGTGGGACAGCACCATGAGAAAGTGACGAGAGTTTGACTAGATAAGGCATTTGCAGTTCTTAGGATGGGCCCTGGTGTGTAGCAAGTGCTCCATAAATGTTCCCGGCAGTACTGTGGTAATGCTCCTGCTGACAGTGGTTATGGGGATGATAATGATGGTGAAGGTGATGGTGGTGATGGTGGCGATGATGGTGACGATGGTGATGATAATGATGGTGAAGGTGATGGTGGCGATGGTGGCAATGATGGTGACGATGGTGATGATGGTGATGGTGAAGGTGATGGTGGCGATGGTGGCGATGATGGTGACGATGGTAATGATAATGATGGTGAAGGTGATGGTGGTGATGGTGGCGATGATGGTGACGATGGTGATGATGGTGATGGTGAAGGTGGTGGTGGCGATGGTGGCGATGATGGTGATGATGGTGATGATGGTGATGGTGAAGGTGATGGTGGCGATGGTGGCGATGATGGTGATGATGGGGATGATAATGATGGTGAAGGTGATGGTGGCGATGGTGGCGATGATGGTGACGATGGTGATGATAATGATGGTGAAGGTGATGATGGTGATCATGGTGGTGATAATGATGGTGAAGGTGATGGTGGTGATGGTGGCAATGATGGTGATGATGGTGATGATAATGATGGTGGTGATGATGGTGATGATAATGATGGTGAAGGTGATGGTGGTGATGGTGGTGATGGTGGCGATGATGGTGATGATGGTGATGATAATGATGGTGAAGGTGATGGTGGTGATGGTGGTGATGATGGTGATGATGGTGATGATGGTGATGGTGAAGGTAATGGTGGTGATGATGGCAATGATGGTGATGATGGTGATGATAATGATGGTGAAGGTGATGGTGGCGATGGTGGTGATGATGGTGATGATGGTGATTTTGATGGTGGTGGTGATAGTGAGGGTGATGACGGTGGTTATGAAGGTAGTAATGACGATGCTGGTGCTGCTACTGACGTGCATGTCAGCGCAGTTTGTGTTTCCCGTCAGATCTATAGCCTTTGGTACCGCCTTTATCTTCCTTGGAGACATGAGGTCTTAGCTCAATAGGCTTTTTAAAAAAATTTTATTATTACATTTGTAATTAGTGGGTGGGAGTAAGATATGGGCAAGGAATCCTTACTGTGTGGGGTTAATGGGGCCTGGGAATTCGAGGCCTTGAGACTGTGGGGTGTGAATAAATGTTTCAGGGAGATGTTTGAGCAGAAGCACCAGTACATTGGAACGTCCTTCTCTGTTCCCTGGTGGGACCAGCACCACTATGAGAAGTGGAAGTTGATTTTGGCTGCTGCCATGAACTGTTCCGGAGAAGGCAATGGCACCCCACTCCAGTACTCTTGCCTGGCAAATCCCATGGACAGAGGAGCCTGGTGGGCTGCAGTCCATGGGGTCGCACAGAGTCGGACACGACTGAGCGACTGAGCAGCAGCAGCAGCGTGAACTGTTCACCACAGTGGCTCTGATGTTGGGTCTTTGTTCTGGTTATCTGTTGCTGTGTGACGGACCATCCCCAAACTAAGTGGCTTAAAACAAAAATCATGTTATTATCTCTCATGTTTTCCTTGGGTAAGAAATTTGGTAAGGGCTCAGCTGGACGATTTTGAATTGAAGTCTGTCCTGCTATTTCAGTCAGACAGTGGCTGTGTCAGACACGGGGCATCGAGGGGAAGGAGAAGCTGGAGGCTGGCAAGGCGCCTCTCCTTCTTCACGTGGACCCTCTGAATACACTAGCTTGAGCTTCCTCACGACATGGTGGCCTTAGGGTAGCAGAATTTCTTCCGCGGCAGCTCAGGGCTCTAGCATAAGTGTTCTGGCAAGCCAGGAGGGAGCCTGGACTTGTCTGTTCCCGAGTCCTGGCTGGTTCTAGGGAGAGAGCAGGGCCAGGGTGGGACCCTGCATCCTGTTTTTGGCTTTTGTGGCCCGAACATTCATGGTCCTCTTTTCATGGTCCTCTTTGAGAGTAGCCTGAAGGCAACTGATGGGAAACAATGTTTCTTTTGTCAAGGCACAGAATGCAGTCAGTCTAAGGGTAGAGCTAGAGCCAGGCTTGTGAGTGGCTGAAGGAGAGGGCCTGACTACGGGTGGAGGTCCGAGGTGGGACCTTCTTGGTTCACAAGACCTGCAGCATCCCCTCCCTGAGCTGGCTGTACTGTTTCTGCCTTGACATAGCTTCTGAGAGTCCCTCACTTCTCATGGTTGTTCTTACCTGTTGAAATGAAGGTAAGTGGAGGTCATGAAGGAATGAGACTTGGGAACCTCCCAAGGGTCCCAGAGAGAGCCCTTGAGAAATTCCTCTGCCTAAGGTGCTTGGTTCAGCTAGAGCAAGTCCAGGTATGGTGGTCTGTGCCTGGGTGTGTAAGAGATGGGGCTCATATTAGGGTCAGGGGTGCCATGAGCCAGCCTAAAGCCAGGGTGGAGGCGTGCTTCCTGGAGGACAGTGGCAGCTGGCAAACAGATGTTCTACTTGGCATTGCTTCCCCCATGATAAAGGTTCTTCTCATCAGAAACTGGTCTTTCCAAGCACAGGCATCACAGAGGTAGAAAATAGTCACATTGAAGGTGATATTTATGTCCAAACTGGCAATACCTTCACATTAATTATCCTGGTATAATTAAATCTAGTAATCCATTATATTGCCATTACATAGGGCTCTAGTGAGGATAATGGGACCCTGAAGAATAAGGTTTGTCTTTTAAAACCCAGGACCAAAAACCTGGAATGCTATCTGATTTTTTTTACCCCTCTTTTTCCCCTAGTGACTTACTCCGCATTGAATAAACATTTGGGGAAAATCGGCACTAAAAATACAGGCGTGAGAGCACTGTGCCTATTGTGCTTCAACACAGGATCGATTTCAGTGTAGGGAGGATTGGAATTCACCAAAGCCAACATAGCCATCCTGGGGTCAAAGAAGGCTTTCTGTAGGAAGTAATGTATGAGCTGAGTCTTGAAGGACAGGCTTAAACAGTGGGGAAGAGACATTCCAGTTGAGGGATCAGCAAGTACAGGAGTGTGAGAGGGAGGCCAGGGAGCTGCAGGGATAGCTTTTTCGGGAAAGTACAATAGACAGTTAAAGGAAGAATAGGAGTCAAGGAAGTGAAAAGACCCTGGATACCATGCTGAGGGCTGGAATCAACCCTGAAGACATGGGAGCCATCAGAGTGAGGGTGTTGAAAGCTCTGGGTGGATTGGGTGGGGGCCTGGGGCCCGGGAGGAAGGGTGGTCCCAGTATTTGGGTGAGCATTGACATAGCCCTGATGAAGGCAGGAATAACTGGGGGAAAGGGAACACTTGTGAGGACTATTTTGGAAGTACAGAACTCGGGATGAGGCTCCAATTCTTAAAAATAAACTTTTAATTTTAGAATAGTGTTTGATTTACAGAAAAAGGGCGAAGATGGCACAGAGAGTTCTCATATACCCCACACCCAGCTTCCCCCCTATTATGAGCACCTTTTATTTGTGTTGTACATTTGTCACAATTAATGAGCCATTACCGATGCATTTTTATTAACTAGAATCTGTGCTTTATTCAGACTTCCTGCTGTGCCTCTTCTGCTCCAGGTTCCCATCCGGGACCCCACATTGCTTCAGTCATCGTGTCTCCTTAGACCCCTCTTGGTTGGGACAGTTTATCAGACTTTCCTTGATGTTGATGACCTTAACAATTTTGAGGAGCACTGGTTGGGTATGATGTGGCATGTCCCCCAGTTGGGATTTGTCTGATGTTTTCTCATGATCAGGTTGGGGTTATGGATTTAGCAGAGGGTTTCCTAGGAGGCTCAGTGGCAAAGAATCCACCTGCCAAGCAGGAGACATGAGTTCCATCCCTGGGTCTGAAAGATCCCCTGGAAAAGGAAATGGCAACCCACTCCAGTATTCTTGCCTGGGAAATCCCATGGAAAAGAGGAGCCTGGCTACAGTCCATGGGGTCCCAAAGAGTCAGACACGACTTAGCAACTAAGCAACAACAAATGGATTTAGGGGAAGAAGAGCACAGAGAGAGAGTGCCCTTCTGCTCACATCTCACCCAAGAAGCGTGCTGTCAACATGACTGATCACTGTTGCTGTTGACCTTGACCACCTGGCTGAGGTTGTGTTTGTCAAGCTTCTTCACCATAGAGTTATTTTTTATCTCCCTTTTCCTATACTGTCCTTTTGGGAAAGACGCCACCGTGTGCAGCCCGCACTTAAGGAGTAGGGGTTATGCTCCACGCCCTCGTCTGTAAGCCCCAGCCCTGGCCGCGTGGCCTGTCTCACAGCTGCCATGCTCTTCTTACCAAGAAGCAGAGAAGGCCATTCAGTTCAGCTTAATTCAAGTCAAACCCACAAGCACTTTTGCATGTTGACTTTTGCAGGTGTGTTAGACCTGGCACTGATCTCCAGAAATGGAAAGATGAGGGAGCCACATTCTCAGCCCTTGAGAAACCTGTCCCTCGTGCACACCCTCCTGCCACACGCAGTCTTCAGCCTCATGGCTTCCAAGACCATCTAAATTCACTGGAGGTTCCAGCCCTGCCCCTTACAGCTTCTCACCCCTGGGGCGCCTCCCTGAGTGCTCTGTTGAGGAGAAGGGAAGAGAGCAGCCTTATTGCTTTTGGGCTTTTGTTGACAGATTCTGGGGGTAGAGGCATTGCAGACATGCCTTAGCCTCAACGTTGGAGGCTCAGTCTTTCCAAGGACCTATTTTCCATGTTACTGCTGCATCTCTGTGGAATAAAGTTTTGTAAACACTTACTGATTATAGCCAAGAAGGTGACAACTGCATTTGGTTGACTTTGCTGCCATTTAACCCTGAGCTGTTAGGAGAGACACACGTGCTTTAGCCTCTCAGGGTAGCAGCCCACAGGCTCCTTTTGACGGGAGCAGCTGGGATGGGGTCAACCCCATGTGGGGGGTAGCTCGCTCTGTTAGCCCTTTTCGACAGGTAGGTTGGACCTCTGCACAGGTCAGTGGAGTAGCTAAGCACGTGGGTCTGGAACCATGCTCCTGAGTTGGAATTCTGGCTCCAGCACTTACTAACGGTGGGACCCAAGGTGAATGTCTCCCTTTTCTCACCTGTAAAGTGCAGGTCATGTTATTACCTACCTCCTAGATGGCACGCCTGAAGCGACTTAGCAGCAGCAGCAGCAGCAGAGGATGGCTGTCAAGATTTAAAGAGTTAATGCATGTAAAAAGGTGCCTAGCACAGGGCAGATCTTTACCTAGGAAGTGTTGGCTGTTAAGCTGTTAAAATTTCGCTCCCAGGCAGGAGAGACTTGTGTCTTTGTGAGTGAAACAATGGATGTGGGGTTCTCATTTATTTACTTATTCATTCATCTGCTTAAAAATGTTTTAACATGACCAATAAAATTTATTAAACATATTTACATATATTCACATATTCTTTCATAGTTGAGCACAAAAATAGACATTTACAGTCTCAGAATTTTCACTGGAAGTCTTTCTTTCTGTGCTGGGGAGAGTAATAGACTTTACTGTGAGATGAATAAGGAGCTAAGTTTCTTTGTGTGACTCATTCTAAATATGGCTGACACAGTAGTCAGAGGTACTGTCGCTGGAGACTAGTGTTTCCTTCATTTGTAATCCAAATATAACTGGTGGTGCCCCATGTCCCAGTCTCATTGTTGAGTCACTTTAGGAAAAGAAAACACCAGGAAACATAATATGTGCTTAACGATTCTTCACTGAATCCTTTGAAGACGGTCAGAAGATCCAGTTCATAACTCACGTCTTAGAATACTCGTTCTGTTTCTCTCTCCCGCTTGGTCTCTGGTAAGCCGCTGTCTCCCCAGACTCTCCAGATACGTCACCTTTTATTGTCCACTTGTGCTCTTGACTCTCTTCTTTGCTCCTCCTTCTTTTTGCCCCTATTTTTATCCTACAAAAGCCTACAAATCATCCCAGGGAGCCTGAGGAGATGGAGATATAGTGGCTGACAGTGAGTTCCTGTTAGGGCTTCTCTGGTGACTCAGTGGTAGAGAATCTGCCTGCCAATGCAGGAGACACAGTTTCTATCCCTGGGTTGGGAAGATCTGCTGGGAGAGGAAACAGCAACACACTCCAGTATTCTTGCCAGGGAAATCCCATGGACAGAGGAGCCTGGTGGGCTACAGTCCATGGGTCACAAAGAGTCAGACACGACGGACTGACTCAATAGCAGCAACAACATTGGGTCCCTGTTAGTGGGCTGGGAGCGAGGAGCATTCTGACGTGACTTGTCCTGGCGCATCGGTTCTGAGTGCCTCCACATGAGTGCCTGTCCCAGGTGACGGGAAGGAAGCTGTGGTGTGCATAAGGAGCCCTGTGCCTGCCCAGGGCTGGGAGGCGGGGACACGAGAATATACTCATCTCACCAGCTTCCTTCCTAACAGTCGTGAGCCGGGTTGACACAACTGGGAACTGAATGTAATTCTGACTTGGGCTCAACTTGGCAGATGCAGTGGGCCTCAGTTTCTCAGGAGACAGGGAGAGGAAAAGGCAGAATGAGTTGAGACTATTTCCAACTGGGCAGTCTAAAACAGGGAGGGAAGTGTCTGTCCCGCTGGGGATCAAGGTGTCAGGATTGCAGGTCCTGGCATCCTTCAGATCTGAGCTCTGCTCTCAGCATCGCCTGGACCCACTGTAGGACTGGACCAGAAGCCTGGCTTCCCTGGGCCTGGGTTTCCTTGTCTGGGGCTGCAAGGCATGTCAGCCCCTCCCAGGGCTGTGAGGAAGACTGACTGAGCTAAGTGATCAGAATACAGGTTTTGTTTTTCTGTGATGGCCCCTCTTCCTCTTCCACCTCCTCTCCTGTCCATGTACAGGCTTGTGTCCCTGGATGAAAGCACAGGCCACAAGCTTAGCCCTGCCAGGAAGGTGCCCAGCTCCACATGGGGCCCCCTGGAGACAGCCCTGCCTGGAGCCTCCTGCTTTCAGCTGAGAGGCCATCAGGCCCATTTGCTTCCCTCCTTGTCTGGTGGACATGCGTGCTCCATTTGTCACCATGGCCCTGCCCTGTGCAAGGTGCTGTGGAGCCGGAGAAAGAGTTCCTGCCCTTGCTCAGAGGATTATGATCTGGGCGGGAGGATAAGATGGAGAAAGAAGAAAGCAAAGTGGGTGCTGATGATGGCTGTGGACTCAGGAACACAGAAGAGTGTTCATCTCTCGACTTCATGGGCACTAGCGGTGGTCTCTGCTTACCTCCAGAGATGGGGAGCTCACCATCTCCTGAGGAAACCCATTCTCTTGCTGGGCAGCTCAACATTGAGAAAGCTCCTACTTAATGTTGGGCAAAATCTGTCCTATGACTTCTCATTGGTCTTAGATCAGTGTTTTGGGCCACATAACAATTCTACTCTTTCTCCCATGTCAGTCCCTCAGTTATCTGAAGGTAATATGCATTCACCTTGTGGTTCTCTTGGTAAACCAAACCCCACCAGTTTCCTACTGACCTTTTAGTCCATCAGTATTTACTGAGTCCTTGCTTTGTGTCTGGTGCTCTGCAGCTCTGCTAGGTGCTGGGGTGTGGTGGGGAAGAAGACAAGTGAGATCGCCACAATTACGCATCTTACATTCTAAGTGCGAGAGAGAGGCAGAGGCAAAAAGCAAGATGAGCTCAAATGATATCCATAAGGAACCCAGAATAGGGTGACATCGATCAGGGGTGACTGGGGGCCACTTTTGACTTCTGAGCTAAGACCTGTGTGATAGAATCAGACCTGTGAAGGCCTTTGCTTCTGCAAGGGAGACCTTTGCCATCACCAAGATCCCGAGGTGGGAATAAAGGTTGACTGGTTAGAAGAACAGAGAGAATGGCTGTATGGGTAGACCTGAGTGAGAGGAGGGGAGACAGTGACCAGGGGAGGGAGGTGGGGGAAGGTACACCTTCTGGGCTCTGGGCTTTGGGGCCTAGGTGAGGAAGTCGGTTTTAAGTGTGATGGGAAATTATTGGAGGGTTTTTCTGAGACAGTGACAGGGCTATTTCCCATTTAGTGATCACTCTGGCTGCTCTGTGAGATGAGCCTATAAGAAGGCAAGAGTGGGAGCAGAAAGCGTATCATTGCCCAGGATTTGGATCCTAGGAGACTGACTTTGACAAGCACTGGACAGATCAGAAGCTAAATGTCTGGTTTTTTGCAAGGCCTGGGGTCAATGAGAGCCTCTGAGTCTTGGTTACTTGAATACCCAACTCCTATGGGTATTTTCTACTCTTGTAAAATGTGTGTCTCTCCTTATTTCCCCCCATTTCTGGGTAACCCTGGCCAGTAGGAAGCCTGTGGACATTGGTCAAAGCCCCCAGGCTCTGGGAATGGCCCGCTTCAGGGAGACGAATGCACAGGATGATTCCTCCGCACTTCACAGTCCCCGAGGCGCCTGGTTCTCATGATGTATCATTAGGAAACATATTGGTGAAAACTGGCCTTTCATCTTCATCAGCATCACTTTTATGTTGCAGAAAAGGCCCATCCTCATTAGGAGGCGAGGAGGAGGTGAGATCTGGAGCCAGAGCTCCTCGGCAGATTCCACCATCACTCCCCCCTCCCTAATCCTAGCTCAGCCACAGTTGCCATCAACCTGCATTTCACTCCTGCTTTCATCCTTCCCTCACTGTTTGTCATTTTTGGAGAAGGATCCTCTCTGTTAGCACTTTTGGAAACCTATTTCATTGCAGAGGAGAAGGGAACAATACAGGTTTTCATCTCAGACTAATTATGCCTCCAATACACTGATGCTAAATAAAACCAAGGGGAAGGTAATTGGAAATTCTTGACGTGAAATTCACAGCTTTGAGAAAAGCAGATGTTCACTTGAGGAGCTGGGAAGAGAATGAATATTCCTGCAACTAGCCAATGAGATCCGTTCCAGGAGGTTGTGGGCCACCTCTCATCTGACAGATGTGGCATGGGGATTCTCCACGAGCCCACCTGATCCTTGTTGGCCTGGCCTGTGCTCTGTCCTCACCTGGGACAACGTGGACAAGTCCTGTGCTCCCATCTGAGGCATTTATGGCACCTCAGGTCTTAGAACAAATGGCACCGTGCAGCCTTGTCTCTGTCCCCATCAGCTGTGGGGCTCAGGGAAAGGACTCTGATTTCTATGATGATGTCCATTTCCTCATCCATCAGATGGAGCCAGCATGCCGCAGCATCTTACGGGTTTCTTAGGGGAATTTGATGAGACCATATCTGTAATGCACTCAGAATGTGGAAGTCCTCCAGAAGTTTCCATTTTCTTTCTAAAAGATGGTACCTTCCTGTAACTCGGGCTGGGTCAAATCATGGGTGCTTCTTCTCATCAGTTTGAATTTTTCGACTTCCTTAAATGACATGACTGATCAAGCAGCCCATCTTTGGCTTCCATTAACCTAGGAAACTATGCACCTCAGATCCACTTCCTTTTTCAAATAAACACTTTCACCACATGTGAGTAATAGTGGAGAAGTGAGGCAGTTGAGTGTGTCTTGGGCAAGCCCCTTTATGCCTCTAAGTTGCTTCTTCTTCACCTGTCAAATAGGGGTGAAGACACCCTGGTCTAATTTATAGGACACGTATGTAGAGGGAATGAGATAGTGAGCAATCCTTTCTGGCTAGAAAAGACTCTGGGTCCCAAATGACCCTGATGGTTGGGGCACATTACACTGTGTTGCGGTTATTCTTGACACATTGCACTCCCTGTGCAGACCAGGAGGAGCTATTGAAGAGCAGAGGCTGGGTGTAGCCAGTTGACTAGTGTCCCCCCAGTTCTCCGTCACACTCTTGCCATGGCCTCGTGATGAATGGGGTGGACTTCTCTGTGGTTTGACTTGGTTTGGCTGTGTGTCTTTCTTGAGCCAACAGCATGTAGACAGTGTGTTCTCCTTCCCAGGAGCTGGGTGCTTTAGCGGGGTCTTTCAAGAGCCCTATGGCAGGTACTGTGACCCGAACCATCTTCCCTACTTTTTGGATAGTTGGCCCAACCTGAGAGCTGGACACAGGGGGCCTCTCCATTTCCCTCTGAAAAGCCCTTTGCAGAGGCTGCCTGGTGGACAGGTAGAGAATTGGGATGGGATGACCCCGGATGAAAGAATAACGGGAGTGCCTGGTGTTTACTGAGTGTTTACTTTGTGCTAAGCTCTTTACATGCATTTTCTACTTTATATATCGGAAGTGTTATTTGGATTCCCCTTTTTATAGCTGATGACACTGAGGCCAACTGAGGTTGGGTAACTTGCTGGAGGCAGATTGTGGAAGTAGGATTTGGATCCCAGCCACCTGGCTCCTTGTAGCTCAGTTGGTAATGAATCTGCCTGCAAAACAGAGACCTGGGTTCAATTTCTGGGTTGGGAAGATCCCCTGGAGAAGAAAACAGCAACCCACTCCAGTTTTCTTACCTGGAGAATCCTGGAATGGACAGAGGAGCTGGCAGGCTACAGTCCATGGGGTTGCAAGAGTCGGACATGACTTAGTGACTGAGCCACCGCCACCACCCAGCCCCAGCATTTGAGCTCTTGGAGGTGTAGTGGTCTCACGCTAGCCCATGCGTTGGAGGCATCTAGGGAGCTTTCAGACAGCTTTGAGGCTCAGACCCAACTCTAGATCATTTAGGAGGGAGCTATAAGGTTGAGACCAATCATATGCTCAAAAATCTCCCCAGGTGATCTGATGAACATCTGGCTGGGACCATCAGGTGATGTCCAGGCCTTATTGCTTGTGGCTAGGCCTGAAGGGCCATCTGGCATCTGGACACGAGCAGTGGGTACTGCTGTCCTTCTTTGCAGTTGAGTGTGCGAGGGAGTGGCATGGCCTTGGGGAGACCCGTGAGCCTGCTTGGCCAGTGTGACCTCGGCAGTGGCCACTGCCCCTGGGCCCGATGACTGGCCCTCTGGGGCAGATCCGTGAGGGCCTCTGTGTTGGGTGGCTAAGCACTTTGCTGCGAGTTTTGTGAGCCACGCACATGCCTGGCAGGGCTGGGTGAGCGATATAGCTGCACATGCAGTTTCTTTTTCTCTTTGCATGTCAATTTGCTCCTTTCTCCCTTCATTCACTGATGAGTTGCTAAGCAGAGGCCTCACTGGAGTTTTGGGATTGGCTGTTTTGTCTTACAGACAGCAGGAAGCACCTTAAAGCAAGACATACAGGAAGGCAAATGTGTGTTGTGCTAGATCATCTCTGAGCATGGCTGGAAAAGGATCAGGAGAAAAGCAAAGGACAGAGAAAGGAAAGTGGAATGAATGTTTGGATTTCTTGAACTTGGTTGGCGTTCAGGGCTGGGCAGGGTATTCAGGTGATGGCATGGAGGGAAGGAGGGGCTTTGAGTGGGAAGGGGTCAGGGTGGGGATGGATGAAAGGCAGCTGAGGCAAGGACCACTCAGATAACTCAGGGAGACCAAGTGACCAAACGCAAAAAGTGCCACGCTCACAGGCACCCATGGGCCCTCTGATGCATGGGCCTCTTCCACAAAGTGCTGACAGAATTTTGAAAGTGATCAAAGACCTCCGCTGTTGAACACAGGACCGACAAATCAAAGAATGTAGGGAATCAGAAAGACTAGAGGAAAGGCAAATAAGAAAACGTAAGCAACTCTGTGGAGAAAAGCAGAGGGCAGTCTGATGCAGGCGGTGGGCTGTGGGGCTGCCTCTGAGCCGGGGTTCTGCTCCTGGGCGGGGATGGAGCTGGGTCCCCAAACAGCCCCTGTGCGGGTGTGTGTGTGCTGGTGTGTGTGCCTTTGTGTGTGTGCTTGGCTGTGTGCACATACACCTTTTCTCCTGGACATTTCTAGTGCCAGAGGACAACAGATGGACCACGGCTCTATTCCAAGCAGTCAGCAGTAATAGCAGCTAATACTGGTGGAGGTTGACCACAGGCCAGGCACTTTCTGAGCGCTTTCTGTGTCTTGTCTCACTGAATCCCCTCAATTCTATAAGGTAGGGATGTGAACAAACTGTATCCCCATTTCGTTTGGGAAAGCATTAGTCACTCATCCGTGTCCAACTCCTTGTGATCTCATGGACTGTAGTCCGCCAGGCTCCTCTGACCATGGACTTCTCCAGGTAAGAATGCTGAAGTAGGTTGCCATTTCCTTCTCCAGGGGATCTTCCTGACCTAGGGATTGAACCTAGGTCTCCTGTACTGCAGGCAGGTTCTTTACGATCTAAGCCACCAGGGAAGCACTGACATGCAAAGAGATTACTGACCTCACCAGGGTTTGGGCTGGCAGCCTGGCTCAGAAATTGCTGCTAACACTTGCATTTGCTTGTATGTTGCACAATTTCAAGGGACACCTTTCAGATCATGGTCATGGTAGCTGTGAATATTATCATTATCAAGCTGACAGTGCTTCTGTTCTCAGCGCTCTTGGGCTGAACAGCTCTTTGGTCTGGTGTAGAGGTGCAGCCCTCCAGTCCGCTCCTGGGTTCCCTTGCAGAGCAGCAAGTGAACAAGTGAGCCCCTGGCAAGGCTGCAGATGCGTGGCAAGCTGCTCAGGGCCCCTCTGGAAGCTCATGGACATGCCCCTGAGGTTCGGTGTCTTGGCAGCCTGGAGGAAGTTGATGCTGGGCAGATTGGAGGAGTAGTAACTGCAGGCTGAAGGCCTGTGAGCCCATGGTGGCATCAGCATCAGTGTCGGGACTGCCTACAGCAGTAAGAGTTGTGCTTGGTGAGACAGCACCAGGAGTAGCAACTGGGTCTGAAGTCTCAATGTTCATGCTGTGTCGCCTCAGGGAAAACCTCCTTTTCCTGGGTCTGTAGTGCAATAATTTGCGTCTGCTTGGGGTTTTCTGTAAGCAGATTTGACTTCAGCCCACCCAAGTGTCTGGGTTCTCTCATCTCAGAATTCTCTTGATCCACAAGCCTTCTCTGGTAGACCTTACCCCTCTCCTAGCTTCCTCCTTGTCATCATCAGTTCATTTTCCTCTTCACCTGAGTGCTTTGCGTTCTCCATTCATCTTAGCAACCAGCTCACCCTGGAGCTTGCCCAGCCCCAGAACGGCTCCACCTCCACTCTCTCATTCGAACTTTCCATCCTGCTCATGTCCTCACTGAGACACTCCCACCCTCACCTGATCAATAAGCAGGAATCAGAGAGGGGAATGATTTAGCCCAAGTGTGCCAGCCACGAACAGAGCTTTAACGTGAACTTGTCCCCCTCCTCCCATCCCACGCCCGCTGGCAGGTCCCTCCTCCCATCCCACGCTTGAAGGCAGGTCCCTTCTATTTCCAGGACCTGAAGACAGGCTCCTCCTCCCATCTCACACCTGACTGCAAGTTCTTCATACCCTCTAGCTATTTTGCTTATTTTCAAGCATTCTGACAATATTAGGAAGAATCTCATAACCTTCCTGCTTAGCACAGTCTCTTTTTTTGTTGTCTATATTCTTCCATAACTACATGCGCACCTATTTTGTGTAGAGTCACTCATAATCTAGATGCAATTTTGTGTTCCGCTTTTTTTTCCGACCTAACATCCTGGCACAAACATGTCCTGTGTTGTTGCAAAGCCCTCCTAATGATCATTTTAAATGATCGCGTTGAGATAAAGAATTGATGTTCCATAACCTACCTAATGTTTCCTGTTATTGGACATTGTAACTGTTTCCAATTCTTCGGTCAATTTTTGGGGACAATGTGTCATTGAAAATCCTCACGTGTCAGGTTTTATTTTCCTCCTTGGATTGTTGCTGATGGGAAGTTTCTAGCATGCAAAGGGCCAGGGTGCCCATCTCCTGAATGGCATCATCTTGGTCTTGGCTATCATGCCCTATAGGAGGAGAAGGGGGCGACACGGGATGAGATGGCTGGATGGCATCACCGACTCAATGGACATGAGTTTGAGCAAGCTCCGGGAGATAGTGAGGACAGGAACGCCTGGTGTGCTGCAGTCCATGGAGTGGCAGAGTCAGACACGGCTTAGCGCCTGGACAACAACCATGCCCCGTGGTAGTATCGTCACCGTGCTTTTACAAATAAGAAAACTGGCCTTTCCAGAATCTTCTCACAATCTTCTCCCTGGAGTAAGCCCCCTGCTCCTGTGCCCACGTTGCCCACCTCACTAACTTCGTCATCCTTCCCATTTCAGCCTGGTCATGGCTTCTCGGGGCAGCTTTTCCTGGGTGCTCTGCCATACCCAGGCCATTTAGACAGGCACATGGCACCCTGCACTCTTCCTGCAGAGAGCATGCTTCACTCTGCAGTGATGTATCAGTCACTTAATTATTGTGACTAATGGGAGTATGGCCACCTTCTCCCTGCAGTGTCAGCCTGGTGCCTCGCATGCAGAAGGGCCTTCCTAAATGCTTGCTGAACAGGGACAGCACTGGTGAGGGGCAGCTGGCCCCTCCTGCTTTGCTGTCTTTGAAGAAAGTGTTCCCAACGTCATCTAGCTGTGTGCCTTAGAAAGATGTATCTCACGCTTGAGGAGAGAGTGTGAGCAGCAGGAGACTAGAGCAGTGAGCAAATTTGTAATGCTCTTGGGAAACAGCGTGGTGCGGTGAGGCAAATAAGGCCGCGGCGGCAGTGATGGCAGTGCTCCTAATCAACACTGCGCTTGGTACCTGTTGGGTCTTGGGCTCAGCAGTCAATGGCTGTGGGTCTCAGTTTTCTCACCTGGACAGTTTGTGTACACTGTGCCCCCCACTGGCACTTGTAAGGAGGGACCTTCCCTTCCCTCCTTGTCTCCTTGAACAAATGAAGACTACCTTGGTTCCCATATCATTTGACTTTCTTCCTGGGTCTTTGAGGGAGGGTAACACTTCTTATGAAAACACAGCCCATTAAAGTCAGAGTGTTCCTCAACTTCCTGGGAAGAAATGCAGTGCTTTCCAGGTTACGGCAGCTGTAAGTCAGTTCAGTCGCTCAGTCGTGTCCGACTCTTTGCAACCCCATGAATCGCAGCACACCAGGCCTCTCTGTCCATCACCAACTCCCGGAGTTCACCCAGACTCACGTCCATCGAGTCAGTGATGCCATCCAGCCATCTCATCCTCTGTCGTCCCCTTCTCCTCCTGCCCCCAATCCCTCCCAGCATCAGAGTCTTTTCCAATGAGTCAACTCTTCGCATGAGGTGGCCAAAGTACTGGAGTTTCAGCTTCAGCATCATTCCTTCCAAAGAAATCCCAGGGCTGATCTCCTTCAGAATGGACTGCTTGGATCTCCTTGCAGTCCAAGGGACTCTCAAGAGTCTTCTCCAAGACCACAGTTCAAAAGCATCAATTCTTCGGTGCTCAGCTTTCGTTACAGTCCAACTCTCACATCCATACATGACCACAGGAAAAACCATAGCCTTGACTAGAAGGACTTTGTTGGCAAAGTAATGTCTCTGCTTTTGAATATGCTATCTAGGTTGGTCATAACTTTCCTTCCAAGGAGTAAGCGTCTTTTAATTTCATGGCTGCAGTCACCATCTGCAGTGATTTTGGAGCCCCAAAAATAAAGTCTGACACTGTTTCCACTGTTTCCCCATCTATTTCCCATGAAGTGATTTTGTAAAACTTGGGTGTAATTACGTGAATAAATCATGAAGTCAGAAGAGGGTTGGACTGGTGCATCAGGTAGATTCATCTCAGCTGCAAGCGGAGGCATGTGGGGCCCGGGACTTGTTGCAGCCCCGTCACTGCTGTAGAGTTTCCGGCTTCCTAGTCCTTGCTTGTGGCCGCTGCCCTCCTGTCCTCCGTGCCTTATGGTCCTGACCCTGCCTTCTTCATGGGATAGTACTGCGTGACCACCAGACACATGGATAGTGCACTCTGTTCGGCTCTGGAGGTTGTGGGAGCAAGGTACCGGGGCTGGCTTCCAGCTGAGCATGAGCACAGTGTGACCTGGGTGCGGCCGTGTGTCTGAGACTGAAGGTGGAGGCAGGGCCCTACTGTCCGGGGGCTGGGGTCGGGGGAGTAGTATGCGTCCCGTCAAAGGAAGCATGGATGGCTGTTGGCACTCATCCGCTGAGGCTTCCCTCAGGTGTGAACTGTTCTCTGGGCCTTGCTCTCTGACTGTCTGCTGCCAGCTAAGACTGGGCCTTGAGTCATATTGTACATGGTGGACACACCCTTGTCTGGACTGTCCTTGTAGCAGGGACCTGTACCCAGGGAGGGGACCCCAGGCCCCTGGCCAAACAAGGGGTTGTGAGTTGTGCCCCTCCATAGGTTAAAAATATGGGTGTGAGAGGCCTGGACACCCTTGAGCTGGCTGAGGCCTTGCCCAGAGCTGAGGCAGTTTGCGGGTGTGGGATGGTCCCAGGCTCCAAGCTGGGCTGACTGGTAGTTTTGCAAGAGGACTGAGCTCTTCCTGTGTGCCAGGCACATAGCACATTGATTTCTTACAGCTTGAGACATCTTGCAGGTGAGGAAGTTGAGGCTCGGGGTTAAATAACCCCACTAAGTTCACAGCCAGAAAGTGGCCAGTTTGAACCCTGGCCCAAGTGCCTCTAAGACCTTGCTCTTTTCCACTCTGTGATGTTGAAAAGAGTGAGGCAGGCAGGGGGATGGTGCCTCACTAGTGGAAAGGGCTCCTGCCTACCTCTGCGCAGACTGGATTGTGTGTGTGTGTGTGTGTGTGTGTATCAGAAGCCTGGAGACGTGAGCCAGGAGGTGGCCTGCGGTTTGGGGGTATGGTAGGATCTTTCTAGAGGTCAAATTGTGAATCTAGGTCCTGGCACTGAGCTGAGGTCCATGGTAGGCAGGGGGCTGGGGCCTCTGTCACAGCTCACACGGAACTTCTGAGGGGACCAGAATTCTCCATCCAGGCTCCAAAAGGAATTCAGTACTAGCTCAGACCTCTAGCCCCAGAGAGAAGCAGGTTGCCGTGGACGACCTCGGGCAGCCCCACACTGCCCCTCCCCCAGCCTTCCTCCTGCAGCATGCTCAGACTCGGGGGGGCTGAAGAGTGTGGGGTGTGGTCAGGGCCACCAGCTCCTGCTGGTTGCTTGTCCTCACTGCATATTCTCGCTCCCAACCCTCCCGCAGGCTTTATATCCTGGTTGTGAGCAGCAGCTTCCTCTCTTGGGGCCTGTTGGTATACCCCTAGGCAGGGCCTTTCCTGGATAGGGGCACGTTTGTGCTCTCAGAATGGAATTGTGTCTGGAGGACTCCCAACATGCCATTTCTCCTTTGGAGGAGAATTTTTGCTCCTTCCTTTTGATGTAAGGCAGATGGTGTGATGATGCCAGGCAACTGGCTGCTAGAATACTGTTCCTGGCTCTGCTGTCATGATATGTGGTCACGAGCAAATGTCTTATGTGCTCTAAGCCTAGAGTGTTCTCCTCTGTAAAATGGATGGAGCATCCTTCCTTCGCTTGCTCGTGTCAGAAATCCTGGTGGTGTTTTTGATGCTTCACTTACTCCTCATAATTAACCCATCAGCAATACTGTCTGCTATCCCTTTGGTGTGTCTGGAATCTGATAATTCCTCACCAGTGCCATGGCCACCTCCCTGGTCTGTCCCACCATCGTTATGGCAATAGCCTCGTGATTGGCCTTCCTGCTTATGGCTGTTGACATGTCAGCTGAGCATGTTATTCCTCTGCCTGTAGCTTCCCATCTCTCCAGGGGAGCAGCCACAGCCCCTGCTTGGACCTAAGGCAGGGGAACATACTTCGCATCTTCAGGAGTTGGTCCCTGTTTACACCTCTTGTTCCAAAAGAATTATTCACTCTTGGAATTGTCCTGGTTCACTGTGTGCCAGTGCTTGTAGTGGCTTTATTAACGATAGCCCCAAACTGGAAACCACTCAGATGTCCTTCAGCTGGTGAATGGATAACATCCATGCAATGGGATATTATTCAGCATTGAAAAGGAACATACTACTGATACACATAGAAACTTGGGGTGACTCTCAGAAGCATATGCCCTGAGAAAAAAGTCAAACTCTAAGGGAAAAGGCAATGGCACCCCACTCCAGTACTCTTGCCTGGAAAATCCCATGGATGGAGGAGCCTGGTGGGCTGCAGTCCACTGGGTCGATAAGAGTCAGACACGACTGTGTGACTTCACTTTCACTTTTCACTGTCACACATTGGAGAAGGAAATGGCAACCCACTCCAGTGTTCTTGCCTTGAGAATCCCAGGGACGGGGGAGCCTGGTGGGCGGCCGTCTATGGGGTCGCACAGAGTCGGACACAACTGCAGCAACTTAGCAGCAGCAGCAGCTAAGGGCCTTATACTCCAGATTCCATTTAGTGATGCTCTGAAATGGGCAAAAGTAGAGGGTAGAAAACTGAGCCTGTTTGCTGGGACTGTCAGCAGCACTGACCTAAGAGACAGAGGAATTTTTGTAGGTGATGGAACTCCTCTATGTCTTCATTAGGGAATTGGTTACATGATGATCTAAGATTATTAAACTCATAATTGCATACTGAAAAGATTGTATTTTACTATATGAAAATGATACTTCAATTTTAAGAGCGTGTTCTGGTTTGGATGCTAAATGGTCATCCTGCAGCTAATGTCTTACTCAACCTACCCGTGCATCATCTCTTTGACTTCATTTCCTCCTGTCCTCTTTCTTATTCCCTTCGTTCCAGCCACCCAGGCCTTGCTGTCCCTTGAATGTTCCTGGTATGATTTCTTCTCTTGTTCTCTTCTCTGCCTGGCACAGTCTTCCCCCAGATAGTCACATTGCTCCTTCTCCCACTTCCTTGAGGCCTTTACCCCAAAGTGCATCCAGTCACCAATATGACTGTGTCATGCTCTGTAAAAAAACGCCCCCCAGTTTCACTGGCATTCAGCACCTCATGGGTCCCTGCAGGCTGGGTCCCCAGTTTCACTGGCATTCAGCACCTCATGGGTCCCTGCAGGCTGGGTCCCCAGTTTCACTGGCATTCAGCACCTCATGGGTCCCTGCAGGCTGGGTCCCCAGTTTCACTGGCATTCAGCACCTCATGGGTCCCTGCAGGCTGGGTCCCCAGTTTCACTGGCATTCAGCACCTCATGGGCCCCCTGCAGGCTGGGTCCCCAGTTTCACTGGCATTCAGCACCTCATGGGTCCCTGCAGGCTGGGTCCCCAGTTTCACTGGCATTCAGCACCTCATGGGCCCCTGCAGGCTGGGTCCCCAGTTTCACTGGCATTCAGCACCTCATGGGCCCCTGCAGGCTGGGTCCCCAGTTTCACTGGCATTCAGCACCTCATGGGCCCCTGCAGGCTGGGTCCCCAGTTTCACTGGCATTCAGCACCTCATGGGTCCCTGCAGGCTGGGTCCCCAGTTTCACTGGCATTCAGCACCTCATGGGCCCCTGCAGGCTGGGTCCCCAGTTTCACTGGCATTCAGCACCTCATGGGCCCCTGCAGGCTGGGTCCCCAGTTTCACTGGCATTCAGCACCTCATGGGTCCCTGCAGGCTGGGTCCCCAGTTTCACTGGCATTCAGCACCTCATGGGTCCCTGCAGGCTGGGTCCCCAGTTTCACTGGCATTCAGCACCTCATGGGCCCCTGCAGGCTGGGTCCCCAGTTTCACTGGCATTCAGCACCTCATGGGCCCCTGCAGGCTGGGTCCCCAGTTTCACTGGCATTCAGCACCTCATGGGTCCCTGCAGGCTGGGTCCCCAGTTTCACTGGCATTCAGCACCTCATGGGCCCCTGCAGGCTGGGTCCCCAGTTTCACTGGCATTCAGCACCTCATGGGTCCCTGCAGGCTGGGTCCCCAGTTTCACTGGCATTCAGCACCTCATGGGCCCCTGCAGGCTGGGTCCCCAGTTTCACTGGCATTCAGCACCTCATGGGTCCCTGCAGGCTGGGTCCCCAGTTTCACTGGCATTCAGCACCTCATGGGTCCCTGCAGGCTGGGTCCCCAGTTTCACTGGCATTCAGCACCTCATGGGCCCCTGCAGGCTGGGTGGGCGACTCAGCCAGATGGGCTCGTAGGTTTCGCTTCTACTTGTGGATTTTCTTCCTTGCATCTCAGCTGGGGCCGAGGCTGAGGAGCAGCTCTCTTGTTAAGAAGCTCTCTTTGGCTATGGCCAAAGCAGAGGCAGGCAAGTGTCTGCATGTATTTCAAGCTTTTGCTTGTGTCACGTCTGCTAACATCCCATTTGCCAAAGCCAGTTGGGCCGTGCAGTATGTACCACCCACGGGAAGAGAGGGATGAATGTGACCAATGATCCAAACTGTCGCTGTTACCTTCCCAGGGGAGTCTTCCTTGACCAGCCTTCTGAAGTTTTAATCCCCAGCTTGACATTTGCTATCCTTCTTCTCTGCTTTGTTGTTTTTCTGAACACTCATGACCCTGTAACTTAATGCACATTTTATTTGTTTATCTCATTTACTTTCTCTTTTTCTCACTGGAATGTGAGTTCCACCAGAGGAGGCTCATGTGTGTGTTTCATTCACTACTGTACCCAATAGATATTTGGCTCAGTGATTGAATGAGGTTATGCTAAGAATGTACTGAGATGAATTCAGGAGATCTGTTTGAAGTCCTACACACAACAAGCGCTTGGAATTGGTAACTCTTTTCTTCCTACAGACTGACTGCTGTTGGGAGAGTCGGGGATTCTGTATAACGCTCTTGGGAGAGTTATAGAAATGATTGCAGTAATTTGCATGATTGACCTTTGAAGCAAGATCTGTTTTACCTGACTTCAGAGATAAGGCGTTGAGGCAGGGAGATGCTGTCACTTGCCCAAAGTCGTGTGGTGAACCAGAATCCCTTTCACTGAGAGCTCATGTATTTCTCCCATTCCACCCTGCTTCTGTACCTCCCTTCGTGTCAATTTCCACGGTCTGGCCTCTTTCCTTGTACCAGAGTCCCTGTAGAGTCAGAATAACTGATCAGATTAGAGCCTAGTCCCACAGAGGTGCTGACAGCAGACCCCAAACACCCGTCTCAGCTCCCCAGGAGTCAGGCACAGTGTGGGCATCAGGGACCAGTGGCTGTTCTGTGCTCCTTCCATCCGCCAGTGGCCCTGCGTGCTGAGACCCCAGAAGGGCAGCTCTGTGCAGACTCCGAAGTGGTCAGGCTCTGAGGATCGGCGGCTGGGCCTCTGCCAGAGATCATAGAAGTGCATGTTCATGAAAAACGTAGGCTCCTCTTGCTGAGGGCAGAGACGTGGAGGAAGGACTTGATGGATGGGACGTGGGAAAATTTATGAGTCATTCTGTTTGGTCTGGTAACCCCTTATGGATGACATTGGGCTGAAGCAGCCAGACTGCCCAAATGAGAAAGATCAGAATGATGAATTTGACCTTGAGTGATGGATGTCTTCGTGAGGGGACAAGGAGTCTAGGGCATGCCCGGTCAGTGCCTTGAATGTGCTTCTGTGGCATCTGCCATGTGGACTGGCACTTTGTCTGTGTTCCCTGCCAGCCTCTGAACTCCTGCATTCCCATAGTGAATTTCCAGGGCCCAGCAGAGTGGGCCCAAAGGCATCAGCGAGTGTTTAGGGAATTTTTAATGATTTATGGAGCAGTTATAGTGAGCCAGACACTGTGCATAGCTTGATACGTTCATGATCTCGTTGGACCCTTTCACCTGCCCCAGGAGGAAATTGCTGCTCTCACTCCTGGGGCTTGGAGCGGTCTGCCCATTCAAGGTGCTGCAGGTGGTCAGGGCAGAGCTAGTTTGCAGAACTGGACTCAGAGCTTTTGTACTATCTTGCCTCCTGAAATTGAAGGACACATTCTGGTCCCCACCTTGCTATTTAGTAGGTCGTGTAGAAACCTAACCACAGTGTGTCTCTACTCTCTGCTCTGTAAGATGCGGATTACAAATCCCACCTGTCCTACAAATAGGACTGTTGTGAAAATCAAGCCAGAGGTTGCCTGTGTTGAATGCTCTATAGATCTAAATTTCATAACTAGTGTTATTTCAAGTGGGCACCAGTGGTGGGCAACAGATAAGGGAGTCATAGCTGAAGGGGTGACAAAGAGCTCTTAGGGAAACTTAAATGTGATACTGATCCTTCTCAGTAGATAAATGTGCAAAGAACATGATCCAATAAATCACAAGAGGAAATCCAGCTTGTTAACAAACATATGGAAAATCACTAAAACCTCAGCTGTAATCAAAGCAAAGCAAATTAAGACAGGATGCAATTTTTCACCAGTCAGTTAAAGAATACCAGTGCTGGAGAGACTTTGGTTGAATGCACGCTTGCCTTTTCTACCATACACTGGTGCAGACTTTCTGGAAGATAATTTAGTAATGTGTATCCGGAGCCATTAAAGTGTTTAAACCCTTTGACTCAGTAATTCCATTTCTAGGAATCTCTCCTAAGGGATTACCCTAATTACACAGAGAGCCTTCTGCACGATGTAGTTCAAAACTGCTGAATTAAAAATTGGTGATAATCTAAAGAGGGTGGTTAAGGAAACTGTGGCACACCCAAGTGATCAGTTATTGTTCCATGAATGTTTGCCCAATTGCATGAGATGAACACAGAGACTGCGAAGAGCAAAGCAGGCCACAGGGTTGTACACATCGTGTGACAACCAGGTGAGAGATCCCAGATAGCTTTGCATAGAACCGAATCCAGAGGGAAGTTAAACAGAAACGTTAGCAATGCTTGTTTGAGGGTGGAATGAATAACCGTGCTTTAAACTCATTGTTTTGGTAGGAAGCACGCACTTGTTTCACAGGGGACAATATTGTGTTGTCTGCATTGACATGGGGTTGTGAATACAGACCTAGATGCTGCCAGAATAGAGGTGCTAAGCAAAGCTGGGTCAAGGAGCTACTCTCTCACAGTATTTTCATCTGAAAAGTTCATTTTGCAGAAAAGAAAGAGATGGTTTCTGACGATAAGCTGTGCTGGAAAATTGCCACTCGATTGCATTTTCTTCCTATCTGGAATTTTTTGTTTTGTTTCATATTTAGTTCCTATCACTTTCTCTTTTTTCTTGAAAAGTACCTTGAATATTTTTCTTCTGCTTATGAACTTAAGAGACAGTTGTATCAACTTCAATCATGATCAATCCCTATGCAAATAAAAGTGAACAAGGCTTGTCTCCCACCCTTGAGAGATAATCACCATCAAAGGTTCAATGTATATCTGCCCATCTTTCCCCACAAATATAGTGTCATGTAATTATAGCTTATTCTTTTTTTTTTAAGTTTGGGTCATAGTATGCATTTGCTTGTTTTTTTTTTTTAGTAAATTTTCTTGAACATTTTTCTATTTCTTTATAGAAGTTGTAGGCAAATGTTCCCTTTCACAAACTGTTGGCCAGAGTGTAAATTGGTAAAAAAATTTCAGATGGCAATTTAGCAATATCTATGGGCTTCCCAGGTGGCTCAGGGGTAAAGAATCTGCCTGCCAGCACAGGAGATGCAAGAGACTCAGGTTCGATCCCTGGGTTGGGAAGATCTTCTGGAGAAGGGAATGGCAACCCACTCTAGTATTTCTGCCTGGAAAATTCCATAGACAGAGGATCCTGGAGGGTTACAGCCCATAGGGTCGTAAAGAGTCGGATGTGACTGAGTGTGCGCATGCTACACACACACACACACACACACACACTATAATAAAAACCCCTTATCCTTGTTGACCTCATTCCTGAGACTGTGCCCTTCAGAAACACTCTGCTATGGACGGAATGTTTGTGTCTCCACCCCCAGCCATCCTAATCATGTGCTGTAGTCTTAACCTGAATGTTGTGGCATTTGGAGGTAAGAAGGTAATTCGTCTGACTTGAGGTCATGATGGTGGGATTAGTGTTCCCAGAAGAAGAGGAAGAGACCCAAGCTCCCTCGCTCTGCCATGTGAGGGTACAAGAAGGCTGTAGTGCCAGAATCTGCTGGCACCTCGACCTTGCACTTCCTAGCCTGCAGAATGAATAGAGAAAAGCAAGTGTTTGTTGTTGAAGGCACCCACTCTATGCTGTTTTACCCTGATCTCATTAAGGTGGTGAGCTCTTCACTGCAGAGGCCGGGAACCATTCGTTTGGGTCTCCTGAATCTAGTGAAAGTCAGGAGTAGATCATCATTTTTCAAAGTGTATTTGTTGCAATCATAAAGGAAGTTGCATGGCAATCCATTTCTCTGGCCAAACTATGAAACGTTGGCAGATTGTTTACAGAGCCTTCAGTGTGCTGGTGTGCACTAGGAATTGTCAAGAGGGGCGTGAAAAATGCAATGGTTCCAAACTAATCTGACCACTGAATCCTTTCCCCAGAATATCTTGTAAACCTAGGGTTCCCCAGAACGGACCCTGGACAAGAAACTTGCTTGACACCCTTTCTACTTGTTAGGTTCAAATTCTGTGGCTGGCCTAGAAGGTATCTTTCTGAGTGACCTGTCTCACTGTCATTATCCTTCCTGTGTATTCATGAGCCAGAGCTGTGCCTTTGGAATGCGGGGATTCTGCTGTCATCTCCCTTTCATGGCCCCAGCCTCTCAAGGCACAGGCTGTGACGGGCAGCAAAGGACAGTGGCCATGATGGGATACCGTGGAGCATCTCCATTGCTGTCTGGGTGCCTAACAGAAGTGGTCTTCCGGTCTGCTCCTGTCCTCAATTCTTCCAGTGCCATGAGCTACTGAGGATCAAGAATGAGGCTGCTTGTTTCTGTAGTTTCTGGAACTCATTCAAGCCACCTCTGGAGATGCTGGTTGGAATCCTGAGTGCCTGACTTTTCTCTGCCCTCAACTTTTTTTAAAATTAAACCTTTTATTTTGAGAGAGAGTTTCACATGCAGGTATAATAAATAATACAGGGACCCAGTGCGCTTTTATCCAGCTTCCCCCAGTAGTAACATCTTCCAAAGTTATAATTCAATATCACTACCAGGATATTAACATCAATACAGTCAAGATACAGGATATATGGACATATGGATGGACTTTGAGGGGATTATGCTTAGTGAAGTAAGCCAGAGAAAGACAAATACTGTCTGATCTCTCTTATGTGTGGAATGTGAGGCATATACACAAAGCAAATGAAACAAACAAAAAACAAGCTTATAGATACAGAGAACAGATTGGTAGTTGCCAGAGGTGGGGTGGGTGTGGGGAAAAATGAGTGAAGAGTGTCAAAAGGTAAACATTTAAAAAAAAATTTAGGAAAAGTAGTGGAAAATCCCATGGACGGAGGAGCCTGGAAGGCTGTAGTCCACGGGGTCGCTAAGAGTCAGACACGACTGAGCAACTTCACTTTCCCTTTTCACTTTCATGCATTGGAGAAGGAAATGGAAACCCACTCCAGTGTTCTTGCCTGGAGAATCCCAGGGACGGGGGAGCCTGGTGGGCTGCCGTCTCTGGGGTTGCACAGAGTCGGACACGACTGAAGCGACTTAGCAGCAGGAGCAGCGGTGGTGATGGAGAAGTGGTATCTTGGACTATTAAAAAAAGACACATGCTTTTCTGAGCAGTTTTTGGCTATTAGGAATAATGCTTCTGAAAACATTCACGTGTGGGTTTCTGTGTGAGCATGCTTTCATTTCTCTGGGATAAATATTCAGGAATGCAATTTCTGGGTCATATAGTAGTTGCATGTTTTGTTTTATTTTGAAGAAACTGTCAGTCTCTTTTCTAGAGTGGCTGTACTATTTTATAGTCCCACCAGCGCACAGATGATCTAATTTCTCCTCATCATGAGTATTTGATGTTGTTACTATTTTTTATTCTAGCTATTCTAATAGGTGTGTTGGAGAAGGAAATGGCAACCACTCCAGTACTCTTGCCTGGAGAATGCTATGGATGGAGGAGCCTGGTGGGCTACAGTCCATGGGGTCGCAAAGAGTCGGCCACGACTGAGCGACTTCACGACACGCCGATGAATAGGTGTGTGGTAACAGAGCACTGTAGTTTTAACTTGCATCTCTCTTGTGACTAGGATGTTAAACATTTTCTCACCTGCTGTGCTGTGCTAAGTCGCTCAGTCATGTCCGACTCTGTGACCCCATGGACTGTAGCCCAGCAGGCTCCTCTGTCCATGGGATTCTCCAGGAAAGAATACTGGAGTGGGTTGCGTTCCCTTGCCCAGGGGATCTTCCCTACCTAGGGATGGAACCCGCGTTTCTTAACCTCTCCTGCATTGGCAGGCAGGTTCTTTAACAGCAGTGCCACCTGGGAAGCCCATCTTTTCATGTACTTCTTTTCTAATTGGATTTTTTTTTAACTGTTGAATTTTGTGAGTTCTTAATATTCTAGGTAGCAATATGTGGCTGGCAAATACTTTCTCCCAGTCCGTAGCATTTCTGTTCTTCCTTCTGTTGGTTGAAAGAAACATCCCTGGATATTTTACAGACAGAAAATATTTTATTTTGATGAAGTCCAGTTTAGCAATTTTTAATTTTACGGATCATGCTTTTGGTGTCAAGTCTAAGAACTCTTTGCTTCTGCTTATGTAAGATTTTTTCTTATTTTTTTCTAAAAGTTTTATAGTTTTACGTTTTACGCCTAAATCTGTTATCTATTTGGAGTTAATTATTGTATTAGGTGTGAGAGTTAGTTTGAGGTTATTTATTTATTATTTTTTTGGTCTGTGGATGTTCAGTTGCTCCAGCACTATCTGTTAAAAAGACTGTTCTTCCTCCACTGAATTACTTTGCATCTTTGCTAAAGGTTCGTTTGGTGTATTTGTCTGGGTCTGTTTCTAGGTTTTCTATCCTGTTCCATTGATCTGTGTGTTTTGCTACCAATACCACAGTCTTGGTTTCCATGCTGCTGCTGCTGCTAAGTCACTTCAGTCGTATCCGACTCTGTGCGACCCCATAGACAGCAGCCCACCAGGCTCCCCCGTCCCTGGGATTCTCCAGGCAAGAACACTGGAGCGGGTTACCATTTCCTTCTCCAATGCATGAAAGTGAAAAGGGAAAGTGAAGTTGCTCAGTCGTGTCTGACTCTTAGCGACCCCGTGGACTGCAGCCCACCAGGCTCCTCCGTCCATGGGATTTTCCAGGCAAGAGTGCTGGAGTGGGGTGCCATTGCCTTCTCCCTTGGTTTCCATAGCTGTATAATAAGTCTTGAAATTCTTTGTACTTTGTTTCTTCCCCCTCCTTCAGAATTGTTTAGCGATTCTACTTATTTTGCCTTTCCAAATAATTTTTAGATTAATCTTGTCTATATCTAGAGAAATTCTTCTGGGATTTTGATAGGAATTAGACACAAGAGATGTGGATTGATCCCTGGTTTGGGACGATCCCCTGGAGTAGGAAATGGCAACCCACTTTAGTATTCTTGCCTGGAAAAGTCCATGGACAGAGGAGCCTGGCTGGCTATAGTCTGTGGGCTTGCAAAGAGTGGAACGTGACTGTATGACTGAGCATGCGCACAGTTAAATCTCTACATCAACTTGAGTACAATTGGTATCTTTACTGTGTAGAGTCTCCCAGTCTATAAATGCACTGTGTCTTCTTTATGTAGATCTCTTTCCTTTAATTGCTTTCAATAGCATTTGGTAGTTTTCTGCATAAAAGTCCTATACATGTTTTTCTTTATTTGTTTAGATTTATGCTTAGGTGTTTCATTTTTTGTCAACAATAAATGGCATTTTATTTAAATTTCAGTGACTATATGTTCATTGCTAGTGTATAAACATGATGTTAAAAATTTTATTGGTATAATTGGTTTTGTGTGTGTATCATACCATGTGGCCTTGCTAAATTCACTTATTATCTCTATTTTTTCTATATTCCTTGTGGTTTTTTACAGTGAGGTCATCTGCAAATGGGAGGAGTTTTCTTCTCCTCCTGTCTGAGGCCTTTTGTTTCCATTTCCCCCTTGGTTGCACTGGCTGCAATTTCCAGTACTGTGTTGCATGAGACTGGTGAGAACAGATATCCTAACTTTGTTTCCTGAATAAGTGAAAGAGGAAAGCATTCAACTTAATTTTGCCATTAAGAGTGATGCTAGAAGTAGGTTTTGGGGTAGCTGTTCTTTGCCCAGGGAGGAAGTCCCCTCTATTCCTTTTCTGGAGAGTTTTTATCATAAGTGGATGTAGAAATTTGTAAAATACTTTTTTTGCATCGATGGATATGATCATGTGAACTTTCTTCTTTGGTCTGTTAATATGGTAGGTTATTAAATGATTGATTTCCAAATATTGAAGCATTCTTGCATCCTTGGACTAAGCCCTGCTTTGTCATGTTGTATAATCCTTTTTATATATTACTGGAATCCATCTGCTAACATTTTGTTAAGGATTTATTCTTCTATATGCACCAATGATATCAATCTAATGTTTTCTTCTTTTGTACAATCTTTGTCTGGTTTGGTTTCAAGTACTGATAGCTCCATAAAATTAATTGAGACAGGTATTTCCTCCTATTTTTTGGGGAAGATATTGTATAGAATTAGTGTTAATTGATTTTTAAACAATTGATAGAATTCTTCAGTGAGAACATTTGGGGCCGGAGATTTATTCTTGGGGAGTTTTAAAACTATGAATTCAACTTCTCTAATAGTGCCAGGGCTATTCAGATTATGTTTCGTAATGGATACGTTGTGTGGTTTGTGTTTTTTGAGGAATTGAGCCATTACATCTTCCGTTGTCAACTTCAGATGTATAGAGTTGTTCACAATAGTCCCTTATTATCCTTTTGATGTCTGCAGGTCTATAGTGATATCCTAGTTTCATTACTGATACTGGTAATTGTGTGTTTTTTTTTTTTCTTTGTCAGCCTCACTAGAGGTTTGTCAATTGTATTGATCTTTTCAAAGAACAAACTTTTTAATTTATATTTTCTACTTGTTTTTCCTGTTTTCAATCTCATTGATTTGGGGTTTTAGCTTTATTATTTTCCTGCTTCTTTTGGGTTTACTTTGCTTTTCTTTTTCTAGATTTTTGAGGTGGGAACTTAGTTTATTGATTTGATACTTTTCCTCTTTTCTAGTGTGTGCTTTTAGCTTTATAAAATTTCTCGTCATTATTGCTTTAGCTGTGGCCCACAAGTTTTGATATGCTGTATTTTCATTTTCATTCAGTTAAGTATAATTTTTGGTGTGGTTTTCTCTGACCAATGGACTACTTTGTAGTATGTTGTTTGGTTTCCAGTTGTTTAGACATTTTGCTGTTACTTTTCTGTTATTAATTTCTAGTTTGAGTCTATAGTGGTCAGAGAATGTACTCTATAACATTTCATTTTTTGTATGTATACATATGTAGTATAATTTTACATATTATGGATAGTAGTAGACTGTTGACTTTTTTTAAAAAAAACCTTTTATTTTGTATTGGCGTATAGCCGATTAACAACATTGTGATAGATTCAGGTGGACAGAAAGTCTCAGGTGGACAGACGTACATATACTTGTATCCATTCTCCTCCAAACTCCTCTCCCATTCAGTCTGCCACATAACGCTGAGCAGAGTTCCCTGTGCTATGCAGTAGGAAGGATTTCAATTTTACAAATTGGTTGGCATTTTTTTTTTATGACCCAGGGTATGGTCTATCTTGGTATAAGTTCTCTGGGCACTTGAAGAATGTGTGTTCTGCTGTTGTTGATGGAGTGTTTTGTAGATATGTATCAGATTCTGTTGGTTGATGGTGCTATTAGATATTTCTGTACTGCTGATTTTCCACCTAATCTTTCCATCAATTGTTGAGAGAGATACACTGAAGTGCCCGAGTATAACTGTGGATTTGAATATTTATCTTTTCAGTTCTATCACTTTTTCTTTATACTTTTTCCAGCTCTGCTGTGTGGCACATAAACATCAGGGATTGCTGTGTCTTCTTAATGGATCGACTCTTTTCATTACTTAATATCCCTCATGTCTTTGTAGACTTCCTTTGCTCTGAAGTCTACTTTATCTCATAGTAACGTTATCATTCTTGCTTTCTTTCGATTAATGCTGGTGTAATATAACATTTTCCATTCTTTTCCTCTCAACCCCTGTATTGTTATCTAAACAATATTCCCACAACAAAATTGATTTTATTTTTGTAGACCGCATATAATTGGACTTGGTTTTCAATCCACTCTGCTGATTTTTCTTTTTTAGTTGTATTTAGGCCATTTATATTTAATGTCATTATTGATATATTTTGTCTGCCATTTTTTTCTGTTTGTTTTTCTGTTTGTTTGTTTCTCTTTCTTTTCCTCCCTCCCTCTTCTTTGCCTGAACATTTTTTAGAATTCTATTTTGATTAATCTGTAGTGGTTTCAAGTATATTGCTTTGCTTCGCCTAACTTTTAAAGTGATTGTTACAAGTGTGATTCTGTCTCTCTCTCTCTCACACACACACCCAACCATATAATCTTGTTACAATATACTGATGTTGACATTTTACCAGTTCAAATGAAGTGTCAAAATCCTACCTCTCTTTTTTTAAAAACAAAATTCCCACTGTGTAATTCCCTTGTCTTACATACTGACATACATTTAGAAACACATCAGGCAACGCTGTAATTTTTCTTCCAGGTTCAGCATAGTTTGTAATGCTTCGTAGAGAAAACATATTGTTTGCCCATATTTTTGCTTAGTGCATTGCTTCCACCTTTGTGATATTCTAAGCTACTTTCTTTTATTGTTTGCTTTCTGTTCAGAGCACTTCCTTTAGCCATTCTTAGAGACAGTTTATTGGTGAGAAATTTTCTTAGTGGTCCTTTATGTGAGAATGTCTTTATAGTTCCATAATTCCTGGAAGACATTTTTAATGGAAACGAGATTCTGGCTGACAGGTCTTTTCTTCCAGCACTTCAGACATGAGACACTTGCTTATGGCTCCCATGTTCTCATGAGACATCTACTCTCATTCAGATTGATTTCCACCTACAGGTAGGGTGCTGTTTATCTCTTTCTGCCTTAAGTAATTTTTTTGTCTTTAGTTTTCAGAAGTTTGATTAAGATGAGTCTTGACACGGATTTACTTGGGGTTTTCCTATTTGGAGTTCACTCAGCTTCTTAAATCTGTAGATGTAGGTCTTTCACCCAATTTGAGAAGTTTGCAGCCGTTAATTCTTTAAGCACTTTTTTTGCACCCCCTCTTTCTCCTCTCCTTCTAGGACTGCAAGAATACAATTGGTAGACCTATTTCGAATCGTCTCACGAGTCCCCGAGGCTATATTCCTTTTTATATTTTCCAGTCCATTTTCTCTCTGTTGTTTAGACTGGGTAGTTTCTATTCTTCTGTCTTTCAGTTCATGGCTCTTCCTTCTGGTCCCTCCATTCTGCTGTTGAGCCCTCTACTGAGTTTTATTTTCAGTTATTGCATTTTTCAGTTCTCAAATTCCATTTGGTTCTTGTGATATCTTACACGTGTTTGCTGAGACTTTCCGTTTTTTCATTCGTGTCAAGTATGGCAATTTCTCAATGAGGAATCATTTTCCATGATGGCTGCTTTAAGTCTTTGCCACACACTTTTCTTAACCACTTTCATGATCTCAGTGTTGTGTTCTTTCATTGCTTGAGTTCTTCCTGGATCTTGGTAAGAACAGTGATTTTCACTTGAATGCTGGACATTTCTGGCTATTATACTATGAGGTTCTGGGTCTTATTTCAACCTCTGTTTTTGTTTGTTTCTTATGACTCCACTTTCGGAGAAGGCAATGGCACCCCACTCCAATATTCTTGCCTGGAAAATCCCATGGACGGAGGAGCCTGGTGGGCTGCAGTCCTTGGGGTCACTAAGAGTCAGACATGACTGAGCGACTTCCCTTTCACTTTTCACTTTCATGCACTGGAGAAGGAAATGGCAACCCACTCCAGTGTTCTTGCCTGGAGAATCCCAGGGACGGGGGACCCTGGTGGGCTGCCATCTATGGGGTCGCACAGAGTCGGACACGACTGAAGCAACTTAGCAGCAGCAGCAGCAATATGACTCCACTGTAGGGAGAAGCTAGCTTTCTCATTACTGCCAATTGAGAGTAAAGTCCTGATTTTCCTCTTGGCTTCTGTTAACACTAGAGGTGAGATTGTTGGACAGATGTGGGAGTTTAGGCTCCTCCCGAAGGTCTCACTTGACCCCTTCCTGGCTGGGAGAAACAGGAATGTCCCGTTACTATTCCCTACCTGTGCTAAAACCATAGGGGTAACCTCTTTACTCCCGTGGTGGCTAAAGCCCTGACTCTCCACTGAGCTTCCTGTAACATCACCAGCGGGGGGAAAGGGAGCCTTGTTACAGCCTGGTGAAGGTGGGCCTCTAGGGTCTCTCTGTGCCTTTGTGGTCAGAGGGTGGGTGGGGTCACACCTTTTTCTGGGGTGTTTGGCTGCAACAGAGTGCATACTGTCCAGAAGTTTTCTATCTTTTTCAGCTGCCCCCTTTCCTGGACCTTTGGCTAGAGAAAGCAGGCTTTGTCTTTTTTCAGCCTGTGGCTGTTTATGGGTTGTCCAACTCTTCAGCGCCAAAACTGGAATACATGAGACAGAAGGAAAACTCAGGGATCTCATCACCGTCTTCCTTGGATTCCAAGGTTCCTTGCTGGCTGACTTTCTCTTCACTGTTCAGATTCTTCTTTGGTTTCTGTTTGGGGATTTTAGTTGTACTTAGGAGGAGGAATAGAGGAGAATATCTCTATTCTATTTCCCCAGAAGCTAAAGTCTAGACTATGTCCTGTCCTCAACAAGCTGCTTTTGGTTGAGCCAGAGTTCCTTCCAGTGATCCCAAATTTGTCCTGGAGAAACAGAGTCACTGTGTCAAACCTAAAGTTTCAGTGCTCCCTGGGACATGTCTGCTGTTCTTTAAGCAGGGAGATACAAAGTTCGTTAAAGCACAGTTGCTCATTTCTCTGGCATGATTAATGCTAGAATTCATTTGCATGCTAAACAAGTATATCTGGACTCCAAGAAAACTATTTAAGGATCTCAAGTGGAGGATATTTATTTAGTTCTGAATTAACAGTTGTGATCTCTCTCTTTTTTCCTTTTTATTTGCCTTTTATCCCATTGTTGTCTTTTAATTAAACAATTCTTTCACAGGATGTTCTTTCATTGAGAATTATTAAAGATGTAAGCCCTTCTTTATCAAAACGTGGGCTGTGTAATTGTGTACACTTTACATTTGACTCTGGGGAAATTTTAGAATTGCGGGAGAGAAGGTGCTTCATTAATTGATTGAGCAAGATTGTGCCTTTAATGGAAACAAAGCCACGGAAGTGTTCGTGGGGCTGGAACAGTCCGCAGTTGTTGGTGAGGACAGAGGCGGCCAGTGTTGGGGGCTCTGCAGACAGTTCCTCCTTCTGCACTGACCACACGACGTGTGCTGCATGAACTGATGGAGGGCGAGGGGGTGGGGAGGACCGGCCTCTGCAGGGGCCTGAATGGGAGCTGGTGGCTGTGCTGTGGGCCTGAGTGGACCTCTGAAAACGTAGACTGCCTTTTCAAGGTGGGGTGTCCGTAGTCCAGGGGGGTGGAGGGGGCTGAGGCAGACGGGGTGGAAGGATGAGCGGTGGGTAAGTAGGGACTGTCTTCTTTGTGCTGTCTGGGCTGGCTAGGCCGTCATCACTGTGATGCTGGGAGGCCCTGTGGTCAGGGATCCAGGGGAAGGGTAAGCCCCAAGGTCACCTGCTGTTAATTAACAAATTAGTTGGTTTTTATTGGACAGTCAGGAAGTGGTTGGTAAGAAAAAACAAAGGAGCCCACCTGGACTCTCACTTGTCAGGAATTTACAATCTTGAGGGGGAAACGGGAAACACACACATGCACAGACACACACATGCGCAGACACACACACACACGCAGACACACACACACACACACACCTTTGCATGTAGAATCACAGCTACAAGTAGCTGCAGCGTGTCACAGGTGCACACAAACACATCCACAGAAACGTCCAGACCTCACCTATGACTTCACCCACCCAGACACACACACACACACACACACACACACTCAGATCTGCATGTAGGTTCAGCCAAAAATAGCCCTAATAATACATCATATGCACACATGCTCGCACACACACACACATGCACAGACAACCCCAGACTCACACAGAAGACCCCACCCACCCAGATACACATAGACTCACACACACATTCCATCTTCCACGTACGGAGGTGATGTAGAGGTGGCGAGGCCCAGACAGGAAGTGCATAGAGACGTCAGGCACTTTGATGGCTCCAGGCCTCACGCCCTCTAGGTCAGTATATTCATTGTTTACCCCTAAGCTGTTGCTAAGCTAATCTCTGGAGGCTCAGGTGTCCTGTCTGCCCTGACATACACATGGCAAAGAGCACAGGAGCTTAAAACAGTTATTGCTCACATGGAGATGGCTCGTGGATTTGCGGTTAGTTCAGCAAACTTTTATTGAAGCTCAGCTGAAGGCCCTGTGGAATGTTCTGGGCACAAACATATGAAATAGATGAGGGTCTTCTCCTCCAGGAGTCTCACAGGCTTGTGTGGAGGAGCCATGCCCAAGCCTAGGGGCCCCAGGCTGGTGCCTGGCGAGCACACATACAGAGATGCTTGCACAGTTTCATTTACTTCCTATGTCCCCTGAAGGCTCTGCAAGACCCTCAGACAGATGTGGCTTTGAATCCCAACCCTGTGTCTGTCTCACTGTGTGCCCTGGGCTCGCTCAGTTTACTCATCTATAAAGTGGGGGTGGTAATTCCCATCTCAAAGTGAGTTCCTGGTAGATCAAATGAGATGATGGGTATGAAAGTGCTTGGCAGATAATATTCATTCATTCATTCATTTTACAGATATTTTGACTCTTTTTTGCCCAGTACTGAATCTGGGTACTAGGGCAAAAATGGCAGACAAGTTCCTTCATGGGCTTATTAATATAATGCTGCTAGGAGGAGACAGACAGCCAACAAATAAGGGAATAAACAGAGCAGGGGATGCGACAGAACATCTGGGTGGTCAGGGAGGGCCTCTTGGAGGCATGACATTTGAGCTGAGACCTGAAGGATGAGCTCAAGCCAGTCCTGGAGAGATGGGGGAGCAGCAATCCTGATGGAGGGGACAGCAAATGCAAGGGTGATGAGACTCCAAAAGGCTTGGTGAGCTGGAGGGACAGAGAGATGCTCAGTGGGGCTGGGGCATTGAGAGCCGGAGGTCAGAGAGCTGAGTGATGCGATGGGCCTGTTGGCAGTGGAGGAGAGCCTGGGTTCTGTCCGTGGGGTGACATGCTGGGGAGTGTCAGGAACCTTCCTGTCCCCCAGCCTGTGCCTGGCCCGGCACCATGGAATGTATGATCAGCAGGGAGTGTGGGGTCGAGGTCCTCTATGTGCCTGCAAGCCTATGCATCCAGGGACCCAAAGGGACAGGGAGACCACTGGGTGAAGGCGACTGTGCCCAGCTGCCATCAACTTCCTTGATGGGCATTCAGTGAAGGAGACATTCCCTGTGATTTTCCGTTTGTTCTATGAGAAGCTCTGGTTCTTTGAGCTTTGTCTCTTGGGGGCAGGCCAGCGGTTACCTTTAACTCCTGGAGAGTAGCTCCCATGGGTGACAGTGGGGCAGGGCTGTACGCTCCTCACTGGCCTGACCATCTGTCCTCTCCTGACCGTGCTCTAGGGGTGTTTCTACTTGTACTCTTGGTTCCACTGTTTCCTCACACTTGCCTGCCTGCCTCTGCTGGTCCCATTGTAATTCTCATCCTTGAGGGGTGCTTTTGAGGGCTGGCATGGCAGGGCCGGTGGAATGAGCAGAGCGAAGCAGAAGCTCATGGGCAGGCAGATCCGAATGGATCAGGACGTAGCAGAACTAGGTGAGCCCTGAAAGCCCAGCAGGACAAACCGAGGACCCTGGGCGCTCGCTGGCTCCCTAGATGTCCCTGCAGGGTGCTAGTACCCTCCCTACCCCGTGGCCCTAAAAGGCAGCGAGAGAGGCTTATCACAGTGCTCCTGCCTGAAACGCTCTCCCCGGGAGACTCCATTTCATTTTCGTTTATTTTAAAAATTGTGATAAAATATACACAATAGTGCTCTGGTCAAGAGTTCACTCAGGTTTTTCCGTGAGATACTGGTTACCATTCTAACCTCTTTCAGGCGCAGTTCAGTGCCGGGTCAGTGCGTTTTTGTGCAATAATCGCCACCATCCATCTCCAGAACTTTTCCATCTTCCCAGACTGAAACTCTGCACCCATTACATGTGAATTTTATTTGTCTCCCACTTCCTGGAACCCCTGGAAACCACCAGTCCACTTTCTGTCTCCATGATTTTGACTCAGTACCACATAGAAGTGGAAGTATTTATATTAAGCATATAGCAGTTGTCTTTTTGGGACTGGCTGATTTCACTTGGCATAGTGTCCTCAGGGTTCATCCATACTGAAGCTTGTGTCAGAATTGCCCTCATTTCTAAGGCTGAATATTCCACTGTGTGACTAGACCATATTTTGTTTATCCATCCGTGCATTGAGGAGAATTTGTGTTGCTTCCGCCTCTTGGCTTTTGTGAATAATGCTGCTGTTAGCGTGGGTGTACGGGTATCTCTTAGATCCTGCTTTCAGTCCTTCTGGACATACACCCAGGAGTCATTCTAGTTTGAATTTTTTTTTTTTTGAATTTTTTTAAGAACTGCCATACTGTTATCCATAGCGACTGTACATCTTTGCATTCCCACTGCAGTGTACGTGGGGTCCAATTTCTCTATGTCCTCATGAGTATTTATTTTCTGTTTTTGTCTTTTGCTTTTTTTAAAGAGAAGCCAACCTAGTGGATGTGAGGCCTTCTCATTTTTCCAGACCCAAGTCAACCATCACCTCTTTCTGGACGTCTTCCCTGGTGTTGCCAGCCTAGCAGGGCATCTGTCCTCTGTGCTCCCTCGGCCCCCTGTGCCTCCCGTGATTGGTCTGTGTGTACAGCTTCTCCCTAACTGGCCTGTGAGCAACTAGACGGATATGCTGTGAATATTCAGTCCTCATTCCCCCTCTTCATCCCACCCCCATCCATGCCAGGGTCTGACGCTTTGACCCACAGGAGGTGCTCAGGACATCTTTGTGGAGTGAATGCCCAGCACCTACACCCAGGCTGGCCTCCAGAGTCTAACAACGGGCTCCAGACTTACGAGAAGAGCCTGGTCACCTCCCCTGGGGTTGCTCACCCGAGGACACGGGGAGAGTTTCTTATGGGTTCTGGCACGATCCTAGAAAGCAGTGCCACTTCAGGGTCTTATAGCTGGAAAAGCAGAAGCACAGCTGCGTGTGAGCAGAATTGGTTTGGTCTGCACGGGTATGAGGCGTTCAGGCAGACAGCGGCACGGGAGCACCGTGCCGAGTGGAGGTCATTGGTGGCACTGATCGAGGTGACTGAATGATTCCTGAAGCTAATGGTGGCCGATTTGTCATTCTTCTTCCCAGTGATAAAGATGATGATATAACTTATATTCCTTGTGATTTAGTGACAGCCCCTTCATTTCTTAGAATGGCCGAGAGACCTGGAGCTAAAGGTGGGACGGTCTTTTACTATCATCTGAGAAAGCAGCATAAGTGGGAGCTGTCCTTATCACCAGCAGGGATGTCTGCCTCTGAAAGGAGATTTAAGGAGCAGACTTCTTGACAAGGATTGTCCCATTCCAGCAAGGAAGGGAATTAGTGGGCGAAAATTAAGCACCTACTGTGCAGACCTTCAGTGCGCTTTATTGTGGCCTCACAAGAGTGCACGAGGTCGAGATGGGAGCCAAAGGACGCTGAGCCTGGGCAGCTGGAGACAGTGGCAGTGCCCCTGTGTCTGTCTGGCTCAGGGCCAAGCCCCGCAGAGTCCCATGCTCTTCTCAGAAACAGACTCTTTCTCCCGGCGAGTGATGCTCCATGAGGCTGCATGAGAGGATCATGTTCCAGGGAAGAAGAAAATGCTGCCTTACATTCCAGGTTCTGGTGGCACTGGGCTAGGTGATTTCCATCCGTTTACACTCAGCCATTCGCTCAGGCATCGCACCAAGTTTCCTGAGCCCCACCAAGTTTGGCTTTGTGCTGGCGGTGGCAGGGGGAGGGTGGTGACGAGAGGAATAATGCACTGTCTTCTGTCTCTCTGAAGCACCTTTCTGGTGGAACAGAAAGGCAGATAAGCCCTTCCACTGCACAGGCATAAAAGCAGAAATGGAAACAGTATTCCGGAACCATGAGAGACCAAACTGCTTCCTCAACTCCTCCTGAATGTGCCAGGGAAGCACTGCACAGGCAGGGGCATGAGAGCTGGGGGTCCAGGGCAAAAGCGAAGGAAGGGGGCAGGGCAGTGGGCAGGGGGCAGTGTGTGCACAGATAGAGTCGTGGTTTGGGGAACCCTGTGTGGCAGGAGCAGAGGGATTGGAGGTGGATGGGGAGCCGAGGTAGGACAGTCAGGGTGAGCCTGGGTGGCTAAAGCCTTGCTGTGTGTCACCTTAGGAGCCTCATGTTTGTCCTGTAGGCAACTGGGCACCAGCAGAGATTGCGAGGAGGGAGAGGAATTCCCTTGAGTGAGTTTTCTTCAAAGCTCCATCTAGCAGTCATGTTGAGGATGGACTCTCATCAGAAGGGGACCCGTGAGAAGCTCTTACAGTGGCCCAGGAGAGAAATTGGGGGCAAAGGAGAACATTCCAGAAGCATGTTTGCATCCACATCCTGGGTGAATCCAACTCCCCAACCCCTCTGTACTTACAGCTGAACCTGGGCAGTCAGATGTGGTTGGAGGAAAACACACAGCCAGGCTGAAGCTGGTCTGTGTGACCTGGCTGCCACCTCAAGTGACCCTTCCTGCCCCTCCACCAGGCCACTCATTCTCCCACTCTGGAGAAGAGAATTTCACAAGTTTCCTCTCTTCAGTTCTCCAAAAGTTCCTCTATGCTTATTTTTTGCTGATGTTTTTTTCTTTTTGAAAACTTATCAGACTTTACTTACTTTTCAGAGTAGATTAGATTTACAGAAAAGTTCAGCAGAAAGAATAAAGTTCCACATACCCCTCCCTCTTCTTCCCAACTTCCCCTATTAATATCCTGCACTAGTTAGGTACATTTGTTACAACTGGTGAGCTAGTATTGGTACATCATTATTAACCAAAGCGAACAGGTGACATTAGGGGTCACGCTTGGTGACAAATGTGTAATGACATGTATAATCATTATGATGTCATACAGAGTTGTTTGACTGTCCTAAATATCCTCTCTACTCTCTCTTCATTCCCCTCCCCCTGCCCTAACTCCTGACAACCACCAATCTTTCTACTGTCTTCATGGTTTTGCCTTTTTCAGGCTGTCATATAATTGGAATCCTACAGTATGTATGTAGCTTTTCAGATGGACTTCTTTCAGTTAGTAATATGCATTTAAGGTTTTTCCATGTAAACCTTCATAGCTTGAGAGCTCATTTTTTGGTGCTGAATAATATTCCATTGCCTGGCTGTACTACAGTTTATTTATCCATTCACTACTGAGGGGCATCTTGATTGCTGCTGCATTTTTGGCAATTGTCATTAACGCTGTGATAAGCATGATGACTTTGCTTTTTAAATCATTGAGAAACCAGAGCAGTGAGGACAGAGCAGATCTGCGCACTCGGGGCCACCAGCCCTGGTGGAAGCCCACCAGCCCCCATCATCAGTTCCCAGAAGCCTGGGTTCCCTGCCCTACTGCTGTGCGTGAACACCGTGTGGGCCCCTTGTAAAGCCAGCCCCTTTCGCTGGAGACTGGAAGCCGTTCTCTGTCACCTTCTCTAGAGAGAAACTCTTAGATCCTTTAAGAAAAGCTTTTTTTTTTTAACTGGAGTATAATTGCTTTTCAATTTTGTGTTGGTTTCTGCTCTACAACAGCATGAATCAGTGATACGTATACATATATCCCCTCTCTCTTGAGTCTTCCTCCCATCCCCACGTTCCACCCCTCTAGTCATCACAGAGCAATGAGCTGAGCTCCCTGTGCTGTACGGCAGGTTCTGTCTCCTTTTTTTCCTCCTTGTTCCCAATATGTTATTCAGTTTAAGTTCAGTTCAGTTGCTCAGTCGTGTCCGACTCTTTGCGACCCCATGGACTATAGCATGCCAGGCTTCCCTGTCCATCACCAACTCCCAGAGCCTGTTCAAACTCCTGTCCATCGAGTCAGTGATGCCATCCAACCATCTCATCCTCTGTTGTCCCCTTCTCCTCCTGCCTTCAGGCTGCATCCATCTGCCTCTTTGTGCCCAAGGGTTTTTTCTGGAACCTCAAAGACTGTGCTCTGCTTGCACTCATAGCAGGCAGAAGCTGCTGGGGAATTAGCACACCTGGAAACGGCCCTCCTCTGAAGATGGATGGCAGCTGGGGTAAAGACACCCTGTCCCCTGTCCTACAGGTGGTATGATCCTCAGGCCTGCATTGTGTTCAGATGTTCCCCACAGGAGGAAGCTCCAGCCATTGTGTGGAAGTTTCCTGATAAAACCCCATTCCTGGCTGACTTCCCTTCCCTGTACCACTTCCCTCTGCCTCCCAAATTAACCCCTTTCACATGAATCTGTGTCTTAGAGTTTGCTTCTGGGGACCCAAATTCAGACACTTTCCAATAAGGTGATGCTCACTATCTGAGCACTGCTCCTGTGTGGTCACCAGTGACCTCCATGGGCCCAAGCCTGGCTCATTCCCATGGCTTCATCTGACCCCACTTCTTGCAGTCTCTGGCTCTGCCAATTACTTTCTTGTGCTCAGAATATATCCTCACTTGGACTTTGGGACACTATCTTTTTTTTATGTTTACTTTTCTGGCCCATCCTTTCATAGTCCTTTGTTGGCTGTTTTTCATCTTCCTGACCCCAGCACTCACTGCCAGGAAGATCAGCCAAAATATACACAAAGGAAATAACACACTGCAAACAGAGCAGGGGTTAATTTCGTCTGTGTCTTTTAAGTCGAGGAGGGAGGTGACTATGGAGCGACCAGTATATGCGAGGCACTTTGCATCATTAAGTCAGTTGATCCTGACGACAACCCATGGTGGAGGTGCTGTTTATTGCTGTATACAAAGGAGGAAATAAAGGCTCAGGCAGATTGAAGAGAGGCTTGGTCAAGGCCTGTCCTCCAGGGGTGGTGCTAGGATTCAGACCATGGACTGTCCCACTCCTTCCCCCATGAGGAGGCAGATGTGGCCTGAGACAGCCGTGTGTAAAGTGGGCCCTGATTTCTTTCCCATCTTTCTCCCCAGCTTCCTGGTCTGATGATTACCTTTATTCCCTCCAGCCCAGTGCCCCAAGCCCTTGATTTGGTTGAGCCGCTGAATAAGCCCCAGAGAAAAACAGTTGATTAACTCATCAATGGTGCGGAGCCCCAGCCACTCGCAGGAGGCCCTTGCCCCTGCTGTCCGGAGCATTCAGCCTCCATCAGGGAGATTGAGGCTGACTTAGAAATTCCTTTGCAGAACTGTGTTTGGAGGGTAATCAGCCCCCATCCAGGCCACTTGTTGAAACAGGGCTGAGTGATTCAGAGGCGCTCCAGACAGTCCCTATGATTTGGTCCACGTCATTGAGGCTGATAATGGGGCTTCCCCGAAGTGACGGGACCTCATCCCGACACTCACTTCCTTGAAATGTTTTCCTGTGACTGGTGACGGAGCATGAGGCATTGAGAAGCAGCAGAAAGAAGGCCCTCCACGCCATAGGAAGGGAACCACAACTGCTGGCCTGTCGCTCGGTTTCTTGGGGCTGTGATGCCATGGAGGCACCTGCGCCCTGGCAGGGGGTCTGTGGTCAGATCTGTTGACCCCCCGGAGGTGCCCTGAGTCTACACAGCTCCCAACACAACGCCTCGTCCAGTCAGGCTTTCAGTCACGTACCAGTGTGTACCAGCGAGGAATGCCTTGCTGGCTCCCCTCATGCCACTGCTGCTGAGGGGATGGGAGAAGGCTGGCATGGTGCTAGAGGTTTAGTGGCAATGCCCAGGGCAGCGGGGGTGGGGGTGGGTGGCTCGGATTCTGTGGGGAAGGCTGGCTTCAGATGTATGTCTGCTTCTCTCAAGTCCTTGCGCATGGCTCCCATCCCCAAGCCAGCTTGGGGCCCAGAGTCATGCCTGCAGCTCTGTGAACAGTGGGGACAGATGCTGTTGGAGGCAGAGCCACCTGCTCCCATGTCGGTCCTATGTCTTATTCCTTGTTCAGGGGTGGTGCAGGACAAGAGACAAGACGTTCAAGAACATAAAGGCTTTTGAAAAGAGTCTGAGCCCCTGATTTACAGGATAGGGAGGAGAGAAGGGAGGGAAAGGGAGGCAGAACCAGGGGAAGGTGTGTGGAGAGGCTGCTGCAACCACAGGGACCACCTGCTCTGCCTTTCGACTGTGCCCAGGGTGGCCAGCTGCTGACCATCCATGAGGGGACATTTGTGATTTACAAATTGTACTCTCCCGGGTTTTTGCCGTGAAGCAGCAGCTGTGCATCTTAGCAGGAAACTGGAGGGAGGCAAGAAGCCCAGGAGGAGAGGATCCTTGCGCCACGGAAAATCCATTTCAGGGCTTTGCTAAGCATATCGTTGGAGTCATCTGCCTCCTGGTCTTTGGAAAAGATAACCAGTGAAATTGTGGCTCTTTTCTAGCTGCAGAGCTGAAAATCAAGGCCTGTGTAATTTACTCTGAGACAGCCTGTGGGTGCTTAGGGTGAACCCTGCCAAGGGAGAGGTGAGTGCTGGCCGAGTCCCTCTTTAATCTATGTCTTAGGGAGCCCTGGAGCATTAAAACTACTGAGTTGGCTGCGCGTCAGGATGTTGGCTCCTGCAAGTGCCCTGGGCAGCCTCGGGGGACCTTCGTGGTCAGGTTTGGAACCAAAGCTCCCTGGGCTTGCCGCGTAGCCCAGGTCAAAAGCACTATTATTCTTGTTACTTAACAACCATGCAGAGGTGTGTGGGGTCTGAAGCCAAAGTTTCTTCCCAACTGTGGATTGTCTGCTTTCCATTCATTCTTGCCTCCCATCCTGACATCAGTCTCCTAGGATATGTCCTCAGAGGGCTGCAAGAGCACAGTCTACATGTGGAGACGGCTTAGCCACTGGCCACATGGGGGTGGGGCAGACGCCTTCTTCCTCTGACACAAATCACCAATCCCAGTTATGCAGTACCTGCTGTAGTGGAGCTCTCTGCAGATGGAGACGTGGGAAATAGAGGATGTGATCCTGTCCACAGGGAGCAGGGAATGCTTTGTGGATTAATGTGGGGGGGGGTCCCAAGTAGCCCCAGCTCATGAGTTCCAGATGGGACAGATGAAGCTTTGTAAATTCGATTTTTTTCATCTACCCAATACCAAAGCTACAATATTTGGAAATATCCAGCTAACTGATGGAAATTTCCCTGCTTCTCCAGATGTGTGGCTTTGTGAGTCTGGAGCATAAGGAACAGATACAGAACAACAGCTCTATTCATATTTCCCATTGGTAACTTACTTGTAAAGGAAAAAAGTCTTCGCTTGTTAAAGGGATTTGGGAGACATTAACACCCCCAGAGATTTCAGTAAGTGAAATTCTGAATAAAATGATTAGCAAAGTAGAGACTCTGCACACATCTAAGCAGACTCGTGCGTGTGAGCATGTGTGAGCCCATGCGCCTTTCTCTCCATTCTGTAGACAGTGTGTGCTGTGCAGGAATCGGTATGTTTTGCAGGATGCAGTGGTGTGGGTGAAGTGAGGACAAGTATATCACTTGCTTTCCTACACTCTGCAAAGCAGTGAGCATATATTCTTGGTGCAGACTCACATCTGAGGCCATGAAAAAATATGGACTAGAAAGATGAAAACTTGTGCCCAAGAACACACAGTCGTAATGTGAGAAACGAGAATATTGATCAGATCAGAGATGCCTTGTGTAGGGGGGCTCCTCGAGCGGGCATACGGCTGGATTTTAGTTTTTGATTCAGCTTGAGAACTTATGCTTGCCATGCTAAAAGAAATGCACGGGTCTTGTTTCTGACATTTTATTTTATATTTTTGTTTTCTTGTCGCTCTGATTTTATATTTTGGGATGAGGTCTGTGCCTCCATCGGTGGTTACTTTCCTTAGGAGTTCGGAGTGAATGATCTTGTTTTACTTCCATGGTGCTTTACTTTTTTGGGTCTTTAATGACCTATGCTATTTTAAAAATGTATCTGTGTTTCCTGAAACAACATACGTGTATTTTGTTACCCAATAGAAATGAGAGAGAGAGAGAGAGAGGGAGGGAGAGAGGGAGGGAGATCATGATTTTTCTGGTAAGATGAGGAAATAGCTATTTCTGTCTGGAAAAAGAAATCTACTGGCCTGAAAAATGGCCAGGCATTGTCTTGTCCACGAGTCTTCTTTTAGCAACTTAGATGTTACAAATTGCAGAGGTCTCTCCTGGCATCGGGCCTTTGGTTAGTGATAAATCCTCATTTACAACATTTTCATCTTGGTCTGAGTCACTGTAGATTTTTTGGAGGGAAGTTGGCTGAGGTATGGATTGTGGCAGGCACTGTCTTAAACTCGAAAGTCCAAAATAGAAAACTTAGCTTGTCACTACCCTACAGACAACACTTCCATGGTTCTCCACTGTCCCAGAGTACCGTCTATTCCTTTAGCCCCCATGGGGTCCCCAGAGAGCTGGCCACCCTCCTCCGCCTGATGCCGCCGCTCCTCTTTCCTTCCCCTTCCTTTCCAGCAGCACCAGATGACCGGTGGGCTGCCCTCCTCACTGCCCTCTGCCTTCCACTCCTCTCTCGCCTCTGTATCCTTCACGTCCTTCAGGGCTCACCCAGGTGCTGTCTCCTCCTGGTAGCCATTCTGAGCTCTTGCTCCACTGACTGGGGAGGCTTCTTTCATGGCAATGCTCCTCTCATGGCAATCTGGGCTTCCCTCTGTTCACTGGCTACCGTCTCATACTAACATTACAGACCGCTTAGGAGTAGCAGACGATGAACTCCTCAAGGGCTGGGTCTCTGTCCCACCCCCTCCACCCCGCCTTAGCACACATGTAGCTCAGAACCCAGCACATTACAGGTGCTCAGAAAATGTTTGCCATAACTTGTGAAACAGCGAGACAATCAAACCAGTTAATCCTAAAGGAAATCAACCCTGAATATTCATTGGAAGGACTGGTGCCGAAACTGAAGCTCTAATACTTTGGCCTCCTGATGCAAAGAGCCGACTCTTTGGAAAAGACCCTGACGCTGGGAAAGATCGATGGCAGGAAGAGAAGGGGGTGACTGAGGATGATATGGTTGGATGGCATTGTGAACTCAATGGACATGAGTTTGAGCAAACTCCAGTGTAGTGATGGACAGGGAAGCCTGGTGTGTTGAAGTCCACGGGCTCAGACACACTTTTGTGACTGAACAACAGCAACAACCTGTGGAAAGAAGGGTGTCAACCTCTGTTTAGTTGAAAGCGTGGTGTATGAGTTTATTGGAATGGGGTAAAAGTAGAGTAAGGAGATGACGTCGATTTGAAGATCCAGGCCACTGTCTGCGTTACCTTTTCCTGAGGCTCTTGCTCACCATCCCCAAACAGCTGAGAAAGTTTTGTGGACCCCATTTCATGCATGAGGGACCTGAGACTCAGTAAGTTGCTGGCAGACCCTGCCATATACCACCACCTGCTGCCTCTGAATTCTGGGCACTTATGTCAGACCCATAAGTGCCTGACACAGGTGAAGCCTGTTCATTGTCTGGACAATGGACCAGTGTCTCTCCTCTCTCAGAGAGGAGCTCCCTCAGAACAGGCTGTGCCTGCATGTGCCCACTGGGAAGACACTCTGCTTGAGTTTATTCCTAAGCAATTCTTCTTGTGCACGTGTCAAAATCAGGCCAAGTGATTACAGATAATTCATACAAGTTGACTCAATAAATGTAGTAGATAAACTGAGGGCTGCACATCTAGAGGGCTCTTGGGTTTTCAGATTCAGCTGCACCTGTCAGCTCAGAATTGAGGGGCAAGGTGCAGAAATTGGCCCCTGGGCATGCTGATGGCTGGATGGCCAGACACTTCCTTCATTATGGGCTCCCATCTGTTAGCCTCAGAGTTCCTCCAAGAACTCCAAGAACAAAATCTGATCAATCCCATTCATCTCTATATCAGCAACGCCGAGTTCAGTGCCTGGCACAGTCAACAGCCACTTTCTGGTTGCGGTGCCTGGGCTTCTCATTGCAGTAGCTTTTCTTGTTGCGGAGCAGGAGCTCTGGGGCAAGTGGGCTTCCGTAGTTGTGGCATGTGGGCTCAGTAGTTAGGGCACATGGGCTTGGTTGCTCCAAGGCATGTGGAATCTTCCTGCACCAGCGATTGAACCCGTGTCCCCTGCATTAGCAGATGGATTCTTAACCACTGAGCCACCAAGGATGTCTGTCAATGACTGTTTGATGAGCAGTCACTCCGGTGCACAGATGAGTGGATGGGTGTAGGAAGGGGTCATGTCACCAGATTTGCCTTCTTTCCTTGCTGCTCTGGGGATTCTGAAAAGGCTGATGGAAGTTTCCAGATGTCCTCTGTAGAGAAAAGGGAGCTTGAGCATCTTTTGGGATTTCCTTTACCTCGTTCTGGTCCAGACACCATGTGGGTAAGGGCTCCTGGCGAGGGTTTTGGGGGAACTGTGGGAACAGGTAGGATGGGGAGCCTGTGCCCATCCCAGCCTGGCCAGATTAGAGTTTGAAATAATTACACTAATTTGAGCATAAGACCCCAAGGACTCTGCTGGGAGGAAAAGCTTCCATGGGAAAGATTTGGGTCTGGCGGGAGAGTCTCTGGTAGAGGCGAAAGTGAGAGTGTTGGTTGCTCCATTGTGTCTGACTCTTTGCAACCCCACGGACTGTAGTCCACCAGGCTCCTCTGTCCATAGCATTTTCCAGGCAAGAATACCGGAGTGGGTAGCCATTCTCTTCTGCAGAGCATCTTCCCAACCCAGGGATCGAACCCGGCTCTCCCACACTGCAGGCAGATTCTTTACTGTCTGAGCCGCCTCTGGTGGAGGTGGGGCTGGGTAAAGGGTGTGAACAACGAGGCGCAGCTCAGCTCCCGTCAGGGGTTCATGTTTTGTTCCACTGCTCCTTGGCATGCTGGCACTGACTACCCCTAACCCATGCACCCCTGCTGAGGCTCTCTTCCAAGCCTGGATACTGGTTACTCCTCTGGTTAGCCCTGCCAAGAGAAAATGACTGAATTTCCAAACCCTTCTCTGAACTCTGAGGAAAAATAATAAGGAGGTGAGCATGGGGTACATCTGGTGTTCTTGGGGCTCATAACCAGGTTTCGATTCCATATACCTTCTGAAAAATGGTCCTTGTAGCTCCAAAGCTGAGAGCAGGTACCATTTCAGGACCCGTAGTGACCTGGGTGTTTCCTCTTGGGTATCCCTGTTTCTCCACATTCAAGAGCAAGTGGTTCACTTATGGCTACTGTGGGGGAAGGATGGGGGAGAGGGATAGTTAGGGAGTATGAGATGTCCACACTGCCATATTTAAAATGGATAACCAACAAGGACCTACTGTATAGCACAAGGAACTCTGCTCAATGTTATGTGGTGGCCTGGATGGGAGGGGAGTTTAGGAGAAAATGAATACATGTATATGTATGGCTGAATCACTTTGCTGTGCAGCTGAAACTATTACAACTTTGTTAATCAGTTAGACTCCAATATAAAATAAAAATTAGAACTCCAACTATAAGAAAAGAACAAGTGGTTCACTCTCCTTATCCATCCAATACCCCCTTAGGGCTTCCTGGGTTTTCTTTACCAGGAATGCCTTTATCCATCCATCAGATCTCAGTTGAGGCATGAAGGAGTGCTCTGGCCAACAGGAAATGAAGATACTGCTGGGCCATCTTGCTTCATGACTTCCTGGGCATTTTTCTCGCTAGAAATGGGAAATGCGAGCTTGGCCTTACTGATGAAGGCTTTTGGCTGTTGAGGATGTCAGGGAAGGAAGTGTTTTCACTCGTAGTGCACTCAGTAAGCTAGCTCTGTGGTTAGAGCAGTACCCCCTTCCTGAAAGCCAGGGTCTACTTAGAATCTGCCCACATCTAGGCTGAGTGTACTTGGCAGCCAGGACCATGTCTACAGTAGCAAACGTGGCTGGAAACCTGGTCCCATGAGCAGAGCTGCCTCCTGCCTGTAGCCATCATTTGGGAATCACAAGTACGTAAAGACATGTACACTCCAACCTTGTACCCTTTTCCTGGTCCTCCATAGCCCAACCTTCCCCAGTTGTGCACACACCCTTCCCCTTGCCACGGCATCCTCAGGAATTTGTCAGATCAATCAAGCCAGAGGCAAAGGGCTGCAGACCAGACTGGAGTTTCTGACTGTGGCCATGGGGGCTAGGACTTGCTGGATGCTAGGTAGGGCAGTGTATGGATGCAGAAAGGTGACCTGATGAGATAGAGGCTTCTCCCAACTCCTGCTGCTGCATGTTCCTGTCAGCTCTGAGATCACGGGGACAGTAATTAATGCCTTACAGGGCTGACATTGCACCGTTGGCTTGTTTGGCTTGGAGTTAGGCTATCTGCCTTCTTAGGAATGGCGGTATCCTTGGACAGCACTATCTGAGTAGGTTGCTTCTTCAGAAATGCTCATCACAGAGCGTGTTCTAATTAAGCTAGGGTATGTATGACTGTCGCTTATAGGAGCTTTCTTTACCGTTACAGGAACTGTGAGCTCCTGTAGGCTGGAGCCCCAAGGAACATTTGCCTCAATCTGTGGACCAGCGAAATATACATCCTAAATTAAAATGTAGAATATGCTTTACAATTGTGAACCTGAGAGGCGGCAAACAATTGGTTTCTTGCCAAGCAATAGTGTAGGCTCTGCTGGGGCTGTTGGGAGCTTACAGAGTGGTGATTTGAGTCCCTCAGCTCAGTGCTGGGGAAGTTTTCTTTCTTCCTGCTGATCTGTCAGCTCTCAGCCTCATGTATCTTGTCAAATATGTATCTTTATCAAGCTCTGTTCTCTTTTCTGCTGACTCCACACAGAATGTGGTAAACATGGGGAAGCAATGTGGTGTCATGGAAACAGACCTGCTCTGACTTCAGCATCAGCCAGTCCTGGGCCAAGTCTTGCTGCTGCCATTTAAGTTCCATGTCGCCTTGGCCAGGTCCCCCATTCAGAGCCTCAGTTTCCTCACCTCAGTGATTCCGTGATTCCATACCTCACAAGTTTACTGAGGAATGTTAGAGAAACAGAGTATAGAAATGTCTAATAGCACCCTGCACTTAACAGGGATCAAACACGAGTAGCTCTGACCATCTCCTGAACTCAAATCTGGTTCCCTGGAAGCTGAGTCTGGCATTGCACAGGTGATGTATCCTGGGGCAGCTCTCAGGTGAGGTCCGTCAGGGGAAGGAAGGATAGCAGGAAGGAAGCAGGATAGCGCAGGGGAAGAAGTTGGGGCACAGCTGACATGTGACTTCAGCCTCATCCCAAGAGAAGCTTGGAGGGGGAATTGCACCACAAGGTTACCCCAACTTGAAGCAAAAGGGCTGGAGGTTTGTGTCCCATCACAGTCATCCATTGTTGGCTGGCTCCAGGCCACCTGCAGAGGGGGAGGTGACTTCCCAGGGATTTCTGAGTGAGGCAGAGCCCGCATGCAAAGCTGCTGGGGGGATGGGTACAGCAGCTGGTAGAAGGAATCTGGGTCAGAGAACCAGTGGCATCTCCTACATTCCCCTTGACTATTTTGAAACCTCTTATCCCACGAGTTTTTGTAGCAGTTCAAAGTGTAAGTGTGCTGAAGAAAACTTTGACTGCTTTCAAACATGCCTGATACCTAAAGCTTATTCGAGGCAGGAGGGATGTGTGTCAACTTCATCAGCCTTTGGGGGTGCAGTCTGTGAAGCACTTCCTGCTCACTATATCCCTGGGCACTAAACTCAGGCTTGATGCCAGTGGGCAAGCCCTACCTGCCAGGCAGCTGTGAGGCACTGGAGATGCTTCCTGCTGCTGACTTGGGATCACTTCCAAATTGAGAATCTCCCCAGGCTTAATTGGCCAACCCTGCAGTGTGTGTGCAAAACAGCGGGCTCCATGCTTCTGGAGCCACCTCTAATCAGCAATTGCTAAGGTTTATTAACACCTTGGTGCTTGGGACGACTCAGTGTACACTCCCTTGTCTGCAGGATTATCTCACTCTGGGAAATTTGAAAACATTAGATGTGGAGCCATCTTGCATGCCTCATTAACTGTTCAAAGCATGTGTGGTTTGAGGACCATTGGGGGGAAATCTATCAGCTCCATGTTACTTTAAAGAAGGGGTGATTGATAGGTTATTCCTGCAGCACCAGGAGCTCCTGGGCAAGGCCGACAACCGAGCCTGAGGCCCTGCCTGTGCCTATGAGGTGTTTGTACCCAAAGGCAGCCCCAGTGGGGTCTGGGCTATGGCTCAGGGTGTTTGGCATTTAAGCACACTGTCACTCTGCCATCACGCCAATACACATGACCTTGAAGGAGAGGAGGTGACCTCATGACAGGAAAGAACACACAGAGGTTTCTGAGTTCAGCAAACTTGGGTTTGATCTCAGCTCTGCTGCCTACAAGTTGTGAACTTGAATGTGTTCCTCAGTCTCCTCCTCTAGAAAATGGGGATACCTCTGTTATCCTTTCAAGAGATGATAAATGTAACCCCCCTTGAAATATAGCCTATGGGAAAGTTCCAGATGCACACTGGCTGCTCAGCTGTTAGTGACAATTTTCATTATTGCTGTTGGATTTTGGATCTCAACTTGGGTCTGAGTTGTGGAAGGTCTGTGGTCCCTCTGGGCATGTCTTTGCATCAGAGCTACTCATGGAGGACCATCTCTGAATTTCTCCCTCCAGGAAGGGACTGCGGGATTGAGAGGTTTGATGAATAACTTTTCTTCCAAATCTTACATTTCAGTCAACTTAGCCTCCTGCGGTGTGTGGGAAATTGCACCATCTTAATATTTCTCTCCCCCCTCTTTATTCTGTCTTTTCAGAATGTTCTGTCAATTAGAAAATGCTTGTCAGTGAAGTGACTATTCGGGAAAACAACCTACATGACTTCTGCAGCACTTGAAGAGTTTAAAAGAATGGAAGGGGATTAACGTGCAGGGGAAGGCATTGTTAGGAAGGAGAGCTGCTATTCAGCACTGCGTGCTAGTCTGTGCAGTTTCATTAATAACACCTTTCATTCTATAGCCCCTCACATCTAGAAGGATCTTGAGTGATTAACAGATGCTGTGAATAGGAATTACTTCATCTGCTGCTGAAATATTGCTTCTCCTGGAGCTGCTGGCAATTGATGCTCGACATCCTTGTCATGTCAGAGGGTGGGGCTGAGGCTGCCTCTCACTCACTCTTGCTTCAACAGATTAGGGGCACATAAATGGTCACCAGGTGAGTTGATTCAGTGCTCAGACAAGCCCCCGAGTCCCTGACTGGGTCCTGGCTCTGTGCTTGATGCTACAGAGGGAGGTATCAAAATTAGCCCTTGCTCAAGAGAATCTCAGTGCATAGGAAGTCCGAAGGACAGGTGAACAGCCCAGGGCTACATGGCAGGGAGTGCATGTACCAGAAGGGTAATGAGTGTGATCAGAAGCTGGCACAGGGCTGAACTTTGCTGGAACTGAGGCTAAAAGAATGGAGGTTAGGGGTTGAGAAGGCTGGCTAGCTGCTTGGGTGAGATCCCACCATGCTAGAGCAGAAAAGCTCATATTTGAGTGGTCATCAGAATTTCCCAGAAGGCTTGGAAGTGCACAGATTTCTGGGCTCCATTCCTGGTACTTAGAATTCATATTTCTAACAAATTTCTTCCCTATTGGCCCAGCGAGTAAAGAATCTGCCTGCAATGCAGGAGACACAGGCGATGCGGGTTTGATTCCTAAGTCAGGAAGATTCCCTGGCGGAAAAAATGGCAACCCACTCCAATATTCTGGCCTGGAGAATTCCATGGACAGAGGAGCCTGAAAGGCTACAGTCCAAAGAATTGCAAAGAGTTGGACATGACTGAGCGACTGAGCACACACGTTTCTAGGTAATGCCGATGCCTCTGAACGGAGGAACACACTTTGAGAACCACTCTGCTGGAGCATTTAATTCAGGAGCCAAAATCTTAGATGGACAAGAGGCCAGCGGGGGAGGCTGGGAAGTGGCGCTGATGGGGTCCATGGCCAGCCACAAAGCATGTACCCCCTGAAAAGAAAACAGCTGCGCCTCAGCCACAGCCTGTGGTTGCCATTTGGAAATGTGCTGTGAGCGTTATTAGATTCTCCACTTGGTCTGGATAAAGTCTGGGAATCTCAAAAAAATTTTATGTCAAATGTCCTTATTTTTACATAGGTCTGAGAAAGTACATCTACATCCTTCCTGGGGCCAGTGAGTTTTTAGTTTGTGATCTTTGTTTTTAAAGAACGAATAGGAATTTATCAGGTGGCTGGGAAGGGAAAGAGCTTTTCATGCAAAGGGAACCAATCTCATGTGCAAATGCTCAGAAGCACAAAATACCCTGAGCCTGGAAATGCAAAGCCATCTGATTGGAGCACAGAGTGGATGCCCTGGATGGGGGAGGGGAGAGGTGGAGGAATTGAAGGGAAGCAGGCAGGGAACGTTTTGATCTGGTCTTTCCTGGCCAGATTTGCTTGCTGACCTCAGCTCTTCTGTGTTCTGGGATAGATTGATATGCGTTACAGATGGCCCAGCAGGCTGGTGGCCACTGTGGACTTGGTGACCACGTGCAGAGTTCTGATGCCTCAATCCTTGGTGTGATGCTTCCCATCCAGGCCAACTCCCCGGAAGAGAGTCTGTGGGTTATGGTGATGCCTCTTCTTGGCAAGGGGCCTCTGTCCCTGTCTTAGGAGAGGGGCTTAGGGACCTACCTTCCACTGAGGTCCTGAGAAGGTCTTTGGGTCAGACAGACTCAGGCTGGGGTCTTACCTGTACCACTTACTGTGTGACTTTGAACACATTGCTAGAACTTTCTCAAATTTGGTTCCTCAGCTATAAAATGGGGAAAAGTATTGTAAGCATTAATGCAATTATTTTTAATGTAAATATGCCAATAGATTATTTTTCTATGTTATTTGCTTTTTTAGATGATTTTGCATTATCATGGTAGGAAAAAATATAAGTATTATGTAAATAGATAAATATATATAAATAATATATAACTAGGGATAAAGAAAAACGAAATTAAAATTACCCAACTTTCTTCTATAGTACCTTGAAATAAACATCATTAACATTTTGATATTAACATCTGATATCTATTCTTTTAGACCAGGGTTAACAAACTCTTTCTTAAAGGGCCCCAGAGTAAATATTGTTTGCAGCACATATGGTCTCTGTCCAAACTATTCAACTTTTCCCTTGTAGCCTGAAAGTAGCCACAGAAAATTAAATTCATAAATAAATGAATGTGGTGTTTTCTAATAAAACTTTATTTGTAAAAACATGCCCAAAGATTGTAGTTTGCTGACCCCTGTTCTACACTATGGAAATTACACCTTATATTTCAGAATCAGTTCAGTTCAGTTTAGTCACTCAGTCGCGTCTGACTCTTTGTGACCCCATGGACTGCAGCATGCCAGGCTTCCCGGTCCATCACCAACTCTCAGAATTTACTCAAACTCAAGTCCACTGAGTCAGTGATGCCATCCATCTCATCCTCTGTCGTCCCCTTCTCCTCCCACCTTCAATCTTTCCCAGCATCAGGGTCTTTTCCAAAGAGTCAGCTCTTCACATCAGGTGGCCAAAGTATTGGAGTTTCAACTTCAGCATCAGTCCTTCCAATGAATATTCAGGACTGATTTCCTTTAGGATGGACTGGTTGGATCTCCTTGCAATCCAAGGGACTCTCAAGAGTCTTCTCCAACACCACAGTCAAAAGCATCAATTCTTCGGCGCTCAGCTTTCTTTATAGTCCAACTCTCACATCTATACACGACCACTGGAAAAACCATAGCTTTGACTAGATGGACCTTTGGTGGCAAAGTAATGTCTCTGTTTTTTAATATGCTGGTTGGTCATAACTTTTCTTCTAAGGAATAAGCGTCTTTTAGTTTCATGGCTGTGCTCACTGTCTGCAGTGATTTTGGAGCCCCCCAAAATAAAGTCAGCCACTGTTTCCACTATTTCTCCATCTGTTTGCCATGAAGTGATGGGATGAGATGGCATGATCTTAGTTTTCTGAATGTTGAGCTTTAAGCCAACTTTTTCACTCTCTTCTTTCACTTTCATCAAGAGGCACTTTAGTACTCCTTTGCTTTCTGCCATAAGGGTGGTGTCATCTGCAGATCTGAGGTTATTGACATTTCTCCCAGCAATCTTGATTCCAGCTTGTGCTTCATCCAGCCCAGCATTTCTCATGATGTATCCTGCATATAAGTTAAATAAGCAGGGTGACAATATACAGCCTTGATGTACTCCTTTCCCAATTTGGAACCAGTCTGTTGTTCCATGTCCAATTCTAACTGTTGCTTCCTGACCTGCCTACAGATTTCTCAAGAGGCAGGTCAGGTGGTCTGGTATTCCCATCTCTTGAAGAATTTCCCACAATTTGTTGTGATCCACACAGTCAGAGGCTTTGACATAGTCAATGAAGCATGGAATGGTTAATACTTTTTCCTTTTTAATCTGATTGTTCCCTTTACAATATAGGACAATATAAATATATACTCATTTGTGTTTTCATGTCTAGGAGCTGCCAGGTACTTCTCACCATAGCGGCCTGGATAAATAAATTATTGGACATTCATAATTGATGTAACCAGTCTAGAAGTGTTGGATGCTTTTCCAATTCGTTTTTATTAAACACAGTACTGAGGCTAAGCTCTGCCTTATGTCTTTGTACACTTGTCCAGTTTTGAAATCACCTCTTTAGAGGCCAGCATTGTAGAACTTCAAGAAGCATTCACTGATTGCTCTGGTCTTTCTGTCTTAGGCTCCTGCATGGCGTTTCTCATCCACCTCTGTTCTTCTCTATCTAGTTCAGTCAGGGGCTGGGTTGCTCAAGTGGGAAGCAAAACACAACTTTATCCTCCCTGAACTAGAATGTTAATATCCTCTCACTGGACAGATGGAGAAACTAGAGAGAGAGGGTTTGACTAACTCATCATACTGTGTGCGGGAGCCAGGGCTGCAGCTCGGCCTGGAAGGGAGGGTGAGCATCTTGTACTTGAGAAATGGGAGCCCTCAAGGACAGACTGTGGAGGAGGGGTCTGGGGGTGGTATCAGTGCCAGGTTGTAAATGCAGAACTGATGGCACTTTGAAGGTAGCAGAGGGACAGAAGTAGTCTGAGACCACAGGCTTCAGGGAGGTCCTATATGATGGTCATGAGGGGCCTGAAGGGACAAATGACCATCTGGAATGCCAAGGGAGGAGTTTGCCTCTCCTTGCTAAGTGGCAGGGAGCCCTGTCAGCATCTGATGAGCCCCTGGCTGGGATTTGAGGAGTGGGAATCTGGCAATAGGAGCAGGACAGATTGGAGGGGAGAGCCAGTTTGCAGGGCCACCTTTTTGAAGGCTGATGTCAAATGTGAGGTGGCCTCTTTCAGGACAGAAATAACTCCCCAACAGGAGCAATCCTTGGATGGGATTTCCTGCCAGTGGAAGGGAGCAGGGAGAGAGAAGAGTCAGAGGCATCGCCTGGGCTTCTTGCCTGAAGGATGCGTGGCCTGGCCTGCCAGAGTGGACATAACTCATGGGGGAAGTGGTTGTCAGTGTTTGGTTCTCATGAGCTGCCTTTGAAACCTCTACATGGTGAAGATGTCTGCAGGCATTTAGATTGGAGAGTCCCAGGTTCTGCAGAGCAGTGAATGAGGCCCTTAAGTCCACCTTCAGGAGAGGGCAGGAGGATGAGGGAGCGGAGGCACCAGGATGGTACCTCCTTCCTATGCAGGAGGCCACAGGAAGGATGGTGCTGGCATCAGGGGACGTGTGGGGCCCCTGTAGAGTGGGGGCTCGCTGCCCCTCCCTTGGGAGCTTTGGGGAAGGTGGACTTCTGAGTCCACTGATCTCTTGGTGGCCAGAGGTGAGTGCTCAGCTCACTCGCCTCGCAGCTCTGTTAGGAGGCACCTGTGCAGAGGGCTTTGGCATCCATAAAGGAAGGAGCTGCCAGCGGACGGGAGACAGATTCACATGTCAGCCCATAGAGGACCCAACGAATGGAAGGGGCTACCAGGCACAGGGCTGCCTGTGACCTGGAGGCTGTGCGTCTTGAACCTGGGTGCCGTGCGCTCAGCTGGGGGAGATGGAGACACAGTGGGGTTCTGCTCACCCTGAACTCCCGAGCATGCTGTGTGCCACAACAGGAGGGCAGGTCCCTGAGGCCAGGGCTCTGCTGTGGTGGCCCTGCAGTGCTGACGCCTGGGGACATCAGAAGCACTTAGTGACAGGATTTCAGAGTGAGGCAGATTCAGCTGAAGCCCGTTTGTCCTTGCGCCTGTGTCCATGAGCCAGTCAGCCTCCAGGGCCTCTCTGGACCCGATCCCTCATCAGTGAAACAGGGATGTGTTATCTCCAAGGTGTGGGCATGTGTCTGGAGTGTTCTGGCCAGTGGGGCCAGGCTGCTTCTATCTGGTGGGTAGAACTGGGTGAGATTCCACTTCACTCCTTGTAGCAGGCTCCCTTAAATGCTGAAATACAAAATAGCTCCCCATAGAAAGTGCTTTTTGCATTTCCCAGTGGGAAGAGCCTATATTTAGGGGAGAGGGTCAACTTGAAGTTGAACATATAAACTCTTCAGGAGGTAGATGAAAGAGTTAGATCTCTATATATAGTCCTGGATTTATTAATTTAGTGACATATACATATTTAAACTCACATGTTATGTAAAATAGTATGATAATTTAGAAATCCTGCTTTCTTTTCCCCTCTTACGTTTGATGGAGCAATTTTATTCAAAGCCTCTTCTTTGGCAGCTGTGCTTCTATCATTGCCTGAACCGCGACAGGCAGTGGCTAACCTAGTTTTTAGGGCGCAAAATCTCTGCTTCCATTGGAGTTGTTTGACGTCCGGCGGTCTGTGGATCTGTACAAAATGCTGTCACTGGAGATTCTATCCCAAGCCACCTGCACTCATTTGCATAATATTAGAAGAGTTTTTTCCCTTTTGTTCTGTAGGTATATTCATGCTCCCCGCAGTATAACTACTTATGGTATTGCTTTTTAAAGTGATTTGTAGCAAGATTGTTTAGAAAAACACCCCCAGCTTGCTATTCTAAGGTCATACTCAGGAATAATTACTAAATAGGGGTTAAATAGCTTTGCCTCCTTTTTTTAACAGTTCCATCAGGAAACCTCTCATAAGCATCCAAAACTTGCATTGATTGAGGTCATTTCAGGCTAATATCTTTTCCCCAAATGGTACTTTGTTTGTTAAAATAAAGTCAGTGAGAGAACTGCCCTTAATAGGAAAGAGTTTGTCATGAATTTGAATATAAGTTCACTCACTCTTTTTTTGAAGGGTAATTTTGGTAAAAATTACCCTTGCTGCTTACTTGGCCCTGAAGAGTAGCCATGGATCTATAGCTATGTGTTGAATTGAATGAATGAACGAATAAATCTAAGGATTTCATAAATGAAACTCTTTATGTATGGCACAGTGCCTAAAACATAGGAGTTGCTCAGGAAAGGCCAATTCTTTCCCTTCTTGTCAGAGTCCCACTGCATCTTTCCTGGCTCTCTGTTTAGGGTGTGACCAACGGGTCACCTTTGCCTACCTTCTGTCATTCGTGATGTTGTCAGGCCTCCCAGAAGCAAGGTCCCTTGGCGTTATCCTGCATGGCGGGATGCAGGACCTGGATGCCACACCTGCCTCCAGCATCCCATCTGCCATCCTCTGTCCATCTACCCACTTGGTCCAGATCCCCCTTGCACATGCTGTTCCCTCTGCTACACACGCTTCCTGCTGTGTGGCCCCGCTCCTCATTTACTCCTCCATCCACCTCTGTCATCCTTTCCTCAGGGGGGTGTCCGACCTCTAGATGAAGTTAGTCCCCCCGCACCCCATGTTACGTTCTAGAGCCAAGTACCTTTCCTTCCCAGGTTGTAACTGAACATGCATTTGGGTAGCCAGTTGATCGCTACATGTCTCCTCCTCTGGATTATAACTTCTCCCAGGGCAGGGACCTCATCTGCCTTCACAGCTGCGTTCCCAGCACTCAGCATTGTGCCAGACACACAGCAGGTGCTCAGAACAGCACTGGCTGGGCTTTTGACTGAGTGCGTGGTGCTTGCAGACGAAGTTTGATGGAGGAGAAGTATTAGTCAAATCATAAAATCTTGACTTGCTTTGGGTGTCTTGAACACCCCCTGGCAGAACTCTGGCAGATGTTGGCTTCTGTCTGTTTGCGTAAATAGGGTGAGCTCCGGGAATAGAGCAGGTGGGTGCTCGGGGCCTCCAGCTCTGGGTCGGGGTCTCCAAACAAGGTGCCATTTCTTCCTCTGGAAGGAATGAGTTGGATCTTTCAGTGTAATCAGCCAGTTTTGGGATAACATGCAGCCGCCAGTAGGGGCTGAGACTTACCTGAAAAGATTCTTGTACTGGAGGAGCTGAAATTGTGTGCTAATGAGAAACCAGTGGTAGAGTGTAGCAGGGAGGTTGGATCCCAGAGCTCCTGAATCAGCGTGGCTAGAACTTGGGGCCGGAGTCACCATCAATCAAGTAGAGAGCCAAATAGAAATGCACTGCTTCCTGGCTTTCTCCTACCTGTCCTACCACGCACGCAGGTGAGCATCCAGCCTCTCCTCCTCCCTTCCTCCCTACCCCATCTTTCCCAGACCTCTATTGCAGGGATCTCCTTCTCCCTTCCTTCCTACTCAATCTTCCCCCAGCCCTCTAGTCCAGGGGTCGCCTCCTCCCTTCCTCCCTACCCCATCTTTCCCAGCCCTCTAGTCCAGGGGTTGCCTTCTCCCTTCCTCACTACCCCGTCTTTTCCAGCCCTCTGTCCAGGGGTCTCCTTTTCCCTTCCTCCCTACCCCATCTTTCCCAGCCCTCTGTCCAGAGGTCTCCTTCTCCCTTCCTCCCTACCCCATCTTCTCCCAGCCCTCTAGTCCAGGGGTCTCCTTCTCCCTTCCTCCCTACCCCATCTTTCCCAGCCCTCTGTCCAGAGGTCTCCTTCTCCCTTCCTCCCTACCCCATCTTCTCCCAGCGCTCTAGTCCAGGGGTCTCTTTCTCCCTTCCTCCCTACCCCATCTTTCCCAGCCCTCTGTCCAGGGGTCTCCTTCTCCCTTCCTCCCTAACCCATCATTCCCAGCCCTCTGTCCAGGGGTCTCCTTTTCCCTTCCTCCCTACCCTATCTTCCCCCAGCCCTCTAGTCCAGGGGTCTCCTTCTCCCTTCCTCCCTACCCCATCTTCTCCCAGCCCTCTAGTCCAGGGGTCTCCTTCTCCCTTCCTCCCTACCCCATCTTCTCCCAGCCCTCTAGTCCAGGGGTCTCCTTCTCCCTTCCTCCCTACCCCATCTTCTCCCAGCCCTCTGTCCAGGGGTCTCCTTCTCCCTTCCTCCCTACCCCATCTTTCCCAGCCCTCTGTCCAGAGGTCTCCTTCTCCCTTCCTCCCTACCCCATCTTCTCCCAGCCCTCTAGTCCAGGGGTCTCCTTCTCCCTTCCTCCCTACCCCATCTTCTCCCAGCCCTCTAGTCCAGGGGTCTCCTTCTCCCTTCCTCCCTACCCCATCTTTCCCAGCCCTCTGTCCAGGGGTCTCCTTCTCCCTTCCTCCCTACCCCATCTTCTCCCAGCCCTCTAGTCCAGGGGTCTCCTTCTCCCTTCCTCCCTACCCTATCTTCCCCCAGCCCTCTGTCCAGGGGTCTCCTTCTCCCTTCCTCCCTACCCCATCTTTCCCAGCCCTCTGTCCAGGGGTCTCCTTCTCCCTTCCTCCCTACCCCATCTTCTCCCAGCCCTCTAGTCCAGGGGTCTCCTTCTCCCTTCCTCCCTACCCCGTCTTCTCCCAGCCCTCTAGTCCAGGGGTCTCCTTCTCCCTTCCTCCCTACCCCATCTTCTCCCAGCCCTCTAGTCCAGGGGTCTCCTTCTCCCTTCCTCCCTACCCCGTCTTCTCCCAGCCCTCTGTCCAGGGGTCTCCTTCTCCCTTCCTCCCTACCCTGTCTTCTCCCAGCCCTCTGTCCAGGGGTCTCCTTCTCCCTGCCTCCCTACCCCGTCTTCTCCCAGCCCTCTAGTCCAGGGGTTGCCTGTACACACCCTGGTTTTCCCTTCCTTTGTTTTCCCTTTTGTCCTTCCTATCTTCCTCCCTGTCTTCTTTCCCTATCTCCCCTACTCCTGGATCAATTTTTCCTGGTTTCACCCCCCAAATAGATTGACTTGTACTCAAATTTTTGTCCCAAGATCTGTGTCTGGGAACACCTAAGCTAAGACACCATGCATCCTCCATTTCCCAGAGCAAAACTCCCAGTTAGAATTGTTGCAGTTCTCCTTCATCTATCTATTCAGTCAACAAATATTTGTTGAGTGTAAACCGTGTTCCTGGCACTGTGTTAGCTATTGAGCGTACCAGTGTGAGCAAAAGCAGACGTGATTTCTGCTCCCATGGGGGTTGCTGGCTAGTGGGCAAGACAGACGTTAACTAAAAAATTACATCAACAGGAATATAACTTCAAGATGCATTAAAGTACTGTGAAAGAAAGGGATGTGGTTCTATGAGAAGGTAAATCTGAGGGTGCTGACCTGAACTAAAGGGCCAGGGAAGACTCCCCGCTGAAGTGATACTTAAACGATACCTAAACTCAGGGGAAACAGTATGTGCCGAGGCCTGTGTAGGCGAGATATGGCTTGAGGACTGAAGGAAAGCCAGGATGCCTGGCAAGATGCCTGGGACCCGTGAGCGAGGGCAAGAGGGAACAGGCAAAAGGCTAGTAGAGAGGGTAAAGGCCAATCTGTAGGCTCTTGTAGATTATATGGAAGACTGTGATCTTTGTTGAATAAAAAAGTGAGTCATGGCTTGGTGTCGAGCAGTGTATGGGCAGTTAGTAGGGTGGGGATCTTGGCCATCTTTTTGGTCACTGCAGAAGAATGTGAGCTCAGATGCTGGAGAGTGTGGCATGTTTAGGAGGTAACACAGAAGGCGGAGTTCTCATCTACTCCCTTCCTAACTTGAATCCTAGATAACTCCTGGGGCAACCTCCAGAGAAGTGATCCTAGGAAAGAGCTTCTTGAAGGCCCGGTGCAGAGGTTCTATCCTCTGAAGAGCTTTCTTTAAGGCTCTTCCTATCCTCTCTCCCTCTAGACCAGAAGCAATGATCTTTTCTGCACTCCCAGGACTGTATACACCTCTGTGGGCCACCTACTACTCGACAGAGGGTTCCTTGAAGACTGCAATCATGCCGTGTTCATCAGAGTGGCCCCAGAGTCCTGGAGACAGCAGCCCTTTGCCTCTGTGCTGAGTGAACTTCATCTTCTCTAAGAGTTTCATCACAGCCTAAAGGCTGGGGCAGTGCTCCAGCTCCAAGGGAAGCACGCACATCATCCTCTGATGCTTTGTGGCATCTGAACTGAGGCTCTGTCTTTGCATAGCAGATGGGCCCCAAGCCCTCGGGGCTCCTGATTACTGTGTGGTTTGCAAGCTCTTAGAAGTAGCTGCCAGGCCGCCATATGCATGGCCACAGCCAAACTGCTTCCATAAGCTATAGCCCTTGCTACAAGTGCCTTGTGTGGCCTTGGAGAAGCTCTCAGGATGACCCAAGGACTTCTAGGTGGGCATTCATCTCTGCTGCTGCCTTTATGATGCTGGTGGGCTGAAGCGGCCTCATGTCCTTAGATGCCTGCTGGGGACCTAGGTCTTATCATCTGCCCACGCCATGTTGGCTGTGGTCCAGCAGGCTGATTCATGGAGAAGAGCTTGGGGAAGGAGGAAGATGAGGTCAGAAGTCATGAGCAGCTCCTATGAGTTTTGGATCCCGAAACTCGTAACTGGGACGCTTGGGGCACTAGTGTGGGGAGCAAGAAAAGACTTACCAAAGGACAATTCTTTCTTGCTCTCATTATGCTTTGAGAGACGGAGAAGTCTAGTGTGGACCAATGAGCATTTCTCTTGGGGCTAGGCACATTTACTCTAGTCTCTTCTTTGCCTTCACGTACAGCCTGACCTTGGACAACTCATTTGGATCAACCAATTTTCACCATTATCATCTATGTAACCAGGGAATTGGAGTTAATGCCCTCCCAGTCTGTGTCTGGCTTTGGAATTCCAGGGGCCTCGACATTTAGGATTTAAGGATTGCTCAGGACAGAGAGCAGCCCAGTGGGTGTGGTTGATGAATTCCTAGAATCAGGGTCTGTCTGCTGTGATCACAGCCCCGAGGCTGGGTGGGAAGTCATGAATGGTTCTTTAGGGGCACAGGCTTTGGGTTCTCCCTCTGTCACCTGCTAGCTGTGAGAGCCTGCCTTAATCTGCTCTGGCTGCCATAACAAAATGGGGATTAAACAACAAAAATTAACTTTCTCACGGCCCTGGAAGCTGCAAGTCCTGTATCTGGGTGCAGGCATGGTTGGGTCTAGTGAAAGCCCTCTTCCTGCCTTGCAGACAGCCACCTTCTCACTGTGCGCTCTCATGGCAGAGGAACAGAGAGACAGAAAGAGTAAGTGAGCACCATTATTTCTTCTCTTAAAGGCAATCATCCCTTGAAACTAGGGTCCTACCCTCATGACTTCATTTCATGCCAATTACTTTCTGAAGGCTCCATTTCCAAATATTAACACAGTGGAGAATGGGGTTTCAACATGTGAGTTTGGGGCGAGGGGACACATTCAGTCTGTAACAGGAAAGCTTCTCCTTTCTCAGGTTGAGTTTGGTAATAACAAGGGTACTCACTTGTACCCAGCTGTCTATTGCCATAACAATTCAATATAGCAGCCTATCCCTAAACTTAGAAGTTGAAGATGACAATTGTATAATATTTCTCATGAATCTACGAGTCTCCTGGGTGGTTTTGTTGATCTGAGCTGGCTTGGCGGATCGTGGCTCACTTATGTCTGTGATCAGCTGGATAGCTGGCTGGCTTAGGGTGGCTTTGGCTGGGATGGCTCTTCTCCAAGGGGCCTTTCATCCTCCAGGAGGCTACCCCAGGCTTATTCTCATAAAAGTAGCAGAATTCTAAGAAAATGAGTTGAGCAAGGGATCCTGAGATCTAGACTTAGAACTGGCACAGTGTCGTCGTCTCTGATTCACTTCTTTAGCCAAAAAAAGTCAAAACATTTGCCCCAAGTCAAGGGATGGAAATGAAATATAGACTCCACCTTTTGATGGGAGAAATCACATAACACAGTGTGTGGATACAGTAAGGAGTGGAGAAGTGGGACCGCTTTTACAGTGAGTCTCCTACTTCTTCAGAGCCTTGCTGTTAGGTTAAAATGAATTTATTTATGTTATTGCAGCACCTGATAAATAGTGAAAACATGATAAATGATCAGTGCTATTAGATTATTATTAGACTGATGACTTTTCAGAACAGACAGGCCAGCCACTTTATGCAGCCGGGGGCCAAAGTGAGAAGTACTTCAGCCTTTGCAGGGCATGCTGTTCCCTACTTCACACTCACAAGGAAAAAGCTGTGGATACAGGAGGGGGCCTTGCCTGGAAGGGAAGTCAGCAGGATATTGGTCTTGACCTACTATTAGAGTTGGGGGAAGACCAGCCCAGGTCTGCATCTCAGCATCAAGTCATCTTTGATGGCAGATGTGGCTCGGTAGACTCTCAAAGACTAACCCATGCTGTGCTTGGGCATGTGCTGAAGGGGTGGGGAGGGGTCTCTGCTTCTCAGGTGCCTGCTCTGGTTTCTTCTTGCTCTCCCCCCACCATCTCGCTCTCTAGCAGACAGACAAACCCACACTGTGTCTCCCTGTGAATCCTATTGATTTGCATCCCTGGGCCTCACTCATTCTGTCATCTGCCTGGGATAAAAGCCCTTCAGACTCATCACCTGAGTTTTGAGAAGACATCTCTGGGGGTCATGAGAGTTAAATAGTTTCTTGGTTCTTGGACTAGGCTGAAGGACAGAGCTTCATGGGCTAGTATTCTGGTATCTTTTCATCTGTCAAGTTAAATCTTAGGCAGAAGGCCTATTTGTGAAATGTGAAAAAGTGGAGCTACTCTTTGTGTTTGAGTGTGTGTGTGCGCGTGGGGATGGGAGGACCAGAGTGTGGGGCAAAGCCTCAAAACCTGCCTGCTCTCTACAGTTTCTGAGGAAGCCTTTGGATTTTACCATAGTGTGATTTTAAAAATTATTAGAGTAGAGAAACTAGGCAAGTGATGTCCATTAAGCTAGCGCTCTTGGATATCAATCAACTAAGCTGAGGTTTTCTTTTTCCTTTTTTCCTTTTTAATAACTTTTATTGTTTTTTTATTACACAAGTAATACATATTCATTGTAGAAAAATTAGAATATATTAATATGCAAAAGAATAGAAGTGATCCATAATTCCAGTCCTAGAGATAACTGCAGTGAATATTTTAGTGTATATCTTTGCTAGCAGAGAGTAAACATCTTTTGGTATGATCAAACATTCAGCGACATAAATTTGGTGCCTGCTTGGCATTCCATCGTATGGGAAGCCATGATTTATTTAATGAATCGTCTATTGTCGAACATTTGTGTGTGAGGTTCACCTTTGTAACACATTCTTGGTGATTTCCTTAAAAGAGATTTATAAATGTACAATTGCTGGGGACAAAGGGTATTTTTTTCTGGTGGCTCAGTGGTAAATAATCCACCTACAATGCAGGAGACGTAAGAGACGTGGGTTTGATCCCTGGGTCAGGAAGATCCCCTGGAGGAGGGCCCGTATTCTTGCCTGGAGAATCCCATGGACAGAGAAGCCTTGGCAGGCTATAGTCCGTAGGGTCACAGAGAGTCAGATATGACTGAAGCGACTACATACACATACTTTGCTCATGAAAATGTTTTGAATTATGAAATTTATATAAATTTGTGTATACATATGAGTTTATATAAAGTATATGTATATAGTAGCCCCCTTTATCTATGGGGGATACATTCCAAGATCCCCAGTGGGTGCCTGAAACAGGATAGTGATAAACCCTGAATATATTTTACTGTGTTTTTACCTGTACGTACACATCTGTGATAAAGTTTAATTTATGAATTAGGCAGTGCTGCTGCTGCTAAGTCGCTTCAGTCATGTCCGACTCTGTGCGACCCCATAGACAGCAGCCCACCAGGCTCCCCCGTCCCTGGGATTCTCCAGGCAAGAACACTGGAGTGGGTTGCCATTTCCTTCTCCAGTGCATGAGAGTGAAAAGTGAAAGTGAAGTCGCTCAGTCGTGTCTGACTCTTAGTGACCCCAGGGACTACAGCCTACCAGGCTCCTCCGTCCATGGGATTTTCCAGGCAAGAGTACTGGAGTGGGGTGCCTTTGCCTTCTCCGAAATTAGGCACAGTAAGAGCTTAACTAATAATAAAATAGAACAATTATAACAATATACTGCAACAGAAATTATATGAATGTGCTCTCTGTCTCTCTCTCAAAGTATCTTATTGTACACACTTAATGCCTTTTCCATCTTAACCAGCACTTATTTATCATGCACTGTGGCTGTCACTTTTGTAGTTTAAGGTGTGACAGCAAAACTAACATGAACTTCCTTTTCCTTCTTCACAATTTCATGGATAGAAGATTTGCTCTTACTGCAGATCTTAGCAAACTCAGCATATGATTTTTTTCTTTCCGTATTAAACTGAGACCTTTCACCTTTTCACTTAAAGGAAGCAATTTATGGCTTCTCTTTGGTGTATCTGAATTGCCTGCATCACTACTTTTGCATTTGGGGGCTATTGTTGAGTAAAATAAGGGTGACCTGAACACAAGCACTCCGATAGTCTGATGCTGTCAGATCACTTTAATAATGATCTGATCATCGAGATGGCTAGTAAGTGACTAACGAGGTGGGTGGGATATGTTGGACAAAGGGATAATTCACATCTCCTGCAGGATGATGGGACTTTTTCATGCCACTAGAATTACATACAATTTAAAACTTATTAATTACTTCTGGAATATTCCATTTAATAATACTGGACTGTGGTTGACCATGGGGAACTGAAACCTTGAACACTGAAGCCAAGGATAAGAGGAGACTATTGTAGTTAGAAGATGCTAGAATGCGTATTTCTTGTGTATTATTTCTTCATGATCCCAATTATCTACACTTGGCACTTCCATTTCAGTCCTATAGAGTTTTGCTCATTTCCTTTCCTATCGTTTGTCTCTTTTATGTCCTTATCTCTGTAGTTCTCGAGTTTCACTTTATTTTGTAGCCTTTGTGATCTAGTCCACTGGCATTTATCTTTTGAAAAAAATGAGCATATTTATTTAATTTTTGAATAGACAGTACATTCCCATGACTCAAAAAGGAAGTGTAGGGAGAAAATTCTTCTAAGCTCCATTCAGCTCCATTCCTTCCCAGGCCCTCAAATATAAACACAGTGTTCATTTTAGGGGAGTTCTTCTAGATTTTCATAATGAACTGTAAGCAGTTATGACTATAAACTCACATTTTCCAACCTCTTCATGCTAAAGGGGATGTACAATGCATCCCTCTTCTGCACTTTGGTTTTTCACTTGATAGCACATCTTAGAGATATTTCTGTAGTATTATGTGAAGAATTTGCTCATCCTTTTCCCAGCTGCACAGTATTTTATTGTATGGATGTGCCATTACCTATTTAACCAGCCTCCTAATGACAATATTTGGCCCTATCCAGTCTTTTGCTGTCAAAAATAGTGCTTCAAAAATAATGCTGTAATTAGGTCAGTTTGCATTTTTCCAAGTATCAGATAAAGTTCTAAAAGTGGAATTGCAGAGTAAAAGGATTTTTGCATTCGTAATTTTGATAGCTACTGCAAAATTCCCTTCCAGAAGGGCCGTGCCAATTCATCCTCCTACCAGCAACATATCAACACGCCTGCTTTCCCATAGCTCTGTCAACAGAACACGGTATCAAACTCCTGGATATTTGCCAATCTGATGGATAAAAATAGTGTGGGAGCATAGGTTTAATTTGAATTTCTCTTTTGAGTGAGATTAAGCATCTTCTCACAGGCTTAGGAGTTATTTGTATTTCATTTTCTGTTAATCATGTGCTTTGCTTATTTTTCTATTGGTTTTTGGGAGCTCTTCATAATTAGAGATTTTATCCCTTGATCTCTAGAATGAGTTGAACATACTGAACCCAGTTTGTTGTTTGTTACTTTGCTTTTTTTCATGAAGAAGTTTTTTTGATTTATATGTAGTAAAATTATTGATTTTTTTTTTTGGCTTCTGAATTTTAGTTCATAACAAAACATACCCCAATACAAAGTTTTAAAGGATTTTCTTAGATGTGCAATAGTATGTTAGTTTCAGGTGTACAACATAGCGATTTACCATTTAAATACATTATGATCACCACAGTAAGTCTAGTAACCACATGTCCCCATACAAAGTTATTACAATGTTACTGACCACATCACTTATGCTGTATATTACATCAGTATATCCCCATACAAAGTTATTACAGTGTTACTGACCACACCACTTATGCTGTATATTACATCAGTATATCCCCATACAAAGTTATTACAGTGTTACTGACCACATCACTTATGCTGCATATTACATCAGTATATCCCCATACAAAGTTATTACAGTGTTACTGACCACATCATTTATGCTGCATATTACATCAGTATATCCCCATACAAAGTTATTACAGTGTTACTGACCACATCACTTATGCTGCATATTACATCAGTATATATATTTTATAGTGGAAAGTTTGTACCTCTTAATCCCCGTCTCCTGTTTCATCCAGCTCCGCACCTCCTTCCCTCCGCTGGCACCCATTTATTGTCTGCATCTGAGTCTGTTTTCATTTTGTTTTGTTTGTTCATTTGTTTTGATTTTTAGATTCTACACGTGAGTGAGATCACATGATGTTTGTCTTTCTCTGTCTGACATTTCACTTAGCATAATGCCCTTCAGATCTACTTATGTTGTCTCAAATGGCAAGATTTCTTTTTTTTCTAATGGCTGAGTAATACTCCAGTGTGTGTACGTATGCCATTCCTTCTGTATTCATTTATCTATTAATGGACACTTAGCTTTCTTCCATGTCTTGGCTGTTGTAGACATTGCTTCAGTGAACATGGGGGAACACGTGTGTTTTGAATTAGTGTTTTGGTTTTGAGGGGTAAATACCCAGAGGTAGAAGCGCTGGATCATAAGACAGTTCTGTTTTTAATTTCTTAAGGAACCTACCTACTGTTTTCCATAATGGCTGTACCAATTTACAAGCCCACCAGCAGTGCCCAAGTGTTCCCTTTCCTGCACATCCTTGCCAACATTTGTTATTTATTGTCTTTTTGATGATTACCATTTGCGTTTGGGCTTCTCTGGTGGCTCAGTGGTAAAGAATCTTCCTGTAAAGTAGGAGATGCAGGTTTGATCCCTGGGTCAGGAAGATCCCCTGAAGAAGGGAATGGCAACCCACTCCAGTATTCTTGCCTGAGAAATCCCATGGGTAGAGGAGCCTGGAGTTCATGGGGTGGCAAAAGAGTCAGATATCACTTAAAAACACTAAAATAGATATCACTAAACAGATATCACTAAAAAACAACAATAACACATCTGTGCTTAATTTTTTAAAAGTTTAAGTAGAGAATCAGAAATAGAGACTTATAAAGTGTCACTGCCAACTTGTCGCCCCTCGTAAATGTCCTGACTTGGTTTTCCAGCGATCCCTGGATATGTGTCATCTGTGGAAGCACATCGGGCTTTCTTGTGACAATGCACCGCACTTTCACGTGCACAGAGCCTGTCATTTCCCCAGTGCCCGCGAGGTTTTGGAGAATTGGACAAGCAAGCAATTTGAGATTGAGTTCTGGCCAGCGCTCAGCACACATGCCCTTGCTCCGTCGGAAGAATGGGAAGAGATTGTCCCTTTTTAAAACCAACCACGTAAAGGCAGTGTGGATGTTCTGTGTAATGTGAGGGGCAACGTGGACATCTATATAATGTGAGGGGCAATGTGGACATTCTGTTACAGGAAGACTGGCAACCGTGTGACAGGCTTGAGAGGGTGATGAGGAGAAGAGTTGAGCTTCATGGAGAGATGAAATATGTCTTAAGAGGATTGTTATATTTCTTAAGGGTTTGGACAAGTAAGATTATTAGGATGGAGTTGCATCCCAGTGGTAGTCAGAGCCAGGCAGTGCAGCCAGACCCACCAACAGGCCTGGTGGTTTGGAAAATGCATGGCATCTGTGGCCGCCCTGATTCCCACGGGTCCCCCTGCTGCCTAACGGCAGGGTTGTCTCAGTGCCAGTGGGAAGCAGTCCCTGCCTTGTTGAGGGGCCAGTTGTGCCTGTCCGTGGTTTTTAATACCAGACTTGCTTTCTGTCTTCTGGCTTAGTCACTCACCTTTACTACAAACCACGCTTTTCCTGGCCACACAATTGCCCTTTCCCCACAGTCCTCTTTATTCAGGAATAATATGTTGATGAAGGAAATTTTACAGCTCAAAAATTTCTCTGTTGTTAGCATGTTGAGTCAGATCAAACAGAACAAAATTTGATATGAATCAGTGCAATGTGTAAGAGACCGCCTGTCCATCCCAATGATCCAATGGAAGTCAGTGGGGTAGGGTGGGAGTGGAGGGTGCAGCTGTGCCTGCTGAATGAGGGGCGATGTGTGGCGGTGATACACCCAGGATTTGTTGTCACCACACGGAGTTTACATCTCACCTCTGCTGTTTACTAGCTAATGGCTTTTGGGCCAGGTTGCTTAACTTCTGTGAACCTCAAGGTCCCATCTGGAAAACAGGGACAATGATGATATCAAGTTTGTGAAAAGACTGAGGATAAAGCAGCACATATAAGGTGTCTGGCACGAGGCTTGACATACAGAAGAGCTTTTTTTTTTTTTTTTAAATCTCCCATTCTCAATTCTTGCACTGATTCCCTGCGAGAGATGAGTTACTATTTCCACTTTACAGAGAAGGAAACTGAACCTCAGAAAAGAGAAGGAATAAAAGATGCATTCCCAGGTCTGTAGGGCTCTAAGTCCTGTGAGCTTTTTACATCTCCTGCAGAATTCCATGTTATTATTATTATTGACATTACAAACAAGGTCAATCTTCAGTGCGACATGTCAGGAATAAAAAGCAATGTGGCTTTAGGCCACACGGAGCCACACAGCTCGCAGTTCTCTGTCCACCCTACCTTCCAAATGGCATCTGTACCCACAACCACTCACCCAGACTCTTCCATCGGGAGGGAGAAGCTGTTAGCATCAACCAGAAGCTCTGCTGTGGACACCAGGCGCTGGACTTTGAGTCCATGCCGCTGGCCTAGCCCCATTTTCCCCCACTATGGCATAATTTCCTAGTCTCATTGTGTATTCTGCCTCTGGGACTGGGGGGTCCTGACTGGCCTCCCCTGGTAGTCTCTTTAACTTAGAATATTAGCTCGCAGTGGTTGGGGTTTCAGTATCTTGTACCGCAGAGGCCCCTGAAAGCCTTTACAAAGCTCCAAAGGAAGTGATTGTGTTAATAGACTCAGACTTCCAGGCCGTAGCTGCCTCTCTGCCCTACTTTTGCCTAAGACGGGCATTCAAGTGATCCTTCAGAGGTCAAAGAAGTCAATGTTTCTATTTTAAAAATATAGTTGTGTGTATATATTTATGTGGCACTCTGTTTAACATGCCCATGAACTTGAAATGCATGCAAATTAGAGGCCTTAACTGGTGACCTTTGATCCTGGAGCCCCAGAATAGTTTATCTTTCACACTAGGCATTCAGAGTGTGCTTCGGAACGTGAGGCAAACCTACACATGTGTTCATTTGTCTGCCAGGATGATAAGCTTGAGGTCAGGGCCAGGGGAGCAAAAAGCGGGAGCTGACGGAGGGCACGCAGCCACCTCATTGCCACTTGGGGGTGTTTCCAGTGAGGACAAAGCAGCCATTATTTTCCTCCTGGGAAGTTCTGGTCAGACTGAGAACAAAACCCCCAAATACCTACATCAGCACAGTTTATGCTTAAGTTCTTGCTAGCTCTGAGAGCGGAAGCCCAATATTACAGAGTGCTCCCTCGCTTGTGGTTTTGTGGCTGTTTCTGTCTAATTGCACATGTAATTCCATTTTCCAGTCTTGATTAAAACTCATTTTTCTCCCTGGAAACCACGTCTGCAGTGCCTCTTCTGTACTACGGAGGGCATTCAGGTGGCTCACGTGTGGATGAAAGGCCATCAGGACTCGGCTAATCCAAGATCACCGTGAAAACCATGTCCAGCAATCACTGCTGGGTTCTCCTTAGTCCAGAGCTTCTTTGATTGCCTCAGTGCTTAAAGTTGCCTTCATCACAGTTTAAAGGCAAGGAGAGGGGCAGGGTTAGGAACTCTGTTTAGGTTAGGTGATACAGCGGAGCTCCCCCACAAAGCCCTAATTAACCATGAAATTGTACACATCGCCCTGGTAGTAACGAGTCCCTTAACATCTCCATTCACTGGGAGTAATTGCATCATTTCTCAGGGCTGCTGCCATGTCCTAGGAAAGGGCCAGCACTATTAATCACCGAATGCAGAATAAGTGATTTTTAGCTTATGTTTTAATAATGTGCACCCAGCTAGGATGCTTGTACTCATGGCTTGGCTCCACTCTGCGCCCGTGGATTACTGTTCAGCCTGTGGCCATACTCCTTTCTTCCATCAGCGCCCAGGTAGCTCAGGAGAATAAGCTATTTAGATGAGTGGGTTTCCTGCTGGGGAGTCGTCTTTGATGATGAATTCAGGTTTGGTATTTTTAATCATTAAGGGTGAGGCTTCAATGAGCTTAACGAAAATTAATTGGTTTTGAATATGAGCAGCTAATTAGTTTTAAGGCGATCCTTTGTTCTGATGCTCAGCGGACATGGTATTGAGCAGGGGGGAAGTTTTGCAACCGTTGTTCCAGTGGCCTGTCTTGAGAGAAGTGTGAGTGCGAATAGGACTTGCCCTTTGCTATCAAATCAACAGACCCGGGTGGTGCCCACTTGACCGTTTGCTGACCACACAGCCTGTGTGATGATTTGACCTCTCTGAGGCTGCATGTCTCCTGTGTGCAACGTGCTTAATGATTTTCAGCAGTATTGCCGAGATTTAATGCATTTACATATATGTAAGGAGCTTGCATACATGTGATCAATAATTTCGAGTTATATGGAGGTAATTGTCCAAAGATGAACACCTGGCGTGTCCTTCTTTGACAGAATCACTTGTCAAGGTAAGTCCTCCTTCCTGCTCCTCTGGCATGGGGAGGGCAATCCCGATGGAGCAAAGTGAGTTTAGGGTTAACTGTTATGATCTTCATCAAATTGGCTCTTTGGGGGATTAAACTTTGAGAAGAAAATAAAGAAATTCTTAACTGTCTACCTAATGTGGTCATGTCAATTATAACCAAGAACTTCCCCACTGGCCACTCTGTGCCTTGAGACCAAGGTGAAATGTCCCCCAAACCCCTGCCCAAGTCCACGGCCAGTGGAAGTTCAAAACTCACCGAGAGATAGTGGCATATCTCCAGAGGTTTTCCAGTCTTCAGGCTTCTTTATCTCTGAGCCAGCCTCTGCTGTTCACCATGTATTCAGAATGGGAGACTTAGCCTTCCTCTGATTGCAACAACCAGAACAGTCCCCTAGTCAGCAATCATCACACCAATCAGTTATGAGATTGGTAGGCTTTCTTTAAGGTTTGCTGATGGTGAGAGGGCATCAGTGATGATCAGCCATCACTCAGTCCTTAGCCTTCCTCCTGCCATCTTGCTCTCTCTTCTCTCCCTCCCTCCATTTCTGCTTCTAATCCTTTCCCTCCAAGACTGTTCCAGGAGCCCCACATGCTTCTCCTCTAGTACAGCTTCATTCCCCTTCCTCTAAAGCTTGGGGTCAATCAACTCAAATATTTATTGGGCAACTTTCATGTGCCAGGCTCTCCTCTCAACACAGGGAAAAAAGACTTACAAAGCCTTGCTCCCATGAAATCTACAGTCTAGTAGAAATTATTTCAGCAGAAATAACATTTACAGAGATATCTGGCTTCTCATGTGGCCAGATACTGTTCTAGGAGCTTTATTTTTATTAAATCATTTAATCCATACACACCCAGTGGGGTAGATTCTATTCTTGTTGTTCAGTCACTCAGTCGTGTCCAACTCTTTGCAACCCATGCACTACAGCACACCAGGCTTCCCTGTCCTCACAATCTCCTGGAGCTTTCTCAAACCCATGTCCATTGAGTCAGTGATGCCATCCAACCATCTCATCCTCTGTTGTCCCCTTCTCCTCCTGCCCTCAATCTTTCCCAACATCTGGGTCTTTTCTAATGAGTCATCTCTTCTCATCAGGTGGTCAAAGTATTTGGAGCTTCAGCTTCAGCACCAGTCCTTCCAATGAGTATTCAGAACTGATTTCCTTTAGGATTGACTAGTTTCATCTCCTTGCTGTCCAGGGACTCTCAAGAGTCTTCTCCAGCACCACAGTTCAAAAGCATCAATTCTTTGGCTCTCAGCTTTCTTTATGGTCCAACTCTCACATCCATACATTACTGTCCTTATGTTGGGAATTCCTTGGAGGACTTGATAATAGCATCTCTGTGATGTGATCGGTAGGTTTTCTTCTTTTGAATAAGGTTTTCAATGGAGGGAAGGTCTCAGGAGCCCTGAGGGAACTGGCTGGGGTGTCATAGACTCAGTTGATAGGAAACAGAAAGAAGCAGGGTAGAGAGATGGAGTTGCTTGTGTGAATGCCTAGTTCTTCATTTCTAAGCAAATCATGTGTCCTCTACAAATTAGCAATGTTTCAGGCCTTCCTGACTCTTCGGAAGGACTTGCAACTAAAACATAACCAGAGTTAACACTCGCTGGCATGTTTGAAATGGTTAGGACAACGTAAGTTCCTAAGTCTTTGCATTGTGATTATTGAGGAGGGGAAGGAGGCAGTCAGGCTGTGTGGATGCTTGCCTGAAATTTGAAAAATAAACACCGAATGCACTGGCGTGTCATTGATTCCTTTACCCCTTCATTTAGCAAACATTTCTGTCACATATTACATGCCTGTCACTTGCCAAGGAGCTGGGGTAGAGAATTTAACCCAGCATAGTCCAGCTCTTGACCTTGACAATCTTATTGCCTTAAGCAGTGTTTGTGTATGGGAGTCTGATAAAACAGCTATTTCTCTAGTGCTCTGTTGAAGAGATGTGAACTGGTATTGTATAATTATATACTACTTGCTTTCTTAATATTGAACATATGTTGTACATGATGGTTATTAAGTATTTAATCGTCTAAATATTTTATTTTCATTTTCTGTTGTCATGTATTCATTCTCACTGAAATTTAGAATCTCATAGGTTCATAGCACATGGGATAATTTCCCTTGTCAGTTAAGATCCAGCTATTGAAAGTTTCAGAAAGTATAAGTTTTTGTAGATTGGTGAAATTCAGTGTCAGGGCTGATGTGGGATCAGAAATGGAGGATGAGAAGAAATTGTTTCGGAAAGAGTAGTCGGAAATCTGGTAGTTGGATTATTTATGATGCAGTGTACTGTTCTGGAGGGGTTTTTTATTGAATTCAGTTGAGCTGTGAATTTGCCAGAAATCAGATTGAAGCTCCAGCTGGATACAGAGCCGAGGTAGGTCACCCATAGCCTGCAGCCTGCCCACTGCGCTGTTTCCTGTGGCTCCAGGCCCATCCAGTTGGTAATGAGGGCAGGGGTCAGTGGGCCGCGGGCAAGAGGCCTGGACTTCAGGACACTCTCGCGGGGGGGCCTTGGGCTCCCCGACATCCTCAGTGCAGGGTCTCAACCCCTCTGCTGTCAGGAAGGTCTTCCTTATGTTGATTTAACTCCACTGGAATGGAGACGGAGAACTTTATTTGTGTCTGGTCCCAATTCATTAATAGTCTGATGGAGCTGCAGAAGGGGAAGGCTAAGGGTGTTTAGCGAGGAGCGAGTCTGAGGGAGGGGCCCTGCTGGGTGCCTGGGCTGGAGAGCTCAGGGCTGAGGGAGGCAGCTCCTGGCTGGGACTTTCAGGTGTGTTTACGGTTGCTGGAGCGTGTGTAATGCTATTCTCCATTGGTGGACTTGACATTTTGACGGCCTCTCGGGAAGTCTTTCCTTTGTGCTGGCATCTTGGGCTTTCTGAGCAGCTCAGAGATGAAGAGGAAGATGCTCGGAGTGCAGCTTGGATGGTGCAGGAAGGCAGGACCACCTGCTATCCTGGACAGGTTCCCACGGAGTTCTTTGGAAGGAGCCTGGTAGAACTTGAGGCTGCCGTTCGCCTGCCGCTCTGGTGTTGGGAGCATCTCCAGCTACTTTCAAACCTCCAGGCTCCTAGAAACTTCTTGGACCATTGAACAGACCTTCCAGCTGCACAGAAGCCTCTGCTCACTGGTTGGTCCTGGGAGGCAGGGCAGCTGGGGCTTTAGCTTTCTAGGTCAAGTGCCCCTTCCCTCTCTAGCTTTGTTCAGGCACTGCTGGCCCCATTCTGCATCTGGAGGGGTCTCTGTCCCCCAGGGAGGCTCCCACTCTTCTGGAAGCTGTGTGTGGTGTCCAGAAACCCAGAGGCCAGACTACCAGGCCAGGCTGACCTCCTCTGGCTGAGGAAAGACTCCAGGCACATAGACAAGCATCCTCTCTGTCCTGGGGGTTTGGAGACAGTCATCTGGAAGGGTTAGGACTCGGCCAGCTGCTGTACTGACAAAGCCCTTTGTAGGATGGTCTGCAGCCCTCACGAGCCCTGTCTGGCACCCTCAGTCTCCTGATTGCATGTCCAGACTGTTTGTGGAGCCGGTTGACTGGCCCTTGTTTATGGTGGACCTGCCCTTGTTTCTGGGCTGAGACTGCTCAAAGGGGCTGCCATTGGACAAGATGATTGGCTTTGCTCGGTCTCTTTGGAGAGGTCCCCAGGATAGGGCTGGAATCCGAGGGGAGGGTTTAGCTACTCAGGCAGGAGGGCCTGGTGGGCCGATCCTGCTGTGACAGGTGGCAGGTTATCTGTGGTGAGGGATGGTGTGTTAACACGTCCCATGAAAAGGGGTGGGAACAGAGTTGGAGATTCATCAGGGCTGCAGCCGGAAGCTCTGCCCTCATGCTTCCTTAAGAAGACATAGCTTAAGTGACTCTGGGGAAGCCAGGCTGCTTCACAGGGGTCCCGTGGTGGCCCCACCAGGGGAGAGAGCAAACTATCATTGCTCTTTCTGCCACCCTATTTCAGGATGCCACCTTGTAAACAGCACTGGCCAAGGAGGTCTCCAAATAAGGTCCTCCCCATGGGTCACAGGACAGGGCATGGCTCGTGGACTTGCACCTCAAAGGCCTGTGTGTTTCTTTCTGAGCCCCTGGTGGTGGTGATGGTAAGGGCAGACGAAGGTTCTGTTCTGTTGTGGTGGTGTTTGCAAGACTTCAGGCCTTGCCACCACCACTGACACCCTGGGAGAGGAGATTTTAGTGGATCTGCTCTATATACCATTGGTTTCTGGTGTTCTAGGAGGTCTCCAAGGGAATGAGTGAGTGGAGCATGATTCCCCTTCCTCTAGGATCCAGGGATAGTTGGCTCCCCAGCATCAATGAGCGGCTACATCACAGATCACATATGTGGGGAGCAAGAGAGAGGCAAAGAGATAAGCAGCAAGAGTGAAAGGAACTAAGAGAGGAGGTGGCAGAAGGAGGCAGAACCGCAGAGGGAGTGGGCTGTGAGCAGCATCCAGTCCCTCTGTGGTGAGTACATCTCTGCTGTACACTGTAAAGGCTTGGGTCCTGCAGCCCAGAGACTACCTTGGCCCTGCTCTTTCAAAATGTTCACGTCCTGCAGCATTTGACGCCCCAGTGAAGTAGGATGGATACTCGCTGCTTCTACAGTGCTTCCTATTCAGTAGGGAAAAGGCTCAGTCACTGTCCTCCGGGGGCTCACGGTCCACTGGGAGAGACCGACAAGTCAGCAGATAATTACTACTCTGAGAACAAGTCTGTTCCTGACACACGTTCTGGCTTCCAGGGGCTAATTATTCATACTGGATTCTTCTGTGAGTTCTGGACCATGGAGAAACATACATAAGAGTCAAATAGGGATTAAGATGTCTGTTTTACTGCTGAATTAAGACCCATTTTGGAGCTGAGGTCAAAATGGGTTTTCTGCTATTTCCTCTCAAATGCACCTGTTGAGCCTTACACATGGAGACGGTCAGCCTGCAGATCTGACCTTCATTCAGACACCTGTCTTGGGCCCCAGTCCTTACCCTTCTACTCATTCTTGCTGGCCACTCTAGATATGTGAGCCAATAGGTAGCAAACTCCTGCCTTCTCCACTAGCAGGTAAAACCTTTCCCTTCCTAAAGTGAGGAATCTGTGAAGGGTGAAAGGAAGAACAGCAGCTTTTTGTTTTGTACATTTAAGGGATGATGTTTCTTCTTTAGCATCTGGGATAAAGCATGAGGAAAGCGAGTAAGATTTTCCTCATCATGATCTATTGACATCGAGTGGGAAAACTCAGAAAAGGGTTTTGAAGGGTGAAGAGGAGTTATCCAACTAAGGTTGGGGAGAGAATTTTGAGTGGAAGGAACTACATGTGTAAAGACACAGCATGCAAAGTGTAAAAGTGTTACTCAGTCATGTCTGACTCTCTGTGACCCCATGGACCATAGCCCTCCCGGGTCCTCTGTCCATGGAATTCTCCAGGCAAGAAGACTGGAGTGGGTAGCCATTCTCTTCTCCAGGGGATCTTCCTGATCCAGAGGTTGAACCCAGGTCTCCTGCATTGCTGATGGATTCTTTGCCATCTGAGCCACCTGGGAAGCCCCAAAGACGCAGCATGGGGTCTGCTGTATCCTCCAGAACTACCAGAGTTGAGGATAGGGGTTGGAGGAACAGGGGAAGATGACCACAGAGATACCGAGAAGGGACAGTGACAAGATCAGTTTTGCATTTTGAATTCCCTTTTCAAGCTGAGTTAAGGAGGGAAGGAATGGAAGGTGTAAGATGAAGGAAAAGCGGAGCACTTGGCTGGGGGACAATGGAAGGGTCCTGGCAGAAGACAATGAGAACCTGAGGAAACAAAGTTGGGGTGGACAGGGAGTAGGGGTGGGTTTCAGGACCATTCAGAAGACAGAAGGGATGGGGCTTGTGGACTGGTTGGTCTGTCACCTCAAGGATAACACTGGCTTAGGGTAGGATTTGGGGTTACACATCTAGCCTGTTGAAGAGTAAGGGCTGTTGTGAGGTGACTCTATTCCAAGAACTAGGAAATAATAGAAATAAGAGCATCCTCCGAGTGTTATCACTTTAGCCAACACAGATGGATCTACATGGACATGCACAAGAAAGCATGGACTGGCTGCCTGAAAGAGTGAGTAACTTCTATATCAGGATATTCAGAAGGACTGAGAAGTGGAGGGTGGTCCTCCCAGAGACAAAGGCAAAGGAGAGCTGGCCGTGTCCCTCTGACCCCAATGCAAGTGAGGCGGGGGAAGCCCTGGGCCCGCTAAAGGTATGGTTTCATGACAGGCCATCACCAGTGACAATGGCACCTGAAAGCTAGTGGACTCGCGGGCTTAAGGACACGATGGTCAGCCCTGCAGACAATTCACATTCGGCTAACTCCACTTGTCCCATTGGGCACCCTGCTGCTTCTGAACCGGCAGCCTGGGAGATTTGCCTCCAGAAAAAGAATGCAGCTTGTCCTCTGGAGGCAGGAGGTCAACCCCAGGCTCAGTTTAGCCGATATCGTGCTAGACCAGCTCGCACCTGCTTGTGAGCGCTGATCGTGTGCATGTCTTCCCAGCTCTGCTGTGTTCAGTGACATCATGCTGATAGCTTGAAATCGGTCATGGTGGGAGTATTTATAGCATGGCAGATCCTTCAGCTCAGGGCTTCCGCCTCTCCCCTCCCACCACCTGAGAGCTGGTTATTAAACACTTACCCGCATACCACTGGTTAGAGCCCTCACTGCCATTCATTCATTGGTCTTTTGGTGTCTATGTACATTTCACTGAACTTGGTGATTCCTCAAAGAGAAACAGTTTTGAGTTTCTGAACAAATAAAGCTAGACTATCCCTGGAAGAAAGGATGGATAAGGCGTCTAATCCACCAGCCCACAAGGCTTCCTAAGACAGTGCCCTCTTGAGCCTTCCAGTGGAATTGCATCTTGCAATAATAGAGACAGGTTTTACTGGCCTCTTCCTATGGACCAGGCCCTGGTCCAGGCACTTGGCAGGCAGTCACACATCAGCCCTCACAGTAACCTTGCAAGGTAGGTAGCATTACTATGACCATATCAATTTCTGGATGAGAAACCTGCCTAACACCAGGTGCCGCTAATAGATGGCCAAGTCAGGATTCTAGCCCCGCAGTCTGGTGGCCTTGATCATTACGCTCCTGAGGCCCAGCGTCTCTCCCTTCACACTACCTTGACTAATTAATTGTTAATAACACTTTTCCAGATGCCCGGTCTTGGCCGTTGACAGTCTGTTCCCCTTCCAGGGAAAGAAGTAAATCTTTGCGAACTCTTTTGTGGTTCAAAGCTTGAACGGTAGATTTGATGATATTTCTAAATGCCTTGAGCCCCTTGTTCCATCCCGGAAAGTGGTGTCAAAAGGGCACTTTTAGAATTCACTCTGATTGCATAAGTACGTATAATAATACATCTGTAATTTGTGACATATATTTTCTAAGCAAAATATAGTAAGCCATGCTTCAGGGAACACACTGTGCTGCTGTACTAATTAATTTGTCAAGTTGTAGCTAATTATAAAATGCAGTGTTGCTTATTTTGATTTGTAATGTAGCCTGCGTTGTTTGAAGCCAAATGGGAAGTGGCAGTGTGTGGGGGACGAGGTTCCCTCCAGGCTGTCAGAGCCCTGGCCTCTGTTACCCACGTCATGAGCGTGTGTTCCAGCCCCGCTCGCCACTCCTGGAAGCCCAGAGGTCCTCTTGGACTCCAAGCTCCTCTGTCAGGCCATTCTTCTCCCACCAAGTGGACAGCAGAGGGCCCCCTGCTTGTCAGCTGCTGAACACACCCACCTGGATATGGTATTTTAAGAAGGGCTCATGAGGGAAATTCCCTAGAGGTCCAGTGGGTGGAACTCCATGCTTTCACTGTCATGGCTGGAATTCCATCCTTGGTTGAGGAAATAAGACCCTCACAAGCTTTGTTGTGGGGCCAAAAGAAAAAAAGAAAAAGAAGGGCTCACAAGCCCTTTCAAACCAAAGACCTTGATTTCCAAGCCCCCTGGGACTGAAAGGCCAGACACGGTCACTTCTGCGGGCCTCTGCTGGCCACAGAGAGTGTCAGGGGAACTGACTCTGGACTTCTGCCTAGGGTTTCTTGGGGTTGGAGGTGACGAGGATGTGGTCAAATTGCCAGAAGCCCCTTTCCAAGACTTCTGGGGCCAGAGGTCCTTAGGAGATTCGTCAAAATGCAGGATTTGGTGTTTGCAGTGAATCCTTAATGGAGAAGGCAATGGCACCCCACTCCAGTACTCTTGCCTGGAAACTCGCATGGACGGAGGAGCCTGGTAGGCTGCAGTCCATGGGGTCGAGAAGAGTCGGACACAACTGAGCGACTTCACTTTCACTTCACTTTCATGCATTGGAGAAGGCAATGGCAACCCACTCCAGTGTTTGCGGAGAATCCCAGGGATGGCGGAGCCTGGTGGGCTGCCGTCTCTGGGGTCGCACAGAGTTGGACATGACTGAAATGACTTAGCAGCAGCAGCAGCAGCAGCATCAGAAGTGAATCCTTAAAGCTTGATTTTGTCAGCATGTTGAGAGGGACTCTTCTCATACCAAGGGAAGAGGGGCAAGTTCATACCAAGGAAACTTCCAGCTCAGGAAAACCCTGTGTGATCCCAGGCCAGACTACCTGGGGGGTGCAAAGCCATAACTCTTGCCTGCCCAGGAAGCCCTGTCTCACTGTGGGAGCATCACTTGTCTGGGCCATCACCCAGGACCCCCTGCCCCAGGCCTGGCATGCTCAAGTTGAGGGCCTTGGGCACCCTCTCCTTGGTACCACTTGCATGCGTGCCCCTAACTTCTGCCTCTTGGTGCTTCCTCCATGAGTTTCAGGCTTATCACTTCACTTCTCTTTTCCCAAAGTAATAGGAATACATTTGGTGAGGTGCCCTCACAGCCTTGCCCTTTGGGGTGGACTATAGGATGCCCCCTAGGCTTCAACCTGAGGCTTCCACCCCAAGTGTCTGATGATGTCAGTTTTCTGATATTTCCCCATATTTTGCTATCCCAATGTTATTCTATCAAAACAACTGCTATATTCGTTGGAGTGTATATCTCAGCTTATAAATATGTGCGTATTTACCTGTTCAATCTCTAAGTCACGTCCAACTCTTTGCAACCCTGTGGACTGTAGCCCACCAGGCTCCTCTGTCCATGGAGTTTTCCAGGCAAGAATCCTGGAGTGGGTTGCCGTTTCCTACTCCAGGGGATCTTCTCATCCCAAGGATTGAACCCGCATCTCTTGTGTCTCCTGCATTGGCAGGCAGATCCTTTACCTATTTATTAATATTTATTTATTTATGCGTATTGTCTCCCTCTCAGACCATATCTGTTTTGTTCATCAGGACACACCTGGTGTCTAGTCCAGGCCTGGCACCTAGTGAGTGCTCAATAAAATAGTTGTTTCGTGCACAGAAAGTTTAGCCCTGAGGGAGGACTCCAGGGATACCTCATGGACCTGCTGGACTCTGCAGGCCCCATTGATGGCATTTGCCTGGGACCTGTGGGCATCCAAGTGGGGCTGAGTCCCGCCCAGCACACTCCCTCCGTCAGTGCTTTCATAATCGAGAGGGTACTTGATGGAATTTAAAGGCTGCAAATGTAAAACAGACACGTGGGAACACTATTTTTGGCAACATACAATTAATCAACCTTTGGAACTCAATTCTGCAGGATATCATTGAAGCAAATAATTCAGCATGGCTAGGGAGGGGATCAGAAACCTCTCTGAATAAGAATAGCATCTGTTGGCAGGGAGCATCCCTTTCCAAAGAAATCTGTCCCAGGGCTGGTAGGCAAAGTCTTACCACCAGCTGTGATGGAGGGATCACAGGCCTATTAGAAGAAAGAGGATAAAATAAGAGGGGCTGGTGAGAGGGTGGGTGCAGCCACTGCCCTTTGATTGGCCATGGAGAGAAGCCCTGACTTAAGACAGCCCAGTTCCCAAAGGTTCTTGAACAAATAACCATGGTCCCTGACGGCTAGAACCTAGACTCAGTAAGCCCTCTCTGATTCCATCCTTCCATCCATTTATCTATCCACCCATCCATTTATTATCTATCTGTCCATCCATCCATCCTCCCATTTGCCCATCTGTCCTTACATCCAAGTGCAATGTGGGGATAAACAGGTGAAAAGATAGACAAGACCCTTGACCAAGAAACTCATGTCCACTAAGGGAGACCAAAGAGAAACAGACAAATGCAATGGTTGCATAATCAGTGTAATTACTGAGGACTTTTAAGAAGCTTTGGGAGCCCAGGGGACGGACTTGTTTCTAGGAATTGAGACTTCAGCCTGTTCCTGAGAAGCAGTGTGTTATAATGGGAAGAATGTTTGCGTTGGAACTTGTTAGAAATGGATTTTAATCCTGGCTCTGCCATTTGTGATTTGAGTGACAGAGGGCAAATTATGGAGCCTCTCAGAGCTTTAATCTTCCTCACCTTTAAAATGGAGACAATGATGTCCAGCCCAGTGCTATAAGGAATTGGTGAGATGTGGTCTGTGAAGGGCTCAGCTGAATACCTGCCATTAGTAGCTGGGTGTTAAATTTTGGTATCTTTTCCTCTCTTTGTCCTGTGCAAATCCTCTCTTTGGTTAATTTGTTTATAAAATACAGATCCTGTTTAAACATGTTTATATATCCCATATTTTACACATACACACTCACACACATCCATAGAATTTAAAACTCTCAGTTCAGCATTAAAGCTCTCCATTTTCCTTGGCAACTCAAAAGGACATCTGTTACCTTGATGCCATTAGCTGTGTTAGCACACGTATAAGTACCTCGTTAAAAAAAATCAAATATTAACACACATAGCGGAGCCTTGGGCTTTCTATTTGATTACTCTGAAGGGTAAGTTTACTTAATATAAGCAAATTTATGATTCTGAAGTTGTAAATTTGAATAGCACAGTTCCCAGAAAACTTTCTTCCCATAATCCAAGTGTAGACATAAAATCCGTATTTTCTGTAGAGAGACACCATGGTATTCAAATGGGGATGAGGTGATACCGGGTGATAATCAAAGTCGGCAGGAATGCTGTTAGCACCTTTTAACACTGGTGTCAAGATGATGAGAATTTGGAATGTGTTGCTGTGATAGGAAGTGATTTCCATTTCTCTCTCGTGGTACCCCCAGCAAGTGACGGGAGAGAGCTAGCATTCTCGCCTCCCTGGTGGCTGGTCCAGCGGGAGGCCCAGCCCCTTTCGAGAGGGCTCGGGGAAGAGGGGAGAACCCATAAACATGGGGCCATCGGAAGGAGGCCATAATGTCTGTGTGTCTGGGGGCTGCTCTGGACTATTTAGTTTCCATGCTTCCGTGGACAAGGGTAAGGCCGCTGTCATTTTAACAAAGCTTCAGGAGATTTCCACAAAGGCCTACGTTGGATTTTTTTTAGTGAAGCCCAATTCCCATCTTGTCTGCACCAGATTTCTAGCCTGCCTTGGCTCTCCGTTTTCTGCTCTGCCCATGGACAGTGCAGAGGCTGAAGCATCATTCATATTAATGGGCCTCCCATTGTTTGCTGTTCTAGTTTTCCCTCTCCTTCTCAGGAGCCTGCCAAGCAGGGCATCATGTGCTCATGGGCCCTTAATAAATGTTTGATGATGATAATTAGATCATGGGCAATTTGTTACCATAACATTTATTTTTCACATTTTTCTTAGAAATGGTATCTGTCTTCAGCTCTGCTTGACTCAGGACAGTGATTTCAATTTCTACAAAGAATGTGTCTCAGAGCGGCAATTCATTGTTGAACAAAGAGCAAAGGTTTTAGAGCCTCACGGCCTGGGCTCACATTCTTGGCTTTTCCACTTTCTGGCTGGCTGAAGTTAGACCAGCTTGAATTTCTGGCCTTGAATAAATGGTAAAGATGCCAGTGTATCTAAAGGCAATTCTGATTCGCTAACCTCGTTGAGTATATAAAATTCTTTCCCAGAAGTGGGGAACTTGGGAAGTGGTCTGACTATGGATATATTTTGAAGGCAGATTGATAGCATTTGCTGACAGTGTAGATGTAGGTATTGAGAGGAATAGGCGTCAAGAGTCAAGGACGGGGCCTTCGACTTTGGTTTGAGCAATGAGAATGGAGTGGCCATTTCCTGGGGTGAGGATTGCAGGAGAGTGGATTTGGGAAATGTGAAAACTAGGAGTTTGGTTTTGGCCATCGTAAATTGGAGGTGCGTCTTGGACATCGATTTGGAGGCTTAGAGGAGTCAGTTGGGTTTGCCATGCTGGGGTTGGAGGGAGGTCAGGGCTGCAGATCCAGTGTCAACAGCATCCCACAGACTCAAAAAGCCAGGATACCAGTGAGACCCACAGGTGAGGCAGGAAGTGAAGGGGGGAGAAGAGAAGAGGTCTGGGGATTGGTCTCAGGAAGACTGATTGTAAGGACTGAAGATGGGAGCCTAAAGTAGTCTCTTTTCTGCCTCTCACCCCAGAGATTTCATGGGATTTTTCTGACCTTTGACTCTTTCAGTTTAGAAGTCTTCTACTCAAAGACCAGGGATGCTTTCTAAAAATTGTGGATGTTTTGCTCATGATAAGGCAAACATTAGTTACAGAATTGTCATGTGAGGTGGATAATGATCCCTTTCTCATGGCTCCTGAATTCCTTCTACCAGACCAGGGATGCCCTAGGACCCTGACTGAGGGGTGGTGCCAAGGGGAGCCCTAACCCTTCTGATTGTGTTGGACTCTAGTAAGTACTAAACATCACTGTCTCCCCTTCTCTGGATTCAAGCTCTGCTCTTCCATGTAACTCTGCAAAGGAGTAGCTAAAGATACCAATATCTGAAGACAATTCTTGCTGTTCCTAGTCCAGACAGCACATGTCCATTTGCTGGCAGGGAGGTGAGGGCCAGTTCAGTGGACTGGCTCACCTTAAATCAGAGAGTAACTCAGGACAGAGGCCTGGGCTTCGAGCCCCTTGTCCTAGAACCCCAGTTCCATAACATTTCATTCCCTTCCCAGAATGATGGAGGTGGAAATGCCCCTTGAACCTAGTGTACAAGGACAGCACATGTATGTGTGTGCTCAGTCATGTCCAACTCTTTGTGACCGTGTGGACTGTAGCCCACCAGGCTCCTCTGTCCATGGAATTTTCTAGGCAAGAATACTGGCTTGGGTTGCCATTTCCCACTCCAGGGGATCTTTCTGGCCCAGGAATGAACCTGTGTCTCTCGTGTCTCCTGCCTTGGCAGGTGGGTTCTTAACCGCTGTGCCACCTGGGAAGTCCCCATACAGGGACGGGAGCTTCATTTATTCCTAGACAGGCAGTAGTCCTCAGTTTGACGGAGCAGGAAGCATCAGGGACTATGGGAGACAAGCGGGAGCGTGCTAAGATGGCTTGGTGTTGATAATTATACTATCAAGGATGCTTTGACTTGTCACACAGGGGGCATCGTTGGAGCCAGACACACCTGGGGGCCGAATGCTCACTCAGCCTCTCATTAGCTGTGTAATTTGAGACAAGTCAGTTTATCTCTTTGAGCCTGAATTTTCTCATCCATGTGACAGGGGATGTTAACTCCTACCTCAGAGGGTGGTTGTAAAGATCAAGTCAGAGAAAGTAGATAAAGGAGCCAGCATAGAGCCTGGTAGGAATCCGGCATGCCCAGTGTTTATTCTCTTCCCTCATCTGTATGCAGCCAACAAGAAATTCATGATGATAAAAGTTAATGATGAATAGTCTCTGTAATGACTATTGTAATAATGTGAGGGTGGATTTCACATCAATAAATCAGTTAGGAAGCCTAAAACACAAGGTGGGGCCTGACGTGTGGGCAAAACAAAGAAGGTGTGTGTGATTGGGAAAGCCGTTAGCCTCTGGCTTTCCCAGAAGAAAGCTTGGAGAAGCAGCTCTAGACCCCTTCAGGATGATATGATCTGAGTTGGTGAACACAACACCCTGCAACTGAAGCAATATTGTCGCCATCCTTGAAAATCAGATACAAGTTTCTAGCGGCCCTATTCATTGTCGGCAAAAAGGGGAAGCACCCTGAATGTCCATTAACCATTGAATAGATAAACAGAATGTGGTCTGTCCACATGTGGAATATTATTCAGCCATAAAAAGGAAGGAAGTACTGACAAATGCTACAGTGTGGATGAAACTTGAAAACATGTGAAAGAAACCAGACATCAAATGACAAATGTGATTTGTTGTATGATTCCATTTATAGGCAATGTCTGGAATAGGCAAATTCATGGAGACAGAAAGCAGGTTAGTGGTTGCCAGGGCTGGGGAAGAGGAGCCCCGGCGAGTGATTGCTAACGGATACAGGACTTCCTCTTTGGGTGATAAAAATATTCTGAAACTAGACGCAAGTGACAGTCACATGATACTGTGAATGCACTGAGAGGCACTGAGTTGGGCACTTTAATGTTGCTAAATGGCGAATTTCATGTTGTGTGTATTTTCCCTCAGTAAAAAAAATAATCAGATAAGGGATTCTGGAATTTTACCCTAAAGGCTCTCAAGCAGGTTGCTATCTCCACGTGGAGCTCTTTTTCATGTCTCCACCTGCCCCTCTGTGGGCTAGGCACAGTCCAGAACGCTTCAGACACGATCTGCACAGCAGCTCTTATGAGGGTGGAGGTGTTAGTCCTGCTTCGTGGACCAGGAATGTGTGGTTGAGAAAGTGTCGTTCATTTTCTCAAATCACAGAACTAGCACGTGCTGAACTGTCTTTCAGACCAACTGTGTCCATCCACATTAGGGCTGGACTTGCCACCACAAGCACCAGCCTTTTGTTAACCACCGTAGTCACTGCCGTTTATCAAGCACTGGCTGTTTGTGGGGCTCCGTGCTGGGTCTCGGCTGCTGTCTCCCCATCTGGGTTCACTTCCGGGACCCCGTGCTTAGCACAGCATATGATCCCTGTCAGCGGGTAGAAACTGAGTGTGTGTCTGATAAACACGTGTCAGGCTTTTGTCCTAGAGATTGGGGACTTGGTGGTAGACTGCAGGCTGGATTGGTGGAATGGCTTTCTCTTTGACACCATTCATTGAGTGATTTCTACAGAAGTGAACGTGACTCCTAATTTCTCTGAAATAAAGCCCCTTGAAACCCTATCCTCCTTTTCCTCGAGACTTGGCACCCACAGCATACCAACTGGTTGAAAATTATTTCTGTGTGCAGAAATGGACAATTTGATATTGTAAATTTTGAAAATTAACAAACTGTTGAAGGATCAGTGCTCTACAAGTGGTGGCAGAAAACGAGCATTTTAGCGTTTGCAAGAGCAATGTATGTATATGTGTGTATCAGCTATTACCCATTGAATACAAGCATCTGTCTACAACCCGCCATCTATATGCAAATAGTTTGTGGTGTGGTGCATATATTCCGCACAAACAGTGTGAAATGTATATAAATTATGCAATAATATAGATGTGGCACATATGTTAGTTTGAGCTGATTGTCGTCAATACTCTGGGCATATATGGGTTTGTGATGGGTGTGTTAGCAACACATTTGCAGGCCTGGGAATGGCAGGGGAGAGCTGGGTAGCAGTGTGGCCCAGGGAGGCGGCTGGCTGGCTGCCTCGGGGCGCAGAGGGCTCAACCCCAAGGCAGAAGTCCTAGATGCACGATCCCCAGGCCAGGGGCCTGGCTTTCAGTTTCGCAGACCTGAAATTCAAGTATATGGGGGCCCTGGCAGAGGTAGAAACTGAGTGTGTGTCTGATAGATAAATGTCGGAAGAGGACACCAGGGAGTGAATGGGTCAGAGGCACGGTTCGAGGTTAACTGAAGTGCTGAGACTGGATCATTCGCAGTTAGCAACCCAGTGTCAGCTGGGTAAGAGTCTCACCTTGATCGAGTAACATGGACTGCCCTTGCTGACACAGTCCAGGGCATGGGCATCAGATTCTTCTCTGGATTCAAAACCTAGCCCTGGCACTTCCTGGCTGTGTGTGGGATCCCTGGGGGAGACGCTTACCTTCTCTAAGGGTCTGCTTTCTCTGTAAAATGAGGGGAGAACAGATCCTCTCTCAGGGTTGTGGTGGGAACCAAATAAATACCACACGAAAAGAACTTGGCAGGTATAATTAGTGCCCGTTGGCGCGTCCCATGACTAACTCTGACTGTAGGGACGCTCCACAGGGGAAGCTGATTCTAATGAGAAGACTGGTCTCCCTATCAGAGCTGGTGACCCGATGGCCCCATCAGTGACCAATGAGGTGGGATGCAACCATCTCCACATTAGGGCTGGCCCCACATCACACAGTCCAGACACAAGGGAACTGATATAATCCCTGTTTTTGAGGACCTACTCTGTGCCGGGCACTGAGTATTTTATATGCACTTTATGGCCTGTTGCCTCCCAAATGGAGAGGTGGTCCCATTACTATCCCTGGCCTATAGCTGAGGCAGCTGCAGCTCAGCAAGTGGAACTGTGTGCCCAGGTCATGGAGCTGATCAGAGGGAGCCAGGTTTTGAGTCCAGTCCTATCTGGGTCGAGAGAAGACTGCTCTGTGGCCATCTCCTTCTATCAGGGCAGCCCCTCTCTGAAGAGTGCTGGCCATGTGGGGGTGTCTTTCTGCATCTTGAGCCCCTCTCATCACATGCTCTGTATTTAAGGACATTTCAAACCACTGGTGCTCTATCAGGTTTCTGCTTATTGGAATTGATGTTGTAAACTCCCCAGGCCTGCATTCCTGGGTGTAGCCTGGTATAAAAACCCCTGGGTCTCAGGTGACATCTTGGGATGCCTGGGCTCGTGTGCTCTCTGGGTGTTTTCCTTGTTCATGTCTTGGCAGATGGTGCTGAAGATCTCTCTCTTTCTCTAGGCTTCTTGTGCTGGGAGCTGGCAGCCCCCTGTATGCTGGGCCCAGCAGTGAGTGATGAGTCAGGGGTGGGTACCCAGAGAGGAAGCCACCAGGGACAAGAGGGAGATGCGCTCTGGCCCAGCAGGACGCTAAGGCTGCCGGGAAGCAGCCTGGTGGCCACAAGGACTTCTGGACTGCAGCCAGCCGGAGAAGTGGGGCCCAGAGCTGGGGACGTCATTTGCTGGGAGGAGCGCCCTGCGCCTGGCTCCTTACGTGCTCACCGTGTGGATTCCTGTCCCCGTCACCTTGTACTGAGGTTTCTCACCATGCCTTCTTATGAAACACAGGGTACCATTTAGAGCATCACATAGGTAAATTTAGCCAAGCGTATTTTGGGCCAATTGAAGTTGTAGGCATGCTGCCTGGGGAAAAAATAGATCTTCTCTTATTTGATGTGTGACACATGAGAGCAATGGAGAAGCCTGCGCACCCCATCCTGCACCCAATCCCGATTGCTGCCTGGGCTCCAAAGGCTGACTCCCACATTCTGCTTCTCATCGTCACTTCAGAGATGTATAAATGTGTCGTTCCCACCAGATGATTGGGCAATCATAGAAAGGGGTGGCAAAGAGGGAGCAGGAGGGTTTTTCTGCAGGATAGTAACCAGGTCTAGTCTCTGCCCACCAGTCTGGGAGCTGGGTGATTTCATCGCAGATGACCCATTCTAGCTGTTGCTTTGCCTCCCGTGGCTTTTGGGCCGTCAGGACACCCACCTCCTTCTCATTGTACTATTGGAGGGTAGGGACCCTTGTTAGGGAAATCTGACAACTTATACCATCTGGTCCCCCTGGAGGCATAAATGGCTGGCCTTGGACAAGGGTGGGCCACAGAAGGTAGAATGAAGGGGAAGAAAGAGGAAAGCAGTAATTTAGCACAGTTAGTAACTGCATGCTTGTTCTGTGCTAGGCATCCAGACGTGGTTGTGATTATTACTTTCTTTTTTTTTTAAAGTACACATGAGCCAACTTTTAAAAAAATATTTACTTATTTATTTATTTGGCTGCATCGGGTCTTAGTTGAAGCACTCAGGGTCTTTACTGTGTCACATGGAACCTTTGCTGCAGCGAATGGACTCTAGTTATGTGTGGGCTCAGTAGTTGTGGCTCGGGCTCAGTTGCTCCATAGCATGTGGGATTTTAGTTCCCCAACCAGGGACTGAACCATATCCCTTGCTTTGCAGGGCAGATTCTTAACCACTGGATTGCAAGGGTGGTCTTGTGATTATTACTCTTTTGTTTGTGAACTTGTGCGTTTGTTTTTTGCTGTAGCCTAAGTAAAAGCTGGTGCGGCACAGAAGTGGGAAGGGACTAATTTGGGTCGAGTATAGGGTTGGTGTAATTGAATGTAGGGAGAGAGGAGATAGGTGAGACATAAGACAAAGGCTGGGGTGAGGCCTGGGTGCTTCTTGTGTGAATGTGTAAGTGTACACTAAGGAGAAGGCGATGGCACCCCACTCCAGTACTCTTGCCTGGAAAATCCCATGGACGGAGGAGCCTGATAGGCTGCAGTCCATGGGGTCACTGAAGAGTCAGACACGACTGAGCGACTTCACTTTCACCTTTCACTTTCATGCATTGGAGAAGGAAATGGCAACCCACTCCAGTGCTCTTGCCTGGAGAGTCCCAGGGATGGGGGAGCCTGGTGGGCTGCTGTCTATGGGGTTGCAAAGAGTCGGACACGACTGAAGTGACTTAGCAGCAGCAGCAGCAAGAAGGCGGCAGGAAGAATGTGTGGCCAGGGGGAGATGCAGAGTGCAGCCGTGGGTGTTTTGGGTGTGCAGGGTTGGTGTGGTGTTGCCTGCAGGTGTTTTCAGTAACCAGATGGTACTAAAAAATGGTGTGCAAGAGAGAGCCCTGGCCAGGAGGCCTGGGTCCATAGGTAGTTATAGCAGCAGTGGACATGTAGCAGGTTGTTGAGAGAGTCTAGGAGGAAAAGGACTCAGGGGCGGAGCCAGAATAGCTGAGCTGGGCGGAGGCAGTGAGAGGTCAAGGGCATCCTTGCAAAACAAGGTCAGAGAACGTAGCTTGTGCGGTTGTGAGAGTTTGTTGAGGTGATGCAGGCTGGGGTGCTTATCGCAGAGCACCAGACCCTGAATTGGCAGACTAGGCGCATGGCTGCTGTGGGTTTTGGCTTCAGTTGGTCTCTCCAGCCATCCTTGGGGCACACCTTTCAGCTTTGCTCAGATGTTAGTGGGTGGGGAGCTGGGACTTTTGACTACTTCCCTCAGGGCAGAGGAGACCCTGAGACACAGAGAATGAGGGGACCAGCCCAGGGCTGGATGGGAGGTTGGGAGGGCTGAAGTCAGTCTGCCTGGGAGGCAGTGGCTAAAAATCTATGGGCCTCCCCACAATGTGACTCTGCTTTGAACCCTCATCTCTTAACCATCTTGCATATCTTGAAAAGGTGTTTGCCAGACCGCTCTTTCCCCAAGTAGACTAGCAGCCTTGAACTAGCCATTCACGAAGACTTTGGGAAAGAAAGAACTTCAGAGCCACCCTCACTTTTCCACTTTTAATTGATTTTGGCATCATGGGGATAATGGCCATCATGGGCCAAAGCAGGCAGCGGATGGACTGTGGGCCTCCCCTCCTTGCCCTGTGTTCCTGCTCTGACCAATACAGGAGGCCCAGCCACATATGGCTAATCAGCACTTGAAATGTGGCAATGTGACTGAGGATTTTTAATAATATTTAATTTTAATGAAATTTTAAAAACCAACATTGATTCAAGCATTAGAAAAATTTTAGGTGTGTTTGGAACAACTTGATTACATGAGTCTACTTTTCTAAAGGTAAATTTTATGAAATCTAAATTTGGATCAAGTATTTCTGATGAAAATTTAGTGCTGAGATGTGCCATAAATGTAAAATACACATCAGTCAAGGATACTAGACTGTAAAATATTAATAATTTTTTATTGATTACATGTTGAACTGATATTTTTGGATACATTGGGCTAAATGAAATCTGCCGCTACAATGAATTTCCCATGTTTCTTTTTAAGATGGCTACTGGAAAACTAGAAACTGGGGAGACCTGGCTTAGCTTCCTGTCTGAGAAGCCCATGGCTCTGGGCTCTACTTAGAGAGTATGCCATGGGGATGGATGAGAAAGTTTTGCAGATTTGGAAATCTGTACATCGACTGTAATTGAAGCTCTGGACTTTGGGTGCTGATGTTGTGTTGGTGTAGCTCCATCAGTTGCGGCAGGGGGACCGCTCAGTAGAAGATGTTGCTAATGGGGGCGGTGTGCTTATGTAGGGGCAGAGGGTGGGTGGAAATTCTATTTTCTGCTCAGTTTTGCTGTGAACCTAAAAACTTTTCTAAAACTTTAGGCAGAAGAGTACGGAAAACAAACAAACAGGACACAATAAGACATCTCCGAGTGCTGTCAGTGTTTTGGGGGCAAAGATGGTTGCTCGGTTCATCACTAATAATCAGGGAAGGTGCCTGTTCATCAAAGCAGCTCATCAGCAGAGCATACTTGACGCTGCCTATCTGCACAGCACAGGACAGAGCTGCGAGCAGAAGCCGCCTGCCTTGTCAAGAAGGCTCTCCTGAGACTCTCACCAGGAAACTCGGAGAGGCCCAGAAAGGAAGACAATCCCTTTTCTTGCTTTGGCTGGCCTCCGTGTTGGAGACAAGGCCTCAAAGCAAACCCTGCGATCACAGGTGAATTCCATCCAAGCTTCGATCATGGATGTGCTCATGGAATTCTAGGGCGACTTTCAGACCCTCTGATCCTCCTCCCAGGCAGGCTGGTCCAGGGCTAATGTTTGAGAATCAGGAGGTGAAAACACCTTGGAAAGTGGTCCCTGAGAGTTCTAGTGGGGATGCTAGTGTTCAATTTCCCCATCTCTGTGTATTCCTCTATGAAAACTCACCAGTCTTGAGGATTTTTTGCACTTTTCTGTTTATCTCTTCCACTTCAGTAAACATAGTTTCTTTAACGAAAGGCTCCAGAGTTAGCTGTCACTGTCTTCAGACCCATGAGGAGCCAGCAGAATGCGGTTCCCAGAATGGCTTTCCAGCCTCCCTAGGGAGACTTGGCTGCCTTGCTTGCTTTGCATGCTGGGGATCGGTAGTCTACCTGAAATGACATGATGTTTCAGGATTGTACAAATGGCAGGGATAGAATTAATGATGACGGATGACAAAGTACTTTCTACTATTTTTCCTGTGTCTCTTACTTCCTCTGACCCACAGTCACCTTCGCAGACCTGACTTCATTTTAATAGGCTGGAAATGGAGGCTTAGAAAAGTCAAGTAACTTCAGCAAGGTCACTCGGCAAGGATTTGACTTCAGTTCAGCTCAATTCTCCTGGGTCCCACAGGCTGCACTCAGGACCATCCAAGGGGCCCTGCAGGCTGGAGCTGAGTGGGTGGACTGCTCATCTCAAGCTGAGCCAGTTTGTCAGTGGCCAGGAACCATCCTGCCAGTCACAGGGGATGGAAGCAATCAACTCAGCTTTTGTTTTTCTCCCGTGTTGCCTGTCCTTCCTCCTGTCTGGCACTTTACAAATGACCGAGGGGTTTCCCCGCCTTCCGCCATCTAAAGTCAACCAATTTTTCTCCCACGTTGAAACAAGTTTGCTCATAAGAGGATCTGCACCGTCTCCCCTCTGACTGTGCGTTACTAGCCCTTGGAGGTGAGTGGGCCGAATGCTAAATGAGCTCCCTTGACGTTACACCTGAGACATGTTTGTGTTATAAATGGGTACAAATTGAGTTTGGTTTTAGGTGATGTATGATGTCTGCCACGTTTTCCCCTGTGGTAGGACAGCTAGAGGAGAGCTAATTTGTTTGGAATTGGGCGTTTCCAAGCCTTTGGTGGGTTGGGGATCACCGTTTCCCCTCTGTAATCACCAGGATGGAGCCAGCAGTGTGGGGTGCGGGGCTGTCAGTGAGCGGATCACTGCCACCAGCATGCTCTGCTCATGCTGCTGACCCTTGGCAGCCTGCCCAGAATGGCTGGTGGCCCTGACCAGATGTTCCTCTGCTTTCTTTTGGCCTTGGCTTTGAGTCAGAGAGATCTCTGAATCCTGATCTGCTTATAAGCTACTGTAATCAGAGGTGTGGCTTGTGGCAAGTCACGTGCATGCACCTGAGTGCTGAAGTGCCCTGGAGGTGTCTGGGAGGGGCACGCAAGCAATCTGACACGGGCCTGGCCAAGGTATTCCGTCCACATGGATGGTAAGAGCCGCTGGGTCGGAGTGAGCAAACTGGAGCAGGGCTTGGTTTCCTTCATGGGCAAGAAAACGGGAAGAATCTTGTGCTGTGGAGTCCTCCAGTCCCCAGGAGCCGACGGTTGCTGCCTGCTCCCTGATGGGGATGCTGTGACCTTCCTGGTGACAGCCTGGGGCGGAGGCACGGGGGTGCGGCTGGCCATGGTGGTCCCCGTGGGAGCCCTATCACATCAAGGGGACAGGGTGTCTGTGCAGAGGGCAGCTGTGAGGCAGGGCATGCAGTTGTTGGCACTGAGGTCAGGGCTCTGCAGGGGTGACTAGGCACCCTGCAGTGCAGGAGCTGAATCTGGTCAGGATGTGTCCCAAGGGGGCTTCTGGGGCGCAGCCAGGCCTGTGGCTCAAGCCGCCCACGTTCCTCCCTCTGCACTCTCATGGGGGCACGAAGGCATTTCATTAGAGATGCCTTCCTGTCTGATAGGAGCTGCTGTGTCCTTCATTGTCCTTGCGGTCTGGCATCTGTATTAGGTCTCGTGATCATGCATCCTGATTTGGGGTTTGCAGACGCCTCACTCTGCATCTGGACTATGTTTTGGAGGAGCGCCATGGAGGGCTGGATGTGCATGCGCTCTTGGGATTTCCCGAGTGCAGAAAGCATCTGGTTGCACCCTGAGGAAGGCAAGGACAGTGGATCGTGTCGGAACCCTGGGCCTGTGGCTGGCGGGAACAGTGGGACAGAGTGGCAAGACGGGTGACAGGCCAGTTTTGAGGTGTGTGTGGGCTGTCTGTTCGGAGCTGGTGAGTTCCGCAGGCTGGGGATGGATCACCTCTCTTTCCCAACAGCTCCAGCTGGCAGAGGCTCGGCCCAGATGAAGGTGTGGGCACCTGCAGTCGTGTGCCGTGTGCCCAAGCCAGCTGTTTGTGCTTGGCCTGGGAGCAGCAGTGAAGAATCTGGACCTGTTGGGGTGAGAGGCGGGTTGTCGTGCTGTGCTGAGAACGCCGCCTGTGCAACTGGATGCGGTCCTCCCAGACGTTTTGGCACGGGGTGCTGTCTGTCGTGTTGGCTGCTTCTCACAGGCCTGTCTTATCTCTCCACACAGAGTTGTGTGAGGCCAGAGAGCAAGGTGCTGCCTCTCACATCCACCATAGAGGCTCACAGAACTCTGACCGAGCTGGGTCATCTTTGGTATGTTTCTGTGAGAGGTTTCTGATGCCAGGGCTTGGTTATGGCTTGTGGCATAAAGGAGCTCATGAGAAGTGTGTGTCCGCATGGCTGAGAGGATGGCCATCCACGGAGTGGATGGGAGCAGCAAGCTTATATATGATATCTATCGGGAGTTTCCTGGTGGTCCGGTGGTTAAGACCCCAAGCTTTCACTGCCAAAGGCCTGGGTTTGATCCCTGGTCAGGGAACTGAGATCCCACAAGGTCTGTGGCATGGCCTAAAAAAAAATAAAATATCTATTGCCTCTAGAATCCAAAGAGGTCCACCTTGCATTGCGCCTCTTTATTAATGACCTGGTATACAAGGAACTGGAGAAGGAGATGGCTACTCACTCCAGTGTTCTTGCCTGGAGAATCCCAGGGACGGGGGAGCCTGGTGAGCAGCCGTCTATGGGGTCGCACAGAGTCGGACACGACTGAAGCGACTTAGCTGTAGCAGCATCTTGTTCTGTTTTCTAGAGCACATTCTTAAAGACCCCAGAACATTGGAACTCCAAAGAAGTTGACCAAGTCTGGCAAGTTTCTATACTTTCGTAGAAGTTATTGTCTACTATATATACATGTGTCTTGCCAAAGCACTTGGTACGTGTTTATTTCTGCTCTCCACGTCATATCAGCATGAAGTCATCAATGAATTAGCGTGATGTTCTCCTAGATGATCAGACAGTCAGATTCTTGTGGACTGTGTAACTCAGAGGCAGAAAATTGATACGGTCCTCAGCACAGTGAAGCTAACTCTTACTAGTGGTTTTTTGTTTGCTGGGTTAGAGGGGAAAATACCAATGGATCAATAACTGCGTACCAGGTGCTAGGGTCTGTATTGATTTGATCCATAAGGAGACCATATCAGGAACAGCGGGACACAGTTGGAGTCATCACTTGATTAAGTTGATGATAATCCACTGTCGCTCCTTATGACTCATTATCTTCTGTGTCTGCCAACCTAGAAAGTTACATAAGGATGTGACTGGAATCCTTTGCTTTGCACTTTTCAAATATTTAATGATGATGCTAATTTCTCAGATTTCCTTGGGGATAGAGCAGTGTTTCTGTTTTCTTATTTTGACAGGGAGAGGAAAATGCTTTCTACTTCGCCCTTTCTGCCTTCTTAGCTCTTAGTCGATTTTCGGAAAGTCAATTAGGAAGTTCATCTTATTGCTGAAGATTTCTAAATATTCACTCAGGAAATGGCCTGGGGCCCCTTGGATATTCTGTAAGGCTGACTTGGGTCAAAATTTGACTTTTTGTTTGACTTCCATTAGCCTCCATTCCAACTGATAGGCCCTATCAGCGTCCTGGTTTCTAGGAATTAGGAATAGCCAAGATCCATCATTCAGTAACACCCCGTGGGTTGTGGTATTTCCTTTTCTCCAGGGCAAAGCTATCTTGATAAATAGTTTCAGATCTCTTTAAGAAAGGCCAAGCAGAATATTCACAACACTTAATTGTGATGCTTCAGGGACAGTTTAGGTCCTCCTCTCATTTAAAGAGTATAGGATCATTCATTTCAAATAAAAATTCTGTTTCTATTTTTATAGCTTATAGGAGGACTCTCCCCTTCTCCCCCAAATGATACAAATTAAGTAAGATCTTGGCGGGTCACCTGTTTACTTTTGTTTTGGGGACCTCAGAGTCAATTAATCCCAGTCAGCTATCCCAAGTGGCGCAGTGGTAAAGAATCCGCCTGCCAGTGCAGGAGACCCAGGAGACGTGGGTTCCATCTCTGTGTCAGGAAGCTCCCCTGGAGAAGAAAATGGCTACCCACTCCAGTATTCTTGCTTGGAAAATTGCATGGACAGAGCCTGGCGGGCTGCAGTCCATTGAATGGAAAAGAATTGGACATGACTGAGCAGCTAAGCACATACCCAGATCCCTGCAGATAAGAACGTTCTGGTAACACCTCTTGTCTTGCTGCTTCTTCCAGTCACCAAGCTCACTTTACCCCCAGTGTTTGGGTACTGCCACATGACCTCTGTCCCCTCTGTTGCAATCAGGGGTCCAGGTTCAAGACCACATTTGAACCAGAACTTTATAGCTTGTAGATGCCAGGCACTGAAATGTTTAGGCACAAGGCTGGTGCTTCCCTCACCTTTGCATTTATCAGCACTTGGTGAAGGGCATGGCTTGTGGGAGTGCGGTTAAGGGTAAGCAGAGGGAGATAACAGATGTCCGTATTCTGTGGTCTTTGGGCTACTTCATCTACATAATGCCAAAGCAATTCTGGCATCTCAACCTCATTTAGAGTAGATCACTGTTGGGTTTAGACTCCTGTTAAATAGTTGAGCAAACAATTAGAACCACTCCCAGCTGTTTGAACTAAGACATTGAACTTAGAAGTCTGGTGAGTGCTTTCATATCAGTGAACTAAGCCTGGTCTGAGATTGTCTGTCTCTTTGGTCTAACCCTCTTGGAGTCCATTCCTGTATATCCTTTCCTGGTGTAAATTAGCTAAGTCCTGCTATATTTGTGTGTGGTCAAGACTCTTCTCCCAGGCTTAATTTTGTAATTGTATTCCGAGAGAAGCTAGGATAGTACTCTAGTTATAGATGAGGAAACACTGTGTGGGTCTGTGTGTGTCCTGTGGGTTTGGAGTGGTTGGAGCTTGATGAAAATGAGCTCCTTGCTTCAAAGTAGAAGCTGAAATCTTCCAATAAAGTAAGATTGTGCCAACAGGAAAGGGAGGAGGAGCTGTTTCAGCTGATAAGGGAGGCTGAGTGGCATTGGGGGTCTTGAGGCCACTTAGAGTCATCTTAAATTTTCCCGTTAATATTTGTTTCAATTATCAGCTCCCTGTCTGTTCCCAGTTAATGCCATCACTTTACCATAAGACACTTGATGACGTTTTAAATGCAACTAATACTATAAATCAGTACTTGTAGGGCTTAAAGTTCAGAGATCTGAGTTTTTCTTTCTCTCTCTTTCATTTATATTATATAGTTAGACCCCTTCCTCCCCAACTCTATAGTTATTCATATCTTCATGCTTTTTGTACTGCTCTTTGGGATTTTAACCTCACTTCCCCAAAGTCTTGCCTTCGCTGTATCCTCTAACTACTATTTAATAAGCATCTATCGTTTACTAGGTATTATTCTAGGTGTCAGGATAGAGTAGAGGAAAACAAAAAACTGAGGAAAATCCCTAACCTCATGGAGTCCCCAGTCTAGCAGATATTTTATTTCAGATGATCACAGGTGATAATTTAATGAGCTATTTCATCATTGCAAAGAATTGGCTTCAGCTTCTCATTCCTGAAGCCTGGTGATAAGATTCTCACCACTTGAGTCCACAATGGGGCCAGAATATTAGTCCCAGATATCTCTTATTGTTTCTTGTTGAAGTAGACTATTAATTTGTCTTCACATATTCACTTTGAACACCTCTAATCTTCATCCAGGATGATTTTTTCCAACAAACAAAAAGCAGAGGTCATCCCCTGCATCTGCTCTTTCCTGCCCCAAGAGGAAATTAAGATTTCCATTGAATTTAAGGTATAGACCACAATCTTAAGCATGGTCCTCATGGTCCATTTACCACCTAATTTTGCACATATTCCCCTTGACTGTTTGCTCCTCCATTCAAACACACACACACACACACACACACACACACACACACACACCTTCAACAGGTACTTCCTTTTCATTTTGCATAAATCAAGTTAACCTTTTACTTCCCAGCCCCACTCCCATCCTTGCCAACATGATCTGGTCCCCAGCACCTTTGCATGCCTTTCATAGCCCTTGGTTCAAACTGTCATCAAGCTTACCGCATTACGACTACCTGATGAAGGGTCTCTCGCTTGGCAACAAGTGGGTCTGAAGAAAGCAAGTAGCATCTCTGTATTTGCTTACTGCCATGTTCCCAGCATGCAGCATGCTGTCTGGCACATTGCAGTATTCAGTGATACTTGTTTAATGAGTGAACAGCACCATGGTATCCATGCTGGTGACTGCTCAGTCTCAAATGGTAGTGACACCGTTGTCCCTTGGGTAAGAGGCCCTTTAAGGCTTCCAGGGGCAATCAGGCTTCCTGCAGGAGAGTTTAAGTTGTGAAATGAACTGGGTTTGTTTCTAAGTGGGTATTTGACAGTAGCCTGGGTCTTTTTGTTCTGGCTGTATTCTGCCTGCTATTCCAACCTGAATGAGGTAATTGTTGGTTTTAATTCACTATCTGGAGTCAAGGAAGTGGAAAGAGGTAGTAATATTTTTGTCTCAGTCTTCAGAGACCATTGAGACACAAGTTTTTAACCTTGTAACCTCTCTGCTCGTTTATCTGAAAATGATTATGCCCCAGCTTCTGAGAGTTATCCCCTTTTTGTTCCTTCTGGTGTCTGAAACAGAGAATTTAAGCAGCTTACAGACCTCAGCTTAGGCTGGGTTAGGGAATGTCTGGTTAATGTATCCATGTCCCTATCTTTCCTGTATTCAGTCATGTCTGACTCTTTGTGGCCCCATGGACTGTAGCCCACCAGGCTCCTCTGCCCATGGAAGTTTCCAGGCAAGCATACTGAAGTGGGTTGCCGTTTCCTACTCCAGAAGATCTTCCTGACGCAGAGATCTAGCCTACGTCTCTTGCGTCTCCTGCATTGGCAGGCAAATTCTTCTAGCACCACTTGGGAAGTCCATCCAAGTCCCTAGTTCTTCAAAATTCTTCAGGAAAGTGAGAAGGCCTTTTCAGGGGAGGAGCGTAAACAGTGCTTGGGAAACTGAAATCTAACAGCCTTTTCCGTTGTTCCAGCTCTATTTACATTCCTTCACGGCGAGGAGGTTACCTCCTTTATCATTGCTTGTTCATTTGTCCTATAAACTCCTGATTATCCATCTTCAGCAGCGTGGCCTGGCTTTATCTCAAGCAATCGGTTCCAGCAGACAGACTGATTAGAAGCCATTTCCTTCCCCAATTCTGTAGCTTGACGTTCCTGTTATCTTTTACCATCAGGACTGGAGAATTCTCTGCCTGGATGCATACATAAATAAATATGGCTGCCGCTAAGCCTCCATCCTCTGCCACTTAAATCCCAACTTATCTCATTCCAGGATGCTGGGGTAGATATTTCATTTATGGCATTGGTTTGAGGAATGTCAGGAAGGACTTGCTGTTAAAGAACTTTTATGCCATAAACATTTATGCCCTTTGCAAGGATGAGACCACAGCATTTGTCTGACCAGGGAAAGATAGATATCCTTTCAAAGACTTTTTTTTCCCCACTTAACTTTTAGACCACAGAATTGGATTAATTGTAATCCCTGGCTTATGACACATTTTCATGATTAATATGTGTAGCCAGAGTTAGTTATGTAGCATTTTGAGTACTATATAATATTACAATGGGCTGCTATTGTAAACGATGTCTCCTTTTTAATCCATTCTCCTGTTGATGGGCATTAGGCAAGATGCCAAGATTCTGCTATTATGAACTCTGCTGCTGTGAACATTCTTGTGTGTGTTTCCTGCTCTACATGCACAAGTTTCTCCTGAAGTGGCATTGTTGAGTTGTCAGGGACTGAATGTTCAATTTTACAAGAAAATTACAAATTATTTTCTAAATTGACTGTATCAGCTCATTCTCCTACCAGCAGCATATAGGAGATGGCCTTGATCCACACACTCTGCAACAGGTAAAGGCTTCTTAATCTGTGTAGATAGAATATGCGTAAAATGGTATTTTATTGTAGTCTTTATTTGCATTTGCTGATCACACAGGAGAATAAGGATCTTAGAGCTGTATTGTTCACAGGTGTTTCTTTTTCTGTGAACTGCCCATTTATGTCTTTTGCTCATTTTTCTATTGGTTTTGAAGATTTATTCTTATTGATTTGTAGTTCTTTATATGTTATTGATGTATTAGTCCATTGTCTTTTATAATCATTTACAAATATTATTTTCCTAATTGCCTCTTTATTTTCTTTGAAAGTTTCCATAGATAAAGAGGGGTTCTAAATTTGGATACAGTCAAAATTTATCACCTATTTATTTTCTACAGGTTTTTTTTTTTTTTGAGATGGTGGCTTAAGAAATCCTTTTCTATCCCTAGATCAGAAAGACGTTTACCTGTATAAGAGTGTTAAAGTTGGCTGTTGTCATTAAGTTCTTAATCCAACGACATTTTACTTTTATGTATGAACTGAGTTAGGGATTGAAATTCACTTATTTTCCCAAGTGGATACCATATTTTCTAACTCCATCTATTGAACAAAATTACTGAATAGTCCCTTATGTGTCCCATGGCCTGCTTCCTGTGTCATTTAGAACAGAGGTCCCCAACCTCTGGGATCTAATGCCCAATGATCTGACATAGAGCTGATGTAATAATAATAATAGAAATAAAATGCAATAAATGTACTTGAATCATCCTGAAATCATCCCCTTCCCCAGTCCATGGAGAAATTGTCTTTCGTGAAACTGGTCCCTGGTGACAAAAAGGTTGGGGGCCACTGATCGAGAGCATCTCCATATATCTACACTGTCTCTTTCAGGGCTTTGTATTCTCTTGTGCTGGTTAATTTATCTATTACTGGAGTAGTACCACATGTCTTAATGGCTATGGTTTCATAATAATTCTTGAACCTCTCTTCATCAGTCTTCTTTCTCACAAGTGTATTGGCTATTCTTTATTCTTTCATGTAAATTTAAGAATCAGCTTCTTGGACCCATGAATCCTGGTGGAATCTTGAGTAGAATTGCATTAAGGATACAGATAAATTTGGAAAGATTTTACACCTTCATAATACTATATATTCCTCCCAAGAGGATGGTATGTGTCTCCATTTAGTTAAGGTTTTCTTAGATCAGATAGGACCTTGTATTCCAACATTTCTCTTGCTGTCGTGGATGCCTTAATCATCTATTTTCTCTATAGTCATAACATGAGCTATGCCCGATAATTACACGATCCTGTATTTTGTCTTAATTCAATGTCTGCTCAATTGCTCAGTTACTCTTAGGTTCCCTTACATTTACCCCATTTGTGTTTCATTGCTGGCAGAGCCAAGTCACACCCACTATCTTGGCCCTTGCCATATGCTTTAAGGAAAGGCGTGAGATTTGAGCATAAAAGCACTTTGCCTGATGGGAGCTGTCGGGAAGTTATTTAGCTTTCTTGAGCCTCAGTTTTCTTCCTATAAGATGGAATTAACAGTAGCTACCTTGATGTTCTGACAATTGGTGGCTTCTTGTGATTCTTTTTTCAAGAATCCAAACAGGCGGGAATAAGAGCAACCCAGACAGGCCTTGTTCCATCTGCCCAACAACAGCTGCTCTAGGCCTGCCTCTGCCGGGCAAGAGCTGAAGGGGAGGTGTGTTAGTCAGAGAAACAGCACCAATGGGAGATAGGCATGCACAGCTCCGGTGGAGAGAGAGAGAGATTTTAAGGAGGAATTGGTTCACACAATTTTGGAGGCCAGCGAGACTAAAATCTGTAGGGTGGGCCAGCATGCTGGAGACGGAAGGATGAGCTGTTGTTGCAGATGAATCCGAAGGCAGCCTACTGGCCAAGTTCTCTCTTGCTGAGGTAGGTCAGCTTTTCATTCTATCCGGCCTTCCACTGATTAGATGAGCCCCATCCACATTATGGAGGGCAATCTGCCTTATTCAAAGTCCATTGATTTAAATGTAAATCTCATCCAAAAACATCCTCACAGAAACACCCAGGATAATGTCTGATCAAATATCTGGCCACTATGGCCTGACCAGATTGAAACAAAATGAACTACCCCAGGGGGGCTTTGGAACACTCTTTCTTGTAATACTTTTCCCTCTTCTGTAATTACATTGTTCGAACATATATAAACATCAGGAAGAACTGCAATGTGCCTCCACATCCGTCCCACAGACAGGACTCTATAGAGTCATTAGGAGCGCAGATACAGGGCCACGTGGCCTGGGTTTGGATCCTACGTGGGTAACCGTAGGCATCCTCTCAATGTGTCAGTTTCCTTGTTGGTAACTGTGGGTAGATAGGTAAGTAGCACGTTACCCTCACAGAATCGTAGTGGGTATTAAGTGAAAATTCATGTGAAGCATAATCCTCTTTCTATCACTCACCTTTTAGAGTTAACGAATCTAAACATTATGATATGATCTGTTTCAGCTAAATATTTTTAATGAAGCGTAATATGCGTTGTTGAAACCTCCTTTGTTTCTCTCCCCAAGCTCATTTCCCTTTCTTCTTCCTTGAAGGAAGCATTGTCCTAAGCTTGGCATCTAATATGGCAGTTATATTTTTCTTCATTTTAACTACATATCCATTAACAAGAGAGAGCAATGTTTTCTGTGTTTCAAATGATGAAATGTGGTATCATGTTTTGCATAATATTCTATAACTTGCTTTATTCTCACTCAGCAATATGCTGTTGGGAACGAACAATTCTGAATATACAGAGAATTGTCTCATTTTAATGCTGATTAGATTCCTTATATGAATAGCTTACCTCCCTGTGCCTGTACTCCTGAAGCTTGTGGAGTTTCTCATGTTTTATCGTCACAAGCAGTGCTGTGAGGGATACAGCTTCTGGCTGTCTTTCTGCCCTTGTGTTGGGTTGTAGGGCATGGCAAACAGGTTGGAGGTTCCCCGGGTAGTAACACAGAACTCTCAGAAATAGTTGTACTTTATTATTCATACCCTGGCCAACACGTGGTTGGTATTGACAGACCTTAAAGTCTTTGTCCGATGACTTCAAGTGTGTCTTGTTATCACGTACTGCTCCCTGTTTGCTGATGTTTGAATATATTTTCAGACGTTCTTCCCTGGTGGATAAGTTGGTAAAGAGTCTGCCTGCAATGTAGGAGACCCAGATTTGATCCTTGGGTCAGGAAGATCCCCTGGAGAAGGAAATGGCAACCTACTCTAGTGTTCTTGCCTGGAGAACTCCATGGACAGAGGAGCCTGGTGGGCTACAGTCCATGGGGTTGCAAAAGTTGGTCATGACTTAGCGACTAAACCATTGGTTTCCAAAACCTTATAAAAAGGAAGCCACCTTCACATTTGATGTCTGCAATGGCAGCTTCCCCAGTGTACCTGGGCCTGCAGAAAGTTGGGAAGGTGGCCAGGCCCACCTGGGGCTCTGTGAGCCATCTGCGCTGGGTCTTGCTGGCTGCTGGTGACAATGGGAGCTTTGAGAAGCCACCTGAGCTCTTAGGAGTTCAGAGCAGTTGGGCTCCCCTGATTAGTCACTGAAGTATTATTCTAAGTGGGGCAGAAGTGCCAGAGAATTAAAAATACTTCTGTTTTTGGATAAGAAGCTGACATGTTCTCAGGACAGCAGGGCTATATCTGGATGAGCAGCTGTCGGCTGCCTCGCGGGCTCTCCCAGCCAGCTGATGTGCTAAGGGCTCCCCATTCTCCCAGAGTAAGTCTTGAGTAGATGAAGACTCAGGGAGGACTGCAGAGTGGCTCTCCACCATCATTAGCCCTCGGGCCTGGCGCAGCACTTGGCATACTATAGCGGTGTACCTGCATTTGCTAAGTGAATGTCAGGTGTCTCTGGTTGCCCTGGAAGTTCTGGACCATAATGGATAGGGGAGATAGAAGGGGGAGAAGACGTCTTTGTTCTTATGGGTTTGCTATGGACATGGTGAAGTGAATTAAACTAGTTGGAAGGTAGTTACCCCCTCACTCTCCAGGAAGAATTAGAAGCAGCCCCTAGGTCCCAGGAAACCTTATGCTGACACCATGAGAACACTTAGCGCTGACTTTCGTCAGTTTTATGGCTCTGTCCTATTTGTCTTTGTGTGTGTGTGCTAAGTCATGCCCAGCTCTTTGTGACCCCATGGACTGTAGCTTGCCAGGCTTCTCTGTCCATGGCATTTTCCAGGCAAGAATGCTGGAGTGGGTTGCCATTTCCTCCTTCAGGGGATCTTTCCAACCCAGGGATCGAACCAGCATCTCCTGAGTCTCTTGCATTGGCAGGCATATTCTTTACCACCGTGCCACCTAGCCAGCCTGCTGTATCCCCAGCATAATGCATGGGCATGGGGTGTGGAAGATAGTACTTGCTCAGCGAATATTTACTGAGTAAATAAATAAACCAACAGAGGAAGATGAAATGATCCTTGCCAACCGTGGTTTTGCAATGCCACTTTTGTTTCTATCTACTAAAAATGTTAAATTTCACAATCTTTTAATGTATGCATAATTCAACATAGTCCCTTTAAACAAAAGAACACAGCAATAAATATGGCTTCTTCCAACTGGAACACGTGGCTGAGTCTCGGGGAGTTATAAGGGTAGAGAGATCTGTTTATACCCCTCCCAGGCCCAGTAACTTCCATGATCGTTTTGTGAAAAAGGCCAGACGGTTAAACAAAACTTTTGCTGAGACTTGGGAAATCAAAACACAGGAGAAATGCAAGTGCAAAAAAAAAAAAAAATCATTAAATTTTACATCTGTGAGGGCTGTTTTGAAAACTTTGAATAGTGTTGCAGCCGGCATCATATAAGAACGTACAACTCTGGGGGGCTCTGTTTTTCCCAGGAACTCAAAAAGGTGATTCAAGATACGGAGAGCAGAGACTTCATGCCAGTGAGCTTCTTTAGAAATCTTTGCTATTAGTACATCAAACAAACAATGCCAGTGCGGTTACTGCACCTTTCGACTCCTATTTTCTATGAAATCTTAATGTTATAGGTTAAATTGTATCACATCAAAAGGTCTATTGAAATCCTAATTTCCCATACTTATCCCCATACAAGCTGTAGCTTCAACAACCAAGCCATTGGTCAGATGTACACCCCATGTGAAGGAAATTTCTAGATCGTTGGATGCTAAACTGTGTGTCCTTATTTGGAAATAGTGTCTTTCCAGATGTGATCAAATTAGAATGAAGTCTAATCAGAGTGAGCCCTAATCCAATAGGGACTTCCGAGGTGGTGCTAGTGGTAAAGAACCCGCCTGCTAATGCAGGAGACATAAGAGACAAAAGATGAGTGGTCGATCCCTGGCTTGTGAAAATCCCTTGGAGGAGGGCATGCAACCCACCCCAGTATTCTTGCCTGGAGAATCCCATGGGCTATAGTCCATAGGGTCCAAAGAGTTGGATACAATTGAAATGACTTAGCATGCATGCACTAATCCAATATGACTGGATTATTCATAAGAGAGAAAATGTCGTATGATGACATGCAGAAAGGAAACGGCCGAGTAAAGATGGAGGCAGAGAGTGGAGTGATGAGGCCACAAGCCAGAGGATGCACGGGGCCTGGAAACTGGAAGACGCAAGGCAGGATGCTTCCTCTGAGGCTTTGGAGTGAGCCCCCTGTCAACACCTTGATTTTGGACTTTTAGCCTCCAGAGTTGTGAGAGAATATATTTCTTTTTATTTTAAGCCATTCACTTTGTGCTTACTGTTATAGATACTCTAGCAAGCTAATATATTTGAGGTAACTATAGTTTCAACAGTCAAGCCAATTGTCAGCTGTATAACCCACATTAGGGAACTTTCTAGATTGTTGGATGCTCAGCTGTATAGCAGAATCACAGACATCACTGAAGCTGAATTCCTGCATTTGTAGCAGGTACTCTTCTATTGCAAGGCCAGTCTTTCTTTTCAGACTCTGTAGACAGTAAGTTTGAGGACCAGTGCCGTAAGAACTCACTAGATTCAGGGGAAAGTGGCTGAACAGTGCTTCAGGCTCGGGAGAGGGCCCTTACCGACCTGCTCCTTCAGTGCCTTATTTAAAAACTTCACTACTATTATTATTTTTGGTTGCACTGGGTCTTCCGCTGTGCACGGGCTTTCTCCAGTTGTGGCCGGTGGGGCTTCTCTTTGTTGTGGTTTACGGGCTTCTCGTTGCGCTGACTGCTCTTGCTGTGGAGCGTGGGCTCTGGGCGTGTGGGCTCTGGTGGTTGCGGTGTGCAGGCTTAGCTGCCCCGTGGCACGTAGAATCTTCCCGGACCGGGGTTGGACCTGTGTCCTGTGCCCCGGCAGCGACAGTCCCTCAGCAACTTATCATTATCCTTCTGGGTCTTCTGATTTCCAATGAATTTTCTGTTTGGTTTATGAATTTTCAGCTTAAGAAGCTTTCACCCAAGGCCTTGGAGACTGATTGCAGTCTGCCACGGTGCCCCGTCTAGCGTGCCATCGTGGTGTTGTTTGTCTTATTTTTGTTTACTGTTCCCTGAATGTTAACACACATAGAGATTTGTGATGTAGCCACCCCAATAAGGATACACAACAATCCCATCAAAAACTCCCTTGTGCTCTTTCCTTTATAGTCCCACCACTTCTCCACTCCTAACACCTGATCTGTTGTTCATCATGATCATTTTAGAATTTCCAGACTCTCCTGTACACAGAGTGCGACAGGAATGTAGCCTTTTGAGATGGGTTTCTTTGACTTAGAATAATGGCTTTGAGACTCATCTGTGTGAGCCTCAATAGTTCGCTCATTTTACGGCAGAGTAGGACTTTATTGGATACCGTGGTATGTTTATCCATTCACCTGCTGAAGGACATTGATTTTCTCCCCCCAGTTTTGGGTGATTATGAATAGTGCTGCTGAAAACATTTGCATTCATGTTTTTGTGTGAAGATTTTATTACTCTAGGTGTGTATCCTAGGCCATCTGGTTAGTGCATATTTAACTTATTAAAACTGCTGAACTTTCCCATTATGGCTGATCCATTTTGAGTTAATGTTTGTATAGTTGTCAGGCTTAGTATTAGGTTCTCTCTCTCTCTTCTTTGGCATATGAATGTCTAGTTATTCCATCAACATTTATTGAAAGGACTATCCTTTAAGCATTGAATTTCTTTTGCGCCATTAAAATCAATTTGCCATATTGGTATGGGTCTATTTCAGGACTCTTTATTCCTCTGATCTATTTGTCTCCTTTCACCAGTGTTGTCTTTTTAAAAATTTTTAATTGGAGTATAATTGCTTTACAATATTATGTTGGTTTCTGCTGTACAAAAAGTGAGTCAGCCCTGTGTATACATATATCCCCTCCCTCTTGAACCCCTCTCCCACACCCTCATCCCTACCCTCTAGGTCATCACAGCACTGAGCTGAGCTCCCTGTGCTATTCAGCAGCTTCCACTAGCTGTCTGTTTCACACAATGCTGTTGTTTAGTCGTGTCTGATTCTTTGCGACCCCATGGACTGTAGCCCACCTGGCTCCTCTGTCCATGGGACTTTTCAGGAAAGAATACTGGAGCAGGTTGCCATTTCCTGCTCCAAAAGATCTGCCCAAACCCAGGGACTGAACCCTCACCTCCTGCACTGGCAGGCAGATTCTGTACCCCTGAGCCGCAGGGGAAGCCCCGTGCCAGTGATTCTGTGCAGTGCTACGCGCTCACCTCATCTTGCCCACTCCTTCCCCTGCCGGGCCCCCAATTCCATTCTCAGTGCCCATGGCTGTATTCCCCGCAAACAGGCGTATCAGTATGTGTGGTCCTGGTTACTATCCTTCTTGAAATTGGATACAGTGACTCTTTCAACACCTCTTTAGAAATTGTTTCAGCTATTCTAATTCATTTGCCATTCAGTTTATATTTTAGAAACAATTTCTTTATATTTAAAAAATCCTCCCAGGATTTTGATCAGAATTACTTGAAATCTATAGACTTATTTGGGGAAGAACTGATATTGCTACATTGAGTCTTCCAATCTGTGAACATGGTTTGTTCTTCTACTTATTCAGGTTTTTGATTTCCTCTCTCAGTATTTTGTACAGATGCTTCACAGTTTATGCTAGCTTTACAACTTATTTCTTATTTTGGAGCTATTGTAAATAGTAGTGTTTTAAAATTTTGTGTTTCAACTCTACATGACTAGCATATAGAAATACAATTGGTTTTTGTGTGCGGACCTTGTATTCTGCAAAATTGCTAAACTTAATTTTTGATTCTAAAAATTGTTCTGTAGATTAATTAGGACTTTCTACATACACAGTCTTGTTGGTTGGAAATAAGTCAGTTCTGTTTCTTCCTTCCCAGTCCATGCGCTTTAATTTGTTTTCCTTACTTTATTGTACTGGCTATGACTTCTAATAACACTCTATTTGCCTTTTCTTGTCTTAGGGGGAACTTTCAATCTTTCAATATTGAGAATAATAGCCATAATTTCTGTTGTTGCTTTGTTTGATGTTTGTTTTTTGAGTTTTGTGGAATTTTTGGTGGAACTTAGATGGGGATCTGTCTTTAGATTCTGTTCTCAGTTTTTAATATCATGATTAGGATCCTATCTATGCCTGAACACTCAGGAGTGAGTCCAGGAGTTCATAAACAACTTGATACGGCTACTTTCCTGAACTGCCTGTGACATCACCAGAGTTTTCCAGTTCCTGGGGAGTTCCCCTTTGAAAAGTTCTTTCAGGCACGTAGGTGTGACCTTCGTGATCTTGACTTGCTGCAGACTTTCTTTGCTGTGCCTGCCTCTAGGACCAAGTGGTAAGAGGAACAGAAGATAAAAACTTGGTAAATTGAAAGCCACTCTTGTTGTGTTTCAAACTCTTGTCTTCTTCATATGCTTACCATTATTTACTTTCCAGATTCCTCTAGTAGCTGGTGTATGCCGCTGTCCAGGCTTAATGGTTACATTCAAGGGGAGACTCATGGTGGGCTGTGCCTGCTCCATCATGTCCCATCAATGCTTCCTAACCAGATGTTTGCTTCTAACTCAGCTGGAGAGTGTTTTTTCACTTCTGTAGGGTTTTTTTTTTTTTTTTTTTAATGGCGCTCTTCAAGTGGTGTTTGCAACCTTTCATCATACCCAAGCCTGGAGACCCTCAAACAATGTAGCCATGGTGGGAAAGTCCCTGTAAACTGAGGCAGAGGCAACAGATGGGGTGAGAGGATCCAGGCACTCACCCACTGGGGCTGCTCTGCTAGCTCCATGTGCTTAGGACACTTGGTGTATCCAGAAACAGAATACAGAATAGCCAATAGGTGGCAAATCAGAGGGTTGGCTCTTTTTTATTTTTTTGAGTCACAAAATGGAAAGAGGGCATAGAAGTTATATATGTCTGATTTACAGAACTAATTTTAATTAATTGTAGTGGTGTGTATTGGACCTAAAGTTTGTTGCAAAAGAATGAAGTGAGAAAAACAAATATTGTATATTAATGCATATGTACAGAATCTAGAAAAATGGTACAGAAAGCGTTGGCTCTTGATACCATAGTGCTTTGTTCCTAGATGATGCCTCTGTGTGGAGTGGTTGGAAGTGAAGCTTCAGTTTCCTATGGACACAGTGTTATTTTCTATGGGTGCAGGATTCTACTTCTGGAAAATCCCTTTGTAACATAATACGCCCCCTCCCAGTCTAACATGAAATAAGTGAAAAGAATATAAAACATAAATGAGTGCCTTTGAAAACATTTATGGTGAGTTTGGGAAGCCAGACAGGGTCTGTAAAGGTTAATTTCACATTTGCATCTATTTCAACCAATCCTGGGTTGGGCTAGCAGAAATGTTTAAAAATGTAAGCCCAGTGGCATTTGGACTGAAGATAGCATTTTCTCTTCTTAATAAATCTTACACGTGAAGTGCTTTTTATTCCTCCAAGAACCTTAAACTGCATTAAAAATAGGGGATTCTTGTCAGTAGAAGGCTCCCTCTTTAAAATCAAAGGCTTCCTTTCCTAATCCTGCCTGGGCAGCTGAAGATAAGGTTCCAGCCATGGTTCCTAATGTAGGGTGGCCATCAGGATGACCTCAGCACTGAGCCCACTGTCACAGGTGCACACAAGTGTGCAGAGCACACAGTGGTTCACCAATAAATGAAGCGCATGCCTGGTGCCCTGGCCAGGACAGACCTCTTTTTCTCCATTCCTGAGTTTCCCATCATCTCTTGGGTTTGGTTGGTTTTATAGGTACATAGAAGCGGGGACCTGGGACTCATGTGGTCCTCAGCCTCTGATTCCAGGTGTGCAGTACAAGGGCAGAGATGTCTTGTGCAGGGATTGTAGTTGTTGACAGTTACTGGTGGACTTTGGGCTGTTTCTGTCCTGACTGGTCAGCGTTTCCCCTGGACACTGCCCTGCATTGCCTCTGCCTGCTCACAGACGCTGCCACTGCAGTCTGGCAGGCCAGACTGCCATGCTGTGGGTCACTGCACAGCATCTGCAGGCCCAGATGGAGGGCCTGTTTCTCAGCTGGAGGAGCTGTTTGGGGGGCACTGGGTCGAGCCTCTTTCTGGGTCCAGTTTGCTCATTTTTTCTGTCCTGTTGTTTGTTGTGTTTGAAGAATTGAAACAGCTTTCAGCCCCTGCCCCAGCACATGTCCGATTAGCGGATTCATCACGGGGGATAGCTGGGCAGGGCCAGAGTCCAATGAGGTTAAAAGATGTGGTGTCTGTCTCCGTGGCAGGGGCACCTGCTCTGTATTTAAGCTGGTCTCTTGTTGGGGCAGAGGCCTGGCAGAGCTTGGAGCAGACCTTCTGTGGGCGGGCTGCCATGCCTCGGCACGTCACCTCCAGCAATGGAAGGGGGTGCCTTGCCTTTGACTTTGGGCAAGACTCATTCCTCTCCAGGTCACAATTCTGTCATCTATATAATGCGTACATACATAATTTACTTTATAGTTTTGTCGTGAGGATTAAATAAGACGATGCATATGAAAGCAATTAGCCATAGTGTGCTGCAGTAAATCTAGATGTTGCTCTTCTGTTACTTACTAGTCGCAGGCCCTGGGTGTGGTACCTAATTGCTCTGAACCTTCCCCTCAGGTGTAAATTGGGAACAATAATACTTTCTTTGCAGGTTGTGGGGGGATTAATGGGACACAGATAACCTGTCCTGTGACCAGTGGGTTGTCAATATTAGTTGCTCCCCCAATATGCCTTATTTAATATATATGTCTATGCTTTGGAAGCATTTTCTAATATGTAAAGAAAGACCTGTGTGCAGAAAATAGCCACGTGAGGTAGTGCCCTGGGCCTAACCGCACCATCTACTAGAGAATTCGAGACCTTGGCTCCAGCAGTGAGTCCATCCCCGCTACTCATTTGTCAGCTACCATCAGCCTGTTTGCCTCAAAACTGTCCCAGAATCTTCACGACCTCCACCTGTTGGCACTTCCCAGCCCCGTTCCTCTCCGTTTGCAGCTGGTAGCCTGGGGCCAGCAAACCTTCCAATCTCCTTCTCTTCCCTTTTTCTGCTTACCTTAGCTCACACCTCGGTATCCTCTTGGGACAACCTGTCAAGTTGAAGGTCTTTTCTCCTTACACAGTCTGTAGGAGGTAGCTTCCTTCTTTCACATCACCACCTGCAAACCGTTTCTTTTCCTCCTTTCTCCAATATCTGTCATTTTCTAGCTCACACCACTGCCTCCACCACCCTCTCTCCATCTTCACGCTCAACTCACTTCCCTTTCCTAGGATTCACTGAACCTTCTGGCTCTCTCTCCACCCCAAATTTGGCTCATTCCTAATGACTTTCACAGCTTGGCCTTTTATTTCCTTAATCTCTGCATCTCCATCTTCTCCCTTTACCTGAACCTTCTGCCTTTGTGAATGTACCACTTCAGCCAGGCCCACCGGCAATAACGATACTGGATCTGAAATCACGAGCACGATATACTATTCTCCAACCAGTTATTCCACTGAAATATTATTCAACCTTAGTGAGACCTACATTCTTACTTTTTTTTTTTTTTTTTTTTTAACAAAACCCTTGCCTTCATAGCTTCTGAGTTAATCTGCAAAATTTTGTTACAGGATAATCCCTCCTTTGCCTGACCAATTTTTGGATTCCTTTCCTTTGGGATATTCATCAGGCAGAAATCCAGCAGGAGCTGAACCTGGCCACCACCTTTGCATCCCGCACAGAAGCACTGAGTGTTGCCATGGAGAGTCACAGAGCTGATGAGCTGGTTTTACTTTGCATGTTCATCTCAGTTCAGTTTTTACTCTTCTTCCCCAATCCCCTATTTCATACTCTGTGTTCTTCCCTCAAACCCCCATCCTCCCCCTTTCCTATTTCTCAGCTGCTGGATGGCAGCCCACTCATCTCCCATCTCCAAACTTAGAGGCCTTGCTTGCACTTGCCTGTTGACTCATGGCCCTGCCCTGTTACTCTAGAGAGACTTTGGCCACTCCTTGCGAAAGTCCACTTCTTCCCTGGGCTCTGGATCCATCCCCTTTCTCCTCACTAGGCTTTTTCATTTCTGCTTTTCACATCTCTCTCTTGCATTATCAGTCACTCTCTCCCCAGTCGTTCATTTCTGCCCTGCCTTGAAGCTTGTTTTAGAATCTTCAAGAAAAGAAACACAAAATGTTCCACACTCCCTTCTAGTGGCCTTCCTGTTTCTCTCATCCCCATTTTCTCTCTGCATGTCCACTTATCAACCCACCACGGTGTGACACTCTTCCTGCCCTGAAACTACCCTGTCAAGGCCTTTGGTTTTCATATTTCCAGTTCAGAGCTTGTTCCTGTTTCCTGGCTCTTTCTATAACATTTGACAGGGTTGAGGCTGGAGGGCGGGAGGTGAAGTGGAGAGGGAAGGAGGTGAAGCCTCCTGTGAGTAAGGTAAGGCCGAGAGGGAGCACCTGATCCTTACGAGTGGGCCTTTAAAAGATGGGACGGTGACTCCGTCCAGGGTGGGTTTTAGTTAGAATGATCACCCTGAGTGCTGGGGAGCTGGCTGCCTAGGGACGACTCTGAGGTCTGGGCCTTAAGTGGCTGCCCTGTCCTCTGCACTTCTGCCCCCACCCCCAGGACAGGCCTAGATGGGAAGAACGGCTCTCACGGGGCAGGGAGGGAAGCTCTGGCCACTCTTGAGCAAAGGCTGGCAGTCCTCACCTAGGACTCTGCACCTGTGGCTAGAAGATGCTGCCGCGCCAGGATGGGGCTGCTCTGGGCCAGGGTACTGAGCAGGGGATGGGGCAGGATCCTGGCTATGTTGAAGAAACTGAGCAAATGGGACTGTTGTTCACTTTCCCACTCACATGAACGCTGAGAGAGAAGAAAGCTTTATCTGAGTTGTCCTTTGCTGTATCTTCAGTATCCAAAGTGATTCTTTGGTCTTTGTGCTCAGCAAACACTTGTTGAAGAAATGATATTCCACAGACATTAGACTTAGATATAGATGTGGGCTGAGTTGACTGAGGGGTCAGGGCAAGTCTCAGAAGGTGCCGGCATCCTTGTCCGCCCGCTCACCCTCCGGGATTGATGCTGACATGCTTCTGCTTGCTCACACTTTTACCTTCCCCCAGTGTGCCTGGCGAATGGGGTGCACTGATGTTGCAGGCAGGATTTGGCAGTGAGGTCAAGCTTCTCCAAGCTGCTGTATCTCCCCGATGCTCCTTGCAGCTGGCCGCCCTGTCAGGCCTGTCTCTGCAGCTAATGCTATTTCTTCAACAGACTGCACAGACAAATGCCTCAGACAACAATCTGTATTATTATGATTTCTTTTTTCCTATCAGACTGACTGCTTTGGCGCCCACCAAGGGCTCTCCCAGGGCATCTCATTTGAAAATATTCTGGGCTTGCTATCTGCAGGCGATTGCCTTTAAGACAAAGGCAGTCTGAGACAACTTCATTACCTTTCAGATTGTTCTGTATTAAATTGGGGAGCCTGACTTATCGTGGACTTCTTAGCATACATTTAGATATCCGCCCAATCTATCCGTGAGTTCAAAAACACCTGGGAGGCATGCAAAGCTTCCCTCCTAGTCGTGCTTCGTATTTCGTAATTCCATTAAATGAGTGATTTATTGAGCGCTATGCTGGGCATTTAGCCTCCAGTGTCTGGTTTTATTTCCACTCTGTCCCTGTGAGGCAGATATTATTATTTTTGTTCTCTGGGGGAGTAAATGAAGGCTTTGTGAGATGAAACCATTGTTCAAAAATTTGTCAGAATTTGTACCGAGTGGCCAGATTGTGCCCTTTTCCCCTTGTGAACCCGACCGTGGGGGAGACAGACGACACTGACTTGTCCTACTATGGTCTCTCCCACTGGGCAGGTCAAATCTGGGAGGTCATGGGGGGCTGTGTCTGGAGATGCTGGATTAGGTCCTGCAGATAGAGAGATGGGTGGAACAGAGGAGCATGGGGGGAGAGGCGCAAACACCCCATCAACCAGGTAGGGACTATGGGTTCCAGGGGCTTCATATGCACGAAGCAGCCATCCTGGGACCCTGGGGATGTTGGCCCTGTGCTGAGAGTGGCTCCTACAAGGAGGGCCACCTTATGGGTTCCCTGTGCTGTGAAGTGAGCCCTACCTCTGAAGGCCATAGTCTGGGTACATCCACAGAGGTTACTTCTGTTTTACTATGGAATTCAGACATTTTCCTTTTGGTTACAGTAGGGGAGACTGAGGTAGAGAGACTTACTGTTGCTCTTTGTATCAGGAGATAGAGTTATATAGTGGAAAGTGCCCTGCACTTTATATCAGAAAGTCCTGGGTTCAGACATGGAACTCTGCCACTTGATTGGTGACCTTGGGCGAGTCCAGGAAGCTTCTCTGAGTTTCGGCTTTCTCACTGCAGCTTGGGGTAGAAGGTTTCTATCATAAGGATTAAATGCTGTATACCAGTCATTCACAGATCAAGTTGATTGTGCCTTCCAGGAGGTATTTTGCAATGTCAGCAGAGGTTTTTTATCATCTTGACTAGGGGATAGAAGACTGTGGTATCTAGCCCAGGGCTCTGCTCAGTGTTCTATAGTGCAGAGGTCAGCCCTCTGCCAGGAAGCATGATCCAGCCCAGGATGTCAGGAGAGCGGAGGTTGAGAAACTCAGGTGTGAATGATGGAGCTTCGCCTAGTTCTTAGCACCCAAGAGGGTGTTAATTAGGATGAACTGAATCCAATTCAGGGTGTTAAGAGCAGGAGACCTCCTTGCTGGGACTCCTGCCAGCTACTCAGATGCTCCACGACTAGCCTCTGGGATGTGGGGCAGGGTGCTGTGAGTGGGGTTATTCTTTGTCAGGGGGCATGAGTAGGTCCTGAGCCTGTTGTTGTCAGAGGGCACTTCCCGCTCCCTTTCTGCCCGTAATGCGATAGGTCTGATAGCTTCTGAGAGGCAGCCAGCTCTGATGTTCTTCCTTGGCTTCTGATCAGGACTGGAGTTCTTGCAAGCTTTTCACTGGGGTCCTGCCCTGCACTCCCGCCAGCTTGGGTTTCTGGACCCCCTGCAGCTGCTGGAGATTAGGCATGGCAGTTTGTAGGGTTAGGGTTAGGGTGGTGTACCTCTCCCCAGGACCCTCAGCATGGGCATTCGCCCTTGGAATAAGGAACTTGTGCCTTGGCCCCAGGCAGCCATGTGGCATCAATAGATGGCTACTAGGGCTTCCCAGGTGGCGCTAGTGGTAAAGAAGGCACCTGCCAATGCAGGAGATGTAAGAGACTAGAGTTCAGTTCCTGGGTTGGGAAGATCCTTTGGAGGAGGGCACAGCAACCCACTCCAGTATTCTTGCCTGGAGAATCTCATGGACAGATGAGCCTGGCAGGCAACAGTCCATGGGGTGGCAAAGAGTGAGAGATGGAGAGGAGGAGCCCTCATTTCTCAGCAGTTCCCAAGGCCATGGCCTCAGTTTTGAGTCTTGGTCCCTTCACCATTGATGGAGGCCTGGCCAGGGAAGGAGCTGGGCACTGCCGTGGAGACTCTATGGGACCTTTCTTGGCCTGGCCAGTTCCTGTTGACCATCCACAGGGTCAGAGGCCCATTCCAGTCTGATATCCCAGGATGTGACCTACTGGCCCAGAAGAGGTTGGGCAACTGGGACTCCTTGGTCATTTTGGAAGGAGGTCTTCAGTCTTCCTATTCCCTCTGTAAGCCCAGAGGTGAGCAGATTTTCTCTTGGAATAATCATTTCTGCCCTGTTTGTCTTACAGGGCAGTTGTGAAAATTAGCTGGGCTCCTGTCCAAGGCCATGCAGTACTGTGAACCCAGGAGTCACTGCTGGCCTCAGTCTCACCAGTGAACTTATACACCCACGCCCTGTTCCCATCTTCCCCTCCCCGCCTTCTGCATTTTGACTCTCCCAGTGTTCCTGGTTTGACCTGGGTCCTACCCCAGGTGCAGAGTCCACCAGCATGTAGGGGGAAAGGCCCTATTTCCTCACTTAGTAACTCAACAGAAGTTGTCTGGTCACACTCACTGCAGACAAGGAGGTGGGGGCAGGAGTGGGCTGCATCCAGGTCATGGCCAGCGTTTGCTCCCTCTTGGGCAGTTCCCTGCCTCTCTGGGGCCACCAGCCTCTGGAAATCTGTGTTGTTTCTGGGCCTCAAATTGGCTAATTAGATCAACAGCAGAGGGCCTTGGGAGAAAGCCATGTGTGTTTCTAAAGTGTTTTTAGGGAGCCATAAAACTAGCAGGTTGTCTTTTTTTATGATGGTTTTTAAGGCTTTGATTTAAGAAATTTTTTTGAGCTTTCTTGTTTTTTTGCCCATGGGGTGCTCTTGCTGAAGGCATCCTCTGAGGGAGAACCTTTTCCAGCCACAACAGCCACTGTGGGGAGATATTCTTCCCCCAAATAGAGATGATGCTGGAAGAAGAAAGTCCTGATAAGACGCAGCCGCGGCGTACAGCCCTTTACATACATTATCCCATTGCATTCTTAGGAGGAGACCACATGACACTGAGGCTGTCCAGAAGCAGACAGTGAGCTCAGAGAAGCCTCCCCGTGCATGTGTGCATGCTCAGTAGCTCAGTAGTGTCCGACTCTGTGCGACCTCACGGACTGTAGCCCACCAGGCTCCTCTGTCCATGGAATTCTCCAGGCAAGAATGCTGGAGTGGGTTACCATTTCCTCCTCCAGAGAATCTTCCTGACCCAGGAATTGAACCCACGTTTCCTGCCTTGGCAGGTGGATTCTTTTACCACTGATTCACCTGGCAAGTCTGAAGCCTCCCTGACTTGTCTCAAATCACACATCTGTCAAGGACTGGGCTCTCCAGGAGCCAACACCACCCGGGCCACCTTCCATTCCTGCCTAATTAACCACAGACACAGGAGTTTTCACCTTTGACTTCTAGAGATAAATCTCCATGGAGTAACTGATTGACCCTCATAAATATAACTCAGATTTTTTTTGCTTAGATCAGTGGCTTTCATTCTCACTTAGAATAATATCCAAAGTCCTGTTCAGCACCTCCAAGGTTCTCATGAAACGGCTGCTGCCCTCTCTGGCCTTGAATCCACCGTCCCTCCCCTGTGTCACTGGGTGCCCTGTGTATGATCCTCAAACACGCCAAGCAGGCTCGCACCTCAGGGCCTTGGCACTGACTGCCTCTCTAACTGGATCCCTAACTACCCCGCAGACAGCGTAGGTTCACCTCCTTATCTAGCTGGTCCTTCTGCATGATGCTGCCTCATCAGAGAGGTCGCCCCTGACCACTTTTCCTGAAACAGCACTGACCCTGCTCCCCTCTGGCCCCTCCCCTGCTTTCCTCCATGGTATTTATCATGACTCCGTATTGTATCAGATGCTACTTTGGTGGTCACTTGACTCTGTCTCCCACCAGTCTATGACAAAAAGGGTCTATGTCTGTCCCACCCTTGTCATAGCCTCCATGTCTGCAGTGGCAGCTGGCGCAGTCAGGACTCCATGTACTGGTCCATGAAGCACCCCTTGAACAAAAGCCAGGATCAGAGGGGCGCTGGTGTGGGGAACACAGAAGGTAACAGTAAGGGAAGAGAAGGCCGGATCTTTTTAGACGGCGCTTCCGAAGGCACCCATCTGGGCAGAAGTCACCAGCCTGCCGGGGAGCCCGGGCAGGGAGGCGGCAGAGCTTCGAGGAGCTCTGGCACCATTTGAAGGAGACCAGCATGAAGTCCTTAGCCAGGCTTCCTAGTGGCTGCCAGGCTGCCATCTAAGGCTGGACAGGCAACGAGGCCCTTGTGTAGTCAGCGCTATTGGCAGCCAGGTGCTGCCGGGTTCCCCTCTACAAAGGCTAGTAATCCTCGAGGGATTTTCTCTGGAGTGACTCCGTCCACAGCCATTGCCTGCACGTTTCTGCATGTACGGTAGAGCCAAAATCAAACAGGTCTTGCCTTTAGCTGTTTATCTGACCAAAGGTGGTGCTTGCGGAGATGAGGGTGTGAAGTGGCTACATTCCTCTCAGTTGGCTACTGGTGGTCTTTTCCTCCAGGGGTTGGACTGGAACTTGCCGTCTGTTGGTCAGTTCTTAACACTCTGTGCTCATTGGCTGTGGCTGAACTGAGATTTAATCCTCACACAGCCTTTTGTCCCATAGCCTTAGTGGAAGCCAGTAGCCCCTTCACACTGGGGCTGCCCAGGCTACAAGTGTGGAGGCAGGAAGAGACTGCTGTCCTTGCTTTAGTCCCTGCAGTGGCCAGCATCCAGGCAGGCATTCGTGATCTCCTGAGTCCTCGCTGTGAAATGCACTTCAACGTTCGCTCCCATTTTACAGAGGAGGGAAACAGGGTTCAGAGAAGCCATGCAACTCTCCCAAGTTCCTGCCCCCATATCCTGCAGAAGTAGAATCGGATGCCTCGTTTGGGAACTCCAGATCCAGGCTTCAGTTCATTACAGTGTGTCAGGAGGTGAGTCCCCCTTGTGACCCGACTTGGGGCACAGCCAGTACTACTGCCTCTTATCACTATTGCTCTCTTATCAGCCTTTTGCTCCATAACCTCTGGGGGGCAACATGACATTTCTGTGGAGAAGGAGCAGGGAGGTTTCTCTCCTGGCCTGTAAACACTGAGAGATGAGCTGCAGAAGGAGGGAATCAGGGCTGCCCTGGATAAGCCCCAGCCCGGGGAGCCAGTGGAGCTTTGTGGTTGTGAACTCAGTATCAGGAGTCAGATTGTGTCAGCTGTGTGACCTTAGACAATCAGTTCTGGTCTCAAAAATTCCGCATCCTCATGTATTATATGAAAATTAAAGTTGTCTTTGTATGTAAAGCTTCTAGAGCAATGCCTTAAGCCTAGAAAGGATTTAACAAGCATTCACAAAAAGAAAGTGATCCAGGCTCATACACTTAAACAAATCACTGTCACACTAGGTCTTCACGTGACAAATACGGATCTACCAGCATGTGATGGGCGGTGTTCTAGGTGCTGGGGGTGGGGTGGGGGTCTAATGGGGGCAGAGAAGTCTTGACGCCGTTACGCTGGGTGCTGTGCTCTCATACAGCTGACCTTGGAAAGAAAATGTCTGAGCTGGATATGATGGGTGAGAAGAACTTAACCGTGAGTCCCAGGTTGGGGAGGATGGCAGGGAGAGTGGTTCAGGACCCAGTGCAGTATTTGGAAAGTGATAAGGGTGGAGTGGCTTTGGTCTCTCTTCTGAAATTAATGGGCAGCTTTCTGCGAGCTTTTAAACAGTGGCTGTTGTTACCTGATTTGTGTTTGTTTGAAAAGTGCATTCTGGCTGCTCTGTGGAGCCTTGATGTGGCTGACAGTTGTGGAGAGTGGAGACCAGCCAGGAGGCTACTGAGTTGTTTTGGCAAAGGATGAGGGTGGCTAGGAGTGGCAGCGGACAGACGTGGAACCTGGCTGCGAGCCAGTTCTTTGCTCGGCGTCCTGATCCTTCCTGGTCCCTGTGGACACCAGCATCTGTCACAGACCACACCTGTCTGTGCTATAGCCTTCTTTTATGGATTGAGTCCCCTCTCCTAATAAAAAAGATCCGTCGGTCTTAACCCCAGCACCTCAGCATGTGTACCTATTTGGAAATGGAGTCTTTATAGGTGATGAAGTTAAGAGTGGGTCAGTAGGGTGGGCCCTGATCCCATATGACTAGTGTCATAAAAGGAAATTTGGACACAGAAACATACAGAGGGAAGGTTGTGTGAAGATACAGGGAAAAGACACGCATCTATAAGCCAAGGAGAGAGTCCTGGAGCAGATTTTTCCCACACAGCTCTCAGAGTGAAGGTAATCCTTCAGACACCTTGATCTTGATCTTGATCAGTCTTGGTCTCCAGGACTGGAAAGGAAAATTTCCGTACTTTAAGCCACCCAGTCTGTGGCAGGTTGTTACACAGCCCTAGCAGGTTAATACATCCTTCTCTCTTCATACAGAAAACTTGGGAACCTTTGAAACATCAGCATACCCAGGTCCCACTCTTGGAGATGCAGATGTGTGGTGGTGGAGGGGGCTCTCCTGGTGATGCTGATGAGCATTTCAGGATGTGGAGAGGGCGGGATGCAGAGCCTAAGTCATTTTCCCCTTTGGTCCTCAGTTCTATCCTTGGGGGGAAGCCCCAAAGCCCTGTGCGCGTGGCCTTCGTTATGTCCCCAGACTTAGAGTTCCCTACACAAAGTGGCAGCTTTTGTCAAGGGTCCTACAAGCAACAAGCAGTATGGAATCTGCCACAGTCTCTGTGGCTGACATAGTTATGGTGTATAGTAGAAAGAAGTTGGATATGGGAGTCAGAGCATGCAGGTGTCACTCACTGACTTGAACTTGGCCCAGACATTTAGGATTTTGAGTCTCGGTGTCTCTGTTTGTGAGACAGAACCATGTCCTTGCAGAGTCGCTGTGAAAATCAGGAAAGATGCACATAGACGTGGCCGCCGCATACGGCTGGGCGGGCTGTGTCCTGCGTGGGGGCCAGGGAGTGAGTCAGAGCTGGACTTAGTCAGCATGCGCTCACCACCTCACCCACCTGGACTGTGGTCAAAGCCCCTTCAGGCTGAGGGGCCCTGTGCATCAGGGGCCTCATCTCATTCCCAGCATGTCGTCAATGTGTAACAAGGATTTACTTTTTCCCTTGAAGAAATTGTCCGTTACCTCAGTTGGAGAGTTATCTTTCAGAATTTAGGAAACATTTGCTTCCTTTGCCCTGGCATCATGATCCATGGAACTGAATGTATTTCCTTGTTTTGCTCTCACCGCCAGGAAGGTCAAGACTGTTAATTCTCAAGCCTGCACAATTGTATTCCCCTTTTCCCTTCTTCTAATTTATTATGCTTTATTTATGTTGTACCAGTTGATTAAGCACATTCTTTGTGATAAGCCATCCCACTTTCTCTGGGGAAACCATTCAGAAGTAAATACAGTATATTTTTAGAGTTTGGCTGACGGACTTTGTGGCATTTCTGGGTCTTTAAGTCCAGCAGACAGTCAGAGGAGAACGGAGCAACCCTGGGAGCTGCATGGTGTTAAGCCTGAGCCCCAGGGATGTGTCTTCAGGGATGTTTAATCACTGAGTGCATGGGGAAGGTGCTCCATGGTCTGGGAGAATGCCCATCCCTGCCTCACTTTTTGATGGCTTTATTTTATACAGTGAACAAGAACTATAGGGATAACCTCAGCTATATGGGTGAGTCCTGGAAGTTTAGCAAAGTGCTTTCCGAGAGCTGAGTGAGTTCTCTGACTCCTTGGTCCCTCTGGTCCAGCCTGATGCAGGTGCCCTCACGAGGCCCTGCCGTGTCTGACTGTTATCAGACCCGCTCACCCCGCAGTGTATTGGATCGGCCAGGTGTTTGCCCAGGCTCCAGAGTGTGGGCCACGAAGGCACGCGGGGGTTCATTCTTGGCACTCTGTTTAAATACGGGTTGGGATTTCATTTTGAGTGGAGGGTCTTTATCAAGTTGTGGGTATTTGCCATATGTACATTAGCCTGATGTTTCTGCATGGGAATTGGGACTTGTGATCTAATCCAGGAAAGTGAAGGGGACCCCTTGATGGCATTGAGTCCTGCAGGGGCAGCCTTGAGTGTGTTCATGCAAGAGGGGGAGTTTCTAGGCTCAGCAGGTGTGCCTGCTGGCCTTGCTTTGTTTGATATGCTCCCTTTATGTTGTTAGACTTGTTCTGCGGCTATTTTTATTCCTTTGTTTTCCAGAAGTTTCTGTCCTGCAGAGTTGAAAACTCACAGCCTCTGGGGTGAACCCAGCTCAGGTGTGTTTGGATGGCTGGCATAGTAGTTTCTGCACACACACGGGGTACCTTTAGGTAGGGTGTGCGTCCTCGGGGTCAGCCCTGGGGTCGCGGGCTCATCCCTGTCTGTTCCTCCCCCTCCTCCCCGGATGACCCACCTACGACTAAGTCTGTGCTTCTCTGGTATCTGCATTTTAACCACAGTAGGCTGTAGGATGGAAGAAAAATATTTACTGAATTTCTACCATGTTCCAGTCATGTGTCTAAGCATTTTAAAAAACCTGGTTGTTGTTCAGTCACTAAGTCGTGTCTGACTCTTTGTGACCCCATGGACTGCAGCACAGCAGGGTTTCCTGTCCTTTACTGTCTCCTGAATTTCACTCAAATTCATGTCCGTTGAGTCAGTGATGCCATCCAATTGTCTCAACCTCTGTCACCCCCTTCTCCTCCTCAGTCAGTTCAGTTCAGTCGCTCAGTCGTGTTGGACTCTTTGCAACCCCATGGACTGCAGCACACCAGACCTCCCTGTCCATCACCAACTCCTGGAGTTTACTCAAACTCATGTCCATTGAGTCAGTGATGCCATCCAACCATCTCATCCTCTGTCATCCCCTTCTCCTCCTGCCTTCAATCTTTCCCAGAGTCAGGGTCTTTTCAAATGAGTCAGTTGTTCGCATCATGTGGCCAAAGTATTGGAGTCTCAGCTTCAGCATCAGTCCTTCCAATGAATATTCAGGACTGATTTCCCTTAGGATGGACTGGTTCGATCTCCTTGCAATCCAAGAGACTCTCAAGAGTATTCTCCAACACCACAGTTCAAAAGCATCAGTTCTTTGGTGCCCAGCTTTCTTTATAGTCCAAGTCTTACATCCATACCTGACTACTGGAAAAACCATAGCTTTGACTAAATGGACCTTTGTTGGCAAAGTAATGTCTCTGCTTTTTAATATGCTGTCTAGGTTGGTCATAACTTTTCTTCCAAGGAGCAAGCGTCCTTTAATTTCATGGCTGCAGTCACCATGTGCAGTGATTTTGGAGCCCCCAAAATAAAGTCTCTCACTGTTTCCACTGTTTCCCCATCTATTTCCCATGAAGTGATGGGACCAGAAGCCATGATGTTGGTTTTCTGAATGTTGAGCTTTAAGCCAACATTTTCCACTCTCCTCTTTCACTTTCATCAAGAGGCTCTTCAGCTGTTCTTTGATTTTTGCCACAAGGTTGGTGTTATCTGCATATCTGAGGTGATTGATATTTCTCCTGGCAATCTTGATTCCAGTTTGTGCTTCATCCAGCCCAGCATTTAGCATGATGTACTCTGCATATAAGTTAAATAAGCAGGGTGACAATATACAGCCTTGACGTACTCCTTTTCCTATTTGGAACCAGTCTGTTGTTCCACGTCCAGTTCTAACTCTTGCTTCCTGACCTGCATACACTTTTCTCAAGAGGCAGGTCAGGTGGTCTGGTATTCCTACCTCTTTCAGAATTTTCCACAATTTGTTGTGATCCACACAGTCAAAGGCTTTAGCATAGTCAGTAAAGCAGTAGACGTTTTTCTGGAACTCTTTTCCTCCTGTCTTCAGTTGTTCCCAGTATGAGTCTCCTCTTCGTAGTCTTCTTCGAACTATATTAATCCTAAAAATGTGGATACTGACTGCATTTCCGGTGGACAGGGCTGCACCCCATGTCAGATGTGTAAGCAGAGTGTGTTCCAGGATTTCCTCATCCTTGGTTTCTGCGTGGGCTTCGTTGCTTTCTTCTCTGCCTTGGGAGCTGGGCTTTGTCAGAGGGAAAGGACTACTCTGGGGTCCCCAGGCCAGGGCCTCCAGCAGGAATAAACCTTCCCTCTGTGCCTTCCGTATGTGCTAGGAGAAGGAGAATGCATCCTTTGATGATTTCAGATCATTCATGGTCCCAGAGCATAGAGATCAGTTTCCAGTGTGGTTGGAACAAATCCCTGCCAGTGTTTTATATTTTCCTGGGGCCTCAGGAACTCTGTGTTTCTGTTTTTGCCTGTCATCTGGAGCTTTTGAAGACTGTCACGCCCGAAGGCAGACATTTACAAAAAGTGACATGGAGATTAGGAGATACAGGCTGTGGCTGAGACAGAGGCTGCTGTTTCTGCTCTGGCTGCTGTAGGGACAGGAGGGTTGTTTTTCTGAGTGTCGCCTGGGATGTGAGTGCCTCTTCAGTTGGTTGCACACACCTGGGAGGGTCTGGGGCAGCAAGGGGCTAGATGGGTGGGGCAGACTTTATAAGGAAGGAAGCAGTAGTTTGGCCTACCAGTGAGTTCTGGGAGGAGCCAGGATCTGGCACCTTCCTTCAAGGTCAGTGGGAGCTGCTAAGGGGCCGCCCTTCTCTGCAGAGAGGCAGGCATGCCTCATGTGAGCAATAACTCAGATACCTTTACCCAGTCTGGAGGCATCTCTTCTCCTGGGGCAGTGATTCTAAACAGTTGACTGCAAGCCACTCTGGTAATTGTGCTGTATTGATGGAACATGGTCCTAAGTCGTGATTAACGGGGATCACAGTGCTCAGCAGAACACGGCCTTAAAGACAGATTAATTGCTGCAGGAAATGATCACAGTTTGATCTCTGGTTGTTTTATTTTTAGTTGAAAACAGAACAAAAAACTGAAAATCAAATTAGAGAAATAAATGCTTTTATATTAATAAAAAAAAAAAGGAAGAGAAGAGCACAGACATGTTAGCATTCTAAGAAAGACAAGACACACACCACAAAGGCATTAGCATCTAGCAGACGGCATTTGCTAACCCAGCAGTCAGCTGACAAGTAAATGGAAACAGAGCGGGCCCTGAGCCTTAGGTGAGTTCTCGCAAGGCTTCCTAGCACATATGGCACACCATTTTGGATAGATAGATTTTGAAAGAATAGTAAAGACAAGACATATAAATGTTCATTTTTTATGTAGGTGAAATATATTTTATAGGGAAAAAAATCACTCTAGTCTTTTTTTAGGGCACAAATTCACCTAGTTGTTAGAACAGATGGCCTTTCACACAGCTTGATTTTCTTGATCACCTGTTGGGTGGTCACCTGTCTGGAGGGAACTTGGTTGAAGGAGGGCTCCCTGAAGACCCACTGACTGTAAATCAGAACCCAAAATAGTCCATCCCTAGAATTGTGGGCTACAACTTTAGCCTACTACAAACTGGCCTCAGCTCATCATCCACAGTGAAGCTAATTAGCATCCTGTGTTTGAAAATTCTAGGCTGACCCCTAAGCTGATCCCAGCCATGCACTAGCATCTGCTAGATATCATTGGCATCATATAGCTTTTTGACAACTTTATTTCCCATATAACAGAGAATCCAGTGAGGACAATTGCTACCTTGGCTCTAAATGGGGATGATACAGAGAAAATTTTTTGGTAAAGTAGAAGGAAGAGAGAGGTACAAGGGATGTGGGTTTGATCCCTGGGTTGGGAAGATCCCCTGGAGTATGAAATGGCAACCCACTCCAGTATTCTTGCCTGGAAAATTCCATGGACAGAGGAGCCTGGCGGTCTACAGTCCGTGGAGTCGCAGAGTAGGAGACGACTGAGCGACTGACTACACACACACGCAGAAACAAGAAGAAACCTGTGATAGCCTGCCCAGATGATCTTTTAGTTTTTGAAACCAGGAAGGGAAAGCTGGACAAACACATGCTCATCCTACACTTTGGTAAAGGAGATTTCAAAAGGCTCAAAGAAATCCCAGTGTTTTTTTCTAAACAAGGGAAGAGATGGTTCTTCAGGCTATAGAGACTGAACTGAATGTGGACAGATAATTGGGAATTTCCCTAGAGGAGACAGGGAAGATGGAAATAGACCAGCAGAGCCATATCCAGAGATTCTGGACAAATTCATACCTATGACAAGGACACACAACAGGGGCGGAGAAACTTAAAGCAGCGTATTCAGATTTACACAAGGCTGTTGATCAGCCCTTGTAAAGAAAATGGAAAAACATAATTTTAAGCAGGACAGTTAGGCAGATGTGTTAACTTTAAGTGCATGTACCCAGAGGTTATTGATTCACTGATTTATGTCAATCAGAAGCAGGCTTCAGGGTTGTCCTATCTCCCTGAACACGTCCACCACCCATGAAGAGCAATGGCACAGTGATTGAACATGCAAATTACAGCAAGTCAACAGGGAAAGCTCTTTCATCAGCCCTGCACAAGCCAGCTAGGTAATATATGGGAAACCCACTTAGGGTAGTGCAATCAGAATTTATTTACTTGATAGATGATGATCCTAAATATCTCCAGGCACTGGAACAATGTGTCAGAGATAACAGGCTTGAAATCTGATGTGGAAAAATGGAAAGTCTCCACCTGGGTTCAAAAGGTCAATTGGAGTATCTGCTCTGTAATTAAAAACAATCATAATGTTTGACATTTACTGTGCTACTCATCAGGTACAATGCTGAGTGATTTTCAGACATTATTCCATTTAGTCCACAAGGCAGCCTCATGAGATGAGTAAGTGATAATCTTCTTTTACAAAAGAAGAAAACTGAGACTTGGGCTTTAAGTGAGTCTCCCTAGGTCATATGGTGGTGGACTGAATTATTGTTCATTGGATATTCATTCCCTTTCCTAAATATTCATTGATAACATTTAGTTCTATGCCCCATGGATGCTGGATCTGGCCATGAATTTGCTTTGGCCAATGACATTTGGGCAAATGTTAGCGTGCAAATTCTGAGCCTAGGCCTTCAATGGCAAGGCATGATTCCACCTACCCCTCTGCTTCTGATCACATGTGGATGAGAACATGACCCAGGTACTAATTGCCCTCCTGCCTGGATCCAGGAAAGAGACACGTGGAGCAAGGTCATCCCGCTGACCTAGAAATCTGCTGGTGTGAGAAATTCATCCTCAACGTTGTGTGGTGCTAAATGAGATTTTATGGTTGTCACTTAGCAGTGCTGACTGATACACATAGCTGTATATATACAGTTTATAGCCAGGCTGGGATTCCAACCCAGATAATACAACTCCACAGCCCATGTTCTTTGGCATTTCATCATATTTGATTGAAAGAAATAGGGAAGAGTAATCAAGAAGACTTACTATATTCCTGGGTGGAGTCTTTGGCTAAATATAAAAAAGTCTATTCTTGATTTATAATTGTAGTTCAATCTCTATCAAAATCCCAATCAATTTTCTTATTGGATCTTCTACAAAATAATTAGGAAATTATTCTAGAAAGAGAAACATGGTTAATGTAAAATATTCAGAGAACAGGAAATAATGAAGAGGGACAATATTAGCAGATTTTAGAACACATAAACCAAGAATAATTAAATTAGAGAGATATTAGTGGAAAGCAGAGATTTATAGCTGAAAACATTCTCTTACATAAAGTACGTGAACCATGAACTTCCAGATGTTCAAGCTGGTTTTAGAAAAGGCTGAGGAACCAGAGATCAAATTGACAACATCTGCTGGATCATGGAAAAAGCAAGAGAGTTCCAGAAAAACATCTATTTCTGCTTTATTGACTATGCCAAAGCCTTTGACTGTGTGGATCACAACAAACTGTGGAAAATTCTGAAAGAGATGGGAATACCAGACCACCTGACCTGCCTCTTGAGAAACCTATATGCAGGTCAGGAAGCAATAGTTAGAACTGGACATGGAACAACAGACTGGTTCCAAATAGGAAAAGGAGTACGTCAAGGCTGTATATTGTCACCCTGCTTATTTAACTTATATGCAGAGTACATCATGCTAAATGCTGGGCTGGATGAAGCACAAACTGGAATCAAGATTGCCAGGAGAAATATCAATAACTTCAGATATGCAGATGACACCACCCTTATGGCAGAAGGGCTTCCCTGGTGGCTCAGACGGTAAAGCGTCTGCCTGCAATGCGGGAGACCTGGGTTCGATCCCTGGGTTGAGACAATCCCCTGGAGAAGGAAATGGCAATCCACTCCAGCACTCTTGCCTGGAAAATCCCATTGACGGAGGAGCCTGATAGGCTACAGTCCATGGGGTCGCCAAGAGTTGGACACGACTGAACGACTTCACTTTCACTTTATGGAAGAAAGTGAAGAGGAACTAAAAAGCCTCTTGATGGAAGTGAAAGTGGAGAGTGAAAAAGTTGGCTTAAAGCTCAACATTCAGAAAACTAAGATCATGGCATCTGGTCCCATCACTTCATGGGAAATAGATGGGAAAACAGTGGAAACAGTGTTAGACTTTATTTTGGGGGCTCCAAAATCACTGCAGATGGTGACTGCAGCCATGAAATTAAAAGACGCTTACTTCTTGGAGGGAAAGTTATGACCAACCTAGATAGCATATTAAAAAGCAGAGGTATTACTTTGCCAATAAAGGTCCGTCTAGTCAAAGCTATGGTTTTTCCAGTGGTCTTGTATGGATGTGAGAGTTGGACTGTGAAGAAAGCTGAGCACCAAAGAATTGATGCTTTTGAACTGTGGTGTTGGAGAAGACTCTTGAGATTCCCTTGGACTGCAAGGAGATCCAACCAGTCCATTCTAAAGGAGATCAGTTCTGGGTGTTCATTGGAAGGCCTGATGCTAAAGCTGAAACTCCAGTACTTTGGCCACCTCATGCGAAGAGTTGACTCATTGGAAAAGACCCTGATGCTGGGAGGGATTGGGGGCAGGAGGAGAAGGGGACGACAGAGGATGAGATAATTGAATGGCATCACTGACTCGATGGACATGAGTTTGAGTGAACTCCAGGAGTTGGTGATGGACAGGGAGGCTTGGTGTGCTGTGATTCATGGGGTTGCAAAGAGTCGGACACGACTGAGTGACTGAACTGAATTTATGTAATAGATAAAAGGGGAATCAAATACCATGGAGAAAGGAAGGATGGCTTAATAAAAGATATTGGTAGAATTTATTACTAGGAAAAAATAGCCACACATCTCATAATGAGCCCAAAATTAATAGTAGTCCTATTAAGGAATTAAATATTTTAAATTAAGTTTATTTTAAAATACTTACTTACTGGTTTGGCTGTACTGGGTCTTGGTTGTGGAATGTGGGGTCAAGTTCCCCGACCGGGGATCAAACCCAGGCCCCTGCACTGAGAGCCCGGAGTCTTGCTGGACCACCAGGGAAGCACCAGGGAATTAAGTATATTTTTTAAATCTTGGAAAACTAGCAAAAAATGGACCACAAGATTTTTTTTCAGATAATTTCCTAAATTTTAAATGGTACACATGCAACGAATACAGTCAACTATACTTCAATACAAAGGAATTTAAATAGACATGACTTTATTTTATAATTAAAGACAAAAAAGACAGAAATGATGGAAGAAAGAGCCCTTGTTACAAATATAACGATGGAAGTGTTTGCCTCGCCTCATTCAAATCAATGAGGCCAATAGAGAATCCCAATTTAAAAATGGGCAAAAGGCATGAACAGTGCAGCAGAAGAAATAAAGTTCAGTTCACTCAAAAGGTGTCCACTGAGCTCCTTCACTGTGCTGGCCCTGTGTTAAATGCCAGAATTTCAGAAATTAACATGGCAAAACGGACAGCTACTGGAGTGCTCAGATAATTGCCAAATGAGGCAAAATCCATGAACTCATATCTATTGTGTTTGATTAAAAGTTATAATAATGTTGCCAAGGTTGTGATAAAATTCTTGCCTTTGTATGGTTTTGGTGAATATGTCCATTAGGAAATCATTTTGCAACACATACCTAAAATAATGTGTTTGACCCAATGAACTCACTCCTATGAATTTTGCCTAAAAGTATAAGTAAACTTAAATAAGACAGGTGAGTATATAAGGATTTTATTGCAGTGGTATCTGTCATAGTGAAAAATTGGAAACAGCATAAATGTTCAGTGCAGAGTAGTTAGGTAAATTGTGGGTGTAGCCACACAATAGACTATTCTGAGGGTAATAAAAATGATAATTATAAAGATGATGAAGAGATGGGAAATATTTATGATTTAACAGTATGTATATTAAAAAGAATAGCAAATTTGTATCTAGTGAGGTGATTATCAGTACATAAAAATTAAATATGTTAGTGGACAGGAACTGGAGGTTCCTGGAACTCGATGATTTGTGGCATGGCAAGCCAAAATTTTCCTCTCCGAACTGCATTTGACTTTCATTAAGGTTGTTACGATTTGCAGTAACAAGTGATAATAATGACATTGAAAACATTGAAAACATTCATAAGGACAGAATGAGGACAGTAGGTCCTAGCTGGGCATGGGAAAAAGAAAGTCAGGGATTTTAGTTGACTGAAAGTTTACTGTGAATCGTTAGTATTTTAGGTCAGTGAAAAGTGCTCAGGAAGTCCTTGACTGCTTTAATTGCAACACAGCGTAAGACCTTCAGGACATGGGGACACAGACATGCTGTGTTTCTGGGGCAGACCCAGGCTGGAGTTCTTGGTGCAGTTATTTTTTTATTATAATTTATTTTATTTTGTTAAATTATTATTCAGTCTATTTTAATCTTTGATGATGTGATTTAAAAACTTTGAAATCATGGTTTGGTCAAGTGTATAAATATGTTAATTTCAACTGTAGAGGTTTTTTCTTTAATTGTGCGTATGCACACTCATATGTAACTACCACCCAGATCAAGATATAGAACGTAATAGTATTCCAGATGCTTCTATGGTGCTCTGGTCTCAGTCATTTCTCATCTGTTTCTCATCTGGAGGTGACCACTGCTTTTTAATCACCATCAGTTAGTTTTCTCTGAATATCATATAAATGGAATCATACAGAGCATACTCTTATTACGTCTGGCTTCTGTCATACAATGTAATGTCTTAGAGATTTCCCCATGTTGTTGTATCTTCCATGGTTTTTTGCTATGTAGCCTTCCATTATATGCTGCTGCTGCTGCTACTAAGTTGCTTCAGTCGTGTCCGACTCTGTGCGACCCCATAGACGGCAGCCCACCAGGCTCCGCCGTCCCTGGGATTCTCCAGGCAAGAACACTGGAGTGGGTTGCCATTGCCTTCTCCATCCATTATATGCATATTCCACAATTTATTTGTCCATCCTCCAGTTGATAGACATAATTGTTATTTCTAGTTTTGTGGTATTGTAATGTTCACGTTCCTGTCCATGCCTTTTGGTGGTGTCAATCGCTGTCCATTTCTCTAATACATATGCATAGGAATGGGATTGCAGGATTATCAAGTATGTGCATGCTAAGTTGCTTCAGTCATGTCCGACTCTTGGCAACCCCATGGACTGTAGCCCGCCAGGCTTCTCCGTCCATGGGATTATCCAGGCAAGTATACTGGAGTGGGTGCCATTTCCTTCTCCAGGGCATCTTCACAACCCAGGGAATGAACCCACATCTCTTACGTCTCCTCCACTGGCAGGCGGGTTCTTCACCACCAGCAGAACCTGGCTTTTTTTTCTATACAATGGATTGCTTTAACAAAATAAATCCAAAAAAAAAAAAAAAAAAGAGAGAGTAATGGGCTGGCTTTCTAGTTGGGTTTTGGGTAAAATGTGCTTATGGTGAAGAAGGAATTCATAGGGCATGGACTCCATCTTAGGTCTGTTCATGCTGATCATGCTTGGCCACCTTTCTGATGGACTCTGAACTCTGTGTTTAGTGCCTATGAAAACAACAACAGAAGGATAAGACCCCCTCCAGACAGGGGAACCTTGAAGATCGTATCTAGGTTACTCATCACCTAAGAGAAAACATGCACTAATCACCCCTTCCTCCAGACAGGCCATAAATTTTTCTGTATCTATTGGAGTGTAACCTCGGGTTTATTAATTATTGGCTAATTTTTTGAGCACATGAGCACATAGCACGTGAATGATGGGGTTATTGGGGTTGTATTTTCCTTGGTTTATATAAGTCTCAAGGAATTTGGGGAGGTGGGTTTGGACACGTACACATGGAGTATGAAAGATTTTCATAAATGCTGGTCGGAGTCCTTGGCTAAGAGGAGACTCTGCCTTGGGCCTGCCGGTGTAATAAACTGCACTCCACTAAAAAAAAAAAAAAAAAAAAAAAAGAAGAAGAAGATCCTGTCAAACATTGTCCCTAAGTTTGCAGCATTTTTCACTCCCACAAGCAATGTATGAGTTACAGATATTTTTCATTCTCGCCAGCTCTTACTGTTGTCAGTCTTTTTAATTTTAGGTCTACTGAGGGGAATACTGTGGGGTCTCACTGTGGTTTTAATTTTTATTTCCCCAATGACTAAATATTTTGAACATCTTTTCGCATTCTTACTGATCATTTGGATATCTCAGCTCTTTTGCCCACTGTACATTTACAATGGGTGTTGCTGTTTTTCTTTTTGATTTGTAAAATTATTAAAATATGTGTTCTGAATATGAGTCATTTTTTTGGTCATATTTTGGATATTAGCCTCTAATTAGATGGATTATTTGCAAATAGCCTCTCCCTGTAGACTGCCTTCTTATTTGTCTACAGTTCTTTCACTGTGCAAAAGTTTTCAGTTTGAGTTGTCCCATTTGTTTTCTGTTTTTGCTTTTGTTTCCCTGAGGAGACATATTCAAAACAAATTTCTAAGAATGATGTCAAAGAATGTGCTGCCTTTGCTTTGCTCTTGGAGCTTTCTGGTACCAGGTCTTCCATTAAGTCTGTAATCCATTTTGAGTTTATTTTTGTACCTGATGTGAGAAAGTAGTCCAAACGTAGTGGTCTGACCTAGTCGTCTTGAAATGACTGCAGCGAGAGTCGGAGTGTGTGGGATTTTGTCCGCACCTTTTAAGGGTGGAGTCTGCTTGCTACAGCTCTTTCTCTCTCCTGTATGTCAGTTTCACCGGCCTTCAAAGCCAGACATTCTTGGGGCTCTTTTTCCTGGTGTGAGGCTGCCGCGCTGGGGAGCCTGATGCGGGTCTTGGCCTCCTCAGTCTTTGGGGGAGAACCCCTTCCGTTGTGATTATCCACCCACCCGTGGGTCATCACCTGGAGTTGTGGGTCTTGACTGTACTGCATTTCTGCCCCTCCTAATCTGCCTCCCCGTGGTCCCTTCTTTGTATCTTTAGGGGTGGAAAATCCTTTCTGCTAGTCTTCAGGACCTTCTCACAGATAGTTGCTCTATCAATTGTTGTAATTATGGTGCGCCTGTGGCAGGAGGTGAGCTCAGAGTCTTTCTGGTCCACTTCCTTGGCCCTACCTCTATCTTTGAATCTAAAGCTTGTTTTCTGTAGACGGCATCTGGATCTTTTCAGTGATTACTGGAATTGTTTAGACTGGATCTTTTCAGTGATTACTGGAATTGTTTAGACTGGATCTTTTCAGTGATTACTGGAATTGTTTAGACTGGATCTTTTCAGTGATTTATATACTGGAATTGTTTAGTCTGTTTACATCTGATATAATTCTTGATAAAATATAATTTTCATCTTTCACTTTGTCATTTGTTTTCTATGTACCTGATGTGTTTATCCCTCTGTTCCTCCGTTATTACCTTAATGTGCATTAATAGATGTTTTCTCGTATAACCTCTTTATTCTCTTGTTTGTGTCTTTTATTACAGATGTTTTTGAGTTATTGTCTTAGTGGTTGCCCTGGGGATTATAATTAATATCTTAACTTAAAACAATCTAGTTCAGATTAATAGTAGCTTAATTTTAGAAAGTGTTGGTTGCTCAGTCATGTCTGACTCTCTGGGACCGCATGGATTGTAGCTCGACAGGCTCCTCTGTCCATGGAAGTCTCCAGGCAAGAATTCTGGGAGTGGGTTGCCATTCCCTTTTCCAGGGGATCTTCCCGACCCGGGGACTGAACCTGGTTCTCCTGCATTGCAAGTAGATTCTTTACTGTGTGAGCCACTAAAACTCTACCCCAATATACCTGTTTTCCCCTCCTCCTTTGTGCTATTATTGCCATACACATCACCCAGAGAAATGATGGCCAGCACCTGGACTAGAGCAGTAGCAGTGTACAAGGGAAGGAAGAGGTGGAGTATAGAGAGATTTTAACAGTGGGCGCTAACAGTAGGTTTGTTCCTGGCGTTTCCAGACTTGACAGATACACGAGTACTTGCTCAACACAGCGGATGAGTCTGGTGGTGCTAGCTGGACTAAGGGGCTACAGGCAGGGTGAGGTAAACCAAATGACTCATGATAATCGGGTTTTAGTTTGGGGAGTAATTTAGTGTTTTGAAAGCACTTTCATATATATTATCTCATTCTGTCCTCAGAGCAATGCTGTGAATGTTTTATTACCGCTGCTCTTTCCAGAGTAGAAAATCTGGGCTTAGAATGATCCTGCCACTCAATCAAGGCAGGGACCGCTCCTGAGATGCATGAGACCCAGTTCTGGAGCCCTCCCTCCCAGGACCAGGACAGCCACACAAGAGAGCTGTATGCCGGCCTGTGTGTGTGTGCAAGACGAAAGACCCCACCGGGATGGGGTCGGGGGTGGGGGGCGGTTTCCCTCTCTCAGTCCTCAGGGAGAAAGTAAGGCCTGGAAGGGGCTCTGAGAAGCCCCTTTTCCCTCCCCAAGCCATCAGGCTTGGTGTTCTTCTCAAAAGACTGAAGGAAATGTGCTCCCTGAGAGAGATCAGTGCTCAAAGTTGTGCATCCAAGTGGAGAAATCAATGTTCCAATTGAGTGAGACAGGCACGCAGAGAGAAGTGATTAACCCAGGCTCTATTCATGTATTCATTCATGCCATTGTTCATCACCCGTGTGTAATGCCAGGCATGGGGAGAAATTCTCAGGGGTAGGGGTTAGAAGGAGAGACTCTCAGGTAAATAAGATGAAGCTCTGCCCTTGAACCCTTGACCAGTAGAAGCATATGGTGCTCTCTCTCCCCCAGCATGGCCAGTGCCGGGTGGACACTGTTGCCGTGCACACTAGAGGGACAGAGGCAGTTTAGAATTGAGGGCTCGAGACGGCTTCTGCAAGGCGGGCCCTCCAGACCTGGCTGAGGATTCTCATCCCTCTGTGACACTGCCACAGCCTTTTCCAGCCTGCATGCCCTGCAGCCCCAGAGAAACACCTCTCTACGTGTCTGTGGGCCACAGTGATGTTCAGGCTGTGCTCTGGAAATGGAAGGTGGTGCAGTCACTTTGGGCAATAGTCTGTCCATTTCTCATAAAGTTAAGTGTAAACTTGGGCTCCCCTGGTGGCTCAGATGGTAAAGAATCTGCCTGCAATGCAGGAGACCAGGGTTCGATTCCTGGGTCAGGAAGATCCCCTGGAGAAGGGAATGGCTACCCACTCCAATATTCTTGCCTGGAGAATTCCATGCACAGAAGAGCCTGGGGGTTGCAAAGAGTTAGGACTGAGCGACTTTAAGTAAGTGTAAACTTACCTTATGAAACTACTATTTGGTGCCTAAATATTTACCTAGAAGAAATGAAAATACATTTCTATACAAAGACCTGGACATGAATATTTAGAAGAGCTTTAATCTTAACAGAAAAAACTGGAAATAATCCAAATTCCCATTAACAGGTGAATAGATATAGGAATTATGATATATGTGGATTTCCCTGGTGGCTCAGATGGTAAAGTGTCTGCCTACAATGCGGAAGATCCAGGTTCGATCCCTGGGTCAGGAAGATCCTCTGGAGAAGGAAATGGCAACCCACTCTAATACTCTTGTCTGGAAAATCCCATGGATGGAGGAGCCTGGTAGGCTACAGTCCATAGGGTCACAAAGAATCAGACATGACTGAGCGACTTCACTTTCTAAATATTTACCTAGAAGAAATGAAAATACATTTCTATACAAAGACTTGGACATGAATATTTAGAAGAGCTTTAATCTTAACAGAAAAAACTGGAAATAATCCAAATTCCCATTAACAGGTGACTAGATAAGGAATTATGGTATATTCAAGTAACAGATAACTGTGCAGTAATAAGAGAAAACACCGTATTGTTAACTGCAGAGGCAAGGATGAGTCTCAAAAACATTACACTGAGCAACAGAAGCCAGATTTTAAAGAGTGCCATATGTATGATTGCATGTGTATGGATCCCTAGAAAAGACTAATCTGATCCTTGGCTATGTAAAGCAGGTCACTGGTTTCCTGGGATAAGGTGGAATGAGAGATTGACTAGTGCCTAACACACACAGATTTAATGAGTTTCCACTTCTAATTACCAGATGTTAAATGCTGGTGACATTTGTGGGAACACATGTAAGATCAGACTGGGTCCCTGTGCTTTCAAAGATTGTGCTCCATTGAGAGAGACCGTTGTCAATAAGTAGTCACCCTAGGAAATAAAATTCAGACTGCAACAATGTCCACAAAGGAGCCGTGTGGGATCCAGAGCAGCCCTGGGTGACGCAGCTGGGTGTCAGGCGGGGTTTCCAGAAGACTGTGGCCGCAGGTCGGCTGAGGGCTACCTTTGTGGTCTGCTTGCTGGGTTCTGCCATCACCAGCCTATCTAGCTAGCATGTTTCTTGACCTCCGTTAGAAGTAGTTTCACACATTTTGTTCTCATTTTAACCAAAAGTAGCTCAATTTGGGGGAAGGTCCCTGCTTCCAGCCGGCCTCACTGTGGCAGGCGACAGCTAAGTTTGCAGAAGCGCCTCTGACTGGTAGGTTCCCCTGATGAGCCACAAGAAACACCCCAAGTCTTGCTGCCTTTCCATTAACCCCTTGTCTCCTGAGCTCTGGGGAGGGATTAGTTGGGGAAGCGTGGCTCACCTTTAGGATGGATGCAGGGAGAGTCTGCGGAGGAGACGGGGGCCTTGCTAGGCCAACCCTGGCTGGGATCTGGGGTTCCACCCTGCCATGGGGACTCTGAGCATTAGGACATTCTTATCTTCATTTTCACCGGGGGTATAGTCACCCTTTCGTCCTCACCGTTCTCTGCTTTTCTTTTGGAGAGATGACTTTTGTTTCTGTTTATAGTCTGTAGGAGATTTGCCCACTAAACAGATGCCAAAGGGATCCAATATTTCTTGTCAGTCCCTAGTACAACCAGAGATTGGAATATCAAGGTCTCATGTGACATACTTCCTTGTGGATTTGAAAATCTGAGGACCAAAGACCTGGCTAGAGATTCACCTCGGGGCACGGAGCTGGGGGACAGTCTGGTTACAGTGTTCCCGCTCTAAGGTCATTTCTATTGTTTATTCTCCAACCTCCTGGAGCTGTCTTATATCTGAGCTTCATTTTCAAGTCTTTGGCAGTGATTCTGTGAGCTCCCAGATTCCTCCCAAGGATTCTTCAACTTTAATTAGAATTAATTTCTGTTATTTGCCCTGAAAAAAAAAATCAGTGATGGTGGTAGCTTCCCGAACCCACTTCAGATTGATGCTTCCCATTCCTGCCTCTTTCCTGCACTGACCTCATCAATATGAGGAAGGGCATTTTCAGATCAGCTCAGTGGACCTCTTTTAATTAGAGTTTGTAGAATGCTGGCCTCTGGAGGGGTTGTTCTTATGCTGCTACTGAATGTTTGGGCAGCTTATGGTGATCTGACCACATGGCATGAACACAAATCAGGCTAAGATGCTCCCCAAGGGGAAAAACTGCACTAATCCCCACCTGCTCCCATTCGGAAAGAGAAAACCTGAGCATCTATTTCTTTATACATGACATTTATGTAATGTACTGGAGTTGTAAGGATCTTCATGAACTTTCAAAGGAATACCATCAGCAGCTCGAGAGGGTCTAGAGAAGAGTGATGGGCAAGTTTGGGCTAGAAGGTGCTTTCTGGAACAGGAATTGTTCTGGAAGGGAGTTGGCATAGCCAACTAAAGGCTCAGGTGGTCAGTGGTATCTAATTGTAAGGCCGTTTGTCTGGACCTCTGGAGCCAGGAACTTGCCAGGCAGGCTCAGACCACTTGAGGCAGTAGTGTTACGATCCAATTCAGGAAATTATTTTGATTAAAATTAAAATAAGAAAAAGTATGTGGATAATGAAACATGGTGTAATGGATGTTGAAGGGAGAAAGTATGAGACCTCTGGCTTGCTAGTGAGGCTCCTTGGTAACTCGAGCATCACAGATCCTGAGTAGCCATATCTGGACTGGAGTCCTTCACTTCAAGGGCTGTATTGAGAATCAACCCTGCCAGGGTGCCTGGGTGCCCAAAGGTGACTCAAGTCAGCCAAATTCACAAGAAATGATCAGTCATGTATCCCTTACTATACTGAGAATTAGACAGGGTCTGGGAGCCCACAGTGTCTGATAGCAGGCCAGCAGGCCCTCTTGTGGAAGCTGAACTGGAGGAGCTTCTATGGGGGTATGGCAGTATCTGAGAGCTGGGGAGGGAAGATTGAGTGAATGAATGAATCATGGTGTCCAGAAGCCTCTGCTTGTCTATTGATAGAGACCTCTCTGTCCCACTGGACCCTTTTCATTGCTGCCTAGAACTTTCTTTCTTGCTTATCCTGGAGGCCTGGGAACACTTTTGTATCCTTCACTCTGCCCTGTGTCTTTCAGTGGAGCAATACCTTCATGAGTTTCTGTTCCCAGGTCATTCTCTCTGGCTTTGACTACAGAGGGACAATAGGAAGCCTGTCAGATGCCCCGCCTCCCCCACCCACACACACACCTCCACATATTTCACCAGTTTTACTCTTGAAAGAGGCCCTTGCATGCAGGCTCTTGGTACTTACAAGCCTCCTATGGCTAGAGGTCGGTCACCTGGGTGCAGATTCTCAGGGGCCTTTTGGGATCTCCATGGACTATTTGCTCACAGCTAGAGGTTTACCACCTTGGTGCTGATTGCTAGTCCCTGGGAGTTGGGACTCTGGACCAAGATCAGAAAAGCTCCTGTTGCCCCAGTTCCTACTAAGTGAGCACTACCCAAAGGACAGGGGGAGAGCATCTCTCCTTCAAGTCCCATCTGCTCACCCTCTGAAACTGTGAGTCAGTGAACAGGGGTCAGTGGTCCTCTCCACTCCATCACATGCGTTGTCTGCTTGGGGAACGGGCTGAACTGACGTGCGTGTGCCAGAGCATTTAGTATTCTTGCGCCTGTGGACTCCAATCCTTTACATCTCTTTCACAGCAGGTACTAGAAAGGAGAAAAAAACTAATGTTCATCGGGCACCTGCAATGGGTTTGACACCTTATATCCATGACCTCATTTACGTTTCACAACAACACAGTGGGGAATTGTGGCTCAGAGAGATTAAGCGATTTATTCAAGATCACACGATTACTAAGTGTTTGAGTTCACACGACTTCAGTAGTTAGTGTAATTTACTACCTTGATCTGCATTTCAGGGGTTTACCACAGTTCAGCAAGCTTGTGAGGCTGGTGTGGGGACACCAGTCATCCGATTTTGTTATTTTCTGCTTGTATGCGAGCACACAGTTTATCAGAGCAGCCACATGGTAGAGTAACCTCAATTTCGGGACACCTTCCTCAAATATGTCAAAAGTCAGCTATCTGTATTTCAAGAGTTAATTCTTTTTAAAATAAAAGGTAGAGAGATTTTTTTGCATGCTAGAGTGCTGTTGAAAGGGTCATTTGTATTTCCTGTATTTACGACTTAAATTTTCATGTAGATTTAATTTTGGAAGATTTCCCGTGACTGTAAGTTACTCTCAGTTCATTGAATAGGTAGGGCACAGGGTAAGAAGAGATGTGTTTATATTCATTTGGTCCAGTAACTGGCAGTCATGGATTTGCAGTGAAAATGCAGTTATTTTTTTCTAGTTTATACTGTATTTAATAGAATATCCTTCCTCTCTTGTTGTCACCCACCTATTCTGAGAGTGCCATCCAGTTATGAACTTCTTTAATGGCATTTCATGCTGTGGTTTTCTGGGGCCAGGATTTCCCACTGGCTCCCCCTCTTTCCTCCATCTTCTGTACTTGTTAATTTCAGGTCAGTTTCAGCTACTCCCAGTAATTTGTGGAGCAGCCACAGCCTCTTCCTTCTATCTGACTTGGTTATGTCATGGCAAATTCCAAGATTCAGAAGGATTTGTTATTTGGAAATTATTTTGCCCTCTTTTGTAAATTAATTTTCTTCCCTGCAAGGACAGCCAAAGCATCACAATGATTTTCTACCACTGAGAGGTAATGAGGCTTAGGGGAAAATGTTTAATAGGAAAACATTGTCCCACACTGAGAATTAGGAACTCTAGGCTAAGAAGCTGATGAATATTAAAACCAGAAAGTGTGATGTTTCTCTGTGAAGGTTTCTATAAGTGTGCATGTGCTGTGCTGGGAAACTATTATGCCTGTGCCTTCACGCATATGAACTTGAAGAAAAGACTGTGAAATGGTTAAATGATCAACCCCTCAGGGGCTGAAGCAGAGTTGAGGGGATAGAGTTTAATGCTGGGAAGCCCAGAGTACCCCAGAACTCAAGGATTCTGTACAACAAGGAAGATTTTTTTAGTTATATGTGATTGGGAAGTTTCTTCTCACAAAATATCCTAGAAATGATACAATTCTCCCAAGGTGACAGTCCAGCTCAGTGGAGGAAAAAATGCATGCCTGGGAGCCTACAGAACTGAGATTCAATTTGCAAGACCCTGTTCCTAGGGTTTTGTTTATTTTGTTCTGTTGGTGGTAGAAGACTTGTGTTTTTGGGGAGGGAGGTAAGCTTGGAGGAAAACAAACCTGCTTAAAGAAACAGGTTGTTGTGTATATATTCAAGGCATTGCAGGAACATTGAGATTGATTTCTAAGTGCCCATTTCATCAAAGATGAATTGGGGAATTTAGATGAGTTAGGAATTTAAGAAACATTGAGGAAAATCAGTTTAACAAAAAGGATTTTCAAATTCCCTTGTCTAGATTTTCCTCTGGATTCAACTAAAATAACATGCCATTTTGGTTGTTTTCTGAATGATTTTGAAATTTTAGCCTGTTCTAGAAGTTTGCTTCTTTATACTGTGTTTACAGATTTGTGTCATAACATTTATTCCTCCTTGTTTAGTAAAAATTACTAACTCCATGCAATTACTTCTTCATTCCTTCATTCACACAACCACCTCCTGTTCTTAGAATGCCATGAAGCACTGCATTACAGGAGACAGGAGGAAAGATCCATATACATTGGCTTTGAAGAGATTTGTAGGGAAGTTGGGACGTTACCTTAGATCAGATTTCTTTAACGCAGAGCTTGGCATGGAGATTTGTTAGCACTTTATCAAGGAAAGGAGACACTCAAAAAAGAGTGAGAGATTGGGGTAAAGGAAGGGGTGGAGCTATTCAAGAATGTGGTTTCGGGAGAAACCTATCTTGAACCTGACTCTGAGGAGCATGGATCTTGCTGTGGAGTGTTGTTGCCTTGAGGTGAGAGGGCCAGCTCCTGTTCTCCAGCGAGTTGGCTATGGAATGGGGCTGTGGCCCTGTGGGTAACTCCTAGGCAAGTCTGGGCTTTAGTAGCTCTAGTGACATTGTGAGAGCTGTTAGCCCAGCACCTGTAGCCTCCCAGGCAGGACCATAGCTGCTGGACCACAGGAGGATCCTGGGGTTGCTTCTCGGTGGGGCGCTGATGGTGTCTGCTTCAGTGTGTAAACCATCTTAAATCAAGATAGAAAAATAATAAATGTTACTAGAAGGTTTAGATAACATGTAAGTGTAATTGGAAAATATAGAGGGTACCTTAATCTGGGAACATCTTGGAAGCCTGCATGACAGAAGTATCATATGAAACAAATCTGGAGGGGTTTGAACTGAGCATGCATAGGGTCAGGTCTTTTAGTTGTGACAGAAAGCCAACTCAAGTTAGTGTAAGCAGAAAGACAGACATGGAACACGTGAGCGGACTTCATTTGGAAGTCTAAAGGGCACACGTTCAGAATTCTCTCTGCATATGGCTCTCCCTGTCATATTACATACCTGCTGGTCTAAATGGACCCTGTCACATTCATTTATTCATTCAAAAAATGTGCAGGCACCAGGTAACAGAGACAGAACCCCTGCCCTTACGGAGCTCAGAGGCCAGTTTCCCCTCATGGTGGGTAGGATGCTGGTTGGCAGCCCCAAGCCACATGTTAATGACTTCTGATCCCAAGGCAAATAGAAGCTGAGTCTGTCCCCAGGTTCATCTGTCACTTCCCTTAGAAAGGCTGTGTTTGGCCTGGCCTGGGTTCTTGTGCTCTGCGCTGGTCACTGTGATCAGGAGGATGTAGGCCTGCGATGGCCAGGTATGAAGTAGGATCTTGTGAGTGATATCTAATGGGAATCAGGTGAAGTCTTGTCGGTACCACTTCCAAATGGAATGGGGGTGCCAGCAGGTACCCAGACCCCAGGTGTGCACTGCATCCTCCAGCTGCAGGGCACAGGTCAGGCAATCGCCGTCACAGGAGGGGGCTCCTGCCCGGTTGTGTGATCAGCGTGTAGGGTTTGTTGAGGGGAGTGGAACAAGTCAGGCTGGAACCAAATTAGGGAGGACTCTGGATGCTAAGCCAGTACTGTAGATTTTCTTCTGTAAACCACGGAGGACTAGCGGGCCTGGCAGGATCAAGAATAGGTTTAAGGTGATCTCTCATGCAGGAGGTTTGTATTGGACATAAGGTTTACAGGGTTTGGGAACAGATTGGATTAGAGGATGAATCAAAGGTAACTACAAGGCTGTGCTTCTAATTTAAAATTTTTCTTATAGGCCTTTGAGATATTCTCTGCTTCTGCTCCTTGCCAGGATTACTTATTACAGTGTGGTCAGTTTTGAGTTCTGGGACCCTCCTATATATGTAGCTGTGTCATTTTTAAGAGTCTTAATCTTGCTTTTCTGGGTATTTTACGATCTCACTGGTCACAGGCTGGGATACACTTTTTGTTCTGTAGAGCTTGACCCTCCCTGGCTGATCGCTATTAAAGTGACAGGCCACCTTTTCTCAATGCTCTTGTCGCTCCTGTGACCTGAGCCACTTTCCCTTAGGTCTGCGTAGAGCCATCTGTTCCGCTTCCCTCGAAGTCAGGCTGCTGTCACTTCCAGATGCATTACTCAAACAGGTACCTTAGAGGATCTATCTCTTGCATTACTTCTGTTTTGTCTGCTCCCTATTTCTGTGAGTAGACAAGGAGGAATATTAAGTTTCAGTTCAGTTCAGTCGCTCAGTCGTGTCCGACTCTTTGCCATCCCATGAATCGCAGCACGCCAGGCCTCCCTGTCCATCACCAACTCCCGGAGTTCACTCAGACTCACGTCCATCGAGTCATTGATGCCATCCAGCCGTCTCATCCTCTGTCGTCCCCTTCTCCTACTGCCCCCAATCCCTCCCAGCATCAGAATCTTTTCCAATGAGTCAACTCTTTGCATGAGGTGAGTACTGGAGTTTCAGCTTTAGCATCATTCCTTCCAAAGAAATCCCAGGGCTGATCTCCTTCAGAATGGACTGGTTGGATCTCCTTGCAGTCCAAGGGACTCTCAAGAGTCTTCTCCAACACCACAGTTGAAAAGCATCAATTCTTCGGCGCTCAGCTTTCTTCACAGTCCAACTCTCACATCCATACATGACCACTGGAAAAACCATAGCCTTGACTAGACGGACCTTTGTTGGCAGAGTAATGTCTCTGCTTTTGAATATGCTATCTAGGTTGGTCATAACTTTCCTTCCAAGTTTATTGATCACTAATTTTTAAAATTCCCCGTATGCCTTGTTAGTGAGGAATAACTCCTGCTGGGCCTCCTTACCTACCAGGTATCTATTTATCTGTCTATTAGTCTGTGCATCCATCCATTCATCCATCTGTCCATCAATCCATCCACTAAGCCATATGTCCATCCATTTTTATTTCTGTATCTATCCATCTCTCTCTCTGTCTCTCTCACTCCTTACTCTCTCCATCTCCTGATAACACACTTATCAAGGAAACTGCTAGATGTTTTTGTTCATGTAATTTCACTCATTAATGTAAACTTATTTAATCCATACACTTTCCTATAAAGCAGATATTATTTCTAATAAAATGAGGGCACTGTGTTTCAAGGAGGTGAAATGATGCATCCCAAAGCACAGAGTTTGTTTTTGCAAGGCCAGGATGGTAGCTCAGAGGGCTTGTTATAAAGACCATGCTCATCAGAGCACTAACAATGTGGCAGCATCATCTGTAATAGCAAGAAACTGAAAACACAGTAAATGAAAATCAATAAGAGACTGGCTAAGTAATTTAAGGTTCATCCGTAAAATGGAATACGATGCAGCTTTTCAAAAGAATGAATTAGAGCTATATACACAGGGTAGAAAATACCTATGATGTACCGTTTCACGAAGAAATAAGCAAATTATACAACAATATGTATTGTATTATTCCATTTCCATTAGGATCATCTCTCTGTATTTGTATATACATAGAAAGAGTCTGGAAGAATGCCCTCAAGTGTGCAGCTATCAGTGGTTACTTCTGGGAAATGAGACTGGGTAATAGAGAGGAGTTTTCAATAAAAACTCTTTTGAAATTTTTATAAATATTATTTTAATAATAGTTATGCCTCAGTCCATGGGGTCACAAAGAGTTGGACATGACTGAGTGACTAACACACCCACACCCACACCCACACCCACACACACACACACACACACACACTGTTATCATAAATATTTAAAAGCCTGTTTAAAACCACATGCTGATACCAAGGAAGAGCTAGTATCTCTCTCTCCCTCCCTCCCAAGCATCTTTCCTGCTCTCACAGTGAAGGCTTTTCCTTTATCCTTTCTGCCCAGATTTAGCCATCGTGTTCACATCTTTTCACCCCTCTCCAGTTTGTGTGTGGGCTTAAAGTTTCTTTCTGTAAACCTTTACTTTATTATAAAAAGAATAACTAAAGTGTAAATTACAACAACAATAAAATATCATACTATCTTTCAGAATGATCAAGGTATTTAGGCAGAAGGTTTTATATATATGGGCTTCCCCAATAGCTTAGTTGGTAAAGAATCGGCCTGCAGTACAGGAGACCTGAGTTCAATCCCTGGGTTGGGAAGATCCCCTGGAGAAGGGAAAGGCTACCCACTCTAGTATTCTGGCCTAGAGACTTGCATGGACTGTATAGTTCATGGGGTCACAAAGAGTCAGACGTGACTGAATGACTTCCACTTTCACTTATACACACACACACACACACACATTTCTTTTTTGTCCTTAAAGTACATTTCTCATTTAATTAAAAAAATGTGTATACTTCCAAGCATTCAGAATGTCAACAAGACAGTTACAACCTTTTAAAAATTATAAACTTGTATTCAGTTCACAGAACAATGATTTAATATAAGCTATATATCAAATACAAAACTACCAACCCATATATAATTTGTATTATATGCGATCTGCCTTAAACTTTCATGCCAATTTACAGTCCCGAACTGTACCATTCAAGGTTAATGGCATTGCAAATATCACTGAAATGCAAGGTTATCTTAATACTAGCTTTACTGCACAAAAATGATCTTACATACCCGTGTGATTTCAGTAGTCTTTTTTTTTTTTAGCAAGTGAGATGTGTAGAGGGCAGTTCATTCCTTCAGAGGAAAAGGTGCAGTGGAACCAACACCAACTACGCATTGACTTATCTTCAGCTGTCTTCTCCTCATCTTTCGCTTCTGGGTCTTTTCATTTTTGACAACGTCTCTTAAAAAAACAAAACAAAACACAACACTATTTTGTACATGAACACACATTGCAGACCCTCATGGAGGACTCCAAACTTCTGCTAAAACCTTGGGGTCAAGGAACATTTCATTGGGTTGTTTGGCCCACCCCTCCCCTCCCCTTGCTTATTTGGGTGTCACCTCACTTAAATCTCCTGCCACCATCATCAGTTCACCCAGAATGTACAGTTTACAATAAATAAAAAAGAACAAATGGAAGGATTTTCTCTCTTGGTGGAATATGCAGAACTTGGGATGTTTTGGAATAGGTTTTGATTATTGAACATAGTACAGAGACTTTTTAGAAATATATGAAACTCACCCTGTTTTCCCTTATGTTAACAATCTCATTTAATCAAATCTTACTCAATTATGGTACACTTATCAAAACTAAGAAACTGACCTTGGCTCATTACCTTTAAGGAAACCCTGGACTTTGAACTTCAGCAGTTTTTCTACTGAAATCCCTTTCTGTTCCAGGATTCCACCCAGAGTCTCACACTATCATGGGGACATCTTCCTTTCTTCCTATGCCAGACTCTCCTTTAACCTGGTATAGCAATGTCATTTTCCATTTTTTTTTTCCTGGCTTAGCTGATTTCTTAGACAGTTGCTCATCATCCTTAGCATTATTTAGCATTCTCCAAATTCTTATGCAACATTTCCAAGATGCTCAGCCTTGATGTCTGGGTGATAGGCAGAACAAACAAGAACACGGTCGAAAGAAGCTGTTTGGTGCATTAGGATTCTTGAACCTCTTTTCTTTCCCTTCAGAGGGAAGTGAGGCGTCTGTAACAAGGCTTGTATACTTTTGACATGTTTTCAAGTTTCTCTCCCTCCTTAGGAGACATGGTGGGCCTCTTCTGTGCTAAACATTCTTAAGAAAATTCTGTGACTCTGACAGAAGCATCTGGTTCCTGCTTTTTGTGCTCCTAACGATGCCAGAACCCCCTGTAGAAACATCACAAGGCCTTCCATGCAAAACTATTCTCCGATGACCTAGGGGTGAACCACAAGCCCCCACCCTACTTCCAGGATGTGGCTGAGTCCTCGAGGGGAGTCTGTGATCACAAATTCACTCACAAAACCAGCCAGTCTGCTGGTAATTTCTCAACACATATATTTTAAATATATATGTTAGCTGGCACCGGTGGTAAAGAACCTGCCTGCCAGTGCAGGAGACATAAGAGGTGTGGGTTTGATCCCTGGGTTGGGAAGATTCCCTGGAGGAGGAAATGGCAACCCATTCTGGCGTTCTTGCCTGGAAAATCCCATGGGCAGGAGCCTGGCAGGTTACAGTCCATGGAGTCGCAAAGAGTCGTACACGACTAAAGTGACTTAGCACAGCACACACTAGTTACAAAAGTTACAAATGGCCATCAGGACAAGTAAAACGACATCAACAAGCATCAGCTAGTGATTCTTCCCCTACCCTCTACCACCCTCTGATCCCAGCCTGTTGGACTCAGCCCTGCTCACAGTAGAGTGTATCCTTGTATGTCTCCCGTAAGCACAGATCTTTAACATGTGTGGTGGGTAATTGTCTCAAACCACAAATGCAGAACTAAAAACAGTAACTTTCTGTGCCTTCAGCTGAGGTTAATGTTTATCTTAAGCTTTCCTTTCTGCTTCAGTTGTCTTAGCCAAGGTGAATTTCCCTTCCCTTGTGGAGGAGTCTCTCTGATTGGTGGTGAAAATGGTGATGATGGTGCGGATTGATGGTGGGGACTGGTCTGGTCCAGGTTCATCATCTACCTCCCTTCTTCTGAGCTACAGCACATCCCTTCCGGAATTTCCTGTCTTTCCTGCTCCACTCACGTCTCCACGTCTTTAGCTTTTGGCGCTTGTACTGTGTCTTTCTCAACAGCACCTACGATTGTCCTTGTCCACAGCTCTCAGGTCACCAGGCAGCTCTAGGCACCACACTGGGGAGTGTGAGCAGGGTTCTGTCAGGGACCCTACATCCTTCTTTCTAGATGCCTGGGAACACTAGGCTTCTTGGCATCATAGCCTCCTAACAAAATTAAAGTCCAGTAGGGCAGGTGGCAAGGAGATCCACCCAGTCCATTCTGAAGGAGATCAGCCCTGGGATTTCTTTGGAAGGAATGATGCTAAAGCTGAAACTCCAGTACTTTGGCCACCTCATGCGAAGAGTTGACTCATTGGAAAAGACTCTGATGCTGGGAGGGACTGGGGGCAGGAGGAGAAAGGGACGACAGAGGATGAGATGGCTGGATGGCATCACTGACTCGATGGACGTGAGTCTGGGTGAACTCCGGGAGTTGGTGATGGACAGGGAGGCCTCGCGTGCTGTGATTCATGGGGTCGCAAAGAGTCGGACACGACTGAGCGACTGAACTGAACTGAACTGAGGGCAGGTGGCGCTTATGGTAAAGAACTCGCCTGCAGTGCAGGAGACATAAGAGATATGGGTTCGATCCCTGAGTTGGGGAGATCCCCTGGAGGAGGGCATGGCAACCCACTCCAGTATTTTTGCCTGGAGAATTCCACAGACAGAGGAGCCTGGCGGGCTACAGTCCGTAGGGTTGCAAAGAGTTGGATGGGACTGAAGTGACTTAGCATGCACGCATGCACATACCCCGGGCTGGCCTTAGCTTGGGGCCAGGGCCCAAAGAGTAGGGACACCACGGCTTTCAGGGACCCCACTGACTCCATTCTCAAGCACCTCATGCTCTCGATGCTTGCCCTAGCAATGTGCTCTTATCTCCTTGTGGCATACAAGGTGTTTTTCTAAGTGGCTCATTTAGGGCAGTGATCTCCAGAGTGGGTTGTACAATTGATCCCTTGGGGTATGAGAGGAAAACTTTTAAATGTCTGTTTCTTTCTCTTTTTTTTTTAATTGAAAGGAAAGAAACTACGTTTTCCTAATATTTGATATGAGTTTGCACTTGGACCAAGTGTAATGGACAGTGAGGAGTGTATGGAGTGGGGACCACTCCATCCCATGTAACCTGCCATGGGTACCAGTGGCTGATTGCTTTGCTAAAACCAAGACTGTTAAGTGGTAGAATTCTTTAAAGTACTCTGTAATGGAATGGGAAGACATTTTGAAATCTCTTTTATCATCCAAAGCTTCACTGATGATTTCATGGCAAAGTGTTTAAAAGACTCGTTGAAATAGATACCTTTTCTTTCACAGAAAGGCATTTAAGTTTACCGACCTTTGTTTGAGATGACAGTGTTAGTCAAATGCTACCTGGCAGGTATTTTTGAAAAGTTAAACATATTTAATTGGTTCCTTCAATGGAAGAAGAGTGTTTAAAAATTCATGAGAAAGCAATTGCTTTTTGAAAGGAACTCTTGCTCTTGGAAGGCATTCTGAAAGTGAATGTTTGGAAATATTTCTATTATTTTATTGTCATTACCACAAACAGCATATGTCACCCATAAATAATATTTTTAAAAAACCTTCTCATGTCTGCCATTTAAAAAAAAAAACCAGGAAACAATATTTTCCAACCCATATATAAAAGTCTTCCATAAGATTGTTCTATACATCAGTGTCTCTTGGGGCTGGTGCACTGGGACGACCCAGAGGGATGGTATGGGGAGGGAGGAGGGAGGAGGGTTCAGGATGGGGAACACATGTATACCTGTGGCAGATTCATTTTGATATTTGGCAAAACTAATACAATATTGTAAAGTTTAAAAATAAAATAAAATTAAAAATAAAATAAAATAAAATTGATTTGTATAAACAGAAAAAATAAATAAATAAATAAAAGTCTTCCAAAGTGCAGAATTTGTGTGTCTAAATGATTTTCTAAAAACATGAAATTACATTAAGTTCTGAAGCCTTTGCAAGAAGAGCTGATTAACATCTCTGGGTGGATGAAACTGTTTCAGTGAACTTTTGACATATTTTCTAATGACTGAGGTTGAGACACCAAAGCCACCATAGATGAACTTCTTTAATTTGGACACTTGAGACTCTGAAAGTCACCTCTTGTAGCTATCAGGTCAGATCAGATCAGTCGCTCAGTCGTGTCCGACTCTTTGCGACCCCATGAATCGCAGTACGCCAGGCCTCCCTGTCCATCACCAACTCCCGGAGTTCACTGAGACTCACGTCCATCAAGTCAGTGATGCCATCCAGCCATCTCATCCTCTGTTGTCCCCTTCTCCTCCTGCCCCCAATCCCTCCCAGCATCAGAGTCTTTTCCAATGAGTCAACTCTTTGCATGAGGTGGCCAAAGTACCGGAGTTTCAGCTTTAGCATCATTCCTTCCAAAGAAATCCCAGGGCTGATCTCCTTCAGAACGGACTGGTTGGGTCTCCTTGCAGTCCAAGGGACTCTCAAGAGTCTTCTCCAACACCACAGTTCAAAAGCATCAATTCTTCGGCACTCAGCCTTCTTCACAGTCCAACTCTCACATCCATACATGACCACAGGAAAAACCATAGCCTTGACTAGACGAACCTTTGTTGGCAAAATAATGTCTCTGCTTTTGAATATGCTATCTAGGTTGGTCATAACTTTCCTTCCAAGGAGTAAGCGTCTTTTCATTTCATGGCTGCAGTCACCATCTGTAGTGATTTTGGAGCCCAGAAAAATAAAGTCTGACACTGTTTCCACTGTTTCCCCATCTATTTCCTATGAAGTGGTGGGACCAGATGCCATGATCTTCGTTTTCTGAATGTTGAGCTTTAAGCCAACTTTTTCACTCTCCACTTTCACTTTCATCAAGAGACTTTTGAGTTCCTCTTCACTTTCTGCCATAAGGGTTGTGTGAGCTATAATCACCATTAAAATCAAGCATTGGAATAAAGGAAACTGGAACCAGGTCTTTGAATTACTGTGTTATACAGAGTTAAATGATGATTTTTAAAAAGAGTATTTTCAATTGCTCTGCTGTCACTAAAAATTGTTTATGATTGAAAATACATATTTTTAGTCATAGCAAAAAGATTCTGTACTCTTAATGAGTTGTATATAATATAAACTGATTAAAATAATTTATATCTCCTTATGGCTCTCCCTTTTATATTTATATTTTTTCATATTTTATGTGCTCAGTTGCTCAGTCGTGTCTGACTCTTTACCCACTGAACCATCAGGGAAGGCAATATGTTTTATATTGCATAGTAATTCATGTACATAAATCTCAAGTAGTTAAGTACATATATAACGGAGTACCTGCTTCACAGGTTTTATAGACAGGCAAACACAAGATGTTTAGTAGTCATGGTTTAGACAAGGACCTCAGAATTTGAGCCTCAAAAGCCACAAATTAACCCATGTTTCTATAATCTGCTGTGACTTGTGTTATTTCTATCTTTAGGAGGGTCACTGAATTAGTGATATGAAAGCATGTCAATATTATTCTGAATTATAAATATTCAATTATATTCTAAAATATAAGCATGCACATCTTTTTTATTTTAGAAAGAGAATTATATACATTACATTATTAGCTGCTTTAAAAATTCAACAGTAAATCAAGTTAATTCCTCCGAATTGGTAGAGATGTATCTAATTCATCCTTTAATATTTATCTGATTATCTATAATATGCATGAACTACATTTTATTAAGCATTTTCCTTTTCAGAGGTATGCATATTTTCTTAGAATTTCTTTTCTTTCTTTCTTTCTGTCCTGCTCTCGTTTTTCCTTTTCCTCTATCATCCTTTCTTTTTTTTCTTATTTCTTTGATGATTTCTCCCCAACCTACACCAATCTAGACAATGCTCCGATAAATATCTTTATACGTTTTTAAATTTCTGTAAGATAAGCCCCTCCCCCAAAGTGGTCACAAAGTATATTACTAGGTGGTTTTACATTGTTCTTCATACAAGTTTGCAGCAGTCTACACTCCTGTCAGCAATGAATGAAAGTATTTATGTCTTCACATCCTTGCCTGAACCGAAGTTATCATTTTTCTTCATTTTTGTCACTTCGATGGGTAAAAAATGATGTTTTCTTTAAATTTGCTGCTTGTGAGTTTGCACATGTTTTTATTTATTAGCTGTTTCTGTTAGCATTTGTTGCATAACAAACCAACCTGAGACTTAATGGTCTACAGCAGCAGCTATCCATCTAGCTATGATTCTGGGGATCCGCAGTTTGGGCTGGGTTCCTGCTACTGCTCTCAGCTCCCTCGTGGGTCGGGGGTTGGCTGCTGTCAGTTACATGATTCTGGTGTGTGGTAGTTGGCTGACCATTGACTGGGGTGAGGGATATGTGCTGAGTGGGCCATCTGTCTCTCACCATCTACCAGGCTGGCCTGGACCTATTCACAGGGTAGGTGTTACACAGTTCCTCCAAGCAGCCGGACAGGGCATGCTCCATACCTAGCACTTTTCTTTGCTTGCGTCATGCTTGTTAATTTCTCATTGGTCAAAGCAAGACACATGGCCAATCCAGGCTGGGGTGGAGTGTGGAGAATTAGATTCTACCTCCTGATGCGAAGGAGAAATTGGGTGGCTGTCGGTTGCAACCTACCTTTCCAATGGCTTTCCTGCATTGCTTTTTGCAATTTTTTGTTTTCTTTTTTTTTCTCATCAGTTCTAAAGGAGCTCCTTGTTTTGTGATATTAACCAGTTTGTGATACATTTGTAAATACACTTGTAAATTTGTCATACACTTGTAAATATTTTCTTTAAACTTTCATTCATCTCTTGGCTTTATTTGTGGTATCTCTTACTGTATTAAAAACTCTCTTTCTTAAGAAGTTCTTCCTCATTCCAGTATGAGGTAATACTCATGTTTCTACTGTTTTTTTCTTCCTGATTTAGCCATTTTACTCTTTCCTATTTAGAGCTTTAGTATACTGTTTTGTATATGATATATATCTTACATATCTTTAACTTATCCTGATTTATTCAAGTATTTTTGTTATACTTATTTATTTAATGAGCTATCATTTTTACATGGAATTGAATTTTTAACCTAATATTATTCCCATATATATTTTACTGGTGGGAAGCTATTTAACAATATCCTTTGACATAAAAAATTGCCCTCTAAGAATTTATCCTCCAGAATAGTTGATCAATTGAACAAGAGATATGAACAAGCGTGTGCCTTGCAGCATTATAAAAGTGAAAAATTGGGAAGCACTCTCTTCTTGAAACAGAGGATTAGATAACCAAATAGGACAATAGCCTATCACTCAACTATTATAAAGGATGTATTAGCTCAATAACTTCAAGACCTATTGCTCAGTGAATAAAGGAACACCGTGGAAAGTATGAGTGGTCTGATCCCACTGTGATACTATTATTAAACTATGCATCTATATTTCACACACCCAAATACACAAATACAGTAAGTTAATATTTTAAGACATTAACAGATGTTTTTATGTTTTTTCTATGCCAAGCTCACTGACACCCTCCCATTTCAGGCAGCAATTAGGCCCCTTCTTGCTCCTGCTCTAAGAACGGAATGGTCATGAGAGTGCAGAACGCGAAGCCCCAGAACCCAAGCTGGTTTCCAACTTTGAAATTTTAAAATAGACTTTTATACTCCACAGTAGAGATAGTGGTTAGAAGAGAAGACCTATGTAGTCTCCAGCCTGAGGCAAAGGGTTCCTGACATGAGATTTATGTCATTAACCTCAGATACCCAAGCTTGTCATCCGTCCCACACAGAGAAGTTAAAGATCACAGATCACACTGGTCCTGGAGAGGAGAGAGACTGAGTGGAGACTGATCTCGGAGCGCAGGGAAGTCGAGGATGCCTGAGAAGGGCTCCGTGTCCTTGAGGCTCTCCCTGAGTGAAGCAGATGGGCGATGTGAGACCATACCAGAGCTCAGCGGGTGGTGGCCCTCAGAACATCCGCTGAGTCCGGTGGCTGCAGCTTCAGAAGAACAGAAGTTTCTCTCCGAGCCTGGGAGAGAGCCTGAGAAAGCCCCTCCCAGGAATGAGTGGAAGACCATCCAGAGGTTTTCCACTGGCGCCCTTCAAGAGGAGTTTGCCCCAAGTATTCAGCATAGTTGTTAAGTAGATTTGGGAAACTTGACCTTTTGGAGTCTGTTAAGGTACATCCTGCAGACCAAGGCCAGACAAAAAGTCTGTTACCAGTTACACTAACAAGGTCAGATGATAAGTGAGTGGCAGACACCCCCCATCCCCTTACCTTGGTGTCATCCCCCCAGGATGAAGGCACAAGTCCAGGGAGGAGATCGGGTGGGTAAGTTAAATCCACACTTCATGCTAGTTCTCAGTCGCTCAGTGGCATCTGGCTCTGCAAACCCATGGACTGTAGCCCACCAGGCTCCTTGGAATTTTTCAGGCAAGAATACTGGAGTGTGTTGCCATATCCTACCCCAGGGGATCTTCCCCTCCCAGGGATCAAATCTGTATCACTTGTGTCTTCTTCAATACACCAAGCAAATTCTGTACCACTGAGCCACCTGGGAAGCCCTAAATTCACAGAAAACCCTTATTTGCCTGAGCTTTTTCTCTATTGCTTAAAATGAAGTTTCTGCCTAGGTGGAATGGGGACTCAAAATAGAAACAAAATTTAGTTACAGAGAACTAAAGCTGCCCTCTTTTGCACACCTGAGTATGTGGCCTGTGAAATGCATGCCCTCTATGGATGTATTTAGATATGCGTAGAAAAACATCTGGAAGGACTCATAACAAGCTGTTCCCAGTGGTAACAAAGTTTAATTTCCTAAACTGAACATGGATCACTTTTGCAATAAAAATGCAAATCTAGAAAATATTTCAAAGTATGTCATGTTCATTGTAGGCAATTTGAAAAATATGAAAAGTATATTTAAAAATTAAATCATCCAAATTCCCACCATGAAAATAACCATCGTTAATATCTTTATATGTTTTCTTTCATAGGCATATGTGCAGATAGATTCAAAGTATATATATTCTTTTTACAAAATCAGAATTGTGTTAGTATTTGTCATCTACTTTTTTTGCCTTTTCATGTTGTTAATGAGCATTTCCCTATGCTATTAAATATACTTTGAAAGCATACTTTAAAAGGTGCATGCTCTGTGAGGTATACTATAATTTATATATACATATGTAATGATTTCTAAGTACAGATTATATGTGTATGTGTGTGTGTATATATATATATAAAATAATTTCTAAATACAAATGAGAAGGGTTCAGTTCAGTTCAGTCGCTCAGTCGTGTCTGACTCTTTGTGACCCCATGAATCGCAGCACGCCAGGCCTCCCTGTCCATCACCAACTCCCGGAGTTCACTCAGACTCACGTCCATTGAGTCAGTGATGCCATCCAGCCATCTCATCCTCTGTCGTCCCCTTCTCCTGCCCCCAATCCCTCCCAGAATCAGAGTCTTTTCCAGTGAGTCAGCTCTTCGCATGAGGTGGCCAAAGTACTGGAGTTTCAGCTTTAGCATTATTCCTTCCAAAGAAATCCCAGGGCTGATCTCCTTCAGAATGGACTGGTTGGATCTCCTTGCAGTCCAAGGGACTCTCAAGAGTCTTCTCCAGCACCACAGTTCAAAAGGTTAATTAACTTACCCAAGGACACCCAACTAGCATATGCTATTGTTGGGATTTGAACCTGTATCTTCCTGATTATTAAGACCAAACAATCCTCCCAAGGTTTGAAGAATAAATGAATAAATGTCATAGGTTGATGTACTTGGCATGTGTTGGTCCTTGATAAAATTTTTCTCCACCTGCCTCGCTTTGCCTTCCCCTGGCAGGGCAATGCTTATTCCCTACCAGGGTTCCTCCGTCTGTCCCACTCTTCCAGGACACTCTTGTTACTTGAGTTGCCGTTTCCGGAGCTTTTCCCTTCGGCCCCCAGCCTCCGCCTCGCTTTGCCGTCCTTGGTTCCGGCCGGCGTCTTCTCCAGCCCTCCACGCCGGCTCTGCCTCCTTTTCATGCCCCACCTCCGGCGGCGCTGTGTTTCACCAGGGTCTGCAGCGCTTTGTGTCCAGGTCACCCAGAAGTATAGCAGGACCCTTCGAGAGGACAAGATTTAAGCAGTTCAGGCAGCCAAAGTTCTCCCAGCGCCCCTTTAAATTTAACCGATCAATTCAATGAGTTATTGTGGAAGCAGTAACTGGGTTTCAGCTGGGAAAAGTCTAGGGTCTGTAAACTTCAGATAAATCATTCTGGAGATATATATGTCTCGAGCTGTAAGTCACCCAGACATCAATGGAAACAAACACTTCTCCAGTTTCTTTTCTGGAAGTCACATCAGTGTATGTGTGTGTGTGTACCCCAGAATCTGCATTCATTGTTCACTCCAATAACTTTTGGGAGGACTGCAGATGGCATAGTGCCAGGGATTCCTGGGGTCCATTCATAAGACTACTCTTAAGAGAGGAGCCCAGGCTAAGCAAGCCCGGGCCTCTCTTGAAGATTTGCTAGACTTGGTTTGGAAACCCAAATTCCTCCTGGATTCCAGCAGATAATGTAAATGAGGGTCAAGGGTGAAGAAAGACAGTCAAGAGTGGTAGGGGGACTTCCCTGGCAATCCAGTGGCTAAGAGCCACCCCCCTCCAAAGCAGGGCTTCCCTGGTGGCTCAGGTGGTAAAGCATCTGTCTGCAATGCAGGAGACCCAGGTTCGATCCCTGGGTTGGGAACATCCCCTGGAGAAGGAAGTGGCAGCCCACTCTACTACTCTTGCCTGGAAAATCTCATGGGCGGAGGAGCCTGGTAGGGTACTGTCCATGGGGTCACAAAGAGCTGGACACGACTGAGCGACTTCATTTTCACTTTTCCAAAGCAGGGTTATGGGTTCCACCCTGGTCAGGGAACTGAGATCTCATGCATGGTATGGCCAAAAAAAGTGGTAGAGACTGGGCAAACTGGAAATGATGTGTCCCATAGAAGGGTTATGAAATTCAATTGAGAAATTATCATGGGGGCCAAAGTCATCTGACAGTTTGTTGCCCCATCTGAGAGGTGCTCTGGCAGGCAGACTAATGCCTCTCCACCTTTTTCTTCCCACCAACCCCCAACCATGTCCTAACTCCTGAAACCTGTGAATATATTAGGTTACATGGCAAAGGAGAATTAAAGTTGTAGATGGAATTAAAATTGTTAATGAGCTGACTTTAGGGAAATTATCCTGGGTTATCCAGGTGGGTTGATATAATCACAATGGTCCTTAAAAGTGGATGGGGAGACAAGAGTAGGAGGAAGATGTGATTACTGAAGAAAGGCACACAGAGATGCAATATTGCTGATTTTGAAGATGGAGGAAGGTACCACCAGGAATGGAATCTGCTTCTGGAAGCTGGAATGGGCAAGGAGATGGGTTCTATCCTGGAGCCTTCAGAAGGGAATACAGCCTTGCAGACACCTTGATTTTAGATCAGCGAGACTCATATTAGTCATGTAATCTGTAGAACTCCATGATCATACATATGTATTGTTTCAGCTGCTAAATCTGTGGTCAAATTTGTTGCAGTGTCCACAGAGAGCTAACACAGTGGTATATTTTCTACGAACCAATAAAAAGGGAATCTCAGTGTACATCATTTGGCGCCCGACACGATTTCCTCGTGTAGGCTAAGGTGGGAAGGCATAGACCTGACTTAGTTGCTGACACAGGCAGTTCAGGGCAGTTGGCAGGTAATGCCACAAACCAGGTGCCAGGTGGAATTGGGGCCGAGCATTGACCTACTTGTGGAGGATTGGCTAGGGGGCACAGCCATTTGGCAAGGCCCCGCTTTCTGGGGCCACAGCTGTCACTGTGCATTCTTTTAATCAAGAGCCCTTGGCAGATGTGCATAAGTATGGTCAAACATGTTTGATTATTTTTGTTTTTTGAGAAAACTAATTTTAAAAAGGGATTTTATTTACATAATGTATTTCTGTATGACTTCCTTGGATCCAATATGGAGATTATTTTATTGCTGGCATTAGTGCACTAAAAATTTTTAAAGTTTTTGAGTCCAGGGTTAAGTGACTATCTTCAATTGTTCAGATAGCAGCTAACAAAATTGATTTCTGGCCTATTTCCAATCTGTTGCTATGCTGTTACAGGTGATGTCTCATAGAGGACTAGGTTGTTGACAGCTGTTTGGCTTTCTGGATTCTGCTGACCAGAATTAGGCTTTTGTACATTTTCAGCATGTTTACTCACCATTTCTGAGGTGAAATCCTGGCTGTGTTGTATCATGATGTATTATCATGTGTCTGCACCTCATTTTTCTTATCTGTGTAATAGACATCATGATAGAAAATACCCACAGAGTTGCAGTGAGCATTCCAGGAGTTAAGCCATATAAAATTCTGAGCCCATCACCTAGTGTGAACTGAGTACTCAAATAAAAATAGCAGTTTATCTCATTGTTATTATAAATTTGTGCTATAATATGAACACCTGTAAGAAAAATGAAAAATTTAAAAATGTATGAATGACTGAAGAATTGAGGGTCAAAGCAGGTCTACAGGATGGAGTATGATCCCATCAGAGCATTTAGGTGCTACTGATCCAAGAAGGGGTTCCAGCTGGAAGTTCCTCCTCAGTATTTAGCCCTAATTATAGATAAATGTGTCCAGATATCTTCCCCCTTAATTTAGGTGGATTTTCATGGAGAACAAGCCCTAGGGAGTCGGTCTTTTCCATCTGCATTTCTTTTGACAAGAACTCTGGGACTGTCATGGGAATGGAGGCATTCAGACCTCCTGAGAGAACTGTGCTGCTTAATATATTAAGTTCAAAAGCTTGTCAAATGGAGACCAGATAGCTAACAAATCTGCTATGAGGAGCCTAGATGTTTATAGATCACAGTGGTCTTATCTGGATGATGATTATGTGGGAGAAGAAGAAATTTCTTTTTTTTTTTAAATTGAGGTATGGATGATTTACAATGTGTTAGTTTCAGGTGTATAGCAAAGTGATTGAATTATACGCACAGATATTCTTTTTCAGATTCTTTTCTATTATAGGTTATTGTAAGATATTGAATATAGCTCCCTGTGCTATACAGTAGCGTAGTACATCCTTGTTGTTCATCTATTTCATATGTGGCAGTATGTACCTATAAATGCCAAATCTTAATTTATCCCTCCCTGCCCCAAGCAGAAAGCTCTTGATGGGAATATCTTTCTCATATTTAGTGCCAAGTGTTGGGCTTCCCTGGTGGCTCAGAAGTAAAGAATCCTCCTGCAGTGCAGGAGTCACCAGAGGTGCTGTTTCGATCTTAGGTCAGGAAACTCCCCTGGAGGAGAGCATGGCAACCCACTCCAGTATTCTTGCCTGGAGAATCCCATGGACAGAGGAGCCTGGAGAGCTACAGCCCATAGGGTCACAAAGAACTGGACGTGACTGAAGTGACTTAGCACACATGTGTCAAGTGATAGACTAAACCAGAGTTTCTCAACCTGGACAATACTAACTTCTGGGTCCAGATTATTCTCTGTGGTGGGGAACTGCCCCATGGCTTGTAGGATGTCTGGCGGCGTGATTTCCATCGACTAGATGCCAGTAGCACTCCCCCTGGAATTGTGGCAACCAAAAGTCTCCTGATACCCCCACATGTTCCTGGGGGCCACTAAATTGCCTCTATAGTCCTGAATATTCATTGGAAGGACTGCTGCTGAAGCTGAAACTCCAATACTTTGGCCACCTGATGCGAAGAACTGACTCATTTGAAAAGACCCTGATGCTGGGAAAGATTGAAGGCAGGAGGAGAAGGGGATGACAGAGGATGACATGGTTGGATGGCATTGCTGACTCAATGAACATGAGTCTGAGTAAACTCTGGGATTTGGTGATGGGCAGGGAGGCCTGGTGTGCTGCAGTCCATGGGGTCGGACACAACTGAGCAACTGAACTGAACTGAGAACCACTGGGCTAGGGAATGGGGGTTCCAAGAATTAATCAGACAGCCCTTGCCATTGAAACTCTTTCAATTTAGAGAGGAGACCGCTATGAACAATGGGCCATGACAATACAGTCAGGTTAAACTTTGGGCTGAAGCCAGAGGGGAAGATAAACAGGACAAGGGGGTGGGCAGTGCCCTCTCCACAGCAAGTTTATTAGATACAAAGACAAAGGGTCCTTTTCTTGGGAATATAGGTGAATATATTGAATATCAGTTTTGGTTTCCTGATGCCACAGGGGCCAATTAGAGAGTACTGCTCTTTGAGCCTATAGCAAATGACCCCAGACCACTGTACATTTTGACTTTGTGTGTCTGTTGGGCAGTTTTCACTTCTTATTGTTCAGAGTCTGTCTCCAGCTTCTTGTTTTTGTCTGAAAATGCTAAGGCTTGCTCAGGCCCCTCCTAGAATAATGAAGTCAGTATTGGAAAAGCTGGAGCCTAGACACAGATTTTTTTTTAAGTTTCCCAGCAGGTTAGGAACCAGTGGCCTCAAGAGAGAGGAGAGTGAATGAGGGTTTGTGCAAAGCAGAGCAGGATGTGAGCTTGCTGTATCTCTCAAGATGAAATCCAGTCTCCAGGGGTTAGGTTGGTTCAATCTCTGGGTTGGGAAGATCCCCTGGAGAAGGAAATGGCAACCCACTCCAGCATTCTTGCCTGGAGAATTCCGTGGACGGAGGAGTCTGGCAGGCTACAGTCCAGGGGAATCTTAAAGAGTCGGACACAACTGGCAGACTAACACTTTTACTTTTCACTTTTCATCTTTTAAGTTGAATATCAAACTAGCTCAATAAAAATATTGAATGCCCAGTTTCTTTCAAACTAGTGTCACGTTCTTCTCTTGAATGGATTCTACAAACTAGTTTTCAAAACATTTAGTTTTCCTTATATAAACTCAGAAATAAGGAGGGATCCTTATCAAATTCAAATCATTTCAGTTGTATTTATTAATAGTTCAGTGCAGCTCACTTCAGTTTCTATGGTGCCTACTATGTGTTCAGCACAAACCTGAAAATTGAGATGCAGATGAGTGAAGAACAGTCTTTGAGAAAAGTGGGCTTTCTTCGTGGTCTAGTGGTTAGGAATCTGCCTTGCTGGTGGCTTAGATGGTAAAGAATCTGCCTGCAATGAAGGAGACCTGGGTTCAATCCCTGGGTCGGGAAGATCCGCTGGAAAAGGAAATGGCATCCCACTTCAGTATTCTTACCTGCAGAATTCCATGGGCAGAGGAGCCTGATGGGTTGCAGTTCATGTGGTTGCAAAGAGTCAGACATGACTGAGCAACTTTCACTTTCACTTTGCAATGCGGAGGACACTGGTTCAAATCCCTAGTCCTGGAAGATCCCACATGTCACGAGGCGACTAAGCCTGCAACTATTGAGCCCATGCGCTGAACCTACTGAAGCCCACACACCTTAGGCTTGTGCTCTGCAACAAGAGAAGCCGCAATGATGGGAAGCCCAGGCACTGCAGCTAGAGAGGAACCCCTGTTCTCCACAACCAGAGAAAGCATGCTCACAGCAAGGGGGCCCAGAGCAGCCAAAAAAAAAAAAGTAGAAGCCCCATTGGGGGTTTTCCTGGCAGTCCAGTGGCTAAAAAAAGAAATTCATAAGATCTATATGCAGGTGAGGAAGCAACAGTTAGAACTGGACCTGGAACAATAGACTGGTTCCAACTAGGAAAAGGAATACGTCAAGGCTGTGTATTGTCACCCTGCTTATTTAACTTAGAGTACATCATGAGAAACGCTGGGCTGGAAGAAGCACAAGCTGGAATCAAGATTGCCAGGAGAAATATCAATAACCTCAGATATGCAGATGACACCACCCTTATGGCAGAAAGTGAAGAGGAACTAAAAAGCCTCTTGTTGAAAGTGAAAGAGGAGAGTGAAAAAGTTGGTTAAAGCTCAACATTCAGAAAATGAAGATCATGGCATCCGGTCCCATCAATTCATGGGAAATAGATGGGGAAACAGTGGAAACAGTGTCAGACTTTATTTTTGGGGGCTCCAAAATCACTGCAGATGGTGAATGCAGCCATGAAATTAAAAGACTCTTACTCCTTGGAAGGGAAGTTATGACCAACCTAGACAGCATATTCCAAAGCAGAGACATTACTTTGCCAACAAAAGTCCATCTAGTCAAGGCTATGGTTTTTCCAGTGGTCATGTATGGATGTGAGAGTTGGACTGTGAAGAAAGCTGAGCACTGAAGAACTGATGCTTTTCAACTGTGGCGTTGGAGAAGACTCTTGAGAGTCCCTTGGGCTGCAAGGAAATCCAACCAGTCCATTCTAAAGGAGATCAGCCCTGGGTGTTCATTGGAAGGACTGATGCTAAAGCTGAAACTCCAGTACTTTGGCCACCTCATGCGAAGAGTTGACTCATTGGAAAAGACTCTGATGCTGGGAGGGACTGGGGGCAAGAGGAGAAGGGGACGACAGAGGATGAGATGGCTGGATGGCATCACTGACTCGACGGACATGAGTTTGAGTGAACTCCGAGATGGTGATGGATAGCGAGGCCTGGCGTGCTGTGATTCATGGGGTCGCAAAGAGTCAGACACGACTGAGCGACTGAACTGAAGGAAGATACACTGTGACTCTGGTCTGGTCACTCAACCATCTATTCAGTGCTGGGCCAGAAAGTGTGATGAATTAGGTAGGGGATCTGAACATTTGGAAATGTCCCCTGTGAAAGGCAGAAAATAGCTGGATTTAGAACCACCATAGAGAAGAATGGAATGTTCTTCCTGCAGGGGTTGCATGGGGGCCATACAAACTGTGGTCAAAAGGAGGACATGGCTGGAACTTGACCAGGATCCAAGAATCACGGGAGTCAAAGCAGCCAGGCAAGACCACCAGGACGTCACCTAGTTTGGAAACCACCCAGCAACCCTACCAGCAAGACCAGCATGTGGGGCAAAGTAGCAGTCCAGACCAGACCAGCTGCATCAGAGGAGAGAGCTCCATACAGTGAGAGCATGAAGCCTCTCCATGGGGAAAAGGAGCAGGAGCAAGGAGAGGATATATAGAATACTGAGCATCCACCAAGGAGGCCAACTGAATCTACAGCGACTGAGACAGTCTGTCTGTGGCTGACCGATTGTGTCTTTTGTAGCCAAGTCTGTTTCCTTAGTGCCCAAGAGTGGGGCTGGAGACTTGTGAAGAATGTTCTGGAAAACAAAGAGGCCATGTTATCTTTGCACATCTGAGTAAAAGGAGGAGTCAAATCAAAGCTCAGCTTTGTATTGCATCATCTGTTCAGAACTGTTGTTTGTTGTCATTCGTTCACTCAAGCAGTATTTATCTTGAATGGTGGTATTCTAAGTATGTGAATACTAGTATTCTAAGACTAGTATCTATCCGATAGCTCCTAGGGCTAGGATTTGTGTTAGGCAGCAAGAGTGAAACAGTAAGATATTCACAGTCCTCGCCTTCATGGAGACTGTCGTCTAGCCTGGAGAGAGCAAATGAGGCTGAGATAACTTTTGTTAAGTGCCTGCTGTATGTCACGTAATGTATTCAGATGCATCATCTCTGTAACACTTCATAGCAACCTCGTTTTGTGGATAGGGATAAAAAAGCATTGGTCATACCTAGACGGGTCATGAGAGTTAGGGTGCATTTGAGCGCGCGCACACACACACACACACACACACACACAGGAAAACCGACACACACATCTGAAAGATGGCGGTGCACCTCCATTCCCTGCAGTTATCTCAAATGCCTCTCAGCATCTGGCCTTGATGCTTGGAGTCCCCAGAAAACATGTCTTCAAAGCTTTCTTGAAGTCCTGGAGGGGGTCGTGCCTGGAGAGGTGTGAGGGATGAGTCTTTGTTGTGTTATGAGAGGACCCATCCCGCAGGTGGCACATGGGGGCTGTTTTGGCCCTTTCATATTTTACTGCAGATGTGTGTTCATCCATTCTGGGTGTAAAGGGACACTCAGCGTTTAAAGAAAATAATTGGAAATTGTAAGTATTAATAAGTTGGGGATCAGGGTGGCTTTGGGTGTTAAGCAAGCCTACTCAGCTGTTTTCCACATGCACTGCATCGCAGTAGCATTGGTAACTATAGGTCTAGTTTTAAAACAGTGTGTGTGTGTGTGTGTTAGTCACTCAGTCGTGTCCATCTCTTTGCAACCCCATAGACTGTAGCCTGCTCAGCTCCTTTGCATATGGAATTCTCCAGGCAAAAATAATAGAGTGAGTTGCCATTTCATTCTTCAGGGGATCTTCCCAACCTAGGGATTGAACCTGGGTCTCCTGCATTGCAGGCAGAGTCTTTACTGTCTGAGCCACCAGGGAAGCCCTTTAAAACAATATAAAACCACAAATTCATTAACATAAAAGTACATTGTTAAGAGCCAGATAACCAAGGGCAATGGAACTGTAGGCCAGAAAACATAGGCTAATGGAAGCTGTTAATATTAGCCTCAGTTCTGAGCTTCCTGGCAGGCAAGGCAACAGTAGAACTCGACAGAATGCATAGTCTTCAATGCTTACTATGAAGATGAACGCCACTGGGAGAGAGGCTTCTATTTCTGATTTTATTTTTTAGTTTAGTGCTCTGGGAGGCATTTATCACATGAGTTTCTAGATAAGGGACATAGAACAACATAATGGATAGTGTCTTTGCTTGCAGTTTTACAAACAATGCAAATGTGATTCATATGGCTGCTTCTTATATCAGCTTTGGCTGAAAGCCAAAGGCATAAACAAAGAGATTCTAGTTAAGTACAAATTTTTCTGGGGAAAGCCGGAATGATATCACCCAGACTAGGAGCTTCCTAGGGATTTGACCTGGCACAAGGCATAGCTTAAAAGCTTTAGAAGAATTAAAAAGTGGTATTTCTTAGATTGTCTTGCTGGGTTGCTTCTGTTCATTTTTAAGATGTAGCTCCAGTATCATCTGTTTCAAGAAACTTTCCCTGACTCATTGAGGGGGGGTTAGATGCCCTTCAACATGCTCCCTTACTGCCCTGAGCATCCTTCCCCTCCCAAGAGCCCCTGCCTCATTAGACCTGGATGTGTGTGTGTTGAAGATGGTGACATCCTGAGAGGTAGGCATGACCGCAGCTTTGTTTGTATTCCCAGGTCATACAGCGGCTTTAGCACATAGCAGGCCTTTGTGAGTCTTCCTCAGGCATGCCCAAACTCAGAGCAGTTCTTGGAGTAAGGAGAAGTAGTGTACAGAATGGTTAGTGTCTGGGCTTGGCCTCTACTATTGTTTAACCTTGCCACCTTGAACAAGTTAAACACTCTGCTTCAGTTTACTCATCTGTAATATGGGGCTAATAAGTGTACCTTCGATGTAGGATTGCTGAGGATATTAAGGGGATTGATACACAGAACATAGTTAGCACAGCGCCTGGTGCATCCGTCTTGCTTTGAGTGTAATTAGCCATCAATAGTGAACAATGTCTGCTGTCTCTGCAGCTCTTTTGCAAATGTTAGTAGGCAGATGGACTAAGCTATGATCTGTCCATACTGGGCCTTCACATGGCCCCTTGTTGGTCACTTGAAAGCCCTTGGGCTGGTGGGGAACCAGGCTGATACTCTATGCTCTTTGGCTCTCTCAGCTGCCTTTGTCTAGAGGTTGGGCAACCCCATGCAGCTATACTGGGGCAGGTTCGTGGAAGGATATTTGTGACACCCAGGTTGGAACTCCATCTCTGACGCTCTCCAGCCTTCTTCCGGGGCTTCTCACCTTGCCTCAGTTTGCTTTGGGAGGCAATTGAGTCTGTGGCCACCAGCAGACTTGGGATCCTCTTCTGGCTCAGTCTCTTATTTCCTGTGTGAACAAGGGTGGGTCGTGTGACATCAACTGTCTCACCTTTAATCATAGGGATGATGGCTATTATGAAAGGGCTTCCTGGGTGGCCCTAGTGGTAAAGAACCCACCTGCCAATGCAGGAGACATAAGAGATGTGGGTTCAGTCCCTGGCCCGGGAAGATCTCCTAGAGAAGGGAATGGCTATCCACTCCAGTGTTCTTGCCTGGAGAATCTCAGAGACAGAGGAGCCTGGCTTGCTCCTGTCCATAGGGTCGCAAAGTCAGACATGACTGAAGCGACTTAGCACACACGCAGCCTCGTAGGGGGGGCTGTTGTAGGGATTCGGCAAGGCCATCTGTTATGTACCATGCTTGTCTGAGGCCCAGCACGTGATTGGCACACACCCAGTATCAGATGCTATTCCTCTAGACTTTGGGAAGCTCACTTCTCTGATGTCTACACCAGCCTTTTTCTCCATGACATGAATACCCTTTAGAATTCATCTTTTTGAAAACAGCCAGAAAGACGCAGGAAGCCTTAAAGTTTCATGGTGGCTTTATATGAACCAAGGTCCCCAGGGCTTAGTTGTGGGCAGGGGCTGGTGTTTGCCAACCACATCTTGGAGTTAGAGGAGCCCCCGGACAAGCCCTTCCTGCCAGGCCCTCCTGCAACAGACAGGCAGGCTGCCTGACCCTCAGGCCTGGCTGGCCAGTGACGCCAGCCAGCCTCACTGGCCTCCTGTCTGCCTGTGTATATCTAGGCCAGGATGGGCTTCTCAGGGCCCTCTTCACACTAATTGCATTTTCTGCCATAAAAGACACACAGATATTTTACTAGAAAAGGATTCAGGAAAAAGAAAAGAGACATACTTTTCACCATGCTTGTGTAGAACGTGATGTGTGAAGTGGCTTTTTTTGTTTCTTTTTCTTTTTGAGAAGAACATATTATTTTGTTAATGTAAATATAGTGTACTGTGTACTAGAGTCAAAAAGGAAGCCTTAAGTTTAGGCTTTGTAGAAATCATAGCCCTGGAGGGAAATATACACACACCTTGAAATATGCATGGTGCAGGGGCCACTCACGTGAATCTCTTCTCTCAGAGGGATCCCCTAGACTCTGTCTCTGTCCCTCCCCCTGGCCTGTTGGTACATCCTTTCAGCTGAATGTGTCCTAGGTGAGTGGCTACCTCTGCTATCCCCAGCCATTCTGGGATTTTCTTATATTTTCTGTCTCTGTCAGTAGGGATACTTCCAGCCACTATTTTGGGGCATCCTGTGGGCACTCTGGACTCAAAGCCATTTGTCTGTTTCCTTATTGTTACTTTTGAGGGCAGAAACGTGTTTTGCACTCTGTTGTCTTCACCATTTTGCTCATCGTCCCTCTTCCTACCTAGGGCTTTTAATGGCTTCCTTCTTCCTTTAAGTCTTTCTAAACCTTCTTATGCTTCCAGCCCAGGCCCTCCATGAAGCCTTTCCCACCTTCCAGGCTGCTTCCCCATCTCCCTTTCAGAGGCCCCTCAAGCCAGCTCACCCAACCACAGACTGCATGCACACCTGCTTTTCACCCCTCTCTTCCCAACAGAACAGGCCTGACTGGGGAAAGACACATCACCCATGGCTTCCCTCGTTGCCTTCAGGCTCACCTTCAGCGAGGACATGCCTAAGAAACCCTCAGCCTGGATTTATGTTAAAGGAGCCCAGGTTTCTGAATTCTACAGATTCTTAAATCTTTCATCCTTCTAGAGGGATGTGTTGATCAAAGTGAGTCAGTATGTTTGAACTATTCCTTTGAACAGGCTATTATGCATCCCCAAATCTCCCACACATCCGATTGATACCATGTCATTCCCCAGGTTGCAGATGGGTCCTCCCCTGTCCTTACCTTGGGTTACCCGATGTATGGTTATTTAAATGGGCTGCAGAATGAAGCTGTTGAATAAGAATCTGACATTCTTCCCCTCTAGGAGTGATAAACAGAGCCTGAGCCCAAAATGTGCATGTGGGCTTGATCAAGAATTCTCTATGAAATTGTACCTTTTCAGCAGCATGATCGTGCAAAGAACACACTGCCCCAGACAGTCTCCAGGGGCTATAGACTAGAGCAGAGAAGAGTAGCTATCCCGTTCTCATCTCCAAGTCTGGGTGAACAGTCTCTACCACCCTCGCCCCCCACCCTGCCCCAAAGTTTATGAAAATAAGTTAATAAGTTCTGCATGAGAAGTTTTGGAGTTTGAGTTCTCAGCTAGCTTTCCAGGCTCACTGCAGGAAAAATGATGTTCCTTTTAATCTAGTTTTTCCTCCACCTTGCCCTTTTTCATCAGCCCTGGCACAGGCCATTCTCATCCCTACTGGGCCCTCCGTCAGTCTTCTTGGGTTGGTCAGCGTGTTCAGTTGCCAACAATAAAAACCTACTCTAGTTATCTTGAGCATATAAGGAAACTGCTAACCTGAGTGACTTCAGTTTTATTGATTTCTGATTGATGAGACAATTCTGATTTGCTGCCCATGTTTAATCCCTCTTTCCCCCAGACTATTTTAAAATAACAGTGACGTTAAGTGTTAAAAACCCACAAGGTCAAAGAGTCCATGGAAGGAGACAGCAGTGGGTGAGATCTTGGGGCTAGTTTTTGGAAAATAGACAGTGAGTGGCGGATGGTAACTGATTCAGCTGAGGAGAGGGTGTTATAACCCTGGTGCCCTATCATAAAATGCTGTGGTTCCACCTGCTTGACAGCCTTAGAACCCAGACATCACAGAGAGTGGGAAGAGGCAGGTGGCAGAAACCAGCAGAAGTTAAACAGAGACTTGCTTGGTGAGTAGTGGGACCTTTCCTTCCTTTTCTGGCTCTCAGAATGCCAGTAGCTGGCCAATAGCCTTCAGGTAGGATATAGGAAGAATCTTTTCTGGAGAATCTGAACTGGAGAAAAGACTTGCAGAAGCTGAAATTATGGAGAAGAGAGGTGCTTTCCAATGCAAAAGCAAGGAAGCCCTCCAGTCCATGATCTACAGACCACATTCATGGCCTCCAGTGAGCTTTTGAATGGCCCCGGTTGAAGTATGGTTGATTTACAGTGCTGTGTTAATTCTGCTCTACAGCATATAGTGATTCAGTTATACATGTATATACATTGTTTTTTAAAACGTTCTTTTCCATTACGCTTTATCATTGGATATTGAATACAGTTCTCTGTGCTATACAGTAGAACCTTGTTTATCCATAACCCTGTTTATCCATCATATGTAAAAGCTTACATCTACTGACCCCAGCCTCCTCCTCCATCCCTCCTCCAGCCCTCTTCCCCTTGACAACTAGCAGTCTGTTCTCCATGCCCATGATCCTGTTTCTGTTTCATAGACAGATTCATTTGTGCCATATTTTAGATTCCACATATAAGTGATATCATATGGTATTTGTCTTTCTCTTTCTGACTTGCTTCATTTAGTATGATAATCTCTAGTTGCATCCATGTTGCTGCAAATGGCATTTGAATGCTTCACTTGAAACATGAAAGAACAACCAAGGATTATTATGCATTTGAGGGACATCTCTTCGAGAGTACAAAACAAAAATGAAAAAGGGCAACTTAGTTCAGGGAACAGAATAAAACATCAAAAACCATATTACTGATGATCTTCAAGAAATTAAAAATGTTTCTTGCTTAAGACACGAACAGAAATTATGTAAAAGAATGGAGAGTGCAACATAGCAACTGAAGGCAAAAAAATAAGACTGAGTTTTAAAAAATCCAATAGAACTATTAGGCAAAGTTGAGGAAAGTATAATCAAAAGTAAAGAGATATAAAATGAGAGACAAAACTTGACAGAAGTTAATGGTTCAGTCTATAAAGTTCAATATTCTTCTAGCAGAAATTCTAGAGAAAGAATAGATGACAATGAAGAGAAGGCAAATATCAAAGACATAAACAGGAAAATATCTAGGAACAAAAGGAATATGTCTTCAGACTAAAAAGTCCTATCAACCATTTAGCTCTTAGCCAAAATAGAGGAAAAGAAGACTCACATTAAGGTACTTCAATGCCAAGTTTCTAAGCACCAAGGAGAGAAAGGCAGGAATGTGGCACAGGGGTTTGGGGTGGGTCATTGAAAGAGGGAGAGAGGAAGAAAAGAAGGAGAAGGAGGAGAGGGGGAGGATGGGCAGGTGACATAAAGGGAACAAGGAGCAGAATGACATCAGGATGCTTAGGGTTAATGATGGATGTGAAAAAACCCTGGAGAAACAACTATTTCCATGGATGAGTTAGTGCGTGCGTGCTAAGTCACTTCAGTCGTGTCTGACTCTGTGCAACCCTACGGACTGCAGCCCACCAGGCTCCTCTGTCCATTGGATTCTCTAGGAAAGATTACTGGAGTGGGTGCCATGCCCGCCTCCAGGGGATCTTTCCCACCCAGGGATCAAACCTGTGTCTCTTACGTCTGCCTGCTCTGGCAGACGGGTTCTTTACCACTAGTGCCCCCAGTCCCCTATTATGTCTAGGTAAAATCATCAATTAATGTGATAGAAAAAAATTTAAAAATTGCCAAACATGCATAGACTTGCAAACTGACAGCCCAAGTCTATGAACCTTTTCTTAGGAAGATGTTGTAGCATGAGCTTCAGAAAAATAAAACAAAAACCAAAAAAAATAAAAGGAAGTAAAAACAAGTATGGACAATCCAGCCAGCCGAACAGATAAGGAGAGTCTCAGGACAGCCCCCTGTCATCCAGCAGGAGGGCAGGGGTCCGCACAGGAGCAGGGGAGAGGGGGCTATCTCTGGGGAGGAGGGGGACTGAAAGCCTCTGTTCTGTGGCTGAGCATTTGGACAAGTATATTCTAGAACTTGTACAAATAAATACAAATCACAGTAATTCCTAAGGTAAGGAAAGCTAACGTTGTACAAGCAATAAAATACTCATCATAGTTCACTGCTTGGCTTAGTAGGGGCTGGTGTTTTCATAATATGTCTCTCAGTTTCGGAGGTTGAAGTGCAAGATTAAGCTGCAGGCTGGCTTCCTCCAAGGCCTCCCTTCCTGTCTTGTAGTGAGTTTTGCCTTCTTTCTTCACCCTTGCTTGGCCTGTTCTCTGTGAGCTTGTATCCTTGGTGTTTCTTACTCTTTGTTATAAGGACACCAGACAAACTGGATTAGGCCCATCTTACTGGCGTCATTTTAATTTAACTCTTTAAAGGCCTTGCCGCTAAACATTGGGTTGGCCAAAAAGTTCGTTCATTTTTTCCCATAGCACATGATAGAAAAACCGCAACGAACTTTTTGGCCGACCTCATACAATTGCATTTTGAAGGGCTTCCACATATAAATATGGAGGGGCCACAGTTCAGCACATAGCCTTCTGAGGACGTTTCTGTGAATGCCTTTGTGGTTCTTCAAGGTAGGGATATAAATACAATATATGTCAAACTTTCTCAGCGTAGATTTTTTTTTTTAAATAGGAGAACTTTTATCATCTCCTAAACCTTTTCCATTTAGTAGACCACAGTCTGGAAGCTCGCAGTTCACAGGGTAAAAGCCAGATGTGACTGCATAGCATAGGCCCTGCTGACGGGGGCCTGGCAGTATTTCAGCTTGTAACTCATGCTTTGTGCTACGAGCCCTTCCACCCCCGATTATGGGCCACAGTGTGGCCATCAGTGAGGTTGGCTCACATGCACATTTAACTCCAGTTCAGAGCTACTGGAGCCAGACGATGCTGTGACTGCCTCACCAACAGACCATGGGCATGGTGAAGCTGCATATCATAAGAAAGAAACTGCTAGAAAGAATGGATGTGTGGTCTCAAGGGCTTCTCCACAGGGCTGGTCTACCTTTCTGGAATGCAGCTCTAACCATATGTCTCCCCTCCTCACTTGCAAGGCCAGAGGAGATTCTGGTCAGGACGTTTGGAGAGCTCCGTGATGTGACAGGCCAGGGCAAGGTACGTGACATTACAGGCCTGGGCAGGTGAGTGAAGAGTTAGTGAATACACTCCGGGAAATAAATAAATTAAATTAAAAACAAACAAACAAACAAAAAATTAACTTGAAATAAAAAGTTTCTGTAAATCCAAAAAAAAAAGAAAGTGAAAGTGATGGTCTTGTTCGACTTGTTCGACTTGTTCGACTCTTTGCAACCCCATGGACTATGTAGCCCACCAGGCTCCTCTGTCCATGGGATTCTCCAGGTAAGGATACTGGAGTGGGTTGCCATTCCCTTCTACAGGGGATTTTCTTGACCCTGGGATCGAACCTGGGTTTCCTGCATTGTAGGCAGATTCTTTACCATTTGAGCCACCCAGGGAAGGAAATGAAGCTTTAGTTGAGGGCTGCCATAGAGAAACATTGGTTAGTGCAAGTTAGAGGATTGGCTATAGGGTTCAAATTGTATTTTTCTGTACTATACTTCATCCATGAGCTAAGAAACCTCCATGGCTACTTTTGATTATAAATGATTTTTACCTTTTCTAATTACTATAGAACTACATCCTTATTCATAAAATATGAAGATATGACTCAGCCACCATGATCTATTAACTGAATGCCCCATTTCACCTCCAGGGTTGCACATGTTGTCTCCTTAGACTGAAAGACCCTCCCGTCCCATCAGGACCCACCCCCAGCATGGGGGCTTCCACTTGCCAGAGGCAGGAGTTAGTATCTGGTTCTTGATTTTCTGAAAACATCTTCATCCCTGCACTTTATCCTTTGGCCTAGTGGAATTCTCTCTCTGTTTGGGTTTGTCTCTCCCTGCCAGCTCGTTTTACTCAAGGATGGAGCCTGAGACCGCCTTATCTCCATGTGCAGCATCCTTCCTGACACCTGACCTCGTAGATACCCTGGGCATGCTTGCTAAATGGGTGTGTGGGTTCTGCTGCTGTCTCCCTCTCACCTCATGGCTCTTCCTGAGGATGACACCTCCTCTTTGACTTCTCCATCCCACTGATCTCATTAATCCACAATGTGGATGAGTCAAGGAATCCTGTTTTTCTCCCTGGGGCCTCCATCATGCCCTGCTGTTTCTTCAGGAGGCCTGTGGAGTGAATTGCTTTCTAGCCTGAAGCTTCTTAACTTCTGCTGGTGGCCTTCCCCTGGGCCTTGTACTGCTAGCTGGGCACTAGCCAGCACTTGGCCCTTCCCTGGGCCACAGCCGACTGGTACCAGGGAGGACAGAGTCAAGATGAGTCATGTCCACCCTGACTGAGCACTCAGGGTAGGGGTGAGCCTCTCCTGAGCTTCCTGGCCCTCTGAGTCTGTTAGGACTGATGGCTACTCAAGACATGGGAACAGGCTGTCCTGTGCTATTGTGATTTGGGCTGTGTACCTGGGCCCTCCCTCCTGGGCAGAGATGATGTTATTCCTGTCTGTGACTCCAAAGAGCTGACCATTTAGCTGTAAACTGTTAACAGTTTGTAGGCTTCACTGTCTTCTTCTATTAAGAGGCTATCATAATTGATCACCTTCCATGGTTGTTGCAAGGATTACTGACAATGTAGTTGAGGTTTACATTTTAGAATAAGCGTGTCATAGTTCATACAGAAAATCTGGTCATGGAAAGATGAGTGTGGATTTGAGGCAAGAATTTCAGAGGGCTACAGTAATGCCTGTGTGGACATTTTATGTTTGTTGATGCATTAGTATTAATCCTTTTTGTTTGTGTCCCATTTTCCTCCCACAAAGTGAATGAAATACAGTTATTTGTGTGTGTGTGTTGTGTATATATATGCACACATGCATGGAAATAGGAGAGTTTAAGGTTTAAAACTGTCCTGGGGGTCAAGGTCATGCCCAATACCAAGATGATTAGATGAAACCAGTGGGGTGCCTCACATTAAGGCAGGTGGCAGGATGTGGTTGGTGGTAAATTCCTTCGGTGTGTCTTCTACTCCGGGCACTGAGCTTGGAAGCCTTGTGTTCAGAGAGTTTTCTCTCCAAACGATGCCATCTCGTGGGTAGTGCCTTTCCAGGCTCTTTGTGCTGGCAGTGGTGGTGGAAGGCGGGCAGCTAGGCCACATCCCTGGGGATGAAGCACGCCTGTATTTGGCTTCTGCATCTCTTCAGTACTCCTTTTAGCAGCTCAATGCAAAGTGTCACGGCTTCACTGTTGGGCTCAGAGGACTCCTAGGCTCCTGACCGCACCTGGGTCTGGGTTCCAATTGTACAGAGGCTTTGTACTTGATAAGAAACCATCTCAAAGGCTGTGAAGCAATTTCTACTGTGGATTCTAAAAGAAATAGATTCCTCCTTCTTTTCACTGAGTTTGCCACACCCTCTCTTCCTTATTCCCCAAGACTGTGGAGCCCCGCCCATGAACTCTGAATCATTTTCAGGGGATCCATAATCCCAAGCCAAGCGCCAAGATGAGCAGCTGTTGATACCCCAGCTCCCCAGCCCCCTGTGCCCATCCTAGCACAGGGTGTTTCCTGGGTTTCCTGGGTCACGAATCAGCGACTTGTTTTCTGACAACTCCCGAGCCAGGGAACTCCTCCCCAGCACCCCGAGGAAGAAGTGGTTCTTGTCTCCAGAACTAAAAAGAAGAGATTTTTCTTCCTATTTCGTTCTCCCAAAAGTCAGGCTCATAAAAAAGAATACAAATTGCACCCAGCAGCTCTTATCAGCTTGGTAAAGAATTGCTACTTTCAACTTTATTGCCTTAAAAAGAATTCAAACGCTTCCATCTTTTAAAAACAATTTAGGTTGGGAAAAGGAACTAGATATGTGTGCAGAAATGGCTTGCCTGGTACGATTTGAAGGGGTCATGGTGTTAACCTTGAACACTGATGCTTTAATTGAGCGACACAGACAGTGTAGTTGTTCTCCCAATGGATGTCCCACTGTGGGTCTCAGACTCTGGGGCTGAGAAACCACACGTGTGGGACAGGCCTCTGAGGTATCATGTGACCCAGTGGCAGGGGAGAGACATTTCTGCCTCAAACAGTCCCCATTCTCTCCTTCAGCAGCATCTGATGCTGTGGGTCCCTGGAGCTGGTCTTTGCATGCACACAGCACTGGTTCAAGCTCTAGTATCAACATGCAGATACCTGTGGGAGGGAGAATAAGAAAGCATTTAATCAGTTTTAGACTTTACTTTGCTTCTGTCTGAAAATCATTTGAAGCTGGAGCTGAACAGCAGAGTGTATGAGGAATAGTTCAGTGCAGCCACCTGCCACCCAAGATGAGTGTCCCCTGCCCCCTGGGGGTCCGTGTGGTGAGATTGTACACAGCCCACTGCAGAGACTGACGGCTGCTCTCATCAAATCAGAGCAAGTGTAAATAAGCTCAGAAGCCTTGGCTTTACTGTACACCCTAATCCCCCAAATGATTATGGAGATCATTTGGTATTCCTGGTATACCTGGAATACCTTTCTCCTCCATCATGCAAGATTGGCAGAAAAGCTGACTCCCACCCCCTCCCATCAGGACAGCTTGGGTGTCTGTGAGAGTGAGAACATGGAGGGCCTAATTTGGCTTCTCTGCCCTCCAGGTGGCAGGGAAATTATGGACCACTGATTAAAATCCAAGTATCCATCAGTTGCTACTCATCGGTACCGCCTGGCTTCACTTCTTCAAGTTGATCTTATTAAACAGATCGTGCCTGCGAGCAGACTCCATTTCATTTTTCTGCTGATATTAATGTTTCCTCATAAATTGTCCACATGTAGCATATTCTCACTTTTTATTACAGTCAATTGCACTTCCTGCACAGCCCTGGAACCTGTCTCTATTTCATCTGAAGCATCAAGAAATGACCTGTAATGAATCTTCATCCCCCAGAGGCCGTGGGCTGGCCCTTCTGCCCTCTGTGCAAAGTGGGAAGGCAGTTTAGAAGAGCTGTTTATCTCAGACTTGGTAAACAGTGGGGACCGAGGCCAGGGATGCGTCATGATTGACTAGAAATTGTTAGATCCGTCAGATTTTCACATGTACTTAGTCCATTATGCTTTCTTTTTTTTTCCCCAATAGCAACATAATAGTTTTTCTGAGATCAAAGCAAGTCTAAGAAACAAATCTCATGAATAACTCTCTCTGGTGTGATGGTAATATCCTTTTAAATGCCATTGATGGACCAACCAAGCCCAGAAATTAGTGTATTGTTAGGCGGGATATAGGATAAACGGGGACTTTCATCAGGAGGTTCGGAACTCAGCAGAAGTGAAGAAATGATTACCTTCCCACAGAAAAGCTCTAAAATTTGATTATGTTTCCATCAGCTTCTAAAGGTCATGATATCTTTCATTTATCTGTCTTTCACATTCACTTCATTTCAGTCTCAGGTTCTCTCAGAGTTGCAGAGAAAGGATGCTGCTTTGAAATACAGGCAGGACTTACTTTGCATGGCATGATGTAAACTGGAAATCAAATGCATGTTGATCCCGTGGGAAGTGAGGACACAGGTCTCATGTGTGTGGCTTTCCATTAATTCGGTACCTGCTGTGCAGAGCTGTGGTTGCCTGTATGTCAGTATCCCCTTGTGCTGTACTGAGCTTCCTACTTATGCCCCTGACCTTCCTCATACTGAGCACCAGCAAATATCCAGGAGTGTGGACGCACCCGTTCATTCCTTCCATAGACATTTTTCCGAAGTTCGTCATCTGCCAGGGCTGTGTGGTGACTACATCAGACCTCAGCCCTGGAGGAACTCACTTCTTGGCGAGGGGCTGAAGGCTGCCTTCCATATACAGAAGCCCTGTGGCAATCAGAGGATCACTTGACCCAGGAGTTCTGGGGAAGGATGGTGGCAGGAAACTCCAGAATCTGGGACCCGACTTTATAGAAGTCTGTTTAGCTCCACATGCCAGGCCTCGCCACTGTCTGCATCGCCTTCCAGCTCCGCTGTCGATTTTGCATTAAACATCTACAAAAAGTGCCGAGTGAGCGTGTCTTTGCTCAGTTCCCAAGTCTGCACAATATGCTCAAAAGCACACGGACTCTGGTGTCTGAAAGGCTGGATTGTACTGCCTCGGCCGCACTGACTTGCTGGGAGACTTCCCCACCTACAGGCTCAGAACCTCTGTCAATGAGCTATCCTGAGGACCCAGGGAGGTTTCACCTGTAAAGGGCTTAGCTCCAGGTCAGGTGGCAGAGTTGTTCAGCAAGTGTCAGTCATTGGACCCAGTATGTAAGTAACCCTCACCTCCGTCCAGCCTGGCCCAGCCAGAGTACTTCCTGCATTCCCAGGCTATAGGCTCAGATCTCCCTCTTCAGTGTCCCAGAGTTACTTTTGGAAGCTACACAAGATTAATTCTGCCACACCTTCCCCAGACGGCCTTGTGTGGCTGTGATACAGGACCCAAGATTCCTCAGTGAGATCTACGAGTAAGGATGGAGCCAGAAAAGCTAAGGAGTAAGAGTAAGGAGGAGCCATGGGAGATGTGGGGAGGGGGAACAGATGAGGGGAAATCCACCAGTTTTCTGGTGAAAGCAAGGCCCCAAGGGGTTCTGGAGGCAAGGCTGGAGTACAGAGGGCGAGTATCTGGACCAGAAGCTCAGGCCTTTTCCCGAGAAGGCAGCCCCTGGGAAGCACGGTGTGGCATCATGCAGCTCAGTGCTAACTGCCCTTAATGGGTTTCCTCATGGTAGTTCTGGGCATATCTTCTGAAACTTGGGCCTCATGGTGACTGCTTTGCTGGTCTCCTTGAGCTCCTGGGGACCATTCCTTGGGCTCCCGGGACCATCCATAGTCTTGCAACCAGCTCCTCCCCTTCCTTGCAAAGAGGGGCGTTGCACTTGATCATGCTCCAGGGGGGTGACATTGCATAGACAGAATTGTTCCTAAATAGCATGCTGTTGCAAAGACAGCAGTGGGTCTTTAAAGTTAGCTCCATGTCTGTCCTTGGGAAAATGCCAGGCCTTGGGCTCCAGGGGGGGACTGTTCTGAAATGTTAGAGTTGGGGTTTTAAAAAGATGCTTATCGTCGACAAGCTTTCATTATCTCAGGCTCCCAGTGTTGGGGGAGGGGGATGGAGACATGGCCAACAATTAACACATACACAAATAGTCAGTGGCATTTGCACTTTGTAAAATAAATCCTCAGTGATGTTGCTGGAAGGCTTCCATGTGGAGGTTTTTTCCACTCCATTTAGTATTTCTTGAGGCTAAGATAAAGTGAAATAGGCTCAGACTTGAGAAAGGCAAATGAAACAATGGTCTCAGACTTAGGAGGACAAGTTAACCTGGGAAGGTAGGCGCCATGACTCATAAGGGTATTTTCTTAGATACGAAAAAAGAAAAGATGGTTTTGTTCCCATGGTCAGAGGGCCAGGCCTGAAAGCTTGTACACTTGCTCTGATGGGTGACCAGGCTTTTGGGAGAGCCGCATGCTCAAGGGGAAAGAACACATGTTTAGGGGACAAAAGGGCCCAAGTTCAGATTCAGTCTCTGAATCTGAGGGGCCTATGCAAGTCTGAGTGTAGATGTAGATCTTAGTTTCTCTGCTGTGAAATGGGAATGAGAACTTTCCTGGCTTCTTAGGTTGCTGTGAATAAAGTGAGACCTGTGGCTTGTGAAGTAGATGTGTTGTATTGAAGTATCTGGCTGGTGCTTGACAAAAGCAGTTTCTCCTCACTCTCAGAAATAGCTGCAACTTGGTCCTGCCTGAAAGGCTGAGAACACAGGACCAAGCTGGAGCTACTTCTACTGATCCTTCAGGACCCCTCTCTTCTCTGTTTCCTTCCAGGCATTTGTATATTAGCACCGATTCTTACCTCTGTGTGGGCAAGAGGCCTCTTCAGCTCCTTCCAGGCAAGCAGCCCCACACATCCCATTCTTGGCTGTGCTTTCTGTCCAGAGCGTTTGGGAACCAGGAGCTGGGGTTTGGTCTGCATCTAGTTCTCTATGAAAACTGTGGGATCAAAGTAGCTGGGTGGCCAGGACAGGATCTAAATGTCCCCTGGTAGGTCTGTAGGCTGGCATGTCCCATGTCACTCATACCCCAGCTCTGTAGATGCCACTGGCCATGGAAAAAGGCTCTCTGAGGTTCAGACAGGAGCTGCTGCTCACAGACGAGAAGACGCATTCCCTTCCTCAGGTGTGGGAAGAACAGCTGCTTTCCGTTTCCTTTAAGTGGGGTCAACCTATGATAGTGTGCTTTATCAGAACCAGGGCAGGTGTCCAGTTCAGCCTCTGTGTGAGATGTTCCTTCCTGTGGCTGCTTATGTCCACTATCCCAGCCCTAGCCTGGGCTACATGCCACCTAAGCATCTTGGGTCTCCTCTTCTATTTGCAAGGGGTTAAAGCAGGAGTCAGTATGATTCTTTACAAGTTTCCACCTCCTCAGTTCTTCTTCTAAAGCTCTCTTCTTGCCAGTCTATTGAGGGAACCTAGGAGCCAGGCCTTTGGGCTCTGATGGTCAAGGCATGGCCTTTTAGGGACTCACAGCAACCACCTAACCAGGGCTCCTTTGCTATTACTATAAGCAGCCCTTGGGTTCATTGAGACCTAGTTTCTGGGGCCCGCACGTCTGTGCAGAGCTCCTGCAATTGCTCAGGACTCTATCTCCTGCTACTGCATTCTTTAGTGAGGAGTCTCAGTGCCCCACTGCAGGAGAGAAGCGTGGTTTGAGGAAACCAGCTGCCCTACTTGCAGTGGGCCAGCGACCAGGAACCCACCCAGAGCAGAAGGTCAGGTCTGCTCCCTGCCCTGCTCGTGGAAAGAAGGGGCCACCCTTTACTTATCTAGCTGCCCAACACTCCTCTGCAGATGCCAGCAGTAAACCTGTGGCATGGCTGAGATGACAAAAGCAGAAACCCACTTTGTGCTGCTTTGAAGGGTCTATGAACTCAGGGAGGAGGAGTGCTCACCACATTTGCATGGTGTGTTTATTATTGGTCTTTAGGCCACTTTTGGCTCTGTGATGTCATGGGATGAGACTCCTGGCTCTCACCAGTAACCAGGAGAGTTGAAACAGCTGCTCTATGTGGCTAGTGCTATCTACTGAATGAAAAAAACAGGAACACATGAGTAATTACTGTGTAATGTATAGAAATGTATAGAGATTTCTATGTATTCAAAAAAGACCATCGAGTGACAACCAGGCAAGAGATGTGAGTGAAAGGAATGGGGAGGGTCTTCGTGTTCACTGATCATCCATATGAGCTTCTTTCTGGGATGGAGGCTTCAACTTAATTTCATGTTAGTTCTCACAATATTTGTAAGATGGGGGTGCTTGTCTCAGGTTGGGTTCCCAGAAGCCAACTTTGATGTGAGAGTTTGTGTGATGACGATTTATTAAGAAGTTTTCCCAGGGGAATTAAGAAGAGCCCAGCAAGGGAGTGGGAATGTGGATCACGGAAGTAGAGGCAGCCAGCAGTGAGGCCGTGTGGGCTGGTCCGGCAGAAGGAACCTGGAAACAGTTGAGCTTACACTCCAAACAGTCCCCATAGTGGAACGGGGCAGCTGGGCATCCCCAGTCCTTCGTGAGGGTGTACATTTCCATGAGTGCCAAGGAGAGTTCCGACAGTTGGTCAGTGTCTGCCATTGGCAATGGATGCGCATGGAGAGCCAGCGCGCTCAGAATTCCCAATGGGATTTGAGGGGGCCCAGGGCACAGCATCGATTGTGCTGCCGGCATCTTAACACCCTGCAGGCATGGGGCTGCCACTCAGAGAGGTGGAGTAGCTAACACAGGGGCACTCAGGTAAGTAGAGGCAGACCTGGGATTTGACCATGCTCTGCCTGCCTGCCTTGTCCTGACCTTGCTGGCTCTGAGATAAAAGGGAGATCTCAGGGGCTTCCACCTGCCTCACTTATGGTTGGAGAAGATGAGGGAAGGGTACTTAGAAGGGGACACCATCCTCTGGGCTTGGAGCATTTAGGGCTCTGCCCAGGGAGCTGGCAGCAGTTCTCCAGTCATTGGGGGAGGGGAGGGTGTTCTCGCTAAATCTGCAGTTGCATCTCCTTCTCACCAGCCATCGCAGCTTCTGTGTGAGTTGCACCCTCTGAAAAAGGCTGCAGCCAAGTGCTATTTATCTCCATGTGGGGAAAAGAGGCTTAACAAATTAGCTAATTGCTAATTGGTGAGGGAAAGTAGGACAGGAAAGTTGGCCAGTTGTCCTGTGGGTTTTCTGATCAATTCTCTCCATCATTATCTTCCACACATGAGTCTGAGACCTGGTGGGAAGATGCCTTAGTGTAGCCGGGGCTCTCACCTGCTGCATGGGATGTCCTGGCGGCTGAGTTAGGTCTGCACTGCTGGCTCCTGCAGGGACAGTGGAGGACCTCTCACCTGTACAGGTGCGCCTACACCTTCAAATTCACAAAACTACACATTCTGGACTACAGAGCTCCCAGCTTTGGAGGCTAAGATTCAGGGTTCAGAGCTCTGAAAGAACACAGTATCTTAGGCACATGACCATTCCCAGTGAATTAGGATTCCAAGGAGTAGGGCCCCAGGGTCTGCATTTTACAAAGCTCCCTAGGAGGTTCTTACATGTAGCCAGACTGAGATTCATGGCTGCAGAATGCCAGTGATGATGGGTGTTCCCCCTCACCCATGGTCAACCTCCATGCTGATATTCACTTACCATTCACTGTCCAACTATCTGCCTTCCATTCAATCATTTCTTCGATGAGACCTTGCTGCTCCCGGGGTGGCAAACCATTCCATGTTGAACTCCTTGGAAAGTCAGAAAGTTCTGTCTCATATTGAGTTATTATCTCCTTACCCGAGCACTGGAGACCTTGGTCCTGAATCAGCGCTCAGACGCTATAAGGATCAATTCCAGCCTCTCTGCATTCCTGGACTGTCCCTGGTGACTATAACTGGCCATCAGTTTACATTGTCCAACTCCATGACCGCTTCCAGTCTGCAGTGCCCTCCATCAAGCAGACTGACCTTCTAGTCAACTCCCCAAGGGCAGCACAGACCTTCTAGCCCCTGCCTTTTCATGGGTCTTCACTTTGAAGTCTCATCTCCCCATGTGCCCTTCTGCTCCTGGAAAATAAGTGTAGGGCTTTGAGTTCAGCCTTGTTCAACTGTGTGTCTTTAGATTTGGCTCAGTGTTTCAGCTTTCTCAGATGCCATGACACCCCCAGCTCTGTATCATGTGCAGATTTGATGAGCATGTTACTGGTTGTCCTCTGCTAAGTCACTTCAGTCATGTCCGACTCTGTGCGACCCCATAGACAGCAGCCCACCAGGCTCCCCTGTCCCTGGGATTCTCCAGGCAAGAACACTGGAGTGGGTTACCATTTCTTTCTCCAATACATGAAAGTGAAAAGTGAAAGTGAAGTCACTCAGTCATGTCTGACCCTCAGCGACCCCATGGACTGCAGCCTACCAGGCTCCTCCATCCATAAGATTTTCCAGGCAAGAGTACTGGAGTGCCTTCTTCTCTACGTGAGCATTAAGGAAATGCTGAGGTGTCAGGAATGGAGGCAAGTCAGAGCCTGGCCACGTGCTGCAGTGACTTCACATCACCTGTCTCACGTTTCCCTCCCCACCTCCTCCTGGGCCTCTGAGCTTCTGAAGACATTCCTGACAGTCTGTGTATTGGGAGGAAGGAAGCTATAGACTGGGGGGCTCTCCCTTCCCCACCCTGCCTGAGGGTCTAAGGGTTCCTCGGAGAGCCGCTGACTCCGAAGTCCCTGTGCCTTCTTTGCAGTATGGTTTATGGAATTTGTAGAGTGTCGAGAAAGGAGTCTTCAGTTCATGGCCCCACGAGGGACCCAGGCATAGCGCATGGCCTCTCTCAGTGCTTCCTTCGTACAAGTGCAGGAGACGGAACGCTTGGCAACTTCTTCCTCTGGCTGGGAGGGAGCGGCCAAGGTATTCTTAGACATAACTCTTTCATCCTGAGCAAGAAAGCTTTTCATGGGCGCCTGTCTCTTAAGGGAAGGACTCCTGTGGCCAGAGGAGACTCTCAGGATCTAAGAATGTAGATGAGTCGAGAGGTAAGGATGGAACTCACAAAGGATGGGGATGCACACTTCCCATTGCTGCTTTCTGGGAAGGGCCGGGGCTTCTCTGGACACTGCTCTGTGTGTTTGCTGCTTCTTGAGACCGAAATATTACACCTACATAGGCAGACAAGAGGAAGCAAGTGTTATGTACATTTTACAGATAAGCAAACAGAGACCAGAGTGGTAAATGCCAGCTGGTGGAGGCCATCCCTCCAGTCCAGTCTGGACTCCTGTCCCCACTTGTCTTCACGGGGGATGGTACCTTTTCATTCATAGGCTGGAGAAGGAGCACCTGTGGCCTTCGCCAATGACCACCCTTAGTGTCCAAAGGACTGGGATGCTAGAGCTGGCCCAGGCACCCCCACAGACCCCATTTCCATGTGCTTTTTGTGTTGACCAGCAAACACGTTCATTCCTTGCAGAGGTGTGGTTCTCACTGAGGCCCTGTACAATGGCAGTGCCATGTGTATGCTGGGTCACTGGAGCCTGCAGGCTTCTTACCCCTCTATGCCTCACCTGTTAAGAAGAACAAATCAAACCTCTGTGTACTGATGAGGAAAAGATATTCTTCATACACTGATAAGTCAAAAGTGATAGTTGAAACCTGATGTGTGTTTCATGACCCCATTTTGATAAGAACATCAGTTTGCTAAGTGTATGCAGACACATGCAGACGTGACTAAAAACTTCTGGAAGGGGCCATTTGGAATAGTCCCTGGGGGATGAATTTGGAGGGATACATGGGGAGTTTTCACTACTTTAACACATTAAAAAATGTGGTAGGTTTATGGGATAATTTTGAACATTTGCTTTTTTCTGTATCTTTCCAAATAAAGAGTAATAAAAATTACATTATAAAAATATAAAAAAATTAAAAATAAAAGAGAACTATGATCTGAACTCTCTCCCATGTTCATAGAAGGCCTGGCACATTGCCTGGCACTCAGCAATACTTGGCACGTGCTAACTGTGAGTATTCTTACAGGACAAGCTGGAAAACTATCAATTCCTCCTCTTTTGTCAATCTACATACACTTACTCTTTTTATTTGGAAAACTACAGAAAAATTTAAATGTTCAAAATTATCCCATACACCTGCCCCACTTTTTAATGTGCTAAAGTAGTTGGATTTCCAGTCTAAAAAGGGAAAGAGCACTCCTAAAAACATGTGAGAAGCAAAATAAGTAACTGGGTCCCATCTGCCTAGCCCTCCTATCCTTCATTCATATGTTCAACAACAGTGTTCTTTATATATTGAACACTGCCTATGTGCTGGTTATAGTGGAAGGTTTTGAGATGCAAATGTGACGGCCATAGGTGTGGCCCTGACCTCATGGAGACCCCAGTTGGTTAAAGGAGATAGATAATAAGAAATAAATAAGCTGAAAACTATTCAAGTACAGACACTGCTGCTAAGTCACTTCAGTCGTGTCCAACTCTGTGTAACCCCATAGACGGCAGCCCACCAGGCTCTCCCGTCCCTGGGATTCTCCAGGCAAGAACACTGGAGTGGGTTGCCATTTCCTTCTCCGATGCATGAAAGTGAAAAGTCAAAGTGAAGCGCTCAGTCATGTCTGACTCTTAGCAACCCCATGGACTGCAGCCTACCAGGCTCCTCTGCCCATGGGAGTTTCCAGGCAAGAGTACTGGAGTGGGGTGCCATTGCCTTCTCCGTCAAGTACAGACATGGCAAGTGCTATAAATAAACAGAACAAAATGCTCTAATAGAGAATGGTGGGAGGTGGGGGTCACTGCTCTGGAGCAAAAAAAAGAGTCAGTTCTAGGGTCCTTGATGGGTTCTTTAGAGCTGAAGGCAGCTCAGAGCCCTGGCTGTGAGCCGCCATCTTCCTGGGTGTTGTTTAGCTTGGCTGGCCAAGCAGCTGTAAATCCCTTGTTGCAGATTCCTGAGTCTCTAGCCTTGGGGAATGATGAGGCATCCCCCACCCCAGTAACCCTCTAGAAAAGAGTTTGCAGGCAGTCTCTGAGATGAGAAAGGGAGGGTGTCCCCGCCCGTGATGCCTTCAGGAGCTGTAGCTTCTAACCTTGCTCTGGGCTGGTGCACGCGAATTCCAAAGAACAGCAGGAAATCAGACGTCCGTGTTCAAATGATGCATCCAGCAGCTGAGGCGGCCAGAGCTGCCCAGGGGGATGGCGTGTTTTGTGAGGAAAAAATTCTCCAAGAACAGTGTTTATCAAACTCCGTCTCAGCAGTCATCCTGTGTGTCTGCCAGCCTCTGGCTTGCTTCTGTTCATGTTTTTTTCTTACATTTCTTTTTCTCTGCAGGCTGTGGAGACCAACCTGGCTTCCAAGGACAGCCATTGGGTCTTTGTGAATGAGGTAAGAGCTCCAGAATGGTGAAGGGCGTGGCTTACATTGAGCTCCCGCCACTCAGAACGTACAGAGTGACCGGTCAGGCTCTGCTCTGACTTGGGGTGCTGGAGTGGAGTCCAGGGCTTCACTGAGCGAGACAGCAGGTGAGAGAGTTGGACGGGCCATGCCAAGCTGCTCACCTGGAGCAGGCGGGAGCCAGGAAAACAGTGCAGATTTGAGTCCAGGAGGAAGTGGCATCAGGCTCTAGATGTGTTGGGTGAGGGGAGGCCACGTACCAGGGGTCAGAGACTGGAGAGATGGAGGCTGGCCAGAAAAGGGGGATGCAGAGGGGATGTGCAAAGGAATGCAGAACGGGCTAGAGGCTGCATTTCCTGTAGGAACCTGAAGGTATATGTGTGTTATGTGACTGTGTGTATGTAAGAGTGCATGGGTGTGAGTGTGTAACTGTATATATTTGTGAGAGTGTGTATGGATGTGTGTGCATTAATGCATGCACATGTCAGTATGTGTGTATGTGTATCTGTATAGGTGTGTGTCTGTGTGCGCACATCCCCCTGTGCAGCTGGTCAGGTAGTGGGTCAGTGTAACCTTCTAAAGGGGGTAAATGGTAAATCTCTCCCTCAGGTGGCCTTCCCACTGGATTGGGCCCTGGGAGGAATGGGGACATCGAGATTTCATGGTGGCGTGGTCTGCTCTCCACCACTTGCACCCTACCTGGCCCTGGCCTGCTCACGCCGCACACATTACATGGGCTCGCTTCCCTGAAGCAACATGCCCTCGCTTCCCTGAAGAGCCCCCTCTGCCTGCACATCCGTTCAGGAAGCACCCTCTGGGACAGTGCATATGACCCCAGCCAGCTATTAATATAGCTGACTCTTCAAAGTGCTTCCTGGCACGGGCTTTCATCAGCCCGTGGCCTTCCGTTGCTCCTAAATTAACTGATTGATTTCTAATGGCCACATTCTAGAAGATGCAGGGTTTATCGTGCAGGTAATTTATGCTTTTATGATGTGTGTTTCTTCATTAGCTCAGTGCTATCATTGCTGAAAGAGTTTTGGGTGGCTTACTTTCTCATTTTGCAGGTAGTATCAGATAGTAACTGCTTGCGAGGCCCACTTTTCATGGTTTTTGTCCATAAATTCATATCTTGTTAACTCCGTGTCTACACAGGCCAATTGGAGACCTGCAAGGTCCATTTCCCTGGGGTTGCAGATGGTTGTGCTGGTAATTAGGAGAAGGGACATGACGGCTGCTTTCTTCAGAGCCTGCCGGAGTCCTCTTGGTGCTGGGAGGGTTTGATCCTCTGGGCTTTGCCAGCTTCTTTATAGGTTTCTTTTGTTCCCGGAGACGGAGGGATTCTATGTGCCCCATAAGGCAGATGTCAGATGCTGGCTTTATTTTGGGGAGGGCTCCTCCAAATCAGATGGCCAGGGTTTCTATATTGTCAGTCTTCAAAAAGTACTGTTTTTACATTTCTAACTGATTTCCTTTTTCCTTCCCTGAATCCTGACCCACTCCAAGGACTCTCTTGTCTGTCCCTCCCACCCGCTCTCCAGGGCTGGGGTTAAGACTAACCAGTGTGAGGTGTCCTCCGGGTATTGTTGGGTGGCAGGAAATGCCACCGGGAGGTGTTGGATGTGGGCACAGCTGTCAGGGCCACACTGGAACAGCCTCACCCAAGAGGACTGCTGAGCTCCACCCCAGTCAGCCGCACATCGCACCGTGAACTCAAAGACGAATCATGTGGCTGTCCCTGGGATAAATGTCCCCAGAAGTGACCCCTCCCATTTTCTGAGTTTCCTTTTCTACGGGGAGGCCAAGCACTTGTCAGGGCATTTTGTGTTTGTTACCACCCTTAGCCCTCATTCACAACCCTGTATGGTAGTTATTAGCATCCCCATTTTACAGATGGGAAAAGGTAGGCTTGAGAGGTTGAATTACTTGCTCAAGGTCATACAGCTATTGAAAGGTGCTTTTGGGATTTTGTATGAAGACTGTTGGCTCCAGAGACCTTCACACCAAATGACACCATCCTGCAGGTAGTCCTGGCAATGATCCTTTAACCTACAGTCAGGGTCTGATTCCGTAAGACCAATCAGTAGGGCTCTGGTATGCATACTGATGGGGATGCCCTTGAGCTGGCCTTGGTGTGCACTCAGGGACATTCTTGAAGTCTGAGATCTGATGGTGGGTCCTTTTGTAAAGCTTTGACTCTTAGACCCCAGTGTGGCCTCTGGTTAATGACTGAGATGTTTTCTAAATCACAAGTCAATTTATCCAAGCCATATTCGGAGCTGCTGTTTCCTAGTACAGCATGACCCTCTTGGAAACAAGTCCTATTATTCTTAGGACGGTTACAGCATTCCAGGCTCTATCCAAATACAGACCCACAGACCAATAGTTTCCCAGTTGCTTCTCTGTTTATCATATGTGATGGCTCGGAAAAAATAAAATGGGAGGAGAAGAATCAGGGGCAGGAATTTAGCAGCTCCACCATGATCTCCAGGCTCGAGCACCTACACGGGGACTCCATCTCTCGCTTCCCGAACTGCTCACCACTTCTCTGGAGGAAGTTCAGCCCATCAGACGCGCTCACAGTGTCTCTTCCTACCACATCTTTCCCCAGGGTGGCCTCCGTGGTGATCCTCCAGCTCCACCCGCTGCTTCCCTCATTCCTCACGGCTCTGTCCTTCAGTTTTTCTTTCTGTATTTGACTTTCTTAATGTGTTTTCCTGGATTCAAGATAAACACTCAAGGGCACGTGTTTTTGTTTGTTTTCTTCATGCAGTGGTTTTCTTAATATGTCTGCACCCTCACTGGTGAATATTGGTGTTGCATATTACAGGTCTGTTTTATTTGGAGAAGGGGTAATTGGATGCAGAGAAAGGCTGTGAGTATGTGAGCCTTGCTGACAGTTTCTACAGATCCTTGGGCTCTACTGAGGGAAAGGATACTGGCAAGCAGATGTGCTTTGGGGCATAAACTGTATTTTTATCAATTGATTAAGTTACACATTAACTTGGAGGGGGATGGGGGATTCAAAAGAAGTGTGAATAGCAAATTTGAATATTAGTCAAGGTAGCCACTAGGCTGTGAGTCCCCTGGGGACACGGACAGGATCCAGGTCCCCACTGAATCCCAATACCCTGTATTAAGGGTAGATTCTCAAAAGGGTTTGGTTGAAGGCAGGTCATTGTACATAGCATAGGGTAGAGCAAGTTGCTTTGAAGAGTACTTCCCAGTCAGCCTCCAAGAAAAGACAAAGGCAAACAATTAAGATGGGAAGCCCAGGGATGGAGGGAACTGCTGTGCGTCATTCATCAGAAGCTGCCAGTTTAGGACCCATCAGACTTGACTTTGGCTCCCAGAACCTGTGTCAGCTGATCTGGAGAGCCTCCTCCCCACGTGACTCTGGCTTAGTGATGCGCAGGTGTCTGTGTCCTCAGCGCTAGGCAGGGTCTGGATGCAGACCGGGGGCAGAGGAGAACGCTCTCCTGAGACATTCTGCATCCAGGCAGGACACACCTGCCTCATTGTCTGGCCTCTTGAGAAGCTTATGGGGGAAATTCTTTCATGGAATGTCTGTCTTTCCAGCCTCTTCCAAAACCATCTGTGAAGGGGACCTGAAGCACCCCCTTTGTTACTGGATAGCTCTCACTGTCAGAGTTCCTCCAGACATGGGAACAAAGCAAACTTTTATGCAAATGGTTCAAGAAATGCAGAAGCAGGTACATAACGCTTGTGCTTAGGTTTTGTCAACAACTGATGCTCTGGGTGGGCTCTGTTCTGTGGTTCAGCAGGTGCCCAGGGGGAGGCAGGTTCTAAGGAGGGAGGAGGCAGAGCTAGTAGGCCCTGCCCCACCACTAGCCTATTTCCATGACCCCCACACCCCATATCTTTTTCCTCTGAGCTCCAGACCCAGGGATCCAGATGCCTTCTGGACTCAGCTGCTTGCAAGCCTTGTGATCACCTCCAGCTCAGTGCCTCTCTCTGAATCCATCATCCTCCCCTCAGCTGTTTCTCACCGTGTTCCAGTCCCAGGGACCAGTGTTTCCAACCTACTGGCTGGTTCCCTAGTCAATGAAAACCTACATCCTGCCTGCTGCCTCAGAACTCATTCTAGGATGACCCATAACACCTCTTCATCCTTTCCTTACTTCTGCCCTCTGCCTGCATGCCCGTGGTTTATCCCTACAAGCAGTGGGTGACTTGTTGTTTCCTCTATTTATTTTTCTGTCTTGGTTTTGGACCTTTGCTAGGATTTTCTTTTAGGCCTGGAATGACCACCTCTGACTGTCAAGGATTTACCTTTCCTGCAGGAGTTTGCTAAGCATTGCCTCTGCCAAAAGATCTCCCTGGATTTATTCACCCTTCTGCCGTCCTGTACTCCTCACCCCAGCTATGCTGTGTTGGGGACTTGATACACACATCTGGCTTCTGGAACAGCCTATGAGTGAGGGCTGCACCTCCTTTCTGTCAGGCTGCCTGGAGTCCCCAGCATGAGGGGTTCACACACAGAGGAGGTGCTGGCTTAAGCCTCCCACTGCTACATCTGCCTCTTGCTTCCTCACCTTGACTCTGATTTTTTAATTGCCTTCATGGAGGGGAAGAGACATTTATGACCTCCCAATTCTTCATGAGCTCAGAAAGCTGTGATCCTGCTTTACAAACTATGACTGTTAGCATCTCAGGTTCCACTGCACCTCCCTTTCCTAGGCTTGCATTCTCCATTCTTGACCAGGCCATCAGCGGGTGATGGAGCAGCCAGGGAGGAGGACAGGGGAAGCACCAGCCAGGCTTCCTACAGCAGTCTCTACACCATGCCCCAGGGAACCTGTATTCTGCTAATTCGTAGGTGTTTTGTGGGAAAAGGATTCCATGATCAAAGAAGGCTGATAAGTTAGAGTTAAACAGCAAAAAACAGGTTTCTCCTGCAGGCACCTTCATCTCTGATGCGTGCTGTGCTTTCCAAGGATGAGGTGGTGCACTCTGGCTGCTACATATACTTGTGTTTCAGACACACTCATGTGCTTTTTCTCTCAACATCTGCTCACGTCTCTGCTGGAATAGGTCTTCGGCAGATGGTGGGGTGTCAGGGCCCATAGGATGGAGTTCAGATTCTTTCACGTGGTCCATGAGGCTGTTCATGAACTGACTTCAGAGCCCTCTCTGGTCTCAACTCCTGCCATTTCTTATCATCTAGAGCTGCTCTGCCTGTATCATGAGATATCCCTGCCACCCCTAGCAGAAGGTCATCCCAGCATCTGAACCTCTTCAAACCCCTCTCCCCAGACTGTTCTCCTGCTATTGCCCCTGAGGCTCCAGCCCTCACCTTGGCATCTTCATTGGTTTTTCACCAACAAATATTCCACAAGGACCCTCTGAGTACAGACTTGGCTCACACCAGAGGAGACTCCTGTCAACAGTCCAGCGAACATCATTCCAGACTTTTAAACCATTCCTGCCCCCAAACACACGCTGAGTTAAAGCAAATGAAAATGGGATTAGGCTACACATGCATAATGCAGGGGAGAGAAATGCTAATAAACTAATTGAAGAAAGCAAGAACAAAAGACCATGATATGCATGGTGAATGAAATAGCTTCAAGAAATCTCTATTCGGGACACACAGGAAGAGAGGGAGGAAGAGATTTAATTTTTTTTCTTCCTTTCATTTTGAAGATTCTAATTCTGTTCGAACATTAAGTCCCTGTAACATTTACCATCTGAAAATTTCATTTAGCAACACTCTAAAACAATTATGTTTATTGTAATCGATTCACTTGTTTCTCTCCCCAGCCCCACTGAGGAGTCCTTGAGCACAAGGATCACATCCTAGCCAACTTTGTAGCCCCACTGAGAGCCCAGAAGCAAGACTGGGATCTGCCATTTGTCAGACATTAGATGGAGCCAGGCACTGTTTTTGAGCATCATTTTTTAAACCTATTTTTTTTACTTAAAAATAACCATTTTATTTAGGTTTAATCACATACAATAAACACACATGTGTGTGTACAGTTTTGTTTGATGTATGTATGCCCCTGTGAAACTGTAACCACGATGAAGGTGCTGGACATATGCATCACCCAACAGTCCCCCTGTGCCCCCTGGGAATCCCCACCCCAGTCCTGTTTTCCCTGCTCCTCAGGTGGTTATTCTTGTTGTTTAGTCGCTAAGTCGTGTCTGACTCTTTTGTGACCCCATGGACTGTATCCTGCCAGGCTTCTCTGTCCATGGGGTTCTCCAAGCAAGATTACTGGGGTGGGTTGCCATTTCCTTCTCCAGGGGATCTTCCTGACCCAGGGATCGGACCCACATCTCCTGCATTGGCAGGTGGATTCTTTACAGCTGAGCCACCAGGGAAGCCCACTCTTCAGGTAGTCTGTTTGTATTTTCAGATGGATTGTTTGTATTTTCTAGAGATTATTTGTAGGTAAACGTTACAGATTATTTGTATTTTCTTATATTTTCTAGAGTTTTATATAAGGGAATCATACAGTATATTCTCTCTTCTTCTGTTTTTCTATGGCTGTTTCCCTCCAGATAATTATTTTGAGAGTCACCCTTATTGCAATATACAGTAATAGTTCTTTCCTTTTATTGATGAGGCATGTTCAGTTGTATAAATATACCACAACTTGAATATATGTGTATTCTTGATGGACATTTGGGGCATCTGAGATTTCTGGTGATTTCAAATAAGGCTGCTGTTAACATTCATGTACAAGTCTTTGTATGAACACAGGCTTTCATTTTAGGGGGAGGGTACGTACTTCTAAGTGGAATTACAGTGCTGTATGGCAGGTGTACTTGGAACTCTTTAAGAAACTTTCAGGTTGTGTGAGAATCCCAGTTGTTTCAGATCTTCAGTACCCGATTTAATCAGAGCATTTGCCATCAGTCATTGTGGTGGATTGTAATGGTGCCTCATTATGGTTGTAATTTTCATTTTGCTAATGACTAATGATATTGAGAATCTTTTCAGGTGTTTATTTACCACCTATATCTATAGCTTCCTTGGGGGGAAAGCTGAAATCATTAATTTGAGAACTTTATTTTTCTTTACCACTTGAAACTTCCTTTAAGTGATTTAATGCCATCTCCAAAATTTTCATTGTTATTCAGTTCAAAATACTTTCTATATTACCTTTTGATTTCTTCTTTGACCCATGAGTTGTTTAGAAGTGTTTTATTTAGTTTCTAAATATTTATATATTTTCCAGACATCTTTATCTTATTGATTTTTAAAGAGTTCCATGTGGTCAGAGACCATAGTTGAATTACTTGGATATTACTTGAATCCTTTTAAATTTATTGAGAGTTATTTGATAGTCCAATAGATTGTCTTTTCTGGTAAATGTTTTATGTACACTTGGAAAGGAGGTATAATTATTGTTGTCAGGAATGTTCTGTAAATGTCAGTTAGGTCAGTTCTGTTCATAGTGTTGTTTATGTCTTCTGTATCCTTGATTATATTTTCTCTACTTGTTCTATCAATTATTAAGAGGGGGGATGAAAATAGTCAGCTTTAATTATGAGTTTGCCTATTTCTCCTTGTAGTTTTATCAGTTATTGCTTAATATATTTTCAAGCTTTGTTATGAGAGGATAAATGTTTAGCATTTTTATGTCGTGTTGATTTATTGATCTGTATCATTATGGCATGACTTTTCTTATCCCCCTGCCATGAAATGTCCTTTGCTCAGAAATATACTCTATCTGATATTACTGAAGCAACAGTTAGAACTGGCATGGAACAACAGACTGGTTCCAAATAGGAAGAGGAGTACGTCAAGGCTGTATATTGTCACCCTGCTTATTTAACTTACACGCAGAGTACGTAATGAGAAACGCTGGGCTGGAAGAAGCACAAGCTGGAATCAAGATTGCCAGGAGAAATATCAATAACCTCAGATATGCAGATGACACCACCCTTATGGCAGAAAGTGAAGAGGAACTAAAAAGCCTCTTGTTGAAAGTGAAAGAGGAGAGTGAAAAAGTTGGTTAAAAGCTCAACATTCAGAAAACGAAGATCATGGCATCTGGTCCCATCACTTCATGGGAAATAGATGGGGAAACAGTGGAAACAGTGTCAGACTTTATTTTTCTGGGCTCCCAAATCACTGCAGATGATGATTGCAGCCATGAAATTAAAAGACGCTTACAAAAAAAAAAAAAAAGACGCTTACTCCTTGGAAGGAAAGTTATGACCAACCTAGACAGCATATTCAAAAGCAGAGACATTACTTTGCCAACAAAGGTCCATCTAGTCAAGGCTATGGTTTTTCCTGTAGTCATGTATGGATGTGAGAGTTGGACTGTGAAGAAAACTGAATGCCAAAGAATTGACGCTTTTGAACTGTGGTGTTGGAGAAGACTCTTGAGAGTCCCTTGGACTGCAAGGAGATCCAACCAGTCCATCCTAAAGGAGATCAGTCCTGGGTGTTCATTGGAAGGACTGATGCTGAAGCTGAAACTCCAGTACTTTGGCCACCTCATGCAGAGAGTTGACTCACTGGAAAAGACTCTGATGCTGGGGAGGGATTGGGGGCAGGAGGAAAAGGGAATGACGGAGGATGAGATGGCTGCATGGCATCACCGACTCGATGGACATGAGTTTGAGTGAACTCCGGGAGTTGGTGATGGACAGGGAGGCCTTTTCCAGTCCTGTGGCCACTGCTGAGTTTTCCAAATTTGCTGACATATTGAGTGCAGCACTTTCACAACATCATCTTTCAGGATTTGAAATAGCTCAACTGGAATTCCATCACCTCCACTAGCTTTGTTCGTAGTGATGCTTTCTAAGGCCCACTTGACTTCACATTCCAGGATGTCTATCTCTAGGTGAGTGATCACGCCATCATGATTACTGGGTCATGAAGATCTTTTTTGTACAGTTCTTCTGTGTATTCTTGCCACCTCTTCTTAATATCTTCTGCTTCTGTTAGGTCCATACCATTTCTGTCCTTTATCGAGCCCATCTTTGCATGAAATGTTCCCTTGGTATCTCTAATTTTATTGAAGAGATCTCTAGTCTTTTCCATTCTGTTGTTTTCCTCTATTTCTTTGCATTGATCACTGAGGAAGGTTTTCTTATCTCTCCTTGCTATTCTTTGGAACTCTGCATTCAAATCGGAGTATCTTTCCTTTTCTCCTTTGCTTTTTGCTTCTCTTCTTTTCAAAGCTCTTTGTAAGGCCTCCCCAGACAGCCATTTTGCTTTTTTGCATTTCTTTTCCATGGGGATGGTCTTGATCCCTGTCTCCTGTACAATGTCATGAACCTCCGTCCATAGTTCATCAGGCATTCTGTCTATCAGAAATAATCCCTTAAATCTATTTCTCACTTCCACTGTATAATCATAAGGGATTTGACTTAGGTCATACCTGAATGGTCTAGTGGTTTTCCCTACTTTCTTCAATTTAAGTCTGAATTTGGCAATAAGGAGTTCATGATCTGAGCCACAGTCAGCTCCTGGTCTTGTTTTTGCTGACTGTATAGGGCTTTTCCATCTTTGGCTGCAAAGAATATAATCAATCTGATTTTGGTGTTGACCTTCTGGTGATGTCCATGTCTTCTCTTGTGTTGCTGGAAGAGGGGGTTTAACCTAATATATTTTTTTCATTCTTGTTTCTTTGAAGTATGTTTCTTGAAGGCAGTTTCTACTTAGATCTTGCTATTTTATTCATTAGGACACTATGCTTTAATTCCCTGGTGGCTCAGATGGTAAAGCATCTGCCTACAATGTGGGAGACCTGGGTTTGATCCCTGGGTTGGGAAGATTCCCTGGTGAAGGAAATGGCAACCCACTTCAGTACTCTTACCTAGAAAATCCCATGGACAGAGAAGCCTGGTGCAGGCTACTGTCCATGGGTCTCAAAGAGTCGGACACGACTGAGCAACTTCACTTCACTCATGCTTTAATTCAAGTGCTTAGATAATTTAATATGAGTATAGATATGGTTAGAAGAGGGTGGAGTCCTGGAAGCCTCATGAATAAACTGTTTCAAAGAGAAGGGAGAGTTCATTGACCTCAGGTGCTACTGCCTTGAGGGTGTGATGACCTTGGGGATGAATGTTGGGAAAGGATTGGAGGATAAATTTTCAGATACTCAACTTATATCATTCCATTTTACAGATAAGGAATCAGAGGCTCTGAGAAAGGGACTGACTTTTCGATGTCACTTAGTAAGTGGCAGAGTCAGGATTTGAACTTAGGTATGAATGACTCAGAATTTAAGAAACACACACCTTATGTCACACTGACTCTCTCTCACCTTTTCCCTCCTCACTCAGCATTAACTAAATGCCAAATATATGACTGAATTCCAGCAATATTTCATTTTTAAAAGTAATTTGGAAGTGGTAATATAATCTTGTTGGGGAAAGTCCGATTATAATTTTTTATTGTTTACGATTAGCTTTCTTCCCTTTGTGCTCTTTTACATATCAGCACCTTGTTTTTAAAATATCCTACGAAGAAGGTGAAAAAATCCTGAAAAAACCCACACAGGTAAACTAATGCATGTCATATGAGTAGTGTCTGAAAATAACAAACCGTATGTATTAGAAATGTACTTCCCTTTGTCAACCAGAATATATCTATTTTCCTTTCTCAGCCCCAAAGGAATCTATGAGAGTTAACACTTATGGTTACAGATAGATTAGGAAATATTTGTTATATAATATCATTCTTCAGTCCTTTTCGAAGCCCCATGAGAAGAGTACTTGGAACTGCACAGATGGTGGCTTTGAGGCTCAGTACTGAGAAAGTGATAAGGTACCACTGTTTTAGATCAGTCTTGGGGAACATACCATGGATAAGGTTTGACTCTACTGCTGACCACTTCTTTGACTTTGGCAAATTTTTCTCAAGATTTTTTTTTATGTGGACCATTTTTAAAGTCTTTATTGAATTCATTACAATGTTGCTTCTGTTTTATGTTTTGGTTTCTTGGCCCCAAGGCATGTGGGATCTTAGTTCCTTAACTGGGGATTGAACCTCCTGCATGAAAGGTGAAGTCTTAAACTGTTGAATTTTCAGGGAAGTCCCTGGGGAAATTGTTTTATTTCCTTCCTGGAACTTTATTCTCCTTATCCACTCAATAGAGTTTATAATAAACATCTCATGGGAAACTTCAGTTCAGTTCAGTTCAGTTCAGTCGCTCAGTCATGTCCGACTCTTTGTGACCCCATGAACCGCAGCAGGCTAGGCATCCCTGTCTATCACCAACTCCCGAAGTTTACACAAACTCATGTCCATTGAGTCAGGGATGCCATCCAGCCATCTCATCCTCTGTCATCCCCTTTTCCTCCTGCCCCCAATTCCTCCCAGTCTTTTCCAATGAGTCAACTCTTCGCATGAGGTGGCCAAAGTATTGGAGTTTCAACTTCAGCATCAGTCCTTCCACTGAACACCCAGGACTGATCTCCTTTAGGATGGACTGGTTGGATCTCCTTGCAGTCCAAGGGACTCTCAAGAGTCTTCTCCAACACCACAGTTCAAAAGCATCAATTCTTTGGCATTCAGTTTTCTTCACAGTCCAACTCTCACATCCATACATGACCACAGGAAAAACCATAGCCTTGACTAGATGGACCTTTGTTGGCAAAGTAATGTCTCTGCTTTTGAATATGCTGTCTAGATTGGTCATAACTTTCTTTCCATGGAGTAAGCGTCTTTTAATTTCCTGGCTGCAATCATCATCTCCAGTGATTTTGGAGCCCAGAAAAATAAAGTCTGACACTGTTTCCACTGTTTCCCCATCTATTTCCCATGAAGTGATGGGACCAGATGCCATGATCTTCGTTTTCTGAATGTTGAGCTTTAAGCCAACTTTTTCACTCTCGTCTTTCGCTTTCATCAATAGGCTTTTTAGTTCCTCTTCACTTTCTGCCATAAGGGTGGTGTCATCTGCGTATCTGAGGTTATTGATATTTCTCCTGGCAATCTTGATTCCAGCTTGTGTTTCTTCCAGCCCAGCGTTTCTCATGATGTACTCTGCGTGTAAGTTAAATAAGCAGGGTGACAATATACAGCCTTGACGTACTCCTTTTCCTATTTGGAACCAGTCTGTTGTTCCATGTCCAGTTCTAACTATTGCTTCCTGACCTGCATATAGGTTTCTCAAGAGGCAGGTCAAGTGGTCTGGTATTCCTATCTCTTTCAGAATTTTCCACAGTTTATTGTGATCCACACAGTCAAAGGCTTTGGCATAGTCAATAAAGCAGAAATAGATGTTTTTCTGGAACTCTCTTGCTTTTTTGATGATCCAGTGGATGTTGGCAATTTGGTTCCTCTGGTTCCTCTGCCTTTTCTAAAACCAGCTTGAACATCTGGAAGTTCACGGTTCACGTATTGCTGAAGGCTGGCTTGGAGAATTTTGAGCATTACTTTACTAGCGTGTGAGATGAGTGCAATTGTGTGGTAGTTTGAGCATTCTTTGGCATTGCCTTTCTTTGGGATTGGAATGAAAACTGACCTTTTCCAGTCCTGGAATTCCATCACCTCCACTAGCTTTGTTCATAGTGATGCTTCCTAAGGGCCAGCTGACTTCACATTCCAGGATGTCTGGCTCTAGGTGAGTGATCACACCATCTGGGTGTGATTATCTGGGTCGTGAAGATCTTTTTTGTATAGTTCTTCTGTGTATTCTTACCACCTCTTCTTAATATCTTCTGCTTCTGTCAGGTCCATACCATTTCTGTCCTTTATCAAGCCCATCTTTGCATGAAATGTTCCCTTGGTATCTCTAATTTTCTTGAAGAGATCTCTAGTCTTTCCCATTCTGTTGTTTTCCTCTATTTCTTTGCATTGATCACTGAGGAAGGCTTTTTTTAATTTCTCCTTGCTATTCTTTGGAACTCTGCATTCAGATGCTTATAACTTTCCTTTTCTCCTTTGCTTTTTGCTTCTCTTCTTTTCAAAGCTCTTTGTAAGGCCTTCTCAGACAGCCGTTTTGCTTTTTTCCATTTAGGAGCTATCCCAAGTCCGAGGTCGGGGCGGCGGCTGAGGCGAGCTACCCCGTGGGAAACTTAGGACTACTAAATGGGATAACTCATGAGAAACGACCAATCACAGGGTCTGTCATACAGCAGACACTCTTAAATGATAGCTTTTCTTATTAACAACCAACTGATGTTCTGAGGGCAAGTTTGGAACTTAATCAAGGAAGTACTGATATTTAAGGACTTGGTAACAAGGAATACATGTCTTTATGAGGAGTGTAGGAGGTTGGGGACATAACTTGATTCATTGCTGGGTGAACTTGAATTGCAGTATTTATAACTGTGGTTTTTTCTTCCTGGAACTCTAGTTCTCCTTACTCTATTTTTCAAACTGCTATGCATCCTTTATGACTCATATCAAATTACCATTTCCCCATGTTGCAAGACCTCTTGATTTCTTCCAAAACCTTTCCTTCTTTCAATGCCCCGGAGAGAACTCAGGCTGTGCTTCTTTAGTGGTCCTTAACTTCTTGCTCTATCTCCTATTTCCCTGCCTGAATCTATAACTCTTCACCACCTATCATTCATTTAGCATCTGTGTATCCAACACCTATGAGGCACTTGGGGTGCTTATGAGAATCAGAGAGAGATGCTCCTCACCCTCAGAGAGCTTGTATGATTGTGGTAGGAATGTGTACCTAGCTCACTGAACTACAGGAAGGCAATATTGTAGGAGCCACTCCAGATCCTCTGCAACTGGCACTCAACTTCAACCTCCCTACCGACAAAATGGCTCAGCCAGACCCCCACCATTGCTGTAGAATCAGACTCCATGTTTCAGACGTGAGTCAATTGTTCCCAACAAGTGTTGTTTTGCAGAGTTTTGACAGAAGAATGCTTGGGAAAAGCATTGGAAAAGGGAGTGCTGACACTTAGGGAGCTATAAAAATAGCTTTAATTACCACGTGCAGCAAATGTGTCTGAAAACTAAAGGTTAGTGTCTCTACCTTTCTGCATTCCCATCCATCGCCCTTCCCACAAATGGGTTCTGATGGATTCCGATGAACTTGTTGCTTGTGCCAGAAAGACCCTATTATCTGTGCTTTCTACCCTGTTATTACACCTGCTTTGCCAGGCTGGATAATCATCAGGCACCACACAGAGAAGTGAAAAGCAAGTGTGTGTACACACACACACACACACACACACACACACACACACACGGCTACTGCGTTTATGTGCCCCTCCTGGTGGAGCTCCCAGGGAGAGTCCTTTCAAAACTGGAGTATGAAAGCAGAAATGGAGTCAGGAGAACACTTAAACCCCCAGAACTTCTTGGGCAGTGTCTTAAATGATGTGTGAGGGCTCATAGAGCCCATAAACTCAGCTTTGGGTTTTTTTTTTTCTCTGCTGTCTCAAACCAGATGATATGCACACTGGGGCAACCTGACTCTCAGAGCTGGTTGTAGAATATAAAGTGAGTATCGTGCAGCAAGGGGAAGAAACCCTTTAATTGTCAGTAACCAGAAATGTGAGGCAGTTTCCTACAGCCCTAGAGACTGGCTTGTCAGTTACCACGGCAACGAGAGACTGAGGACCAGATGCTGCCCCCATCATGCCTGATGTTACTCCTGGTCAGCCGTAGAATGGGCCTCCTGGTCAAGGATTGCTGAAGAGCCCCCCTTGTAAGGCCAGTGGGTTCTGAACAACCTTCTTCTGCCCTCAGATCTCTGCTTATTTGCTGTGGGGTGTTGCATAAAATGGTGAGCCAGCTGGTTTGTCCTCAGAAGCAAGGAGACTCACATCACTGAGTACCTACTGTGTGCCAGGCCCTGCTTTGAATGCATTATAGGCAAAACAAGTGATATCTTCCCTTGAAATCCCATTTAAAGAGATTGCAAGAAATTTGCAGCCATTTTAACAGGAGCTTCCTCCCTGCATGTGTGCGTGCTAAGTCACTTCAGTCGTGTCTGACTCTGTGCAACGCTATGGACTCTAGCCTGCCAGGCTCCTCTGTCCATGGGATTCTCCAGGCATAAACGCTGCAGTGAGTTGCTGTGTCCTCCTCCGGGGGATATTCCTGACCTAGGGATCAAACTCGTGTCTTCTGTGTCTATCCGCCCAGGCAGGTGAGTTCTTCACCACTAGTGCTACCTGGGAAGCCCAGCTTTGTTCTTACCCTCAGGAAATTGTGTAAATTTTGGATTTTACCCTGTCAAGGTCAGTCATAGAAAGATCTCTATGGACACTCAGGAAGTTCCAATTCACTTGCTTAGGGATGGTGATATTTTTCCCGAGCCTGAGAGACCCCATGCTGGGGCCCAGCCCTTCCTAAGTGGCCACCAACCTTTCCTCTCACATCTTCTGCCCCTGGGACTAACATGGATTAGGGATGGGTAGGCCACAAGCTTCTGTTTCGTTACATCTATATTTACTGGAAACTTCCTGGCTCAGGCCACTTGACCACCCCCGCCCCCCGCCCCATTGTCCAAGCCACAGAGGGCTTCTCAATCAGCTGTCATTTCAGTTCACCTGTATTCAAAGAAAATATTTTGGGAGAAAGATGAGCACAGGCTTCCTAGAGCATGAGTATTCCTGACCTCTGTTTGGGCAGGTGTGAGGTGGAGGGGGAGGGACTGGGATAGAGGGAAAATGGAGAAAAATCGCTCTCATCCTTTCTGATTCTTCTACAATACTAAAACAAAACACACAAAATCAGTATACCACCAAAATTATCCTGTCAAGCAGCTTTATACATGTAGCTTGTTTTGCCAGATTGAGGTTTTTCCTGTTCTGTTCAGTGTTATGTCCTACTGTTGCCAATTAATAATGTATCATTAGCATTTTATCAACTCAGTAAATAGCATTTGGGATAACATGTAATAGCCTTGCAGTAGTCTGCCACTTGGAGGAATTGTAATGTAGGTAAATCTTCACCATTTTTGGAAATGTGGGTTAGTTAATGCTACTGCAAATAATACAGCGATGAACATCATTATACCCAGATCTGCTGATGTCTCTAATTTCTTATGATGGTAAAGTATTTGTTTCAGAGTGTGGGAGCTCCCAAAGACCTGAGCACCTTATATCAGAGTGCCTGTCTCATCCCCCTCTTATGTCTTGTGAACATGAATATAATCAACGTAGACCAATATATATTAGTTTTCCATTTTTAGCAATTTTTTAGATGAAAAAAGTTCACACTGCTTTGTTTTAATTTGCATTTCTTCGCTTACTAGTCAAGTCAAACACTTTGAACATTTCCTGGTTGATCACGCCTGTTTCTAATTGTGTGACTCATTTGCTTCTGTCCTTTGTGTGAATGTGTTCATCTTTTGTTATATGACCAGGTCTTTCCAACACCAAGAGATACATTATTTTTAAAGATGCTCATTCGTTTATTCGGCCGCACCCGGTTTTTGTTGCAGCGTGTGAGCTCTGAGCTGAGGCACGTGCCTGACCAAGGGTTGAGCCTGAGTCAGCTGCCGTGTGAACATGGACTCTCAGCCACTGGGCCACCAGGAAAGTCCCTAAGAGATATATCATTAATACAGGAAGACTGATCATAAAATTGAGGCCTAAAAAATGTGTGAGGTTAAAAGACAAGATGGAATTTTTAGCTCAAGTTGATCTCATTTCAAAACCTGTGTTATTTCCACATAGTATTGCTTTTGAATCAGCCCAGATCTACCGTAATGGGAGATTTGTATTGATTCATGTCTTTTAAGGGTCAAATTTCCTGCACCAAGGCAAGGAAATATTCCAGTTACTATATTGGATTAGATCATTTTAATTTCTGCATCAAAACTTGGTTTTGAAACTGAAATATAATTTTCTATTAACCTTGGTTGCTGCTGCTGCTGCTCCTGCTAAGTTGCTTCAGTCATATCCAACTCCTAGTGACCCCATAGACGGCAGCCCACCAGGCTCCCCCATCCCTGGGATTCTCCAGGCAAGAGTACTGGAGTGGGGTGCCATCTTCTTCTTCATTAACCTTGATTAGGGAACAGAAAAGTCATGAAACTTTCTCTAATTTTCATCCAGTTGAGTAAATGAGCAGGGTCAAAAGGCCAATGGAAGACATTAAGTTGCTTTTATGATTAAACTTGAAGAATCTTGCTTATTCAAGGCCTTGGCTCTGTTCTGTGGGAGTCTTCAGTGGCCCCCACATGAAGGGCCTCCAGGAAGACTTTCAGGGAATGGGTGAGCACTCTCCTTCCTCTTACAGGGAGTTAGAAACATATCCCGATTCTCTTTCCCCCTCAAGGAAATGTTCCTCTCTAAATCCTCTTTGCTTCCATTTTGATTCTTCTGGACTTTTTATATCTTCCTTGTGGGTGAGAATTTTTGGAATCAAGAAATTGATTCTCAGTCATTTCCCTTGGCCCATCTGCCTATGCACCAGGCTCTTCACTATGGAATTTCATATCATTAAAGCTCAGTGCCTCCGAGGGAAATTCCAATTTAGTGTAATGGTTCAGTTTAATATAAAATGCCATTTCCTCCCCCAAATACTGCCTTCAGGAAGAAGGGCTCTATGATCCATTAGATTTTTGTATCTCCGCTCACAGGACACAGCCCTGGGAGGGATGTGTACCCTAGGTGAGAAGCAGTCACAGCAACTAGGCCTGGGAAGCGCGTTGACAATGGGGTGTCAAAGCATGGACAGACCTCTGATAAGGGGCAGTGACGTGGAGTGGGAGGTGGTGGTACCTGAGCGAGGTTATGAGGCGCCCCAGCTGCACCCTTGCTACCAGGGCTTTCGTTTTCACTCTGAGTGAGCTGAGGAGCCACTGGGACTTTCTGAGCAGAGAGTCGTGTGATCTGAATCATACTTTGGAAGGACCACTCCTGGCTTCTGTGTTGAAAATACACTGTGGGGCCTGGGGTGAAAAACATTTTTAAATTAAGGCCTTTAGGAACTTCCTGGTGGTCCAGTGGCTAAGACTCCACACTCCCAATGCAGGGGGCCCGGGTTCGATCCCTGCTCAGGGAATTAGATCCAACATGCTGAGACTTAAGATCCCACGTGCTGTAACTAAGACCCAGTGCAGCCAAATAAGTAAATAAAGAATTTTTTTTAATTAAGGTTTTTAATTAGAGATGATGGTGGCTTGGTCTGGGCTGATATGCACATAGGAAGTGGGATGTGCTCAGATTCTATAATTTTGAAGGTAGGGTTGACAGATATTGCTGACCAAACTGAAATGCAAAGAAGGCAAATGGCTAGTCTAAGGGTAGGCTCCTAGCAAGCATTTAAATCAGGGAAAGGGAGATGAGAGTTTAGGGTGTGAGTGAGGTGAATGGTAGTTTATGTAGGGTGCTCTGGCTTTGAACCCAGGCATTCTAGCTCACTTGCTTATACTCTTATTATTTTTTTTACAAGCTTTTGGATGTATAATCAACATTAAAAATACCACATAATTTGATGAGTTACACTTTGGAGTTTTGACCTATATACTTGTGAAACTATCACCATAATCATGATAATGCACATTTATATTACCAATGAGAGTTTTCTTATGCCCCCATGTAATCAATTTCTGCCTCCACCTGATCCCAGGCAACCTCTAATCTGCTTTATGGCACTATAGATTAATTTACATTTTCTAGAATTTTGTATCAATGGATTTACGTTGTTGTTCAGTTACTCAGTTGTGTTCGACTCTTTGCAACCCCATGGACTGCAGCACACCAGAGTTCCCCATCCTTCACCATCTCTCAGAGTTTGCTCATGAGTTTGGAGCCACTAAGTCAGTGATGTTATCCAACCATCTCATTCTCTGTTGTACCCTTCTCCTCCTGCCTTCAATCTTTCCCAGCATAGGAATCTTCCAGTGAGTCAGTTCTTGTCATCAGGTGGCCAAAGTATTGGAGCTTCAGCTTCAGCATCAGTCCTTCTAGTGAATATTTAAGACTGATTTCCTTTAGGATTGACTGCTATGATCTTCTTACAGTCCAAGGGACTCTCAGGAGTCTTCTTCAATGCCACAGTGTGAAAGCATCAGCTCTGCAATGCTTAGCCTTCTTTATGGTCCAACCCTCGCATCCATACAGGACTACTGGAAAAACCATAGCTTTGACTAGACGGACCTTTGTCGACAAAGTAATGTCTCTGCTTTTTAATACACTGTCTAGGTTTATCATAGCTTTTCTTGCAAGAAGCAAGTGTCTTTTAATTTCATGGCTGTAGTCACTGTCTGCAGTGATTTTTGAGCCCAATAAAATAAATTTTGTCTCTGTTTCTATTATTTCCCCATCTATTTGCCATGAAGTGATGGGACCAGGTGCCATGATCTTTGTTTTTTGAATGTTGAGTTTTCAGCCAGCTTTTTCACTCTCCTCTTTCACCTTCATCAAAAGGCTCTTTAGTTCCTCTTCTCTTTCTGCAATAAGGGTGGTATCATCTGTATATCTGAGGTTATTGATATTTCTACCAGCAATCTTGATTCCAGTTTGTGCTTCATCAAGCCCAGCATTTCTCATGATATACTCTGCATATAAGTTAAATAAGCTGGGTAACAATATACAGCTTTGATGTGCTCCTTTTCCAATTTTGAACCAGTCTGTTGTACCATGTCCAATTCTGTTGCTTCTTGACCTGCATACAGATTTCTCAGGAGGCAGGTAAGGTGGTCTGGTATTTCCATCTCTTTAAGACTTTTCCACAGTTTGTTGTGATCCACACAGTCACATAGAGTACACGTTATGTTTTCCCAGCTTATTTCACACGGCGTAGTGATTTTGTCATTCATTTGTACTGTAGTGTATGTTAATATATGGTGTGAGGTAAGGGTTGATGTGAAAGATCTTTTTATTTAATCTTCACATGAATATTTAATTCTTTCAGCACCAGTTGTTGAAAACAGTATACTTTCCCCTTTGAATCGTTTGCTGAAAATCAATTGGCATTCAGTATTTGCATCTGTTCCTGGCTCCACTCTGTTCCACTGGCCTTTCTGTTTATTTTCACACTGGTGCCACATTGCCTTTATATTGCAGCTTTATACTTATCCTGAATCAAATGGAATACGTCCTCCACCTTTTTCTTTCTGAAAAATGTGCTTCCACCTTCTAGGTCCTTCACATTTTCATAGGGCTAGGATTACAATAAGGCAACTGAGATGAAAAATTTAAGGGGAAACGCCCTCTAAGTGTGTGCAGACGTCTCACCCTCGTTCTGGCCTGCTTTTCCTTGTACATTTTATTTTTTTAATTTTTTATTTCAAAATATTTACCTGATGTACAATGTTATGTTAGTCTCAGGTGGACAGCAAAGCAAATCAGTTATATATGTACATTTACTTTCTCTTTTAAAGATTCTTTTCCCACGTAGGCCCTTCCTGAGTATTGAGTAGAGTTGCCTGTGCTCCTATAGTAAGTCCTTATTAGTTATCCACTTTATATATAGTATAGTATGTGATATGTCAATCTGTCTCCCAATTTATCCCTTCCCCCTCCTTACCTCATGGTGATCATGTTTGTTTTCCACATCTATGACTGTATTTCTGTTTTGTTTATAACTTCATTTGCACCCCTTTTTAGATTCCACATATAAGCAATACCATATATATGTCTTTCTCTGTCTGACTTACTTCACTTAGTATGACATCATTACTCAGCCATAAAAAAGAAGGAAATAATGCCATTCGCAGCAATACAGATGGACCTAGAGGCTGTCCACATACATTTGAGAATTTTCACTTTCTAGAAAAAGACTTACGGAATTTTAATTTCTATTATATTGAATCTAGAGATAATCTGAGGGACAGTTAAGATCTTTACCATATTAAATCTTCTGATCCATGAACAAGGTGTATATATATATATTTTAATTTACTACATCCTTCTTAATTATTTTTAGTAATGTTTTGAGTATTAAGTGTGCAAAATCTTGTGAAACTCATCTTTGTGTATCTAATCTAATATTTGCTACAATTGTAGATGATGTTGCTTTTTCACTTTAAATTTGCAGTTGTTTGTTGCAAATGCAAGTGATTCCTGAATATTAACCTGTATCCCACAACTTTGCTCTAAACTCGCTTAGTTGTAGCGCTGTTCTTTCGTTATGCCATCTGTGAATAAAGACAGCGTATGCTTCTTTTCCAATATGAATTTCCGTTATGTCTTTTTTTTGCCTGATTGTACTGGCTAGAACCTCCAGTACAATGTTGAATAGATGTAATAAGGGTGGATATCTTTGTCTTTTTCCTGCCCTTAGGGGAAAATATTCAGCTTTTCACCATTAATTATAGTGTTAGATGCGTGTTGATCATAGATACCCTTGATCAAGTTAAAGAAGTTTTCTTTTATTCCTGAGGGTTTTTAATGTAATTGGAAGTTGGATTTTGTCAAATTTTTTTGTGCATCTATTGGGATAATCACGTGCTTTTTCTTTTCTTTTTCTTGTTTTAAAATTCTGTGAATACAGTGAACGAAGTTGATTCATTTTAATGTGAAACCAGTCTCACAGGACTGAAATAAACCTCATTTTTATCATGTTGCTTTGGGTTTTTTCCTTTAACTTTTGCATTTAAACTTAGCTAAAGCATTAACTAAGATATTTTAAAGAAATTTTGTGTGTGTGTTCACAAGGGATGTTAATCTGTATTTTTCTTATCTTGTAAATCCTTTGTCTGATTTTGTTATCAGGGTAGTACTGGCCTCCTGGATGGGATGTATTTACTTATCTTCAATTTTCTGAAAAGGGTTTTATAGAACTGATATCATATCTTCTTTAAACATATTTTAATTCAAAGCATATTTTGAATTATTTCTTATTTTTTTCTCTCCTGCCATTTCTCTCTTCTTCATGGACTATAACATGTATATCAGATTACTTGAAGTTGTTCCACTGCTCATTATTAGTGATCCATTGATTTTTTTCCAGTCTTTTTTCCTTCACTCTGTGATTCATTTGGAGACTTTTTGTATCCACACGTTCAAGTTCATTTATTTTTCTTCTACAGTGTGTAATTTCCTGTTGAGTTCATCTAGAGTACTTTTCATCTCAGACACTCCATTTTTATTTGTAGAAATTCATTTTGTGTCTATTTTTCTTCCTGTCATGCACAAATTTTCCTCTGTCTTCTTGAACATATTGTGTGGATTTATAATATTTACAGTATCTTGTTTTAATGTCCTGTTCTACTAATTCTACCATCTGCAATATTTCTGGGCCTGTTTCTATTGATTGATTTGTCTCCTCATTATGGGTTGTATTTTTCTATTTCTTTGCATGCTTAGTAATTTTTGATTAATGCCAGACATTGTACAGTTTACATGGTTGATTGCTCGAATCCTTTTTATTCCTTTAAATTCTTCTTTTTCCCCCAAGTTACTTTGGAACATTTTGATTTTTCAAGGCTTGCTTTGAAACTCTGGTAAGCAGGTCAAAACCACTCTTAGTCTGTTGCCCTTTGACCCGCCTTTGACGATTGTGAAACCTGGTTTGTAGGTGGTCCTTTCCTGGTAGTTTCCTCATGCACATGTTTGTGTGAGCATCTTCAGTTACTTCAGTTGTGTCCAACTCTTTGTGAACCTTTGGACTATCGTCCACCTGGCTTCTCTGTGGGGTTCTCTAGGCGAGAATACTGAAGTGGGTTGCCATCCCTTCCTCCAGGGGACCTTTCCAACCTAGGGACTGAGCTGTGTCTCCTGCATTGCAGACGAATTATTTACCCACCTGGGAGCCCGGTTTCCTCATGCGCATATGCTAACCAATACTCAGCTAAAGACTCCAAGGGAACTTCATATTTGTAGACTTTTTCTGAGTAGCTGTCTCTTCTCTGGAATTCTGCTTCCTTGGACTTCTCAAATCCCAAACTCTCTTCCACTCATGGAGATCATCAGGCTCTGCCTAGCTTTTCCATCCTCTGCAGCAACCTGGAAAGTCTGTTGGAACAATAAATGCAGGATTATTTCATTTATTTCTTTTCTCTTGAATATCACTGTTTAGCTATGCCTGTTTTCCTATATCTGAGAACCACTGTTTCATATGTTTTGTTTGTTTTTTAGTTATTTAAGATGAGAAGTAAGTTCAACCTGTATTAATCCATCATGGTCAACACCTATACATACTGTGTATCTTGTCTTCTGAATTTATAGTCCCAGATCTTTACACTTGAGCCTTCACAATTGGATCCAGTTTACATGTAAGGGCTTTGGTATATTAAACACAGGCCTATAAACTTCAGAATCATCCATTTCAGGGCTCTGGGCCATGCAATTTTGTTTTCATATCATCTTTGGAATTTGTTTTGGGTAATATTTCTGGATTTTAAATTATAAATGCAATTAAAAACTTTAATTTTCTGTCAGCTCCTTGGGGATTAAAAAAAAAAAAAACTGTGAAGTGTTAATGTGAAACATAGGGTCTCATTTTCCTATTGGTAGGGTACTTGTGCACAAATAAAAGCAGATTTAAATACTCTCCCAAGATGAACGAGTGGGTATTGCAAACAAAATAATTAAAGTGGTTTGTAGCAAGCAAGCAAACGAATGCTATGAAGGATCAGCTGCTATTATCTATATATATATATATTTTCCATTTTGAATATCTGCCTGGGGAGTAAGCTGCAAACTGAAGCCTCAACCAGCTTTTAAAACTTTAACAGAATGAAAAAGCATTGGTTTTGTGTTATAGAGATTGTTACTTAGGTCAGAGCTTTAAAAGTTAAACTTTTTGAGGTTTTCATCTGTGTGTGCGTGTTTGATTCTGAAGAACTCCTTCCTTCCACCCCTCCCTTTCTTTCTCTTCCTCCATCCCTCACTTCTTCCCTTCCTCCTTCATTCTTTCCTCCTTCCTTTCCTTCTTCTTTCATAAGTATTTGCCAGGCTTAGTGCTCAGCATTAGGAAGGCAGCGGAGAATGAGAGATATGTGCCCTGACCTGGGCACAGTCCAGGTCCAGTGGGAATCAAGTGGTGGTTCCAACCCCAGCGTAGGTGCAGTGGTAGACTGACAGCTGCAGTTGTCTTCAGCGCAGGGAGCACTGGGAATTCATAGCGCCCCAGATCTGAATCAGAGTTGTGGGTATACAGTTAAGGACCAAAGGACCTGGAAAATGGGGTTTCCTTTTGTAGCTCTGGAGACCTCTTTCTGGGTATATTCTTGCTACTCTGCTGGGGGCACAGGACGGTATGAGGGGCCACTTCTCTGCCCGTGACTGTAGAGTCCTGTTAGGTGGAGAATTTCTACTCAGACTCTGCCCTGAGTTGTTGAACTGGGCAGACTGTGATTTGTTCTGCCCTCTGAATGGCATAGCCAGCTATTTTTAGCCTGTCCTTACAGTTATTTTAGTGTTTTAAATGCTGAGGTCCAAACCTACAGAAATACACATTTCAGGTCCAACTTAGAGTGTATTTTGGGAATATCACATCTGAAAAAGAGAGGGTAAGATTAGCAGATCCTGAACCAGTTCTGGAATTGTTCTGACTTACCTTAGATGTTCTAAGTCCATGGGAATGAAGAGAAACTGTATGAGTAGAGATGAGTGACGTGGGGTTGTAAGAATTCAGAACTTGCAAGGTTGGAGGAAGCGTGAAGCCTGAAGAAGATGGAGGGAAAGGATGGCTGAAGGACAAGGAAACAGAGAAACGAAGAGGGAGAGACAGGAGACAGTGGAAATAGGAAAGAGTGAAAATCAGAGACAGAAATGAAGAAAGAGGAGAGAAAGGGTGGATGAATCTCACTGTGCCCCCTCAAGCCCGTCCACCATCCATAAATAACCAGCCAGTCAGAGACACTGTAGGAACTGTCCCCAGTAAATGCTGGACACATGTGTGTCCCCTGGCTTATCGGAGAGCAGATATCCACCTTGTGCTCGGGGCCAAATACAATAGAATAAAATGTAATGAAATAAAAACTCTATTAAATGAAATAGAATAAAAGAGCCACTAAAAATGCAAAGCTCTGGGGGAATTTAACCTTCTCACACAAGACAGAAGGTTCTCCTGGTAAACCAGCAGGCTGGAGAGGGTTTCACAGAACTGCACAGAGAGCCTGAAGGGGCATCTGCTGTTCTGACCACAGACAGCTATTGGTCTTTAAGGGACAAGTTCAGCTTCTTATTGCTGGCTGGTCTGACTGGACCTCTTGTGGGAATAGGCTGTGATAAAGGAGATGAGGTGGGGAGAGCTCTGCCTCCTATACCCCTGGCAATGTGATAAATTATATACCAACTTTCAATCAATGGGTCATTTTAAATAAAATGATGGAATGGTTGAGTTCTGGTATGATGTCTCTTGGCAGGGAGTCAAGTGTATGCTGGAGTCTCTTAGAAACTGCAGTTGGTCAGCTATGGGCTCCCTTAGGGGTGTGAAGGAGGCTGCAGAAGCAATGGAGTGACAGGGAGGGCAGGAAAAGGGCTGCCCTGCCTGGCCCACCTGGAGACCAGGCTGAGGTGGGTCTTCTGCTGGCATTCTAAGGTTCTAGAAGAAGTTTTAGTTTTTGAGTTAGAAGGGGTAGTCACTGCAAAACTTTGTTGGATCCCATTGAATTAAAGTCACTGAATTAAAAAGAAATACCCTGGGAAGTACTGTTATCCCCTTTACAAATGACATTCAAAGAAATTCAGTGCCTTGTCAAAGTTCCAAAGCCAGGAAGAGGAGATGTTTTGGATGGATCCCAAACCCATCTGATTCCAGATCCTACAGCCTCACCACTTCACTGTGTAATATCTTAGACCAGTGCTTCTCAAACATACCATTCCCATGAATCACCTGGGAATCGTGTTAAAATGCAGGTTCTAATTAGATAGGTCTGGGCAGAGAAGGCAATGGCACCCCACTCCAGTACTCTTGCCTGGAAAATCGCATGGACGGAGGAGCCTGGTAGGCTCCAGTCCATGGGGTCGCTAAGAGTTGGACACGACCGAGCAACTTCACTTTCACTTTTCACTTTCATGCATTGGAGAAGAAAATGGCAACCCACTCCAGTGTTCTTTCCTGGAGAATCCCAGGGGCAGAGGGGCCTGGTGGGCTGCTGTCTATGGGGTCGCACAGAGTCAGACACGACTGAAGCGACTTAGCAGTGGCAGCAGGGTGGAGCCTAAGAGTGTGGAATTCTCATAAGCTGGCAGAGATGCAGATTCTTTTGGTCTATGGTCCACACTTTGAGAAGCAAAGGGGATATTCTGTGGCAACTTTTCTATCAGTTCAGTTCAGTTTAGTCACTCAGTTGTGTCTAAGATGTTTGTGATGTCTTTGTGACCCCCATGGACTGCAGCATGCCAGCATTCCCTGTCCATCACCATCTTCCAGAGCTTGCTCAAACTCCTGTGCATCAAGTCAGTGATGCCATCCAACCATCTCATCCTCTGTTGTCCCCTTCTCCTCCTGCCTTCAATCTTTCCCAGCATCAGGGCCTTTTCCAATGAGTCAGTTCTTCCCATCACGTGGCCAAAGTATTGGAGCTTCAGCTTTAGCATCAGTCCTTCCAATGAGCGCCCGGGACTGATTTCCTTTAGGATGGACTGGTTGGATCTCCTTGCAGTCCAAGGGACTCTCAAGAGTCTTCTCCAGCACCACAGTTCCAAAGCTTCAATTTTTGGTGCTCTGCTTTCTTTATGGTCCAACTCTCACATCCATACATGACCACTGGAAAAACCATAGCCTTGACTAGACGGCCCTTTTCTATAGCTTATATAAAGCAGGGAGACCTGCGCATACCCATGTGTTCTTGCATGAGTCCTCAGTCTCCCAGTTGCATCCAGCTGTTTGCAACCCTGTGGACTGTAACCCACCAGGCTCCTCTGTCTGTGGGATTCTCCAGGCAAGAATACTGGTGTGGGTGCCATTTCTTCCTCCAGGAGATCTTCCTGACCCAGGATTGAATCCACATCTCCTGTGTCTTCTGCATCAGCAGGCGGCTTCTTTACCACTGAGCCACCTGGGAAGGGGACAAATAATGAGGCAAGGTATGTTCTAGTCAAAACAATCTTTCAAAAGGTGCTCTCCTTCCACCACCCTCTGTCCTGGAAATGAACCAGTGAATGTTTGGCAGCTTTCTCCCACCCTTTCTTCCTCAACAGGATGTCTTTGTCTTTTTGGAGCCTTAGCTTGCCTCATCTTCAGCACTCTGTAGGGACCTGGATACAGCAGGCATTCTGAAAAGCCTGTTGACTTCACTGGGAGTAATTCTTTCATCACAACTTTATAGGATCCTCCTTCTATTTTCTCAGCTTTGCTCAAGCCAGCCTTGTCTGTGAAGTTCCTCTACGATCATCAACTTTAAATTACTGACACCATCTTTTTTATGAAGAAAATAAACTTTATTATTTTTTCAGAGATAGAATAATGTTGCTATCACACAGATATTTGATCTAGGTCTTTCTAAGGAATAAAAAGAAATGACTAATAATGTGATTGTACAGTTCTATATAAGTTTAGAGCTCTAAAGAAATATTTAATAATAGTCTCCCCTGATATCAGAAGGTTCAGAAATTTTACTGAAGTCTTAGAGATCAGACAAAAACTTATTTGTGTATGAGGTTTATATCTTGTTTGCCAAAATGAATATTTGGAAAAAAGAGACTCTTATCATTTTAATTGCTATTTTGAAAATTTCTCCTCATTATAAAAATGTATCCTCTTTGCTATTTGGACTCAGAATGAGACCTCTTTAGTGATTCTCTGTTTTAAATAAAAGAGTTTTAAGAAGTTTAAAAGATACAGAATATGATCTAACAAACACCTACATGTCCACCATTCCAATTTTGCTGTATTTAAGATAGCAGTTTTTAGGAAATTGACCATTCAGATATATTTGGAGTCTGTTCTCTACCCACTTACAGATCCCATTAAATTCTGACTCAGTCAGATTGATGACTATAAATTACAGAAAGATCTGAATCTACTTTCTTTAAAGTGACTGAGATTTTACTATCTCACCTTGTTCAGTTGCTAAGTGCTGTCCCACTCTTTGCAACCCCATGGACTGCAGCACGCCAGGCTCCTCTGTCCTCCACTGTTTCTGGGAGTTTGCTCAGATTCATGTCCACTGAGTCAGTGATGCCATCTAGCCATCTCATCCTTTGCTGCTCCCTTCTTCTTTTGCCTTCAGTCTTTCCCAGCATCAGGGTCTTCACCTCAGAGAAGACTCAGAGATGGGCCATGAGGCTGCAGGGCAGGGTGATTTGGGGGCTAAGGAGTATACTTCGGACCCCTGTTCTGTCTCTTGTCCTCTGTGTGCTGGGGCTGCCCTCACATGGAATCTCCTTGTGATTCCAACTTCCCCAGGCAGAAAGGTGTAGTCTCTTCTTGGTCTTCTTAGGATTTAACAAATCTCAGAGTCTCTCAAGGGGAACTTCCTCCTCGCATCTCAACAATCACAAATGAAATCATGTACCCTCCCCCTAAAATGGCCTAAAGTGCTAGGCCCACCCAAGTGGGCTCGGACCCAGCAGGATATACCTCTGGTTCTGGACACAGGGGTCACCCCTGCTTGGAACACCATGGTGGAGGGAAGGACACCTGTTCACAGGAGGGCTGTGCCAGCCTGGATGTGGGGTGAGCTGATCAGGGAGACAGCAGATCTGCGTGTTCCTCAGTGACACTCATTCTCCTGAAGTCAGGGTGTGTCCTTCATAATTGTGTTTTTATTGTCCTATCGCATATACTTCTGCTGTTTAGTATATCATTCTGGGATTTGCTCTTCATGGTCTTCCTCTCTTTTTCTGTTTTCCTTAACTCTGTTATCTACATCTGTAAGGTAATAACATAGTCCTGTAGATTAATTCCGTCTTTTTTATACCTGATAGAAGCTCACCATATAAATTTCACTGCTTCTTTGATTCTGTTTCTGATGTTGTCACTGTTGATTCTGCACCAGAGGCCTGAATGAAAGTGAGGAAGAAACAGCTGACTGAGTCTGACAGATACTGAGACTCCTGTATCTCCAAATTATTCTGTTGGTGTTGTCATTATTATTTATAGTCTTCTCATATTTGGCAGCAAGAAGGACTTAAATTTTTTTTCACTGAATTAAATATTTACTTGTATATGTTTATATGAATATGCTGGGCCTTAGTCGTGGCATGCAGAATCATGTTATCTAGATTCCTGATCAGGTATCAAACCTGGGCCCTCTGCATTGAGAGTGTAGAGTCTTAGCCACTGGACAAGCAGGGCAATCCAAGAAGGACTTTAAAAAACCCTTATAACTTGCATATCAATTGTTTATTATCTTTATGGAGTCAAATGCTTCTTTAGAAATCTGTGGGCTTTTCTCCACAGGAAAATGCACATATATTTGTATACTTAGCATTTTGGTGGAAGGGTGAGCTCCCCTGAAGCCAGCCTGAGAGCCTGACTGAAGAAATATGTTACCTCTGAATGGAGGCAATCAGATTCCATTCTGTTCCTTTCTGTGCTAACAAGAACAATTTTGCTTTTGATCAGTGAATTAAGTATGTACCATCTTGGAGGATGTGAACATTGGATTTTCTTCAGATTTCTTCTAATTGGGCTTCTCTGGTGTCTCAGTCGGAGAAGGCAATGGCACCCCACTCCAGTGTATTCTTGCCTGGAAAATCCCATGGACAGAGCAGCCTGGTGGGCTGTAGTCCATAGGGTCTCAGAAGAGTCGGACATGACTTAGGGACTAAACAACAACTTTTCTTTGGTTTTACCTCTTTGTAAGTGGAGATTTGCAGAGGTTTCCTAATAACTTAATTAAGCCAAAAGAGGTTATCTAAGGCTTCCCTGGTGGCTCAGATGGTAAAGAATCCACCTGAAATGTGGGAGACCTGGATTCAATCTCTGGGTTGAGAAGATCCCTGGAGGAGGGTGTGGCAATCTGCTCCAGTATTCTTGCTTGGAGAATCCCCATGGACAGAGGAGCCTGGTGGGCTACAGTTCCCAGGGTCGCAAAGAGTCAGACACAATTGAGTGGCACAGATCATCTGAGCTTCTGTATGTATTCTCAGCATACAACTAGAGACAGTGAATATTTTTAATATTTAGTGCATGCTGCAAGTCTCACATGTTATTGTTTTCATAGAAATCTTTCTTCAGGTGTGCTAAAAGACAAAGAAGAGTCTCTTTTCCTCTGATGACTGACAAGAAGGATGGAACGTTGCTGGGAACTTCATCCCTGTTTTTTTCTCTGCTTGTTTTACTTGTTACAATATTTTCCTTATCAAACTGCATATAATTCTCCCATTGAAAACGGGGCTACTTCCAGCAGTGGTTTGCTGTCCCTCTTTCACTTCTGCTGTCAATATATGCTCCCTCTCCTTTATTCACCATTTCTAAAGAGGATCCATTTACAACCACCCTAGTCCAGGCTTCCATCTTCTCTCACAAAGAAAATCTCTTGAGTGAAAGAGGACTTATAGTGGAAACTAGACTGCAGGAGAAGAAGGCAGCAGAGAAATTCAGGGAGGATATTTCTGGAGCAACACAAAAAAATTAAGATGTAATCTGCAGAGTCCTTACCTTCTTCCACCCGTAATAATGAGATGATTTAAGAATACAGTTGAGATTTAACCAGATGGAAAAGGTTGCACATGCTTCTCTTGGGCCCCTCAGAAATAGGCCTCCTTATAATATTAATGACAGTGAACTTAGGAAAAGGCAGGCAAATGAGGCAAATGTAAATTGTAGCATAAGAATTGAAGTTTAGTCAATCACACAGCCAAGACATATAGAGAGGAATTTGGGAGTTAGGTGTTCCAGAAAAAGGCAGGGTCGTGCCTTAAAGAATTACAATTCTATGTCCAAGATTGAGTAATATGTTTTTATAGAAGCATCAATTCAGTTCACTTCAGTCGCTCAGAAGTGTCCAGCTCTTTGCAACCCCATCGACTGCAGCATGCCAGGCCTCCCTGTCCATCAACAACTCCTGGAGCTTGCTCAAATTCAAATATGTCTATTGAGTAGGTGATGCCATCCAACATTCTCATCCTCTGTCATCCCCTTCTCCTCCTGCCGTCAATCTTTCCCAGCATCAGGGTATTTTCCAATGAGTCAGTTCTTCACATCAGGCGGCCAAAGTATTGGAGTTTCAGCTTCAGCATCAGTCCTTACAATGAATTTTCAGGACTGATTTCCTATAGGAATGACTGGTTGGATCTCCTTGCAGTCCAAGGGACTCTCAAGAGTCTTCTCCAACACCACAGTTCAAAAGTATCATTTCTTCAGTGCTCAGCTTTCTTTATAGTCCAACTCTCACATCCATACATGATTACTGGAAAAACCATAGCTGTGACTAGGCGGACCTTTGTTAGCAAAGTAATGTCTCTGCTTTTTAATATGCTGCATATAGAAGCATAATTAGCTTCAATGACACTCCCCAAAAAGAAAAGAACTAAAAATTCTGAATGTAATAAATTTGGAAAATATTAAAAATCACTGAACAGTCAAGAATAATGTCCTCAGGAACAAAATATAACAAAGGGAACTCTGGGAAATAATAGAGTTTCAGGTTAGGTTTTGCCTTAAACCTACTGGTCAAACATGGAGACCTTGAGCTTTTGTTCCTCTGGCTAATGAGACATAGAACCCATGAGATCCAGTGTAAGGACCAAGCAAATGAGAGGTTTCCACAAAAGCTGGAACTCTATATCCTCAGTTTAGCATTGATGAGAAATGAACCCACTGTGCAGAAGGAAATAAGAAGGAAAATTTTCTGTCTTGACTTTGGAGTTGTCTGGAAGAGGGACATTTTCTTGAGAAGTGATAACTGCAGAAGCCTCATGCAGGCTTGTGATCCAAGTCACATCACCTATGATGTCTAGTAAAGCATGAAAGAAAATTTAATGTTAAATCATGTGGTTTAGATTGGGTGCGATCCTAGGTTCACGATAGAAAGAGGCACAAGTATTCTTTGAAGCAATGCCAGTCTCTGTGGGCAAGAATCCCTTAGAATAAATGGAGTAGCCATCATAGTCAAAAAAAGAGTCTGAAATGCAGTACTTGGATGCAATCTCAAAAATGACAGAATGATCTCTGTTCGTTTCCAAGGCAAACTATTCAATATCACAGTAATCCAAGTCTATGCACCGACCAGTAATGCTGAAGAAGCTGAAGCTGAACATTTCTATGAAGACCTACAAGATCTTCTAGAACCAACACCCAAAAAAGATGTCCTTTTCATTTTAGGGGACTGGAATACAAAAGTAGGAAGTCAAGAAATACCAGGAGTAACAAGCAAATTTGGCCTTTGAGTACAGCATGAAGCAGGGCAAAGGCTCATAGAGTTTTGCCAAGAGAATGCCCTGGTCATAGTAGACACTCTCTTCCAGTAACACAAGAGACTACTCTACACATAGATATCACCACATGGTTAATACCCAAATCAGATTAATTCTATTCTTTGCAGCCAAAGATGGAGAAGCTCTGTACAGCCAACAAGACTGGGAGCTGACTGTGGCTCAGATCATGAACTCTTTATTGCCTAATTCAGACTTAAATTGAAGAAAGTAGGGAAAACGACTAGACCATTCAGGCATGACCTAAATCAAATCCATTACAATTATACGGTGGAAGTGACAAATAGATTCAAGGGATTAGATCTGATAGAGTGCCTGAAGAACTATGGATGGAGGTTCGTGACATTGTATAGGAGGCAGTGATTAAGACCATCCCCAAGAGAAAGAAATGCAAACAGGCAAAATGGTTGTCTGAGGAGGCCTTACAAATAGCTGTGAAAAGAAGAGAAGCAAAAGGCAAAGGAGAAAAGGAAAGATATACCCATTTGAATGCAGAGTTCCAAAGAACAGCAAGGAGAGAGAAGAAAGCCTTCCTCAGTGATCAACGCAAAGAAATAGAGGAAAACAACAGAATGGGAAAGACTAGAGATCTCTTCGGGAGAATTAGAGATACCAGGGGAACATTTCATGCAAATATGGGCTCAACAAAGGACAGAAATGGTATGGACCTAACAGAAGCAGACAATATTAAGAAGAGGTGACAAGAATACACAGAAGAACTATACAAAAAAGATCTTCACGACCCAGATAATCACAATGGTGTGATCACTCACCTAGAGTCAGACATCCTGGAATGTGAAGTCAAGTGGGCCTTAGAAAGCATCACTATGAACAAAGCTAGAGAAGGTGATGGAATTCCAGTTGAGCTATTTCAAATCCTGGAAGATGATGCTGTGAAAGTGCTGCACTCAATATGCCAGCAAATTTGGAAAACTCAACAGTGGCCACAAGACTGGAAAAGGTCAGTTTTCATTCCAATCCCAAAGAAAGGCAATGCTAAAAATGCTCAAACTACCGCACAATTGCACTCATTTCAGTTCAGTTCAGTTCAGTCGCTCAGTCGTGTCCAACTCTTTGTGACCCCATGAATCACAGCACGCCAGGCCTCCCATCACCAACTCCTGGAGTTCACCCAAACTCATGTGCATCGAGTCGGTGATGCCATCCAGCCATCTCATCCTCTGTCATCCCCTTCTCCTCCGGCCCCCAATCCCTCCCAGCATCAGGGTCTTTTTCAATGAGTCAACTCTTCACATGAGGTGGCCGAAGTATTGGAGTTTCAGCTTCAGCATCAGTCCTTCCAACGAATATTCAGGACTGATTTCCTTTAGGATGGACAGGTTGGATCTCCTTGCAGTCCAAGGGACTCTCAAGAGTCTTCTCCAACACCACAGTTCAAAAGCATCAATTCTTCGGCGTTCAGCTTTCTTCACAGTCCAACTCTCACATCTATACATGACCACTGGAAAAACCATAGCCTTGACTAGACGGACCTTTGTTGGCAAAGTAATATCTCTGCTTTTTAATATGCTGTCTAGGTTGGTCATAACTTTCCTTCCAAGGAGTAATCACTCATCTCACATGCTAGCAAAGTAATGCTCAAAATTCTCCAAGCCAGTCTTCAACAGTATATTGTCACCCTGATTACTTAACTTCCATGCAGAGTACATCATGAGAAACTCTGGGCTGGAAGAAGCACAAGCTGGAATAAAGATTTTTGGGAGAAATATTAATGACCTCAGATGTGCAGGTGACACCACACTTATGGAAAAAAGCGAAGAACTAAGCCTCTTGATGAAAGTGAAAGAGGAGAGTGAAAACGTTGGCTTAAAACTCAACATTCAGAAAACTAAGATCATGCCATCTGGTCCTATCACTTCATGGCACATAGATGGGGATACAGTGGAAACAGTGAGCAACTTTATTTTGGGGGCTCGAAAATCACTGCAGATGGTGACTGCAGCCATGAAACTAAAAGACACTTGCTCCTTGGAAGGAAAGCTATGACCAATCTAGACAGTATATTAAAAAGCAGAGACATTACTTTGCCAACAAATGTCCGTAGGTCAACAAATGATATGAGTTTGAGCAAGCTCCGGGAGATGGTGAAGGACAGGAAAGCCTGACGTGCTGCAGTACGTGGGGTTGCAAAGAGTCAGACACAACTTAGGAACTGAACAACTAACAACAACAACCAGCTGGAAAAGAGGTTAATAAACATGAAAAATAGAATGATAAGCTCTACTATACTGTTGATTGGATTTCTAGAAGAAAATAGGAAATAGCAGGGAAAATAGTATTAAAAGATAGTATGGTTTAGATTTCTCTAGAATTATTGAAGAAACTAAAGTCCAGATCTAGGAAGCCTAAGAATCAGGAGCAGAATAAAAATTAAAAATACACTTCATGTTGTGACTGCAGAACACCAGAAACGGAGAAAAATCTGAAAAGTATCCATGCAGAAGAGGTCATCTTCAAAGGAATGACAGTTAAACTGAATCCTAATAACTCGAGGTTGTGGGCTGAATATGCCTGCCAATATTCTAATACCAGCCCAGTGAGACTGATTTTTGGGCTCCTGCTCTATGGAACTGTGACCGAATAAAATTTTGTTGTTCCAAGCCACCGAGTTTGTGATAATTTGTTATTACAACCATAGGAATCTAATACACTGAACTTAAATGGAAGCAAGACTATAATGCAATATTATCTTTACTGTGCTATGAAATATACTGTTCAATTTAGAATTTTTTTATTTTAAGAATGAGATCCAAATAAAAATGCTTTTTAATAAACAAAAACTAAGTTTGTCACCAACAAACCCACATTTAAAGGAAATTCTAAATGATATACTTCAGGGCAAGAAAAATAATCTTAGACGTAAGGTTTGAGGGCTACAGAAGAATGTTTAACAAATATATCTATAAATATTGGTTAAGTAGATAAATATTTACTGTATAAAATAATGGAAATTATGTGTGATAAGAGGGCATAATGAAAACTAGAATTAAAACACTAGACATCGTTACGACATTAGCTGAGATGATGATGATTAGAGATAAAGATTGAGAGAGTAAGAATATTGATTAATTTCACACTTATGCAATTAAAGTATTCATGATATCCAATGAAAAAATATTGGACAATATTGTTATAGCTTTGAAAAGAGAATAAGAAAATGAAAATACAAAAAAATCATTTCAAGAAGCTAAAGAGAAGGAAAAAAACAGTAAAATATGTAATGTAAATAGTATGATAAAATCAATTCATTTATATGTATGATCATTGTCCAATATAAATGAATTGAGATTTCAACTAAAATGTCTAGGATGGATATAAAAAATTGAGTATATTTTTCTTATAAGAGTCCCAACTAAAATGTGATAGAGGAAGATTGACAGCAAAGAAATAGGAAAATAACAGCGAGATACTAACCAAAATGAAAGTAGTGTATATATTAATAGCAGTAAACTATAAGGCAAGATACGTTACTAGAAATAGAGGATGCATAAATAATGATAAAAGTTTCAGGTGAGCAAGGAGTTATCATTCTAAACTTATACGTAATTAAGAAAACTCCAAATATGATTTTTGGAGATAAAGACTGAATACAAACAGAAATGGGAAAACTCCTCATCTAATGGACCTAAAAATGGGCCACTGAAATCAGCAGCAATTGGACAGTGGAAACGGAAAGCATTCATGCAAACTGTCACAAAGTGAGTCTCAATAAACTTTAAAGGATTTGAATCACACATTCCACATTCTCAGGTTATAATACGTTGAAGATTCAGTTCAGTTCAGTTCAGTTCAATCGCTCATTCGTGTCCAACTCTTTGCGACCCCATGAATCGCAGCACACCAGGCCTCCCTGTCCATCACCAACTCCTGGAGTTCACTCAGACTCACGTCCATCGAGTCAGTGATGCCATCCAGCCATCTCATCCTCTGTCATCCCCTTCTCCTCCTGCCCTCAATCCCTCCCAGCATCAGAGTCTTTTCCAATGAGTCAACTCTTTGCATGAGATGGCCAAAGTATTGGAGTTTCAGCTTTAGCATCAGTCCTTCCAAAGAAATCCCAGGGCTGATCTCCTTCAGAATGGACTGGTTGGCTCTCCTTGCAGTCCAAGGGACTCTCAAGAGTCTTCTCCAACACCACAGTTGAAAAGCATCAATTCTTCGGCACTCAGCCTTCTTCACAGTCCAACTCTCATATCCATACATGACCACAGGAAAAACCATAGCCTTGACTAGATGAAACTTTGTTGGCAAAGTAATGTCTCTGCTTTTCAATATGCTATCTAGGTTGGTCATAACTTTTCTTCCAAAGAGTAAGCATCTTTTAATTTCATGGCTACAGTCACTATCTGCAGTGATTTTGGAGCCCCCAAAAATAAAGTCTGACACTGTTTCCACTGTTTCCCCATCTATTTCCCATGAAGTCATGGGACCAGATGCCGTTATCTTCATTTTCTGAATGTTGAATTTTAAGCCAACTTTTTCACTCTCCTCTTTCACCTTCATCAAGAGGCTTTGTAGTTCCTTTTCACTTTCTGCCATAAGGGTGATGTCATCTGCATATCTGAGGTTATTGATATTTCTCCTGGCAATCTTGATTCCAGCTTGTGCTTCTTCCAGTCCAGCGTTTCTCATGGTGTACTCTGCATATAAGTTAAGGGTGACAATATACAGCCTTCATGTACTCCTTTTCCTATTTGGAACCAGTCTGTTGTTCCATGTCCAGTTCTAACTGTTGCTTCCTAACCTGCATACAAATTTCTCAAGAGGCAGATCAGGTGGTCTGGTATTCCCATCTCTCTCAGAATTTTCCACAGTTTATTGTGATCCACACAGTCAAAAGCTTTGGCATAGTCAATAAAGCAGAAATAGATGTTTTTCTGGAACTCTCTTGCTTTTTCCATGATCCAGCAGATGTTGGCAATTTGGTCTCTGGTTCCTCTGCCTTTTCTAAAACCAGCTTGAACATTTGGAAGTTCACGGTTCATGTATTGCTGAAGCCTGGCTTGGAGAATTTTGAGCATTACTTTACTAGCGTGTGAGATGAGTACAATTATGCAGTAGTTTGAGCATTCTTTGGCATTGCCTTTCTTTGGGATTGGAATGAAAACTGACCTTTTCCAGTCCTGTAGCCACTGCTGAGTTTTCCAAATTTGCTGGCATATTGAGTGCAACACTTTCACAGCATCATCTTTGATTACTGAAAAATAATTACCTCATGTTTGGAAAAATTTAAAAAATCTCTAGTAAGCTATTCATGAGTCAAAAACATTTCAAATAGGAATTTTAGAAACAATGATACAATTAATATATATGATAACTTGTGGGTCATAACTAAAGCATGTTTGATTTTTAGATCTATAGTCTTAAATAGTTCATTAGGAAAGAAAAAAATGTTTAATATTCATCAGCTAGGTTTCATATGGAAACAGCTTCAAAAATAACCACTTAATAAATCAAAAGAAAATGGAAAAATAAAAATAATAAAGATAAGAGTAGACATTGATGAAAGAGAAAACCAGCACATAAAACAGTATCTGTTAAGGTAAAACTTACTTTTTAAAGGACAATTTATGAAATATACTAACTTATAGGATCAGAATAAGAGGGAAGATACACAAATACAGATTATTAGAAATGCATGATGGCACACAACTTTCGATGCATTGGAGAGAATAGAAGAAGTAGAATGACATTGTGAACAACTTATGCCAATCAAGTGAAAAATTTGGAAAACATGACTAAAAATGACAGGGGGAGGAAGGCAAAACAAGAAAATTCCTATAGAAATAAGGAAATTTAATTAGTAATAAAAATCTTTTGACAAAGAAAACACCAAGTTGGATGAATTTATAGCCTAGTTTTACTTATTAATCTAGAAACTAGAGAAGGTATCTGTAGCATGTGATAAGAACTTAATATCCAGAACTGAAAAAAAGGTCCCATAGATCAACATGCAAAATATAAAACCCAGTGGAAATTAGACAAAGATCACAAGCACACAAAAGGAAACAGATGACTCATGAGTGTATGAAAGATATTTAACTCTTTTAAGTATTAGGGAGTGGAAATTAAAGTCTAGTGATGTACCAGTTCATTCTCACCAGACTGGCAAATATTAGGAAGTCATAGGATATCAGGTGGGGAAGGAAATGGCAACCTACTCCAGTGTTCTTGTCTAGAAAATCCTGTGGACGGAGGAGCCTGGTGGGCTGCTGTCCATAGCGTTGCACAGAGTTGGACACGACTGAAGTGACTTAGCAGCAGCAGCAGCAGCAGGATATCAGGATCAGGAAAGGAAGAACAACAAGAACTCTTCAGCACACATGATTATAAGTGGATACAAATCATCTGGAAATTTGGTATTATCTAGTAAATTTGAATACATTCATATTCTCGTATGGTCTTCCCTTGTGGCTCAGGTGGTAAAGAATACTCCTGCAGTGTGGGAGACCTGGGTTTGATTCCTGGGTTTGGAAGATCCCCTGGAGAAGGGAAAGGCTACCCACTCCAGTATTCTGGCCTGGAGAATTCCATGGAGAAGTCCATGGGGTCACAAACAGTCGGACATGACTAAGCAACTTTCACTTTCATATTCTCCTGTGGAGGAATTCTAATTCCAGGTATGTAGAGTAATTCTTAAAGGTGTGCACCAAGACACACAGGCAAGAAAAATTGTTCATAGAAGGTTTGTTCCTAATAGGGAAGAAGCAAAAACATTCAAATGGTAATCACAATACCATGAATGCATTGTGGCAGAATCATACAATGCAGAGCATACAGCTGTGAAAATGAATAAACCAGAGCTGCATCCATCACCATGAATAGATCACAGAAACTTAATGTTAAACCCAGGGGTTTTTAGATGTTGGTGAATACTGGAATTATGTGGAGAGCTAATGTAGAACACAGAAGCTTTGCTTGTTGAAATGGGACAAGACCGGACCTCTGTAATTTTGTCAGTTCCCCAGGTGATCCTGATACACGACTCAGTTTGAGAACCACTGTGTTAAAACACAATGGTAAGAGACTGTTTAGCTTACACAGAGCTAAACACAATGTGCAAGCCTAAGATGTGTATTATCGAGGTTACATCCGTCATGGCGTGACAAAGGGAACTCCTGATGAGGAAGTGGTAAGCATTTGGGAAAGAGGCATCCAATCAAGATGCAGCTTATATTTTATTTCTTGATGAAAGGTACACTGAAATCATTTATTATTCGTACTTTATGTAGGGTTTGTGCATTAAGGTCTGTCTAGTCAAGGCTATGGTTTTTCCAGTGGTCATATATGGATGTGAGAGTTGGACTATAAAGAAAGCTGAGCTCTGAAGAATTGATGCTTTTGAACTGTGGTGTTGGAGAAGACTCTTGAGAAGTCCCTTGGACTGCAAGGAGATCCAACCAGTCCATCCTAAAGGAGATCAGTCCTGGGTGTTCATTGGAAGGACTGATGTTGAAGCTGAAGCTCCAATACTTTGGCCACCTCATGCGAAGAGCTGACTCATTTGAAAAGACCCTGATGCAGGGAAAGATTGAAGGCAGGAGGAGAAGGGGATGACAGAGGATGAGATGGCTGGATGGCATCACTGACTCGATGAACATGGGTTTGGGTGGACTCCGGGAGTTTGTGATGGACAGGGAGGCCTGGCGTGCTGCTGTTCATGGGGTCGCAAAAAGTTGGACACGATTGAGTAACTGACGTGAACTGAACTGAACTGTGCATTAAGATATATTTCACAAGACAAACTTAAAAAGTAATAAGGAAGATTTATTTTGAGCCTGTGCCCTTCCACGCATCAGCACTTAGTTGAGTGTATGGATATGATGTGTTACTGTTACATTGCTGCCTTGCTGACTGTGGTGAGGTCAGTGGACGTCACACAGTATACACACATTGTCTTGTTTCTTCTGCTAGTAGCACTCTCTGGAAGGAATGTTCAGCTGAGACAAAGGGAAAGTTTGTTCTCCAAGTTGTTTATGTAAATTGGCTGCTTGATTGCCCTCTGCACCTTTAGGAAGACCCAGAGTTTGATCCTCTTCCCAGTAGTCCAGAGGTTGACCTGGTGTGCAGCCTGGAAGCAGTTCCTGGCATCAGTGAGCAGGGTGTGAGCAGATACCTGTGTGCAGCCCAGTAATACTAAAGGACCTGGTGGGGCCATTGGAACAGAAGGCCTGGCATGGAGCTGAGGAGCTGACTGATGGTGCAGACTTGGGTATCTCCAAAGAAAAGGATAAATCCCTGGGAGAAGTGACCCTTTTCACTGCCTCCAAGGGACCCAGGGGAGTTGCTTCTGTGGATTCTTAGCATCTGATTGCAGCTATCTCTGTACTAGATACTAGGGATAGGCCCAGAGGTGTGGTGGAGAAGGCGATGGCACCCCACTCCAGTACTCTTGCCTGGGAAATCCCATGGATGGAGGAGCCTGGTGGGCTATAGTCCATGGGGTCGCGAAGAGTTGGACACGACTGAGCGACTTCCCTTTCACTTTTCACTTTCATGCACTGGAGAAGGAAATGTCAACCCACTCCAGTGTTCTTGCCTGGAGAATCCCAGGGACAGTGGAGCCTGATGGGCTGCCATCTGTGGGGTCGCACAGAGTCAGACAGGACTGGTGTGACTTAGCAGCAGCAGCAGAGGTGTGGGGAGGTGGCTAGTAGTGCTTTGAATCAGAGTGACTGGGTGAGAACAGGACTGTGGGAGATTATGCAGAGATCCTTACGGCAAGGGAGGCGTATAGCAGCTAATGGGTTGGAGGAAGCTATGCCAAGTTCTCATCTCTGTCCTGGGAAGGTAGAATTGGAAAGGAATGGTCTGGAGATCAGGGCTACTTGCGGGAGGGCTTGACTTGCGGGACCCTTGACTAGGTCCTGGCTGCCCTGACATCAATCCCCCCATATGCTGCTGCATATTGTAGGGAAGTGAGAAAGGTACTGTGTTCTCCTATCAGTCAGGCCCCCTACAATTTCCAAGGTTATTGTTGCGGGGTAGTAGGGAGGGTTCATTGCCGTTGACTCTCCTGTCTGGAAGTTAAGGGTGCAGGAGAGGTTTAATTAAAGAGTTTCTATGGTAACCTCTGCCATCCAGCTGCTGCTGCTTCTGCTAAGTTGCTTCAGCCGTGTCCGACTCTGTGCGACCCCATAGACAGCAGCCCACCAGACTCCCCCATCCCTGGGATTCTCCAGGCAAGAACACTGGAGTGGGTTGCCATTTCCTTCTCCAATGCATGAAAGTGAAAAGTCAAAGTGAAGTCGCTCAGTCGTGTCTGACTCTTTGTGACCCCATGGACTGCAGCCCACCAGGCTCCTCCGTCCATGGGATTTTCCAGGCAAGAGTACTGGAGTGGGGTGCCATCACCTTCTCCGCTATCAAGAGTAAGTGAGAAAAACAAAAGGTATGTCACATATCCATTTCTTAAGTGTGCTGACTTTGAGGAACCCTCTTATGCATAATTTGAATTGTTTCCTCATGACCTTATGATTTTTCTAGGTTACCTCCCACCCATGAAGACCTCACCTCTATATTCCTTCTTCAAGTAAAGCTGACCATGCTGCTCACTGGTCTTTCTTACAGTTTTATTTTTTAGTAGGTTAGAACATGAGTTCTCTCATCCTGCTATCCTACTTGGGGCAATGTGTCCATTAGCAAGGCAGCTAAGAGCAGGGCACAAATGTCCAGGCTCAGCTACATTCTCTGCTTTGTTTTCTGGAGCCCAGCTGGATCCTGGGCTCTTCTCACTTGGTTGTCCAAAGATATGAACATTTTGCAATTTCCTCACCATTGATTGTCAGTTGGTCCCAATCCAATATGATCATCATTCCTTAAACAGACTTGTCCGAAATACAAAGTTTAAGTGGTTGAAACCCAGATTCAGTATGTATAAGCACTTTAATTCTTTAGAAATGCCTGCAGTTTTGCACATTTGGGAACTATTGATCATTCTAAAAGGATTCAACTCTTAATTTCTTCCTTTCTCCCAGATCTAGTACATGGTTATAACTGACCAGTCTATACCCTTATATTGAGTACCTAGGACAGTTCCTGAGAGTGCTTTGTTTACCTTTAAATCCTTAAACGTGTTATGTTCTTGTTTATGTGATTCTGCAAATTCTCGATCACTATTTCTAACCTCATTAACTCCATTTGTACCATCTCATTGTCTCAAAGCTAGGCTGTGTCATCTGCAAGGAGGAAGACTTAAGGCCAATTTTAAAACACAGTTATTCATGGTTAAAATCTTGACTTGCAACCAACACAGATAGAGTCACTTCTTAGAACCAGTGAACCAGAGGTTTCTTAACCTCTCTTCCACCATTAAAACCCTTGGTGAATGTTCATTTTTTATAGTCCCTTTGTTGATCTCAGACATGGACCTGTTTTGTTACTCTCTAATCCTCTCTCTGTACAGCAGTCAGAGATTTTTAAAAATGTAAATTTGATTGTGGCTTATTGGGGCATAAGATCTTTCAAGTGCTTCTCATCATCTATAGTGTGAATGTTTTAGCAATATTTCCTGAACCCCATAACCACATCTGGTCTAGGACACAGATCCCACACTGCCTTTGATCATTCCTCTCTCCTGCCAGTGGCCCTGCCCCTCCCTAGGTTGGAGGGACACATTGCTGCCTGAACCATTGCCTCCATCTTCAGCAGTACACAGCAGTACTACCACCAACTCTACTCTTCACTGTCCTGCCTGCTCGCCTTTACAAGCGAACACTTTGCCTAATAAGTTCATCCTTCAGGTTCAGCTTCAGTGCTAATTCCTCACAGAAGCCTCATCCTGGGAAGAGCTCCCCTTGGCCTGCTCCCTTTGCTCTTTTTATGCATCAGAGTGCTCATTTTAAATATGGTAATAATAGGACCTACCTCATAGAATTCCTAAGGCTGTTGCAAGTACAAAATGAGATAATGTGTGTAAAGAACTTAGCATATGGGCCCATGTGGAAGTTCGATGGGTTCCTTTGCTCCTAGATTTCGGTATGACATCACTCCATATATTTCAGCCTATGATGACGTTGAGTTTCACCAGAGGGAATTAAGCCTGACTCATTCACAGCTATACCCCAGTCTTAACATGGAACAAAACACTGAAGAGCTGTTGGGTAGATTTTGTGCAATGAATGAGTGGATGAATGAATGGATATATTTTAAAATTTTGTATGTATGCAAATCTTTAAAAAATCTAATTGTTAAAGAATTATGGGAAATTTAATGCATTTTGTTCAGCTCTGTCAGAGGAAGCCACTTTTCCTTGTCTACATCAGGTAGACAACTCCCAACAGGAAACTGAGCCTTTTATCCCAGCTAATGCCTCTCATGACACTTGACAGTATTGGTTCTTTTAGGGTTTGACTCCATGGAAGCCAGTGCATTGGTGGTTTAGCTGCAGATTATCTTTTTCTGTCCTTCAGGGAAGGTGTTGAACAATCCTGTTTGCATTTTAGGGTAAACAAGTATTATTTGTAAGTAAGCAGCTAATAAGGCTCTTTGACCTTGAGCCCAAACTCATAACCCCTTTGGCATTAACTATTTGGGCTGTCAACCTAGACATCTACTGGTAAGTCTTCTGCAGAGATTATGAGGTCATAAGTCAATGGTAAGCATTTCTGGTTATCTTCCCAGGAAATCAGTGACCCAGAGATCCTGGATCTGGTCCACAGCGCCCTTGGCAGGATGACTGTGGTCCGGCAGATCTTCCCTTCTGCAAAGGACAACCAGAAATGCATGAGGAACAACCACCGCATCTCCTCCTTGCTCTGCGACCCCCAGGAAGGCTACCTCCAGATGCTGCAGGTCAGTGCTGGCCTCCTAAACTTCTTCCAGGAGGGAGTCTCACCCATACCCTTGGCCTGCCTCGTGCATCAGTGTGCCTCAGCTCTAGTTGAGCACACTTCCCCACCAACTGTAATTATTAGAACTCTGTGCTGAAATTGAAACCAGTCAACTGGGCAATACCTCTAAGCACATTAGCAGGCAATTATGGCCGATGTCAGCAGATGCAGCATATTAGCTCACTGGGTGCCTCTTGTATTTAAAAGTTGTACACTTAGGGAGTAAGGAGAGTCCTGTATCTTAAGTTTCTGTGATGGCTGTGTTAATGGGGAATGATTTCGTCTGTCAGAACTGGGGACAGAGCCTTCCTGTGGAGAGTCATGATTTTGAACCTGTTTTAAGTTCTTCTCTGTAGAAAGTCAAAAATATGGAAATAACTGGGAAACGTCTCAGCTCATCTTCTGAATGCTAAGTCTTAAGTCAACCAGAACATTACTGGAATCCTAGCTGAGCAGGAGGGCGCAAAAGGTAGAAACATTACTTGCCCACCTGTTCCCTTCCTTCCAAGATGAGAAACACAGAGTGTGTATGATTAGTCCCCCCACTAGTCTTTGACATAGGTGCAATCAACCTAAGAGAAGAGGTTAGCTTCTCTTAGGCCTGGGAGGTGCATGTGGAGCTGTGCACCCATTGTGAGAGGTGGTTTTCTTCCTGGATATTTGGGGGTAACGGTGAAGATTGTCTGTTGGTAGACTGGCATCTGAAACTCCACTAGGAACATGGTCCCTAAGAAAATTTTCTTTCGATGCTTGGTGGGAACCATATAACAGAAGGAAATTTTTCCCACCTAGGTTTGTGAAAAGTACTCATAATTTATGCATGGGATATGGTTGCCACTCAGTGTTTGAAACTAGTTTACCCCTTCTTTCCACCTGGCATAGGGACTATAGGGCAGTGATGGGCTGTGTCTGCCTATAGAGTATCAGTCCCATCCCAGTACATCTTGGTATCATCTAATCATGGGGCATATATTTTGGGAGGGGAGGTTATTATAATCTCTAGGATGAACTATGTACATGTGTGATTTGTCAAAGTACCAAATCCATGCTATAATCTTAATAGGGGAGAGAGGAAGCGTTCTCCCACAGATGGCAAATGCTAGAAATATGTTCTTGGTTGATAAGGAAACATAGACGACATCAGGATTTCATTGGAGTAACTCCCACTAGCCCCACATCCACTGCTCCAGGGAGACATCACAAGGTCTGGGATCTTTCACAGATGGTGAGGGGCTGACCAGGAAAGTAGATGAAAGACCTCTGTAGGGTTCATGGGCTCAAAAGCCCTGGGCATATGCAGCAGGCGTGGAAGGTGCTTTTATTTTAGGGCGCTGCTGTCCTGCTCTGCCTTCCTCTTTTCTAGAGTTTGGAAGAAGAGCTGAGGGCCTCTCACACTGCCTCTGTATTTAGCACCTCACTCTCCATGTGGATGGAAGCGTAGTGTGACCACGTGGCCCAGGCAATGTGTGCTCGTCCCCACCCGGGGCCGGAGGGGGAGGTGCCTGCCACTCTCTGTGGGGGCCAGACCCCGAGGGGGTCTCACTCCCAGGAAGGTCTCTGTGGGTTCTCTCTCCACAAAAGGCTTCATCCTTCCCCAAAGACACACCAGCCCTGTTCCACCCTGCGCCATACCCCCTGTTCATTTCCCCGTTTCTTTCTTGCCTTACCGTACTTATTCTACTCCACAAGAAAAGAGGGCTGCTTCCTATTTCACCAACATGTCCTGCCCTGGCAGGGTGGAGGGAGAGAGACAAAGTATGTCTCATCAAGGTCTTGATTACTCATTTTGCCATGGACAGGAAGCTCAGGTGAGCTCTTTCGTTCATATCAGTCACATTGGATGTAAAGAATCTGTCCTGGAGGACAATAGAGGAAAAGACACTGATTGTAGCAGAGAGGAATGCAGTAGAGGACTTTCTGAAATGACACACATTTATTAGGAGGATGAACAAAGCCATGGCTCTTCGGTGGGTGGCTAATCGTCAGGTGAGGTCAGTGCAATATCGAACACAGAATCCTGGCCACCCTACCTCTCTCTGTTTCTGATGAGATCCAGACACCATATGAAGAGCAAGATTGAAGAGCTACATCACAGATCTTGTAGCAGTAGTGGTAGCCACAGTAGCAGCAGTAATAGCAGCAGTAGTAGTAATAGCAGTGGTAGCAACAGTGATAGTAACAGTAACAGAAGTAGCAGTAGTAGTAGCAGTAGTCACAGAGGCAGCACCAACAGCTATAGTAGTATTAGTAGAATCAACAGTATTAGTAGCAGTAGCAGCAGTGGTAATAGCATCATAAATGGTGTCATATCAGTAGCAGCAGCAACAGCAGTGATAGTAATAGCAATAGCAGTAGCAGTGATAGTAGCAGTAGTCACAGTAGTAACAGCTATAGTAGTACCAGTAGTAGTAGCAGTGCTAGTAGCATTAGCAGCAGCAGTAGTAATATTAATAGTAGCAATAGCAGTATCAGTGGTAATAGTAGCAGCAATAGCAGCAGCAGCAGTAGCAATAGCAGCAGTAGTATAATAGTAGCAGTAGCAACAGAAGCAACAGTAGCTATAGTAGAAGAAGAAGTAGCAGCAACAGCACAGGACCCAGGTTGCTTGGGTTCAAATCCCAGTAAATCTAGCTACTAATTATTTATTATTATTTATTTGTCATTCTATGCCTCTGCTTCCGTCTCTGTACACTGGGGATTCAAATATTCCCTACTCCTCAGAGTCATAATGAAAATAAATGAGAGGATGTACAGAAAGCAACGAGAACAAGGCTGAGCTATTAACAGAACTGTCCTTCTAGAGGATGTGGCCAGGTGTGCTTGGGTTTCCATGGGAAGACTGAACACGGCCTCATTATTTTTTGTACAGTGTGATGTAGTCTACTTTTGTCCTGAGCATGCTCTGTGAAAGTCTCACAGTGGGTGGGAGAGCTTTACTTCTGTCTGGCCCCTCATCACCGGTGTTGAGCATCACTTACCATTGCCTCAGTCATGCAGGAACTTGATCAGTGCTGCCTTGGGTGGGAGAGGGGAGGCCAGTGTCTTTGCAGCCTGCATAGCTCTTCAGACAAGACCCTGCTGCTTGGAGATTCCGATAAGGACTAATGGGGTAGATCTGTTAAGAATGCAGGTCTTAACATAAGTTAAACTGTCTCTGGAAGCCTCTTTATATATCTATAAATAAAATACTTTATTAAATGAATCTATCTCCATTTGTTGCATCTGCTTCCTTGTACAGGCTCTGACGAGAGGCAAATGTGGATTTATTTACTCATCCCACCCAACAACCATTCGGGCAGCTTGTAGATTCATCTCATTTACAAGCCATTCCCTTCAAGTTTTCTCTGTAGCTATTACCACTTCTTTCTTTCTTAATGACAGTGTAGAAGGCAAACTAATTTCTACTAGCCTCTAGCTGTGAGATTTATTGAGAAGATTCTAACATGTTTAGCACAACCAACTGAAGGGAAAAAAAAATACAACATTGATGTCATGGATTATTAACTTTGTCTTGATGGAATTAATGAAAATTCTTTTGGAAATGGAGCTCTCAAGTCCATCTTTAGTTCTTCCCCCAGACAGCTTCTCTTGGGATGATAATTCTGGGTTAGAAGTTTTCAAGAAGACTATCAAAAGCAGGGAATTTTTGCAAGATCATCCATCTCTCTGCTTCTGCACTGAGCTGACCTCAGAAGCTCCATCTTCTTCTATTAGGCCTGTGGTCAGGGCTTTTTGTGCTGCAAAGCCAACCAGGCACTATTATAGCAAATCAGTTTGGTTCCTGTTTAGTAAAGAGAACATCTTTTGGAAGAAAAGTACCTCAGTAAGTGGCTTCTATTGGCTCCAAAGCCATGCTTTTGCAGCGTGTAGCGCTTTGTTTATTTTTCCCTACAAAGCACTGTCTTATTTGGGTGCTTCTCGTTCTTGTTTTCTCAACAGGTTTGTTTAGGGGTTGTCTGACCCAGCCAGTGATAAAAAGGACAACAAGACCCTAAGAACCCCTGAGGCTTTGCTCAGATTTTATGGGCAGCCTTGCTCAGAGAAGCATCTGAACCATCCTTGGTCTTTAGGACTGCATTGCCTGATGACTTCAGCGCTACAATTAACCTAACAGATGAATTGTCACATTGTTACTCCACTTCTATTCAAATGTGTTTCCAAAGTGGGACAGGCAAATGATAGAAGCTGTATTGTCTGGTCACTGTGGAGCCCCAACCTTCAATTAGGCTGCAGGAGCTAATGTGGTATTATCATAAAATGCTCCCTTAGGTTGGGATTTCTCTTGTTTGAGAATTTTAAAATGATAAGATGGCTTAATAGATGGAATCATTGCTCCCTCATTCAACCTGTTACAGCATTTTGACCCCACTCCCCACACCACCACCTCTTACATCCCTATTTCTTTAAGGCTTTCTGCACACTTGTCCCAAGCTGACAAGTTTCTTGTCAACCTGCCTATAGAAGCCTTTCCTCTGCAGCAGCACTGAACCTCTTCACACCAGAGTTACTTTGGACTTCATGTCATTTTTGCTGGTTTACTTCACCCTAAAGACCCAGATGGAACATGTAGTGACCAGCATGGATCGATGCCTTTGTCAGAGACAGGTGCACAGGTGGTCCCCTTGGGTGCAGCTGGTTGCCGTCCTGGCCACGGGTGGCTATATGAACAGCTGGAGGCCAGAGAGCCTTGGGTATAGCAAATGACCCTCAACGCTCCACCCTCCTCACATCTTGGATTCAACATGAGGAGCGCTCCTGCCACTGTCTGCCCTCTGCCACCATCTGTTCCCTTCTCAGGCCAGGACATGGCTTCCCCTCTCAGGACAGGTAGGCTGGCAGCTGGTTGGCAGAGAGGCCGCACCTGGAGATGGATTTCTCGAGCTGTGCCATCTGGGCATCGGCTTGTCCTCCCAGCGGGTCCCTCTGCTGGTCTGAGTGTGCTGGATGGACAGAGCCTGTCTGAGAATCTGGTTAGAGGTCAGTTCCTGCTGTTGGCCTCTGTGAGGTCTCTCTGCACAGTCCACTTTGCTTGATTAATGATGGAGGCAAGAGAAAACCAGGCTCTTTGGAAAGCTGGAGGAAATGCAGCCTTTCTTAATGAAAACATTTCTCGCATTGCCAGCTTTGGTGTTGGGCAAATAATGGTCTGGTGGTGAGATGCAGCTGGCCCACATGGCTGTGACTCTGGCCTTCCATCCATCTTCCCACGCCTTCCAGGATGACTTGTACCTTGATAATGTAAATGCCCAGCACCTCCCTGGGCCCTTGAGTATAAGGGAGGCAAGGCTGGAGCAACCTAATATGATTTGCCTAAATTCTGATATACTGTGGAGAAATGTGCATGGAGCTCTGGGAGGGCAGATAGCTGGCACCCTAGCAGAGCCATCGTCGTCCTCGGGGGCCTCTCCCTTCCACTCTGATGGGGATGCACACAGGGCTCAGCCTGCTGAGGGTCAGATAGAACCAAATGTGTATGGCTCTGCTGAAGAGCTCAGCACATTTCATGGGAGTGGGGCGGGGGGTGGGGGGGCTCTGTTTCCATTACTGCTGGCCCTCATCCTGCTTCTAGGGACTCAGTAAGTAAGTAAACAAATCACCTGGGCTTCTGATGGGACTGCTGCTACCCCATCTAGTACCAACCCAGATGGGAAATCAGAGCCTTTCCTGGTTTCAACAAGACAATACATCTCAGTCTCAGAGATGGTGTCACACGTAGTGGGCTTTTGCATTGTAGCCGCACAAACAGCTTCTCAGGTTCTAAGTCTTCCCTGATGAGATATGACTGCTCCTCTGCTGCCCCATCCCCCCCATCCTGTGCTTCATCCTTTCTCCGCATCCTGCTACCTCCCTTTCCGATCAGCCTCTATTTTCCCCCCACTGGGTCTTGACTCCAAAATAAATTCTCCTTATTTTCTCATGAAGATCAATTTAACAGTTTTACTGGTAGCCTTTGCTCCTGCTGACACAAGGTATTTTCTTAAATAAAATATAGTTACTGATGTAGTGGGGATTCTTGGTGTTAACTCTTAGGAAAAAAATCTATCTTTCTATCCTTGGTCCTCAGTTGGCTTCATGTGATTGGTCTTTAATTATACAGCAGCCAGGAATGTCTACCTGGGTTTCTTAAAAGCTGAAGCCCAGTCAGGAACTCATAGCTGAATTCTCTCTTATGTCTCCTGCAGATGTGACCTCACCTTCCTTGTTTCCCATCTGAGGACCTGCCTCTTACATAGGGGACTGACTTTGGAAAGACAAGCATTGCCAGGATGCCTCCATCCCATGGAAGCATATAACCCATATTCAGATTACAGATGGACAGTTCCACATAGAATGTATCCATACAGAGGTCCTATTCCCTTTCACAGTGTGGCTTCTCCCCTCGATCACTTTTATTCTAAGAGGCATCCTCTTTTCAAACACTTTGACATCTCCTTGTTTCTTCCTAAGAACCGATTTAAAACTATTCATTCAACATCCATTAATTCCGCAGACACACCTTAAGCACTTATTATATGCCAGTTCTTATGTTAGACATTTCACAAATGTTGTCTCTCTGATTCTCACAAACTCCAAATAAATCAGAAATTTTAATCTTCATTTAGTAACACTTTCCAGTTATAGAGAATGTCATGTGTCAAGGCCCAGAAGCCAAGGAAAGCAGGAGTTGAGTTTAATGTGTCTGAGGCAAGAAGTACTGGGAAATCAATTAGCGAGGAGAGCAGTGCCAGGGAACGGAGGCCAGGGTGGGTAGCCCTCGGGGATATGACAGGGCAGAATGTGCCTATGGTGGGATTGACAACTCAGTGCAGGGTGGAAGCGGAGGGCCTGGGCTGGGAGACAAGGTAACCGGGGATTGCCATATCGCTGGGGAGAAATAAGGGCATTTGAACTATGTGGAGGCTGTGGGAAGTGACCATGTAGAGACGATGTTTGGAAGCATCCCCAGGGGTGAAACTGCTAAGCCCCAGCAGGGAATGGACAGCTGGTGACAGGGTGCAGGGCAGGGCACCTCCCACAGGTACAGGGCTGCAGCTGTCCCTGTTCTAGCTCTAGTCCCCTCCTACCTGTCCTCTACCCTCCCCCGTGCACCTGCATGGTCTTAGTGCTGGACTGGCTGTGCCCTGGACTCTCATGGCTGAGCCAGCCCTGCAGTGCAAATGTCAGGCTTTAAAGTGCGCCCAGCCATCTCCCTTTCAGGAACCTGGGTCAGGGATTTGTGCAGGCCCTCACTCCAGGCCTTCCTATATTGGCAGCTTGTATAATGCACCCCGAGAGCAGAGAAGTGGCCTTTTCCTCAGAGGGCAGCCCTGCAACACCTTAGGCCATACAGACCCAAAAGGCCCAGCTCAGGTCCAGGGCACCATGGCAGTTGTGACCTTGCTGCTGGGCCAGGAGGAGGCCAGGGACCTGCACCCAGGTGAGCAGCTTTCTGTGCTGGTCCTGATCCCCAGGGCTGATCCCTGCTCAGTCTTTTGACCCTGAAGCTGCAGGAGCCATGTATGACCCCTGCTTGCCCTTGAAAAGCTTTCAGGCCAAGGGGCATTGGAGGAGAGGCGAGTGGTGTTGGCAGATCAAAGTTTCTTTTCACAATAGCCTCCACGCTTCTGCGTGACAGACTCACACCGGGCCCTGGCCACTGGAGACACCCCTGGCTGACAAGCTCTCTGCTGACCCACATTGAAGTCAGGAGCCTGCCTGGGTCCTTTGTTTCTCCTTCTATTCCTTTCTGTCCCTGTTCCCTCCAAAAATAAAACTAAATTCAGAGAGCTTGGGATGGTACTTGGCTACTTGGCACCAGGGTTATCCCTATCTGCATTTCACAGGGATATTTCACAGGGTGAGTAAATCAAAACCGCCCACTGCACCTCTCCAGGGACACTGAACATACTGTATGTTATTGTAATCAAGATAAGGCTAGAGCTTTTAAAAATCATTTTTGTCTTTTTTTTTTGGCTGCATTGCACAGCATGCAGGATCTTGGTTCCCCGACCAGGAATCAAACCTGTGCCCCTACAGTAAAAGCGCAGTATCTTAACTACTGGCCCACAAGGGAAGCCTCAGGGCTAGAACTTTAGATGACTTGTTCAACATCACCTTGCGAGTGAGAGTAAGAGGAGAGCCAATTCACCCGTACTTTGAGCATCTATCAAGCACATGCTATGTCTATGGGCTGCTGTCCCCGCTGGGGGTTCAGCAGTGGGCAGAGCTGGGCCAGGTCAAGCCAGGCCCCGGGCCAAGCTGCACAGTGGTAGAGTGAGAGCTCTGCTGTGTGACACAGAAGAGGACCCCAGTGTGCATCTCTAAGGTGGCTCACCAAACCAGCCGGGCCCCCTACAGCTGCGTGTACACTTGGAAAGGAGGCTGTAGGCTCCCAGGAAAGCCTCAGGTTCCTCTTCCGGCTCTGGCTCTTGTCTGCCTCTGACTTTACTCCATCTGGTATCTCTGACCCAGCTCCAGGCCTTTTGCTGTGCATCCGGGTCTTTGCTCTGCCACGCCCTTGGCCCAGACATCCTGGGCTCTCTTTAGCTTGTCCAGTCAGCTCTCACCTGAAATGCTTTTGTAGTCTTTTCTCACTTTTGGGCTGCAGTGCTCTTAGGCTAGCCAGAGTCCTGGGCTCCCACTCTCAGAGGAATGAGGTGACAGTAGCTGCCTGTCTGTCTTTTGCTAGAGAACTCTGTGCTGGGCCTCACCTGAGACACGAGAGAGAGAGGCAAGGGCTCCTTCAGGCCATGCCCCCTTCTCTGAGCCTGCCACCTGTAGCACCAGCTGAGGCTGTTTGCTCCTCAAGACAAGCACTGAGTGAGAGTCAATGAAGCTGGGTGCCTCTCTCTTGCTAGATCTTTCCTTTTGACTCAGGGACCTGGCTTCACCAATCCGGGACATTAGCACACTGGTCTTCACCCTCCTACCCCAAGGAAAGGTTTCTGTTTGTCAGGATCTGGAGGGAGCCCCATGGAGAGGCAGCCTTTCTACTGTTCTTGATCTTTTTTCCCCTAAAAGTTCCTTCTCCTGACAACCCTCCCTTGTATACCCACCAGTGAACCTAGCAGGTCACCTAAGTTAGAATGCTGAGGTTGGTGAGAAGACCATGGAGCCGTAGATGAGTACTGGAGTGTTAGCTTCTGCCCAAAGCAGGGAGAAGTACTGAGACAGCCCCTTGTAGGAGAAGGGGCAGGAGTGAGGAGAAGATGGAAGCAGCTCCAAGTGAGGCGCAAGAAGACATTCTGAGCAAACTATAAATGAGAAACGAATGTTTGTTTGAATAAAGCATGTCGCCTCTCAAGTCAAAGTTGGGGGCATAAAAATCTCTTTTTCCTGCTGTTTTCTACATTTTATCTTTTTGTGAACTAAGATCAATGTGTACATTCTTAGTACAGATCCATCCATCTGTTCACCTATCTATCCACCCATCTTCCCTGCCAACCTCCACATACCCATTCATCTATATGCATCCATCCATCAAACATACTTTAAGCACCACCCATGTACTTTGGTTGGTGTTGGGTTCTAGAGATAGTGGAAATACCAATACATAAACCTGGAAAAGAGCATTGCTCAAGCCTGTTCTTCCTTTGGCCTTTCTGAGTCACATCCTGTTATTTTCCTCTTCATGGCAGGCCTTTCTGCATTCATACATTTGTATTGCATAAATCACTTATGTAATTAAGTACCTTAATTTATTGTGACTAGAAGTGCTGGAGGGAAAGAAGGAAATTCCACTGGGTACCAGCCTGGGCCACTGCAGAAGAGTGGCCCTGTGTGTGTGCGCGAGAGTGTGTGTATAGGCGGGGATGTGGGTTAAAGGGTCCTAGCTGGGTGAGTAGCGTCGGCTGTGAGTGGGTGGCTGGGAGGTCCATAAATGTCTTAAGAAGATAAAGCTTCACATCATCAAGGACTCTCAGCTTTGAGATATCCTTTAAAAAAAAAAAAAGCAAGTAAAAAATAACACCAAGGCAACTCTAAGTGGCTTACATCCTCTTAGAACATTTCCATTATTGGTTTGTATTTCAGAGGGGCAGTAGACATGTCAGAATAATTTTGCAGTTGTAGGGACTCCTGAGAGATGGGGGCTGACAAAAGCAGGCAGTGGGTTAATATTTCTCATCAAGGCTGTGCTCCTAGGCATCAAGAGGGAGGAGATGGTGTTCTGTCCTGGTGTTTGCTTCAGGATGGGGGGTGGATTCTTGGACCTTTCTCTGCTGTCAAGTAAGCACCTGTGTAGTGCAAGGCCCCCCAAAAGGTCACCAGGCACTGACTTGCCTGCTTCCCTACAGCCTGAGGTTATATTTCAGTCAGCAGTTGGTTATAACAGGCACACTCATGCCATCCGCCATCTACTTCTTTTTTCACTTTATTTAGTTATTTATTCCGGCTGCCCTGGGTCTTTGTTGCTTTGCGTGGCTTTCTCTGGTTGCCTCGAGTCGGGCACGGGGGCTTCTCACTGCCGTGGCTTCTCTGGTTCTGGAGCATGTACTCTAGGCTCTTGGGCTTTAGTAATTTCGGTGTATGGGCTTAGTTGCTCCAAGGCATATGGGATCTTCCTGGACCAGGGATCAGACCTGTGTTCCCTGTACTGGCAGGCAGATTCTTAACCACTGGACCACCGGGGAAGCCTTTCCCCTACTTCTTACACCTACAGGATGGACAGATGTCAGGTATGCAGGCCTTTGTGGCATACATCCCTGTGCCCACTACAAGGCTGAGAGATGAAAGCAGATGGAACAGGGCAGTGCAGGAAGGTCAAGCACAGGGACATCCATGGAGGAAGGGGTCAGCTCTTCTCAGACATGTCATGGCAGCGGTGACCCTGGGAGGTTAGCATGAAATGGGGGAAGAGAGAAGAGGCATGATGGAGCAGGTGTATATGATGACCTGGATCAGCTCCCTTGGGCCACGTCTGACTGCAGTTGCAGAGGACAGTTCCCACACCCAGGTTCCTGTCTGGGCCTCTGCTTTGGGAGTATCCTGCCGAAGATGTGGGAAGAAGGGGATGGCAGGCTGAGAAGAAGGCTCAGAGGTGTTGGGAATGTGAGGGACATACTGGGGAGTGGCGGGGGACAGCAGGCATGATTCCCATAGCCCTAGGATCTCATTTGATCTTCCCAGGAGTCCGGTGAGGCCAACATATTCTCCTATTTATATCCAGTGATTTTGTTTTCCTGGAATATTTTTAGCAGACACCTTGCTGGTGAGGTGTGCAGAGAGCCATCCCCTTGACCCACTTTGGCTAATGGTTGTTTGTGCAACAGTTACCCCGAGGGGTCACAAATCTGACCCGGGATGGACGTTACCTTGTCACCTCCCTTCATGCTCCATGTCAACCCTTGGAGGAGCAGAGAGGGCTGGGGTAGGGTGATGATGCAGGGCTGACCTCCTCCCCACCGAGGGCTCCTGTGACCTCTGGAGTCCAGGCTCATGCACGTCAGGGTCATACTCACGGTCAGGAGGGTTCCCAGACCGGTTCTACCCCTGCCTCTCATTGCTGTGGGGCCACTCTGCTCACTGTTATTATGAATTCTCCCTCATTGTTGTGATCTCGAGAGTTCCGAGATGGGCTGTTTCTCCTCTAAGATCCAGCTGAACTGTGCACAGCTAAGCTGAGGAGTAGTTCTCACATGCTCACAGCAGCAACTTCCAAGTGCATCCCCTGGCTGGCAGGGACATCACTGCAGGGCAGGCTCCGTGTCCTCTGGACCCTCACAGCAGCTGCCAGAGTCACTCAGGCCACCACAGCACCCTCGGTGGAGGTCCAGGGACCAGAGTGACCATTCTAAGGCACAGATCTGATTTCAGGCACAGATCCTGAATCCACCTACGTTTTTCCTCTTTAGCATGGCTCACAAGGCTCTGCATGGCTCCATCCTTGATCCCTGCCTCCCTACTGTCCCTTTGATGCAGACATATTGAACTGTCTTTAGTCTCTCCAACTCAGGGGTTAGCAAACTGTGGCTCACTGTCTATATTCTAAGTAAAGTTTTATTGGCACAGCCTCTGTTTATGTATTGGTTTGGCCAAAAAGTTCATTTGGGTTTTTCTGACTCATTGCATAGGAATCACGGTATCATTTGTGACTGCTTTCCTACTAGAATAGCATGGCTGAGCAGTTTCAAAGGAGACTATAAGGCCCACAAAGTGTAAAATCTTTACTGTCTCATCCTTTGCCAAAAATGCTGGTGGAACCTTCCCCATGTGGCCTAGCTTCCTTGCACCTTCATGCCTCTACTACTATGGTGCCCTCCTTACAACGCTCCCCACCATTTATCCTAATCCTCCTAGACCGAGCTTTCTGCCCATCCTTCCCTCCATCCTTTGTAATACCTGAGTGGGATGGCCCCTCCAGTCTTCCATAGAGCCGTGTCCAAGACTCAGTCATGATTCTGATCACCCTGGTTCCACTGATATATGGATCCACCCCCACTTTAGTTCCTGAAGCAGGACCAGGTCTGATTCTACTGAAGACTCCAGCTGGGTGCTTGAATGGCCACCTGGAAGCCAGAGGATCATGGCCTAGCTGTCGGGCCTCACTTCTCAGTGTTGGCATCCGGGGTCACTCCAGCCCTCTACTGGTCTCTCCCCATCCCTGGGAATGTGCCAAATGCATTGCATGTCTGTCTTTGCAGATCTCCAACCTCTACCTGTATGACAGTGTCCTGATGCTGGCCAACGCCTTCCACAGGAAGCTGGAGGACCGGAAGTGGCACAGCATGGCAAGCCTCAACTGTATCCGCAAGTCCACCAAGCCGTGGAATGGAGGGAGGTCTATGCTAGACACAATCAAGAAGGTGTGTGCAAGGGGTAACCTCCTGGCCAAGGCAAAAGACAGGCCCCTCCGCACATCCCCACGCTCCGCCCCTTCTGGGGAGCTGAGCTGTTTCTGTGGTCAGCCAGCCAGGCCCCTCCCAGGCCTCTCCCCTGGCCACTCTTCCTGTCCCAGCACTTGAGGCCTGGTGAGCTGGGGTTCAGGAATATGTGTTATTTGTTGTTGTTCAGTTGCTAAGTCGTGTCTGACTCTGCGATCCCTTGGACTGCAGCACACCAGGCTTCCCTGTCCTCCTCTATCTCCTGGAGTTTGCTCACATTCATGTCCATTGAGTCCATTAATACTATGTCTTACCATGTCCATTTTATATAAGGTGATCAGACTTCAGAGAGGTTATGTAACTTGTCCAAGATCACAAGTAAGAAAAATAGTGAAGGAACCTGGCTCTCTCATGTCTGCCAGATACCCACTGTGCAGGCTGCCACTGTCCCCAGGAGAGTTTGTCTCGGTTGGCAGTGCCAGTGCAAGAGCACACTATGTATGTGTCCGTGTGCATGTGCGTGTGTCTGTCTGTGCACGCCTATGTGTGCATCAGCATACCTGTGACTTGGTGGATTCTGTGTCACACCTCAGCATGTAGGACATCTGTGTGTCCTATAGGCTTAGGTGTGACATTAAATCCATCAAAAGACTAGACTGACATGAACTGGGCAATCCACACAAGACTTGTTAGAATGAATGGGCTTTGAGAGGCTTCAAAAGGACATTTAGGGAAATCTATGGCACCCCACTCCAGTACTCTTGCCTGGAAAATCCCATGGATGGAGGAGCCTCGTAGGCTGCAGTCCATGGGATCGCTAAGAGTTGGACACGACTGAATGACTTCACTTTCACTTTTCACTTTCATGCATTGGAGAAGGAAATGGCAGCCCACTCCAGTGTTCTTGCCTGGAGAATCCCAGGGGCAGGAGAGCCTGGTGGGCTGACGTCTATGGGGTCACACAGAGTCGGACACTAATGAAGTGACTTAGCAGCAGTATAGTGCCAGAAGTCTTAGTCACAATAAATTCTGCATGGTTTTGATAGCAGTGAATGTAGTCTGATACTGGTTTGAATCTGCTGAGCCCAGGTCTGAGCAGGGGCCCCTCTGGGGCCAGCTCACTGTCTGGGACTTTCCCGACTCACAGTATGTGGGAGATCAAGGCTGGCTGAGAACCCCTCACCCCAGGCTTGAAGGAAGAAGAGGGCTCAGCCCAGGCTCACTCAACCCCTTTGCCCCCTGCTCCTCCAGAGCCTCATGGGACTGCCAGAGAGAGGTTGAGGGCCAGTGCACCCCCCATCTGGTCTTACCAGACACCACACTTTGTACACATTTTCTCCTTTGGTCCCTGCAGGCTCTGTGATGTGGACTTAGTTAATTGCAGGCTGAAGCTGGGAGATGGGAGATGACTTACCCAAGGTGGCAAAGCCAGGATTTGAGCTGGTTTTAATGTTCACACTCACTGTCCCGGCACTTCCCACCACATGCCTGAGATGGCTCTCGCTGACCTTGGCCTTCCTTGGCTCAGGCTAAGGTGAGCCCCTGGAGCTGGTTGCAGTGGGAGACTGTAAACTCCAGGAGGGTGGGGACGAAAGCTGTCTTTCTGTAATCTCAGGGCTGGCACATGTGTGGCACAGAGCAGATGCTGTAATCATATCAACGGCATGAATGATGGGCAAAGCTGGGGAACGTTGCTTGTGAGCAATGGCCTAGGAAGTGCTGGTCCTGCTTGGAGGCCCCAGGACCGCCAGCCTCTCTGCTCTTACTGCAGCGTGTCCATTGCTGCCCAGACCGTGACTGTCTCCCTCTTGGCAACCACTTCCTTTTTCTTCCTTGCCTTTGGGATTCCATCCACGTTTGACTATCCTCCCATGGTTTTTCCTTCTGTCCTGCAGGGCCACATCACTGGCCTCACGGGCGTGATGGAGTTTCGGGAAGACAGCTCGAATCCCTACGTGCAGTTTGAGATCCTTGGCACGACCTACAGTGAGACCTTTGGTAAAGACATGAGGAAGGTAAGCCTCAGCGTGCCCACCTCTCTCTCCTCCTGCTGCCGCGTATTGGGCCTGTGTTCCGAGCTGATGGTGACCAGCACAGAAGTCCCCTCTCCAGTCTCTCTCTGCGGCTGCTGCTGTTGATGCTGGTGTTTATGGGGTGTGGTGGGGAGGAGGCTCCAAATTGATACCAATGCTGTCTGTGAGTGCAGCAGGGACCCCTGGTGCCAATGGGTCCTACTGCTTGGGCCTGAAGGACCCATCCTGTGGTCCTGGGTGAAACCAGAAAGGGTAATGCATTTTCCTGGAGTGGCTGAAATCATCCCAAATGCAAGAACAGGTGTGACTCTTACTGAGGCAAGAGGCAGAGGTTATGGCTAGAGAATATCTCCCAATCCAAGAGAGAGGCAAAGCCAAAAAATGGAAAATGAGCCCCATGGAGGGTGAGAAGCAGGCAGTGCTGGCCCCCATTGGAGACAGAAGTGAGAGACAGGTGAGCCACAGAGTTCATGGTGGGCTTTGGCTTGTTTTGACTTGGTGCTGAGGTGAGTGGCAAGCCTGAGGACCCCTTTCAGTGATACATCGTCTCATCCTTCTCCACACGGGGGGTGCATTTTCAGGGCTGAGGTCCGGCAAGGTGGCCTTTACCCAGAGTTGGAACTTCCAAGTTGAAAGGGAGGCCTGTGAAATCAAGATTCTAACAAGAAGTTGGGGCCAAGAGGTCAGTGTGGCAAGCTGGGGTTGGGGGTGGGGGGTGGAACAGTTATCCAGCAAGGGACTTCAGATGAGGTCCTTATGAGCCAGTGTGGGGCCAATGGTGGGGGTGCAGGGAAGGGCAGTTGCTGGCTGTTCAGTGATGCTCTCCCAGAAATGGCCTGCACAGGAGGACCACTCGTTGGCTTGTTGGAGCCAGAGACGGGAGCACCCATGATGTAAAGGGGTCACAGGGCTCAGTATAAGCAGGAAAGCATAAGCTGATTGGTATAGACTCAGGCAGAGGCTCCTGCAATCACACACACACACACACACGTTTCTATACATTTGGGAGGAAGACATATCTACTAATGACAGTCTCCTGGAGATGAAGGGCATGGTGAACTCTCAATACGTGGGGTAAACCTCTGACAGAGAGCCCTCTAGCCTGGCCTCCAGCACGACTGGGGGCAGCAGCGGGGCAGGAAGGGCTTACATGATGCTGGAGTCCTGAGAATCTGGGAAGGCATTCTCTAGTTGTCTCCTTGAGGACTCCATGGAAGGACACATCTGTGGAGTCATGGACAGTGTGAGAGCTAGAAAGCACGATGGGAACCCTCATCAGTTAGAATGTGGGGAGAAGGACTGGCTTGCTAGGGAGAAGCTGGGATGGCTGGGTGTCCATGTGAGATGTGCAGATGGGGGACTTTCAGCCCATTCAGTAGAAAGTAGAGTCATGAGTTGGTCAAATAATAGGAAGTTCAATAAGTGATTGTGAGGCAATGGTGACGATGACATGGGGGAGCTCAGAGGATTGTTTGTGCCGTCAGAGAGGGGGCTGGTGACTGCGGTGTGAAGCCTTGGAAAGACAGAGTGTGGCCTGCACTGTCCAAGATGACCTGCGATGTCTGTTAGGGTTGCCCCGAGCCATGAGACTTGGTGGGTGGGAGCCTGGGGATGGATGGTCAGGGTTGGTCTGGATATTCATAGATAGCCACAACAGAAACTGGCTTGTGCTAGGACTCCTACCTGGCAAGGGGAAGCCAGGACCAGGGAGCCCTTTCAGTTACTCTGGTGTGAAAGGAGTTGCCTGCCGTGGTGACATTCATTTTTGCCATGGTCCTTGCCTTCATCCCCAGGTGTCCCTCTGAGCTCCTAGATAACCAGGCCCTGTCTGCTGGCTTCTTTGCTGGCCCCCATCCCCTTTTGGAGGGGCTTCCCAGATGGTGGTAGTGATAAAGAACCCATCTGCCTAATGCAGGATACGTAAGAGATGCAGGTTCAATCCCTGGGTTGGGAAGATCCCCTGGCAGAGGGCATGGTAACCTATTCCAGTGTTCTTGCCTGTAGAGTCCCAAGGACAGAGGAGCCTGGTGAGCTACAATCTATGGTGCCGCTAAGAGTCAGGCACGACTAAAGAGGCTTAGTATGCATCCCTTTTCTTTTAGCTCAGCTCTAACCCCAAGATCCCACCACTGGGTGGGAATGTTAGGAGTAGGGCTCCCTGCCTCGACTTAGGCAGCTGACTGGGGTCATGCTGGCCACTCCAGGTGTCTGAGAGAGGGAGAGATACTGTGTCTTCCACTTCCCATTTCAGGTGTCGGGGCCTTCCGTGTTGCCATGGCAACGCTCCTCCAATACCCTGAAGCCAATGGGAGCTGGAATCTCTCGGTATGAGGAGCTGCGGAGCAGGAGGTCTGAATGTGATTGAGTTGGAAGGGAAGCTGATTTTCAAGTGGGCTTTATTTTTAAATGTATCCTTTTGTCATTTTAAAATCTGCCCTTAATAACTGCATATCCTCGTTGTTATCTGTCTGCCTGGCAGCTTATCTCTGTTAAGGAGAAGTTATCTGGGAAGCAGGGAATGGGATTTACCATAGCAAATGTTTGTTATTTAGGCCCAGGGTGCCTTAAAGCAAGGTCTGGGAGGTTTCAGGAGGAAGCGAGGAGGAAGCATGGGGACGAGTGGCACACGTCTAGGATAGCATTTAAAGGCAAGGCTGGGTGTCGTTCCTGGTGGGAGGTGGGGCTGGGAGGGATAGGCCTGGGAAAGTGGGGCAACCTGAAAATAAAGTTTAGGGTGGGCAGCAGGTGAGAGGGGAAGGGTTCAGAGGCACACAAAGGCAGTACAGAGATGAGTGATCCTGATCGCAGAGGAGGTCCCCTCAACTGTATCTCTGTGGCCAGTAAGAGTGGATAGAGGACTGATGACCGGATGCGCTTATGGTGGGGAAGGGTCAGGGTTCCCTGAAAAGATATTATTTATCTTAATATATGAATATATCACATCTTAGTATATGAATATATCATATATCCATCTATCTATATTGAAAAACAACAGCAGTAAACACACACACACACACACAAAACCAAGTCGTTTCTTTAAGATTTAAATCAAGAGGAACTGTTTAAATTAAGGAGCAAATGCATGTTTTCTTAAAGTAAATACCCTGCAGGGAACTCTCGGGAAGGGTGAGTCACCCAGACGTTTTAGATTAAGAGGCATCAAGAGACTGTACCTTACTTAGCCCGCTCAGAAGATGGAAGGAGTGGGTGATCGCCTTTCACGGCAGGGTGCCGGACAAATACTAATTAAATTATCTCATCCAGGAAGTGCGTTCTTGTTGAAGGAGTACGGTATGGCAAAATCAAAGGTCTATGTCACCCGCTCGCTGTGTAACTGCAGACAAAACATTAATTATCTTTGTGTTCTGCTTGGAGCTGTCTGGCATGGGTGATTACCAGGCAACCAGGCCAGGGCCAGGCTTTGTTGGAAAGTCACATCTAGCTCCCACAGGACTTGGCTTGACATTTGTCCTGGGGGTTGATGCTTGTTCCTACTGGAGCCTTACAAATATCTAGTTGGCTTTCTTTGTTCAGATGGAAATCTCCAAAGGAGGGTCCCCTGGAGCTGTCCATGCAAATGTCCTCAGCTCCTGACAGGAGCTGGGATGGGATTAGTGAAGACCGCCTGTAGGAAAGTTTTCAAAGGTGGGGACAGGGAAAGCTGTTTAAAGCACAGGACAGAGGGAGCCTAGGAGGGACCACTGAGCACCTACTGTGGACAAAGACGCATCACACATGTGTTGTCTCCCTGAATTGGGGGCCTTTGTGACACTCCTGGCTCTGCTTCTCCTGAGCTTTGCAGCCACTTCCTTTTTTTGAACTTTCATTTTCTCAGATGAAAGGTACAGACAATAGGAACTTTCTGGGTGAATACAGGGGTCAGTCCATGTAATGACCCTGATGCAGCACGTGGCAGTGAGAACTCTACATCAGCTTCAGGTGACTGGAATTTTAGACCTTCTCTGAGTATTCTATCCCGGATCCCACAAGAGCAGAGAGGCACAGAGAGGCCTGGCTTTCTGCCTGGAAGTACCCTGTATGGCAGCTCCTCTCTACTCCTGTGTACCAAAGCCTGAGGCCAGAGACAGTGCTTTGCATGGTGAGCAGTGCTCAGCTCCTCTTCCATGTCTGGGGAGAGATATCCACTTCTTATAAAGACCAAGAACTGAGAGGGAGCTGGGGGCTTTAGCTCTGATGAGATTTTGTTTTCAGGACCGTTTTGATGTAGCGAATGGAAGAAGGAAAACTTCTTCTCCAGAAGCATGGCTTGCTTGGAGTGTAACATGAGCTACAGCTTAGCAGAAACATTTTGTTCATGGGGTGATTGCTGAGGATATCTGCCCTTCTCTGTCCTGAAGATTCTGTTGTGGGGAAATCATTCCGTTCCACTAATATGGGTCCCTGGTACAGTGAAAACTCTGGGAAAACTGCCAGCTTCCCGAAGGCCCTTTGAACCTCATTTCCCATGGGCACCATCCACCTAATTCACTAGCTCAGTGGAGGTTAGCCTGTCTCCTTGGGCAGGAGGGTGGGGAAGTGGGCGGAAAGCATCTGGAAAGACTGTGGGTTTGCTTTATGCATTGACATTCCAGGACAAAGGACACCCTGGTGTGATGAGAGAGAGAAAAGGCTTTTTTTTTTTTTTTAAACTGCTTTCCATAGAGTAGAATTGAGTTAAAACCAAGAGACTAAGAAAGAATTTTTAGCTCAGTGGTTTTCCTGCTTTTCTCTAGTCCTAGAAAATCTGTTGCAGCAGTATCTTACTGCAACCCGAATATATTAGACAGTTGTGGAAGCAGACATGCAGTGGTTTGGAGTTCAGCTTCACATTAACAGTCTCTCTGGTCCCCAGCCTCTCCATGGTGTTCTGTGCAGCTCTGCTTGAGAAACTGAGGCCCAGAGCCTGGAAAAACTCAGTTAGGTGGTATCAACAAGCAGGTGGCTGTGCTGGGGCTGGAAGGCAAATTTCCTGGGGTGGGGGTTGGGAGATACGTGGCAAAAGCCTGGACCATCGTTTCTGGCCTTGGGATAATATACTTATGTGACTCCCCCACTCCCCCGAGCCCACTGTCCACTTCCTCCTCCTACTTCTGACCGCCTGCCCTCCTCCCAGCCAGCACTAGGGCCTCATAGTCCCTTCCCATTGATCTAGAGGCTGCTGACATGAAGTTCCACCAATGCCCTTGGCTTAGCTTCCCTGTTCCAGCAACTATCCAGGGAGATGGGAGGGCTTCATTTTCCTTTACTAGTTTAAGGCATTTTTCTGTCTTCTCTGTCAATTTTGATTCTTCATAAAAGCTGGCTTTGGACAGGAATCAAATGCCTCTCTTGATGTCGTGTCCCCGGGAGGGCCTTGTGGCTGCTGATAATTCACAAAGTAGTAATTGCTCATCGTGTAGTGATTGTCACACCGTAGGACCCCAGCCCTCCCTGGGCTTGGAAGTGCGTCATTAACATTCTTAGCCAGGTCTGCTGCGGTGTGGCAGTGTCCCACAGTCTCAGGGTTCAGGAGTTCTAAGCAGTGAGGCCAGGTAGAAAAGGCAGCAGCCAGCAGACAGGAGCGTCCTGGTAATGAAGCAGGAGCTGCCTCTTAGAGCCCAGGTGGGATCCTTTACCCAGTGGCTCCTGAAGCCATGCAGTGGGTTCAGTAATGGGGAAGGGGTGGTGGGTGGCGGTGGGGCTGGGAGGATCCAGCTTGAGAATTGTTCAGTGTCTATTAAGCTGTTCAGATAGAGAGTCCGACTGTGCACAGTGAGTTACAGAAGAGGAATAAGCTTCACCCTCCTCTTGGATTAGCATTCTTGCAGCGTGTTTCCCAAGTAAAATGTCAACCGCCGTTCCAAACCCTTGTGCAGAACCACCTTTGATGGAGCTGAGAACCGAAACAAGCGCTGCGGCTGCTTCTGAGTAAAGGGAAAGATACAATTAAACATTTCATTTTAAGTGACATCACTTTGTTTTGCAGATATAGCATCGATACATGCTCATTTAGGGTAGAATGTTTAGAAAATACAGATAAATGAAAAGAGGAATATAAAAGTCAGCTATAATCTCTGAACCAAGAAATACTGTTAGCATTTCTGGTGCATTTTCCTTGGTTTTTTTTTTTTTTTTTCTCTTTTTTCCATCACCCTGTACATAGAGATAGAGATAGTAATATATATATTTATCAAATGGTTATTTATTGCACATAAATTTTATATCCTGACTTCTTCACTTAATGCTGTCTTGGGAATATTTTCTCACTTCTTTATTCTTTACAACGATGATTTTTAATGGAAACACATTACTCAACTTACAGGGAGCCGTCATTAATTTTATCTTCCCATATGATGAATCTTTAGGCATTTTCACCATATTCTTGTAGAATAGTGTTGTGACAAATATCCAAAATACATATACTTTTATTATAGCTATATTTCTTTAAATTTTTTTAGTAAGTAGAAGTTGAGCGAAGGATAATAATTTTAGGTTCTTGATGTTCTTGATACATATTTTAAAATTGATTATAGAAAGATTTAATAATTTAGACAAGCATCAGTAATATATGGAAGTCTCTGTTATATCCTATACTCAAAAATTGAATGATATATTAAAACATGCTTGCTAATTTGGTAACATTATGAAAAAATAATGTTACTACATTTGCATTTTAAGAGATTGTACGTTAAAATGTAATCATTGGTCATATACATTTCATATTTTATAAGTTATACCTCAGGTCCTTTGCTTTTTTAATATCAAAATGAGATTTTTCTTGTTAACTCATATAACCTTCCTTTCATATGAGAATTGACAATTATTTATGTCAAAATTTTGTTCCCATATATTGTTTGCTTTTGAGTTAAGAGAATATTTTCACATAGGGACATTTAAAAATGTATGTGCTTGTATTTTTTAAGAAAGCCATACCCAGTTTGCAAAGTAGATACTATTAACCCATACTTTCTTCTACTATTTTTATGGTTCAGTTTTATTTCAGTGGAGTCTGCCGCATGGGATTGATTTGGGATAAATTATAATGTTATGGTTCATCATACATTTTACATTTTTACATTTTTTAGTACTGGCTCCTTCTATCACTTATTCAGTAATCCTTTCTTTCCCCACAGACTAGGACATCATATTTATCCTATGCTTTACTAAATTTTACATGTTTCCTCAGTGGTTTTTTAAAAAAAATTCTTAGTCTCTTTTCTCTCTCTCTCTTTTTTTTCCTGTGCATAAATGTAATTCATCTTTGTATATTATTAGAATGTACTTGTCTGAAAGTAACAATGCTCACCTTGAGTGGATTAAACAGTAAGGGAGACATTATCTCACATGAAAAGAGGACCGGAGCTCCAGCGTTGGCCACTTCAGACATTCAGTGCCAAGATCAAAGGCTCTGGTCGTTTTCATCTTTCTCCTTGGCTGTCCACAGGGCAGAGTCTGAGCTTCCCTCATAGTTTTAGGATGGCCGTGGCAATTCCAACTTCCATGCCCAGAAAGACAGCTACACAGGGAAGAAGAGGGTATTCTCTTCTTTGTGTCTCCATTTTATAAATGAGAAGAGCTTTCCCAGCAGTTGGCCTTGGCTTCCTAATTCTTATAATGGTTCTTTTGCTTTTTTGTTGCTGGGCTTGAAGTTTTCCACCTAGATGCAAATGTGACCTTGGCCAGTAATTCCTCTCTCAGTTGCTTGTATTTAACCTGTATTAGGATGTACTCTCTTCATGACATAGATAAGAAATTGCTCATTCTTTTGCCCTTGTATGGACAGAGCTCTTGAAAGTTGGAAAAAAATTAAAATTATCTGAGCTGGGTGTTGATGTTGGAGCTATTACTTTGATATCTTAAAACATTTCTTTTCTGCTTTCTGTATTTCCTTTAGTCATTTTTAGTAACCTGTTTTATAGAAAATCTTATAAAACACTGGCATTTTCAAATGTTTCATTAAAGCTTGATATAGTATTTGCAAATAACTTAAAAATATCTACCTGTTGAAATATATTTCTTTTCGTTGATTCTGTTGTGTTTTTGTGCTGCTGCTTTTATTTTTTAATTAGACTAGATGGAATTTTTTTTACTGATTGCTTCAAAGAACTGGTTCTAATTTGTTTAATCAATTTTGTTGCATTTTATGTTACTCTAATTAACTTGTTTGTTTTTCCTTCTTGTCTCCCTACTGCCTACTATTCATTTTCATTGTTAATTTTTAAACTTATTATGTGAGGTGTTAGATAATTTATTTATATTCTTTCCAGTTTTGGAATGTTCTCTATTTATTTGAATATAGTTTTGACGGAATCCTAGTGGTTTTTCTCATGTAAACTGAGGTGTAACACTCGTACAGAAAAATGCCTAAATCATGAGTAAATCACAGTGAATTTTTAGAACACACCCATGCAATCAACACCTACAACAAGAAACAGAACATCACCAGTGCCCCCAGAGGGTTCCCTCGTGCCCCGTTCTGGTCATTACACTCAGCGGTGGAAACATCGACATCCAACACCCTTCAGTTCAGTTCAGTTCAGTTCAATCGCTCAGTCGTGTCCGACTCTTTGTAACCCCATGAATCGCAGCACGCCAGGCCTCCCTGTCCATCACCAACTCCCGGAGTTCACTCAGACTCACGTCCATCAAGTCAGTGATGCCATCCAGCCATCTCATCCTCTGTCGTCCTCTTCTCCTCCTGCCCCCAATCCCTCCCAGCATCAGTCTTTTCCAATGAGTCAACTCTTTGCATGAGGTGGCCAGAGTACTGGAGTTTCAGCTTTAGCATCATTCCTTCCAAAGAAATCCCAGGGCTGATCTCCTTCAGAATGGACTGGTTGGATCTCCTTGCAGTCCAAGGGACTCTCAAGAGTCTTCTCCAACACCACAGTTCAAAAGCATCAATTCTTTGGCACTCAGCTTTCTTCACAGTCCAACTCTCACATCCATACAAGACCACTGGAAAAACCATAGCGTTGACTAGACGAACCTTTGTTGGCAAAGTAATATCTCTGCTTTTCAATATGCTATCTAGATTGGTCATAACTTTTCTTCCAAAGAGTAAGCGTCTTTTAATTTCATGGCTGCAGTCACCATCTGCAGTGATTTTGGAGCCCCCAAAAATAAAGTCTGACACTGTTTCCACTGTTTCCATCTGTTTCCCATGAAGTGATGGGACCAGATGCCATGATCTTCATTTTCTGAATGTTGAGCTTTAAGCCAACTTTTTCAGTCTCCACTTTCACTCTCTGACCTCTTTTATAACTGCCTTCTTTTGCGCACCGTCACACTGTGAGATTTACTACTATTGTTGTACATAGTTTTAGTTCGTTCATTCTATTGTGTTGCCTGCCACTGAAAAGATAGTTTATTACAATTCCCAAGAGGAGGAGGCACAGCATAGCATTCAGGGCCACATGGGGAAGCACCAGGCTGAGTCAAGAGGCAGAAGGAGGAGGGGAAATGTGAACTTGAGCCTTTATTGTGGTTTGTGTAGGAAGGGATCGGCAAAGCAAGGTAAGTGGGCTTAGAATTGGCTAGCTTGAATAATTTCAGCAGGCTCCAGGGTGTGGGGCTTGCTCCTAGTTGTCAAATATCTTGTCCTAGGATGATTAGGGCAGGGGGATAGTAGCTGAGAGTGTAAGAGGTCCACAGAGGAGGTGGTTGGGAGATGTGGGCTCTGGACTGGTTAATTTGCATTTAAAAGCATGCATGCAGGACAGTCATTTACTGTTACAGAAATTGGCTAGCCCTGGCAGGGACTATCTCTCCAGGGGTAGCAGGGCCCAGCTATCAAAGCACCAGAAACATAGAAAATAAAAGATATGATTAATATATATTGACATATCATATTCCTTTTGTGAATATCTCACTCTTTGTTTATTCTATTATGGAGTACACTTGAGTTGTTTCCAGATTTTGTCTATTTCCTGTAATACCGCTGTGGGCTTCCCAGGTGGCACTAATGTGGGAGACATAAGAGAGAGATGAAGGTTCAATTCTTGGTTTGGGAAGATCCCCCTGGAGAAGGAAATGGCTACCCAGTCCAGTATTCTTGAGTGGATAATTCCACGGACAGAGGAACCTGGTGGGCTATATAGTCCATGGGGTTGTAAGTAGTCAGACATGACTGACGTGCCTTAGAATGCAACAATTCTGCTATAAACCCTCTTAGATGCATCCTTTGGGGGGAACATGTGTCTGTCTTTTTGTTGTGTGTGTACCTCAGAGTGGAATTACTAGGTCAGCGGATGTGTGTGATTAGTAAATTCTGCTAAACTTTTCTAAAGTGTTGGTGCCACTTTGTGCTCCTGTCAGTGGTTCCTAAGAGTTCCAGTTACTGCTTCACCAACCCTCAGTGGACTAATGTGGATTGTCACTCGGGTACACGTGAGCTATTCTTGGGGAGAGGGTAATGGTTTTTCAGTGTGGTAATTTTATTTCCATAGTTATTAAGAACGCGGATTGCCTTTTCATGTTTATTGATCATTTGGATGTCTCCACTGTGAGGTGTCTGTTTGTCTTTCATGCATTTTTTGACTTGGTTTTCAGCCTTTTCTCAGTGATTTGTAGGAGAACCAAATATGTGTCATTTATAAATCTATGCATTGAGGTCTCTCCTACTCTGTGGCTTGCCTTTTTGATGCCCTTAATGATGTCTCTTGATGAACAGAAATTTTTAATTTTAATGTAGTTTTTACCCAATTTAGCTTTCTATTTGGTTATTACATGTGGTGTGTTATTGAAGAAATGTTTACCTAAGAATATGAAGATATTATCCTATATTTTATTCTAAATGTATTCTGGTTCTGCAGTTCATATTCACACCTGCATTACATCTGGAATTGATACTTGCTTGTGGTGTGCGTTTGGAGGCAAGGTATATAAAACACAAGTGAACCAACTAAACAGCCCATTAACCCAATACCATTTATTAAAAAAAAAGAACTGTTTTGTTACTGGTTTGCCATACTACTTTTCTCATAAGTCTGGCCACTGTATATTGTAGATATGTTTTTGGACCGCTTCTTTTCCATTCCATTTAGCTATTTATCTCTGTGTGCACCAATATTACATCATTGTAATGATCATAGTTTTATAATAGCTCTTGAATTCTGGTAGTGTAAGTTCTCTAGCTCTTTCTCTCTTTTTTTTTTTTTTCAAGACAGATTTGGTTGTTTTGGGCCCTTTTCACTTTTTTATAAATTTAGCATTTCAATTGAAATTGCATGGACCCTAGATCAACTTAGGGAGAATTAACATCTTACCAATATTGAGTAATCTAACTCATGGACATGGTATCCCCTGAATTTATTTAGGTCTCTGATTTCTCTCAACACAGTTTTGTAGCTGTTGCTATAGAGATCATGAGTGACTTTTGTTTGATTTTTGCCCTCAGATATCGACATTTACAGTAATCTTATACATGGTGTATAAGTGTAAGTAAGTAAGTGTTAGTCACTCAGTCGTGCCCAACTCTTTGCGACTCCATGGACTGCAGCCCACCAGGCTCCTCTCTGTCCGTGAGATTTTCCAGGCAAGGATACTGAAGTGGGTTGCTATTTCCTTCTCCAGGGGATCTTCCCAATCCAGGGATAGAACCCAGGTCTCCTGCACTGCAGCCAGATTCTTTACCGACTGAGCTACCAGGGAATATATTTAGATTTATTTTTCTACTTGTTATTGTGCATATATAAAAATATAGTTGATTTGTATATGAAACTTGTCTCTAGTGAACTCTAGTCATTGATTTATTCTAATAGTTTACCTGAAGATTCTTTAAGATTTTTCTATAAACACTATCATATCATCTATGAAAAATGATAGCTTTTTTTCTTCTTAAATTTTTATGTATCTTATTCCTTTCTCTTTTACTTATTGTACCACTTAGGGTCATTAATTCAAGTTGATTAGACGTAATGATAGTGGGTATACTTATCTGGTTCTTAATCTCAGAGGATAACTTTTTATAATGCATCATTTTGTTTACCACATATTTTTGTGTTCATTTTTCAGGTTGAGAAAATCCCCTTGAATTCTAGCTTCCTAACAGCTTTGTGAAAGGGGGTATTAGTCAAAAGCATTTTTACATTTAGTGAAAGTCTCTTTTACATCTATTGAGATAATTATATTTTTACTATTTCCTGTTAATGCAGTAAATTCCATTGATTTACTTTTTCCTTTTAATGGTGGCTTGTTAATTCTCTTTTTTGCATAAGTACTAGACCTTCATGTTTGAATATTTTTATTTCATAATATGCTCCAGTATTTGGAAAGATTGATACCTCCTAATTTCTCCTTTTCATAATGTTCTTTTTCTAAGTTAAACTTTTATTTTGGGATTAATGTAGATTCACATTCGGTTGTAATAAATAATGCAGAGAGATCCTGAGATCAAATATACCTTTTATGTTTCTTTCAATAGTAGACATTGATATAGTATATGAATCTAATTTACTTTCAGATTTCCTCAGTGTGTGTGTGTGCGTGCGTGTGTGCGTGTGTGTGTGCGTGTGTGTGCGCGTGTGTGCGTGTGTGTGTGTGCGCATGTGTGTGTGTGTGCGCATGTGTGTGCGTGTGCGTGTGTGTGTGCGTGTGTGCGTGTGTGTGTGTGTGTTTTGCTCTGGGTATTACAGTATACACATGTGACGTTAGTCCACTGGTCAACATTTTACCGCTTTGAGTGACATATGGAAATCTTGCTTTCATTTGACTTTATTTTCTTCACCTTTAAATGTAATTGTCTTGAGTGTCAGATAGTATTATATTTTCTGTTTCAATCATCAAATTTGACATATAAAAACTTATGTGGAGGTCAGTCTATTGTATATACTCATATTTGTGCTCTTTCTGTTGTTCTTATTTCTGATGCTTCATTTAGATCTATTTTATAATTTTTTTTCTTTGCTGAGATTTTCTATTTTTTCACTCATTTTAAGAGATTTTGTAATTTCTTGTTGAAGCATTTTTATAATGAAATTTAAAATCTTCATCAGATAATTCTAACATCTGATTGTCTTGGTCTTAGCATCAGTTGATTGTCTTCCTTTAAATCTGAGTTGTGATTTTCCTGGTCCTTGATATGATAAGTACTTTTTTTATTACATCATGGTAATTATCTTAGGGGACTGTGTTTTATTTAAGTCTTTTATTTTAGTAGGGATTTACCCTGTTTAGTTTAAGCATGCATGTCTGGCCTGTTTTTGTCTGCTGTGCTTACAGTGACTACTTAATTTTAAGCTGTGTGTGTGTGCTCAGTCATGTCTGACTTTTTGTGATCCCATGGACTATAGCCCACCAGGCTCCTCTGTCCAAGGAGTTCTCCAGGCAAGAATACTGGAGTGTGGGTTGCCATTTCCTATTCCATCTTCCTGACCCAGGGATCAAACCCACATTTCTTGCATCTCCTGCATTGGCAGGCAGATTCTTTACCACTGCTCTGCCTGGGAGTTGGTGCTACTGTGTGCTGCTGATTTGATCTGCTTGGTTTACCTGGTGCTATTGGGCTCCTATTGCTCCCTCTTCATGCTTCCTGGGGAAGGTGAAGGGCTTTCTCCAGGATGGATCCCACCTGGTACTTCTTTGTGAGGAAAAGAATCTCTGGCCTGTGAAGATGAGGAGCACTTCCCAGGCTGGGCACCTGAGGCTAGACCACTCTTCTGGGGAATGGAGAGCACTTCCCTGGTGGAGCCCAGGCTGTGGCAGGATGCACCTTGCTAAGGCCACCCATGGCTCTTAGTGATGGAGGGCATTCTCAGGCCTCTGGGGAAAAAGAGGTTTCATGGACTGAACACTTGCTGTGGTTGAATCTCCCTCATCGGTCCTGCCTACCTGCCTCAGTGTCTCTTTGTAAGGGAACAGAGTTGTGCCACAGCGATAAAAGGAATGCCTCGGCTGTATGAGTGTAGTGAGACCCCTTTCCCTGTGCTGCCCAGCTGCCTGATACATTTTGGTGGGCCAGGAGAGGCTCAGGCTGGTATGGAAGTGGGTAGTTTCCAGATTGGGTCCTTTGTTGCCAGGTGGGTTCTTGATGGATCTCCCTTACCAATGCTCCTGGCTGGCTGGGTGAAGAATGAGCCTAGGTGGACCGCCTTCTTGCTGGATCGTAGTTCCCAGCTCTAGGCTACACTTTCTTTTCTTGGGTGAGGACCATAGGGTGTTCTGTCCCTGCTGTTCCTCCAGTTCTTTAGCTACTTTGCCCCTTTCAGATTTATCTTTTGGTGGCCTGTGGCATTATTTGCAAGATGTATAGTTGTACCAGGGCTTCCCAGGTGGCGCCAGTGGTAATGAGCCTGCCTACCAATGCAGGAGACCTAAGAGACACAGGTTTGATCCCTGGATTAGGAAGATTCCCTGCAGGAGGGTAGGGAACCCGCTCCAGTATTCTTGCCTGGAGCCTGGTGAGTTATGGTCCATAGGGTTGCAAAAGGTCGGACACAACTGAAGCGACTTAGCACTCATGCCTAGTTGTACTTAGGGAGGAGCAGGGAGAACTGAGTCGACACCATCTCATTCAAAAACTTTCACATTCATTGATTTTTGAAAGTTGAGCAATTTTTCATTGTTCAAATAAGCCCTGCTGCTGCTGCTGCTGTTGCTAAGTCGCTTCAGTCGTGTCCGACTCTGTGCGACCCCATAGACAGCAGCCCACCAGTCTTCCCCATCCCTGGGATTCTCCAGGCAAGAACACTGGAGTGGGTTGCCATTGCTTTCTCCAACGCATGAAAGTAAAAAGTGAAAGTAAAGTCGCTCAGTTGTGTCCGACTTTTCGCAACCCCATGGACTGCAGCCCACCAGGCTCCTCTGTCCATGGATTTTCCAGGCAAGAGTACTGGAGTGGGGTGCCATTGCCTTCTCCGCAAATAAGCCCTGCTATGTCATAATTCCTTATCCTTGTTATGTGTCACCACATTCAATCTGCTAATATTTTGTGATAATTTCTTTATGTTCTTTATGTTGTAATTATCCTATGTGGTAATGTCCTTGTTAGGTTTCAGTATCAAGATTTTTGAGGGTTGAGGTTCTTAAAATGAGATAGAAACTGTTCCCTTGTTTTTATTTCTGAAACAGTTTATAGCATGGGTGTAACTTCATTCTTAAACATTTGGGGGATTCCATTAGTGAAGCAAAGTGATGTTGATCACATGTGTACATGCAATAGGATGTGTATTTAGGTTCTGTGTTATTTCTTGAGTCGGTTTTGATAAGTTGTGATTTGTAAGGAATCTCTCCACTTACATTATGGGAGATATGTTTAAGGGTCTAACTTATGTTGTCTCTCTTTGATGAGTCGTTCCTTCAGTTTATTATTATTATTATTATTTTTTGCTTTTATTGGAACGTGGTTGCTTTACAATGTCGTGTTAGTTTCTGCTGTAAAGCAAAGTGCATCAGGTGCAGATATACATACATCGCTTCTTTGACACCACAGAGCCTTGAGCAGAGCTCCCTATCCTGCAATTAGGTTCTCATTAGTTAACTATTTTATAGTAGTGTAAGAATAGCTGCTTCTCTCACTCTTAAAATAGAATTCTTACACCGAGGATACAGCTTTCTGGGGTCTCAACTGAAAGTGATTGATATTCATCAAGATATAAAGTGTAACGTATCTCCAGCATTCTGAGACTCTGAAATTCCTTCTTATTTCTCTATGCTTCTAGCAAGTCCATCACATCCTTGTAGATTCTGTGCAAGGTGGATACATATCTTAGGAGTCATCCAAGAACATGCATGCAATTCTTACAGAGATATTTTGTCCTTTTTCAGTGTAGCTGTTCCTCTCTCTTAACATGCTTCACAAATTTATCTCACCGTGGTACCACAAACTGTTTCCTCCACCTACTGAGCCTGCTAATCCGTGATTTTGTTTGATATCCATGTAAAATGGATTGAAAAATGTCTTCAGGCAAGACGATCTAGCGTGACTGTTGGGTTCCTCTCATGTTTTTTTCATGATTTCAAATGTAGTCTTATACTGGTTGATATAGAAAGGCCTGAAAACAGTTATTTTATACATTTTAATAGATTGTTTAGTTATTTGATCATGGGAAGTTCCACTGTGTGGATCACAACAAACTGTGGAAAATTCTTAAAGAGGTCTGGAATACCAGACCACCATACCTACCTCCTGAGAAACCTGTTTGCAGGTCAAGAAGTAACAGAACCGAACATGGAATAATGGACTGGTTCCAAATTGGGAAAGGAGTACGCCGAGGATGTATATTGTCACCCTGCTTATTTAACTTACATGCAGAATGCCTGGCTGGATGAAGCACAAGTTGGAATCAAGATCGGCAGGAGAAATATCAATAACCTCAGATATGCAGGTGACACCACTTTTATGGCAGAAAGTGAAGAGGAACTAAAAAGCCTCTTGATGAAGGTGACAGAGGACAGTGACCAAGCTGGTTCAAAACTCAACATTCAAAAAAAGAAGATCATGGCGTCTGGTCCCATTCACTTCATGGCCAATAGATGGGGAAACAGTGGAAACAGTGGCAGACTTTATTTTCTTGGGCTCCAAAATCACTGCAGATGGTGACTGCAGCCATGAAATTAAAAGACGCTTTCTCCTTGCAAGAAAAGCTATGACAAACCTAGACATCATATTAAAAAGCAGGGACATTACTTGCTGACAAAGGTCTGTCTAGTCAGAACTGTGGTTTTTCCAGTAGTCATGCATGGATGTGAGAGTTGGACCATAAAGAAGGCTGAGTGCCAAAAAAGAACTGATGCTTTCAAACTGTGGTCTTGAGGAAGTCTCTTGAGAATGCCTTGGACTGCAAGGAGATCAAACCAGACAATCTTAAAGAAAATCAATATTCATTTGAAGGATTGATGCTAAAGCTGAAGCTCCAATACTTTGGCCACCTGATGCAAAGAGCTGACTCATTGGAAAAGCCCCTGATGCTGGGAGAAATTGAGGGCAGGAGGAGAAGGGGACTACAGGATGAGATGGTTGTGTAGCATCACTGACTCAATGGACATGAGTTTGAGCAAACTCTGGGAGATGGTGAAGGACAGTGAAGCCTGATGTGCTGCGGTCCATGGGGTCGAAAAGAGTCGGACATGACGGAGCAATTGAACAGCAACAATCACATATTTGTTTATGAGCCACTGTCTTCCTGTTTGAAGCAGTTTAGTTTAAATAGTTTTGAACTTTTAAATAAGGATACCATGTTGTAAATATTCTCCTGAGACTAAAATTTAAATTTAACTTTATGTTAATAAAGTTTGTTCTGTGTACTTAATGTTAAACGAGTTAATGTGTCGTGTTAAATTTGTTTAGGTAACCACCAGTCTATTTAAGGGATAGAATGTTTCCATGACCCCCCAAATTCTCTCATGTCCCTTGGAATTCAGTTCCCCCCTCGACTGTATACAAATGATGATCTGGTAGCTGTCGCTACAGATTTTGTGTGCATGTATTCAGTTGCTCAGTCATGTCCAGCTCTTTGCGGCCCCGTGGACTGTAGCCCACCAAACTGCTCTGTCCATGGAATTTTCCATACAGGAATACTAGAACGGGGTGCCATTTCTTACTCCAGGGGATCTTCCTGACCCAAGGATTGAACCCTCATCTCTTGCATCTCCTGAATTGGCAGGTATATTTTTTGTCACTAGAGCTACCTGGGAAGCCCAAGTTTTATCTTCTCTGGAAAATATAAGTAAAATATATAGTCATTTTTTTACAATACTTTTTTACTTAGCCTAATGTTTTGAGGTTTTTTGTATATGAGTAGTTTCTGTTTATTGATGAATTGTATTCCATTATATGAATATAATTTTATGGATATTTATATTCTTGGATCGTGAATAAAGCTACTAAGTGCATTCATATACAATTCCTTATGTGGACTTATGCTTTCATTTCTCTTGAGTCAATATCTAGGGACATTGCTAGTGTGTGTCTAGCTTTATAAGAAATTGACAAACTGCTGTCCATATTGGCTGTGCCCTTTTGCAGTACCACCAGCATAGTATGAAAGTTCTAGTGCTCGACATTCTTGCTAGCTAACATAGGTATGTCTATTACAGTTTTGTCATTCTAGTGATATCTCTTTGTGATTTCAAATTTCTCTTCTATAATGACTAATGAATGATATTGAACACCACTTTATATGCTCATTTGAAATTTTTATTATGTTCTTTTCTGAAATATCTATTCAAATATTTCCCCCCTTTTTCTCCTTTTATTGAGTTGCATGATTTTTAAAAAATATTTTAGATATTAACTAGTTGTTGAATATATGTATTACTAACATTTTCCCCCAGCTCATGGTTTGCCTTTTTATTTCCTTAATGTTGTCTTTAAAGGTTTTAAGCATTTGAATAATTTTAACCAATAGTTTAATGTTTAGTGGGATCTGATTTACCAGTTTGACTTTATAGCCAATATCTTTTGTTTCTTATGTATTGTTGTTCAGTCACTCAGATGTGTCCGACTCTTTGAGACCCCATGGACTACAGCATGCCAGACTTCCCTGTCCCTTGCCATCTCCCAGAGTTTGCTCAAACTCATGTCCATTGAGTTTGTGATGCCATCCAACCATCTCATCGTCTTTAATCCCTCCTTCTTCCTGCCCTCAATCTTTCCCAGCATCAGAATGTTTTCCAGTGAATTGTTTGTTTGCATTAGGTGGCCAAAGTATTGGAGCTTCAGCTTCAGCACCAGTCCTGCCAGTGAATATTCAGGGTTGATTTTCTTTAGGATTGATGGGTTTGATTGATCTTCTTGCTGTCCAGAACTTTCAAGAGTCTTCTCCAGCACCACAGTTCAAAAGCATTTCTTCAGTGCTCAGCCTTCTTTATGGTCCAGCTCTCACATCCATACATGACTGTTGGAAAAACTGTATCTTTGACTATATGGACCTTTGTTGACAAAGTGACGTCTTTGCTTTTTAATATGCTATCTAGGTTTGTCATAGCTTTCCTTCCAAGGAGTAAGGGTCTTTTAATTTCATAGCTGTAGTAACCATCTGCAGTGATTTTGGAGCCCAAGAAAGTAAAATATATCACCTGTTTCCACTTTTCCCCCCTTCCCTTTGCCATGAAGTGATGGGACTGAATGCTATGATCTTTGGTTTTTGAATGTTTGAATTTTAAGACAGTTTTTTTCATTCTCCTCTTTCACTCTTATGAAGAGGCCTTTTAGGTCCTCTCCAATTCCTGCTGTTAGAGTGGTATCATCTGTATATTTGAGATTGTTGATATTCCTCCTGGCAATCTTGGTTCTAACTTTCTTAGATATATGTTTTTAATTTTGAAGTTATTTTTTAGTGCTTGTGCTAGGGTGTATCATATATATCTTTAATTTATTATCTTCTACCTTCAAATAATATTATACCTGTTCACATATAGTGAAAGAACCTCACAATAGTATACTTTCAATTTCCACTATCCTACCTATATTTAGCTAGTATTGTCATTACTTTTATTTTTACTTATGTTTTTTAATATATTTGTTTTACTGAAGTATTGTTGACTTACAGTATTTCAGGTGCACAGCAATGTGATTCAGTTATACAAATACACATATATTATTTTTGAAATTATTTTCTATCACAGGTATTGATAAGATATTGACTTAGTTCCCTATGCTATACAGTAAACCTTTGTGGCTTGTTGTATATCTATTTTTTAATTAGAAATCTAGTATTCTACTATTCATACTAAGTCAAACAAGTGGAATCAAAATGTCACTTTTTTTTCTAGTTAGGTAAAAATTCATAAGTTTTCTAAAATATGTATATTATACATATTTTTATATATGTATATGAAAGCTTTTCTACTACACTTGATAAAGGTTTGAGAAAGAACATCAAAAGAAAAAGAAGAGATGGAGAAATTAGAGAACATAAACTAAATGAAATGGGAGCACTGAATATAAAATAGGAAAAGTGAAATAAACTAGATAAAAGTGAAAGATCATCATACAGTCCAGTTGTTTTTAAACATGATTGCTCATTGTCTACTTATCTTGAGCTCTGGATAAAATAAGCAATACCTGAGCATTTGTATTTTAAAAAAAATTTCAAGATAATTCTGATATGCATTCAGATTTTAAAACGTGATTACAGGCTTTTCTATTAGATTCTAGTTTTGGTGATATAGAGTCCTATTATTTTTCTGTTGACCAATCATGATACAATAGTATTGAGTAATAGTTACATAATCACAGCAGTAAAAGATGTTTATCAGTTTTCACAATCAGTAGCCAGACCCACCCCCCCCCACACTCACCAAAAGATAATTACAGTCACAAGCATTAATGGGAACATGACTAAATTAACAATATAAAATAATTGCATACAATTTGGGGAGCTCAAGCAGAGTGATACGGTAAGTGTAAGTGCATATGTTCTCATGTTTTCCTCCACAAGCCAGTCTATGTCCTTTGGGTGGTGCATTTAATCCATTTACATTTAAGGTAATGATATGCATGATATCCTATTACTGTTTTCTTAATTGTTTGGGGTTTATTTTTTCTAGGTCTTTTCCTTCTCTTGTGTTTCCTGTCTAGAGAAGTTCCTTTGGCATTTGTTGTAAAGCTGGTTTGGTGGTGCTGAATTCTCTTAACTTTTGCTTATCTGGAAAGCTTTTGATTTCTCCATCAAATCTGAAGGAGTCTTGCTGGGTAGAATATTCTTGTCTGTAGGTTCTTCCCTTTCATCACTTTAAATATATCATGCCATGCCCTTCTGGCTTGTAGAGTTTCTATTGAGAAATCAGCTGATAGCCTGAGGGGAGGTCCCGTGTATGTTATTTGTTGTTTTTCCCTTGTTGTTTTTAATATTTTATCTCTGCCTTTAATTTTTGTCAGATTGATTGCTATGTGTCTCGATGTGTTCCTCCTTGGGTTTATCCTTCCTGGGACTCTACGTGCTTCCTGGACTTGGTTGACTATTTCCTTTCCCATGTTTGGGAAGTTTTCAGCTATTATCTCTTCAAATATTTTTCCAGATCTTTTCTCTCTCTCTTCTCGCTTCTCCTTGCTGCTGCTACTGCTAAGTTGCTTCAGTAGTGTCCAACTCTATGTGACCCCAGAGATGGCAGCCCACCAGGCTCCCCCGTCCCTGGGATTCTCCAGGCAAGAACACTGGAGTGGGTTGCCATTTCCTTCTCCAATGCATGCAAGTGAAAAGTGAAAGTGAAGTCACTCAGTCGTGTCCGACTCTTAGCGACCCTATGGACTGCAGCCTACCAGGCTCCTCCATCCATGGGATTTTCCAGGCAAGAGTACTGGAGTGGGTTGCCATTGCCTTCTCTGCTCGCTTCTCCTTGGGACCCCTATAATGCAAATGTTGGTGCATTTAATATTGTCCCAGAGTTCTCTTAGGCTGACTTCATTTCTTTTCATTCATTTTCTATATTCTGTTCTGAGGCAGTGCTTTCCACCATTCTGTCCTCCCAGTCATTTACCCATTCTTCTGCTATTGATCCCTTCTAGTGTATTATTCATCTCTTTTTGTTTGTTCTTTAGTTCATCTAGATCTTTGGTAAACATTTCTTGTATCTTCTCAATCTTTGCCTCCATTCTTTTCCCAAGATCCTGGATCTTCTTCACTGTCATTATTCTGAATTCTTTTTCTGGAAGGTTGCCTATCTCCACTTTATTTAGTTGTTTTTCTGGAATTTAACCTTGTCCCTTCATCTGGCTTCCCCTGTGGCTCAGCTGGTAAAGCATCTGCCTGCAGTGAAGGAGACATGGATCTTCCCAAGCCTGATCCCTGGGTTGGGAAGATCCCCTGGAGAAGTGAAAGGCTACCCACTCCAGTATTCTGGCTTGGAGAATTCCATGAACTGTATAGTCCAAGTGGTCACAAAGAGTCTGACATGACTGAGCAACTTTCACTTCATCTGGGACATAACTTTCTGCTTTTTCATCATGGTTAACTTTCTATAATATGGTTTTTGTTTTAGCCACTGTAAGATTTTGCTTCTTCTTGCTTCTTCTGTCTGCCCTCTGATGGATGAGGCTAAGAGGCTTGTGTAAGCTTCCTGATGGGAGGGACTGGCGATAGGAAAAACTGTGTGGGCAGGGCCATGTTTAGTAAAGCTTTAATCCAATTATCTGCTGATGGGTGGGTTTGCACTCCCTCCCTGGTAGTTGTCTGGCCTGAGGAGACCCAGCCTGAGGTCTGTGGGCTCTATGGTAGGGTTAATGGTGAACTCCAAGAGGCTTTCTGCCAAGGGGGACCTTCCGGTGCCCCCGTCCCAGTGGCGACTCTGCTGACCCACACCTCCGCTGGCGGCCCCCCACACTAGTATGTAGTTTGGCTCAGCCTCCTGTGGCGTCATTGCTCCTCTCCTCTGGGTCATTTTGCATGCAAAGTTTTGTTTGTGCCCTCCAAAACTGGAGTCTCTGTTAACCTTAGTCCTCTGAAAGGCCTATAATCAAATCTCGCTGGGCCTCAAGGCCAGATTCCCTGGGGATTCCCAGTCCCTTTGTCATATCACCAGACTGAGAAGCATGGTGTTGGGGTTCAGAATCTTCACAACAGTGTGAGAACGTCTTTGGTATTATTGTTCTCCAGTCTGTGGATCACCCACCTGGCAGGTATGGGATTTGATTTTACCAGGATTGTGCCCCTCCTGCTATCTCTCTGCAGCTTCTTCTTTATTTCTGGACGGGGGGTATCTTTTTTTGATGGGTTCCAGCATCCTCCTGTTGATGGGTGTTGCAATTTGGTGCTCTCACAGGAGGAGATGAGTGCACATTCTTTTACTCCACTGTCTTGAACCTGGTCCCTTTACTTAATGTTTTAAAAACACAGTTTATGGCTAGTAATTTTGTTTTACACATTCAGGTATATTTTTAAAATGACAAACACTTAAAATCTATTCTATATACACAATTTTCTCCATGCTAATAAAGATCTGTTAGTTCCTCATTTCCATGTGATAATTTTTTCCAGTAGCCTGAAAACTTCCTTTAACATTTTCCCATGGGTATTTTCTATGTGTGTGTCTGTGAATGTGCTTTACTGTACTTTATTTTTTGAGAGATTTTATTTGGATTTTATTTGAGGGATTTTAATTTCATTTTTAAAGAGTTATTGACAAATTTATCTCATTTCTATTTATTCAACAGTACTTTTCCTAATGATTTATGGTGCTTCCTCATCTCCATAGCAAGTTTACGTAGACACGTGTGGATCTGTTTCTGGGTTCTTTATCCTAACGTGTTGGTCAGTTGACTGATCCCAGTACCAATACTAAACTACTATAATTTCTGCGGCTTAATAATAAATGTATAAAATATACTATCTTTTAAGTTGGGTCCTGTCTCCCAATTCTTCTTCAGAAATGCCTTAGCTATTCTTAGTTCTTTATTCTTCCAAGTTTGAGGGGAAATACTAATAGTATTTTGCTCAGCATTTCTCTGCTCATACAGATCAATTTGAGAAAATTAGTATCTTTACCCTTATGTGTGTCTTTTCTTCTTCATGAGTTAACTGTTCACTTTTTAAAGTTCTTTAATGACTTTCAGTAATTTTTGTAATTTTCTCAATATAGATCTTTCCCATATTTTGTTAGATTTATCTGCTATGTTATTATTTTAAGTGTTGTTCTTTAAAGATGTTTTTTCTAATCGTTTGGTACACAGACATACAGTTGACTTTATATTAAATAGATTTTTCAATCACTCAGTTTGCTAAATTCATCTCTTAGCTAAAGATTCTTCTCAAGATCATTTTTGTTTTATATACACATAAATCTAATCTGAAACAGTGATTCATTTTCTCTTTAAAATCTTTACGTCTTTTTTCCCCTTTTTTCATATTGTATACACTGGAACCTCTAGTATCATGTTGAATAGATTTGATAATGGTGATCATCCTTTCATCTTTCTGATTTTAAAGTAATTGCTTTACTATTTCCCCATTTAGGATTATGTTTATTAAGTGCACTTTGTAGATACCTTTTATCAGATTAAAAAACTTTCCTCCTATTCTGTTATATCATGATTTTCATTATGAATACATATTGAGTATAATGAAAAGCTTCTTCTGCCACTATGAGGTGAAGATGGATTTTCTCTATTAATGTATTTAATTTAGTTTAAATGCTGTTGTAACAGTTGTTCAGAATTTGTTTTCAATGTTTTTGCCTGAATATTTTACATCTATATTTATAAATGAAATGGTTCAGGAAAATCTCATGCTGCATGTATTTTTTGTTTTGTTTTGTTTCTTTGGGTATCAGAATTAGAGTGGGTCATGGGTTAAGGTCTTCTCCTTCTTCTTAAAATTTCTAAAAGGACCTGTTCTTTATAAACTTATGGGAAATTGCATGTGAGGCTGTCAAGAACTTATCTGTGCACAAAATTTAACTACTATTTTATTTTTAAATTGAAAAATTATCTTATACTGGAGCACAGTTGGTTAACAATGTTGTGTTGATTTCGGGCGCACAGCAAAGTGGTTCAGTTACACGTGTACGTGTCTATTCTTCCTCAAATTCTTCTCCATTTAGGCTGTTAGAGAATACTGAGCACAGAGTTCCCTGTGCTATACAGTAGGTCCTTGTTAGTTTCTGTTTTACATACAATAGTGTGCACAAATTTATGGTAACCGAAGGGGGGAAAGTGTGGCAGGTATAGACTAGGAGTCTGGGATTAATATGTGTACAAACTACTGTTTTAAAATTCATTTAAAAGCTACAGGAATTTTTGTATTTTATTTCTTCTTAAGCCATTTATGCATTAGTTTTAATCAATATCCTTGTTAACTTTTAAAAGTTACTGGCATAGAGGAATTACTAATATTCTCATACATTTTTAATCTCTCCTATATTGGTAATTATGTCACTTTTTCCTTAATAATGGTATTTATTTTAACTTCTTTCTTTTTTTTATTATTATTTTTTTAACTTCTCTCTTTCTTGAAAAATCAATAATCCTAGAAATCTTTCCATTTTGTTATTCTTTTTTTAAACAAATAGCTTTATCTCTGTTTGATTTTTTCCATTTTAACAAAGCAAAGAAGCCCAGTTTTGTAACCAAATCCTGGCTGCGGCAGTTGCTAGCCACATGCTCTTGTAGAAATCATTTCAGCTCTTTGTCTTTCGGTTTGCACCTTTGCCATTGCGGTATGGTTTTTATGATGTCTAGATGAGCTACTAATTGTAAAAGACTTAGCGCAATACCTGGCGAATAGTTGTATATAATTACTTTTTTAATAAACAATTCTTTTGTTGATTTCTGTTATCTTTACTATCTCCTTTCTTATATGTATTTGGAATTATTATTATCCTCTTTCTAAATTTTTAGATCTTTTCTTCTAAGAATTAGAAGCTATACATATTCCACAAATTACTACACTTTTGCTGCATTCTATAAACTTTGATCTCTTGTGATTGTATTAATTACTTAGTTCTAGGTCGTTTTGAAATATCCACCATGATTTTTCCTATGCTCTCTGAGTTATTTAGGTGGTGCAGTTGGTAAAGAATCCTCCTGCCAGGGCAGGAATGCAAGAGATGTGGGTTTGATCCCTGGGTTGGGGAGATACCCTGGAAAAGGAAATGGCCACACACTCCAGTATTTTTGCCTGAAAAACCCCATGGACAGAAGAGCCTGGTGGGCTACAGTCCAAAGGGTCACAAAGAGTTGGACACTACTAAGCGGCTAAGCACACACATCAAGAAATTTGAATTTTTCTATGATTTGAAAATTTAATGTGAATTATCCAACTTTTTCTTCCTTTTAAAAACACTTTTTGCCTTTTTCAAGTGGTAACAAGTGTAGCTGCTCTGTATCATTAACGTCTTCCGTCACATCATCTTGCTCTTTTCTGGAATTTTGTTTGGTTAGTTATGGATTTACTTTGTCTTCCCTTTGGGGGATGCTTTTAGCCTTTTAAAGACAGAAGGAAACTTAACAGATATTTTTTTCACCCCTATTTCAGGAATCTCCTACAACATCTACTTTCTTCCTTTTTTTTATTTGAGTACTTTCTCACAGAATCTTTTTAAAATGGGCCTTTGTGTGACAAGTCTAATGAAGCCTTCTATGGCAATTATTTTATGACATTGGAAAGGCAATTTGGCTGGATATAAAATTCCAGGTTTAATGTACCTTTGCTTCAAACACCTTAAAAAAATATGACTTCATTGTCTCATGAACACAGTGTTGCTATTATGAAGTCTGATGTCGAATGGCTGTGATGGGTCATTGGCTCTTCCTTTCAGGCAACTGTGAGTTTTTTCTTTGTTTAGAATATTTTAAAATTTCATTATAATGTCAATTTTCTTATTTCCCTGTGTTTCATCCTGTGGCACTTTCAAACCAATTTAACTTATCTTTCTTGAAGTCTTAAGTCTTAAAAAATTTATCTGCAGTTATCTCATTTATTTTCTGCTCTGCCAGGCCTCACCCAGACTGATTTTCATCTGTTTCTTCCTTCGTGCCCCTCCTCTGCTTTGCTGTTGTGTCCAGGCTGGACTGGGATGCTCACATCTACATTTTGCCTTCTTATGTTCCGAACAAGGGAACTAAGTATTGCTTCTTGATAAACTTCCTACTTTTGAGAGACATTTAATTATCAGAAATCCCCAAACTGGAATTAACACATATGCACTATGTGCTTAAATTATTCCAGTGTTCAGCATCACTGCCTTTGGGGTATGACTTGCCTGTCTTGGTTTCTGAACTCTGTTATCTCTTTCAGGTGGCTGGATTTTATATTCATGCTATTTTTCCAATGTGCTGGATTATGAATTTATGCAATTATTCCAACTATATCACTTTTTATTAATTTCTGGGCTTTTATATCTGGCAATGCCATTCTTAACCTCAAAACCACTTTTCTTGTGTTATTACATAAGCTGAAGACATTTACTCCTTTTTCCTTGTTTTTAGTATAAGGAAGGAAAAATCTGAAGTCAATCTGATTTTAATCAACAGCATTATTTTTCTGTAAGAATTTGTTGTAATATGTACTCCTTGTTCAAGAAAAATATCTATTTTACCAGAAAACATTTAGATTTACCAGAAAATATGGCACCCCACTCCAGTACTCTTGCCTGGAAAATCCCATGGACGGAGGAGCCTGGTAGGCTGCAGTCCATGGGGTCGCTAAGAGTTGGGCACGACTGAGCGACTTCCCTTTCACTTTTCACTTTCATGCATTGGAGAAGGAAATGGCAACCCACTCCAGTGTTCTTGCCTGGAGAATCCCAGGGATGGGGGAGCCTGGTGGGCTGCCGTCTATGGGGTCTCACAGAGTCATATATGACTAAAGCGACTGACTTAGCAGCAGCAGCAGCATTTAAATTTGAAATAATATTTCAATATTGTAAGTCTCTTTGATTTATAATGAATTCTTCTAGAATTCAAGAAACATTTCTTCATTTGTGTCTTCCTTTGGTTGTGTTAAGGTTTCTTGTGTGTTTGCAGGTTTGTGTATGTATTTTCTAAGAATCGTCTGGAGTTCTATCCTTGCCCCCCATCCTTGGTCCTCTCCATGTGTTTCGTCTTAGTCCTTGATGTCTCTGTCGTTTCCCTCATGTAGCTGGGAAAGGGAGCACCGCTTCAGCGTTTCGTCTTAGTCCTTGATGTCTCTGTCGTTTCCCTCATGTAGCTGGGAAAGGGAGCACCGCTTCAGCGTTTCGTCTTAGTCCTTGATGTCTCTGTCATTTCCCTCATAGAGCTGGGAAAGGGAGCACCGCTTCAGCACTTCAGTCTTCTCTTAGTGCAGACTTAAATCTTGGGATTGGAAATTTGGTTTCATTGGCAACCTTTCCTTCCTTAACTCACCAAACGCCTCAAGCTTAGCTTGTTATCTTTTTGTCTCTTTCTGTGACTTTCCTGTTCTTTTAGTTCTTTGTAAGTTTCATTAAAAAAAAAAAAAGTCCTCTGAATTGTTTTGCAGGTGTTGTTGACCACATTGTACATTGTTCTGTCTATGGTCACTTTCTCTGACACTGAAGAGATTCAGTAAGCACCTGCAGTTCCTGTCATAGGGCGTTAAGCCTCTCTCCAAATCTGTCTCATCCAGGCGTGCTTTGCTGGGAGGGATTGCACTTCCCAGAATGCAGTGTGTCCCTCCCTGTCCCCACACTTCTCCACTTCTTACTCTGCTGTTCTCTGGAAACTTTTCCCTAAATGGATTTAGAGCATCTTCTGAAAACATGTTTCAGGGAGCGGTAGTTCCTCCAAATGTGTGTAGTTCTTCCAAATGTGTGTATTTTTCACATTAAGTGAAAAATAAAAGTGCCATGTATTCAAATGCCTTTAAGAAATAGTGAAACAGAACCATAAAGGATTCTTTACTGAATGTCCGCTCTGAGATTTTGATGGCTCTATAACTCCTCAAGATGGAGCTGGATGAGGCTCTTTGAGATTCATCTTGTAAGACTGATGTTCTGCAGATCTCCTTCCAGGAACCCTAGCTGTCATATTTTGGGGACGATGGAGAACTTTGCTAGCTTCCCAGGAACAGAAAGCAAGTGCTCGTGGAACTGCTGTGCACTCTTCAGGTTAGCTTAGACCCTGGGTGCCAATTTCAAGAGCAAGCAGGGAAGGGAAGGATGATGTTAGAATACATGCTTATGCTATTTCAAAAGGGCCAGGCTGTCCTGTCTTTTGTCAAAAAACATAAACAGTTATATTTCTCAATCCATAACCATCAACCTTATATTCAATGGAAATTCCCCCAATATTTGCAATAGTGTGATTGCCAAATTGTCTTCATCTTTCTTCTTCGATTTTTAAAAAGTCATTTCTGTGTTTTCATAAATATTTTCGTTAGAATTTTGGGGAAAATGTACCATCTGCCATTTTAAAGCAAAGATTTAGGTAAACAGTGCAAGAGTTTGGTAAATAATCCACATTGAGTTTGCTGTGTCTTTGGGGGCAAGGAAAGCAATCATTTGGAAGCACGGCAGCTTCATACCTCTCCATGAGCCTCTGACCTCAAGGGCCTGGCTGTGTTGTCTCATGATGACAGCAGGCTGAGCAGGAGATAAGACCTTGCTTTCGTAGCATATGTTAGCACCCAGTGGTGAGTACGGGCCGCACCCCAGGTACGTGCTTAGAGGTCAAACTTTGAACTTGCCACTGCTCAGTCGCCATGAAAGGCAGCTTGAGAGAAACAATACTTTTAGTAGATCAGTGGTGTAGTTGCTAAGTTGTGTCCGACTCTTTCGACCCTTTGGACTGTAGCCTGCCAGGCTCCTCTGTCCATAGGATTCTCCAGGCAAGAATACCGGAGTAGATTGCCATTTCCTTCTCCAGGGGATCTTCCCAACCTAGGGATTGAACCCGAGTCTCCTGCTTTGCAGGCAGATTCTTTACCAACCGAGCTTTCAGTAGATTACCTGAAAGCTATTCAATCCGTCAGTCCTTTGGACACTCTAATACTTATAATCTGATATGAAGCTGGCATCAGATGAGCTTCCTCTGTCGAGAATTGCTTTTCTCCATGGAGACCCATTTCATCCAGTATTTTTGGTGTCATGTCATTGGCTGTCATGTAGAGACATGGTTAGAAATACACTTATGAAACTCATTATTGACTTTATTTGGAGCCTGATCTTGAAAACATTGGCAGCCTGACACATGTTTTCTCTGTAGGCACTGATGCACAGAGATTCAGTCTCAGCAATAGAAAAAGCCTGCTTGTTGTGGTCCTATGATATTATAAATCATGTAAATGATTAGGTTACCGATCATATTAACTAGCTAAAATGATGGGTGACAGAGATGATATTTAAATCATCGTGGCAGCTGGTAAAGGCTACCAAACAACCTCAGCAGGGGAAAATCTACAGCCTTCAAACAATTGAAACACCTGCCCTGACAGCAAGATTAATTCGGCTTTTCCAAAAATGCGTTGTGAGCAACCATACTTCAAGGAGATTCTCCCCAAAGGAAGAGCCCTGGGGAAAACTAAGTATGGGAAAGGCTATATGTATCTTATGATCATTCACAGCACTTATTAACATCTTAAAAGTTTGTAGTAAAGAAATGTTTCATTTTTATTGTTGCCATTTTTTTCTTCCAAAGTTCATGGACCGCAGGACTTTGCATGTTGTTTTTGTTGATGTCTTTCCTTACAGGACCTCATACTATTTGAGGAGTGCCTGAAAGAATTCACTTTAGAAAATGCTGGGTGAAGTCATTTAACCTAAAAGACCAGTGAATTTTCCCTTATTCTGTGGACTCTCTCCCACTCTCATGGTGCTTTTATTTTTTCATAGACGCTTCATTATTTGCCTGGAACTTTTTCTTTACAATATCAGTAACAGCTACCATTTGTGGGATATCCAGGACATGTTATACATTGTATGCTGCTGCTGCTAAGCCGCTTCAGTCGCGTCCGACTCTGTGCGACTCCAGAGATGGCAGCCCACCAGGCTCCCCTGCCCCTGGGATTCTCCAGGCAAGAACACTGGAGTGGGTTGCCATTTCCTTCTCCAATGCATGAAAGCAAAAAGTGAAAGTGAAGTCGCTCAATCGTGTCTGACTATTTGCTACCCCATGGACTGCAGCCCACCAGGCTCCTCCATCCATGGATTTTCCAGGCAAGAGTACTGGAGTGGGGTGCCATCGCCTTCTCTGTATACATTGCATACATTTAATAAAAATAAGCATATGGAGTGTCCTGAAAGGTGAGGCCTTGCACTGTAGAGGTTGGAGGACTGCCTGTGACAGCTGGTTGTTCAAGAGCAGGACTTGATTCCTTCATGCAGATCTTGACTGACTGTCTTCCAGGCTTGTGCTACACTCTGTGACTAAAGTTATAAATATGATATAGATGCTGTCTCCAAGGGCTTACCATCCAAATGGTGACAGACAAGCGAACATGCAGGGCCCAGCAGATAACAGTGCCTGGGGTAAGAGACTCCAGGGGAGGAAGTGAGTAGTCTTGGGACATGAGTGAGGAGAGGTCACCTGAGCCGCTGGATGGACAGGAGCTGCCAGGTGGGTTGCTGGCTAAGGATATCCATCAGGGAAGCCCGGCCACATCCCTAGAGTGTGTGGCCCAAAGATGTATGTAAAGAACTGCTAATAGATGCTTCTACTTGAGGCAGTGGGTAGAGTGTAGCCAGATCACAGAACCTCTAGGGAGAGGAAGAAAGACGGAAGATAGTACTGGAAGGATCACCAAAACCCATCCTCAGGTGCTGAAGTACAGCAAGTGGGTATCTTTGCAAGAAATGCTGTGATCTAACATCTGCCACTTGCCAGACATTTAATCATGAGAAAGCTACACTGAGACTTGATAAAGGCCTTTTTTCTTTACTTGTTAAATGGGGATAGAAAATGAAAGTCACTCAGTCATGTCTGACTCTTTGTGACCCCATGGACTATATAGTCCATGGAATTCTCCAGGTCAGAATCCTGGAGTGGGTAGCTGTTGCCTTCTCCAGGGGATCTTCTCAATCCAGGGATCGAACCCAGGTCTTCTGCTTTGCAGGCAAATTTTTTACCAGCTGAGCCACCAGGGAAGCCCAAATGAGGGTTAAAGTGGAACTTAAAGGCTTAAATGAGATACCATAGGCTTTGCCTGGCATATCCTCTGAGTTCTATATAGGTACATGTTATACATGTTATAGAATAGCTAGTTATTCATTATGAAAATCCCTACTGAAGGTTGTGGGATATGTCCAAAGGCAATGGAGAACCACCACAGGCTGTTAGAAGAGGTGATGGCATAGTTGTGTTCTTTTAAGAAGGATAATCCCATGTGATGGGGGGTTGAAAGGAAGAGAGGTGGGAGGCATGGAGGCTGGTAAAGAGACCATTGGAATAGTTTAGGAGTGAGCTGTTGAGACTATAGACCAAGGCCCTGGCAGGGAGGCTTGGAAAAGCTTGAAGGACTTGAAAGAATTGTAAGAAGGAGCTGGGGTTTGAAGCTGTCTTGGGATGACTAGGTACCACTGATAATTGAGGATGTATCTTCTACAAGCATATCTGACCCTAGAAGTGGTCCTAGGACAGTATGTCATATGGGGATACGGGGTGCGCTCTGTGCCATTCCAGAAGGGAGAGATTATAGGAAGACAACTGCACCGAAAGTAAATTCCTAACAGAGCTGTCAGAAGGTAACACAGGCTGTCCGGGTAGGTAATGACTGCCCTGTCCTTGGGGGTATTCAGGCAGAGTCTAGATAAAATGGAGCAGGTTTCTGTTGTCAGATTTTTGATGTGCTGACCTCCTATATTCCTTCCCATTCTAGGCTTCTGTAATTCCAAGCCTCTCCCAGATTCTGAGATATTCAGGGGTTCCTAAAACCTTAGTCATAAAGATGGGGACGGATTTAAGACCACACCACACAAAGGACATGAAACACGGTGCTTTTCTTTTGTCACGATCGACGTGTATTTGGATCCAGCTCATGCTGGATTTGTGTCGACGTGTATTTGGATCAGCTCATGCTTGGTGGCCTGATGGCCTTGGAGCCCAGGACAGAATGCATGTACTCATTTGTGGGACCCCAGCTTCAGTGCATGTTGAAGGCCAGTGCTGGGTATGCTGGGCTTCCATCTCCCTAGAGATATGGATACAGATTTCCTCCACTGTAGACTCAGGGCATCAGGCCTATTATCCATGAACAATTGTTTTGTTTAAAGGTGATACTACTAATAAGAAAGGACCATGATGACAGTCCTGGAGTTTGTGGGAGTTCTGTGGCTGGGCCCCCAGAGACCTGGCCAGCTTGATCCACCAATGTCCATGGCGAGTTCTCTTACCTGCTGGATGCCTGCCTCGGGTGGGAGTGGGGTGGGACAGGTGTGCCAGAGCCCCGACAAGGCATCTGACTAAATCAGACACCAGGCATCATCCTTCCTGTGTCTTTCTGATAGGTGAGGGTTTCCATCACTTCTGCCTCTCTGGTGTGCTGTTTCCAAAGCTTGTGCTCTGGTATAGTTTTGTTGGAAAGGAAATTAGACCCAGGATCCCTGTGGCTCCGCGTGTGGAACCCCGGGGGATTGTTTCCATTGTCCCATTGGGGTATCAGGAGGGCTTCAGCTTCACGGGGAAGAAGACAAGCTCCTTTGGGAAAGCCTGGGATGGGCCTGCTTTGAACCTGCCCTGTGAACCTAGGTGCTCAGAGTTGCAGCTGTGGCTTTATTCAGCCGATTCTGTGAAGATGGCAGAGGGGACTAGGGCCGGAGGCTTTCAACGATGCTCCGCTTGGTTCGTGAGCTGGATTCCAGGGTCATAAACCTTGCATCCTGCCAGAGAACAAATCATTTCAACAAGAAAGAGAATTTTGGCTTCCAGTGTCTGATGACTGATTATGAAGTAGAGCCAAGAGGGAAAAAATCATTTTAAAAATATTGAAAGGCACCTCGCCAGGGCTCCCTCCGCTGGCGGAAATATCAATACAAGATTCATTTGAGGCCCCGAGTCCTGTGGCATCATCCAGAGACGGGCCGATGCCGCCAGCATTTCAGAAGTGACAGCTGCAGCGTGTTTCTCCCTCTGCCGCTGTTGGAAGCGTCAGGACCGATGCTCACTGGCGGCACCGGCAGTGCGGATGCGACGGTTCGGCGAGGCGGGCAGTCCTCCGGCGGCTGGAGTCCCAGGCCTGCGGAAGGAGGATTTGGGGAACGCCCTGCTCCCTGATTTGGCAGGGGGTGAAGAGAGAACTTCAGTCATGCCCTGACCTGAAAATGCACTTCTCTTCAGGCTGCTCCTCCGCCTGCCCAGGGACTTTGCGGCCCCAGCTTCAGGGACTTCTCCGCTCCCCTCCACCTAGCGCTCCCTGCTCCAAGTTGAATAGCCAGACCCTCCCCTCTAGACCTCCTGCTGTGCCCCCTAAAGAGTCTCCTGGCTTCTCTTTCTTCAGCTCCACTGTTTGCTTTTTATCTCCGTTTGTTGTTTTATAATCTCTTCTTTGAACTCTCGTCTCTCTTCCTAGCTTTCTTTTCCCTTAGAGAGACCATGTTATCTGTAACTTCTTTGAGATTGGGGAGAATATTTGTTTGAACTCTTCATCTTTCTCTTTTTTCTCTCCCTGAGAGATAATTCATTATGATGGATTTTACGTTTTCTTTATCTGCTGTTTCTGATGTTCCTTTCTTTCCCCATGCCTGATCCTCCCTCGCTCCATCCATTTTGGGAGAAAGTCTGCTCGTATATTCATTATTTGCTTCCTTTCTGGTTGTTAGCCATCTTTGAGGACTGCTAGCTCCTTAAGGAAGAGCAGGGGGATTTGGGACTGGGGGTGAGAGGAGGTGGGGCAGCCCTGGACCTCCATCTGATTCAGTGATCCTCTCATGGAGTCTGCAGTTCACTCTGTCCTGGGTATGTGCCTGGTCATACTTTTCAGGATTCCAAATGTGAATGGTTTTTCCTGAAAATCACCTTGAGAGCCACATTATCTTCATGAGAACTTGGGGAGGTCTGCCCTCCGCTCCTTTACTGCACCTCATTTTGGGGGCATCTCTCCTGGCTGGGCCCTGACTGAAGACCACCACATGGCCATGCACTTGCTCCATCCTCTGCTCTCTCTAGGGGTGGGCCTGACCTTTTCTGGGACATCACACTTCTTCTATGGGCTCCCTGCCACAGTGGGGACACTTGTTCTGGCTCATTCGCATCTGCCTCCCCACTCAGATGTCACCCCCAAACAGGTGTGCTCTGATCATTGTGGATTGGAGTCTCTGGGAGTAAAGTTGTTGTTTGGGGGAAAGTCAGGATTAAAATGGGAGCGCATTAAGGGTGACAGTAGAGTGTATTGCCACTGGCCCTCAGGAAGACCAGTGGATTTCTCATCTCTGCTTCCCACAGTGTCGGGCTGTGGCTAGCACCTTGGAAATCTTCCTTAACAGAGCAGGGGCTGGGTCCCAGAGGGCCCGTGATGAGGGCTTGTTCTGGGCAGTGGGTCGGGATGGAGAGGAGGGGGCTGATGAGGAGGTATGACAAGACAAATGCTCCTATGACAACAAGGTATCTGATTCCTTTAAAGCCCAGAGTGTCGGCAGCCACCTCTATCCTCTGCCTCTGGATGCCCACTTATCAAGCAAGATGTGTGCCCAGCCAAGCCAGAAAGCAGGCTGAACCCAGGGCTACCCAATGTCAGGCACCTCCTGGTCTGATTCAGGACAGCATCAAATACAAAGCCAGTGACCCCAGTGTGCACCACTTCTCTGTCCTGATGGGGCCTGAACCCTCTCCACATCACCCCACCTCTGCCCACCCAGCCCGTTCTCTATGACAGAGCTTCCTTTCTTCCCAGCACTGAATCCTGGCTGTGGTTTCTCTGTCCTAACATCTCCTCACAGATGGAGACCTTGTTTGTTTCTTGCCAGTTTCCCTTTTACCAGGGGATGGCCCCTGGGTAAAGAGCCAGGTCCCCTGAGGACAGTGGCCTTGTGATAAACTGTTGCTGCTTGGTGGGCTGAGTGTCATCGCATTTGATCATCTTCTGCTCAATCTATATTTATTGAGTTCCTGGTAGCTGCCAGTCATGGGCTCCGATGCTAGGGAAATTCCAGGGGACAAAAGGAGACATAACTTTGCCCTCTCTCCAGTCCCGTGGCTGGTCCTCACCCCATCCAGTAGACATTTCCAGCGATGCCCTGAGTGCTGTGATTGGGAGGGCGGGGAACAGGGTATTACAGGAGGAACACAGCAGTGTTCTCAGCCCGGCCTGGGGGCAGCAGCAAGAAGGGCTTCCAGACAGAGTAACATCTAAGCTGAGGCCTGAAGCAGAGTCAAGGTAAGAAGTGGAAAAGGGACGGAGCTTCTTGCAGCGGGAGGAGCAGGTGTGAATGCCATGAGGCATGAGAAAGGAGGGTGCAGCCATCAGAGAACTGGGTACTCTTCAGGGTGGGTGAAGCTCAAGAGAGCAGGGGCCGAATCACTCAGACCCTCATACCTGCAGTTGTGTGTCTGGACTGTGCTCTGAGGGTAGTGGGAAGGTTTGCGTTTTGTGAGACCAAATGCTCAGTGTGGGGATGCTGAGGACCAGTTGCGGCTGGAGCCTGGAGTATTGCTGCATCTCTGCTCCCTACCTCTTTCACCCTGGCCACAAGGCCCCAGAATTATGTGGGTGCTTGGGGGTCATCTACTTTATGGGCAAGTCTGAAGTCAGCTCCATCCCTTCATTCAGTTCAAGAGCATCTTCTGCTTTAACTGTGGCCAAGAGCAGGTGAGGCTGAGCCTAGAACACAGCATCTGAAGACCACATGTGCAGCAGGAAGAGTTGGAGATATCAGGTGCCATACATTGTCCCAGACAATGCCCCAGGAGCTCTGCAAAATCCCCTTGTCATCCTCAGAGATGCTCTTTGTCCAAAACCTCCATTTCCACTAAGTTTGAGCTGAGGCCCAGGAAGGGATATGACTACTGAGAATTACTATGGATTCATGGGACCGTCCAGACCTGGCATGCTGCCAGTCCCCCCATGGAAGCTCCGGCATCTTCCTCAGGCATCTGAGCTGCTCTCAGCCTGCACTTGAGCTGCAGGGCTCCATAGATTGGCAACTTGGGCAGGTGTCTCTGTCCCAGAGCCAGCCCCGTGATTCCTGCTTACACAGTCAGAATCCTAAAATTTGAAAATAGATCACAAATAGACACATGGGTGACCTAAATCCTAGTGGAGTGGGGCACCCTGGGAGATGATGGAAGTTATTTATTTATATTTATTTATATCCTGCCTCATTCCAAAAAAGGATTAGTTGCCACTTACAGAAATACTTAATATACAACTGAAGGTTTTTTCTTTTTTCCCCTAATCAAGAAATTGGGGAAATCAGGGCAAAGAGAAAAATGAGGGCAGGGATGTAAGCAGAAGACAGTGGAAAGATGAGTTTATAATGTGCATGTACTCACTCCCCCTCCCACCCTACATTCTCTAGCCCAGTTCTGCTTCCCAAGTGAGTCCTGATGGGATGAAGCCTGTAAAACAGCCAAAGGCCTCCAGGCTCCTGTGCTTGGTATTCAGCAACTCATCTAAGAATGTGATCAGTTGCTAGAGGTCGGCTCCAATGCTCCTTGTGTGCTTAGGAGCCTCCTACTGGTCACAGTGAAGAAGGGAACAAGTGCTGGTCAAGGTGCTGGGCTTCCTAAGGCAAAGATAAACCAGGTACCCCAGAAGAAGAAGAGCCTCCCCAGATCCTCACGACTGAGGAAATCTTCCCGTGGATGATTGATGTGTAGAAGCAAATAGAGTTTCCTTTCAATAGGGAATGAATTCATGTGATCAGTCAACAAGCCCTTACTGACCTTACTCTGGTCCAGCCACTGTGTTCACTGCTGGAGAGGGGCTGTCAGGAGTTAGACCGCAGATAGGACACATAGTAAGTGCAGGGCTTAGCGAGTGTTCAGAAGGGACTGGGTGGGGCTCTGATGGAAATGGACAGTGCTGTTGGCAGGGCTGTGATCTGCAGGGTTCTATTGAGGAGGTAACACACCAACTGAAACCTGCACGTTGAGAGGGAGAATGCCACAGGAAGAGTCGGCGGAGCCACGTTGCAGGCAGAGGAGAGGAGGGGCCAGAGGCATCAAGGGGAGACACACCTTAGATCATTCCAGGGACTGAGGGAAGATAGTGCCACCTCCATGAACTTTGACTCCCCGGTTTCTGTCTCTACCCTGGAGCTCCAAGGACCTCAGCCTGAGAGCCTGACCCTGGCACTTAGTCCTGCTGAGAGTCTGTGCTCTCCTGGAGGCAGGAGAGGCTCAGGAAGCTTCAAGGGTTTTGGCTTTTAAAGCAGAAGGAGTTTATCTGTCCTGGGTGGATGCTGGGTAGGGCAGCTTGGGGTCAGTGGAGGACTTCATCTTCTCTGGTCAGGCTTGACTTTACCTGATGAGAAAGGGGAGGAGCTGGAATAGGAGCCTGCCTGGCTGAGGGGGAATTTGAGGATTTGGGGGTAAGGATCAGAGCATAGCACCAAGGACAGGAAACCAGGCATCCTTTAAGAGTTGTCCTCATCTCCAGGGAGCAGGCGGTTCCTCTAGGAAGTGTCCATGGCTAGTAATTTTCAACTCAGATTCTCCCTGAGGATGGCATGGTGAGGAAGTGCATTCAGGGGCCACTAGTCATTGCCTCAGCTTGCCCTCAAGACAGCAGATGGGGTGTGGGGGCAAAGTCAGCATTATATTTAGGACCTGGAGGAACATGACCTGCCTGACTCCCCACCATCAGTGAAATCTGATCATGGGCATTGCATGGTACAGAAGAACCCAGATCAGACTTAGCCCACTTTCACTTTATCAGATATTGGCTTTACGAGGCACCAAGAGGGATGTTGAGAGAATGTGGAAGTTCTAATATAGAGGCCACCTTGGATAGAACCTACCACAGGGCAAGCAGATTCTGAAGATTTTCCATTGAGTGGTTATCCTTCTGAGCTTCTGTGGCACTACAGATGCTCCTGAGTTGACTGTGACAGTGGGGAATAGGGGCGAGAGCTTGGTTTTTGGGGCGATGTCACCAGATTTCCCATGCTCTTGGTTTGTGGATACATCTGTCCTTTGGTTTTCTATCCAGACAGCAGGGGCCAATGGGCAAACTCGGGAGCCTGGAAACAAAATCTGACCTGGTAGCAACTAGCAGATTTTCAGAAAAGCATTCCATTTAGATTCAGTTTTTCTTCATGAAGATAAGGAGCCAAGATAATAATCTAGCAACCCAAGCCAAGCTGTACAAGTCCCCGGGTTAAGCCCTGGGGTTTCAGCTCTTGCAGGAGTTGCTATGAGGTAAGAGGGGTCACAGATTTGCTAGTTTCCTTGCATTGACCAAGACCGTGTCTCCAGCGGGGAGGATAAGCTGGTCACAGGCAAGGTTTTCCAGTTGCTTCCAGGCCTCCTTCCTGATTTGGCCAGCATACATCCTTGTCTAGCAGTGCACTGAGCACCTGCTTCTTCTGGCCAGATACACTGCACCGTCTATCCCTGACCATATTCTGTAAGGAAACTCTCCCCAAACAGAGAAGGAGTAAACCAAGAAAGTTAAAAAAAAAGGCTGGCAAGCTTCTAGGCATCAATACTTTCTTATTTTTTCAGTCATTCATCAACTCTTAATTGGTGTCTGCTGTGTGTCAGACACTCTGCTAAGGGGTAATTAAAAGACAAAATAACTTCTTTTTTTTTTTTTTTTTTCATGAAGTTTATAGCCTTCTGAGGGTGACCGATGAGTAAGCAGATACTTAAGATATAATAAGTATTTTGCAGGAAATAGGAGATGAAAGCAGAGAGCGTAACTAGGAGCCAAAGTGGGGAGTGAATTTGAACTGGGTTCTGTGAGCTGCAGGGACCTTTCTCAGGGCCAGGAACAGAAGTGTCAGTGTAGGAAGAATGGGGACTGCCTGGCTCCATGAACCCCCAGCTGATGGGCATCAACAGGACAGAGCATCAGAGGAGGGGACAGTAGACGCACTTATTGAGACTGGCCAAGGGATGGTCTGGCCTGGGAGACGGTGGAGGGCCAGCGCACTGGGCTGGGCACACGCCTGGCTCCATGCATGGTTTGGATGAATGGGTAGCCCTGGGTGTATGTAGTGGTAGGTGTCACTGAAGCTGGGCGGGTTCTGGGAAGCGAAATAGGATTGGTTGGGCAAGAGATATTCATGACTTCAACTTCCAGTGATTCTTCCCCAAGAATCAAAATAGCACTCTAATTCCTATAGCAGAGATGAGTGAGAGGGAGAGGGAGGTCTGGACACTGGAGACCAGCATGGACAAGCCAGGAGCTGCTCCTGTGGTAACCCCACCCATGGAACCTTTTATGAACGGGATCCAAATAGACATCAGAACTATGACTCAGAGGGCAACGCACATTTCATGGCCAAGGCAACTGTGGGCTAAGTCTTCCTGCCAAGGTCAGCATGTTCACACAGCGGGAGAGGCAGGCTGGGAGTGAGGATGAGAGCGCCAGCAGGTCCAGCGGAGGCTGGAAGTGGCCAGAGCAGGGGAAGGAGCGGTCACATTAACCAGGCCCTCCTCCTTGCCAGGCACAGTCCATCCTGGACGCTCTGTGTCTGATCTCACTCCAGCGTTATATGCATGGAATGGTCTTTTCATCCCCCAAGGAGGACAGCGAGGCTCCGAAAGAGAGCCTAAGTCACTTGCTAGTATTCTGGTCATCCTTGGTGGGTGCTGTGCTCCAGGCAGGCCTGTGTGGCCCCAGTGGCAGATGGCTGACCAGAGCTGGAAGTTGAAGTCTTCCCACAGAAGGGTCTCGGTACCCGAGTCCTGGACCACAATAGGAAACCCAGCTACCACTCTGCCCCTCACATGGGCTGTGGGGTTGGCTGGTTGTGACCCCCCAGGCAAGCTGGCAAGAGACTTCATTCTCTCATGGCTGTTCATTTCCAGGTTGAAGCCTTCTCCCTCCCACTGCCCCTCCTCAGCTGCCCTGCCCTTTGCAGCCTGGGCCCTGGGAGGCCTTAGTGACAGCCAGCGCTCACAGCAGGTTCATCGCCTTCTGCACAAATCCCCTTCATGTCAGCCGGGTCCTGGTGGGGGGTGGGCGTGCTAATCTAATGGGCCCATTCCCCCTCTGTAATTACTGTAATCTATAACAATAATTACAGTCCATTTTATTTTAGTGCCACTTATCTAAATGTGGATGTGCACTGCTGAGACTGCCAAATAAGCCCCTGGGTGAGGTCGCAGGGTGGGGAGGGCTGTGGGGGAGATTGCTGCCTCACAGCCTGTGTCCATTGCTTTTGCAAGCCCGTTACTGCCCCTGTGGCCCCTCCTGGGACACCCCCACTTGCCCCTGGAGTCGAGCATGTCTGCTGGTGGGTGGGCCATTGAGCTTTTGGGAAAAGGCAGGCTGGTCAGGTCAGTCCTAGGTGGACTAACTTCCCAGGGCGGGGGTCATCCTGGACATGAAGGCTAGAGTGACCACCAGCTACTGTGCCCGGGAGGTAGCCACTGCATTCTGTTTGCAGAATTTTTCCAGGATGGGCATGACAGCTCCTACACTGAGTTTCTCAAGTGCCTAATGTGATGTTTGGCACATGGTTGGTGCCTAATGAATCTTTGGCAAATGATGTAAAAGCAGCATTAAAAATAAATATTGTGTCATTTAGGCTGGCTGTTGATCTAAGCAGCTTTCTATCTGCGAGTTGGGACTCACTGCCTCTGTAATCTGAAAAAGATGATTGCTTGGGGGAATAATTTATGAAAAAAGAATTTCATTTTGCATAGCATTAGGTATGTAGTTGGGCTAGAGATTGTGTGTGTGTGTGTGTGTGTTGCGCGCGCGTGTGTGTGTGGTGTGTGGTGTAAATGTGTGCTGCATGTGTATGTGTACCCTTGTTTGATGTACTTTTGTGGCCATTTTTCCTTTTTCTTCTATTGAAGGGGCTCTTATCTGTCTTCAGCCTTACCCTGAGTCAGACACATTTCCTGATTTGATTCCAAGGTTTAGAAGTCTGGGGGTTGGTGGTGGTTGTGGCAGTAGAGATTTGGATACAAACAATTTATTACTTGGGGCTTTGTCATAACTGTCAATGGGATTTGTTTGCTGAAGCGCCAGACCCCAGGAACACAGCAAAAAAAAAAAAAAAAATCACCATTCCTGTCTCTAAGGATTGGTGGAGAGGGTTCCTTCCAGCCCACAAGCCTCAGACTCTGGAGGTCATGCTTGTGTCAATATGCAAAAATGGCTGAGTTTTTAATCCACATTATGATGGGACCCCAAACCTCCCCTAGATATCTCAGGGATGCTTTCTTCCTCCCAGTCACCGTCTTTCTTGTCACTTTCCGAACTCCAAGAAATTTATCTCCTCACCATTTCATCTGAGTCTCTGAGATTCTGACTCTGAGTCTCTTTCCTTATCGTTGCTCTGAACCACTGCAGTTCCAAACTCTTTTCCTTTGATTTACAAAAGTGACCCCAAGACGAGGCTGTTGCGGTGGTAGAGTTTCAGTGATGGATTGGGGATGCCCAGAGACCAGCGTAAGACATCCCTTACCTGAATTTTTGGCCTCTGAGTTTATTTCTCATTCATATAAAATCCACAGAAGTGCATGCGTGTGTGTGTGTGTGTGTGTGTGTGTCTGCTCCTCCTAGGCACGTGCTGTGCTCCACACTGAGTGACTGGTTCCAAAGCAGTGCTAGGGGAGACAATCCCGTCTGCAGAGGAGAGCACGGGAGGCTCCTTGGAGAATCACTGCCAGGCCTAGAAGTGTCACTTGTCACATCTCATTGAGCAGCACTCTGTCACACGGCCAGACTGAGATGGAAAGAAGGTTGAAGATACAGCCTAGCTGTGGACTGTGGGAAAGAAGCAGGGAAGTCCATTACCAACTCAGGGCCCTGCCTCACTTGGCCCACAGTGCTGCGTCTTTCTGCCCTCACACGGAACATGCACACACCCATCCCCAATGGCGACAGCTCCTAAGTCTGGTGCAGCCTCTGTATCTGCTCCAAAGGCTGTAAATTCTGGATTCTGTTGGCTTATGATGAGATTCCTTGTCCTGCTGTTTAGGTGCTGAAATAACCAGTGTCTCTGGTTGGCTGCTGCGCTCTCCCCAAACCACATACACAGTCCTGGAATTGAGGTAGGATAAGTGCAGTGAACACACCTACTCAGGAAAAAGAAGAAAGGGCAAAAGACAACAGTCATTCAAAGTGACGCTGAGTTCCTAGAAAGCCCTTGTGAGCCCTTCTTCCTGCAGCGGCCAGTGTTCTCTGAGCAGAGCCTGCTTCTAGTCTCTGGGGCTAACTTCCTTGACCCGTGTCCTCCCCAACTTCTGATTCCTTCTCTAGAGGTTGCTCTTTACCCATCAGCCTTTGTATCGCATCTGAGGGGGTTGCTGTGGAGAATGCTCACAGGTTTACAGGCTTGACAACTGGCTTCTATAGTCAAAGCTCTTATCTGATATATGTTTATACAGATAGTAGTATATACACATGAATGCAGCTATTGAGATGAGAATCAAAAATTTTTTCATTTAGGAGCTGATATGCTTTTAACATCTTGAACTGAAAGATTCCTGGTCAGACAGTAAACCCTCCAAGATAAATTCTTCCAAGAGAAGGTCCATGTTTTTTTGACCTTCCAAAAATTTATGTTATTATCTTTGCTAATTGTCCCCCAGATATTATTTCATCTGTAGCTGATTTTACTGAAGATTTGACATGATGCAAGTCAGTGTATTCCATCCCCGCACAGGAAGCCACAGAGAAATTTAACATTGCATGTTCACATTCTTAGAAAGCCCTTGGCTACCTTGATGCCAGGGGTGTCCGTGACCTCAAGTAGCTCCCTCTACACAAACACACACACTTTCTCTCTCTCTCTACGTCTCTGTGGTTTCCTAGGTGCGTCCGGGTATGGCTGTCATTTCTCAAATGATGCAGTTCTCTACGTGCTCTTAGGGGGTTATATTTTGTCTCAAACAGGTGTCTGGTGGCAATGCCTTTGCATTTTTTTCAGAGTAAAATTATTCTGGCCCTGCTAGATGACAGGGAACATTGGATCGGTTCCTGACAGCCCATTTGCCCGTGCCCTGAAGCAGATTCACGGCAGTCTTCTGGGGTGATTCCTGGTGCCACCAGCAGTAATTCTCAGCTCACCTCATGACACAGGTGGAATGCATTGCTATCAGGGTTCGTGGATTCTACAAAAGGATGTCACCTCTCCCTGGCTGTATTTCCTGCTAAGTCTCAACTGGCGAACAGAGAACCGCATCCCTGGGGATCGTTGGGCACTACCGGACAGTCCCAAGCTCACCATTGCTCTTTCTGTCCATAGTTCAGCTGCAAGAAACCTAAACCAGTGAGGGTTACATGAAGGACAGGAGGCCTCACCTCTCTTCTTGATGTTTTATAATACACTATAAAGTCAGTCTACCTGTCTAAAGGTGACACCTTGAAACACACAGTCCTCCCAGCACCCTCAGCAGAATTAAATTACTTTGAGTGCCTTGCGCTTTGCTACCCAAGAAACAGTCTGGGAAGCTTCTAGCTGCATTCATTGTGAGGATGCTGCTAATGATGATGTTGGTCACTTTGCTTTACACAGGCGGGGTTTATGATCCCCCAGGAGAGTCTTTTCTGATTATAATGCCGAGGATGTTTGTAACCCCAGAGAGCACTTGGTTTGCATGTGTCTTCTGGAGGTCAGGCATTTGGTGACAGTGTTCGCCTGCTCCTGCTGATTCCCAGGAGGCTGACGTAAAAGAGATCACTTGTTGGAGATGCGGAGCACATCCTTGATTTCTAGTTAGGTTCTGGCTCCAGTTTATTTTCATCCTCATTTTTTCCCTTTCTTCTTTTGATTTCATGTTAGTGTACACTAATTTATTGCAATGCATTTTTTTAAGGTGCCTCAAATCCCTCATGGAAAGAGGACTGCACATGTGCCCATGTATGTGAATCTTTTCCAGAGTAGGTCTTGAAGCCAATGCAGTCTGTCATCCCTGACCTCCCAGACTCCTCCTCAGTTGCCTTGGCCTCCTTTCTGCTCCTTTTGTCTACCAGGCACGCACCTATCCCAGGATCTTTGCACTTGCTCTTCTTTCAGCCTGGAATGCTCTTCTCTCTGACGTTCATTTGACTTGTTTCCTCAAATCCTTCAGGTTTTCACTTAAATATCTCCTATTCAGTGAGGATTTTTAGGGTCCATTTACTTAAAAATTTAAGGTTTGAGTATTCCTTATCTCTCTTCCCATATAAATATTTGTAGTAGTCCACTAAGGCTCCCCATGAATATATATCCCCATGAAGTCATATATATATATATTACTTCATATAAAAATTCATATAAAAATATGTATATATTTATATGAATTGGGTCACAGATTATGGAGACTGACAAGTTCCAAGATCTACAGGGTGAGTGGCCAGTGGGAAGCCCAGGAGAGTTGGTAGTATGGTTCCAGTCCAAACGCTGGCTGGTGAAGACCCAGGAAGAGCCAATGTTTTATTTTGGTCTGGAATGCATGATAAAGCTGACATCCCAGTCTGAAGGCAGTTAGCAGGAGGACTTCTCTTTTACTTGGGGAGTGTTGGGTCAGCCTTTTTCTTTCACTCAGGCCTTCAATTAATTGGGTCAGGCCACCCACACTGGAGAAGGCACTTTGCTTTACTCAGTCTCTAGACTTAAATGTTCACACATGTAACTAAAACACCCCCACAGAAACACCCAGAATAACATTTCACCAAATATCTGGTCAGCCTTATGACTCAGTCAAGTTGACACATAAAATTAACCATCATGTTATATAGCACTTTCTTTCTTTTGACTTGTTTTGCTTTTTGTCTGTCTCTTCCCACTAGATTTTGACATACAGGAAAGCTGTGATTTGTGCTTGTTTTATCTACTGCTGGGTCCCCAAGGTTTAGCAGAGGGCCTGGTGTGCTCAATCAACATGTGTCGAATGAATGAAGAAATTCTGTCTTCAAGCTGTTGATAGACAATGATGCTGTCCATCCCATAGACTCTTTGTGAAAGACTCTGATTGTCAAAAATTCAGTCTTATCATATGATATCTTATGATATAGATTCAGGCTGCTGTGTGTGCGTGTCTGGTTCTGGGCTGAAGGTTAACTGTTAAGTGTCGGTATTAACATTGCTGCGGTCATTATCGTTTTGTACTAACTGCTGTCGCTCCCAGACCTGGCTGACTTTTCAACTTAGGAACATCATGAAGTTCTTAAAAGAGTATTAATTTGGATTCATTATAATTAAAAACTTATTTGAGCCTTGAGGAAGATTAATTTTGAGACAAAGGACTAACAAAAAGAGGTCAAATCAATGCCAAACTGTTGAGAATTCCTGGCCTCCTTAATAACCAACAAAGTCTAAACGACCTTGTCAGGGCTTAGTGATTAAGATCAGGGCTTCTGAGGCCAAATATTTTGGGGTTCAAATCCAAGGCCAACCACTTACTGTATGCAAACTACTTTGAACTACTTTTTAAACTAGTTTTTAATGCACAATAGATGAAATAATAAAAATACTTTGAACTAGTTTTTAATGCACAATAAATGTCTATTTCTTTGCTGGAAAATGGAGAAAATGGTATTTACTTCACAGACTTATTTTAAATAACTCCTTTGTGTAAAATGCCTACTACAAGGTCAGGCGTGTAGTAGGGGTTCATTAAATACAGGTTTTACTCAAGAGGTTTGAGGGACTGAGTCAGCATTTCCAGAGTCCAACCCTCAGGCTAGAAAATGAAACATAGAAACCGAAACATAGAAACCTGCCTATTAACTGTGTCACAGCATTTTCACACCTGAACCCGTGTTTATACTAGTCGAGCACCATTCTATTATAGTTTCTATCCTCAGTTTTACAAAACCTATGCCACAATTTACAAAAGCAAAGCTTCTTCATTTGTCAGAGACACACTATAAAAGCATAGCACTATGCATTTCTGAGGACAAAGAATTAATTTCTGGTGGTGCCAGAAGTACTTGCGTGGCACAGAGGAAGCATAAAGAGGTGTCTCAATATTTGAAGGGAAATGTTCTTTCCCAAATGATATTATGACTCGGGAATGCAGGAAAATTAGCTTTCGTTTCTTTCTAGCAGAGGAAAAATTATCCTTGATTTGATATTGATTTTTAAAAATTAGACTCTGCTGCCTTCACATTCAATCTGAGAGCAGAGATTCAAATGTTAGGCTTTTAATCCTGGGAGCACCCAAGTTTTCATCTTCCCTTCTGGCTGGGGAGCCAGAAGTCTCCTACAAGTGATGTCAGTGGTAGAGAACCTCCTGCCAATGCAGGCGATGAGAGAGACGTGGGCTCCATCCCTGGGTCGGGAAGATCCCCTGGAGGAGGAAATGGCAACCCACTCAGTATTCTTGCCTGGAGAATCCCATGGACAGAGGAGCCTGGTGGGCTACAGTCCATGGGGTCACAAAGAGCTGGACACGACTGAAGCAACTTTGCATGCACGCATGCTGCTATACAGGGATCAGAGGACACACTTCTTGTGATACAGAGAAGCATTCATTTCCATTTCTGTCTGGGTTTCTAAGCACACCTGTGTCTGTCGTGGAAGGGCCAAGCAGGGCATCTGTATCTCTGGACAAGACTACATGTTCTGGAAATCATAATAGTAACCCATATTTATTAAGCACTTAAATACATGCCAGAAATTATTTGAAGCACTTTATGCTGCTGCTGCTAAGTCTCTTCAGTCGTGTCTGACTCTGTGTGACCCCATAGACGGCAGCCCACTAGGCTCCTCTGTCCCTGGGATTCTCCAGGCAAGAACACTGGAATGGGTTGCCATTTCCTTCTCTAGTGCATGAAAGTGAAAAGTGAAAGTGAAGTCGCTCAGTTGTGCCCGACTCTTAGCGACCCCATGCACTGCAGCCCACCAGGCTCCTCTGTCCATGGGATTTTCCAGGCAAGAGTACTGGAGTGGGGTGCCATTGCCTTCTCCGATATCTGATAACTAATTTAATCCTCATACTTCTGTGACTTAGGAACTGATCCTGGTCTCCAGTTTCTTAAAAAGAGGCATAAGGAGGTATATAACTCAGCCAGAATCACATAGTTTAGAAGGGGTGGAAGTAGGGCCTGATCCAGAGGGGTTGCCTCCAGACTGGGTGTTAGGGACGTTGGCTCATGAGTATCATTGAGGTAGCTCATCTCACATCAGGCTTGCTGCATGCCACCTTTTAGGTATCATCTGTCCTTGGGCTTCTCTCATGGCTCAGATGGTAGAGAATCTGCCTGCAATGCAGGAGACCTGGATTCGATCTCTGGGTTGGGAAGATGCCCTGGAGAAGGGAATGGCTGTGCACTCCAGTATTCTTGCCTGTAGGAGTGCATAGACAGAGGAGCTTGATGGGGTAATCCATGGGGTTGTGAAGAGTCGGATGTGACTGAGTGATTAACACTTTTATTCCATCCTGGCAGCTCCCCTCTAGGAAGGATTATGGTCCACATTTTCCCAGTGTGGGAACTGAGGTTGATTGAGGTTGAGCAACAGGAGAGATAGGATCTTAGCCCAGTGGTGGAGGGTGAGAAGCAGGCTCTCTTTTTCTCCGTAACCCCATTTCTCACTGGTTCTCCTACTTCCAGCCCTCCCACGACCTCCTCCAAGCACATGTTGGTTTGTGAATCTGTGGGGATCTGTGGGCCATTGAAGTTCCCAGAACCCCAACTGCTGGTGGCCTTGGCTTTTTGTTCATTTGGGCTAGAGTGCCCATGGGAGCAAAGCAATTCATGGACAGAGGTCTAGCAGCCCCTCCTTTCCCATATAGAAGATTTACTTGGAAATCCTCAGGCTGGGTGTAAATGAGGGGCTGGCAGTGTCCTCTCAACTCTGCGTGATGACACAAAGTAGAGCTGCTGTAGTGCTCGTGTCCCATCCAGTCCTGACCCGGTACCTCCTGAGTTGTACCAAATGATGCCATCGGGACTCATGCCTGTGGAAGGTGGATAAACTGAGACTCTGTCCACAGCCGCCCCCTGCCCTTGTCAGCTCTCCTTTCTTGGTCCCAGCAGGCATCTCTCCATCACTCCTAGACCCTAGCCAGCCAGGTCCCAATGCAAAGGACCTGGACTCAGCAGCATGTGGAAGCCACCCAGCCATCCCCTCTTCTGCATTTTTCTTGCCTGTTTCTCATTCCATCTTCACCTCGGCAGCTGACTGGCCAGTGTCTGTTGTGTGAGATTAGCTGCTATTGCTGACTGCTCGCTCAGGGGCAAAATGATAGGAGAACATGCCTGGGAGGGGCAGTTAGGAGCTCTTTAGACGATGTAATTAACCTCATCACGTTTCTGCTTGTAGAGTGGATAACGTTGTCAAATGCTGTCCGATCGTTCTGGTATTCGACATGTTTTAATTAGAAGAGAGAAGCAGGGACTGTGCAGGGAGAGGAACAGCTGAGGCTGTGTTTCTTTTCGGATTTTCCAAGGTGTTTATCGTCCTGTCAGGCTCCCTCCTTCTGAAACATCTGGGAGTTGGTGTCTTCCAGGAGCACTGGGCCTGGCACAGAGTGTGTGCAGGCCTGCTAAGTCGTTTCAGTCATGTCCAACCCTCTGCAACCCTAAGAACCATAGCCCACCAGGCTCCTCTGTTTATGGGATTCTCTGGGCAAGAATACTGGAGTAGGGTGCTGTGCCCTCCTCCAGAGGATCTTTCCAATCCAGGGATCGAACCTGCATCTCTCACATCTCCTGCATTGCAGGCAGTTTCTTTACCACTAGCGCCAACTGGGAAGACCTGCTTAGTAAGCAGTGCCTGAGTTGAATGGCAGTGCTAAACTCTGGCAGGAAAACTGAGGCAGCCCCCACTGGAGAGTAGAGATACCATGTCCTCAAGGCAGGGTTTAGATTTCTCTGGCAGAGAAAAGCAGGGAAACAAAAAGCGAGTCTTGTTTCCATTTGATGTGTTTTCCCTGCTTGCCTGAAGGCCTTCATAGCGCGAGAGACACCAGCAAATGAAACAAGGCATCCCCGGGCCAGGGCCTTTCGAGGCGCATGCAACCCTCACAAGAAAGCTTTGCCACCCAACTTTCCTCCAACAGCAGCTCAGCTACATGAACAGCAGGCAGAAAGAGATGTATTGTACTTCTCTGAAAATATTTTGAAAAATGACATCATAAAAACATTTCTGTTTAAATAGGCTTCCCAGGTGCTTTTTCTTTCCTTCGCATCTCTTTAAATATTGTTATTTCCTGGGGATGTTGTACTGCTTCACACTCTTCCTAGTTGGTATCTGTCACGGCCCAGCTTTGAGGAACTTCTCTGTTCTTCATCTCCAGCTCCGCAGTCTTTCTGAAGTTCATTACTGAGGTCTTTTTTTCTGCTGGGAATTTTTGGTTTCTTATTGACAGTTAAAATCCTGAACGTCAGCGTCACACACGCAGCCTACTTGTCTCCTTGCTCTGAAATGGTCTCTTATGGGTCCTTCCCATCCACTGGAAAGTGAGCTTCCTGAGGTCAGGAACGGCATCTTTTGTGTTCAGAGCAGTCTCCCAAGGGCCTATAAGTGGCAAGTGGAGAAGAGAGGCACAATACTTCTTTTTTAAAATGAATTTTTATTGGACGATAGTAGCTTTTACAATGCTGTATTCGCTTCTGTTGTATAGCAAAATTAATCAGCTATACCTATACACAAATCCCCTCCCTTTTGGGATTTCCTTCTTATTCAAGTCACCATGGTGTATTAAGTAGAGTTCTTGAGAGGCACAGTATACTTTTTATGTATTTATGGTTCTTTGCAAGCTGGCTCTGGAGGAACGTTGCTAGCTGTCCCCACTGCCTGCTCATCTTGGCTCGCCTTGCCGGCTGCATCTTTCCTCCTTGAGCCAGCTGATCATCACCGCGTCCCTCAATACCTTGCTCCCCTGTCTATGAGCCCCACTGGGCTTCCCTCCTGCCTCATAGGGTGGAAAGGCGTGTTGCATGTGGGCTCATCCCGTGAGCCTGGGCTCTCGGCTGATCCCACACCCCCAGGACCCCCTTCTGCCAGGGCTGGTGCTCCCCGTGCCCCCGGGTAACTTACAGCGATTGCTTGTCTGTGTGGGAGGGTCTGAGGGCGGCAGCCTGAGTTGTGGCTCTTGGTAGCAGCCCTTCCATTTGGGGGTCTGGCCGCTAGGATTGCTTTCACTCATGTCCCTTCCTTTCAGTTCCTTGGTGCTCTGAGTCACGCTGAGTCGCCCACGCTCTGCACAGGCGACCTTAGCTCTGCCCCAGCCAGGATCCCAACACTGTCTTATGAATGCGTGTTTTCTATTTTCCTCATGAGGGAGGGGCATTTCTTATTTATTTATTAACCTTTTGTATTTTATCGTCTATCACTTCTCTGTTCCATGCCCTTTGTTGAGGAAATCATTAAATTGACTTAAGACTGACTTTTCTTATTTATAAAAGCAGGATTGCTTTGAGGATTAATTTTATATCATAGACATATGTTCAGTGCTCATTCTTGGGCCTATGGCATCCAGATCTGCTGGCTAACTTTCTGTAGCTTCTCTCAGAGCAGCAGAGGCCTTACCTCCTGTCTCCTCCAACATGCAAGGCCCAGGGGTATTGAGTGATCCTCCAGGATCATGGAGCGGGTTATGGCCAGGGTCGGCATGCACACCCAGGGCTCTCAGCCCACAGCATCTAACTGGCCAGCTCGCTAATGACACCACTAACAGAAAGTATTTGTCAGTTTTTCTGATGATGGGGAACACATGTATACCTGTGGTGGATTCATTTTGATATTTGGCAAAACTAATACAATTATGTAAAGTTTAAAAATAAAATAAAATTAAAAAAAAAAAAGAACTCAGGGAGGTACCATTATTAAAGTTCATCACACTAGAATTTTTTTAACTTGTAAATTAATTATGTAATATGTTCACAGGGGTCGAAAAATCTCTTTAAGTATTAAAATAGTACATAGTAGAAATGCTCCTCTCTACCTGGTCCCCACTCTGACAAGCAGACCGGCTCCTGTGTGTTCAGTCCTCATTTCCTCCCTGCCTGAATAGACACCTAATACCGTTACTTTCTTCCTATCATTTTTTAAATGGCATACAAGCACGTAAGAATATATAGAGACCTTAACCCCTTCCCTTATCTCCTGATATTCTTGTTGTTATTTTAATAATTCAGAAAGTACTTCTTGTTTCAGGTTTTACACATGCATGTCTACGGGTATTTTATTTGTCTATTTATAGCTATAATACTTTCCTGTGAGTGAATGGAGCGTGACTTATCCTACCAGTACCCAGTTGAGGGGCATTTAAGCTATTTCTAATCTTTTTCTATTGAAAACATCATTGGATGACTAACACTGAATATATATTAACTCATAAGCTTGTGAGAATAACCTTTAAGAATAAATACCTAGAAATAGAATTGCTGATTTAAAAGGATGTGTGTGTGTGTGTGTGTAATATCACTAAATATTGCCAAGATACCCTCCATAGGGATCATGTCAGTTTCCACTACCACCAACAATGCACGGAGGTACCAATTTCTTACAGCCTTGTTAGGACCCTTTCTTACCAAACTGAGATACTTGCCAACTTGATAGGTAGAAAAGTAACAGAATAATTGGAATTTACATTTATAAAGGCTATGTATTTGAGGAGAAGGGAACAACAGAGGATGAGATGGTTGGATGGCATCACTGACTCGATGGACGTGAGTCTCAGTGAACTCTGGAAGTTGGTGATGGACAGGGAGGCCTGGCGTGCTGCGATTCATGGGGTCGCAAAGAGTCGGACACGACTGAGCGACTGATCTGATCTGATCTTTCCAAATGTTTTAGACCCACTTGTTTTTCCTTTCCTGTTAGCCACTATTTATATAACTCTCCATGTTAAAAATTGGGTTGCTGATATGTTTCTTTCTTGTTGGTTTGCAGACGTTTGTATACATAAGGGACATTAGGACCCTTTGTGCTGTGCATTGACAGTATTTTCTCTAGAATATGGTTACTTTATACTTTACTTACTGTTATTATTATTATTGTCATCATCATTATTTTCTACCACATGGACGATGTTTGTAAGTCCATTTACCATCTTTTTTCTTTTAATGGACTGCTGCTGCTGCTGCTAAGTCACTTCAGTCGTGTCCGACTCTGTGTGACCCCATAGACGGCAGCCCACTAGGCTCCCCCGTCCTGGGGTTCTCCAGGCAAGAACACTGGAGTGGGTTGCCATTTCCTTCTCCAATGCATGAAAGTGAAAAGTGAAAGGGAAGTCACTCAGTCATGTCTGACTCCCAGCGACCCCATAGACTGCAGCCTACCAGGCTCCTCTGTCCATGGGATTTTCCAGGCAAGAGTACTGGAGTGGGTTGCCATTGCCTTCTCCCCTTAATGGACTCTAGGTTGTTAAATAAAATTTTCGTGTTTTCTTCTAGTATTTTTTGTAGTTTCAATTTGATCCCATTGAAGCTATGATAATTTTGGAATTCATCTTGGTGTGTTTTGTGCCTTGTTAGAAGGATGGATCCCACTTAATATTTTTTCCAGGTGGTTGCCTAGTTGTTCCAATACCACTTATTGAATAATTCACATTTTCTGCACTTTCTTAGAGTTTGGTTAAGGGCAAAACATTCTCAACCCTCAGCTTGCCCTAATAGATTTTAGCTTAGGATTTCCTCGGAAGATGATAAATCTCTTCATCAAGACCTCTGGTATGTGTGTTTCCTGTTCTGTTTGGGATTGCCTTGCACTCTTTAACTCTGTCACCTGCTTTCCAAGCCTTTGTGGTTGCCTCCTTTGGTAACAGGATTTTTTTTTCCTACAAAAAATCACACAAAGACCCAATGTGTCTGATGTGCATTCATGGTGATTCCAACTATCACACCAGCTATAGCCATTTGCCAACAGAGAGTTCTCAACAAATACCTCATAGCTTGTTCATTTCTACCAAATTATTCTACCTCAGCACAGGATGGGTGATGCCAGACAAGGAAGAAATATTGACAAGTGGGATGGAGCTATGTTTGGGAAATAAAAATATAAAGGTGGGAGGAAAATATCAGCTGTTAAGCGTATGAAGAGAGAACTAAAGACATGCCTACACCCTTCACCTGAATTCCACCCTCTCCCCTTTCCATCTCCCTCATCCAACAACTCTTGCCAATGGGATGATTAACCACAAGCTGAAAATTCCATTAAAATGTAGATAACTCAGGACTTTCGGGTCCTGTTTGTAAATGAATGCATTTCTATATAAAGTTGACTTCTCCTTATAAAAATAAGCATGTTCATTGTATATAGAAAGCTTTTTAACTTATTTGAATTTTTAATGAATCTAATTTAATAAAGAATTTGAAGCAGCTAAAGAAACTAAAGCAGATAAGAAAGAATAACTGGCAGAATTTGATAATGAAGGACAAGAAAGTCATAAAGCTGGGGCATTGGGGATGATGGTTAAAAAGGAAGACGGGCTCATAAAAGTGTGACTTAGATGTATTGGTACAATTGCTGCATTGCACCAATTGCTGCATTTGCACCAAATGCTGATTTGGCTCAGTGTTTTCTAGCAGGCAAAGCAAAAAAGGGAAATATTGGTTACAACCCTTACAGTAAGATAGGGAGCTGCACATGAGAAATCTAACTTCTGATATCAAGTCCTGGGGCCTTGTTCTCCAAAAGACTCAAATATTCATTAAAAAGAAATTCTAGACCTCTTTGGGATTGACAATCATGTGTGTGAATTTGATTGCAGAGGAATCAGAGGGACATAGATGAATCTTTACACTGTGAAGAAGATCTTTCAATTCTGGTTAGCTTGGCAGGCAGGATGCATCCAGGTTTTGTGAGCAGGAAGTGTATGCAATTTCAGAGCATTTTTAAGGAAAAGAATATGAAATTGTGAATATGAAATCAGACATGAAAATGAATATGTATTCTCAGAGAATATAAATCATAACACCAATCATTTAAAAAACATGAAAAGGATGTCAAATACAACAAATCACATATAATACACGCAGACTGCCTGGCACATGGTCTATAAACTTTCCCCTGTGTCTGTAGGCTACTGTTTGACCCTCTCTTCATATGACATTTAATTTTATAGAAGAAGAATAGAAAGATAATTAAATCTATCCTCTAATATGGTGATTGAAAGCTTTTTAAATTAGCAGTTAGAAAAGTTTTATTCTGCTTCTCGTCATTGTTAAGGTCTTGTATATTTGATTATTGTCAAATTTGGGTGTCCATATGTGAGTTGTAAGATTTAGAAGATTTTTCCACAGCTTGCTGCTGACATGGTTTATTTCAAACCTTGTTTCTCCTCTGCTGCCACAACACTTCCTGTGCCAGGGTATATTGCCATGACATGACCTCACCTCCTCACCTTGGTGGCATGAGGCCAGCTAAGGGGACAGTGTGGCTTACAGAAATCCTGGATTGCCTCCTGGGAGAGCTGGAAAGAAGTTAACTATGGGAGATCAGCCCTGGGATTTCTTTGGAGGGAATGATGCTGAAGCTGAAACTCCAGTACTTTGGCCACCTCGTGTGAAGAGTTGACTCATTGGAAAAGATTCTGATGCTGGGAGGGATTGGGGGCAGGAGGAGAAGGGGACGACAGAGGATGAGATGCCTGGATGGCATCACTGACTCGATAGATGTGAGTCTGAGTGAACTCCGGGAGTTGGTGATGGACAGGGAGGCCTGGCGTGCTGCGATTCATGGGGTCGCAAGGAGTTGGACACGACTGAGCGACTGAACTGAACTGATGCACAGAAATGCCCTTAGACCATGGAACAGTGTCCCACCAGACTAGAACCAAACACGCCAAAATTTAACTTCCTCAAGTTTCTACCTGCTGCTCCAATGGTAGTGCAAGTGTTCGTCACTCAGTCGCGTCTGACTCACGACCCCATGAACTGTAGCCCGTCAGGCTCCTCTGTCCATGGAATTCTCCAGGCAAGAATACTGGAGTGGGTAGCCATTTCCTACTCCAGGCTATCTTCCTGACCCGGGGATTGAACCTGGGTCTCTGCATTGCCAGGCAGATTCCAACAGTAGTAAACATAAGAAAAAGTGTGGCTAAAGGGAGTTGGAGTGGAATTGTGGTCTTAATTGATTTCAGTTATGTATTGTACTTTTGCAAATTTTACAGAATTAAAGGGGAATGTGAGCACATAGCTAGGGGTCTCCCTTCACCATATCACCAATTTGCTAGAGCAGCAGAATGGTCCTGAGGTCTAAATAATCCCCTTTAGTTAAATCTCCCACTGTGTGCAGAGCTCCACAGGGTAACCATTGTCATTTCTTATACCTTCCGGAGGGTTTCACATATGAGAGTTGATGGAAGATTCCCATTCCCAGTTTGTTGTGGTGTGACCAAGGGATAGTTGTGTAACTTTTCTGAGCCTCAGTTTCATCTGGTTGATCTGCGATATTCCCAATAATGTGAATGTATGGGATTCTTTTAAATGAGATATATTTCAGTTGCTTTGTATAGCACCTGAAACATCATAAACTCTAGATAAATATCTGTATAAAGATACACTGGGCATCCTCAAAAAGGCCATCTAACCACTTGCTTTGTTCTTTATGGGACCGAATCCTTGCTGTATTTGTACTGTATAGTCTGATGACGCTTCATGCTTAGAGCTATAAAGTCTCACTTTGAGACCCCCTGGTGGGACAGTGGTTAAGACTCTGCTTCCACTGCAGGGGGCATCGGTCCCATCCCTGGTCCAGGAAGTAAGTTCCCACATGCTGCGTGGCATAGCCAAGTAATATCACGTATTTAGTGATTCTGATTTTTGTTTTCCATTTTGCTCTTTTCTTTGAATCACGTTTTCATTCAGCATTAATCAGAGGTGTAAGCTAAAGTGAGAGCAAACTCCAGCTGCTTTTTTGTGAGTGGATTAAGGGTGATGACAGTATACATTGGGGAGGATTCACTTGAAGATACAGGTTTGCTAACCTAGTTGGAGTAGATTTGGGAATAAAGTCTAAGTGTGTTTCTCAGGGTTTCCCCATAGCACAGGTTCGACATTCATCCACTTATCTCTGCCCATCGTGTCCTGGGTCCTAGCTTGCTCTGGACTGTTTGGTGCCTATGGATTGATTACCTACAGCTGCCCAGATGGCTGAGTTTCTCCACACCCAGAAGGCTGGTTCTTAAAGGGACCAGGGAGGCCTTCTTCACTTCTACTTTCTCTGTCCCTTTAGGGTCTCACTGAGGGTTTGCGATCCTACCAAAAAGTGCCACTTGGAGCTAGGCAAAAGACCTGCATTTATTTCTAAGGCCATGTGGTGGGTGTATTTGCCACATGTCCCGCTACTAAAAATCACTCACTGGGGGTTTCTGCACTGCCCTTCTGGAACCATCACTCTGCAAGACAGCACCCAGCAGTGTAGAAAGATGGCACCCCTCTCTGATTATTATACATGGCTGCTCCATGGTCCGGGAAGGATTTCTTGGGCATTTAGGAATCACCTGCCCTCACCCTTCATGGAAAGTCTCACCATTTCATAGGCTCATCATCCTATTTCTGAACAAACTGGATTTCTGTGGGCAGAAAACATATTTATTTAACTTTTATTATGAACTAATTTTGAAGCATCCAGCCGTCTCCAGAGGTCTTCTCTGTGGCCTCTGTAATTTATGTATGATTTAATCTTCAAATGCAGTCTCACAGAGACCTTGCCGGATTTCCTCATCTGCCTCCCCGCACAGAGATGAAATTATTCCCTGAGTGTCTTAGATCACGAAACGCTACCTTTTGGAAATGAAAAGATAATACTGTTTATGTATGAGTATGAGAGAATTACTTTACTTGTCTGTAGTAACACTGATTAAATTGAAATGTCAGAGCTAACGTTACAGTTAATAAATGTTATACATATTCAAATCTGTCTAAATACTGAAGATTCTAATGAATGCAGAAGATGCTGTTTAAAATCGCAGGAATACCCAAATCTCCTTGTGATTGCTGTTTTTGCTATCCATTTCCGGGGAACGAGGTAAAAATTGTGTTATAAATGAGACCCATGTTCGTGGTTCTGCGGGTGATGTTTCGTCACTTGGTGTTTACTTAACCAGATAAATCGGCACTCTTATAAGAAACTGACCTAGCGTTGAGGACATGTTTTTATGAGATGCGTTGCATCATGTAAATCAGAAGGTGATGGGGTAGAGGTGCATTGTCAGGGTGTGATGGGAAAACGGAGTGTCAGACATTAGTCCACCAGGAGGCCTTCAGTGAGAGGCAAGGCAGTGGGCAGCCCCAGGTCCTCCCCAGCACAGCCTTGCAAAGTATATCATGGCTTCTTCTCTCCTTCATAAGAGAAACTATAGCCAAGGACTGTCATCTCAGTGGGCATCCTTGACCAGGTGGCCATAGCACCCTTTCCTATAAGGAATAGAACACAGATAATCTGATGGGGAAGGCAGACAGAGGAGAGGGGATTCTGGCTACTGTGGGGCCGTGGGGGCAGCTGGTGTGGGGTCACTAATGACAGAGACCGAGACTCCAGTGGCCCCACCTGTTTTCCCAAAAGTTGTCTTGATTTTTGAAGGAGGGCTCAGGCCACAGAGGATCTTTGCCAGTTTGCTGTCCACCCACCTCCTCTCCCCAGATGCTCTGTGTTCCCCTGTGATTTCCAAGTTTCCAGAAAGAACATGAGATTTTGAGCTCCATAGATAAATGGTAGTTGCTAATTCTAGCCTGCCCTGCGCTAGCTGTGTGGCTTTAGTCTAGGTTTAAATGCTGAGGCTGCTCAGGGAGCTTTGTGTGCTAAAGAGGGGTAGACACAGCCATCTCCTGGGATCATTCTGTTAATCAGTGAGCTAATGCTTCATCAGGCACCTGGCAAGTCACCTGGTTCATCGCAGGCACTCACTTCTCCCCCTGGCTCCAACCTGTCATGCATTTTTAAACATTAGGACTAGGGGTTCCCTTTTCCTCCCCACTACCCTCTCTGTCCTGGCAAAGCCCTAGTCACCTTTTGGGTCAGCAGGAAGAGAGCAAGTGGCCCATCCCTTCTCCTTGGCCTGTGGAGTTGTCCAAGGCTTAGCTAGAGAGAGGAGGAAGTTGATTGAGACACAGTCCTTGCATCAGGGCAGATAGGGGAGGGACTTGCAGTGAAATGTCTGTGACAGGGCAGTCAGCATCCGCGGACAGGTAGCTTGGCACCCTGGGAGAATTCTAATTTGGCAGGATTTTACCAGCAAATGACTGTAACAAAGAAAGGATATATTAAAGTGTGCATTAGGGATTGTGGTTATTATAAATTATATTCTTTGAACTCTCATTTAGATCCAAGAAACAGACTGCATAAGGCAGGCTCTGAGGATTAATCCTTTCAGAACAATGGAATGTCAGTGATCATTTGGAAAAGTAATTATGCCAAATTTAATTATCATGCACGTGCGTTTCTTCGGTGTAACCAAGCACACCCAGAGGACAGTGGGGGAAAGACTGCCCCAGCACGGGCTCTTGATTGAGGAACGTGGTACAAAATTATACATGTTGTAATTGAGCGTCACTTAATATGAGGCTTGATGGATATAGAGATGGTGGGTGGAGCAAAAGGGAGGGTGCGTTTGGCCTCACTCAGCAGATGTTGGAGATACTTGGAAAGGCTTTTCAGTGTTTTCAACATATCGGAGAGAAGCAAACTACATTTCAAGTAGGCTGGTTAAAATGTTTCTCTGTTTTAAGCATTTCTTTTGTTCTCTGTTCTTGTAGTAGCCTCACCTCTTCTGAATCGCAGAATTCAGCTTGGAATACTCAAGTGAGCTGCTGAAGGGGACTTTGAAAGAATGCGTGTGTTTGGGGGAGAATATGAAGGTGTTATGAAGTGTGTGGTGGACAGATGGACCATGGCAATGTGGATCACAGGGATTTCAGAGTTTGTAATATTAGAGCCTGACCTACTGGGAACACGCCAGGTTTATCTGTCTCCTGGCCTCCACCCCTCCTTCTTCCCTTGGGTTAACTAACACCGGCCCTTTAGAACTTCTTGTCACTGCCTCCCCTGAAGACCAATATCATATGATATCACTTATATGTGGACTCAAAAAAATAATACAAACGAACTTATTTACAAAACAGAAATAGACTCACAGACATAGAAAACAAACTTTGGTTACCAAAGGGGAAGTGAGGGAGGAATAAATCAGGAGTACAGGATTAACAGGTACAAACGACTACGTGTAAAACAGATAAACAGTAAGGATTTACTGTGTAGCACAAGGAACTATATTCAGTATCTTGCAGTAAACCTATATTGGAAAAGAATTTTTAAAGGACATATGTATAATTGAATCACTCCACTATAACCTGAAATTAACACAATATTGTAAGTGAATTATACTTCAATAGAAGAAGAGGGCTCCCCTGATGGCCCTGGTTTGGGTTGGGTGCCATGCACTTCCTTGCATAGGACAGCAGCATCAGCATTTATGCTAATTTAGAGGGTAAGGGTGTGCCTCTTACCCCTGTACACCGTGGGTACCCTCTGTGAGAGCAGGGGCCACATCGTTTGTTCAGTCCTGGTTCTCCAGTCCCCAGCTTAGCTGTATAAAAAGGGATCAGGAGGTGTTTGTTAGAATGTGTGATCAAAAACTGGAAAGAGCAGGAATCAAGTCTTCCTCTCCATACACCCCTAACTGTGCTGAAACCTAAACAAGTTGTCCTCAGAGATCCTTGGTTAGGGGTGTGAGCTATAACACCCTGAGTGAAAGCGCTCGCGTTTGAAATGCGGACCTTCCATCTGATGCAGGGGCAGGAGCTGATAGGTTGGCTTCTCTGGGGTCAAGGAGGTGTAGAAAGCTGGTCTCTGAATCTCTGAGAGGACAAACAGTGTATGGCAAATGCCTGGAGGTCCACCGGGCCCCCGTCTTTCTAGGATACATGTAAAAAGTTACTTTTCATTTGTTCATTTGAGCTCAGAGTCTCATTATCTATTGAAGATTGGGTCAAGATTTCAGTAAGGGTCCACAAGCCAGGAGCCTTGACTCCAGGTTAGAGGTGTTACTATTGGATTATCAATGCCACGGACCTGAAGCCACATGGGTGTGAGTGGTCGGTGGGCAGATCTGCAGTGCTGAAGAAACAGCTTCTGCCCATGCTTTCCGCTAACTCTGCTGCCACAGGTGGAGTTTGATGGCTCTGCTGGGACTTGGTATCTGTGAGATGCAACTTTCCCTGCCCTGGAAGGTCAAGAACCTTCAAACTGCTACAGCCAAGCAGAATGGCTACCATACAGGAAATCCAGGGGTAATTCCATGGGGCTCTTAGGAGAGATAAAATGGGAAAATTTGGGATATTGTGCTTGAAAAACCATGGAGAATATTGCAAATACACATTTACTATTGACTTTTGTCTCCCTGGTGCTAAGTTGCTTCACTCATGTCCAACTCCTTGTGACCCCACAGACTGCAGCCTGCCAGGCTCCTCTGTCCATGGGATTCTCCAGGCAAGAATACTGGAGTGGGTTGCTGTGCCCTCCTCCAGGGGATCTTCCCAACCCAGGATTGAACCCGCATCTCCTGCATTGGCAGGTGGATTCTTTACCACTAGCGCCACCTGGGAAGCCCCCAGTGAGTTAATAAGATGAGGGTGACTATTATCAACTGCTCTTCCAAGATGTGAGCGGGCTTAAAGATAAAGGCCTGCAAGATGCCTATGGCTTGCTGAGTTAATTCCATTTTCCTGGCAGCAAACAAATGGGGCAAACTGGAAATTGGCAAAGAGAGGGAACCAGATTATTTTGAAATTGGCCAGTATGCTGGGAAGGGACCTAAGTACGTTATCTCATATAATTCCATCTACTTTTCCAGACAACCTGAGGAGTAGGTGGTGCCAGCTCCATTTACAGCTGAGTCGCCCAACTCCTGCAACTAGTAATAATAAAAACATCTGAAATCTGTTGAGCACTTGCCATATATTGCCATTTCATAAAGCTGAACCATATAAAACTGCCATCTGAGAAGATAAAAAACAATGGAAGGTCAGTTCTTTCCACATATCTTATTTGTGACTGAACTAAAGTCAGGCCATGTGACTCCAAATTCCCTGCTGTGACGCTGCCTCCCAAGGAGGTGAGCTTCTGTACTACTGCCAAAACAGATGTCAGAATGCCATGTTATATATTCATAAGAACAAATAGTTGTTCCTAGAGGTGGATGTGGTGTGAGGGAAGTGAGCAAGTTCCCATGGACCATGCTCTGGGCTCTGTTCCTTTATCACGCTCTTTACCTGCATGGCAGGGTACCCCAAGAGGTGGAAGACGCTTTTGCTGTATTAAGTTTAAAATGTCATCACTAATTAGCTAGGATTGCAGGCTGGGGCAATGCAGCACTGGGCCTGGGGACTTAACTTTATAGACAGAGAATTTAAGGGAAAAATACATTTTCCAAACTCATTTTAAAAATAGTTTCCCTTGGAAATTAAAACCATTAAATGTACATCATTATGTAGATCAGTATTCATGCTTTAAAGAAACATAATTTTGCCTTCATTTAATTTGTTTCTCCAAGACCTAATTATGGATTGGATAAAAAATGTTATTTTTCTATCACCGTGCAAATCATCCTTCACCACCCAGGAGGATGGTTCTCTCTGGTTAGGGAGGGTCATTTTTATGCAGTGATTAGTCAAGGAGGAGTCAGGGAGACCTACTCAAGACGGAGCTGGTTGTTCCTGAAGACGAAGAAACACAAGTGCTCTTCTTTTCAGGAAGACAGAGGGGTCGGGGTCAGCTTGGCTGGGACTGCGTATCTCTCCCCAAGAGCACTTGCCTTCAGCTGCTTGACCAGGTCCTGGGAATGGAAGGGTGTCCAGCTCCAAGGCCAAGGACTGGTAGAGGAACCAGCCCCAAGTTCCATCAGACGGGGCTGCCTGGCAGAGAGCACCAGGGTAGTGGAAGCATTAATAGCACTTGATTACCTTGACTACCATTCAAGGATGGGGCAGAAGAGAGTGACTGTAGAAGTCACTTTGCTTCCTGGGAAGTGCTGATGCCAGCAATCTGATCCAGAAGACTCAGAGGTTGTGGTGGGTTGGGGTCGTAAAAGCAGCAAGCCCTCCACCATGTGCCCAATGTGTCAGGCGCTCTTGTGTTGTTAAACACTAGTGTTTAACTTAGTGTTAACTTCAGTGTTGCTCAGTGTTGTTAAAGCGTGTTTCCAAAACTTTACAAACACCCACTTATCTAATCCTCCCAGCAATTATAGAGGCAAGTGCTATTATTATCTACATTTGAGGTGCATAGGAGTTGAGCAGCTTGTCCTGAGTCACACTGCCAGCGATGGAGGAACTCCAGCAGTTTGGCTGGAGTCCCTTGCTTTGACCACTCTGTGGTCCCACATCTCAGGATAAGCGGGTCACTCATGACTCACGAGTGACATAGATTCACACATGTGTTTAATCCTCTCAACAGCTATATAAGGGAGGAGGGATGATGGTGAGCTGCTATTCTGGTGGTCTTCTCCGCTCAGATGGTAAAAAATCTGTCTGCAATACAGGAGACTCTGGTTCTATCCCTGGGTAGGGAAGATCCCCTGGAGAAGGGAGTGGCTCCCCACTCCAGTATTCTTGCCTGGAGAATCCCACGGACAGAGGAGCCTGGCGGCTACAGTCTATGGGGTCACAAAGAATTGGAAAGGACCGAATGCCTAACACTTTTCCTTTCTTTTCAATGAATCACAGGTTTCCACGTTTCCATGCCCTTTTGTAGTTCCCTCACCTTGAACTTGGGCTGGCCTATGACCCAATTTAGTCAATAGGTTGTGGCAGAGCTGACCCTGGGGCTATTCTGGGTCTCAGTCTTATGTCAACCTTTATTTTATGCTCTGGGGGAAGCCACCTGCCATGTAGGACATCTGACTACCCTGAGGACACCATCCTCAGCAATGAGGAGAAGCTATATGGAGGGAAACTGAGGCCCCAGCCAGTAGCCCCTGCAGAGCTCCCAGCCTGTAGTCCTACCACCTTGCCAGTTAGATGATCAAAGCCATCTTGGAAATAGACTCTGCTGCTCAGTGAGCTTCCCCGACGAGCAGCAGAGAGCTGAGGCTGAACTCTATCCAAATTGCAAAGGTGTGAGCAAAGAAACAGAATGATTGAAAATGCTTTTTATCTTAAGCTACTGTTTTGCAATTGTTTGATAATGCAGCAAAACATAATTGAAACACCTATTCACTTTACAGATAAACAGTGTGAGGTACAAAAGAGGCTGTAGAACATGCCCAAAACGATATAGCTAGGAAGTAGCAGATACAAAATTAATCAAGCAGTGTGAGTGCAGAGATGCTCTCTACCCCCTATGCACTATTCTCTGTTCCCTCTGTTGGTGCATCTTCCAGGATTTACTGTATATACAATAGTGTCGTAAGTGAGCCCTGACTTCCTGCCTGTTGGGCCTTCTCAGTCTGGTTGGATTTTCCATTCCCCCTTTAGAATGTCTCCCAGCCCAGGGCATGCTCAGACTTTAATGAACTCCAAGTATGTACTAGACACTTTTCAGCAGCCTTATCGTGCAATCTTAACCACAGTTAAGATGAGTATCCCCACTTTGCAGATAGCAAAACTGAGGCTTGGAGATTTAATTTGCTTAGGTTAACATAGTATGTTTGGAATGTGCACCTAAAATTTGACCCTGGTCCAGCTCCACCTTCATACACAGTCTGTGGTCTGACTTTGCCTCCTGTACCCCCTATTCAGTATCCCTAGCAGGCTCTGGCCCTCCTTCAAGCTGTTGCTGAACTCTGTCCAAATTCAGCTCCTTACCCTCTCCCTTCTTCAACATCAAGGTCAGCCAGTACCCCGGAGGTGCTTTGCAAGTTTGTAAGACCACCCAGACTTGGTAGCCCCTCCTCACTCCCCTGTTCAGAGACCACAGTGCTTGTTTTTCTGGGCATGCCAACTTCCATGCAAGACAGATGGGAGAATGTCTGTGTTCAGAGGGGCCATCAGCTCCTCTCAGCATCCTGAACACTGTTCTGAGCACAGCGGCAGCATGGCAATCTTGCTTTCCTGCGGCTCTTTCGGGATCAGGTTCTGGCTGGGCCATAGGCAGGTCTCTCCTCCTTACCTGGAGAGAATGAGCAGGGAGGAGTTCCTAAGTGAGGGCTGGAGTTTCCCAGGGAGCAGGGGCGCAGAGCCTCAACAAGGAGGTCAACACATCTACTGATGGGTGAGCCCTGAGCCCCCAGGCTCTCCTCTGTGGCTCGGTATATTTCTTCATCTTAGGTCTGGTGCTCAGATCAGGGCACATCCCCGCAGCTAGAGCCATGTGCACGAGTAGCCAGCAGACATGAACATATTTGATCAAAAAGTGCAGCCACCTTCCCTTAAAGATCGAAAACGACTCCCTACCCTCTTTCCCATTGTGCTTGGAGTTCGTAATCATGGTACCTCATTAGGCTGTCTTGAGGACTAGAGGAGTTCATACGTGTACAGTACTCTGGGCAGCACCTGGCATAACCTATGTATTTGTTGCTTTAATCAATAAAGAAGGGATGGCTACCTCAGGGTACAGACAGATGGACACATGGCTGGGTGCCTGTGGATAGGTGAGGGATGGAAGAGGGAGGAATGTACAGAGATCGCCATGGTGAGGGAAGTTTCAGCACTTCTTCCCGGTCCAGTGCGTGGCTGGGTCTCAGTCAGTCCTTGTGGTGGTAAAAGGGCTCTGTGAGGTCAGAATACCACCCCAAGTTTTAGGATGAGATGCCTGATGCCCTCCCAGGGCCGGGGGAGAGACCTGTATACTTTGGAGTACCTCCGTATCAGACCTTTCCTGTCCCCGTCACTGTCACCAAGGTCAGGGGTCCTGGGAGGGGCTCGGGTATCAGGGCCCCCATCACATGTGTTTTTGGGTCTGCTTTGCCTTCCAGTTCCTCTGCGCAGGTGTCCCTGAGCAGAGGTGCCACATCAGAGCTGAGAAGTGAGCGTGGCACACTGCCCTGCTCTGGTGTGGTGGCAGGTCCCTCTGTTCAGCTTCTGTGCTCCTTCACTGGGCTCTGCTGCTTCTGCCCTCCAGACAGAGAGTCTCTTGATCTACCCTGGGAATCTAGCCTGGCCAGTGTCATGCTTTGGTCAATAGAATATGGCCGAAGTGATACTGTGGAAGTTTCTGGAGCCCCAGGAAGTTGCTCTACTGCTACTTTGCACACTTGGATGCTCACTGTAATTGTTTCTGACCACTAGGTTTGGGGATAGTGTGTTTTGGTAGATCATTGAAACACCTGCCTAGGTCAGATCAGGCATGGAGTCTTGGGCCCTTTCTGACTGCCCCTCTACTCATATATGAAGTAAAATTGGACTGTGTTTAGAAAAGGGCAACCACAGAATCATGACTCATCGGGAATGTTAGGAGGAGCTGTTGAGAAAAAAAGACTAAAAACTTCCCAGAGGCCCATTATTTGCATCCACGCATGCTCATTCGTGTCTGACTCCTTGCGACCCCCTACACTGTAGCCCACCAGGCTACTCTGTCCATGGGATTTCCCAGGCAAGAATACTGGAGTGGGTTGCCGGTTCCTCCTCCCAGAGATCTTTCTGATCCAGGGATTGAACCCACTGCTTCAAATACCAGGAGAGCAGTCCTGTTCTAGAGAGACATGAGACTGATCTAAAAACATCCAAGTGCTTTAAGAGAAACTGTAACAATGATAAAAATATGAACTTCCAATAAGCCAGTCATTTTACATACAGCCTACCCTAATCCTATAAATACCTCTTTAAGGTTAGAATTCATTATTTTGCAAGTGAAGAAACAGAATCAAAGAGGTTATTTGCCCAAGATCACACAGTTGCTAAAGGGGACATGCTACTAGAATTTAAGCCTAAGTTTAGGTCCCAAGATGGGCCTCTCTCCAGTATGCCTTGCTATCTCTTTCTTGGCCTACTGAATAGAACACAAGGAAAGGGGACATTCTTTTCAGGGACGGGGCAATCTCTGGGCCTTGAATGCTCGGTTTCACCTCTGCTACACTGCACATGCTCTTCCTTTAACCAGCAATGACCTTTCTGTTCTTTGTTTTAAGGAATCCTATTCACCCTTGAATATCATGTCTTACTCTCTTAGTCCTAGGTTTCCCTAGACTTCCAGGCTCAGAGGACCATTCTTCCCTATCTTTCCAAGTGCATTCTACAAACTCTCTCATATGCAGCCCATGGTTTTAATTACTTTATATCACTTTACCTTTCTCCCTTCAAGATCATAAATTTCTCTAAGACAGGGGCTGTGGCTCATCCATCTTTGTGACCACTGCCTGTCAGGTTCTGGCCTGTGACAGGCTTCAATAAATATTTGTTTAGTTAATGGATATATTGATGAGTCAACAGAAGAAATAACTCAGTGAACCATTGCCTGTATTTGGAAAATGACAACTGGGATAGAGGTGAGCCCCTTCCCTTCCATCGGTTGAGTGCCTCAGTAGTCATTTAGGCTGATGCTGTGTGGATTCTGATATCATATGGAGATTTCACTAGATGAGTGACCTCATGAGTGAAATGGACCATTGAGTGACAGAGGGTAAAATTAGAACATTTCTTTATAGGTTTTTATTTTCTAAAACTTGAGAAGGAAACGAAGCTCTGCAGTATGTGCTACATAGGTTGACATTGGTGCTGGTATTGCCAATGCAGCATGAGGTCTTAGCCAGTGGACACTCAGGGAAGTCCACTGCGGTCATTTTTGATGTGCGGCTAAAGGACCCAGGAAGGCAGCACGTTTGGCCACGCTTCCTTTGTCTGTATACGTAATAAACTATCTGAATCTACAAGCAACTGACGCAGCTTTACCAGCTGAATCGTTCAGGGCTCGGTTCTGGCCGTACCTGTGTGCCTGACGGCACCTTCATGCGTCACCTATGGCAGAGTTTCTCAACTATCTACAATGAAGGACCACTTAGTTTTGCTTTTGATCTACCACTAGCCAATACTTTCACTCATTTCATAAAATGAGTTTCTAAAAAGATGAAATAAAAGACCTACAAACATAAGTCCCTCCCTCTTTGGGTTAAATTACACTACTCAGGGTAATCTGTCAAATTGCTGGATGTGTTTATACACTTGATTTTGATTTCTCTGCTTATCTCATTGAGTGCTAGAAGTAGTTTGAGGGCTGGCACTGGTCCATAGATCACACTCTAGGCAATACCGATGTGTAGAATGTGGGGTACCCCCAGGGAAAAGTAGGGATTTTAGAACACAGATGGCTCACCAGAGTACCCACCTTTTTATTTGATTTCAATAAATTATAATGTATTATAATTCATATATGCCTATCAAGGGATTTATAGATAATACTGAGTTTTGAGTAAAATGATCCTTAGAGAATGGCACAAAATGGCTTAAAAAATTACCTGTTAATAATTTTCAGATTGAAGGTAATATAAAAAATATGAAACTGACGAAGTGGACATTTCTTCAGATTTTAGTGTGAACTCTTTGTCAGCCATAAGATAAAAACAAGGACAGTATGTTCTGATATTGTAGAAAACTGGTTAAAAACATTCCAAGTTATCCATGGAAGTATTTAAGATATCAAATTAAATTTAGAGTGGTTAATAATGAACCTTTCCTTAAGTGTATATTGAATCTTGAAATATTCCCTAATGAAAATATAATCTTCTAAGCCTGGCAGGATATTTAATGATAATTGATTGCATCTGTGTCTCCACCTGAAAAATTGGACTTTATTTTTTATATTATATGCAATGTGCTGTGTGTAGGTCGCTTCAGTTGTATCCAACTCTTTGCAACTCTATGGGCTATATAGCCTGCCAGTCTCCTCTGTGCATGGGATTCTCCAGGCGAGAATACTGGACTGGGTTGCCATGCCCTCCTCCAGGGGATCTTACCAACCTAGGGATTGAACCCATGTCTCTAAAGCCTCCTCCACTGGCAGGCATGTTCTTTATCACTGGCACCGCCTGGGAAGCCCACTGTATGCAGTATGTTCATATACATGAATTACTGTTGTTATTCACTTGCTGAGTTGTGTCAAATTCTTTGTGACCCCATGAACTGCAGCATGCCAGGCTTCATAAATAAGCATAACATATTGTCTTGGGGCTTAACATACTTTCACTGAAGGAGTAATGTCCAGGAAATGTAGAGACCATGGCACGAGGTCACCTCCAAGACCTTCCTGACCTTGGAGAACATGACCAGGCACGTCTCCACCTTTTACTCTGGAAGTACAGGTCGAGGTTTCTGGCCAGTCTCCAGCTGGAGTGTGTCTCCATGAGTCTGAGCTTAGGGCTGGCCCTGGAATGTGTTTTCCACCAATTCGAATTCATAAAGGGCCTGAGGGCTGGAATTGTGTGTGCTTTGATCTTGTACCAATTACAAGGATCATAAAGACACACCCAAGGGGCACACTGACTCTTTCTACAGTTTGTCTGTTCCAAGCTTCATTAAAGAATGTGGATTAAGGAAAGACCATTTTGGGAAGGCTTGTGTGGCTCTGTCCTGGCCAGAGTAGGCTGGCAACAGAAATGTGGGGATGCTGGCTTTCAGTTGGTCACTGGCATGGCAGTACCCCTCGGCTTCTCTGCCAGGGAACGCTGAGCCTTCCTGTGTCAAAGCATGGCTTAATTTCAAACTACAGTTTATTTTTCATTACAGAAGGAAGTCAAGCTCATTATAGAAAGTTTTTTAAAATGCACTGAATTCTAAACAAAAAAAAATCAGCAATAATTTCATTACTTAAAAGGAATCATTGTTAAGTTTTCTATCTGTCTATTAATATCATGTGTTATAGCACCCCATACTATATTATACTGGGGCTTCCCTGATGGCTCAGAGGATAAAGGGTCTATCTGCAATGCAGGAGACATGGGAGATGGAGGTTTGATCCCTGGATCGGGAAGATCCACTGAAGAAGAAAATGGCAACCCACTCCAGTATTCTTGCCTGAAAAACCCCATGGACAAAGAAGCCTGGCAGACTACAATCCATAAGATCACAAAAGAGTTGGACATGACTTAGCGAGTAAACAACATCTATCTATCTATCATGTATTATAAAGACCCGTACTATATAGATACCACATGCATAGTATATAGTTTCATATACACATATATAACAATAAGAATATATTTATCATTTCCTTGTAAAATCATATTATCTTGGTTCCCTACCTTTGACCTGTGCTGACCCCCAGAGTTAACAAACTAAACAAGTGAGGCCTGTGGACTCCCTGCTGCGATGGGAGTGGCAGAAGATACGTGTTTTCAAGCTCTGGCAGCACTTTGTTTCTATTTTGGCTGTGACATTGTCACTTTTTGTCTCCTGCACAAACTCTTTTCAAATTCTTCACCAGCCCTACCCCAAAGCATAGCTTCTCAGAGTCAACCCAGCTCTTCACTAATACTGCTAACTTCATTTGCATATGACTTGGCCCATTTATAATACCATCACCAAGAAAAGGAGGCCTGTAACCAGGGCAACCAGAAGGGGTGCCTTTGCAATTCAGACTTCAACAGACTTTCTGCTCCTTTTAGTTGGATTCTGATCTACTCTTGACTCCCTTCTCTCTTGAGGCTGTGAGAGTGGAAACACCCAGAATCTGCCTTCATCTGTGTCCTCTTTTCCAGGGCCTCCCCTCAAACCACATGCACAATACAATCTATTTCTACTGACAAAACACTTCTTCAACAGTTACAAGAGTCCCCTTCTGATTTCACTAACTAACATTTAGGGTCATGACATTTTCTAATGTTAGTGCGATCTCTAGTAATTGTTTTTAGCACTGTATGATATTATATCTTGGGGTGGACCATACCTACTTAACAGTTCTCATGTAATTGGATTTTAAATTACCCTTTTTGGTTTATTTTCTCTATTGTATTTAATTATTTGATGATCATCTATGTGGGTGATATTTTTTGTCATTAATGAGTAGAGTTTCTTTCCTATGAAAGTCCCCTAGAATTGAAATGACTGGTCAAGAGGTATATTTGTTAAGCTCTTGAAGCAGACTGTTAAGTGCCTTCCACAGAGTATCAATTTACCCTGTATTATGATGGTGCTCGTTTCAATGTATCATCAGCTAGGTATTTTAATTTCAAAAATATTTTATAAGCAGGAAATAGTACATCTCTACAACTTATCTTTTTATGACATTAGATATAACATAGTTCCATGATTGTTAGGTAATTACATATTATCTTTTATGGAAATATTTGGTTTTGTCTTTTTCCATATAATTACTGGTTTTCTTTCCTTTCAGTTTTAAAGATGTTTTATGATACAAGGCTTTTTGACTATGAGACTGGGGGGCAGAAGTGTGTGTGTGTGTGTGTGTGTGTGTGTGTGTGTTTGCTCAGTAATGTCCAACTCTTTGCAACCCCATAGACTGTAGCTGGCAGTCTTCTCTGTCCATAGAATTTTCCAGACAGGAATACTGGTGTGGGTTACCATTTCCTCCTCCAGGAGATCTTCCCAACCCAGGGATCCCATCCCCGTGGCTCCTGCATTGGCAGGTAAAGAATCCATCATTCTTTACCACTGGGCCACCTGGGAAGCCCAGGTGTTTGACACCTTTGAAGCATCACACCTTCAGCCAATCATGAGAGGTGATCAGATGCCTAATTCTTACCTGATCATGAGTCAGAAGAATCTTGTGCTTTTGAGCATAACTGTCTTCCCTGAATTTTGGGTGAGGGAAGTTGCCATATGATCTTATATTAAGATTCTTCCAGATCCAGGATAGATGTTTCTGTTGGAATTCAAGTAACTATAAAAATAGGCATGAATATCTGCATTACTGGACATTGTGATAGTAATAATTATTAGCTTTTATTGAGTGCCTGGTCTGTACCTGGCATTTTCATAAGTGCTAAGGGCACTGCTGAAAATGGGTCAAAAGTATTTTGTCCTCATGTAGCTTATATTCCAGTGAGGGGAGATAGACTACACCTTTATTAAATTTTTTAGTAATTACATAATAAAATAAGTTGCATAATTTTATATGGTGACATATACTATTCAAAAATGAAACCAGAAAATGAGACAGAGAGGGACTCAGCAGGAGAATCTACTTAGGATTGACAAGGAATCTCTAGAGAAAATGAGAACTGACTGAAAATGATGCAAAGAAGCCAACTCAGAATAGTTCTAAAGTAAAAATGTTTCTAGAAGAATAACATGTACAAAGGCTCTACACTAGGAATAGTTGTAGAATGTTTGAGGAATAAAAGGCCAGCGTGGCTGTTTCAGGTAACCAGGAAGAAGTGATACTGTGCTATCAGAGAACAAATAGGGATCAAAATGTGGAGAATGCTGTAGGTCATGCTTAGGATTTTGGATCTTATTTTAATTGAGAGCTAAGGGAGCATTTTAAATGGAGTGATACGAGATCATTTATGCTTCTGAATATCACTCCACCTGCTGTGTGAAGGATGGACTACGGTCAGGATAAGCTGGACTGTGCTGCTGTCAGAAGCCTAATACAAGTTCATTTCTTGTTCGCACAAAGTTAGTTGCTTCTGCAAAGACTTCGTAGTCATTTTTGATTTCACCTTCTGCATAAAAACCATATGCTAGTCATAAGCCCCTGTGCCCAAATTTCTAACAAATGGGGATGTTTGCAAAAGGGATCCTTACTTTTTGTCAAGAGCGTATAAGAGTTGTGCGCTTTTCTTTTCATGTCTTTGTGTCATGGATATCACGTGTTGATAGAGATAATCACAGGATAGATGTTGCCGGGATCCATGAGTCAACACATGGAGAAGGTATTCCCTAGAGGTAGCCCCACCCTCACTGAGGAAGACTGAGAAATTTAAGGAAAACGTACTGATATTGGTGAACAGTAACTGCCTATAACCACATGCCGCTGGCATGGAAATGGTCATTTTAGGGATACCAGTTACAGGCGGTCTCAAGGATCTAAATGGTATTGTTGGCTGGGACTTGGGAGGCAGCAACAGAGATGGTTCAGTTTCAGGACATATTTCAGAAGCAGATGGGTTTTATGTGGGAGGTGAAATCAAAGATAACTCTGATGTCTTTGGCTTAAGCAACTAAGTGGATGATGGTGCTTGTAACTGAGGGAATGAAAATAAAACAGTAGTGCATAATGAATATTTCAGGAGTGTGAGGATCAAAGTTATGTTTGGTATTTGTTTGAATTTGAGTTGTCCATTAAGTATTCAAATGGAGATGTTAAGTTAGAACCCAAACACTGGAACCTGGTGGCCAGGGAAAAAACCTGGTCTAGGAAGAAATATTTGAAAGTGATCAGAACACTGGTAGATTTTAAAACTCAAAAGAACCTACCATCAAGGCTACTATATTCTCTATTTAAAAATAGCAAAGCTTGAGGTTGAAAAGGGTTAAGTAGCTTGGTCAAGGCTATAATTACCATGTGACTAAGTTAGGGTTCAAATTCAAGTCTTTTCCAACTCATTCTGCCAAAGATAATATTTGCTTTTGTATTATTAATACAATATCAACTTTTTGTTCCATTTTAGCTCTCAGCCCTCTTTTTTTCAGGCAGGGTTTCACTAGTGGAGAGAGTTGAAATATAAACTCTCATCTCCAATTTTCAGGTGATGACTATGGGACATAGAATATTCAAGTTAACTGGCTGAGGTCATATGATATATTTCAGGCAATCTTACTCTTGATTTGTAAGTTTTTCAACCCTAGTACTTTCTACGACACTGTACTGTCTCAATCAATAAGAAGTTATATGAACATTTTACCCCACTCCATTTATTTTCAGTTCAGTTACAAATGACCCTCCTGGGTATTTGTTCTGAGCCCAGGGAGGCCACAAAGATGTAGATACTTTCAGATGCTGACCTTTCGACGTACACAGTCAAGATGACCGATACCCTTTATTGCTATGACTCATAGTCTTAAAGCTCATGCGAGGCAGAGTCTTCTCTGAAGTCCTCTTACAGAGTAGTGTGATGTTCACTTTGTTTCCACTGTTGTAGAAATAAAGATGCTTTATTTGGTTACTTTCAGATCTGAGTTACATGTATAATCTAAAGAAGAATCACTGGGACTGGAAGCAAATATCATTTCCTCTCTGATTATGGACTATGGAAGAGAAGATGAGAAACAGGAAAAGCCATCTTTCTCTTCCTAAACTATCTCTATAGCCAGCTCAAGTCTTTCCCATCTCCCATAACAAGAAATGTTTTCAAAATCTCTCTCACTAGATTCCTACTATATAAAACAATCACCTTCAGGGGTAGGTCTTAGCTCCCTTATTGCCACCCTTATTTACACTTTCTGGGTAATATTAATTGTTTGATTCTGGTTCTGTCCATTTACCTTCTGTGCAATTGGACAGACCTCTAAATTGTGAAGCTAAGAAGAAGAGACCAGAGAACAGAGGTCTGAGGCTGTGAAGTTTCCAGATTGCACCAGTATAATGATCTGGTTCCCAGAATGTCAATAAAATGTTGGGAGAAATTTAAGGACTTCAGGAACATGTCTGGATTCTGCCCCTCATCTGTAATCCTGGAGTCAGAAGAGATTCTATCACTGCGGTTATTAACAGCCTTGGAGATATCTGTCCCTTCTTTCTTCCTTTATGAGACAAGAAGATGCTTATGAAGGCCCTACTATGTGTGGAGGGAGAATTTTACAAGAAAATCCCAGTGGTCTTAGATTCAGAAATCTTGAGTTTACAGCCTCCCTCAACTATTTAGTAGACATACAAGAAAGAAGTCATATGACTTCTCTGAGCCACGATTTCTGCACTCGCTAAACTGAGAATGCTAATTCCTATTCTGCTTAACTCATAAAGTATCTGTGACACTCAAATGAGATGTAATGTGTGGTGACGCCTTGTAGAGTGAAAGAAAGGCCACTTAATGTTTGGGAGGCATTACTATAGACACCTTAAGAATACAGAGAGAAATGAATCCGTTCATACCTTTAAGATGAGCACAGGAGGGAATTCCTGGCAGACTAGCAGTTGGGACTTGGCGCTTTCACCGCCATGGCCATGGATTAAATCCCTAGTTGGGAAACTGGATCCTACAAGCCTAAAAAAAAATGAGCACAAGGACAAATGCAGAGGAAACTGTTACTGTTTCTTTAAATTTTATATATTTATTTTTGGCTGTGCTTGGTCTTTGTTGCTATGCGGGCCTTTCTATAGTTGAAGAGAGTGGGATACTCTAGTTGCGGTGCATGGGCTCCGTAGCTGGGACTCCCGGGCTCTAGAGCACAGGTTCAATTGTTGTAGCACAGGGGCTTAAGTGCTCTGTGGCATGTGGGATCTTCCTGAACCAGGGGTCGAACCCATGTCTCCTGCATTGGTAGGCAGATTCTTGCATTGTCAGGCAGATTTTTTTACTACTGAGCCACCAGGGAAGTCCCAAAATTGTTACCACTGATGCATAACAAACTACCCCCAAATTTAGTGGCATCCGACAGCAACATTTCATTATGTCTCGCAGATCCTGGTGGTCAGGACATGGAGCAGGCTTAGCTCTTCATGGCAACAGCTGAGATCTCTTGGTTGTACTCAGCTGGCAGATGGGCTGGTTTTTGGAGAGTCAAGAGGACTTCGCTGGTATGTCAGGTTGCTTGGCAGTGGAAAGGGAGACTGAGCTCATCCAAGACTGTCTTCCAGGGAACCTACATGCAGTATGACAGTCTCAGGGCTGTTAGATTTCTTACAGCTGGGTGACTGACTTCCCTCAGAACAAGTGTCACAAAAGAACCAAGTGGATATTGCATGCTCTCTTAGAATATAGCTTCAGAAATCAGTGTCACTTCCACCACAATTTATAAATTCCAAGAGAAACCAGTCAAAAGTCAAGGGAAATAACCTATGAGATTTCTTTGCATCAAGAACCTCATTTATTTTGGAATTTTCTGCTCCAGGAGACTTGGGTTGAGAAATAATTTTATTTTTGAATCTAACAAATCATGGCTTCTATATATTTTCTGTAAATTTTGCTTGAAAGCAAAATCCCTTCTGTACTCCATCTTTGAGCTGTCTATGCTTCTTTGTTTACATTATGATATATAGCTAAGAGAGGACAAAAGATACTTCAAATTCTGCCTGATACTTTGTGTCGCTAGTGGTAAAGAACCTGCCTGCCAGTGCAGGAGATGTAAGAGACATGGGCTCAGTCCTTGGGCCTGGAAGATCCCCTGGAGGAGGAAATGGCACCCACTTCAGTATTCTTACCTGGAAAACCCATGATAAGAGGGGCCTGGTGGGCTACTGTCCATGGGGTCGCAAAAGAGTCAGACATGACTTAGTGACTAAACCACAATGATCTGCTTATTAAGTTGATTTTCTATTTTCCAAATTACTGCAGGTAACAATTTTGCTTAGTTTGCTGCAATTATATAACAAGGGTACCCTTTTCTCTAACTCCCAGTAATATTTGCCTCACTTTCCTTTAAACTCATGAGCCTCCTCAAGGTTCACTTTGCTTCCATTAAAAGTCTCCTTAAGGTCCTTCTAGATTCCTTCTGCTCCACAGTCCCAAAGTCTATTCCACACATTTTACATTTTCCCCATCGGAATGCCACCATATTTCCAGATACCACATTCTGTTCAAGTTATTACTACTTAATAACAAATGTCACAGAACCTGCTGTTTTAAACAATAATACTGTATGTCAGGTATCGTGCATGTCAGAAATTTGATCAGGGCTTGGCTTGGTGATTCTTTTGGCATTAACTGAGATTGCTTGATGATACTCAGCTGCCTGATGGATTGATTCTAAGAGTCTAATATGGCCTCACTCACAAGTCTGGTGCTTTGGCAGAGGTGGCTGGAAGGCTGGATTCATCTGGAACTGTTGACTAGAAAACCTATGTGTGGTTTTTCCAGCATGGTAGTCTCAGGGATGCTGAACGTTTTGCTTGGTAGCAGGCTTCTCTTAGATAAGTGATTCTACATGGAGCATGATTCTGTCCCTGGGGGAATATTTGGCAATGTCTGGAGATATTTCTGGTGGGGGCATGGGGATGGGGAAGATGCTGCTCAACATCCCACAGTGCACAGGGCAGACACCCCACCCCCCAGGTCCACAACAAATACCTGGTCCCAAATGTCAGTGTGGTCAAGGCTGAAAATTCCTTTCCTAGAGCGAGCATCCTAAGAGTCAAGCAGAAGTTTCTGATCTAGACTTGAAGACAAGCAGCATCATATTCAGACCAGATTTTAAGAGAGAAGGGAATTAAACATCACTTCTTGATAGGGGGTGGTGAAGTCACATTAGAGAAGAGAATGTGGGATGGGAAACATTGCCACAACCATCTTTAGAAAATACAATCTGCTCCAGGAGCTGTCAGGGAACTCTGAATGCGATCTGAGCCACAGAAAAGGGGCAAGCAGAATGCTTTAAGGATGCGGGAGGATCTGCCTCTTCTGGTTGGAGGGATAAAATGGGATTTCCAGAAAACATGACAATTCAGCAATTTTTTTTTCAGTGATAAATTAAACCTTGAAAGAAGTGGAGTATTTTGAAAAACTCAGTTGGAGACACAAACATTATAGATAGAAAGAACAATAGAAATAAAGATATTTATTCTTAAGGATCAGCAGACTATGGGTTTTGGATTAAATCCAGCTTGTTATTTATTTTGTAAGTAAGATTAATTGGCACCAAGCCATGTGTACTCTTTGAGTAGTTAACCACAGGGACCATGTGGCCCAAGGAGCCTAAATATTTACTGCCTGGCCCTTTATGGGAAACTTTGCTGATCCCTTAGACTAATTCATGAATTTATTTGGTTTTTTCAACAAATACTTCTTAAGTGGATGCTATATGCCAGAAATGTATCAAAGGTTGAATATAGAATGGTGAGCAAAACAAAGAGTAGAACAGATAGAAGCAAAAAGTAGTTATTTTGGAGGGCGATTTTGACTATTAATAATACAATATTTGAGAGCTGTAAAGAAAATAACAAAGTTCTGTGCTTAAGCATTTTGAGTACTTGGGAAAAGTGAGCTGGAAAGACTTTATAAAGAGGATAAAGACCTGCCAGATGAGAAAGAGCCAACAATGGGATGTGAAGGCTGGTGATAAGAATTATCGGGAAGGTGAAGAGGGTACACAGAGTTCCCAAGGCAGGAAATAGTGTGGCTTGAGAGAGGAATTGAAAGGTGGTGCATCTTGTTGGAACTTAGTAACTAAGATGGAGAGCGTGGCAGGGGTTTAGTTTGAAGAGCAGGCCTGGGACAGGTCTTGGAAAGTTTTATAAGCCGTGAAAAGGACACATGCTTTTAAATCCAAGTTTAACAGAGAACCACTTGAGAATTTTGAGAAGGAGAGTGAAATAGAACAATAACAATTTTTATTAGAAGAGGAAAAGAAAGAAAATTCTGGCTGCAGAGTAGGGATTAGATAGCAGGAGGAGAAGAGGCTTTGAGAGATAGGTAAAGCAGCTCATAAGGATTCTAGATCAGAAATCATGATAGCATGATCTAGAAATTGTGCTTCTCAGCACATTAATCTTGTTAATATGCAGAAGCTGACTCAAGAAACATGGGATGGAGCCAAGATTGTTTGCTTTAAATGAATTTCCAGGTGATGTGATGCCCTGGTCCAAGCACCACACTTTGTGCAAAGAGAGTTTAGAGGTAAAGATGTAAAAAAAAAAGTGGGTATTTAAAATGCCTTTTGAAACATTCATTTTACTAACACTTTCCCATGACCAGAAGTCTTAAAGTAAGTATGCAAAACAAAATCATGCAAAAGAGAAAATCCAGCCCAGGCACTTGCAACCATTATAAATAAACCAGAAGTGAGTGAGAAAGCCTTTTACAGAGCTTCAGATATGAGATGTATCCTGGGAGCTAAGAGTTTGTGAAGAGCATGCAGTTTCAACTAGTTAATGAAGAACTGCCCAGGGGATGATAAATTTTATTAATTTTTCTAATAAAATTTTATTGAGGGAATCAAAATGAGGAAAAGAGAGTCTCTGCCTTAAAAGAGATAGAGTATATTTGTGAAGAATAGACATGGAATGTTAATATATCATGAAAAGCATTTCCACAGGGTCAAGGCTGGAGTGCTATGAATTGGGATCACCAAAGGGAGACGCGTCCTCCTGGTGAAAGGTTCAAGGATGGATTTCTAGAATGATCTTCAAGGATAACTCAGACTCAGAGGACAAAGGACAAGCAGAGAAGATAGCCCAACATTTAGAGACGGTATAATGAGAGACACAAGCTCCTTTTTCAGTGCAAAGACTCATAGTACTGACTGTCAGGAGGTATCTTGTCAGATTTCAGACTGATGTATAGTGCCATTAATTCTAGTCAATTCACACTAGCAAAAATATCCTAAGCTGTTAGCATGGACCTGAGCATAGTAAATACCTGAGAAAAAAAAGTATCGTCAATAACACTAACTAATGCCTAGTAATAACCAATAACAGATGCTGACACAGGCCAAGAAACAATATAACCAATTCAAGTAACTTGCCAGAGGTCTCCCAGCACACAGGTGGGAGAAGCAAATTCTATCCTGGCTTGTTTCATTATGGATACTGCCTTTGGTAGAACTTGCAGTTTATTTAGAGAGACAAAACCAATACACCTAAAACAATTAGAGATACGAAATCAGCATTTCAGTTATACTCCAGATTGCAGTGCAGCTTCAAAATGAAAATAGCTTATTGTTTTTCTTCTGATTTCAGAAGCAATGTTTCCTCTCTGTAAAATAATTCAAACATTACAGGGTAGTATTGGGCAAGAGATGAACATTCCCTGCAATCTCATCACTCTACTTAATTCCAGAAATAGCCACTTACAACTGCCCTGTTGTGTCTTAGTCACCCACGTGTGCCATCTCGCAAAATGAAATAAGCATGAAAACAATCAGATCACACTATATATAATGTTATGTAATCTAATTTTTCTCCCACACAAACCCACAAACCAAGGAACTATTTGAAGGTGAAAATACCCTTATGTTCTTCCTAAACCTTTATAAAGATGAATTCAATCCTTCTAGATAGATAAATGATTTCTTGGCCACTTGATATCCATCTAGCTCTGGCTAGTTCAGGTACAATTGCCTGAGTGTACTAACACTGCCCATCATGTTATTCTGAGAGTCCTCTCATCTCACCGTCCTTACCAAAGGGTCATAGATGGGTCTCATGATAGATTAGTTCCACTAGCCCACCTCTCCAGCACATGGCTCCATCCTTTGCCAAGTTATTATCAAGATGTGTGTATGTATATAGAACAAGTTGGGTTTATTTAGATGCAATTACTTGCAATAAATTCATTGGTTTTTACAACGTGATCAAATTGTACACATTCATCAGTTGTACAATGTGATCAGCTCTGGCAAATGTAAATGGTAGTATAATCACAGTCACACTTCCATTATCCCCAAGTAGCCTCCCTTTTACTTTTCACTTGATACCCTCCTCCCATTCCTGGCCCCAGGCCAACACTGATCTATCTTCTGGACCTACTGTTGTTCAGTTGTTCAGTTGCTAAGTCATGTCTGACTCTTTATGACCCCATGAACTGCAACACGCCAGGCTTCCCTGTCCTTCACTATCTCCTGGAGTTTGCTCAACTCATGTCCACTGAATCGCTGATGCCATCCAACCATCTCAACCTCTGTCACTCCCTTCTCCTCCTGTTCTCAGTCTTTCCCAGCATCAGAGTCTCTTCCAGTGAGTTGGCTCTTTGCATCAGGTGACCAAAGTATTGGAGCATCAACTTCAGCATCAGTCCCTCCAGTGAATATTCAGGGTTGATTTCATTTAGGATTGACTGATTTGATCTCCTTGCTGTCCAAGGGACTCTCAGGAGCTTTCTCCAGCATCACAGTTTGAAAGCATCAATTCTTTGACGCTCAGCCTTCTTCATGGTCAACTCTCTCATCAGTACATTACTACTGAAAAAACCATATCTTTGACTATTGGACCTTTGTTAGCAAAGTGATGTCTCTGCTTTTTTAATATGCTGTCTGGGTTTGTCATAGCTTTTCTTCCAAGGAGCAAGCATCTTTTCATTTCATGGCTGCAGTCACTGTCTGCAGTTATCTTGGAGCCCAAGAAAATAAAATCTGTCACTGTTTCCACTGTTTTCCATCTATTTGCCTTGAAGTGATGGGACTGGATGCCAGGACCTATAATAACGCCTTTTCAAGGAAGTCATATAAGTGGAGGCATAAAGTCTGTGGTTTTTGTGTCTGGCTTCGTTCCCTTGGTGTAATGCTTCGAACTTCGTCCATGCTGTTGCCTCTGTCATAGTTTTTTTGCCAGGAACGCTGAAGAAGCTGAAGTTGAACGGTTCTATGAAGACCTGCAAGACCTTCTAGAACTAACACCCAAAAAAGATGTCCTTTTCATTATAGGGGACTGGAATGCAAAAGTAGGAAGTCAAGAAACACCTGTAGTAACAGGCAAATTTGGCCGTGGAATACAGAATGAAGCAGGGCAAAGACTAATAGAGTTTTGCCAAGAAAATGCACTGGTCATAGCAAACACCCTCTTCCAACAACACAAGAGAAGACTCTGCACATGGACATCACCAGATGGTCAACACCGAAATCAGATTGATTATATTCTTTGTAGCCAAAGATGGAGAAGCCCTATACAGTCAGCAAAAACAAGACCAGGAGCTGACTGTGGCTCAGACCATGAACTCCTTATTGCCAAATTCAGACTTAAATTGAAGAAAGTAGGGAAAACCACCAAACCATTCAGGTATGACCTAAATCAAATCCCTTATGATTATACAGTAGAAGTGAGAAATAGATTTAAGGGCCTAGATCTGATAGATAGAGTGCCTGATGATCTATGGAATGAGGTTCGTGACATTGTACAGGAGACAGGGATCAAGACCATCCCCATGGAAATGAAATGCAAAAAAGCAAAATGGCTGTCTGGGGAGGCCTTACAAATAGCTGTGAAAAGAAGAGAAGCGAAAAGCAAAGGAGAAAAGGAAAGATATAAACATCTGAATGCAGAGTTCCAAAGAATAGCAAGAAGAGATAAGAAAGCCTTCTTCAGTGATCAATGCAAAGAAATAGAGGAAAACTACAGAATGGGAAAGACTAGAGATCTCTTCAAGAAAATCAGAGATACCAAAGGAAAATTTCATGCAAAGATGGGCTCGATAAAGGACAGAAATGGTATGGACCTAACAGAAGCAGAAGATATTAAGAAGAGGTGGCAAGAATACACAGAAGAACTGTACAAAAAAGATCTTCACGACCCAGATAATCACGATGTTGTGATCACTCACCTAGAGCCAGACATCCTGGAATGTGAAGTCAAGTGAGCCTTAGAAAGCATCACTACGAACAAAGCTAGTGGAGGTGATAGATTTCGAGTTGAGCTATTCCAAATCCTGAAAGACGCTGCTGTGAAAGTGCTGCACTCAATATGCCAGCAAATTTGGAAAACTCACTCAATATGCCAGCAAATTTGGAAAATTCACCTTTTTGCCACAGGACTGGAAAAGGTCAGTTTTCATTCCAATCCCCAAAAAAAGCAATGCCAAAGAATGCTCAAACTACTGCACAATTGCACTCATCTCACACGCTAGTAAAGTAATGCTCAAAATTCTCCAAGCCAGGCTTCAGCAATATGTGAACCGTGAACTTCCTGATGTTCAAGCTGGTTGTAGAAAAGGCAGAGGAACCAGAGATCAAATTGCCAACATCTGCTGGACCATGGAAAAAGCAAGAGAGTTCCAGAAAAACATCTATTTCTGTTTTATTGACTATGCCAAAGCCTTTGATTGTGTGGATCACAATAAACTGTGGAAATTTCTGAAAGAGTTGGGAATACCAGACCACCTGATCTGCCTCTTGAGAAATCTGTATGCAGGTCAGGAAGCAACAGTTAGAACTGGACATGGACCAACAGACTGGTTCCAAATAGGAAAAGGAGTATGTCAAAGCTGTATATTGTCACCCTGTTTGTTTAACTTATATGCAGAGTACATCATGAGAAACGCCGGACTGGAAGAAACACAAACTGGAATCAAGATTGCCGGGAGAAATATCAGTAATTTCAGATATGCAAATGACACCACCCTTATGGCAGAAAGTGAAGAGGAACTCAAAAGCCTCTTGATGAAAGTGAAAGTGGAAAGTGAAAAAGTTGGCCTAAAGCTCAACATTCAGAAAACGAAGATCATGGCATCTGGTCCCATCACTTCATGGGAAATAGATGGGGAAACAGTGGAAACAGTGTCAGACTTTATTTTTTGGGGCTCCAAAATCACTGCAGATAGTGACTACAGCCATGAAATTAAGAGATGCTTACTCCTTTGAAGGAAAGTTATGACCAACCTAGATAGCATATTCAAAAGCAGAGACATTGCCAATAAAGGTTCGTCTAGTCAAGGCTATGGTTTTTCCTGTGGTCATGTATGGATGTGAGAGTTGGACTGTGAAGAAGGCTGAGCACCAAAGAATTGATGCTTTTGAACTGTGGAGAAAACTCTTGAGAGTCCCTTGGACTGCAAGGAGATCCAACCAGTCCATTCTGAAGGAAATCAGCCCTGGGATTTTCTTAGAAGGAATGATGCTAAAGCTGAAACTCCAGTACATTGGCCATCTCATGCGAAGAGTTGACTCATTGGAAAAGACTCTGATGCTGGGAGGGATTAGGGGCAGGAGGAGAAGGGGACGACAGAGGATGAGATGGCTGGATGGCATCACTGACTCTATGGACGTGAGTTTGAGTGAACTCCGGGAGTTGGTGATGGACAGGATGCCTGGCGTGCTGCGATTCATGGGGTCGCAAAGAGTCGGACATGACTGAGCGGCTGATCTGATCTGATTCCATTGTATAAGTATACCCCACTTTGTTTATCCACTCATTCACCAGTCACCATGATTGACATGTGACTGAAAATATGTGACATATTTCCACTTTGGGGCTATTATGAATAAAGTCTCTGTGAACACCCACATCCTGACCTTTGTGTGTACATATTTTATATTTCCCTTATGGAAATAATTAGGAGTGGAGTTGCTGGAGGGTGTGCTCAATGTACATTGAACTTTATAGCAAATTGCCAAACTGCCTACCAAGTGGCTGCACTTTTGCGTTTCAGATCCTCACCAGCACTCAGTAACATCAGCCTTGATTTTAGCCATTCTTATGTGGTATAGTGGGATGTCATGTGGTCTTGTTGGATGTTTCCCTGATGACTCATGATGTTGAGTTTTCATATGCATATAATCCATTCACATATATTCTTTGGAAAATAAGTTCTTTCTCTATTTTTTGAAATTGAGGTGTTTGCCTTTTTGTAATTGAGTTGTAAGATTTCTTCATGTATACCAGATACAAGTCTATACTAGACACTAATATCTTGTATCTGCTATCATCCCATGGCTCACGAGTTCCGTTTTTCTTTCTGCACCCAGTGGAGGCTTGATGGAAAGAGCTAATGAGTGGATGTGGCCCCCACAGTAGGGTCGCCCTTGAATCTGGGCTCCCAGGGAGCCTCAGCTGTCAGGCTGGCCCGCACATGCCCTTTAAGAACTTGGTAAAGTTTCAGGGTTTTTCCTTCCTATTCACTCATATAACTATTAATACCACCTCTTTTGTGCCATTTTCTGCCAAAGATGAAATATTTCTTATATCCTGTCTCTCCTTGGAGGAGTTTCTCATTTGAAATTCAGTTTGCCAGATGGTCTTATGACCACAGGGTCCTCAGAGGATTTTTAAAAAATAGTTTTGTTGAGATTTCCCTGGTGGTCCAGCGGTTAAGATTCTGAGCTTCTGCACTTCCACTGCAGGGGGCATGGGTTCCATCCCTAGTCGGGGATCCCGAACTAAGATCTTGCATGCCTCGCAATGTGGTAAATAAATAAATAAAGTAAGTAATTTAAAAATAAATAAAATATATTTTGTTGATCTGAATGTTTGTTTGTTTGATTGGTACAATGAGAGCAATGTCAGCTTTCCACTTTCTGTATCTTAAGCTGAAGTTGGACTGCCACCATCCTCCCTGTGGATGTGACAGAAGAATTTTATTGCTGGCACCATTGGAGGTGGTTAGTGTGAGCCCAGTGGGCCCTCTGTGCCTGGGGCTTTCAGAGAGGAGAAGCTAGAGTTTGGGTCTGTTTGTAGCTCCATCGTGAGCAATCTGGGTCAAGGGTATGACTAGGTTTCCTTGCCCTCCTCTGTAATACTACCAGGGGAGTATCTTTCTCTGATCCTTGCTAAAGATTTTTTCATGAAGCTCTCATATATGATATTTCTCCAGAGTATTTCATTTTTCTTTCATTTTCTAAGGGCTCTTTCCTTTGGACATTTAGCCCAAGTTCTGCTGGGTCTTGTTTTCAGAAAGTACAACTTTCACCAAATGCTTAATTCTTTCAGAATTTCAGTTATCCCATGCCTCAGAGGGAGAACCCTTCCCTCTCCTTATACAGCAGATCCGGAGCCTCAAGAGTGGTCCTGGCACCTTTCTCCATGGGTATATCCGATCTGATGACCCTATCCTGTGGTTCATATTCTACAAGCCTGCCCTTAGTAACCCTGATGCACTGAAATTCCCAAAACAAATTCTCAGAGTAGGCCTTCTTTAGGGGCCTTGGCTGCACATATTAATATCCTATTTTCAGATGCTTACACTCTGCTTCCAGGATGCTCTGTGTCTAAACATATTGTCCTTGCATTTAGCCAAAGTTTAAAGGGTGCGTTTCCTGACTGAGATCAGTGCTGGCTGAATCACCGAATTCAGGGTGATGCAAGATGTGGGTTCCCCCTTCACCCCACCCCTACCCAAGGCTCTGATTCTTTGAAACACATATCAAATGGTTTTATTTTCTAATAAAAATGGGCTGAGAAATAAAAGCTAATAGAGGAGTTATTATTTCAGAAAAGCCCATGTACTGACATGATGATAAACTCAATATGCCATCATACCAAAGCCTGTATCCCAGCCGAAGACGTCTGCACTCAGTTGATGAGGATACTGCTCAGATGGGGCTCCAACTATGGCTGTGAGGTCTAATAGGCACGGTCATAAGAACTTCACTTCCTGCTTCTAGTACTCTCTTGAGACACGTTTACTACCAAAGTATTGCCTACTCAGTTGCAAAAATGTGATGATAGAGGTTATTGATCTATTGTCTTGCTGGATTTAGCTGAATGAGATTTGGGGTTGGGCTTCCCCAGTGACTCAGCGGTGAAGAATCTGCCTGCAATGCAGGAGACACAGGTTCAGTCCCTAGGTCGGACTAGGTTCAGTCCCCTGGAGTAGGGAATGACAACCTGCTCTAGTATTCTTGCCTGGAGAATCCCATGGACAAAGATGCCTGGTGGGCTACATTTCATAGGGTCACAAAGAGTCAGGCACGGCTGAAGCGACTGAGCGTGCACACATTCATGAGATTTGTGGTTAAGCAAACCTACTTTCCTTCTTCTCTTCCCCCTTCCCTCCCAAAGAATTGGCAAGGCTCAATGTATGAAGCTGGTCATATTCTGGGCTGTAAAGCAGTTGGATTGCCTCTTCTCTCCTTCTTCCTCCCCAGGGAAAGAAACCAATACTTTACAACACCTCTATAACCAGATGACAGACCACAAAGCCCAATCTTCCAAATGAGGTTCATCTCATTTAGGGTTAATAGTCCTGCATTTAATAAGGATAGGCCACAAAGTCCCAAACCCCTGTATCTCACAACTCAAATGCTAACATGAAGAACACCCTGATTGACTCAAAGAAATATATTTTCCTGAGACCAATGGTTTATGAAATTTATTCTCCAATTGGCTGATCTCTTGAACAGTTGTTTGTCATCATCAGATTTTGAAACCATGTATCTCTTTTCAAGTGACGATTGTGCTGTAACCTCTGGCTCCATCTTCGCTTCTGGTTTGGGTAGAGCAGATCTTGGCAATGAATGAAAACCATAGCTGTCTTATCAAATAGCGGCAGTTCTCATTTTAACAGTGCTGGAAATTAGTTTTTCAGGCTCTGATCTTGACAGGTCAGCTGTCAAAAGTGGGTGTCTGTGGCCATAAATTCATCGATCCCATAAACAAAATTCTGTCTGCAAAATGCAAGAGGAAAGTCAACGAAGATGCACTTATGCACAAATGAAATGGTCTGCAGCTGTATGACTGAGTGTCAGGACTTCTCCGAGTGAAAGATTTTTCTGGCTTCCCATTTATCAAGCCTATCAGCCTCATTTAGATTTTATTATCTGAAAATTTTTCTCCAGCTTTCTGAACTGGGACCCCAGGCACCCTCAGGAGGGAGGCAGAACACAGTCTCTCCTAATCTTGATGGGCTGCAAGTTTGGGAATCCACTTACAGGCTTTTATTTTACTTTATTTTTAATTTCCACTGCAGTCTTTTAAACAAAAGATTTTGTTTGAAAAGGATGTGACTTTCTGTGTTCTGATCTTACATATCAGGTGCTCAGAGAGATGGCCTCAGAAATAATGAAAGTTTACCACTCTGGTCTTAAGATTTGGGCAAGAGCTCAAGTCTTTGGGAAAATAGGGAGATTCACTCAGCTTAGGGCGCTTGGCTTCAGGCTGATGTGAGGGAATAATAAACTTTCTTGCTCGACTTGAAGGATCCAAGATCCTGGAACATGGTTACTTTGATGTGTTTGAAGGCAGAATTTTGGTTTCTCTTTGAAGTATTTTTTCTTTCTTTGTCAGAGTACAGGATGCCTGGAGGCCAGGGAGAGAGAAATCTGTATTGAAAAACAATAAAATAAAAATCTTTAAGCCCTAAAAACTTTCAGACAAAAGAAACAGGAATAATAATTACAGGTTGGAGGAATCTTTTTTTTTTCCTCATGTAGTTGCACTTTGATTTAAATGACTTAGCCTTGGGATGGCTCAAGAAGTAACTAACATAATTTGGGGCTGTGCTTCTTCCTTAGTGGAGAAAGATTGCCTGTCTGCATGGAGTTGGGTTCTAGGAGGGGCCACTGCCCTGTCTCAAACCCAACAGTTGGGCCCCACAGCATCTTGGAAATACCTTAGAATATAAGATGCTGTCCCACAGAACCTTGATGCTGGCCTCCTCTAGGAGATGGGCACCTCAACCAAAGCTCCTTGTAGCCAGAGGACTGTTGTATTGAGTTCTGACTCTCACCCTGGCCTTGACCTTCTGACAGATAATTTGACTCTGATTGCTTCCTTCCACTCAGCCCTCAATCACATAAGTACACGTGATGGGATTTGGCTTCATTACCTTTGCTAGTTATTTTTATCAAAATCTTATTTTCTTTTTTTTTTTTTGTGAAAGGAAAGAAAAACCTGTTAAAAGCCTAGAAAAGCATAAAGAGGTAATCATGGTTATTCATAATTCCACCACTAAGATAAATTCAAATATTACATTTAAATATATTTCTTCCCACTTTAACCACTGCCTTTAAAAAACACACACAATTAAGGTCACATTGCACATACCTTTTTATATCCTGATCCGTTACTTTGTTATTATGGATTTTTAAACTACTGCTTTTTCTTAAGTTTTTAATAATTTTATTTATTTTTATTTTTGTCTGAGATGAGTCTTAGTTGCTATGCAGGCTTTTCTCTAGTTGTGCAGAGAGGGGGCTACTCTGTAGTTACAGGACTAGCTGCTCGCAGCAACTAGGATCTTCCCAGATCAGGGATTGAACCCGTGTCTCCTGCATTAGCAGGCAAATTCTTTACCACCGAGCCACCAAGGAAGCCCCAATTTTTAATGTATTATTTTAAAATCATTTTCTCCTTTGAGTAGCTCTTCAACATGGTAGGCAGAAAGGCATTTTTATTCCATTTTATAGATAAGAAAATGGAATTTCAGTGAAGATAAATTTATTCAAAAATATTTATTGCCTCTTGTGATTTAGTACTATGCTGTAAAATGTGCTGAGGTCACTAAGGTGAGTGGGGGAAACATACCTAGAACATAGATCTATTGGCTCCTAAATATATGCTAATTTAATATCTCCAAGTTCCCAAAAATCTATGCTAGTAATAGAGAGTTGATCTTCTAGAGGAGAATGGCATTCAGGCAAGGTTAGAAACTCTGGAGATTGGAATAAGCAAGGCAAGGTTCAATCCAAGAGCCTGAGCCTCTAGAGACAGTTTATGAAGACAGGGTTTTGATCCCAGGGAACAAGATAAAAAACCCAAATAGCACAGCAGGATCACAGACTTAGGTCCAGAGTGGAAGATCATTTCTACTGCAGCTCTGTATCAGTGGTGGAGATTTGAGCTAAATATTTCATTAGTTATGAGGCTCAGACATGAAAGAATCTGCCTGTAATGCAGCAGATGCGACTTCAATCCCCAGGTCAGGAAGATCCCCTGGTGAAGGGAATGGCAACCCACTCCAGTATTCTTGCCTGGAGAATCCCATGGACAGAGGAGCCTAGCGGGCTACAGTCCATAGAGTCGCAAAGAGTTGGACATGACTTGGTGACTAAACAACAACACATTTTCTTTAGTTCTTTTCTCTTTATAAGTGGAGATTTGTAGAAATTTCCTAAAACTTAATTGAGCCATAATAGATCTTCACTAGTGGCTCAGACAGTAAAGAATCCTCCTGCAATGTGGGAGACCTGGGTTCGATCCCTGGGTTGGAAAATCCCCTGGAGAAGGAAATGGCAACCCACTCCAGTACTCTTGCTTGGAGAAGTCCATGGACAGAGGAGGCTGGTGGGCTATAATCAGTGGGGTCGCAGAGGCAGACACTGTTAAGGGACTAACACTGTGAGGAAATGTATGCTGATACTAAAGTAACGCCTTAACTACAAGAGAAACTGGGCGTGGGGTTTATGGACAGTCTGTGCACAATCTCTATGACTTTTTTTGTGAATCTAAAAATACTACAGTTGAAAGCTTTTCTTTTTTATTGTTTTAGAAAATTGAGGGACTTCCCCGGTGGCCCAGTGATTAGGGATATGCGCTTCCACTGCAGGGAGCACGGGCTCAATAGCTGGTTGGGGAATTAAAATCCCGCGTACCTCTCGGCCAAAAGGAAAAAGAAAGAAAGAAATTGAGTAAGAGTGTAGCAGACCCCGTTGAAGAGAAGTGGCATTCCAGGCAGAAGGAACTGGAATGTGGAGAGGAGGGAACACCATGTGCGTGAGGAAGATGAGGGACTTAGTAGAGTTGGCGTGTGCTGGAGCTGACTGTCAGGGTTGGGTCTCGATCAGAAAGGGCTTTCTTTTGGCTGAGTGTAAAAGTGTTAGGACTTATTCTCTAGGAAATAGGAATTGATTAGGAAATTTTAATTAACATAGTCCATGTTTGATTTTATTTAAGATAAACATCAGCACAATGGAGGAGGGTTGGAAGACAGTGTGATGAGATCAGCAGAAAGGCTGTTGCGATAGCCTGGGGCAGAGATGCTGCTGCCTTGAGCTGGGCAGTGGGCTAGAAGCAGAGGATGGTGTGGACAAGCATGAAGAGGTGGAGCCCTTCTCACAGCGGAGCTAAAACCCTAGACAGACAGGCCTTATCCCAAGTGCTTCTTCCTGCCTCCACTCCCATGACTGATTATAATCCTAGTGGAAAGACAGATGAAGTCTGATCAATGCCAAGCAGAACCTCATTCCAGGTATTCTGGAATCCAAGCCAGAGCAGCACAGGGTGGAGATGCCCCTTCACCAGTGCTGAGGAAGTTGGGCAGCAGGTGTCAGGAATTCAAGTCCTGGTGCAGAGCAGAATATCCAGTCCCTGGAACTGCCATGTCATCACTGCTTCCATCGTAACTCTGTAAATCACAAGAGAGTAAAGGGAACCTTCATCACACCACCCAATCCAGGGCATGCCACAGACCACACAGGGTTAAGCAACCCCAATGCCTGGGCTGAACAAGTCTGGGGATGAGATGCAGGCTGCCCAAATCCATACCACGAGTCCCCTAAGTCCAGTATCACAGGGTCCAAAGAATGTAAGGAGCCAAGACCCTAAATCTGTTTGTCCGAGTTTGTCTTCTCACTTTGGCCAGCATCTGCACCCAGCTGCAGGAGCTGATCCCGAGTCCCAGGGCTGTTTCCTGAGACTTGGTGGAGAGATAGCCACCAGGTTTCCTTTTCACTATGCCAGTTTCCAGAGTATGACATCTTTGATATCTTTGCAGAGGGCTTAGGATAGATCTTAACTTTGCTCTTCACTGAAATGCCCCACAGTTGAATTAGTGGTGGCTGTGGGGGAGATCCTCAGAGTATATGGCCATGCTCTAACTAAATGATCCTCATCGCTGCCAGGCATCCTGTTATTTAGGGTGAAGTGGGTCTTAGCTGGTATCACATCCAAAGTGACAGCAGGAGTTTCTAGGTTCCTTTAAACTGGTTCTAGAATCACATAGCTCATTCTGATGTCTCTACTGTAGGCTTCGGGGTTCTAGTATCTTCCAGGCAGAGCGGCCCCACAGATTCTGAAACTGTGGCCTCATACTCAAGGCTCAGTGTGCGCTAACCTTGCTGAAGATATCAGGGCTATGAGAAATGCTGGGAGAGTAGAAGTGTCCTTAAGTGATGCTATTGGTGCCTCCTCTAGGGCACCTGGTGACACTTTTCCACGGAGGGGTAATTCTTTTTGCTCAGCCTAACTAGGGGTCTTGTGGGTTTTCTCTGATGAAGGGTAAGATGCTGTCTGTGACAATCTGAATTTTAACCCCTTGCTACTGAACTGATGGTCCATGGATCAGCAGCAGCAGCACCTGGGAGCTTGTTAGACAGGAATAATCTCAGGTCCCAGGATCAGAAAGTGCATGTAAAACCCCTGGGTGATTTGTCTGCATATTACGGTTTGAGGATCACTGCTTTCATCTATAGCAGTGGTTCACAATCCAGGCTGTGCCTTAAAATCTTCCAGGAGATAAATGGTCCAATCCACTACTGACCAATTAAGTCAGAATCTCTATGGATGGGACTCAGGCTTTAGGATGTTTTAAAAGCCCTCTTAAGAGATTCTAATGTGCAGCTAAGTCAGAGCCCCAGTGACCTGGAAGAGTAGAGGTTTTCAACCAGGATCACTGGGAAAGCATTAACTTTTCTCATGCCCAAGCACTAAGATCCCGGTTATGTTGGCTCTAGATGGGGCCAATATCTATATTATTTACATCTCACCAATTAATAATTGAAAATCACTGATTAGACAAAGGGTTTATCATTGTTGCTCAGGCCCTGCAGGGACGCAGGGAAGGGAAGCAGTCTCTAGGGCATCTGTGTCTGCAGGTGTTTCTGAGCCAGGCTAGCGTCTCCTTGACCATCTTAAGGTGCCTGACAGAGATGGGATGCATCTATTAGATCCTGCAGGCTTGGGAGGATGTGGCAGACCCAAGGCATGTGTATTCTTGACTTCTATCTACCTATCAGGGAAAATCATGAAGTTTGTGGTAAGACAGTGAGCTCTTGGTCCTGCTTATGGTTGGCATCAGGGTGCAACACAAGCTTTAAACCTGAGTCTTTGTTACTTGCTTCACTGTTAAACTTCATCTTTCCCTGGTGAAGCAAGTGATCTCAAGGACCACTGGCCTGGGCAAGTCAAAGGAGCGGTAAAGAAAGAGAGTGCTTTGTGGGAGGCTCGATGATATGGCCTCAGTGGGTGGACAGAAATGTTTATTCCGTAAACAAGTTTCTACAAGTTGATTTCATTTCAAGCATGTGTTAAGTCTTCAAGATCCAGGTGAGCTGATGGAGGAGGTGGAGCTCTATCTGTCACACCTTTATTCTTTCTAAGGTTGTGAGATGGCTCTGGGTCTCTGGGAGACTTCTAGGGCTGCTGTCTTCGTAGCTGTCTGACTCAGGAGCCCACTTCGGCGGTTGATTCCTAAGGTCTGCAAGGTGCCCGTCTGTCCCTCACATTCCCTTTTTCCTTCACAGCTGGCGACGTGGGACTCGGAGAAGGGCCTGAATGGCAGCCTGCAGGAAAGGCCCATGGGCAGCCGCCTCCAAGGACTGACTCTCAAAGTGGTGACTGTCTTGGTAGGATCCTGGGCACATGGGGGAGGTCTGTCATTCAGGCTTTGAGTCAGGAGCTTCTCTCTGTTAGGCTTAATGCTGAGTTTGGAGACAAGGGGATCTTAAGTAGTGGCTTGAACTTTCATAGGCTTTTCACTCAAAGAATTTTATGAATAGTGAAGGAAGAGTAAGATTGGAGATTCTGCTCCAGGGCCTCTGAGACCCTCCATGGCAGGTCGCTGGCCTGCTCTAGACAAGGACCACTCATCCAGAACCAGGGCTGAACGCCAGAGCGGGGATAACAGCTCTATTTGTTTTGGGACGTAGGATCTTAACCTACAGGTTGTCCTTAGGAGATTTTTGCTGCTAGCTAGAGTCCCCAGAAAGATGTTGGGAAGACATCCTTCTAAAACCCAACACCACTGATAGGCCCATGTGACACAAAGTTTACAATGAAGACCATTGGTTGCAATTTCTCTGCATGGTTGTCCTGGAAGCACAGACTTTGACTTCTTTCAGTTACCTTCAAAGCATCTTCCTTCCCATTTCTTTCTTCAACTTTTTACAACTGGAGGAGACATTTTAGATTTATCTCTTATTAGCTCGGAAGACAGGCACTGACATTCCTGCTGTCCCCATATGCACACCATGAATAAGCATTGTACCTTATCCCCCCACCCCCAGATTAAATTAATGAAATGAGGTCTCTGGGGCTGTTGCCATAAGGCCCCTTCTTTGTCATTTCCACAGGATGATGGTGGGGAAGCCTGAGGTGTTTTCCAGATGACCATGTGCCCTACAGGAGCACATGTGACACAGCACAAAATGTGTTAATGTGCCCATGGCCTGCCTTTGGACTTTTGGACAGTGAGGTTTAATCTGCTGTGTGGTATGACCTTGTCTTGTGACTCGGCATCCATTTTTCTAGTCCAGTCTGATAGATGTAATAGTCTTCTCTCAACCTGGTTCACAGACCTCTGTTGTCATTTATTATCCCAGATGAGAGGTATTCACATTTCTTGTGTGTGTCCTAAAGAATTACAGCATTTCCAAAGGACAGAGTCCTGAATGTCACAAATGAAGGCATGAAAACAAGCCATGTTATCCTAGGAGAATGGGATGCTGAGCTGAGTCCGAAATGACAGAGGACAGATAAATCTGTTCCTCCGTCAGTATGCTGGTTGGAGGGATTTTCCTGTGCACTGTATCCTGAGTATCCATAAACCACTTTAGAAAAAGTCAGAAAGGTTCAGACTCCAGGCTTAAATTGGGTAAATACAGTGCATGTGTCCACAAATGTTCTGAAATTATGGTTCATCAGATTGGTCTCTCCAATAAGACCCTGGAAAGATGTGTGTTAATGAGCCAGTGATTTAGTTGAAGAACATTCATTCTGTTGTCCTCAGGAAGAACCTTTTGTGATGGTGGCTGAGAACATTCTTGGACAGCCCAAGCGCTACAAAGGGTTCTCCATCGATGTCCTGGACGCACTGGCCAAGGCTCTGGGCTTCAAATACGAGATTTACCAGGCCCCCGATGGCAGGTACGGTCACCAGCTCCATAACACCTCCTGGAACGGGATGATCGGGGAGCTCATCAGCAAGGTAGGTCCCAAAAGCAGATCCCTGGGGAGGGGCCCCCTAGTCTGCCTCTGGGGTGATGTCTTAATTGGGCCCCTTATGAAGTTGGAACCTCAGGACCAGCTGGACAGATCACAGTTACCCTTCTCCACACGATAAGGATCTCTTCCTCTACGCTCACCCTCCTCCCTGCTGTACTCATTCTTCCTTTTATTTTCCAATGCCCAGGCACTCTGGGTTTTCCTTCTATGTCCATTTCTATCATTCCTTTGAAGCACCATGTGCCCTTCATGAAATCCACCCCCACATTTGAGCTGCAGTAGGAGCCCAGTGCTCACGGGGACGGGGGTGTGGGGAAGATGGGTGCGTGCTTAATCTCTCTCCATGGCCCACAGCAGCGGGCGGGTGTGTCTTGTGTGTGTGCGCGTGCATGTGTGTGTGTGAATGAGTGTGCAGGTGTGTCTGCGTTGCTATGGTAAGTGAAATCTCAGTCCCTAGTGCCTCAGGTCAATTTCAAATCTTTCCTCTTCCTCTTTGCCGTAGAACCTGGTCCCCACGGCACGAGGCCAACTCACTGTGTCCCTCTCCTCTCCCTTGCCATCCTGTGGCCTCTGGGTTATTTACTGACAGCCGTTTACATTGGTGGATCTGCTCAAGTCCTCCCTCACCATCAATCTGGACATTTCTGACATCCCTACAGATAACCCTGGGCTTCCAGTGCTTTGACCATTCATCTCCAGTGACCTTGGAGCACCCGTCCCCGTGCATCCTGTTAGCATCTTACATGTTGCTGTCACTGTCCCACTCCATGACTACAAGCTGTCATCCTTCTGACTCCGGCATTTTATCTTAAAACACAAGCCCTTTTCTTTATAAACCCATAAATGCAGACAGGATACCTGTGTTCTCTCCAGTTTCTCCTAAGCTGTCATTTTTTTCCAGTAGCATGCATTCTAATCCTGTTAATGATAAGAAATTGCTCATTAAATCAACTTAATATAAAAAAGGAGGTGAAAACAAAAGCCAAACCCATAACAACTTTATTGTGGAATAATTTATATATAATCTGTACCCATTTCAGATGTATCATTCATGATTTCTAGGAAATTTAGTGAGCTGTGCAACCATTACCATGTCTAATTTTGCAACACTTCCATCACCCCAATGAGATTCGTCATACTCATTTACAATTAATCCCATTCCAACCCAGCCCTAGGCAACCCTTAATCTACTTTCTGAGTCAATAGATTTGCTTTTGCAAATATGTACTATAAAAGCAGTCATACCATACCAGTCTTTTGTCTCTGACACTTTTCACTTGGCACATGTATTTGAGGTTCATTCTTCTCTAAGATTTCTATGCCTTTCTGGTATGGCATCCTTTCCCGCCTGGCGTGCCCTCTGTGGTTGTCCAGATAAACCCCTGTTCCTTCATCTTTTGTGATTCTCCTAAATTATTTTTGATTTCTTGTTACCTTGAAACCCTGACTTGGTTCTATTACCTACCTTCTGACTCTGACATCCAGGCGGCTCTGTGCAATTAGAGGAGAAAACCACAAGTTTGTCCAGATAGATGCATAAACGATGTGTGGCCATCACCTCGGCTGGGCCTTCAGGACAGCCCCAGTTCCTTAACATGGCCTTTACTGGGTCCCTTGGCAACATTCCTTAGAAACTGTTGCAAAATTTTATCTTTCTCCTCAAGCAACCTAATAATCTCCTATCTTAAACTAGAAAAAAGAAGTACTTCTCTATTAAGGAAAGAAATGAAGACATCTGGACATGAGATTCTATTTCAACTTCCTATAAAGATCACATCTGCAGACATGTGCTCTCACCTCCAGATTCAGAGCGGGGAGTGTTTTTCCTCCTATTACAGCTCAGCCCTCACTGGTGTCACCAGTCACCTCCCTCGCTTCTGCTCTGGACCCGGTTTCATATGTTAGTTTCCCTCCATCCTCTGTTGTTAACCTATCCTGATCCCCTAGATTTCCTTCTCAGTCCTTAAATATTCTCCAAGCATAAACAGAACAAACAAACAAAAAACCCTCCCTGGATCTTGGGTTTCTGAGAAGAGAAGCAAGAACGAGAAATGCACATGTGGCAAGTTTGAGAGCTGACATGGTCACCTCCAAGAGTTTTTCTCTTTATCCTAGGTATGTTAGATTTCAGTTTGGCAATCAGTATATCTGCCCCTCCAGCCTGTGTATTGGACCTGATAAAGTTCTTCTACGTGGTTTTCCCCAGTTTGAATATGTAGTTTGGATAAGCTGCCACAACTGGTCATTCTAAAATAAACCTAGTTCTGACAGTGCCTCCTACTTAGAGAGCCAAGATAGAGATGATCACTGTACAATTTTAATGCTCTTATGCCAGCATCAACTCCAGTGTAAGGATATTAGTCTGTACCAGTCTTGGCAGCTTTAACCTCACAATCTAGTTTCATCTTAATGGGGTCTTTGTCTATTTTTAAATTAAGCTCATCTTGGAAAGCAAAAATCTTGGGAGGTACTTTTGAGGTCACAGCAGTGGATGCCCTGGGGGCCCCTTTACTGCATGGCTTTACTAAAGGAAGAAGCAACCATATGTCTGAGAAGCCATGAGTTAAGGGAAGTGGAAGAAGGAAGATGATCCCTTTTTTCTTGGAATATGCTACTCTCTGGCATAGAGCCTGCATATAAAGCAACTTAGGACTGATGCTCTAATGAGATTCAAGGTAGTTCTACACTCTCCATATAACTTCAAAAGTATTTTAGAGAAGAGATATATCTGTGTGGGCTGATGGAGTTTGGAGAGGTTTGATGGAATAATGGAGTGTCCCTGTGGTCCTGAAGTATAGGAAGGATGAAGACAAGTCCAGAAGACAGGTTGGGGAGAAGGGTGGGCAGTAAGATGGAAATACCAGTAAAAGTAAAAAGATAGTTCACTAAGGGAATCATTAAGAAATTGAAGAAAACCTACAATTCACACAGAAATGAAAATGGTGATAGACTCTTTCCTCCAGAAGTGGTTTCCAGGAGTTTTTGGGGTTTAGGGAGACATATGTAAGTTGAAGGTGGTAATGGCAGACAACCTGATGCTGGATTTTCCTTACAACGTTCAAAGTCATGAGGCGTCAACACTTGCAGCCTTTTCCTCTGAACAACCCAAAGGGCAGTGGACAGGCCTTGGGCGAAGGTAGAACCCAGAGTAATCTGAGGACTGCCTTCTGACCAGATGGGTTTGCCTTTCAGAGAGCAGATCTGGCCATCTCCGCCATCACCATCACCCCGGAGAGGGAGAGCGTTGTGGACTTCAGCAAGCGGTACATGGACTACTCGGTGGGAATCCTCATCAAGAAGCCCGAGGAGAAAATCAGCATCTTCTCCCTCTTCGCTCCATTTGATTTTGCCGTGTGGGCTTGCATTGCGGCAGCCATCCCCGTGGTTGGTGTGCTGATATTCGTGTTGAACCGGATTCAGGCCGTGAGGGCTCAGAGTGCAGCCCAGCCCCGGCCCTCTGCTTCCGCCACCTTGCACAGCGCCATCTGGATTGTCTACGGAGCCTTCGTACAGCAAGGTACCTTCCCGGTTTCTGCATGCTGGAGTAACCCCAAGGTCCTGGAAGGACTTGTCCACTGACGACATTCTTAGGTTCATGTTCCCAAAGTCATTTTAAATGCAATTTTATTTAACTTCTAAGATGGTCCTAATATCATGCTGTACTCCACGTATTATCAGATAGAAAGTAAATGAAATGATTAAAAAAAAAAAGAACTTTGAGTCCTGATTTTCCTCTTTAGATAAAATTAACTTCTAGTTCTGCCTTGCACTTTCCTCCCCTCCCACATTAGATTGATTGTTATGCAGACGGGGTTGTCAAATGAAGCTATCTTGCTTAAATGTGAAGTCTTCATGGGCTAAAAAATCACAATTGTTTTGCAATCATCGAAGCAATACTCCAGCCATTCTTGAGATTCAGTCTCCTATCTCAGAGAAATCTAGATAGCAGTTGGGGAGTTACAGTTTTGATGGGAAACAACAGAATTGCAAAGTTCCTAATGTGAGTCCTGGACTTATCTGCACCATAGCAAAATATGTATTATCTGCTCGAGAGGTTATATAATAACAGTCAGCAAGGAGCTTTCTTCTGCTACCCCCTGAGACACCGAGGAGGAACGATTGACCTCAAAGAGGCAGCTTCGGACTATAAGTCATATACAGTGATTTCTGAAAATCATAGAAAAAAGTCATCTAGTGAGGGCCGAATGTTAATAAAAGTGATATGGTGCATCTCATTTCTGAGGCTTAAAAGAAAGCTAGAGAACCCTCTAGGTATAAGGCAATTTTACATTTACAGAGTTCCTGAGACTGTTTCATGTGAATTTAAAATGGATAGGGACCTTACATAGGGTTGCAACCCTGGAAATTCTCAACACAGTGAGGAGAATCTTCTAAGGGGAAGAGTTTGATATTCAGAACTCTACTGTTGGCATTTTCAAAAACATCCTATCACTAAAAATGCCAAGCCTAGCTTTCCTGTATTTTGTGGTCCTCCACCCCTTTCTGAGGTTGGTGGTCCTAGGATTTTATTTCCGGAACTGTCAGAGTCCACCATAAGCAGCTGGCAGTCACTTTCTTGATCCTCAGCTCATCACCAGGGGTGGTTCCCTATGCCTGGCTGCAGGGCAGAGAATTTCTGGGGATAGGAGTGAGAGCAGAAACCCCAGACCAATCCCCTTTGCTTGTCTCCTGCAGGTGGAGAATCCTCAGCGAACTCCATGGCCATGAGAATTGTGATGGGCAGCTGGTGGCTCTTCACTCTTATCGTGTGTTCCTCCTACACAGCCAATCTCGCTGCCTTCCTCACGGTGTCCAGGATGGACAACCCCATAAGGTAAGATCCATTACTCCTTCCAGAAGGCTGTAAAGAGAGAATGCAGACCTGGCCATGGTGGCCTGGTGTCGTGGAGGCAGAGAAGGACTGCCTCTGGATCTGCAGTTTGATGGTAGTAATCTTTAATGCATGAGGACCTTCACTCCTGTTGGATTTTATTTTATGTACAATTAAATACATGCATAAATTCACTGACTAGTATTCTCTGAACATTTAAATTCTACCTGTAACTAATAAGTCAAAAAATAAAAAAATCAGCAAATGAGATGTCCTCAGACATTTCAATATTGATTACAAACTTATTTAATCAAAATTTTCTAAACATTTCATTAAAACCACAAATCTAATACATTTCTCCAATTCTCCAATCTTCAAACATCTAAAAAAATATTTTTTAAAACATGCTAATTATTGTAGTGATTAGGAAATGTATTTCACTTACAGTTATAAAATTGTAAAATTATTGAAACCAAGAACTAAAAACGTTTCATTTTAACCAAAATGTTAAAAATAGGGCATAAAAGAATTAGTTCAACATAGTGAAATAACTCAGAAATGCCTTTGCTTTATAATCAGATTCTCACATACTGTGTGAATTACAAAAGAACTTGGATAAAATGAACATCTGCTGGCTATGTGGTTGCTGAACTGACCAGTGGCACAGATTTAGTCCACACTTCTTTGAGTGCAATATCAACCTCAATATCACTTCTTTCTTTATCCCTGATTATGCTTTTCTGTGTCCCTGCCTTCGGTAATTTCTCCTTTAATTCATCATACTTACTGTCATTATATCAATTCTTTTGATCCACGATCCTAGTCAAGTCATCCATACTCAACCAGCTTTGGTAGCTCCCAAGTGCCTATTTGAAAGAGGAGAGATTCCTTGATTAGGATTAAAAATTCAGAATGATATGGTCTAGTTTTAATTTTAATTGACATTTTTATTGAGAGAATTGTAGACTAACTTGCAATTATAAGTAATAATGCAGAGAGATCTCAGAATATCATTTAGCCAGTTTCACCCAATGGTAGCATATTGCAAAACCAGGATATGAACATTGATCCAATTGACTGATTCTATTCAAATTTCTCATCTCATCCTTGTACTCATTTCTCTGTGTGTGTGTGTATGCATTTGATTCTGTACAGTCTTATTGTATACGTGGATTTGTGTATCCACCACCACAGTAAAGATACTAAGTATGATGATTTTGTTTCTACAAGAATTCCTTGTGTTGTTCTTTTATAACCACACCCACCTCCTTCGCACTTCTTTGCCTCTTGTCCCATTCTTAACACCTAGCAGACACTAATGTGCTCTCTGTCTCTGAAATTTGTCATTTCAAATATGTAGTGTATAAATAGAATCACACTTTGAGGATTAGCTTTTTCTTTCAGTATAATTCTCTGGCGATTCTTTCGAATTGTTATGTGTATTAATAGCTCATTGCTTTTCGTTGCTCAGTAGAATCTAATGTAACACAATTTATTTAACAATCCCCCCATTGAAGGATATCTAGGTTTTTTCCAGTTTGGGGCAATTAAGAAAAAAGCCATTGTGCATATTTGTGTGAAGGTTTTTGTGTGAACATGCATTTTCATTAATGGGTAATACATATCTAAGAATGCAATTGCTGTATCTCATGGTAATAGCATGTTGAGTTTTATAAAAAAAAAATGATCAAACTGCTTTCTAGAGTAACTGTCACTTTAAATTACTACTATGGATGTAGAAATGATCTAGTTTCTTTGCATCTTTGCCAGTATTTAGTGTATCAGTGTTTTTTTACTTTACCTTCTGGTAGTCATGATGTGGGAGAAGGCAATGGCACCCCACTCCAGTACTCTTGCCTGGAAAATCCCATGGACGGAGGAGCCTGGTAGGCTGCAGTCCATGGGGTCACTAGAGTCCGACACGACTGGGCGACTTCACTTTCACTTTTCACTTTCATGCATTGGAGAAGGAAATGGCAACCCACTCCAGTATTCTTGCCTGGAGAATCCCAGGGACGGGGGAGCCTGGTGGGCTGCCATCTGTGGCACAGAGTCGGACATGACTGAAGCGACTTAGCAGCAGCAGCAGCAGCAGTCATGATGTGATAGTGCACTGTGGCTTTTTGCTCCCCTAATGACTAATTATAGTGAATTCCTTTTCCTGTGCTTATTGCTGTATTTTCTTTGATGAAATATATCTTTATGTATTTTGCCCATTTTCTCACTGGATTGTTTATTAACGTTGAATTTTGAAAGTTCTTTATATATTTTAGACACTGGTTCCTTGCCAGATGTATGGTTTGCAAATATTTCCCCCTGCTCTGAAGTTTGTTTTTCAAGTTCTTAACAAAGTCTTTCACAAAGAAAAGTTTGTAATTTTTATGAGGTTCAATTTACACATTTATTCTTTTGTGAATCATGCTTTTGGTGTTGTCTAACTCTGCCAGGTCGTAGACCTGAAGATAATCTTGGATATTTTGTTTGTTTTTCTGAAAGTTTTGTCATTTTCCGTTTTGTAAATTTGGATGTGAGGTTTCCATTTTTAAAATTCATTTGTGGAGTAAGACATTGAACAGGAATCATAAACAGTTGGATGTGACCTGAATTTACTTTGCAAGTTTGTAGGGGTTTTTGGCAGCTTTGTATGCTGAGTATTTAAATCTGAATGACTTTGGTGATGGTAACACTCTTCAGGTTGCCTCCGGTCCCACTGTCCTCTACTTTATTACATGTGCTAGCTTCACACTTTCACATATTCACTTTTCACCATCAAATCATACAAGTTAGTATGCTGTGACAGAGAAGCATACTGGTTGACTCTTGGTGAGATAGCAAGACTTACACATCCATGCTATTCATTGTGTGGACCCAGACCAGTATTGCTGGCATAAGGCTCTCAGTCCTTACCTCAGATCTCACGAACCAGAATTTGTATCTAAGTAGGTCTCCAAGTGATTTTTATTCACATTAAAGTTTGGACAGCTCTGCCAACAATTAGAAAAAAAGTGATCTATGAAATCCTAATAGCCTGAAGCGATTGGCTGCAACTAACAAATGCATTTTAATAGAGCTATCCATCAGTTCCTGCCTTCAGGGTACCACAAACTGGAAAAGAAAGGTGGTGCATATTAATGGTACTCAAGACAAAGAATATGAGACTTACTCCACATGCCATGATAAGTTACAGGTATCTGACTAGACCTCCTATCATTAACAGCTATAAAACTGGAAAAATCTGCTGTTTACAGCATTTTTAACATAAACACAGGTAGATTGCCAAATTCAGACTTAAATTGAAGAAAGTGGGGAAAACCATTAGACCATTCAGGTATGACCTAAATGAAATCCCTTATGACTGTACAGTGGAAGTGAGAAATAGATTTAAGGGATTAGGTCTGATAGACAGAGTGCCTGAGGAACTATGGACAGAGGTTCATGACATTGTACAGGAAACAGGGATCAAGACCATCCTCAAGAAAAAGAAATGCAAAAATGCAAAATGGCTGTCTGAGGAGGCCTAACAAATAGCTGTTAAAAGCAAAGGAGAAAAGGAAAGATATACCCATTTGAATGCAGAGTTCCAAAGAATAGCAAAGAGAGATAAGAAAGCCTTCCTCAGTGATCAATGCAAAGAAATAGAGGAAAACAATAGAATAGCAAAGACTAGAGATCTCTTCAAGAAAATTAGAGATACCAATGGAACATTTCATGTAAAGTTGGGCTCAATAAAGAACAGAAATGATATGGACCTAACAGAAGCAGATGATATTAAGAAGAGGTGGCAAGAATACACAGAAGAACTATACAAAAAAGATATTCATGACCCAGATAATCACGATGGTGTGATCACTGACCTAGAGCCAGACATCCTGGAATGTGAAGTCAAGTGGGCCTTAGAAAGCATCACTACGAACAAAGCTAGTGGAGGTGATGGAATTCCAGCTGAGCTATTTCAAATCCTAAAAGATGATGCTGTGAAAGTGCTGCATTCAATATGTCAGCAAATTTGGAAAACTCAACAGTGGCCACAGGACTGGAAAAGGTCAGTGTTCATTCCAATCCCAAAGAAAGGCAATGCCAAAGAATGCTCACACTACCACACAATTGCACTCATTTCACATGCTAGCAAAGTAATGCTCAAAATTCTCCAAGCCAGGCTTCAGCAATATGTGAACCGTGAACTTCCTGATGTTCAAGCTGGTTTTAGAAAAGGCAGAGGAACCAGAGATCAAATTACCAACATCTGCTGGATCATCGAAAAAGCAAGACAGTTCCAGAAAAACATCTATTTCTGCTTTATTGACTATGCCAAAGCCTTTGACTGTGTGGATCACAATAAACTGTGCAAAATTCTGAAAGAGATGGGAATACCAGACCACCTGACCTGCCTCTTGAGAAACCTGTATGCAGGTCAGGAAGCAACAGTTAGAACTGGACATGAAACAACAGACTGGTTCCAAATAGGAAAAGGAGTATGTCAAGACTGTATATCATCACCCTGCTTATTTAACTTATATGCAGAGTACATCATGAGAAACGCTGGGCTGGATGAAGCACAACTGGAATCAAGATTGCTGGGAGAAATATCAATAACCTCAGATATGCAGATGACACCACCCTTATGGCAGAAAGTATAGAAGACCTAAAGGAGAAGGCAGTGGCACCCCACTCCAGTACTCTTGCCTGGAAAATCCCATGGATGGAGGAGCCTGGTAGGCTGCAGTCCATGGGGTCACTAAGAGTCGGGCACGACTGAGCAACTTCACTTTTCACTTTTCACTTTCATGCATTGGAAAAGGAAATGGCAACCCACTCCAGTATTCTTGCCTGGAGAATCCCAGGGACAGAGGAGCCTAGTGGGCTGCCATCTATGGGGTCACACAGAGTCGGACACGACTGAAGCAACTTAGCAGCAGCAGCAAAGAGCCTCTTGATGGAAGTGAAAGAGGAGAGTGAAAAGTTGGCTTAAAGCTCAGCATTCAGAAAACTAAGATCATGGCATCTGGTCCCATCACTTCATGGCAAATAGATGGGGAAACAGTGGAAACAGTGTCAGACTTTATTTTTTGGGGCTCCAAAATCACTGCAGATGGTGATTGCAGCCATGAAATTAAAAGATGCTTACTCCTTGGATGCAAAGTTATGACCAATCTAGACAGCATATTAAAAAGCAGAGACATTACTTTGCCAACAAAGGTCCATCTAGTCAAGGCTATGGTTTTTCCAGTAGTCATGTATGGATGTGAGAGTTGAACTATAAAGAAAGTTGAGTGCTGAAGAATTGATGCTTTTGAACTGTGGTGCTGGAGAAGACTCTTGAGAGTCTCTTGGACTGCAAGGAGATCCAACCAGACCATTCTGAAGGAGATCAGCCCTGGGATTTCTTTGTAAGGACTAATGTTGAAGTTGAAACACCAATACTTTGACCAACTGATGCAAAGTGCTGACTTATTTGAAAAGACCCTGATGTTGGGAAAGATTGAGGGCAGGAGGAGAAGGGGACGACAGAGGATGAGATGGTTCAATGGCATCACCGACTCAATGGACATGAGTTTGGATATACTCCGGGAGTCGGTGATGGACAGGGAGGCCTGTTGTGCTGTGATTCATGGAGTTGCAAAGAGTTGGACACGACTGAGCAGCTGAACTGCACTGAACTGAACAGGTGGATTGAGAAAGAAAGAAAAGATATACCATGCAAATTGTATATATAAGAGACTGTTATAAAAGTATAAGAGACCATCTCAATATTAGACAAAGTAGACTTTATGCCTTACAGTATTATAGGGGATGACATAGTGATAAAAGAATAATTCCAAATATGTTTATACCATGTGACAAACATCCAAGTTTATGATATAAAATTTGACAAGTCTTTCCACCCTTGGCTGGATCACTGGCCCGTCTTCACATTTCACCCCAGATGACTATAGGTGTCCACATCAGAATGATACAGAGTTAGTAGCTTTTTCTGAGGAAATGCTGTTCCAGTATCTCCTAACTTTTGTAGTTATTTGTTTTATATTTCTGAATTATTGTATCAGATTCGAGGCTCTGTTATTATACAAAATGATTTTTTAAAATGAAAAATACAATAGGACAAATAGAAACATCTAATATAGTCCAAATTTTAATTTCATTCTCTTAGAACTTGACATAACGAATAAGCAAAAACAAAAAAAAACACCTTATAAGGCTATATGCTGTGCTGTGCTTAGTCGGTCAGTCGTGTCCGTCAGTTATCACCCCATGAACTGTAGCCTGCCAGGCTCATGTGTCCATGGGAATCCTCCAGGCAAGAATACTGGAGCTGGAGCGTGTTGCCATGCCCTCCTCCAGAGGATCTTCCCAACCCAGGGAGCACATCCAGGTCTCCCCCATTGCAGGAGGATTTTTTACCATCTGTGCCACCAGGGAAACCCTAATAAGGTTGTGGAACATCTAAATAACACTGTCAACCCATGTGACATAATTGATGTTTACAGAACACTGCCCAACAATTGCAGAGCACACATCTTTTTCAAGTATGCATTCACCAAGACGCAGCGTTCATTGGGCCATGGAGTTAAATCTCAGTCGCAGTCAATTTCAAAATCTGACGAAGTATGTTCTAGCACTATAATTAAGTTAAAATAGAAATCATTTAAAAAAAACTAGAAAATTCCCAATGAAATTTAAATAGCATAATTCTAAACCTATGGGTCAAAGAAAAAATCATAAATGTAAAAACATACTTCTAAGTAAGTGATAATGAAAATACAACATATCAAAATGTGTGGAATGCAGGTAAAACCATGCTTAAAGGAATGTTTATAGCCTTAAATGCCTAATAAGTAACAAAAAATGCTTAAATTTGAGATCTTAGTTTCCTTCTCAAAAAAGATTAAAAAAATAAGAACAGGCTAAACTCAAAGCAACTTTTAAGAAAGACATAGAGTATGTTTAACAACACAGAAAATTAGCAAAGTCTTAATTTGATTTGGTTGTTTGATAAGTTTAATAAAGCTAATAAACCTCAAGCAAGACTATTCAAGAAAAATTGGAAAAAACTGAAAGTATTAATATCAGGATTGAAAGTGGGGATTTCACCATAGATCTTTTAAACATTAAGTGAATAGTAAGATGATATTATGAACACCTTTGTCCCAGTAAATTTAACAGCTTAATGAAATGGATACATTTGTTTAAAAACAGTTTATGAAAACTGATTAAAAAAAAGAAAATATGAATATTGATAAATCTATTAAAGATATTAGATTTGTAAGCCTCACTACAAATGAAATTCCAGGCCCAGATAGCATCAATGGTATGTTCTAGCCAACACTCAATTAAATAACACTAATTGTAAACTCTTTCAGAAGATAGGGAGAAAATGTTTTTTAATTCATTTAATGAAACTGATATAATTCTGATACCAAAAGCCAAAAAAGATATTACAAGAAAAGAAAGTCACTGCCCAATATCCCCTATGAACTTAGATGTAATATCCTCACCAAAATGGTAGCACATTGAATCTACAAATATATAAACAGGATAATACATCATATTCCATCACAGTCTTATCCTTGGAATATAACTTGTTTCAATATTTGAGAGCCAATTAATGTGATTCAACACAAAAAAAATCAAGGACAAAAATCACATATGTGATCACCTCAAATGATGCAGAAAATAATCTGACAAAATAAATTCCCATTCATGATTAATGAATAAATATATAAAAAGAAATTTCCATACCCTGATAACAGGCACAAACAGATAACTGACTAGTAACAACAGATTTAATGATGCTTTTTCCCTAACATAATATTTCAGGCCCTTGTGTGGCCAACAAGCAATAAAAGAAGTAAAGTTGTATAGACGTGAGAAGGGTCTTCCCTGGTGGCTCAGACAGTAAAGAATCTACCTGTAATGCAGAAGACCCGGGTTCGATCCCTGAGTCGGAAAGATCCCCTAGAGAAAGGAATGCAACCCACTCCAGTATTCCTGTCTGGAGAATCCCATGGACAGAGGAACCTGGTGGGCCACAATCCTTGGGATTACAAAGAGCTGGACATGACTGCACCACAGACACTTTCACTTTCACAGACTTGAGAAATTCCACTGTCTATTTTCTGATGACATCATCATCTTTGTGAAAAATCCTAACAGTCTTCTAATAAAATTGTCTAATAAATAAATCTTCATAAGTTTCCAGAAACAAAATCCCTATATAAAAACCAATTATGTTTTTACCTACTAGTAAACCAACAATTGGAAGACAAATTAAAAAAAAAATTACAATATTCCCAAAGGTATAAAGTTCATAGGAATATTTTTTAAAGTGTATAAATATTAAACTCTTAGCAGAAAATTTAGTGGAAAATGTCATCAAGAAAAATTAAAAATCTAAATAAGTGGAAAGATATCCAATATTCATGGATTTGAATTCTCAATACTGTTGAGAGGGCGAATCTTCCTAATTGAGCTACAGGTTCAATACAATATCCATTAAAACTCCAGCAGACTTCAGAACATAGAACTGGAAAAGATGAATGAGGAACAGAATTTTGAAAAAGAACAAAGTTGGAAGACTGGCACTACGTGATTTCTGACTTTCTACAAAGCTGTAGGGGCATTCTGCATGTCCTCTGTCTGCTGCTGCTGCTGCTGCTAAGTCGCTTCAGTCGTGTCCGACTGTGCGACCCCATAGACGGCGGCCCACTAGGCTCCCCGGTCCCTGGGATTCTCCAGGCAAGAACACTGAGTGGGTTGCCATTTCCTTCTCCAATGCATGAAAGGGAAAAGTGAAAGTGAAGTCGCTCAGTCGTGTCCACTCTTAGTGACCCCATGGTCTGCAGCCTACCAGGCTCCTCCGTCCATGGGATTCTCCAGGCAAGAGTACTGGAGTGGGGTGCCATTGCCTTCTCCCGTCCTCTGTCTAACTGTATTTAATCTTTTTTCTTAGTGCTCTTGCTTTCCTGGCTTCACAGTGCTCCTTGAAGATTACAGTTAATTTTCTGCTCCATGGCCTTCACTAAGCTAGTTATTTTGGGGATGCTCTTCCATGCTTTTGACCTAGCCAACACTGACTCATTTTTCAAGTCTCTACTCAAATGTCACCTCTTCATAGTGGCCCTTCCTGGGTACTCCTCAAATTACATCACCCTTTTCTGTTTTTCTCTTTCATATACTTCAGTACTTTTCTTTCTTAGCAATTGTCACATCGTGTATAAATGAGTTTATGTGTTTACTGTTTGCTACGATGCATCCATCTTTCTAGATCAGAAATTCCTTGGATCTGGATACTGAGTTTGTTTGTTCCCCATTGTATAACCAACCCTTGGCACAGTGTCTAGCACAGGTCAGCTGCCATAACAAAATATCATAGACCGGGTGACCTAAACAATACGAATTTATTTCTCACAGCTCTAGGAGCTGGGAAGTCCAAGATCTCAGTGCCAGCGGGTTGGTTCTTGGTGAGAGTCTTCTTCCAGGGCTTGCAGATGACCTTCTTCTCTCTGTGTGATGGAGAGAGAGGGACCACTGGTCTCTTTTCTTTTTGTATAAGGTCACTGATCTCATCAAGGGGCTCCACCCTCATGACCCTGTAGTAGTGTAGTGTAGTGTTAGTTAGTCATGTCTGACTCTGTGCGACCTCATGGACTGTAGCCCGCCAGGCTCCTCTGTCCATGGGATTCTCCAGGCAAGAGTACTGGAGTGGATTACCATTTCCTTCTCCTGAGGATCCTCCCAACCCAGGGACTGAACCTGGGTCTTCTGTGTTGCAGGCAGATTCTTTACCATCTGAGCTACAGACCCACCTCCAAATATCATCACATCAGAGATGAGGGATTCAACAGGTGAATTTGAGGGGAGAGCCAGGACACAGCATTCAGTCCATAGCGTAAACTATGCATGCCTAATATATAGTAAATGACTGAATTAATTTTTGAAGGAAAATTTGTTCTCTTTGTTAATATATAGGGAATGGGGAACTTTGAGTCGGATTAGTCAAGATAGAGAGTTTAGCTCAGCAACAAAATGTCCCTTCCTGGTGTCAAACCTATCTGAAGTTGAATGAACACCCTTGGGAGATGATGAACTGCACACCCCTAGGAGTGTGTCTGCAGCAGCTGGGGATGAGGAATGTCACTCCTAAACTCTGATGTAATATGTTCTGTGCTCCCTGTACTTTGGGTCACACTCCATGTATAGATCTGTATGCAAAGGAGCTGGCTTTGTTTTCTGTTTGTTTTTCTTTCTTTCTTTTTATCTTGAGGGCAAAGGCTTATGTTAGATATACAAGTCTGTCTCCTGCTGGGGAAAGTGTTAATAGAATACCTTTTACTAAAGGTCACATTGGAGATTTTCTGTATCTTTGATTTTTTTCTCGTTGTCCTTTTTATTCCTCTGTTGCTCCTGTACTCATGGACCCATCAGCATCGCAGGAAATGCAGCCTGCAGTCTGTGCGCTGCTTCACGTTGGAACCATGCGATTCCTGGATTGAAAAGCTCCAGATTTTTATGGCTGTGATAAATCATCCACAGGCACAAACTGGCTGTAGCATTTGTATTCAGACTCAGGCTTATGAGTGTGCAATGTATTAGCAAACTTGATATAATTCAGGAAAACTGGTTTCATGAGGGGGAAATGAATTGTACCACTCCTGTAATAGGGTGCATTTTTGTTTCTTTCCTGTCACCTCCAGAGCTAAAGCATCATGTGGTGAAAGAAACATGAAAGGCTTGGAACCCAGTTTGCTGAAGCCGGTGTTGGGATCCTAAATAAATGTAGAGACAGGGCTTCCTCAGGCTTATTGTATAGACTGTTCAAGAAGATGATCCTTCTCTATGGCTACCCTAAAGCGTCATGCCCCAGGGACTCAAATTGCAATTTCTCACACCTTCTAATTTTGAAAACTAGACTGTGTTCTTGAATGGTTTTAAGTTTCCAGGAAAATTGAGTGGAAAGTATAGACAGTTTCCAAATACCCTCTCCCCCAATTTCCCCAATTATTATTCAGCTCAGTTCAGTTCAGTTGCTCAGTCGTGTCTGACTCTTTGCGACCCCATGGACTGCAGCATGCCAGGCCTCCCTGTCCATCATTAACTCCCAGAGTTCACTCTAACTCATGCCTATTGAGTCGGTGATGCCATCCAACCATCTCATCCTCTGTCGTCCCCTTTTCCTCCTGCCCTCAATCTTTCCCAGCATCAGGGGCTTTTCCAATGAGTCAGCTCTTTGCATCAGGTGGCCAAGGTATTGGGGTTTCAGCTTCAACATCAGTCCTGCCAATGAATATTCAGGACTGATTTCCTTTAGGATGGACTGGTTGGATCTCCTTACAATCCAAGGGACTCTCAAGAGTCTTCTCCAACACCACAGTTCAAAAGCATCAATTCTTTGGTACTCAGCTTTCTTTATAGTCCAACTCTCACATCCATACATGACTACTGGAAAAACCATAGCCTTGACTAGATGGACCTTTGTTGGCAAAGTAATGTCTCTGCTTTTTAATATGCTGTCTAGGTTGGTCATAACTTTCCTTCCAAGGAGAAACTGTCTTTTAATTTCATGGCTGCAGTCACAGTCTGCAGTGATTTTGCAACCCCCCAAAATAAAGTCTGACACTGTTTCCACTGTTTCTCCATCTGTTTGCCATGAAGTGATGGGACCAGATGCCATGATCTTAGTTTTCTGAATGTTAAGCTTTAAGCCAACTTTTTTACTCTCCTCTTTCACTTTCATCAAGAGGCTCTTTAGTTCTTCTTCACTTTCTGCCATAAGGGTAGTGTCATCTGCATATCTTAGTTTATTGATACTTCTCCCAGCAATCTTGATTCTAGCTTGTGCTTCTTCCAGCCCAGCATTTCTCATGATGTACTCTGCATATAAGTTAAATAAGCAGGGTGACAATATATAGCCTTGACATACTCCTTTTCCTATTTGGAACCAGTCTGTTGTTCCATATCCAGTTGTTCTAACTGTTGCTTCCTGACCTGCATACAGATTTCTCAGGAGGCAGGTCAAGTAGTCTGGTGTTCCCATCTCTTTCAGAACTATTATTATTATTTTGCATTAATGTGGTACATTTGCTGAGCTGACAGTGATACATTGTTATTCACTGAAGGTCATAGTCTACCTAGGGCTCATTCCTGTATTGTGCGATACGTAGATTTTGATAAATGTATAATGAGATGTATCCAGTATCATGGTAGCACACAAATAGCTTCACTGTACTAAAAGTTCCCTGTTCTCTATTCATCCCGTCCTCTTTCTCTTTGAATTTCACTTTTTATTTTATTTATTTATTTTTATTTCTTGGCTGCACTTCAAGGCATGTGGGATCTTGGTTCCCCAGCCAGGGCTCGAACCCATGCCCCCTGCATTGGAAGCTCAGTGGGTCATCAGGGAGGTGTCCTGAATATTATGTGTAACTGAGCAGAAACTGAGATCCTTCTAAATACCTACCTATTCCATACTCTCCAGACAACTCTGTAAGTAGATTATTTCCCTTTTACCTCCAAAATTTCTCAAATGGGTGTCATTTCTGTATTCTTTCTGCCATATCCAGGTCTTGATGACCATTAGTTTATTACAGCAACCTTCTTTTTCTTTCTTGGAGAATTCTTTCAAGCCAGAGAGAAACTGTGTTGCCAGCAGAAGCATCTTTGTAAAATAAATTCTGATCAAGTCAGTCCTTCGCTTTTAAACTTCCAATGGTTCTGCATAGATTTCAAGTTAACAGTTCAGCTTCTTAACACATTATCTTCACTTAACTTCAGCCACCTCTCCAGATTCAACTTTATAACTATATATATGTTTCATTTTTTCTCAAATTGCTTAACCTTGGTGGGTATGTCAATGTATATACTTCAAGTACTTACCTAGTGTACGAGTTTATTTTCTTTAAGATGCAGGTTTTAAAAAATCTTGTATGGTTTTCCTTCCCTTTTTTTCATGGCAGCTTCCTTATAGAACTTCTTAAACTGAATTTTAGCTGTTGATTTTTTTTGTTCTTTTTGTGTTTCTATCATCAGACTGATTAAATTGAGTTGTTACTTTTCATTTATGTCTCCTACACTAGACCATGAACTCTTTGAGAGTAGAAACATTCATATTAGGATTCTCCGTCATAAGTAAAGGACTTGGCATTTAGCTAGAACTTAGTAGAGTTGGACAAATGCTTGAATGAATGGATAAGGGAACAGACTCAGGTGACCTAGAATTAGTAGGAAAATAATAATGAAGATGAGCATTTGGGAGCTGGAGGAAGAAATGGCTGGATGTAGAAATAAAGTAGTGAAAACAAGGCTGCTGGTAAAACCAGGGAGAAAAATATGTTGCTGATAATGAGCTCCTCAATGGGCTTTTATATTGTCACGTGGCACATTTGGGTACCAGCAAGGCTCTATCAAGCACTACCAAGAACGAGAGGGATACAGTGACAATTTGAAGTGAGATCACCCAGTGTACAATAGGACCCCGATTCCAGGATCCTCAGCAGTGGAAATGAGATAGTTTCACTGAACTGGTGATTGCTCTTAGTGTTCAGTGACTATGGAACCATCCATCTTCCAACCAATCCATAGTATTGGTTCTTGGTATTCAGTAACCCAAGAACACGTGTGTTTCTTTTTTTTTATTTTTTTAACTGTCATTAATGGTTGTGTTTAGGTTTTAATTTCTGCTTATTAAGCAACATATTCATTCTTAAATATACAAATCATAATTACTAAAAAATACAGCATCTCCTTAAAAAGTGAGTGTCTTGTTATAACTAGCTAATGTTGCTTTGTAAACCCAAAACCTTTTAGTAAGTTTATATAAAAACTCTCATAAAGTTTTAAAAACATCTGTGATAAACCACACACAATGCAGTAATACCCACAGAGAGTTGCTGAGAGTAGTTTCTTATTGCCTTCAAGGTCCATAACTCTGTTTTAAGATTATGGAAGGTCATTCATTTTGTTTCAATAAACTTAATATAGACTTAACTAAATCCCCTAACAGAAGTTAATGGTTCTTAATTATATGACACAATTTTTTTTTAAAGAAGGCACTATTATTGCTAAAATTGTCCAATTTTATATGACAGTAAAATTAAAGATGACACAGCAAAGATGGAAAAATACCCCTTGAATTGGTTTTCACTTCTCTGTGTACCTGGACTTCTTCCAACAAGCCCAGGTCAAGTGTTTAGAGAGTAACCAGGGCATTTAAATATAAATCATAACTACTAAAGGATATGGCATCTCCTTAGAAAGTGAGTATCTTATTATGGCATATTTGGGGCCATGTGGTTCTGTTCACATTTTAATTGTTATAGAAAGAAAATAATGTGTTTATAATGCAAGTTATGAGAAGTTTGGGGGAAAGAGAAATTGTCTTATTGAAATTTATTATAATAGACACAAAATAGAAAAAGAGCTAGGCATAACTTGGCAGTTATCTAGGATTATAAGAAATCTCTAAGGTCTTTAAGTAATAAATGATTTAAATATTAAAATGATGATTGTCTCATCACAAGTGATCCCAGTGAGGAACGGATAGCAAACTGATGCTCAGGGCATCTCCCATGGGGTCAGGTGGCTCAAAGACAAGTACAGAAGTTAGAGATAGTACACAGGATACTAAGATAGGCATGTCACTTGAGAACATTTGCAGGTAGGACCAAGTTGCAGAATTAGCTTCAACTAGGGAAAAATGCTGAAGAAAACAAAGGTAGAGTTTAGGTAGAATTAATTTCTAAACTCTAGTTTTGATTTTGAAGCTATCACAAAGAAAGGTGGTCTGAATGGATGACAAAGCAGAATCACTGCTGCAATATGGGAATCATGGGATTTCAGCACTGTGCTAGCATAGTAGCTTGCTGTCTGTGTGATCTTAGGTGGTCACTTCATAGATCAGAGTCTTAGCTTTCTCTTCTCCAAAACAGACAGAAACCTACCGGTTCAGTGATGTGTTATGTCAGTTAATTAAGTTGAACTTTATTAAATCCAGCATGGTGTTGGCATTTGGTTGGTCCTCAATCAATCAGTCGTCTTTCCCTTGATGCCTTTTAAATCTTGCTTCCAGACTGAATTGAATAACTATCCCAAGACACTGGAAATCTGCAGATATATATGCGAGTGTACTGCTTATAATATTTAAAAATGAAAATAGTATCAGATTCTTGATGATGGTTAAATATCTAACCTTTTGAAAAACAGTTGGATTTTTTATTTGGTAGGTTAGTGAATTAGATGCGCAACTATGGCAAAATTTATAAATGGTTAATTTGAAAAGAGACCCTTCGATTCTTAGAAAGGAAAACGTGATTCCGAGAAGGTGGTACCGACTCCCCCAAAACAAATCATATTGGGTTAAGCTAGCCTCTTTCAATTTGTGTTTGATTGTGTTTGGCACATTAGATTTGCAAATTAGAATAATGGTATATTATATCTTAATTTAAGCAATATATTTGGTGGGCTTATATAGTAACCTTGTGAATAAGATGAAAATGTGGTTTATAGTTAGATAGATTTTAGTTTGGTTTAAAAATGTCCCAAACTGTTAATAAAATATTTGATTTGACTTGGCAGATGGTTGCCTGGTTGAGAGGCATAAAGTTCTGACCTTGGAACCACTGTATTCAATAATCATCAAAGACATATTAAGTCATACTAATCAAAGACATACAAATCAATTTCCCAGAGGAAATAAAATTTCAAGGACATATACTATGTTTTATTATGAAGTTTATTAAAAATATATATTAATTAAAGACAAATGCACAAATCAAAGTACAAAAATACAAGACTGTGCATGTTAATGTATACTTATTTTATTGCAGATTTAATTCATGGCAAATTCAAATAGGTATAGTTTATTAAAATCTTTCTCTTTAAGATAATTTTGAAAAGTAGAGTGTTGTTCCTGCTGATGATATTTTTGAAAATCCTTTTTATATGCAGTTTTTTCCATATTTGGGATTTTATTGTTAATTTAACTCTTGATTGGTTGAAGTACATTTTTAATAGGGGTTTCAACAACAGACGATAGGCATTTTCTTTTCAAAACTGCTTCGTTTCTGGTTCTTCAGCTGTGAAGGACAACTCAGTGGATCCACATGTGTATTCACTACCATCTAGACTGCACCTCAGATGCAGCTTTAATTTTCTTCCTTTGGATTTGTCCTGCTCCCCGTTTTTTAAGCTCGAATTTTAGGGTTTTGACGGATTTATGTTGGTATGTGCACAAAGAGTGTAGATTTATTTTCGTTGGTTTTCCTTTGAATGGGATGAACCCTTTCTACTTTCCTGTTCTTACATTTTGTTGTTTTGTTGTACTTTACGATTTTTTTTAAGTGCGACTTTGGCTATTATTTCCACCATACATGTTGACTTGTACCGTAGTAACTCCTGTATTCTTTTACTCCGGATTCAGAGCCATCTTTTGAACTGTGTCCTTCATACAGTTTATCCTACGTTCTCTGCTGTCAACATGGATTTCATCTCAGCAATTACAGCTTTTCATCTGCAGTTCTTTATTTTATAAACCTTTTTCCTTTATAATCACCCTGTTGACTTTTCACTGCTTAGTTTTCTATGAAAACTCTTTTCTTCTCAGGCTTTCTGTACCAGTTCCAAAAATGTTTGCAAAGGAAGAGTGCATTTTCTGTTTTACAGAATTGTAATTTTTGAGTGATTGTGACATTTTATCCTTTTCCATGGTTATTTTACTAGGAAGTTGGGAAACCAGTGATGTTAGACAGAAACTGTCTTCAGTCGAAACATCTTAGGATGGTTAATATGTTGACTGATAGAATCAAGATGCTAAATGATATCAACAAGATGGAACAAAGTGCTGAAACCAACAAGCTGGATAAATGAAATCTGACAGGCTGCCTAAAAATAATCAGCTGCTTGTGTACAGGACAGAAAGGGGGATGCCTGACTGGGTGTATTTCCAGCTTACACATTCAGCTCACTGCTCTGCTCATTCTCCTGACCTTCCCAGCCAATCTCATTCATTCTGAAGGCTTCAATTACCACCGGATGCAGAAGATGTGACATTTGTGGCCCTGGTCCAGGCCAAGCACCTCAAGTCAACTTCCCCCAAACCATCCCACCAACATTATTTACTTGTTGAAGAGCATCACCATCCACCAGGTCACTCAGTCGTCCTTAACCCAACCTGTCCCCCTTTCCCACAGGAAATCATTTGCCACCTATAGATTCAGTGTACCTCATTATTATTTCTCAGACTCTTCCTTCTTCACTGAACTTTTGGATCAAGGGTTCATACACGTGAATGACTTCCTCCCTGTGTGTTTAAATCCATCTTTTTTGCTTTCCTTTTATCCATTTCCTTCTCAGCATCTTTTTTAAAAGACGAATTTGATCATGTTATTTCCCATTTCCACCCTACTCTAAAAAGTCTGTTAGTGATTTTCTGCTAGAAGTAAGCTCTTTTAGAAATCACTGAAGGCAAGAACATTATCGTGGCCTGCCTTTGCAGCCTCACTCTTCTCCATTTCTTCTCATTCATGTTTTAATCACAACAAATTGTCTCTGTCCTTTTGCATCATTTTTTCCATCATGGAATACTAACCCTCATCTTCCTGGAAAATTCATAATTTTCTGTTTGAGAATCTGTCCTCTATGAATCCTTCTGTGATCTCCCTGACTCTGAACAATCCTATTTTTCTATCCTTTTCCAGAACTTTACACATATCAGTATTAATGGCCAACTCCCTCTGTGCTTAGTCACTCAGTTGTGTCCGACTCTTTGCGGACTGAAGTCCGCCAAGCTCCTCTGTCTGTGGGGATTGTCCAGGCAAGAATACTCTAGTGGGTAGCTGGAGAAGGCAATGGCAACCCACTCCAGTCCTCTTGCCTGGAAAATCCCATGGACGGAGGAGCCTGGTGGGCTGCAGTCCATGGGGTCGCTAAGAGTCAGACACGACCGAGTGACTTCACTTTCACTTTTCCCTTTCATGCATTGGAGAAGGAAATGGCAACCCACTCCAGTGTTCTTGCCTGGAGAATCCCAGGGATGGCAGAGCCTGGTGGGCTGCTGTCTGTGGGGTTGCACAGAGTCAGACACGACTGAAGCAACTTAGCAGCAGCAGCAGCCTTTCCCTGCTCCAAATTGTATCATTGATATACTGTGTTTCCTATACAGTATATTAATATTTAAATATTTAACATTTAAATATTTTAGTATTTAAATATTCCTGTGTTTTTGAATACAGTTATTTTACCGTCGGTGTATCAGTCAACTTCAAGTTAGTTTCTCCTGCTCCTGACACACATTCAGCATCTGTTCTTTGGGACACTACTCTTCCAGGCCTGGTAAAATAGTCTTTTCTTTTTGAGTTGTTCTTGAACTTTTCTAATTTAGTTGGTGTTCCTCTCTTTAAACTTCCTTGTCACACTGTCCTTCTCTGGTATGTGGTGCTTCGTTGTCATTGCCGCATGAGTCTTAAAAGAATAGTTGTTGTATTCTTTTTGATAAGTGTGTCTTATACTTACCATAAAAATTCAGGTAAAAATACTAACCATTACTAAAATTCCTCCCCTTCCCTCTAAAATAATCAATATTTTCATTTGTAGAAAATAATTTTAGGTGTCTGGCTCTGCATATTTATGAATATAAAGAGGAAACAATGGGATCATATGGTCAAATTTATTTTTATTAAAAAAAATTACATTTTACACTAATTTTTTTCTTGACTTTGAAGAAAAAATGAAGAAAGTGCAACTAAAGATATTCCTGAAATTTGATAAATATTTATTTATAGCAGGAAATATTAGTTGCTAAATTATTCTTTGTAATTATAAAATCAAATCTGAAAAACTCAAGGAATCCGAGTACTTTATAACCATCTCCTTCAACTAGTTGAATCTCTAATTTCTACTATGAAAAGAACAGAAATACCATAAACAGATATTCTCTCCATTTCCCTGAGCATTACTTTTCATTTTTAAAATTAATTATTATGTTTACATGGTAAAAATTATGACATTTGCATTACTTTTCTGTAACCACATAACTCAGGATTGCCAAATGTTAGTTCTGTAAGTTCATGAATTCAGGATTTGCTTAATATTTGTAGTGTAGTTCACATCTCATTAGTTATCTTGGGTTTTGTACAAAACATTTAAATTGTGAACAAAAATAAAAAAATAATATAACAAAGACTTATGCCCCACCACCCAAATGTAGCAAATGTTACTTAATCAGTTTGTTTCAAGTTATGTTTTTGAAATAAGATCTTATAGACACAGTTGAAGACACAGTTTCATTTTCTTTTATTCTACCCAGATGCATTTGTAACATGAATTCAGAGTTTTTTGAGTTTACATATATATGTATGTGTATATATAATTTTATCATATACAACATGCATCTATAAATAAAAAATAGTATTATTTTCATATATTTGATATCTTAATATATTCATATCTCTATATTTAACATATTCAGTGTAATATTTTTATTACCTTCCAATATATATGGATAGTATTATAGCATATAATCTGTCTACAGTAGAAGATCTTCTGTGTATTGTCTTTTACAATCAATATTTTATGCATAGAGTTTTAGTCCATTTATTTAGACACCCATATGATGGAGTATATTTTAATTATTAAGCATATATTTACCTATCTCCCCACTACATTGGATTGTTTCCAATATTTTGCCAGTATTGACAGCACTGCCTTATGTGTTTCTGTATGTGTTTGATGAATACATGGATATGTTTCTTGGGATACAGACTTGAACTAGAATTGCTGGCTCATTGGTAGAGGCCCATTTGATTTTATTAGATATTGCCAAAACACTCTCTAATGTGGTTTAGCACATTTACATTCTCAATAACTGTGAAAGAGAATACTCATTGTTTGTCAATGTTCTGAATATTTGATTTCACACATTTCACTTTTGAAAATTTTATGTCTGACACAATATTTTATGACTATATTAATTTGCAGTTTCCTGATTACAAGTGAGGCTAAACATTTTTTCATAAGTTTATTTCCACTTAGGCTTTTTTTTTTTTTTTGCACATTTCCTTTTCATACTTCTTGCTTTTCTTCAATCGGATTATTAGTTTTAATCTTATTAAGCTTGCATTTATCTGTTCCATGTATACAACTATTTTCTTCCTGTCTGGGCTCATGTTTTATTTTTTTTACAGTATCTTTTATTGTGAGGAAGATTTTAATATTAATAGAGTCAGCTTTATCAGTTATCCCTTTAGGGTTTGTTCTGTTTGTATGTTATTTTAAAATATCCTACCTAACTCCAGGTCATATAATTTGTCTTAAAAATTGCACGACATTGGTTTTTCACAGATAGATTTTTTTATCCATCATGAATTTATTTTAGAGAATATCATTTAACGTGTATGAATGAACTACTCTTACAGCACCATTTATTGAAAAATCCATGCCTTCCCCTGTTATTCTTTTAGATAAGTATTTCATTTTAGAATAGTTTTTATTTACAGCAAAGTTGAACAAATAGTGTAGAGGATTTCTGTATACTTCTCACCTAGTTTCCCCTATGGCTAACATCTTATATTTGTCACGACTAAAATCCCACATTTGCCATTACTTTTAAAATTACTATTAACTAAATGCCACAGTCTATTTGGATTTCACCAGTTTTCTCCAGTGTCCTTCATTCATTCCAGGATTCCATCCAGAATCCCAATTACATGTAGTTATGTTTCTCCTTAGTCTGTGACTGATCAGACTTTCCTTGTTTTTCATGACTTTGGAAGTTTTGAAGAGCATTGGTCAGATATTTTGTGGAATGTTCCTCAGTTGGGGTTTATGTGTTGTTGTTGTTTTTTTCATGGGTTTTTGGGAGGAAGACCATAGGGAAGAAATGTCCTTCTCACCTTCTCATGACATCATATAAGGTTTACGTTCTGTGACATTACTTATTACTGATGATGTTAACCTTGTTCATCTGGCCAAGTGTGCACCAGGTTTCTCCACAGTGGAGTTATCTTTTCTTCCTTTTTGATGTGGACCATTTATAAAGTCTTTATTGATTTGTTACAATATTGATTCTGTTTTACGTTTTGGTTTTTTGGCCAAGAAGCATGTGGGATCTTAGCTCCCTGACCAGGGGTTGAACCTGCACCCTGTGAATTGGAAGGTGAAGTCTTAACCGCTGGGCCACCAGAGAAGTTCTAAGTTACCATTTCATGTTTTCCATACTCTGTCCTTTGGAAGTGAGTCCTTAAGCACAGCCTACAGTCAGCGTTTAAGGGTTAAGCTCCACTTACTGGAGGAGGGAATATCTATATAATTTATTTGAAGTTTTTCTTGAAGGGAAATTTATCCCTGCTCCCCATTTATTCAGCTATTAATTTTTATTAGTATGGACTCATGAATATGTTATGCTTCAAATGATAATTCAATACTACTGCATTTATTATGTTGCTCCAGTTATTTCAGCTGTGGCCATTGGGAGCTGTTTTGGGTTGGCTCCTTTGTCCTTTGACATACCCCTTTTCTTCGTTTTTTTAATTTATTTTTTAATTGAAGGATAATTGCTTTGAAGAATTTTGTTGTTTTCTGTCAAACCTCAACATGAATCAGCCATAGGTATACATATATCTCCTCCCTTTTGACTCTCCCTCCCATCTGCCTCCCCATCCCACCCCTCCAGATTGATACAGAGCCCCTGTTTGAGTTTCCTGAGCCCTACAGCAAACTCCCATTGGCTATCTATTTTGCATATGGTAATGTAAGTTTTCATGTTACTCTTTCCATACATCTCACCCTCTCCCCACTCTCCTCATGTCCATAAGTCTGTTCTCTATGTCTGTTTCTCCCTTGCTGCCCTGTAAATAAATTCTTCAGTACCATTTTTCTAGATTCCATATAGATGCATTAGAATACGATATTTCTCTTTCTCTTTCTATTTCACTCTGTATAATAGATTCTAGGTTGATCCACCTCATTAGAACTGACTCAAGTGCATTCCTTTTTATGGCTGAGTAATATTCCATTGTGTATATGTACCACACTTCTTTACCCACTCATCTGTCGATGGACACCTAGGTTGCTTCCACGTTCTAGCTATTGTAAATAGTGCTGCAGTGAACAGTGGGATACATGTGTCTTCTTCAGTTTTGGTTTCCTCAGGGTATATGCCTAGGAATGGGATTGCTGGGTCATATGGTGGTTCTATTCCTAGTTTTTTAAGGAATCTCCATACCATCTTCTATAGTGGCTGTATCAATTTACATTTCTGCCAACAGTGTTCCCTTTTCTCCACACCCTCTCCAGCATTTATTGTTTGTAGACTTTTTGATGATGGCCATTCTGACTGGTGTGAGGTGATATCTCATTGTAGTTTTGATTTGCATTTCTCTAATAATGAGTGATGTTGAGCATCTTTTCATGTGTTTCTTAGCCATCTGTATGTCTTCTCTGGAGAAATATCTGTTTCGGTCTTTTTCCCACTTTTTTGTTGGGTTGTTTGGTTTTCTGGTATTGAGTTGTATGAGCTGCTTGTATATTTTGGAAATTAATCCTTTGTCAGTTGCTTCATTTGCTATTATTTTCTCCCATTCAGAGGGTTGTCTTTTCACCTTGCTTATAGTTTCCTTTGCTGTGCAAAAGCTTTTAAGTTTAATCAGGTCCCACTTGTTTACTTTTGTTTTTATTTCCATGACTCCAGGAGGTGGGTCACAGAGGATCTTGCTTTGGTTTATGTCATTGAGTGTTCTGCCTATGTTTTCCTCCAAGAGTTTTATAGTTACTGGTCTTCAATTTAGGTCTTTAATCCATTTTGAATTTATCTTTGTGTATGGTGTTAAGAAGTGTTCTAATTTCATTCTTTTACTTGTAGCTGTCCAGTTTTCCCAGCACCATTTATTGAAGAGGCTCTCTTTGCCCCATTGTATATTCTTGCCTCCTTTGTCAAAAATAAGGTACCAATAGGTCCATAGGTTTATTTCTGGGCTTTCTACCTTGTTCCATTGGTCTATATTTCTGTTTTTGTGCCAGTACCATACTGCCTTGATGACTGTAGCTTTGTAGTATAATCTGAAGTCAGGAAGCTTTGATTCCTCCAGCTCCATTCTTCTTTCTCAAGATGGCTTTGGCTATTTGGGGTCTTTTGTGTTTCCATATGAATTGTGAATTTTTTTGTTCTAGTTCTATGAAAAATGCCATTGGTAATTTGATAGGGATCACATTGAATCTGTAGATTGCATTTGGTAGTATAGTCATTTTCACAATATTGGTCCTTCCTACTCAGAAACGTGGAATATCTCTCCATCTGTTTATGTCATCTTTGATTTCTTTCATTAGTGTCTTATAATTTTCTGTGTAGAGTTCTTTTGTCTCCTTGGGTAAGTTTATTCCTAGATATTTAATTCTTTTTGTTGCAATGGTGAATGGGGTTGATTCCTTAATTTCTCTTTCTGATTTTTCATTGTTAGTATATAGAAATGCAAGTGATTTCTGTGTATTGATTTTGTATCCTGAAATTTTGCTAAATTCACTGATTAGCTCTAGTAATTTTCTGATACTGTCTTTAGGGTTTTCTATGTACAGTATCCTGTCATCTGCAAACAGTGAGAGCTTTCCTTATTCTTTTTCTTCTCTGCTGTAGCTAGGACTTCCAGAACTATGTTGAATAATAGTGGTGAAAGTGGACAGCCTTGTCTTGTTCCTTATCTTAGGGGGAATACTTTCAGTTTTTCACCATTGAGAATAATGTTTGCTGTAGGCTTATCATATACAGCCTTTAGTATGTTGAGGTAGGTTCCTTCTATGCCCATTTTTTGAAGAGTTTCAATCATAAATGGGTGCTGAATTTTTTCAAAGGCTTTTTATGCATCTATTGAGATGATCATATGTTTTTTATCTTTCAGTTTGTTAATATGGTGTATCACATTACACACCATGTATTTGCATATATTGAAGAATGCTTGCATCCCTGGAATAAACCCAACTTGATTATGGTGGGCATATCCCCTTTCTTTTTATGTTTTAGCACTTCTTTGCTTTCTAAGATGACCAGATGATCCATGATCATCTTGTATATATCCTGCCCCAGCCTAGAATCAGCCATTTATCCAAGGAGCTTAGTTCCTTTTGTTTAAGAATGGTATGGGAATCTTACATACAGGTTCTAGCTGTGCTCATTGCCACTGGGACATCACTGTTTCTAGATTCTCTCTGAGGTTAGAACTAGAAAATTATTTATCTATCTGTCTTTCCATCCATCCATCTACTAACCCATGTGTCTATTAATATAATTGTTTCCTTAGCTCTTTATCTGTTTCTTTACTATGTAACACATGAATCCATGGTGTTGTCTCTTACTGTAATCCAGTGTCACATATTACTGTCTAGTTTTCTCCCTTTGCTTCTCTGTAATTTCTCTTTCCAACAGGCAGAAATCTGGGTCCCACTGTCTGCCTTCCATTTACTTATTTACTTATACACGAACCAGTTTCAGAATTGATACCCTTATTCCATGAGACACCAATTTGCCAGCTAGAACACAGCATTTATGGACGTTGCCTTTTGTTCTTACCCTTTTACTTTTCACATTGTTTGTCTAAAGAATCTTCCTACAATGCAGGAGATGCAGGTTCAATCCCTGGGTCAGAAAGATCCCCCAGACGAGGAAATGGCAACCCATTCAGTATTCTTGCTGGGAAAATCCGATGGACAGTGGAGCCTGGTGGGCTACAGTCCATGGGGGTCACAAAGAGTCAGACACAACCAAGCGACTAAATACACACACACATTCTTCCCCTTACCTTTCAGCGGTTCTGAGATACGTTTGTATTACAGTTAGATTCCTGCATCACAGTTTACATAATCTGCGTTCTTTCTCTCTTTCTCCTATAGAGAGCTATGGGTTCTGATAAGTGCCTCTGCGCCAGCCACTGTTGCCGGCACCTTTTCTGTCACCTAAGCAGGCTTTGTATGTCCTTAAGACTATGTCTGGGCTTTCTTTTCCTTTGAATGATCCATTTGTCTGCCCCTATGTGATGTATACTTTTGTAATTGCCACACTCATCTTTGTTTTTCTTCTCTAGAACTGTCTTGAAGCATTGTTCATTCTTTCATGCATTTTAAAATGAGCTTCTTATATTTCACAGAAACAAAACTGATATATTTGTACATTTGGGGATAATTGGCCCCTTTTTGGCATGAGTCTTTCTACCTATGAATATAGTGCATCTCTTTTTCCATCTATTTATTTTGATTTTTTCCTTCAATATTGAATAGTCCAATCCATGTAAATGGTAGTCTCTCCATCTATGTAAGTATTCTTTCTTTTGGTTTAATTTCTCTCAATGATGTCTTTGTGACAAAGGCGTGAACACTGTTTGTTAGGTATTTGAAATTTTGACACCCTTTAAAATTTTTAACTTTATTTTGAACATTGGCTATATGTAGAAAAGTTGTTTATTTAGTTTCTTTATTTAAATGTAATTGCTTTTCAGAGCAATTAGTCTTATTAATTCTAGTAATTTAACTATACATTTTTTTGAATTTCTATGTACACAATCATATCATTTGTGAAAGTCCAGCATTTGGTTTATTTGTTCCATTCCTTAGCATTCATCCTCCTTTCATTTAATGCACTAAACAGGAGTTCCAAAATAATATTGAATAAAAACAGTGTTAATGAATTCTTTTGGACTGAAATGTGTCTCCCCAAAATTAATATATTGAAGCTCTAACCTCCAAAGTGACTGTATATGAAGACTGGGTCTCTAGAGGGTAGTATGATACGATAAAGGAGATCACAAGGATGGGGCTCTAATCTGATAGGACTGTGGCCTTATAAGAAGAGGAAGAGAGATTTCTCTCTCCACCTTTCTGACATGTGAGGTCACAGTGAGAAGGTGAGCATCTGCAAGCCAGAGGAGATATTTCAGCAGAACCTGACCATGCAGGCACCCTGATCTCGGACCTCCAGCCTCCAGAATTGTGGGCAAATACATTTCTGTTTTTCAAGGTATCAAGTCTTTGGTATTTTGTTATCATAGTCTGAGCCTAATAGGTATTCTGTGATGCCTCAGTGGGTAAAGAATCTACCTGCAATGCAGGAGACATGAGTTTGATCCCTGGGTCAGGTAGATACCCTGGAGAAGAAAATGGCAACCCACTCCAGTATTCTTGCCTGGGAAGTGCCATGCGACAGAGGACCCTGGGGTGTACGGTCCATGTGGTTGCAAAGAGTCAGACATGACTGGGCACGCAGCACATGGATTTGGACAGTCTGAGCTAATACAGATTTTGATACAAAGCAGTGTTATACTCTAAGAGATATCTAAACTTGTGGAAGCAGCTTTGGAATTGGTAATAGATAGAGACTGGCAACAGAGAAGGCAATGGCAACCTACTCCAGTACTCTTGCCTGGAAAATCCCATGGACGGAGGAGCCTGGTAGGCTGCAGTCCATGGGGTCACAAAGAGTTGGACACGACTGAGCGACTTCACTTTCACTTTTCACTTTCATGCATTCGAGAAGGAAATGGCAACCCACTCCAGTATTCTTGCCTGGAGAATCCCAGGGACAGAGGCGCCTACTGGGCTGCCGTCTATGGGGTCGCACAGAGTCGGACACGACTGAAGCGACTTAGCAGCAGCAGCAGAGACTGGCGAGTTTTGAGATCTGTGCTAGTAATATGGATATTGAGGGAAATTCTAGTGAGGTCTCTGATGGAAACAAGAACATGTTTCCGGAAAGTGTCAGAGTACAGTCTTTACTATAAAGTGGTCAAGAACATGACTGACCTATGTTAGTAGTTTGTGGAAGGTAGAACTTGCAGCCAAGGCACTTAGATGTTTAGCTGAGGAGATTTCCAGGCAAAGTGTCAATGGAGCAGTTTGGTTTCTCCTGACTCATTATGGTAAAATGTGAAAGTAGAGATGAACTGAAGGAGAAATTGTTAAGCAAAAAGGAAACAGAACTTGAAAATTTGGACAATCCTCAGCCTCAGAGTAAGGGTTTGGCAGAACAACCATTTAATAAAGAGCACCCAGGTGTGCCTCGTGGACCTAATCAGCCATCTCGGCAAATCCAGGAGTAGACTGGGATTAACACCAACAAAAGCACTGCCAGCTTGAACTAAAGGAGACAAAGTGGGATGGAAGGCAGGAAGCCACCGGAAACCTCTTGGATTCGATAGGCCTGGAGCATAGATTTCTTTGGCTGTGAGCATATGCTAGTTTTCAGGGAAAGGGGAGAATGACTGGGTAGATGATTCAACTGTCTTCAAGGCTGCCACTCCCACCATAGACCCAAGGACAAGGTTAGTTTTGCCCTGATTTCAAAGGGTAAGGCCCACCTCTCTGGTTTCAGTGGGATAGGTTCTCTCACCCTAGTGCCTCAGGGGTGGAGTTACTCTCTTCAGAGAGCCTCATGTGCAGGGCCCTTGGAGAGCCAAGGGGGAGAGTGGGCCTATAGAACCTTGAGGGTGGCAACCCCAGTGGAGGGCAGGGTGTTGACCAAAGAGTATGATTTTCCAGTCTTAAGACCTAATGGAATTTACCTTAGGTGTTTGGAGCTTGTTAGGGGCCTGCCATTCCTTTCTCCCTTCCAGTCTCTCCCTTTAGAACAAGAGTGTCTGTCCTATGCCTGTCCTACCCTTTATCTTTTAAAAATATATCTATTTACTTGACTGAACTGGGTCTTAGTTACAGCGTGCAGGATCTTTAGTTGCAGCATGAGGACACTTAATTGCAACATGTGGGATCTAGTTCCCTGACCAGGGATCGAACCTGGGCCCCCTGCACTGGGAGCAGAGTCTTACACACTGGGCCACTAGGGAAGTGTCCCCCATCATTCGTACTTTGGAAACACATAACTTGTTTGGGTTCATAGGTTTAGAGTTGGAGACAAATTTTGCTTCAGGATGAATTGTATCACAATCATCACCCATGTCTAATTTAGAAGTTTAGATAAGACTTTGGACTTGGTATTGAAATGAATAAGACTTGTCTATTAGAATGGAATAAATTTATCTGGACTGTGATGAGGACATGAATTTTGGCAGGCCAGGGATGGAGCGCTACAGACTGAATTGTGCCCTGGCCAGTCCTCCAGAACTCCACCACGATCTCAAACTTCCAGCCTCCAAAACTGTGAAAAAATATATTTCTGTTGTTAAAACCACCAGTCTTTGGTTTTTTGTTATGGAAGCCTACTCATCTTGTTTCTTGTCTCAGCAGAAAGCTTTCAGTATTTTGCTGTATAGAATGATGTTTCATATGTCTTACAGATAAGCATTATTGAGAAATTCCTTCATTCTTACAAAGCTAAGTTTTTCCTTCAGATGAATGGACATTGCATTTTTATTTGATACTACTTCCATGTTCATGAAGGTGATCATAGGTTTTCTTTTCCTGCTTTATTATATTAACATGGTAAATTACATTGATATTTCTAATGCTAAACCAACTTTGCATTTCTGAAAGAAACCCAATTAGGTCACAGTGTCTATCTTTTAAGATATATATTATTATATTCATTTTCCTGATATTTTGTTTAGGATTTCTACATTTATATTTGTGATTGATTGGTCTGTCATTTTCCATTCTCCTACTATCTTTGTCAGATTTTAAATAAAAGTTATATTTAGTTTCATCAGTTGGGTTGGGGTATTGATCACTTCAGTTCAGTTGCTCACTCCTGTCTTGACTCTGCAGCCTCATGGACTGCAGCACGCCAGGCTTCTCTGTCCATCACCAACTCCCGGAACTTGCTCAAACTCATGTCCATCGAGTCGGTGATGCTATCCAACCCTCTCGTTGTCTGTCGTCCCCTTCTCCTCTGCCTTCAACCTTTCCTAGCATCAGGGTCTTTTCCAATGAGTCACTTCTTTGCATCAAGTGGCCAAAGTATTGGAGTTTCAGCTTCAGCCTCAGTTCTTCCAATGAATATTCAGGACTGATTTCCTTTAGGATGGACTGGTTTGATCTCCTTGCAGTCCAAGGGACTTTCAAGAGTCTTCTCCAGCATCACAGTTCAAAAGCATCAGTTCTTTGGTGCTCAGCTTTCTTTATAATCCAACTCTCACATCCATACATGAGTCCTGAAAAAAACATAGCCTTGACTTGATGGACCTTTGTTGGCAAAGTAATGTCTCTGCTTTTTAATATACTGTCTAGGTTGGTCATAACTTTTCTTCCAAGGAGTAAGCGTCTTTTAATTTCATGGCTGCAGTCACCATCTGCAGTGATTTGGGAGCCCCCCCCCCAAAAAAAATAGTCTCTCACTGTTTCCATTGTTTCTGTATCTATTTACCATGAAGTGATGGGACCAGATGCCATGATCTTAGTTTTCTGAATGTTGAGTTTCAAGCCAAATTTTTCACTCTCCTTTTTCACTTTCATCAAGAGGCTCTTTAGTTCTTCTTCACTTTCTGCCATAAGGGAAGTGTCATCTGCATATCTGAGGTTATTGATATTTCTCCCGGCGATCTTAATTCCAGCTTGTGCTTTATCCAGCCCAGCATTTCACATGATGTACTCTGCATATAAGTTAAATAAGCAGGGAATCAATATACAGCCTTGATGTACTCCTTTCCCATTTCGAACCAGTCCATTGTTCCATGTCCAGTTCTAACTGTTGCTTCTTGACCTGCATACAGATTTCTCAGGAGGCAGGTAAGGTAGTCTGGTATTCCCATCTTTTGAAGAATTTTCTACAGTTTATTGTGATCCACACAATCAAAGGATTTAGTATAGCCAATGAAGCAGAAGTAGATGTTTTTCTGAAATTCTCTTGCTTTTTCAATGATCCAATGGATTTTGGCAATTTGATCTCTGGTTCCTCTGCCTTTTCTAAATCCAGCTTGAGCATTGACAAAACATGGGGATATTGATATCTGTCAGATTAATCTATATATCATGACAACAAATACAAAAATGTTAATACAGTTCATTTTGGAAGATTATAGTCTAGACTCGTTTAGGAGCCTCTTTTTGGCATGGGGTGATTAAGGGTCCATCATCTCATCTTAATGTGTAGTTTTCTTAGATTGCCATGGAAGGGGAAAGACTCAGGGTTTGTGGTCTGGTCTATAATTTTTATACATAATTTATGCCCATATATTGTTAATTTTAATCTAGTACATGGTCCTATCTAATTTCCAGGAAGGTTAGAAAATGTAGTTTTCTATTGTGCCCAGTAAGAGGAAGCAGGTTTAATGAGTATTTAGACACTGATGAATACAAGGAGAAGCCTTCATTGGCTGTTCTCTGCAAGAGTTTGTTGAAGATGGGGAATATTTAGTTCTTCAGTATTCAGCAGCACATTAATGAAGCTAAGTGGGCCAAGTGTTTTTAATGCAGAAAGTTTTCAAGATATGGATTTAGTTTCACTAATACTTATAGGACTATTTAAGTGTTAAAAAATTTATTCTTGTATTGATTTTACTAGAATTCTTGAGTACTGTATTTTCAAGCATTTATTCATGACTAAAGTCACCATAAAAAGCTGGAATCCCAAGAATTACATGGTAAATTTTTTGCTGCTTGTAATGAGGAAAGGAGGAAACTTGTTTGCTTTAGAGTGGATGCCATGGCCTTAGTATGGTCTGTGACATCATGTCTCAGATTACCAGTCCTTAGGACCCTTCTTATGCCCATTGTCCAGTCTTCATTAAGCACTCTAAAACAGTATTGTGAAGATTCATTCATATTTTGTCAGATCAAAACTTTTAAAATTCCCTCTCTTAAGGTCTAGAGATCACCTATCCAATCAGATCTGTATGTTGGCATAAAGAGAAACTTGGAATTCACCCTATCTACTTTGGCACTCACACATCCCTAAAAATATCTCTGTAGATGATCATTTTCCACTTTTGTCCAGGGAAAGTTCATTTCCCTGTTTTCCTTCTTCATGCCTACAACACATCTCTAGGATTTTCTGTGAAGTGAGGTCTCTGATGTTGAGTAGGTTTCAGGAAGAGATAAGCAGGATCTCTCTTGGAACTGCTGTTTATTGGGGAGTGGTGCTGAGCTGAATGGGAGGGCTGCTAGTCCAACATGTTGCCATAGGAACTGAGTATCACTTAAGTACTGATTATAAGAAGAGGTTGCTTTATCAGAGTGACTGAGGCAAATTGAGGTAGAAATTAACGATGAAAAAAATGTAGGGTGTGCTTCACATCCTTAGAAATTGAAAAATGACCACAACTGAAAAGTTGTCTAGCTGTGGGCCATCTTCCCTGGAGAAGAATGTACATGTGAGAGAATCCTCAGAACAGGCCAGCTCGTGATTCTAAGAGCCTGCATTCCATGATCTTGGCCCCCCCAGGCACAGTGGCTCCGCCCATTCAAGTCTGTGCTGCTGAGGGCACGCAGGCAGACTCAGAGGCTGCTCAGACTCTGGGAAGGGTGCCTGAAGTCCCAATCTTTCCTCCATACCCCAACTGAAAGTCATAGTTTTTCTTTTTCCACCTGGCAGAGAAGTCTATCTGTGTTTACAGGGAGGTGGAGAGTGTGGCACATGGAATTAACATTTGTGTGTGTGTGTGTGAGAGAGAGAGCGAGCGAGGTATAAGCAGTGATATGTTAGACTCGATGAAGTCATAGTCTGGTGACATCATGTTGCTAGCTTGAAACTGGCCAAGGAGGGGCTAACATATCATAGAAATTGGAAAACTCTACAATTCAAGGCTTTTTTTTTTTTAAGATTTATTTACTTGCTTATTCTTTCAGAGTCTGTTGTTGGACATTCTTTCTACTGACCATAGTCCATAAACGCTGTAAAACTACTATGTGCTAAACTCGCTAGTAAATGTATTATAAATATAATGCTATTATGGTTCATAATCTCATTATCATCACAGCTTTCTAGGAGGTGGGTACCAATTTATTCCCACTTCACTGAAGTGGAAATAGAGGATCTGGGATATTAAGAGCCTTGCTTACCATTACCTGACAGCTCATCAAAGCTCTGTGTTCCTGAGCTTCATCCCATATTCTCTCTTATTGACTCATCACCTCTATCCCTACCTTCAGGGCCTCAGTTGAGACCCTTATCTCTTGCTATCGAGAAGCTCTATGGTTCTGAGAAGGCAGTCTTTCCTGTTATCATCATCCAGGACCTGTTGCTCTCTGCTGCTGCTTTCTTGTAAAAAATGCTCCAGCCCATGATAAGAGAGGGGATGAGATGCTTTCCCCTTGTTTGCTCATGTGTAAGCTCTTCCAGCAAGTACACTGAGAGGATGCTTTTGAATGAAATGCTGGGGAGCCCCGACATTCATTCAACTCTAGTTGAGCATCAGCTCCGCATGTGTGGGCAGAGTAGGGGCATGTACTGCCGTCCCTGGAAAGGACAGAGAGATTTCTGTTTGACAAGAGAAATAAAAGAGAAGCAGAAATGCCAGCAGAACAATCCAGAGAGATGTGTCAGATGCGTGGGCCAAAGGCAGTGTGGAGGAAATAATTATTCTCAGCCGAGGTGGCAGGAGAGGAGCTGGGTTGTGAAGGAGGTGTAAGATTTAGAAAGTGGTGGTGAGTGGGGCATTCCAGGTAAAGAAGCAGTGCGTGCTGGGTAAAAGCAGAGGTGGGAATTCAGAGAGGATTCTGGGGAAGCATCGAGTTGGAGTGAAAGGACATCAATGTGGGACTGTCAGACAAAGGCCTGAGTCCTTGACCTGGAAATTAATGAACCTTGCTCAACTTAAGTTTTCTGGTTCTCTTTCCTTTCTTTTCCAGAAAGAATTGAAAACACTAATTATGAGGGTTGTTTGGATTTTTTTTTTTATGTATGGCTGGACCCCAAAGAGGTGTGCAAAGTGCTCCTTTTCTTTGTTCCTGGGTTCAGATTAGGTGGAGAACAGGGCTCATAGGGGAGCCAGGGAAATAAACTTGGGCCAGAGGTTGGGCCAGGTTCTTGGATGTAGGGCCCTGCAGAAGAGATCAGAATTTTTGAGAATGAGGGTTTCAATCAGGAATCGGCCGTGATCATGGTGACAGACCCTTTGGGAGATGTGTTTGTGTGACTATACAGGAGAGAGGAGTCGTGAGCCCCTGGGCTAAGGGAGGGGTGAGGATGTTTCCACGGGCAGCCTGAGTGGGAGAAGCAGCAGTGGGAGAAGGTGCAGCGGAGGGTGTCTGGTGGAACGTGGGTGCTGGTGGGCACGGCCTGAAGAGGAGTCGAGAGAGCAAGCTTGGCCTTTCTGGATCTTCCCGCCACCTAGTTCCCTTGTCCTGTTCTGCACCGTCCTCCCATTCCATGCGCACTCTCTCACCGTGACCCTTCAGTATTATTGGTAGTTCTGGGACTTCCATGGAATGGCCAGAGGGGCAGGTTTGGGCATAGAAAGGAGGACTGGGTTGGGGGTGGAGGTCATCACCTGGCCTGAAATGGTCACGGTGAGGACAGATGTGGTAGAACCCAAGCTACCGTCCCAGAGCCACATGACAGCTTCTGAAACACCCACACTGACACGTACTCCCTCCCTTGGCCGTCACCATCTGAGCAGTGCCTGCTCACCACTCTTCTGCTGCTCCTTACAGGCAGTAAGGCTGCCTCAGTGACAGGAACTGACGTGCATTAATGTCACTGTAGTGGCTCTTGCCAGTGCATTGCCATCATATCCTGAAATTAGTTTATGGACACTTTCTGCCTTGCTAATGTTCGTAGATATTCTTTTAGTTTCTTTTCAGCTAGCCTAGCTGTCATTTCTATGGAAACATTTTTGCCTTATGCACTTCCCTACCCCCACCAGTGACACATTTCCCTAGCAGACTGGGGGCTCCCTGGCTCTGTGTCCCCTATTCTACATCCTTCCCCTTCTGCCTGGAACACGCTGCTCTCCTGCTTCTCCAAGGAACTTATATCTGTATCTGTCCCTGAAGACTCAGTTCACTTGTTACCTCCTCCAGGAAGTCTTCTCAGATTCTCCTAGAATGGATTGACGAATAGCTGAAAATATACACCTCCTGGTCTGAGACAAATCAGTTCAGTTCAGTTCAGTTGCTCAGTCGTATCTGACTCTTTCAACCCCATGAATTGCAGCACGCCAGGCCTCTCTGTCCATCACCAACTCCCACAGTTCACCCAAACTCATGTGCATCGAGTCAGTGATGCCATCAAGCCATCTCATCCTATGTCGTCCCCTTCTCCTCCTGCCCCCAATCCCTCCCAGCACCAGGGTCTTTTCCAATGAGTCAACTCTTCATAAGAGGTGGCCAAAGTATTGGAGTTTCAGCCTCAGCATCCGTCCTTCCAATGAACACCCAGGACTGGTCTCCTTTAGAATGGACTGGTTGGATCTCCTTGCAGTCCAAGGGACTCTCAAGAGTCTTCTCCAGCACCACAGTTCAAAAGCATCAATTCTTAAGCGCTCAGCTTTCTTCACAGTCCAATTCTCACATCTGTACATGACCACTGGAAAAACCATAGCCTTGACAAGACGGACCTTTGTTGGCAAAGTAATATCTCTGCTTTTTAATATGCTATCTAGGTTGGTCATAACTTTCCTTCCAAGGAGTAAGTGTCTTTTAGTTTCATGGCTGCAGTAACCATCTGCAGTGATTCTGGAGCCTCCAAAAAATAAAGTCTCACACTGTTTCTACTGTTTCCGCATCTATTTGCTATGAAGTGATGGGACCAGATGCCATGATCTTCGTTTTCTGAATGTTGAGCTTTAAGCCAACTTTTTCACTCTCCTCTTTCACTTTCATCAAGAGATAAGGACTGCTAAATGCAGAGCCTTCAGAGCCCCTGGCAAGAAATGCACTCGTCATTGTGGAAGTTAATGAATTCTCAATGGAGATACTGCGGACTATAAAATCAGGAGCCTTGGACAGGAGGGTAGGGTATGACTGAGGAAGAGGAGAGAGGTCTATGGTTAGGGTGGGGGAGAGCCCCCATGGAGCTGAATTGACATGGTGTTCAAGGAGCAGGCATTGTGGAAATGCAGTGGTGTGGGTGGTGGTGGGGGAGTGGTTGGTCTGGGAGGTTGAATCTCCCGGGTCGGGGGAAGTTGAAAATATGCCCCGCCCACCACTGAGAATCGCTTCCATGGCAATTAGGCTTTGTTGCCACTAGGAAGGTGTCTTACCTCTAGATGTGATGTTTGGGAACTTCTCTGGTGGTTCAGTAGTTAAAATTCCATACTTTCAATGCAGGGAGCACAAATTTGATCCCTGGTTTGGGAACTAAGATCCCGTATGCCGTGTGACACGGGCCAAAAAAAAAAAAAGAATAGTTTTGATGAGGCATGTGAGACTAGAACACACACTGGATTAAGTGACAAATGGAGTCATCAGCACTCTTTCAGAGCCCATTTTCTCTTTTGGCAGGTGTAGATTACCTGTAATGATGCATGTTAAGTTGCAGTGGGAGACTTGGCTGAGTATAGCTCCCTCTCTTTTATCCATAGAGAGAGAAATTTAGTTGCATTCTAAGGGTGTAATTTAAATTTCAAGGAGTATAAACCAAACTTGAAGAAGTAAGGATATACTGTTGTTGAAAACTTTATTGTTGACAGGCAGGAGCGAGCAGACGGTAGCTTGCAGAGGTGGTGTTGATAGGGTTGGTTGGGGGAGGAACTGTCCAGGGAGACTTGGATGTGGTAGTTATTGTTTTCAGATGAGGCAGACCTGGTTATGCTTCTAGAATGAGAATAACCAGAGATAAAAGAATGGAAACAGTGACAGACTTTATTTTCTTGGGTTCCAAAATCACTGTGGACAGTGACTGCAGCCATGAAATCGAAAGACGCTTGCCCCTTGGAAGAAAAGCTATGACAACCCTAGATGGCACATTAAAAAGCAGAGACATCATTTTGCTGACAATGATCCGTATAGTCAAAGCTATAGTTTTTCCAGTAGTCAGGTCCAGGTGTTAGACTTGGACCATCAAGAAAGCTGAATGCCAGAGAATTGATGCTTTTGAACTGTGATGCTGGAGAAGACTCTTGAGAGTCCCTTGGACAGCAAGAAGATCAAATCAGTCCATCCTAAAGGAAATCTTTCCTGAATATTGATTGGAAGGACTGATGCTGAAGTTGAAACTCCAACACTTTGGCCACCTGATGGGACCAACTGACTCACTGGAAAAGACCCTGAAGCTGGAAAAGATTGAAGGCGGGAGGAGAAGGGGACGACAGAGGATGAGATGGTTGGATGACATCACTGACTCAATGGACATGAGTTTGAGCAAGCTCCGGGAGTTGGTGATGGACAGGGAGGCCTGGTATTCTATAGTCCATGGTGTCACAAAGAATCGGATATGACTGAGCGATTGAACAACAACAACAGAATAAAGAAAGGCTGATCAAGGGGTCAAGTCTCTAAGAAGACTGGAGAAAATGAGATTAAAGGTGAGATTCAGGTGGACAAGAGAACCAGAGAATAAAGATGCAAAGGCCATTTGAGGTGACAACACCTCTCCACAGCACTACATGGAGAAGAAGCTCATGTTTGGTTTTGATGCTTGTAAAAGGCCACTCTTCCCAGTTTGTGATTTCTGCTCTTAAAGCTTGAGAAAGGGCACAGGGGAAGCCTGGAGCCATAATTGTCTTTGAACATGTTTGAAGGGAGCTGGTGGAGAAGTAGAAGTGAGTGCATTATGTCCGGCCTTTGATCTTTTCCATAAGGACAAGAATAAGAAAAAATGGCTCCTCTGCTGAATCATCCCGGTTGAGTTTCCTCCTGGAGTAGATTGACACCCAACAGGGCCCTGAACTTCCTGCTCCACTGAAGCCTCATTTGAAGTGACAACTCATTAGTGACAACCCCACTCTTGCCTGGAAGCCCACCCCAGCCCTTGCCTCAACTCTGACCAACTTCAAGTTTGGGGATAAGGGACTGGTAGTGGAAAAACAGGATTCTTGACCTCTGAGTGCCATTCAACTGAAGAATGAGAAACAGCATCTTGCTGCCCATTTCCTGTTTTAAAGCCCCTCTATAGACTCCAGTACTATACTGGAAACTCCAGTACTTTGGCCACCTGATACAAATAACTGACTCATTTGAAAAGATGCTGATGCTGGGAAAGATTGAGGGCAGGAGGAGAAGGGGACGACAGAGGATGAGATGGCTGGATGGCATCACTGACTTAATAGACATGAGTTTGAGTAAACTCCTGGAGTTGGTGATGGACAGGGAGGCCTGGCGTGCTGCGATTCATGGGGTCACAAAGAGCTGGACACGACTGAGCACCTGAACTGAACTGAACTGATAAACTCCAGTGTGATGTTTTAGTGTCTGAGGAGGCTCTGGAGCCTTCACTCTTTGGAGTTTCTGTGTGTGTGTGTGTGTGTCCCAAGATGGAGGACTATGAACTCACTTTTCCCTAATCTCACCAGTCTGCAAAATACATCATGTCCTTTTATTTAACTGAAGTATAATTGACTTACTGTATTGCATTAATTACTAATGTACAACAAAGTGATGCAGCTATACATATATTTATATGTGTGTGTATATGTATATACATTCTTTTTTAACTATTATTTTCCATTATGACTTACCATAGGATATTTTAAAATATTTATTTATTTGGGCTTCCCTGGTAGCTCAGATTTATTTATTTGGCTGCACCAGGTCTTGGTTGAGGCACGCAAGATCTTCACCGCAGCACGTGGAATCTTTAGTTGCGATGTGTGGGACCTGGTTCCCTGACCGGGCACTGAACCTGGACTCTCTGTTTTGGGGACACAGAGTCTCAGCCACTGGACCCCCAGGGAAGGTCCCTGTCACAGGATACTGAGTATAGGTCTCTGTGTTGTGCAGTAGGACCTCATTTATCCATTACCCATCATTGCTCATGCTGTTCCTACTCCCTGGAATGTCCTTGCAGGTTATTGACCTGCAACATTTGTCTTTTCATTCATGACTCAGCTCAGAAACACTCAGGTTCAGACTCAAAACGCCATCTCTCCAGGGAAGGTGCCATCCAAGTCAGATTCCAGAAAAATATTGAGAGTAGAATGGCGGTGGGTGGGAGTCACCTGAACTTTGGTACTAGATCAGTGTAGCTTGGTGTCTTCTCAGCTCTGTTTCCTGGGGCTGTTAGGCAGGAAAATGATTCCCTTCTCCATAAATCTGTTGAAGAGGTCCATAGAGATCACCATGTGAATACACCCAGCACATGGTAGGTCCTTTACTGGGATGACTGCCTCTCTTTTCATTCCCTCTTTTAAATCCCTGATTCTTGATGCATTCAGGAACATATTGATCTCTGATCCCCACTTTCCTGCCACCCCACAATCAAAAGGGTGACTCAGGTGAGACAGACCCTCTTCCTCCTACTTGCTGGCCCCTTAGTGCTGGGCAGGCTGTGTGGGTGTGGACTCTCGGTCCACTTGGTGCTGGGAAGGCTGTGCGGGTGTGGACTCTCGGTCCACCTGCAGCCAGCACACGTGACCTTGATCTTAATTAAACCTTAACTGTCCTAGTCCCACTTTATCTCTTGTCCTGTTGAACATTTTGGCTCTTGAGACATTGTTCTAGACATAGATTCCAGGCTTACCTGTGAGTGGCCCTGACTGTTTTGGAGGGTCAGAAAGCCCTGCTCTGAGATGTTGTGTCACATAGTCCAAAGTCATCAGGACAGCTTGGAATGTTCACTCCATACATGGGGGCTGAAGAACTGGTTTCTCAGCTTGTCTGCAAGCAGCAGTCACTGTGAATCCGGTTTTCTCCCAGGCCTTATTTGTTTTATTCCTTTCCCAAACAGAAAAATGATTGTTCTGATAACTCTGGCTGCTATTAACTAATGGCAAACTCAGTGACTAATTGTGCTTGAATCTGTTGAGCAAGTGAAATTAATTGTCCTTGCAGAGCCTGACTCCTGAGGACTTAGGGGGAGCAGAAGTGCAGGTGTGCAGAGAGCCAGCTGTAAGAAAATACGGCATTTTTTCAATCAAGTCAGACTTCCAGGTTTTAGTGAGTGCTTACGACATGCTCAGTTCTGTGCCTCATAGCTTTCTGTAACTTGGAAGTGTGTGCCTCTCAGCTTCTGTCTGCCAGCTGGGGCTGGGAAGAAGCTCGCTGAAGTCTGCATCTTCATTATATGTTTCATCCCCAAGCTCCAGGCCTCCTGCCTGAAGTTGGGATCCCTAGAACCAGAGTCTGAGCCAAGGAATGTTCCACAAATGTTTTAGGGGGTTAGGGGTGAGGGGGAAGAATCTCAAGAGATACAGAATGAGAGAAATAGAGACGGGCAGGGAAAATTGCTAAATTCAGTTCAGTCACTCAGTCATGTACGACTCTTTGCGACCCCATGAATCGCAGCACACCAGGCCTCCCTGCCCATCACCAACTCCCAGAGTTCACCCAGACTCACATCCATCGAGTCAGTGATGCCATCCAGCCATCTCATCCTCTGTCGTCCCCTTCTCCTCCTGCCCCCAATCCCTCCCAGCATCAGAGTCATTTCCAATGAGTCAACTCTTCACATGAGGTGGCCAAAGTACTGGAGTTTCAGCTTTGGCATCATTCCTTCCAAAGAAATCCCAGGGCTGATCTCCTTCAGAATGGACTGGTTGGATCTCCTTGCAGTCCAAGGGACTCTCAAGAGTCTTCTCCAACACCACAGTTCAAAAGCATCAATTCTTCGGTGCTCAGCCTTCTTCACAGCTAAGAGAGGATGTAATATCAGCTGGAAACTAGCTCTAGACTATATAAGGGCTCTAGTGTGTGAGCTGCTCTAAGAGATGGTCTTATCCTCAGGTGAAAGGGCTGGGCTCTTTCAGCCTCACATCATTCAACTGTTGGCTGTGAGCTGCGCCCTGCAGAGGAGCTAGGAGTGGGTAATCTGTAGGGGTGAGAGCTCCCATCCAGAGCACAAAGCTCCTTTGCTGTTAGCCGCCAACACTCACAAGGATGTGTACATCCTTGCAAAAAGGGGATCTAGGCAAGACACCAACAGTATACCCTACAGGTCTGGCTGACCTCCCTTCCATAAACAGGGACTCAGATTATAGCTGTGTTTTTACTGCTATGGAAACTTTCCTGCTATAGCTGCCTCAGTGGCATTGCAGAGCCTGTGTAGTGAAAAAGTACATGGGGAGGGTCAGGGCAGGAGGCAGAATCTGCCAATTGCTCTTTGACCAAGCCCAGGATTCTAAACTTCAGGCCTAACTGGGGACCTTCAGTTCCTAATTACTGCTTCCTCTAAAGCTCCCAGTCCTTGCAGGCTGCCTGAAATGTTCATAACGCCAGCCTGTGGTCCCCTGATACACACTCCATCCCTGGCCTCTGACTTGGCCTCAGAGATCAAGGACCAATTGTGTCTCTCTTATGCATACCCGAAGCGGACGCATCCAGTTTTGCCTCGACAGCTTAGTGTCATGCCAGATTCTACAGCATTTTTATACCAGGGGTTCTGCTGGACAGTGAGAGGACATTATTCTTCTTATTCCTGAACTTCATATGCTGACTTCATCGTGTTTATGACCTCCGTCTGTTTGAGGAGAGATAAAGATGGAAAGAGAGAGGGGATTGATTTTCCACCATATAAGCACGTTTTAATTAGCTTGCTTTGTCGTTTGCTCAGACATCTCCCTTAAGGATCTTGAGCCATAGTCTGCAGGACTGGTCCAGGGAAGCCCCTAAATGACACACATGTCATACACTGTGATTCCTCAAAACAGCCTCCCTGCCCCCAACAGTCATCATGCATCCTTATTCTAAGGTCAAGCTCCTTCTGCATGATTTTGCTCCAGGTTGAGTTCTTCATTGTCCCTTAACCTGGGAGAAACTGGAGCAGAGGGGAAGAAATGGAGGAGGAAGACACTTATATTCCAAACTGTCCATGCTGGTCAGTTGTAAACCCTAATGTACCTCGTCACGCCCTGCTTGCCACAGCTCTGACGTATGTGCTGCCTCAGGGTTGACACTGACGTTAGATCCCTTCTGAACCCTCTCATAGTGTGAATAATTTCTGAAAACTTTCCCTGAGATGTGTTTCTTTTTTTTCTGGACAATTTTCCTAAGAGGAAATGACACAAAACAGCAGCATTGAGCCTGATGGACGGTTTCTTATCTCCTCTGAAACAGCTGTAAAACCATTGATAGATCATTGAACATGAATCTTGAAATGAGCTTTAAGACATAATTTTCAATAAACTCTGATGGAATATACCAGCAATTCAAGCAGAGGGGCTCTGCACGTCTAAGTTCCATGAACGGAATTTGTCCCTACATCTATCCCCTTTTGGGATGAAGGACCTAGTGTGTCGTTGGTTACAACTTGCATTAATAATGAGCGAGCTTCCCATGGACATACACTGACTAGGTCGTGGCAGGAAACCCATTGGTCTCTGCTACGGATGGATTTATGTGGCACTTAGTCCAGAGGATCACAGGGAGCAGGACACAACTGTGTGCCCGCGCACACACTCACACACACACACACATTTACAGTGTCAGCTCCTCACTTCTTTTGTGATATCTGGTAGAGCAAAAATAGAAGATAAGGTTTCATACAATACTAGCTCTGTGATTCAGAATAACCCTTAACCTCTCAGAAACCTGTTTCCTCATTTTTAAAATGAAAAATAACTGCAGTTAATTTCAAAAAATAGTCATCTTGATCAATCAGTGTGCTGATTCCAAGAGTATTATGAAATGTCTTCTGAGATATAACATATAAGCTTTTATAAACCATCAGTCTGTGGAATAGGACTCCTATAATTTATATTTCTTGAGCTTTGAGCTGTGCACCAGAATATGCTAAAGCTCTTCTATTTGATTTCTACTTAATAACCATTTCCTGGGTACCTGGCCTGTGGGAGGCTTTCTAGAAAAGCCTGCAGGGACATCTAGAACCAAACATAGAAAGATGTTGACATTTCCCTCCAGGTAAATACAGGGGAGATCAGACTTGCCCAGAGCATGGTAACTGTGGGACATATGAGCCAGAGAAAAGGACCAGCTCACACATGCAGTGTGGAAGGATTCATAAAAGGAAGCAGAAGTGAAACCTCATCAAGCAGGATGGACAGAGATGTTGGAAAGAGGAGTAGCAATCCTTAGCATAAGTCAGGTTTAAAAAATGGTTCTATAGATTAAGAGCATTCAGAGAAATTTGTAGCTGGGCTCATGCAGAGAGAGCTTGGGAGAGTGGAGGCCTGAAATGAGAATACTACAATAATTGGTTAACTGAGAAAGAAACTGAATTTAAAAAGGACAGCAGCAGAAATGAAAGAAAAAGTGAGTTGGCAGTAGAATTTTATTAAATATGACAATTATAGAAAAGGAAAGGATTCATAAATAGTGGTAAGACTTCATGTTTGGGGGGCTGAAAGGATGACAGCATCCACACAGGATATAGAGAAGTCAAGAGGAGGAGCTGATCGTGAAAGAAGTTTGAGTGATGGGGTTCTTGCAGTGGAAGGACCCTGTGTTGGCATCATGGAGGCACTTGCTGTGACCCTGTGGGAATAAGAGGGCTTGAGGGATAAGGGAGAGGCAGCAAACCATCTATAAGTGGATGAGATGAGGTGGAAGAGATGAAGAAGGTGACCGAGGATTTGCAATCAGAGATGAAAGAGAAAAGGCTGAACAGTGCATCATCAATATGGGCACAAAGAGATCAGGCAATCGCTTGGAGCTGGTGGTCTGTAGGGTCTACTAATTAAGCAGGGTGGGAGACTCCATTGACCGATGGGTGGGAGCAGAAGGTGAAGTCACAGGGATTCACGTGTGCTTTTCATGCTCTCAGTTGTCCTCAATTTTGTCCTTAGGCCCCAAAGACTGCACCTTTATGTTATTTTGTGCCTCGCTCTCCTTTTAAACTTCAGATATTGTTTTTAGCTCTTTTTTGGAGGTGTCATCCTTAGTAGGTTCTCTTTCTTGAGGAGCAGAGTTCCTTCAGTAAATTATTCAAGATAGAAATACAAGGGCTTGTAAAGGAGGAAAACAGTCCCGAATGCCCTGTTTCTGATCCAAGACTCAATGCTGACTCAGTGTTTGATGCCCATTCTAGAGCCTTCAGGCCCTTGGACAGTCTATACACCAACATTTCCAAAAGTGAATTCACAGTAATTCTATTCTCCTAAGATAGAACAATCTGGGCTAAATAAAGTTAAAAGTTTTCTTTTAGAGGACTTCTCAGAGTCTTTACTGTGTTATCATGCTTCATAAATCTCCAGGAGAGAGCCGCAATGTTCAACATTTCCCCAATGTTTTCTACTAATGAATTTTGTTTTTTTAAAAAGTAAAAAATATTTATTTCCTAAAAGAAGATGAGAAAGAGAATTCGATAAGCTAACTTGATAAAAATATTTCATCACATTTTTACAGGAAACATAATCCATTTTTTATGACACAATTTTGCCGGTGTCTCTTGGTGTAAGCTGAAACACCGCAGACTATGTTCTAGGAGGGGGAGACTGCAGTCCTACCTCAGGCAACTTGATCTAAGCATGAATCAAAACTGGATTCATGGATCTACCAGGGTCCTCAGGACCTACCAAGAGGACTGAGGTAGGATGCCATGAGGTGTAAGGCTAGGTGGTCACATTGGAAATGCAGGAAGAAACCTGGGTCAGGAGCCATACCAGAGGGTTAGGGGTATGGAGGGTGAAGCTGGAGGCTTAGAAAAGTGTGAGCATTGTTGTCTGTGGATGTGTTTTGCTTTTTATGTTCCACAACCAACTTGTCCATATTGGGAATCATTTGCCTTTCAAGCCTTTCCTCATGTCCCCAGGAGAAGCACTGGGAGTCTTCTCAGAACCCCAGTTCCCTCCTCCATGAGACAGCAGTGACTTCCCAAAAGTGCTGTGATTGTGAAAAGAGATTCCATTAGGAAAGGGCTCTGCATAGTGCGTAGCACAGTCAATAGATCTCCCATCATCCTCCACTTGTACTTCATCCCATCCTTCACTTCACCCCACAGCCCCGCCTAAAACCATAGGAGAAGACAATGCCCTGGCTTCAGGTCATGGCCATGGAATACCCACTGACCAGAGACAACAAGCTGAGCTGGCCAGGGTCACATGCAAGCTTGGGCTGGAGTGGAGAATCCTGCGATTAAGTGTGTGTCATTTTCTGGGGGTAATCAAGAGGTTTCCTACCTTGGATGGTGCTCTCCAGACACCCAGCTTCATCCGTGCAGATCCACAGTGGCTATCCATGTGTACTCGGGGTCACCTCTTTTCCTTCTGACCTCTCGAGCCCTGAACCCCTTGGACCATGCTCCATTGTCATGACTCGGCTTCTGTATTCTCAAGAAGAGTCCTGAGCACTTGACAAGACACTGACCAGTGAGACCCGAATGTGCCGCATTGAGTGTGAATCTGGGCGGCCTTTCTTTAGGAGCCTTATCCTACTCCACTACTGAAACATGGGGCAAAGTCTGCCTTTAAGCAACAGCAGTTTCCGTGGCAGCCCCGCAGGTGCTGTGCAGAGTCTATGAGTAGGGTTCTGGGGGTCCTGGCCAACTTAACAGCTGTGTGTCCTTGGGAAAGTGTCCTTCCTGCACCTCACTTTAGTTATAAAATAGGGGAATTTTACAAGATTTCTGAAGTTTCTTCCCACTCCAAGAGTCTGCAGGCTTATCAACAACTTAGCCCTAAGCCTGGTCTGACACAGTAGTTTCTGTAGGGGATCTCGGAAGTGGCTTCTCTTGGCCCAGCCCACTAAGCAAAGCAGGCTTCAGACTAGGGTCAAGAACAGACACTTCTTCCATCCACTGCAGAGCTTTATGCCTGGAGGACGCACATCAGCTCACACATACACACCCAGAGGTGGCCAGACAGGTAGACACACACAGACACACACACACACAGACACACACACACACACACACACACACCCCAGAGCCATACAGCCCGCTGCGCATACCCGGCAGGGAACCTGATCTCTTCGTGTAGTGCTCTCTCCTACTCCCCTCTCTGCTTTTGGCGGAGAAGGACAGGGCTGGTGGTGCGTTTCTCTCTTGAGGATTCCTCTTGGTGCTTCTTAGTCAGAACATTCCTGACTCCCATGTCTGACAAGCTGTGGGATGTGTGCGTGTGCTTGATGCCCTCATGTGGCTAATGTGCTTTATATCATAACAATGATGGTCAAAGCGCACAGCAGGTTGGCACAGGCTTTTCCACTGAACATGGCGGGGATGGGTGGGGAACGTGGCTGGTGAGATGTGTGTGATTTCTGGAGCGATGGCCCTTGCCTGTTGCTTAGGGGACTCTGGGGGTGGGGAATGCCCTCCCAGGGGGAGCGCTGGTTCAGCCTGCGTGGAGGGAGAGGTGGGGAAGGAGGAGGTGCCATTTCCTGCAGGACAGGGAAGCCACATCAGAGAGTGGAGTCAGGAGCAGAGTGTTTTGGAACCATTGTCAGGGCTTACAGTGATGACACACACCGCCACAGGACCATCTGGACTCATCCACTCACCAAATTTTTATTGACCACCTCTATGCTCCAGGCACTGTACTCAGTTCTAGGACCTACTGGGGAATAAGGCTGACCTGTGAAATGTTTTCATGGCACTCAAAGCCTGGAAGGGATGCAGGCTAGGGAGCCAGATTGCTTGAACTCACACTGGGGACCCAATATTTAATGGAGGAATGACTTTGGGTGACTTAAGTAACGGTAGGTTGAGACTATAATAGGCCCTACCTGAAAGAGTCATTCTGCAGATACTCACAGCGGTACTCTATACATAGTAACCGCTCACAAATAATCTCCTCTTATTTGCTTTTCTTCCTTTTTAAAAAATAACAGCTTATTAGGAGAAGAAGCAAGCTAATACGAGATATATAATACAAGACTTTGATTAAAGAAGAAGTGTTACATGTCAGAATTCCTACCCCTGTGACATGGGGGTCACGGAAGGATGCTAGGGTGGAATCCACTCTGCTTTCCTGCTCTTAATGAGACTAACTAAGCTGATTCTGTCTGCTCCTCTCCGCTTCTGCTTAGTTCTCTTCTCCTTACAGCCCAGTGAACATGCTCTATATTTTCCTGAACTAGGGCAGCGGTGCTGTTGGAGGGGGAGGGGAGTCTGAGAAAGACTGAGGAGGTCAACTTGATCATGCCTGTTGGGATATGACAGATGGGAGAAAAGCTGAAATGAGGATGCAGGGCAGCCCAGGTCCTGGCTTCAGGGCTTGGGTGGCTGGTGATGCCTGACCTGACATGAGGTGTGCAGTGGAGGAGCAGGTGAGACCAGATAAGGTTCAGATGCTCATGGATGTCCAGTGGAGATGGCCAACAGGTACTGACAGTGAGGGAGCTCAGAATGAGGTAAGTCCCATCTCCTGTAGCATCTGAAATCAGGACACACAGCACCACTGGCTGTTAAAACTGGTTTACTGACTACAGTGAAATTGACCTAAATAAAGCAGTATAAACATGGAGTCTCTACCGTCATCCACCAGTCTCATCTCATACCTTACAAGTTAACCCCAGCTAACTCTAGTTCTTCTCCATAGAGAGTTGCTGGTACCAGCCGCTCTCTAGGGAGAAGAGCTTCCCTGGCTATGAAGTCCAAGTCTCAGTGAAACCTCTGCTGTTGGGAGGGGCAGCCACAGGCCATGGGCTTGCAGAAGGAAGCTCTGACCTGGAGGGATGTCCAGTCAGAAGGGCTATCACAGGACTGGTCCCCTGGACAAAGTCTTCTCTTTATTCCTTGGCCTCTGATGCCTCCCATTTGATCAAAACAGTGCAAGGCAGTGATTTAAATCAAGCATGGTCTTGAATTCTGCTGAGCTGTAGACTAGCCATCCTGAGCCTCAGTTTCTTCATCCAGAATGATGCCACTCTGTGTCAGTATTTGTGAAAATTGAGTGCATAATTTTCCCATTAAATATGAGCTACTTCCAGGCCATATCAGGTGTGTATTATTCGCACCGTCATGACTGACTCCTTGCGGCCCCATGGACTGACTTTTAGCCCACCAGGCTCCTCTGTTCATGGAATTCTCCAGACAAGAATATTGGAGTGGGTTGCCATTCTCTTATCCGGGACATCTTCCCAACCCAGGGATCAAACCTGGATTTCCTGCATTGGCAGGGAGTCTTTAGTGTCTGAGCTAAATTCGCAGGCCATATCAGGGGACGTTTACAAAAGTGATGGCCTAGTTTTCTACAGATGGAGAAGGCAATGCCACCCCACTCCAGTACTCTTGCCTGGAAAATCCCATGGGTGGAGGAGCTTGGTAGGCTGTAGTCCATGGGGTCACAAAGAGTTGGACATGACTGAGCAACTTCACTTTCACTTTTCACTTTCCTGCCTTGGAGAAGGCAATGGCAACCCACTCCAGTGTTCTTGCCTGGAGAATCCCAGGGATGGGGGAGCCTGGTGGGCTGCCGTCTATGGGGTCGCACAGAGTCAGACACGACTGAAGCGACTTAGCAGCAGCAGCAGTAGCAGTTTTCTACAGAAGAGATGGGGTAGCAGCTATTAGCTGTTGGTCTAGTTTCTCTGTCTGGTTTGGGGAGCTATTTGCAAAAACCACAGCCGTGACCTCCAGGGTAAGCTGTGTGCACTCCTCTCCCCCTCCCCTGGTGGAATTATGCTGATCTTGCCTGGCAACGTGCCTCTCTTCTCGAGACAGCCTGGAGATGCATATTTATGTATTCCCAGTCATCACCCAAGAGCTCAGATTTTCCTGTCCTTGGTGTCACTTTAATTAATACACTCCCGTGTGCTGGGTGACAAAATTAGGTTGCAGGGGTGGCAGGCGTTTATATCACGAAGGGAGAGAAAAAGGTGTTTTGCACCATTTTCCTTCTTGAGCTCCGTTATTAATCTTTGCAATCAATACTCCTTTATTTTTGGCTCCAGAAGGTGGTGGGGTGGAATCTGACTGTCAAGCCATTTAAGGCCACATCTGCATAAGTAATAGAGATGGCTTGTTACTTTCATTCTAGGTGAGGACATGTCCCTGGCCAGATGTGGCAAGGCCAGGCTCTGTGATTCTTATGCCAACTTTATGATATGTTTGATTTAGGTAAAGTGCCTGGAACCTGCTGGGACTAAATTGTTATTAAACACCATCTGCAGTTTTCACTTTAATTAATATCATAAGAACTAGGATCTCATGCTTTCATTACCATGCTAACCCTTTGTGATCATGGGAAAAAGTGGGAGAAAGTGGCAATGTGGATCAGGAGTTTTCTTTAGAGGCCTTTGGATCTGTATCTTGATGTTCTTGATGTTCTTCATCCTGAGCCCAGGGCTGTGAGTGCATGTCTTGGGTTATAGCCCAGGTGTGACCCTGGGGCTGGAGGGCCTTGTGAAGTGAAAGTCGCTTAGTCATGTCCGACTCTTTGCAACCCCAAGGACTATACAGTCCATGGGATTCTCCAGGCCAGAATACTGGAGTGGGTAGCCTTTCCCTTCTCCAGGGGATCTTCCCAATCCAGGGATCAAACCTAGGTCTCCTGCATTGCAGGCAGATTCTTTACCAGCTGAGCCACAAGAGAAGCCCATTGAGGGCTTTGATTGTGTGAAAGGGAAACTGGAGTGTTTGGGCCCAAGAGAGGAGTCTCCTGAATATCAATCACCCATTCCCCTTACTCTGTAAGGGAAATTACTTGCACAGCAACACCAAATAATAATAATTATAGTAATAATTATAGTGATAACATTGATGCATATTATTTATTGGAGAAAGAGTTAAAAAATCTAGGTATGTGTTAGAAGTTGCCTAAGTGCTTTACATAAATGTTATCATTTAATTGTTACCCTGTTGAACTGTTATTACAGATGAGGAAACTGAGGCAGAGAACCAGTCCACACAACTGGTAGGTAGGTAGCTGGGACTGGATTCAAATGTAAGCTTGTTTGAACCAAAGCCAAAGCTTTTTGCTGCTGTACATCATTTAAAAAGATATTTATGCTAAAAAAGTGAAAGTCTTCAAGTTGAGAGGGGACCTGTTGTACCCTCCTGATTTTCATTTCCTCTGGGGAAATGAAACCTCAGAGTCTATTATCTCTGCCACCACCATCTCCAAGATACCCAAGGCTGTAGCTTCAAGATCAGTTCTAAGCAAAGAGACTGAGCTCATCCCTTGGGTCCCAGGCACAGTTAAGTTTGGCTGGGACTTGAAAATGATTCATCAACCCATGGAGGATGATAAAACATGAGTACAGTCAGATATTACAAGACATTGAAAACTGAAAACATAGATTGTGAGTCTACATCTGCATGCTCAGTCGTGTCCGACACTTTGGGACCCAGTGGACTATAACCTGCCAGGCTCCTCTGTCCACGGGATTATCCCAGCAAGAATACTGGAGTGGGTTTCCATTTACTCCTCCAGGAGATCTTCCTGACCCAGGGATCAAACCCAGGTCTCCTGCACTGGCAGGTGGATTCTTTACCCCTGAGCCCCCTGGGAAGCCCGAGTCTAAGAACAGCCTCAACGTAATCCTTTGATTCCAAGGGAAGAACATTTTGGAGTCAGCAGATACCTCTAGGAGGAAATCTTTACTCACACCCCTGCTGGCTGCAAGACCACAGATAAATCCCTTATTTCATATGCCTTGGCTTCCTCAGAGGAACATTGAGATGTTCATATTTAATTGTCTTGAGTTTCCTGGGGAGTTGACAGGTGCTTGACACGTAGTAGGTGTTCTTTAAACAGTGTGATTCCTTTTGCTGGAGGCTTTTACATGTGGGCTCTCAGACTCTGGTTCTTGTCTTCCTATTAGGAGCTCCTTACTGAGAATTGACCTCTGTCAAGTCAAATTCAAGGGAGTATTCCACGTGGTTAAGTTCATCTCAAGGAATGTGACACCAGGAATGAACTCACAGAAGAAACTGCCTTCTACATTTTGAGAAATCCCCAGTCTCTTCATAGGTTAACTGATGCATTTATTCATCCACCTGGCAGCCATTGCACATGTATGGTACCCAGACTGGGCTGGGCGTTGGTGGAGTAACAGTACTGCAGTAATATCTCCACGTAACTGGCACAACCACCATTTTGCAAGAGTTGCCCATAACCAGAGATCGTCCTCTTCATTCGTTCGCTCATTTCTTCAATCACTCACTTATTAAGTCATTCATTCATTCCATTCCTCACTCATTTGTTGTTTCATAAATTCCTGCACCAAAGAGCTCTTTTATTCCTATTATATGCCTGGCATCGTGTTAAGCTCTAGAGATTAAACATCTAAGTGGTAGACACATGGTCTCCACCTTCATGGAGTGGAAGTTGGAAACTCAGAGGAGCAGGCAGACCAGTGACTCAGGAGTGTGGGACAGGTGCTATGATAGGAAGGGTGGTGATTGTCAGAGCACATGGAGAGGAGGTTTGTTAGTTTCTTGGGCCTGCCATAACAAAGTACTATGAGCTGGGTGGCTGAAACAGCAGAGACTTATTGTCTTCACAGTTCTGGAGGCTGGAAGTCCAAGATCAAGGCAATGGTGGGAGTGGCTCCTTCTGAGGGCCGTGTGTGGAGTCTGTTTCATGTGTCTCTCCTTGGTTCTGGAGGTTTGTTGGCAATCTTTGCCATTTCTTGGCTTGCAGATGCACTACTCTGATGTCTGCTTCATTTCCACACGGCATTCCGCTCGTGTGTGTGACTTTCTATGTCCAAATTTCCCCTTTTTATAAGGACACCAGTCATATTGAGCTAGGTTGTTGTTGAGTTAGGTTAGTCGGGTCTGACTCTTTGCGACCCCATGGACTGTAGTCTGCCAGGCTTCTCTGTCCATGGGATTCTCCAGGCATGAAGACTGGAGTGGGTTGCCATTTTCTTCTCCAGGGGATCTTCCCAACCCAGGGGTCGAACCTGCATCTCTTGTATTGGCAGATGGATTCTTTACCACTGAGCCACCAAGGAAGCCATTGGATTGGGGCTCCCCCTAATGACCTCATTTAACTTGGTTACTGCTGCAAAGACCCTGTCTCCACATAAGGTCATATTCTGAGGTACTGGGAATTATGACTCCGAAATATCTATTTGGGGGTGGGGGCACCATTCAACCTGTGATGTGGGGGGGATGTCCTAGACTGAAGCCTGGATGTAGTGATATATAACCCAAGACCCAGAATATGAGAAAGTGCCTGTGTGTTTCGGAAGGAGAAGTGTTCCATGTGGTAAACAGGAAGGATTAGAAGTGAAGGAAAGTGAGGTGGGCTTGAGAACCCACTTTGGGAACATAAAATGTAGGGATGGTGGCTGGAGGACTAGGTGGGCACGGTCCCACAAAGCATAGAGTCATGTTTACAAGGGGTCACTTTGTTTGGAGGAGAATGGGAAGCCAGGAAGTTTTGTCCAGACAGCATCATGGTCAGAACTCATCACAGCCTCCTGCTCAGAAGCTTGTCACCTGGTATAGCAGGAAGCAGGCTGCCCACAGTGCAAGGTCCAGCTCTGTCTGGTCAGCCTAGTTTCCCCACCAGGCCTGACTACAGAGCAGGGCTGCCCAGGGCTCCATTCGGGCACAGGAAGATGTCCCCTCTTTCTCGGGGGACCGGTCCCGTAGTTTAGGAGACTGGCATTGGATGTATGGGGAGGGAGGAGATCTGGGAAAGTGATGGGCAGCAATGCGTGGGGCTGGGAGAGAGCTGGGGCTCCGCAGGATGACCAACTTTTCCCTCTGCTCAATCACTGGTCTTTTCACACCATCGCTTGGCTTGTGAAGTCCCTCATCCTTGCATCCGAGCCCTTGCCTACCTCCCCTCATGCCAGTATCCTTTCAGTCCTTCTCTCTTTGCTCCTTCCAGCCTGGATGATCAAATCCATGGAGGGTGTTTTCAGAAATGCCTTTAGAGAGAGGTGCAAGAATCCTCTTGTTTACCTGATCAGTGTATCTGGAATAGAAGGCAAGAAAAGCATGGTTGTGGCAGCAGAGATGTGTGCATAGACATCATTCATCCACTCAACCAAATGGAAATGCACTGTCTCCTGAGTGACTCTTGTGATCTGGGCCTAGAGATCTAGGTACAGCCTGATCCTGGAACTCTAGGGTCTGACTCCCAGGAGACATAGGAGGTAGCTGTGAATGTAGATAGCTTCTGAACATGGCAAGAGGGAAACATTTCAGACAGAGCCTTGATTTTGGCAGACATAGAAATCTGGAGGGCTGGCAGGCACAGGGCACCCCAGCTTTGAACAACACAGTCCTTTGAGGGTTCCCATGAAATGCTTTTTCTCTTGATGATGACAGCCAGCATCCTCCTAAAATTTACCGTCAACTCTCCCTGTTCCACTGAAGAAGGAATTGGGTTCCCTTTGGGTTTGTGGCTGGTTTTTGTGCATTTTCTTTTATCCCAAGGCACCGTGGGGACAATATTATGCTGCTAAGAGTCAGGGAAGCCCACAGAGACCTGAGTGAATGACATTGAAGGTGGTTAATTTGCTTTGCTCCATTGAGTAGGTTCTGGCCTCAGCCTTGGTGTGACTTGGAGACCACCTCCCATGGTCCCTGCTTCTGGGAAGGTGGCTGCCGGCTTCCCACAGGGGCAAAGCTTCTGGCATCCAGTCAAACTGGATTTTAATTGCTAGAAGCCTCTTCTTTGTGGGATCCTCCCCGTGGTAGTCCTGAGTCCCTATAGACACTGCAAAAAGAGAATCCAGTTTTCAGACAAAATACCCATGTTTCAGAGAAAACAGTCCACAGTGCCGCTACTTTGTCAGAAGAGAGAATCCTAAGTAAGGTGAAGTTTTGACTTCCAGCCCAGGCCACAGGTTCATGAAACCTCAGAGTCGGGGAGACCTAAGATATCATCTTGTCCAGGGGTTTCAATCATAGCTGTTTACAGAGCAAGGCAGAGAGTGTCTGGGCAGGTCTAAGAGCAAGGAGACCACTGGAGCATGTGATGACCCAGAAGTCACGTGTCCAATAAGGACAGGGAGGAGCGGGAAGCGGGGGACATGTGTGTGCCTATGGCTGATTCTTGTTGATGTATGACAGAAAACCACAAAATTCTATAAAACAATCATACTGCAATTAAAAATTTAAAAAGAACATTCAAATTCAACGTGAACATCATGCTAGCTAAACCAGCCACTTCTGGACCTGTCCTGAGGATGACACTTTATAACCATGACACAGCCTAATTTCACATAGAATAATTGAGTAACTGGGGCTTCCCAGGTGGCTCAGTGGTAAAGAATCCACCCGCCAATACAGCGGATGCAGGTTCGATCCCTGGGTTGGGAAGATTCCCTAGAGAAGGAAATGGCAGCCCACTCCAGTATGCTTGCCTGGAAAATCCCATGAAGAGAGGAACCTATAGTCCAGGAGAGAGGGTCTACAGTCCATGGGGTTGCAAAAGAGCTGGACATGATTTAGACATGTTGGACATTTTGGACATGTTACTAAACAGCAACAATTGGGTAACTGAGGCAAGCATTGCTTTTCTCCCAGGGTCAGCACTTCCGCAGGGCTTTGCCTGAATCCACTCAGTCTTGTGAGTACCTCTGTTGTATAGATGAGGAAACCAGTGCACAGAGAAGTTGAGCATCTTATCCAGGGTCGCAGAGCTAGCAGGGTAGTGTGATACAACCACGGTCTGTCAACCGTACTAAAGCCCTGGACCGCTGCACCGTGATGTCACAGCAGTAAGGGTGCCTCCTCAGAGCAGGGAGCTTCCATGTTCTCTGGGCAAGACCCAGAACCCCGGCCCCAGACTCCCAGGTTATATAATAGCACCAAACTGGCCCATGGCACTTCCCTGATTTGCTCCCATTTCTCAGGAGGCATCAGGCAAGGAGTAGAGGCAGACTGCAGCCAGAAGAGACAAATGTACATACTCAGCTCTAGTGCTGATGCCCGTGACCATGGGTAAGTTGGTGTGAGTCCTTAATCCTTAGGAAAGTTAGTTCACCTTTCAGGGTCCTGAGAGTGAGGACTGAGATGACTTCCACCCAGTACTATGATCCAGTAAAAGAGGAGATAGCACCAGGAAAGGTTGCATGTACTTGGATGCCTGCCTAAGTGCCAGCATCCTTCTCTGTCCACCAGGCTGTAGAAACCACAGAATTCCAGAATTTCTCCTTGGTGTTTTATCTAGTGTTCCCCAGCTGGGTGTTTTGCTCCCATCCCATAGTCTCATGTTGGACACTGGCAGATTTGTCCTGAGTATCTTGCCCGAACCCTAAGAAGTTAATGGGATGAATGATTATCTTAGAGAACAAGAAGCTGGACCACGGTGGAGTTCTGCCAGCATTCCAGTACTGCAGCTGTAGGCGTTGTGCCTCTGAACGGGCACAGGTGGCTTCCGATGGTGTCCACCTGGGGAGTGAAGCAGACAGTCTGTCACCAGCCAGAGAGAGTGCCAGGTCGAGGCCATTTGGCTCATGGGTCTTCTGGGTGGTGTGGCCGGCACCTGGCATTGCTAATAGAGCTAGAGCAGCCTTTTGTTCAGGAGAAAACAGCTGTAACTGAATGGTGCCCAGCAGGGACATCATCTCCAGTTGGAGCTGATTTGGGAGGAGCTCTCAGGCATCTCAGAGCTGCAGGCCTGGGGAAGCTCAGCATCAGACAGACCAGCAAGCTCAACCTGGCCCTGGAATGGGGTCAGCCCTAAAAACCTCATCATTTCCTCATCTAGGAAGGGGTCAAATAACTTATCACAATGGGTGATTCCAAAGATGAAATGAGTCAGCTCTCACACAGCACTTGGCACAATGTGGAGGCTCATTCATCCCTGAACCAAGCAAGCCTCATCAATATCAGAACATGCAATTCCTTTGTCCTCCCAGCTCCCTTCCTCAACCTTTTCATCAGAGTTCATAGCCTTGTTAAAGTGATTATTCTACAAACTGATGCAGAATGACTAGCATCTTGTAGCTTCGAGTTTAATTACAGCTGGGTTTGTGTTCAATAGCAGACTCACATATGCTAGCGTTTCCTCTCTGGTTTTCCCACGTGGGAAGGGCCCGAGTATCCATTTTCTTGCATGAGGCGTGCTGACCACCCAGGCCTGTAAGCATGCTCGAGTGGGCAAGATGTCTCCTGTGCTGTGATCCCTGCAAGAGCTGCTCTGGTTAGTTTCCTCGTCATACAGATCTTCCTCCTGTGAGGTTGCCATTCCACTGCTGTTTTAACATTTGTCATAGCAAGTGGCATCTCTGAATCGGAGTGCCCCAGCCCTCCAGCCATACCTTCTCCCCCTTTCCCGTCTTCTTTCTGTCTTGGGGGGTCTTCCTTGTACATGCATGCATGCACGTTTGCCGTCGTTGTTTAGTCTTTAGGTCACATTTGACTTTTGAGACTCCAGGGACTGTAACCCATCAGGCTCCTCTGTCATTTTCTAGGCAAGAATACTGGAGTGGGTTGCTATTTCCTTCTCCAGGGGATATTCCCAACCCAGGGATTGAACCCGCATCTCCTGCATTGGGAGACAGATTCTTTACCACTAAGCCATCAGGGAAGCCTCGTGCGTGCACATTCCCAGGCCCTGAACACATATGCATAGACATGTGTGCACACTTGTGTGCAAGCACGTGGCCTCACTGCAGCCCCTCAGCCCTGCCTTCTAAACACGTGTGCCAGCTTTCTTCGGTATCCTCCACCCTGCCCACATACAGACATGCCCAGCTGCTCATCTCACACGTGCTCAGACCCTATAATTGTCCAGAGAACACTGGCATTTGTGCGCTTGCATTCCATTAGATTCAGTTCAGTTCAGCTGCTCAATCCTGTCTGACTCTTTGCGACCCCATAGACCACAGCACACCAGGCCTCCCTGCTGCTGCTGCTAAGTCACTTCAGTCCTGTCTGACTCTGTGTGACCCCACAGACGGCAGCCCACCAGGCTCCCCCGTCCCTGGGATTCTCCAGGCAAGAACACTGGAGTGGGTTGCCATTTCCTTCTCCAATGCATGAAAGTGAAAAGTGAAAGTGAAGTCACTCAGTCGTGTCCGACTCTTAGCGACCCCATGGACTGCAGCCTACCAGGCTCCTCCATCCATGGGATTTTCCAGGCAAGAGTACTGGAGTGGGGTGCCATTGCCTTCTCCGTATCCATCACCAGCTCCCAGAGTTTGCCCAAACTCATGTCCATTGAGTCAGTTATGCCATCCAACCATCTCATCCTCTGTCGTCCCCTTCTCTTCCTGCCTTCAATCTTTCCCAGCATCAGGGTCTTTTCAAATAAGTCACCTCTTCACATCAAGTGGCCAAAGTATTGGAGTTTCAGCTTTAATATCAGTCCTTCCAATGAACACTCAGGACTGATCTCCTTTAGAATGGACTGGTTAGATCTCCTTGCTGTCCAGGGGACTCTCAAAAGTCTTCTCCAACACCACAGTTCAAAAGCATCAATTCTTCAGTGCTCAGCATTCTTTATAGTCCAACTCTCACATCCATACATGACTACGGAAAAACCATAGCCTTGACTAGATAGACCTTTGTTGGCAGAGTAATGTCTCTGCTTTTTAATATGCTGTCTAGGTTGGTCATAACTTTCCTTCCAAGGAGTAAGCCTCTTTTAATTTCATGACTGTAGTCACCATCTGCAGTGATTTTGGAGCCCCAAAAAACAAAGTCTGCCACTGTTTCCCCATCTATCTGCCATGAAGTGATGGGACCGGATGCTATGATCTTAGTTTTCTGAATGTTGAGCTTTAAGCCAACTTTTTCACTCTCCTCTTTCACTTTCATCAAGAGGCTTTTTAGTTCTTCTTCACTTTCTGCCATAAGGGTGGTGTCATCTGCATATCTGAGGTTATTGATATTTCTCCCAGCAATCTTGATTCCAGCTTGTCCTTCATCCAGCCCAGCGTTTCTCATGATGTACTCTGCATATAAGTTAAATAAGCAGGGTGACAATATACAGCCTTGATGTACTCCTTTTCCTATTTGGAACCAGTCTGCTGTTCCATGTCCAGTTCTAACTGTTGCTTCCTGACCTGCATATAGGTTTCTCAAGAGGCAGGTCAGGTGGTCTGGTATTCCCATCTCTTGAAGAATTTCCCATAGTTTATTGTGATCCACACAGTCAAAGGCTTTGGCATAGTCCATTATATTAGCTTATAAGTATTTTATGAGTAATTATTTCCTCAATCCTATCCTTAGTGCTTCCTAATTACTTATCATTTCTGCTCCCTTATAGTAAACCGTTAGTAGTTCCCAGAAGGTTGTCTCTCAAGACATCCATGGTTTGGAAATATGATCACCTTTTCACCTTTTAGTCCCTTTCTGTGTTAATTTCCGCTTTTTAAGTGTCAACCCCCACCTTTCCTCCTAACCCTGTATCCTTATCTCCACCCTCAGTCTCTCTTCTGCCAAGCTGGGATAGCTTCAGCGTCACAGTCATCCCTGTTCTAATGCCTCTGAGCTTATTTCCAGCAATATATCCTGCATGATATTTTTGATCACCTGCTTACTTGCTAATTCTCCCCACTTAGCTATGGGCTTCCTAACATTGCTATAGGATGGCATTCAAATGTTTGGGTTTGGGATCAAGCCAGTCCTGAGTGGGGAGATGCCTCTTCTCCTTGCCGCTTCTGTTACTTAATCTCCTTGAGCCTTGATTTCTTCATCTGTAAAATGGAGGGATAATAATAACTTTATGAAATTGTGGTCAAGGTGAAATGAAGCAGTGCCAATGAAGTCTCAGTTCAGTGTCTGATCAGATCAGACCAGATCAGTCGCTCAGTCGTGTCTGACTCTTTGCGACCCCATGAATCGCAGCACGCCAGGCCTCCCTGTCCATCACCAATTCCCGGATTTCACCCATACTCACATCCATCGAGTCAGTGATGCCATCCAGCCATCTCATCCTCTGTTGTCCCCTTCTCCTCCTGCCCCCAATCCCTCCCAGCATCAGAGTCTTTTCCAATGAGTCAACTCTTTGCATGAGGTGGCCAAAGTACTGGAGTTTCAGCTTTAGCATCATTCCTTCCAAAAAAATCCCAGGGCTGATCTCCTTCAGAATGGACTGGTTGGATCTCCTTGCAGTCCAAGGGACTCTCAAGAGTCTTCTCCAACACCACAGTTCAAAACCATCAATTCTCCGGCGCTCAGCCTTCTTCACAGTCCAACTCTCACATCCATACATGACCACTGGAAAAACGATAGCCTTGACTAGACGAACCTTTGTTGGCAAAGTAATGTCTCTGCTTTTGAACATGCTATCTAGGTTGGTCATAACTTTCCTTCCAAGGGGTAAGCGTCTTTTAATTTCTTGGCTGCAGTCACCATCTGTAGTGATTTTGGAGCCCAGAAAAATAAAATCTGATACTGTTTCCACTGTTTCCCCATCTATTTCCCATGAAGTAATGGGACCAGGTGCCATGATCTTCGTTTTCTGAATGTTGAGCTTTAAGCCAACTTTTTCACTCTCCACTTTCACTTTCATCAAGAGGCTTTTGAGTTCCTCTTAACTTTCTGCCATAAGGGTGGTGTAATCTGCATACCTGAGGTTATTAATATTTCTCCTGGCAATCTTGATTCCAGCTTGTGTTTCTTCCAGTCCAGCGTTTCTCATGAGGTACTCTGCATATAAGTTAAATAAACAGGGTGACAATATACAGCCTTGACGTACTCCTTTTCCTATTTGGAACCAGTCTGTTGGTCCATGTCCAGATCTAACTGTTGCTTCCTGACCTGCATACAAATTTCTCAAGAGGCAGATCAGGTGGTCTGGTATTCCCATGTCTTTCAGAATTTTCCATAGTTTATTGTGATCCACACAGTCAAAGGCTTTGGCATAGTCAATAAAGCAGAAATAGATGTTTTTCTGGAACTCTGTTGCTTTTTCCGTGATCCAGCGGATGTTGGCAATTTGATCTCTGGTTCCTCTGCCTTTTCTAAAACCAGCTTGAACATCAGGAAGTTCACGGTTCACATATTGCTGAAGCCTGGCTTGGAGAATTTTGAGCACTACTTTACTAGCATGTGAGATGAGTGCAATTGTGTGGTAGTTTGAGCATTCTTTGCCATTGCCTTTCTTTGGGATTGGAATGAACACTGACCTTTTCCAGTCCTGTGGCCACTGCTGAGTTTTCCAAATTTGCTGGCATATTGAGTGCAGCACTTTCACAGCATCATCTTTCAGGATTTGGAAGAGCTCAACTGGAATTCCATCACCTCCACTAGCTTTGTTTGTAGTGATGCTTTCTAAGGCCCACTTGACTTCCCATTCCAGGATGTCTGGCTCTAGGTGAGTGATCACACCATCGTGATTATCTGGGTCATGAATATCTTTTTTGTATAGTTCTTCTGTGTATTCTTGCCATCTCTTCTTAATAGCTTCTGCTTCTGTTAGGTCGATACCATTTCTGTCCTTTATCAAGCCCAACTTTGCATGAAATGTTCCTTTGGTATCTCTGATTTTCATGAAGAGATCCTTAGTCTTTCCCATTCTGTTGTTTTCCTCTATTTCTTTGCATTGATCGCTGAAGAAGGCTTTCCTATCTCTTCTTGCTATTCTTTGGAACTCTGCATTCAGATGTTTATATCTTTCCTTTTCTCCTTTGCGTTTCGCTTCTCTTCTTTTCACAGCTATTTGTAAGGCCTCCTCAGACAGCCATTTTGCTTTTTTGCATTTCTTTTCCATGGGGATGGTCTTGATCCCTGTCTCCTGTACAGTGTCACAAAGTTAGCATTATTATAGCTTTCTTCTAGCATATCAAGTGACTGCCTGCCAGGGAAGCTGACATAATAGAGGGGCTCAGTCAGACATTTGGAAAGAAGAAGAGGGAGGCGAGGAGGGTGAAAATGAAAAGCAACAGGGAGAGAGGAGACTCAGGCTGTTTCTCTGGAGCGCAGGGGACACAGGCTTGCCGAGAGGTGGTGAAGGCACCTTCACACCGTCCTGCAGGGCTGCTGCTCTGATTTGCATTTCAGTCACATTTATGACAGCCTCATAATGGATTAAGAGCCCTAGCACTGATATATTAAAGCTTAATGGTGCATCTTACTTTTGTATTGATTTGTGGCAGCAAACATTTGCTGGTGTGGAGAGCTGGGAGCCAGCCATGTTCTTGGCATGGTGAAATTGCTGCCTGGTGGGGATCCCGCCGAGCGGGAGGGATGTGGGAGCTGGGGATGAAGACAGCATCTGCTGGCGATGCAGACCCTGGAGGAGACTCTCAGCCAATGCTGATTTCCATCCGATCCACAAGAAAACTTGATCTTGAAGCTTCAAGACCCCGAGAAGGAAGCCTGTGGACAGCCTGGGCTGATCCCTGGGCTTCTTGGTGATTTGTTCTGTTCCTCTGTGCTGTGCCCCCCAGCCTAGGGCTTCAGTTCTTCTCTTCGGTCCTCCCAGGCCATTGCTGTGCTCACTTCTCTGCAGGTGAATGGCCCATGCTTATCCTCAAAAGATAACCCAAGACCTTTCCAACAGAATATCCAACCTAGGTGATTGGAAAGTGAGAAGAAGGCGAATTCATTAATGGATTATTCATGCACATAATAGCCCATGTTTATTGGAACATCTACTGTATGCCAGGCACTATTGTAGATAGAGGCAGGGAAAACTACCACAATTTGGCTAGAACTTCCCTGGTTTTAGTACTGAAAGTCCTATATCCCAGGAAACCTCTCTGTTCTGTACAAACTAGGAAGATTGGCCGTGCAGGTGTAGGCACTGTTGATACCGCAATAAACTGGACAGTTCCATTCTAGGGGGAGAACGGCCATGAAAGAGCCTGCTGTGTATTTCTTTGTTTTTATCATATAATTTAAAGAGGGTGATATTTGGAGAAGGTGGCTACAGGGGATGAACTGGTTGGATGGCATCATTGACTCAATGAGTGTGAGTTTGAGCAAACTCCAGGAGATAGTGAAGCACAGGGAAGCCTGGTGTGCTGCAGTCCATGGGGTCACAAAGAGTCAGACACAATTGAGTGACTGAACAACAGTTGTACAGAGCGTTGTCAGCAGAGGTCTCATGAAGAAGGTGACGTCTGATGTTCCCAGAGCACTGAGGGAAAGAGCTGATTAGAGATGTGAAGGAAGAGTGTATCACACAGAGCGAACCCCCAAGGCAGGAAGGCAGGGCAGCCCATGTGGTGACAGCAGAGCTCTTGGGTCCAGATCAAGTGTGACCTTTCAGGGTACCTGAGGATTTGGGGTGTTTCTTGTAGATGTGGGAAGCACATATGAGGCATATATCCTTCTTTCAAAAACTCTTGTCTGGCCACCCCGGTCTGATTTAGCAGCCAAGGGAACCTGGGCTTGGGAGAATCCAAACAGAAGGTGTGCAAATAAGGGAAACTCCAACCCACTTTGGTTCTGATGGGCCCTGGATGCCCAGGATGGCTCAGACCCCATGGGGTTAATCCTGGCATGTTGGTCTTACTCTGGGGATGGAAGATTCAACTCCCAGAGCCCCTCGGAGCCTGCTCCCTAAAGACTGCAGGGCCTGTGTTCAAGGGCAGGAGAGAGGCCCCTCTCTTCCAAGTGGATCTTGGCTGTGGGGGCAGTTGGCAGAGTGAGTGGAGGACACAGGAGAGCACACAGCTAGATTTCCAAGCCTTAGAACTGACACTTGGCAGCAGGAGGATCCGTTAAATTATTCAGATCACACATGTTTATTATGTTTTTGCATCATAAAAAAATACAAACTTTACAGAAACACATTTGTAAAAAGCGGAAATCTCCCTACAGTTCAGTGCCTATTCCTCCTATTTTCGTCCTGATGTTTACTTCCATTTTTAATGGTTACTTTTGACAAGACTGGAAAAATACTGTATGCAAAAGCATCAAGTGTTTTTTTTTTTCTTAGTATGTTTTAGGCATTTTTGAATTTCAATTGTAATCAAAGAAATGGGATTAGAGAGCAGAGCATGTGGAGGAAGATTGCAGGAGGGAGTGAGCGCACGTCAGCTGAGTGCCCGGTTTGCCCATGCCCACCTCCCCTTCCCAGACCCTCTCCCGGCGCCCTGCGTCCTGCAGGGATGCCTCTCCTGCCACACAGCTCCTGTCCTGGTGGGTCACTGCGTGTCCTCATTGGTGTTAAACTGACGGTTTCCTGAACTGGGGCACCGATCTGCAGCCACTCAGACCATAGCCTTTCACCAAGGAGCCCCATGCAATAGCCAGCATTGCCTGCTCCAGCCTCTCAGAGGGGCCCAGAGGATCCCTGGTCTCCAGGGAAGAGATGCTGATAAGCTTCGAGCTTGCCGGTCTCTGCTTTTCAGAAGGCATAGCATCTCCACGGTCTCAGCCCTGCCCTCAGTGGTCTCTCCTCACAGCTCCTCCCAGACCAGCCCAAGAAAAGGTAACAAAGGAACACGCGCCCTTGATGTCAGCTCCGATGGCTAAAACAGCACCCGCCTGCTGCATATAATCACTTCCTCCATCGTTTTCTGTGATCCTTACTCTGCTTTATGACTCTTCATAGCACTTTTCATCACTGGAAACATGACAATGGGGGTCGGCTGATTACGCCCCCATGGGCCACATCTGGCTGGCAGCCTATTTTCCTGCAGCCTGCAGGCTAAGATTGTTGTCCTTTTTCGGAAACATTTTTTTATAGTGTTCCAAAAAAAAAAAACAACCCACAAAACCAAGGGATATGCAGCAGAGTGGTGTGTGGCCCTTATTGCCTGCGAACATGCACTGAGTCCCTTCGCAGACAGCTTGCTGACCCCAGCATTTCGTAATGGTTGGTGTTGTGTTTGCTGTTCATATGTGTGCTGCTCTCTCTCCCTGCCTCCTCCATGCAGACTTCATGAGAGTGGGAACTCTGTGCCGCTCATAGCTTTAGACCTACAACAGTGCTTGAGAGAGGCATATGCTCAGGAAATAGGTTATTTTTTCCCCCATTATATGAAAGAAAGACTAAAGACCTTGAGATGCCTTTCAGAGCCCAAGGTCGAGAAGCATCTTGGAGTGTCTTCACTTTACCTGAACTCCTGTTCACCTTGAAGTACCCAGGTTTGGGGTGGAGAGAATGGGAAATGTGGTAGAGCCTCAGTGGGCATCTCTGCATAGGAGAAGGATCAGAGACTCCCAAAGCATGGCGGTGCCCTGGCGAAGAAACTCAGGAAGGGCAGAGAAGTGGGCAGCACTCCTGCTCAAGGTCCTGGAGGCTGGGTATGGAAGCCTGACCATGCACTCCCACCTGATTGGTGCAGCGTCCTCTTTTGTAGAGTCAGAAATGAGAGCAAAAAAGCAGGGCTGCTGAAATGATGGTAGAGGCATCTGTGGGCTGTAGTTACGACAGCTTCAGATTACAGGAATGAGCCTCCCCACCCTCCTGTGACTTTGGGGTCACTCCATTACTTCCTTTTCTTTCTTTCTTTCTGTCTCTCTTTTTCTTCTTGGCTGAATTGTGGCATACGGGATCTTAGTTCCCTACCAGGGATGGAACCTGTGCCTGCTGCAGTCTGGACTGCCAGGGAAGTCCCCTTCCTCTTCTCCTTAAGGAGATTTATCAGGCCTGTGATGATGGCAACCTCATAGTTGTTGAAATCAGTTCTACACATACTGTATATTGATTCTCTTTTTGTTGCAAGTGTATTTATCTCCATTGCCAATGTAAATATTTCTGTAACATGCAAAGTTGTATTTATGCATTCTGTATTATTGATTTTTCTCATGCTGCAAACACATTTGTCTCTTTGTTAATGAAAATGTATCTGGGAAATAGTAAGATTGATTTATGAGAAGGGTGAGGGGCGGGAGGGAGGTGGTGCTGGGAGGGGTAGACTGTCCTTGGCCATGGCTGAAGGAGACGATGTGGGACTTTCAGGAGGTGCTGTTCAATTGGAGGAAACTGCTTTCAGAGGCAAGGGATGCTGATAGAGTGCTTCTGTAAGACAGTCTGATGTGCTCAGTCAGCTGTGATCGCAGCTAAAGACCCCCACACTGGCAGTCCAGGACAGAGCAACAGCTCTATTGGTCCCACCCACCAGTTTCCATAAGGTTTTGTTGTTGTTCAGTTGCTAGGTTGTCTTGATTCTTTGCAACCCCATGGGCTATGTAGCCTGCCAGGCTCCTCTGCCCATGGGATTTCCCAGGCAAGAATACTGGAGTGGGTTGCCATTTCCTTCTCCGGGGGATCTTCAATAGGGTAAAAGATATTGGCTCAATGGAAAGCCTGGAAGACAGGCTAAGCTCTGCCAAGGGAAGATTATAACCCTCATCATGAATAAAATGGAGAAGGCAATGGCACCCCACTCCAGTACTCTTGCCTGGAAAATCCCATGGATGGAGGAGCCTGGTAGGCTGCAGTCCATGGGGTCGCCAAGAGTCAGACACGACTGAGTGACTTCACTTTCTCTTTTCACTTTCATGCATTGGAGAAGGAAATGGCAACCCACTCCAGTGTTCTTGCCTGGAGAGTCCCAGGGACAGGGGAGCTGGTGGGCTGCTGTCTATGGGGTCACACAGAGTCGGACACAACTGAAGTGACTTAGCAGCAGCAGCAGCATGAATAAAAAGGTGAAGTAAGGAAACAAATAGCCAAGCACAGAGCTGGGGCTTGGCTGCTTAAATGTGCATGCCTCCACGGGACACTTAGTCAGTCAGTGCGTGCCCAGGCAGACTTACTCTTCTAGAAATCCTTCCTTTAGCTCTGGCCAATGAGCTAGGTGCTGCCCCCCCACTTGCTTCCAAGACCCCTCATGCAGCAGCTTTCTCCTAGTACTTCTCACATTGTTTAGTTACTGTTGGTTTACTTCTCTAATCACTCATCCCCATCACTATGAACCCCTCGAAATGCCCACATACCTCCCTTGCCTCTGTGCTTTACCAAATGCCCACTAACTAGTTAACTGTGGATTGGACATGTGGTTGAATGACTTCAGCCAGTTGCCTCATTCATGATTTGGGTTTAGAGAGACACCACCTGTGAGAGGAAGATCTCCTTCATCTCTCTGTGGTGGGGGTGCTTGGACACTTTCTAGCAGTTGTGGCTGAAGAGACTAATTTGGGAAGCATGCTAGATTAAGTGTGTTGCTCCTGGAGCCTTCTCCGGGTTAAGCCTCCCTTGCTAGTTTGGATGGGAGTCCTATTGGATGTGGACATCTGTCTTCTGCTGACTGTTGACTTGGACCCGGCTGGCTGGCTCTTCTTTGTTCTTTCCTTCCATGTCCCTTCCAAAGCTGTGCCCTAGGACAAGAGGGTGAGTGCCCCTGGGTGTTGTCATTTTGGGTCCATGATTAGTTGGGCCCTCTTGCAAGCCTCCACAGAGCCTTGCTGCTGCTGCTGCTGCTAAGTCACTTCAGTTGTGTCTGACTCTGTGTGACCCCATATTTGGCAGCCCACCAGGCTCCCCTGTCCCTGGGATTCTCCAGGCAAGAACACTGGAGTAGGCTGCCATTTCCTTCTCCAATGCATGAAAGTGAAAAGTGAAAGTGAAGTCGCTCAGTCGTGTCTGACTCTTGGCGACCCCATGGACTGCAGCCTACCAGGCTCCTCCATCCATGGGATTTTCCAGGCAAGAGTACTGGAGTGGGGTGCCATTGCCTTCTCCAGCAAAGAGCCTTAGATAGGTTTATTCACTCTGAAATATGATGGTAGTACCTCCCATGTGTTAGTGAGCTTGGAAATTTTCCTTGGAAGAGGGAATGTTCATTAAAGATGCATAAAGCTGGGCAATGGATCCCTGTACACAGACTAATGGCTATGAGTGGCGAGGGATGGAAGCCATGGGTCTGGTTCAGCAAAGATGGCAGTGGTATTTTGGGGATGACAACGATGACCTCTACAGGGACAGAAATGGACATGAAGTCCTTAGTACTGGGGCTGCCTGCTTGTATTCCAGAACGGCTCCCTGAGCCTCTGACCAGGGGCACCGTCATGAATAAATACCAAGAGGAGAGAGGAAATCTCCATTTCAAATGTGGGGATGAAGCAGTACTTCTGAACTCCTTGGCAGTTACACACCCATTCTAGGCTCATGGAGACTGCAGTGATTTAGAGCAGTTCCAGTATTTAGAATCAACTGTGTAATTCACCCTGATGTTCCCCATTCATCAAAGACTTGTGTTTGTTTGTATTACCATGAGAAAAATAAAAAATGCAGGAAAAAAAAGATCCCCCTTCCTTTCATTACAGGCAAATTACGACAGAGTTACAACCCTTGGGGCCCTTCAAGCAAAGGAACATCTTGCTTCAATTAGATATAAATAATGAACAATAATTAGAAAGATTTCTTCCTCGAATTTGTTATTTTATGTTTTCTTTCATCTGTAATGTATTGAAACGAATACAGAACTCTGTTTGTGGGCCATGCAGCAGGGCCTGAAGGAATTCCATGGAGGGTATCTCCAGAACGGGAGAAAGCTAGCTACATTGCTGGCTCCTCTGTGTGCAGGCTGCACAGGCTGGCTGCAGCCCTGGGTCTGGTGCTGAGGATGCAGATACGGAGCTGCTTTGGCTCCGTCTACTGAGGACCCCTAATGGCTCAGCAGGTAAAGAATCCGCCTGCAATGCAGGAGACACAGGTTCGACCCCTGGGTCAGGAAGAACCTCCGGAGGAGGAAATGGCAACCCACTTCAGTATTCTTAAAATCCCACAGACAGAGGAGCCTGGTGGGCTACAGTTCAGAGGGTTGCAGAGTGTCAGACGTGACTGAGAGACAGAACACACACACACTGAGGACCCCGACCTATAATAATAGCACAGAACACCTGCTCCTGGTGACGGCCACTGAGTTTGCATCAGTCCCTGCTCTAAGGACTGAACACACGTCACCTCATTTCATCTTCACAGCAACCTCTGCTACGGGCTCTACTTCTAATCCTGTGTTTGTGTGTGTTGTGTTTTGTTTTTTATTTAAGGATTTGGAAACTGAGGCTCAGAGAGGCCAGCTAACTAACAGAGGGCCCTCAGTGTTAGTTCTGATGGGACTGAGAGGCAAGGCAAGTAACTGGACTCAGAGCCCGTGCATTACGCACTCTGCTGTGATTTTCCTGTAGTCACGGTGAGCTCTTACTGCCATAGAAACCACACAGGGTATAGAGGTGGCCAGGGAGCTGAGGGATGCTGATGTTTTCCCATAGGGAAAGGCGGCTGCTGGAACCTCAAGGGGTTTGCAGAAGTGTATCAGGTGGATGAGCAAGATAAAGGGATTCCAGACAGAGGGAGCTCTGTGGTCTGGTGCCACAAATGGTGATCCTGTGCAATCTCTCATTTTAACCTTAGCTCTGGGGTCATGTGGACGCAGATGCAATAACCAAAGATGAGCTCAGAAGAAGGAGGGTTGTGTGGATCAGGTTGAAATGATTGGGTCTTTTCGTGGAAACAGCGACTCAGTGAGTGGTGGGGATGATGATTCTGGTTGATGAAAAGGAGAGACAGATAAATAAGCAAAGAGGGATCCAGTTGGAGCCTGAAGAGAGAGACTGGCTCATCAGTGAGCCTTATGATTTTTGCAATTCTATCCTATCAGCACGTTGAATCAGGTACTGCTCATCTTGTGTCAAATGAAAACTTTAAGCCAAGTTGGTCCTCCCTGATCTGACTCGTGCTCCCTATTCCAAAGAAGGCGCAGCTCAGTCTTCTGCTCCTTGGAGCTGATGGACATTCCTGATCCACCTGCTCCCTGCATCATGCACCTGGCCTGAGCTGCTTGCTTTTCCTCCATGGACAACAGACAGAGGCTCTCAGAGGTGCTTTGGTTTATCTTCACCACCATTTGAATAACCATCAACACTCCAGAGTCAAGAAAGCTCATATACAAACCCAAATTCCTTTCTTTATTCAAAAACATATTAGGGGGAGATGCTTCAGTTCAGTTCAGTTAAGTTGCTCAGTCATGTCCAACTCTTTGCGACCCCATGGACTGCAGCACACCAGGCTTCCCTGTCCATCACCAACTCTCACACTTTACTCAAACTCATGTCCATTGAGTCAGAGATGCCATCGAACCACCTCATCCTCTGTTGTCCCCTTCTCCTCCCGCCTTCAATCTTTCCTAGCATCAGGGTCTTTCCAGTGAGTCAGTTCCAAGTAGCCAAAGTATTGGAGTTTCAGCTTTAGCATCAGTCATTCCAATGAATATTCAGGACTGATTTCCTTTAGGATTGACTAGTTGGATATCCTTAGAGTCCAAGGGACTCTCAAGAGTCTTCTCCAACACCACAGTTCAAAACCATCAATTCTTTGGCGCTCAGCTTTCTTTACAGTCCAACTCACACATCCATACATGACTACTGGAAAATCCATAGCTTTGACTAGATGGACCTTTGTTGGCAGAGTAATGTCTCTGCTTTTTAATATGCTGTCTAGGTTGATCATAACTTTTCTTCCAAGGAGTAAACGTCTTTTAATTTCATGGCTGCAGTCAACATCTGCAGTGATTTTGGAGCCCAGAAAATAAAGTCGGTCACTGTTTCCACTGTTTCTCTATCTATTTGCCATGAAGTGATGGGACCAGATACCATGATCTTAGTTTTCTGAATGTGGAGCTTTAAGCCAACTTTTTCACTCTCCTCTTTCACTTTCATCAAGAGGCTCTTTAATTCCTCTTCACTTTCTGCCATAATGGTGGTGTCATCTGCATATCTGAGGTCATTGATATTTCTCCCAGCAATCTTGATTCCAGCTTGTGCTTCATCCAGGCCAGCATTTCTCATGATGTACTCTGCATGTAAGTTAAATAAGCAGGGTGACAATATATAGCCTTGACGTACTCCTTTCCCAAAATTGAACCAGTCTGTTGGTCCATGTCCAGTTCTAACTGTTGCTTCTTGATCTGCATTACAGATTTCTCAGGAGGCAGGTCAGGTGGTCTGGTATTCCCATCTCTTTAAGAATTTTCCACAGTTTGTTGTGATCCACACAGTTAAAGGCTCTGGCATAGTCAATAAAGCAGATGTAGGCATTTTTCTGGGACTCTCTTGCTTTCTTGATGATCCAACAGATGTTGGCAATTTGATCTCTGTTTCCTCTGCCTTTTCTAAATCCAGCTTGAACATCTGGAAGTTCACAGTTGACATACTGTTGAAGTCCTTGCTTGGAGAATTTTGAGCATTACTTTGCTACCGTGTGAGATGAGTGCAATTGTGTGGTAGTTTGAATATTCTTTGGCATTGCCTTTCTTTGGGATTGGAATGAAAACTGACCATTTCTAGTTCTGTGGCCACTGCTGAGTTTTTCACATTTGCTGGCATATTGAGTGCAGCACTTTCACAGCATCATCTTTTAGGATTTGAAATAGCTCAACTGGAATTCCATCACCTCCACTAGGTTTGTTCATAGTGTGCTTCCTAAGGCCCACTTGACTTCGCATTCCAGGATGTCTGGCCCTAGGTGAGTGATCACACCATTATGGTTATCTGGGTCATGAAGATCTTTTTTGTATAGTTCTTCTGTGTATTCTTGCCACCTCTTCTTAATATCTCTGCTTCTGTTAGGTCCATACCATTTCTGTTCTTTATTGTGCCCATCTTTGCATGAAAAGTTCCCTTTGTATATCTAATTTTCTTGAAGAGATCGCTAGTCTTTCCTTTTCTATTGTTTTTCTCTATTTCTTTGCATTGATCACTGAGGAAGGCTTTCTTATCTCTCTTTGCTATTCTTTGGAACTCTGCATTCAAATGAGTATATCTTTCCTTTCCTCATTTGCCTTTTGCTTCTCTTCTTTTCATATCTCTTACGAAAGCTTATGGTAAGGCCTCCTCAGACAACCATTTTGCCTTTTTGCATTTCTTTTTCTTGAGGATGGTCTTGATCAGTGCCTCATGTACAATGTCACAGACCTCTGTCCATAGTTCTTCAGGCACTCCCTCTGTCAGATCTAATCCCTTGAATCTATTTGTCAGTTCCACTATATAATCATAAGGGATATGATTTAGGTCATACCTGAATGGCTTCCCTGGTGGCTCAGATGCCTGCAGTGCAGGAGACCTGTGTTCGATCCCTGAGTCAGGAAGATCCCCTGGAGAAGGAAATGGCAATCTACTCCAGCATTCTTGCTTGGAAAATCCCATGGTTGGAGGAGCCTGATAGGTTACAGTCCATGAGGTCACAAAGAGTCGGACATGACTAAGGACTTCACTTTTACTTTCTTTGAATAGTCTATTGGTTTTCCCTACTTTTTTCAATTTAAGTCTGAATTTGGCAATGAGGGTAGATGCTTGGAAGGCAACAGTTGGGTGGAATTTCAGAACAGCTGCAAGCTTCGGAGGAGACATGCCTCTTCATGGGCACAATCTCTGAGTGTGTGCCCACCATACACTAGCTCTGAGTGTCAGAGACCAGTCACTGTTTTGGGTCTTGCCATGGTGTTTCTCTTTCCTTTTGTGGGCATTTGAGCTGGAGCCCTTCAGGGTACAGCCTCCTGTGACACCGTCACTCGTCTGTCATGATGGTCTGCCTATGTGTTTCTACAGTTAAACTCTAAGCTCCTCAAGGACAGGATTCATGTCTTATTCATCCTTTTGTCTCTTAGGCTCAGTGGCTCAGCATAGCACCTGGTTTTAGGCATTTCATGGCCTTACTGAATTAATCTACAGTGAGGAAAAGTGACTTGGATAGACTGGGATCCTGGCAAGTCACGTTCCAGGCCGTGGGCCTCATGCCACTGGGGTCTGGGAGTGAGGGATGTGGACAGTGGGCCGCACCTGGCTCCCACCTCAGGCGGGCCTCGTGTGGGTCCCAACAGGGTGCCCTGTATACCCATGTTTCACATCCGTGTTGTGTTTTAGGACGTTCCAGGACCTGTCTAAGCAAGTGGAGATGTCCTACGGCACTGTCCGGGATTCTGCTGTGTACGAGTACTTCCGAGCCAAGGGCACCAACCCTCTGGAGCAAGACAGCACGTTTGCTGAGCTCTGGCGGACCATCAGCAAGAATGGAGGGGCTGACAACTGTGTGTCCAGTCCTTCGGAAGGCATCAGGAAGGTAGGTGGGAGCTGGCCTCCCAGGCATGTGTGTGCTATGACAGGGGCCGTAAGGACTGTCATCCTTGCGGTAGGAGACACCCTCCTAGAGGCATCTCCTTTGAGTATCCCTGTCACCTGCAGGGTGACCCATCTTCAGCAGCGTCAACAGGCATTTTTCATAGACATATGGGTAAAGAGGCTCACATTCTTCAGGTAGATGGCCATTTTTGGCAGGAGATGCCAAGGGGCTGGCAGAGGGAAACTTAAGGCCCTTCTAAGTTTTCAAAGGATCAGGGAAGGGCAGGGAGGTTAAGCCCAAGACCTGGATCTCCCTCTTCCTGGGCTAATAGGATGGTGGTACAGAGGGGCCTGCCCACCCAAGTAAGAACACTCAGTAAAAGCAGACACAGAGGACCAGGGGAGAGGGAGAGGAGGTAGGCCAGGGTTCAGGGAAGGGTGGGCACCATGTGGGACCACTGTGAGCAGAGGTGTGCTTGGGAGACAGTTGTCAGGACAGCAAGCCCAGCATGGAGACTGAATGGGGGCGGGGTGGAACTGAAGGAGCACTGCGTGAGAAGAGCCCACGCCAGAGAGGATGGGTGGGAAAGATGAACCTGTTCTGCAGAGATGACTAGACGTTGCTAACTTATTTCAATGAGTTTCCACAGGGACCCAAATTCATCGTGATTGTCCCATTATGCAGATGAGAATCAGACGTGGGTCACACTCCTCATTAGGTTCTCATGCCTGGGGTTCCAGACTGAGGGGTTTGGTGTTTATCCGCCACGTGCTGCAGAACATGTGAAGGTCATGGTGGGATGAAGGCAGGTATCGTAAGGATGTCTTGGGTGGTGGCACCTTCTTCTCAGTGACCCTCGCGTACAGAGGCTACTTACTCTTGGTCATCAGTGAACAACACAAGAAAGATGTGCACAGCACCCAGCACTCCTGTCTCTCTGGGTAGACCTCTGTCCAGCCCGTCTTGCTCAGCATCTCTTCCCTTCTGTTCTCTATTCAACCTGCCCCACCACTTCTGCAGAATCTTCACACATTCACACGCGTTCACACACACACACGCACATGCATCCAGCCTGCCTCAGTGTGTCTTACATTTCCCTACCCATCGATGCTACCTCTGCAGAACATTCCTACAGGCTCTCACACATAGTCACTCATGCACGTGCTCCCACTACACAAACACACACACACTAATGCGCACACATATGCACACGTGCATGCAAGCAGCTGTGTTCTACATCCCTGGTCATTTGGCAGAACCTTGGATTTACTGTGGACTTCCCGGTGGTGCGGTTGTAAAGAATCTGCCTGCAAATGCTGGAGATGCAAAAGGCACAGGTCTGATTCCTGGGTCTGGAAGATCCCCTGGATGAGGACATGGCAACCCCTCCAGTATTCTTGCCTGAGAAATATCATTGACAGAGGAGCCAGGTGGGCTACAGTCCATGGAGTCACAAAGAGTTTGGCATGGCTGAGCACGCACACACACGCCCTGGCCTTACTGCAGAGGGCAGTGGGTATAAGGGGGAGACTCCAGAAAGTTTCAAGGCCACTAGAGTCTACCCACCTTGCTCTTCATGATGAGAAAAGCCCTCAGTAGTTTGCCAACCCCTCTCAAGAATGGGTCCAGGGAGAGAGGCAGAGCCTGAGGCCTGCTTCAGAAGCAGCAGCCTGGCTCCTGGCATGGTGTCTTGAGGCAGGGCTCTGCGTGGTCTAGGAGTCCCTGTGGTCTGCATGCTCACGGGGCAGTCAGCTTGGGGTGGCTTTTCCCCGTCGTTTAGCAAACTGAAGCAGCAGAGAGTGTCTGGGCTCTGGAGCCTGGCACATGTGGGTGTGAATCCCAGTTCCACAGCTCACCAGTGATGTTTACATGGAGCACCCGGTCTTCTTGTCAAACCTCTGGGTGTTAAGAGAAGCCTGGTCAATTTCCCGTTTGGGGGGTCTCTTTAGACACTTGAAACATTTAGAAGGACATATTGTGGTAGATTTGAAATGTTTATATTTAAGCAAGGGATATCATAACAAAAATAATAGAATGCAGCATAGATGTGCTAGTCCTCTGCTCACAAGGTTTATTAAAACTTCTTATGTCCTCGTGTGCAAAGAAATACGGTGCTCTCACCTCGAGCTGCTGAGTCTTCTTTCACCCCTGACAGTGGATCTTTGTGGCTGTAGGTGACCTCATTTGCGGATAATGAATACAAAGTTGATTTAAGGCCTTTTATAAATGTAAGACTTGAGCCAAATGGCCTTTGAGTTTCCCTTCTCTGCTTTCTTTGTCTCTCATGGAGAGCCAATACGCCCATCCAAACGGGATGCTTATGAAGATTCATTGCAACAAGGCTACAAAAAGAACTTCTAAAAGAGAAGATGCCGCTTTTGACTTTATCTCACTTCTGTGCGTTACAAGACACTTTATAAAGAAAATAAAAAGGCAAGTCACACACTGGGAGTGAGTATCTACAGTGCATGCAACCAATAAAGGGTTAATATCCTATATGGATATTACATGAAAAACTTTTACAAACGAATAAGGAAAGTTCAAACAATTTAATAGAAAAATGAGCAAAAGACTTGTACAGGACTTTCACAGAAGAGGTACCACGTATGGTCAGTAATCATGTGAAGAGGTGTTCAGTCATTAGTGTCTCCAGAAAATGAAAATCAAGACCATAAAGATATATCACTTTGTATCAACTAGACTTGCCCCAAAGGAGAGGTGGTGGAGAGGACTGAGTAGCAGGTGGTTAATTGCTGGTGGGAGTGTACTCAGTATTGCCACTTTGAAAACAAATTGTCATTCTCTTAGAAAATGGAGTTTTTCATACCCACTGACTCAGCAATTCCACTCCTATGTATCCATCCCAAACAAACTTCTGTAGCACCTCAGACAAAAGAAAGGCCATGGTACTCTTGCCTGGAAAATCCCAAGGACGGAGGAGCCTGGTGGGCTGCAGTCCATGAGATCGCTGAGTCGGACACGACTGAGTGACTTCACTTTCACTTTTCACTTTCATGCACTGGAGAAGGAAATGGCAGCCCACTCCAGTGTTCTTGCCTGGAGAATCCCAGGGACGGGGGAGCCTGGTGGGCTGCCGTCTACGGGGTCGCACAGAGTCGAACACGACTGAAGCGACTTAGTAGTAGTAGTAGTAGTATTGCTTATAGAGCCAGGATTCTGGAAGCAGTCCAAATGAGCATTAACAAGTTTTAACATTAGACCTGCAGGGAAATGACTAAAGCACAGCCTCATGCGATAGTGTGGGTGAATCGGAACTGAATAAATATTGGGTAAAAGGAGAGTGAAAGTGACAGCTGCTCAGCTGTGCCTGATGCTGTGCAGCCCCATGGACTACGATTCCCCCGTCCGTGGGGTTATCTGGGCCGCAATACGGAGAGGGCCGCCATTCCTTCCTCCAGGGGATCTTCCCAACCCAGGGATTGAACCTAGGTCTCCCGCACTGCAGGTGGACTCTTTACCAGCTGAGCTACTAGGGAAGCCCCAAAGAAGAATATTAAAAGCAATTTCACATGGGTCAACTGATAGAAAATAACAGTCAACATAGCAACCTCTTCAGTTCAGTCGCTCAGTCATATCCGACTCTTTGCGACCGCATGAACTGCAGCACGCCAGGCCTCCCTGTCCATTACCAACTCCGAGAGTCCACCCAAACTCATGTCCATTGAGTCGGTGATGCCATCCAACCATCTCATCCTCTGTCAAGCCCTACTCCTCCTGCCCTCAATCTTTCCCAGCATCAGGGTCTTTTCCAATGAGTCAGCTCTTCACATCAGGTGAAGTATTGGAGTTTCAGCTTTAGCATCATTCCGTCCAATGAACACCCAGGACTGATCTCCTTTAGGATGGACTGGTTGGATCTCCTTAGAGTCCAAGGGACTCTCAAGAGTCTTCTCCAACACCACAGTTCAAAAGCATCAATTCTTTGGCGCTCAGCCTTCTTTATAGTCCAACTCTCACATCCATACATGACCACTGGAAAAACCATAGCTTTGACTAGACGGACCTTTGTTGGCAAAATAATGTCTCTCTTTTTAATATGCTGTCTAGGTTGGTCATGACTTTCCTTCCAAGGAGTAAGCCTCTTTTAATTTCATGGCTTCAATCACAATCTGCAGTTATTTTGGAACCCCACAAAATAAAGTCAGCCACTGTTTCCACTGTTTCCCCATATATTTGCCGTGAAGTGATGGGACTAGATGCCATGATCTTAGTTTTCTGAATGTTGAGCTTTAAGCCAACTTTTTCACTCTCCTCTTTCACTTTCATCAAGAGGCTCTTTAGTTCTTCTTCACTTTCTGCCATAAGGGTGGTGTCATCTGCATATCTGAGGTTATTGATATTTCTCCCGGCAATCTTGATTCCAGATTGTGCTTCCTCCAGCTCAGCATTTCTCATGATGTACTCTGCATATAAGTTAAATAAGCAGGGTGACAATATACAGCCTTGACGTACTCCTTTTCCTATTCGGAACCAGTCTGTTATTCCATGTCCAGTTCTAACTGTTGCTTCCTGACCTGCATACAGGTTTCTCAAGAGGCAGGTCAGGTGGTCTGGTATTCCCATCTCTTTCAGAATTTTCCACAGTTGATTGTGATCCACACAGTCAAAGGCTTTGGCATAGTCAATAAAGCAGAAATAGATGTTTTTCTGGAACTCTCTTGCTTTTTCGATCATCCAACGGATGTTGGCAATTTGATCTCTGGTTCCTCTGCCTTTTCTAAAACCAGCTTGAACATCTGGAAGTTCATGGTTCACATATTGCTGAAGCCTGGCTTGGAGAATTTTGAGCATTACTTTACTAGCGTGTGAGATGAGTGCAATTGTGTGGTAGTTTGAGCATTCTTTGGCATAATGTATAAAACACAGGCGTACATTCATCCAAAGTAAGGTAAAATATAAGACTCAGGGTAGTGGTTACTACACATGGGAGAGGCAGAGCAAGATGGAGAGAAGTATATTATTGGATGGAAGTCGGGGTCAGTGTTAGCTTTACAGTCACAGGTTTTTTTGTTTTTATCTTTTATTTCTCATTATGAACCAAAGTTTGTGATTATTCTTATTCTTTGCACCTACCTATTTTTTTTAGATAAATAATTCCAGGCTAGCCAGGCAGAGTTTGGCTCCCAGACCACGCCAGCTCCCTTCTCTCCTTGCAGGCACCCAGGTACATGACTTCTCTCACTCCTGGAGTACATCAAGAAGGCAGCCACCACCAATAAAGCCCTCTGGAGCACAATAAATCTGGAAATGGGTCCTCAGAAGCATCTTCCCATCATCCTATTTACATTATCCTCTGATGATATTTAGGGTCTTACTCATGAATAAAAAAAAATATTAAAGAATAATTGGTGGAAGATGCAAATAAGAAAAGTGAAAGTGAAGTCGCTCAGTCGTGTCCGACTCTTTGTGACCCCATGGACTGCAGCCTACCAGGCTCCTCCGTCCATGGGATTTTCCAGGCAAGAGTACTGGAGTGGGGTGCCATTGCCTTCTGCATTCTTTATAAAGGCCTAAAGCTTCATGGTACAGAATCTAATCTTTTTCCAATACAGACTTGCTTTTATGATACCTTCCTTTTATAAACCCCAAGCAGCCTTGGAGGTCACAAATCTCCTTCTTGCATTTGGATCTTTAAGGAAAACAAACAAATAAGCAATCTGTCAGCACTAGGCAAATGTTAAGGGTTTTATAACTGGTGTCATATAAGTGAGTTTATGGTACTGTCAGAAAGTAGAGTGCACTGCGTTTTTTTACAGCAAGGAGTGCTCAGATTCATTCCCAAACCCTCCTTCTACAAGTGCCTGTTTTGGTGGCTACTGTGCCTACATGCTTATCTGAAGCTCTTTCTGTGTCCTGCCCTTATGGAACTGCCCTCACCCCCCAGACTATGGCTTCAAATGCCTTGTGAATCCCTGGCAGACTTGACTAGGTAGGGTTATGCCCTGAGTGAGGGTGATATCTTGAATCTAGAAACTGTAAGGAAAAATCCAGCATCCTGGGAAATATGAGCATGGTCTTGGTATTTAGGGAGGCAGGACTTCTCCAAATCCCAGACAGAACTCGCTTGGGTGCAGTGCAGGCAGCCTGGCAAAGATGAGGACTGGATGCCCCCAAAGAATAACAAAGGAAACTGCCTTCGCAAAAGCAGGATTCTCCCATTTCTAATTTCAAGTTACTCATTGGTGACCTGGGTCCATTTCCAGAGTGCTTGGTAGTGGAACAATGTCTAATTGCTGCTAAAGTCAAGGAGCTTGATATTGTGAGTAACCTCAGAGAGCTGCTATTATTTTTTTCCTTGGGAGTGCTGCAGCTTTTAATGACTTGAAACCAATTTAGGTGGGAAATTGCTTAGCAAGAGGTGATCACTTTTGCCCAGTATCAGAACCAGAGAAAGAAATTATGTCATGGTTGCCCCCGCTACTGTGACCTATTCTTTCATGCCAGCCATCACTCAGATAAGGAGGAGGCAGCCCTTTCTGGGCCCTGGTGAAGAGAGCAGAAAGGAATTTGGAAGGGGAGAGAAGTTCTGTTTATTTATTGAAAGCCTACCGTGTGCAGTTTTTAGAGCAAACCTGCCTGGCGCCCATTAATTCTCAATAGATACTGGATTGTCCCTGAATGAGTCATCTGTTTGTTGTTGGACTGACCAGAAACACATAAATCGGCAGTGTAGTTGGTGCCATCAGTGAGCAGGCTACCCTCTGTGAACTCCTTGATGGGCGGGACGAGGGAAATGGCTTTATAGTTGCTTTCAGGCTCAGTACCCGCCTGCTAGGAAGGAGATTCTGTTGATCCTTGGTGAGCAAAGTGAGACTGCTTTCATTTCCCTCAGCCACCTGCACTTGTCAGGAAAGTGTCTACAAACTATGACCCATGGGCTGAATCTGGCCTGTCACTTGCTTTTACAAATAAAGTTTTATTGGGACACACATTCGATTGTTTACACAGTGTCTGTGGCTGCTTTTCTGCTACTTAAGTACAGCTGAGTAGTTGTGGCCATATGGTCTGCAAAGCCTAAAATATTTATTATATGGCCTTTTATAGAAAAAGTTTTGAGGCTCCCTAGTCCAGAGCAATGGGTGCTCCAGGGATATTTCCTCTAGGGTAATGTCATTTGATAGCTCATAGACATATCTGGTAGCTCATCATCTAAGCTCTGTATCATCTAAGAATGCATGAGCACATCGAGTAGGTAGTCCTCCTCTGCCTTTACATCATCTAACAGCACATAGGCACCTAGTTCTATACCGTCTAGCAGCATACGGGCTGTGTCCTTTCTTGTCCTTTCCACCTAACTCTGGTGGCACACAGACTTCCCCCTCACTACCCTGGACCCAGCCTCACTCCTGGCCTGGCCTAATTCCCCCCTGAAATCTGTTGAGCTGTCTCCATGTACCAGGCACTCTGCCAGATGATCTACATATATTATTCTTTTCATCCTAAACAGAACTACTTGATTGTCATCTCCATCATGTAGAAATGGGACCAACCCTCAGGGAGATTAAGTGGCTTGTTCAAGGTCACACAGATGTGAGTAAGCCACAGTACAGTCATATCTCACTCCAACTTTGCCTCTTGCCGTGGGGTTACATCCCCATTTCCATAACCAGTGTGTCTGCACCCTCCTTGCGTACTGCTCACTTGTGCTTCTATTTCCCTTCCTCTTTTACACCAAGGCAGCAAGATACATGGCTGGCTCCCATGTTTAAAAGCCTTACCTCTCTTTCCATGTGACATAGCAGAGGTTATTTAGGTCTGCAATTGGATCTTTTGATTTCCCAATTAGTAAAAATATCAATTAGAGAAACTCTGGGATGCAGAATTGAGCTGGCAAGTGGTTTGAATTTATATGATAACAACTATGTCACATGAAATCAGACTTTAAATGTTGTTGGCGGGACTTTATTTTTCTTGAGCTTGATCAACTCTCTCAAGTAACATCCAGCCATAACACAGTTTCTGTGCAGTGTCAGGACTGACCCAGGCTGCCAATTTATTAAGCCTTTCCATAAATCAGACCTAATATTTAATAACATTGTCAAATAGAATATAGTTTAATAGTTTAAATGTCAATCTGCACAGCTCACTGGGCTCTTTGAATAAATAGACAAGTAGCCAGTTTCACACCCTGTGGCTGGAGACAGTATTTTTCTGAGGGAAGTCACTGTGGAGTCGAGCAATCGTAACAGAAGGTGGTTTTTTTCCACTCAGGAAATATCGCTGAGGTCATAAAGTGTGAATGCAAATACAGGAAGAAAACGGGCTCACAAATCTTATTTATTTCCACTCTGATCTAATGCTTGCCCTGGCGCCAGATTGTGTGTGGGTATCACCCATCAACACCTCCCTTTGTTTCTTCCCCGGGGCTCTCTGCTTTGTGCCGGGGGATGCTCTCATTGTGTACACTCCCCACCGAGTGCCAGGGACCATACCTTATGGCAGAAAAGGCACTACAGTCTTCCATGGGAGGATCAGGAATTTTGATGCCCCACATTTGGAAGGAGAGACGTGAGGAAGCATTCTGGTTCCATGGCATATTGGATGTCCTTATGGAGGAGCAGGAAGAGGCTTATCTGGGATGACACTTCTTTGTGTTTGGGAGATGCTGGATTCAATGATCAGGAAGATTTTGTCAAGTCAGTGAAGGGGACCACTGATGCAGGTCTGACCCCACTCCCTGCTTCCCCCACCACCTGCAACAGAAAGGGCTGATACAAACTAGGCAGCCTGTGCAGTGGAAGCCAGCAGCTCTGTTAGCAGCGGTAGGCCTTGTAGGCATGTCCCAAGACACACTTTTTGTCCTTTTCCTGCTTCCAAGTCAATGCAGATTGGGGATTCCAGACGGCTCATTCTTCTCAGACACTCACACTGGATAATCATCCATCTCTCTTCTTTTCCACTTGTTCAAAAGGTACTATATCCTTTTTGCAAGTTCAATGACCTCTTTGTCCATTTATTTGCTAATTCATCCATTCAAGACATGTAATTTGAATAGTTTCCACCTAAGAGCTTGGAGATGTGAATTTAAGTTCCACTTTCCACCAAATTAAATCGGTGGCTTTGGTCAAGAGAATTCACCTCTCTGAACTACCTGTGAGACCAAGACAAGGCTGCCCAGATTAGTTGTGTTTACCAGTGCAGAAGTGGTTCCCCTTCTGGTACAGTGTCCCGTGTGGACTCCAGTACTACAGCTGACACTGAGTAGCTGTCAGCAAATTGCCTGGCTGCTGCTGCTGCGAAGTCACTTCAGTCGTGTCCGACTCTGTGCGACCCCATAGATGGCAGCCCACCAGGCGCCCCCGTCCCTGCGATCCTCCAGGCAAGAACGCTGGAGTGGGTTGCCATTTCCTTCTCCAATGCATGAAAGTGAAAAGTGAAAGGGAAGTTGCTCAGTCGTGTCTGACTCTTAGCGACCCCATGGACTGCAGCCCACCAGGCTCCTCGGTCCATGGGATTTTCCAGGCAAGTGGACCTTAGCACTTACTATATATTAGAAAAAGTATGATAAAAATATGAAGACAAACAGTATTTAGTCTTTTTATGAGGTATAATTGACAAACAATAAACTCATGTATATTAAGTGTTTATTTCATGGGTTTAGACTAATGTATACAACTATGTGATCACCACTCCAAAACAAGATATAGTCATCCTTCAGTATCTGAGCGGGATTTGTTCCAGGACACTGCAGATAGCAAAATTCATGGGTATTCAAGTCCCTTATATAAAATGGGTAGTATTTGCATATCATTGCAAGCATCCTCCTGTATGCTTTATTTTTTTTTTTTTAAGGTTCCTGTATGCTTTAAATAATCATCAATCATTATAAGGTTACTTGCAATACCTAATACAATGTAAATGCTATGTAAATAGTTGTAAATACAATGTAAATGAAATGCAAATCAGTGCCAACAAGCAACAAATTCAAGTTTTTCTTTTTGGAATTTTCTGGAATTGTCTTTTTATATTTTCCATCATACACAGTGGTTGAATTCACAGTGCAGAACCCACAGATACAGAGGGCCAACTGTGTAGAACATTTCCATCATCTTCAAAAGTCTTCTCATGTTACTTTCTAGAAACTTCTCCCCCTGACCTCAACAGCAACCAGCATGAATTTCTGGTGGGCTTCCCATGTGGTGCTAGTGGTAAAGAACCAGCCTGCCAGTGCAGGAGACACAAGAGACATGGGTCCATTCCTGGGTCGGGAAGATCCCCTGGAGTAGGAAATGACTACCCACTTCAGTATCCTGGCCTAGAAAACCCCATGGGCAGAGGAGCCTGGCAGGCTACAGTCCATGGGGTTGCAAAGAGCTGGACACAGCTGTGTGACTGAGCACATGAAGCACTTGATGAATTTCTGATGCGTGAGTGCTTCTTCAGTCATTCAGTCCCGCCTGCCTCTTTGTGACGCTATGGACTGTAGCCAACCAGGTTCTGTCCATGGGATTTTCCAGGCAAGAATACTGGAGTGCATCGCTGTTTCCTCCAGGGGATCTTCTGACCCAGGGATCAAACCGGTGTCTCCTGCATGGTGGGAGGATTCTTTACCACTGAGCCACCTGGGAAGCCACAGATTATATTTACATGTTCTTACACCATTTATTTAAGAAGGCTGAGCATCGAAGAATTGATGCTTTTGAACTGTGGTGTTGGAGAAGACTCTTGAGAGTCCCTTGGACTGCAAGATCCAACCAGTCCATCCTGAAGGAGATCAGCCCTGGGATTTCTTTGGAAGGAATGATGCTGAAGCTGAAACTCCAGTACTTTGGCCACCTCATGTGAAGAGTTGACTCATTGGAAAAGACTCTGATGCTGGGAGGGATTGGGGGCAGGAGGAGAAGGGGACGACAGAGGATGAGATGGCTGGATTGCATCACTGACTTGATAGATGTGAGTTTGAGTGAACTCCGGGAGTTGGTGATAGACAGGGAGGCCTGGCATGCTGCGATTCATGGGGTCGCAAAGAGTCGGACACGACTGAGCGACTGAACTGAACTGAACACCATTTATTAAAAATACTTATATTTAATTAACAAATGACTAGATGCTTTGATTGAAAATCAATTGGACATATATGTTGGTCTGTTTCTAGATTCTAGATTCTCTATTCTGTTGCACTGATCTACTCTTATGCTAATAAAAGGTCTTAATCACTATAGCTTTATAATAATTCTTTAAATCGGACTGTGCTTTCAACTAACATTATTTGGAAAGTTCTAGAACTTTTGCACTTCCATTTAAATTTTATAATCATCTTGTCAATTTCCTTAAGAAAACTTGAGATTTTTGATAGCTATTACATTGAATCTATAGATATTTGGAGGGAAAGTTATAACCTTATACTATTGAGTTTTTAAATATGTAAACATAGTTTTTCCTTTTTAAACATCAACTTTTGATATTATTGACTTTTCTCAGTTGTTTTATCTTATTGATTCAGATTTTTGGTATTTTTTTTTTCTTGTGTCTGTGCTTGTTACCGAAAGGTATGCATGGGGGTGTCTGGCTGCTCATCACTCAAAAGCCAGTAAACAGGCCAGGTTGGTGGAAAGGAAAGTTTGCTTTATCTCTGATGCCAGCAACTGGCAGGGGGGAGGGTGGCAGACATCTGTCCAAAGGCTGACTCCCCCACCCCTGAGAAGCAGGGGGTGAGAGCTTTTATACAGAGTGGGGAGCGGGCTACATGCAGAAACAGCACAGTCATCTCTAACAGTCATCTTCAAATTGGTCATCTGTGGTGTGACTGGCATCATCTTGGTTGTTTTAGATACAGTTCATCGTCAGTTTTGGGGTCCGTTTGTTCCCATTTCTTTGCTGTCAGTTCTTGGAATTGTGGCAGCTCTTGTCCTGGGTCCAGTCTGGTCATCATGTAGTTGACTTCTCCACCTGGTGTTCTGGTATCTATAAGACAGCTCATGAGATATGGCTTAGAATATCATCTATAGCCCTTGAGAAAGAACTAAAGGTCCTTGACAATTCCTTATGACTACATTATTATTACTTAGTCTCCTTTGACTGTTTTTCTTTGTTTCAGCATTTCTCACTTCTCTGATTAAACTTATTTTTTGACTAAAGTTTTCCACCGGCAGAAGGCAGGTAGAGGACAGGGTGGAGAGGCAAGGACCACATGGTCCTCTCCGTTTCATGCTCAGATGCTCAGTTGTGTCCGACTCTTTGGGACCATGGACTGTAGCCTGCCGGGCTTCTTTGTCCATGGGATTCTCCAGGTAAGAATACTGGAGCAGGTTGCCATCTCCTACTCCAGGGGATCTTCATGAACCGGGGATCGAACCAGAGTCTCCTGCCTCTCCTGCATTGGCAGGGAGATACTTTACCATTGTTTCACCTTTGCGATGTTTTCCTACATCTGTTTATTTTGGTTTCAATTTGCTTTTACGCCTTCTGTCTTTATAGTGTTGAAACTTAGATCATTGACTTTACTCCTGTTTTCTTTCCTAATACAAGGATTTGTTGTTGTTTAGTCGCTAAGTCATGTCCAGTTCTTTTTCGACCCCATGTATTGTAGCTCCCCAGGCTCCTCTGTCCATGGGATTTTCCAGGCAAGAATCCTGGAGTGGCTTGCCATTTCCTCCCCCAGGGGATTTTCCTAAGCCAGGGATTGAACCCGTATCTCCTGCATGTCCCCTGCATGGCAGCTGTATTCTTTCACTACTGAGCCACCAGGGAAGCCCAATACAAGTATTTAAAGCTATACATTTCCCTCTAAGCACTGTTTTAGCTGAATTCCATGAACTTTTATATGCTGTGTTTTCATTAGCATCGAGTTCAGAATATAAAGCACTGGACTTAGCTGTTGTTTTTTTTTTCAAGGTATCCCTATTGAGTTCTGAAGGATAAAAAAATGGCTGTGAGTTAGTGTGGAAAAGGGTAGGAGAACAGAAATCGAGTATTTATTCTGCTTAGTGAGGTTAGGAAAGCTTCCTAAGGTAGTCCTGTCATGTACCTTCATTTTGCAATCCAGATTCCTCAATTCCTTTTCAGTTTTGAAAACACAAATGTGAGAATGCGAGAGAAAACTGACAAGCAGGAAATAAAATACAGAGAAAAAATAAGGGAAAGCAGAGAGGCAGAAAGGAGAGTGGAACACCATGAGAACAGAACCCATTTTTATTTCTACTAAATGTATAGTTTCCTTGTAGGAGAATGACGGCAGTGGTATTTTCGTTGTTTAACAGTTGCTATCTGCAGAACCCCTTCTCTGGGTCTCCGGCAGAGTTCTGAGTGTCTTGATCTTGTAATACACTTGAGCCTTCTTCACACGATTTAAATCTGTGAAGTGAAAGTGTTAGTCGTTCAGTCATGACCGACTCTTTGCAACCCCATGGACAGTAGCCCACCAGCTTCCTCTATCCATGGGATTTTCCAGGCAAGAATACTGGAGTGGGTTGCCATTCTCTTCTCTAGGGGATCTTCTCAACCCAGGGATTGAACCCAGATCTCCCACATTGCAGGAGGATTCTTTACCAGCTGAGCCACAAGGGAAGCCCCTTTAAATCTGTGGTCCAACCCAATTCCAAGGGCACTTAGATTAAATATCCCCCAATCCATGCCAACATTTAAAATAAGAGGTTTTGAAAGGAAATATTAGATTATACATTTATAATTTGAAAATATATATCATTTAAATAAATATCACCATTTTTAGAAGGTTGAATATTTCTAAAAATAAACAGAAAAGAACCAATCAAATGTATATTTTTCAACCACCTAACCAAGGCTCTAGGAACTCTTGTATTTCTGGGAAGTCTTTTCAAATCTCTGTAAATATTTTACATAACTAGGATGTTAGAAAAAATATATTTTATCCTGCACTTTCTAACACTGTTGTGAAACTTTAAAAACCATTTTAGTGGCTGCTTAATATTTCATCAAATATAGGTAAAATTAAGCATTTCCTTCTTGAGTATTATTTGGGTCTATTACAATTTTTCACGAATTACAAATAACACTATAATGAACACCTTATTGCCTAATGGTTGTTCAGTTACTATATTTATTTCCTGAAGTCAAATTTGCAAAAGTAGAAACATGGTGTCGAAAAAGGATATAAACATTTAAAGCTCTCGACAAAATATTACTGAGTGTTGCCAGAAGCACAGCTTTGAATAAATTACATTCTATCTTGGGGATCAGAAGAATACAGGCTTCAGTGTTTTTTTTCCCATTAAATCCTTGTGGATTTATCTTTAGTAGGAAAAGTCTTTTTATAAATTGATATTTTTCTACTTTTCTAAAATCGTTTATTGTGATTTATAAAAATTTCTTTCTCTTTCTCTCCTTATAGGTATATATGTATTTTGACTTTATTTTGCTTTATTGTTCTGGGGACTAAATGGAGAAGAAATCACTTTTTCTTCAACTCACTTTTTCCTTGGCCCAGATTAGGCAAAATTCATGAATTTTGGTGCATTCGAGGAAATTGAATAGATGGTTAGATACCTACCTTTGTTTATTAATCAGAACTGATGTACATAAAAACACGAGTACACAATGATTTGCTCTTTGAAATATTTGAGTTTTTCATTCATTCATTTATTCATTCATTTGTTTGTTAGTCAACTCATTTAGGAGTGCTGAGCTCAGTTCATATGTAAGAGTGTGCTTGATGCTCTCCTCTTTAAATTGAGTTAGGTTTGACAAAGGCTGGTTTGGTATGGTCATGTTATTTCAAACATATGTGTTTTCCTTTCTTACTTTACCCAGAGTTTTCCTTCCTTCCTTTGGGGCCTCGCATCAGTGTTTGAACAACCAGAAGGTTAATTTAATCGTAATGGCTACCATTAAAGAGGCCTGGGATGGATCAAGGGTGGGAATTTGAGTTTTTTCCAGGCATTAAATTAGCTGAACTGGACTTCTAGACAACTTGTTTACTAATTAGGAAACTAGAGTTTAAAGAGGGCAAGGGACCTTCTGAACATCAAGTTTGAGTCAATATCGAACCCAGGTTTGAACTCAATACTTTTCTCACTCTAGCTCCTGCGTCATTAACCTGATGACACTCTGCAAAAAATGGAAGAGATGCATGATCAGAATGAAGCCTCAGCTCCTACTCCCACTTACCTGGTGTCTTCATCACAGGAAAGCTGAGCAGCGTCTTCCCCTCTCCCCTCCTCTACACACCAGGATCCTCCTGCTTGGAAAGCCTTCCCTTTCCTTGTTGGCCAGGCTGACTCTTGGTCATCTCTCTGGCCTCAGCAGGAGCATTTGCTCTTCCTGACCCCCACTGAAGCTCCTGCTTTCTCAGGGCAGGGTCAGGGGCTCCCCAAAACCCTGTGCCTCCCAGAGCCCAGGTCCATCAGATGCCGCCCCATCCTCAGAGCCCTGCTCTGTCGCATCCTGACTGGACTCTGAGCCTCCGTAGTGGCAGGCCTATCTCTTACTCATCTGTTGCCCCAGGGCCTGGAGTGGAGGTAGGTGCAGGGACACACGTGGACATCCAGAGTTTTATCTTTTTAAAAATCAAACAAAATAAATAATCAGTAAGTGAAAAAGAAATGGTAGTATTCGGAAATACACCCATGGGCATCTTTCTTCAAGAAGAATGAGCAGGACTGCTGGGATCTAGCTACTGCTGCTGCTGCTGCTAAGTCACTTCAGTCGTGTCCGACTCTGTGCGACCCCAGAGACGGCAGCCCACCAGGCTCTCCATCCCTGGGATTCTCCAGGCAAGAACACTGGAGTGGGTTGCCATTTCCTTCTCCTAGCTGCAGGGAGAGCAAAAAGGGGTGAGGAAGGGTGGGAAGGAGAGGTGTTTAGTCAGTCTCGTGAAGCAGGTTTCCACACAATCGACTAAGTTGTCCCCCTCATAATGCCCTGCAGCTTAATTTTGTTTGATGATGATTGGTTTGGGATAATACAGTGCAAAGATCAAGGAAAGCCCCCTCTGCGCCTCCTTTATAAAATTACTTTGCTTTGGATTTTGAACATTGCCAAGCAAATCTCGTTATGAATTCTTCAATTACTTTCTTCTGCGATTTTTATAATTTGGTAGGATAAGCTCTGGAATCAAACCAATATCCGTGCCATCATGCTAACGCTGATTATTTTCAAACTCCTCATTAGAAGGGTGGGAGGACATTCACTCCCCCTAAACCTGATTTTATTCTTCAGATTTCCTCTGCCCTGTAATTTGCTTTGCACCCAGGTCTCATACACTTCACCTTAGTGCTAGCTATAAATGTGGGCTGATTCCATTCTGTGTGTTCCACTGAATACTATGGCTTTGAGTTTTATGACTTACGTTTCTGTATTTTGAACTGAATTGTTTTGTTTTTTGGTTACATTAAAATCCAGAAGCAGTCACTGGGGAGGACAATTTTGATCTATTGTGTCAAACGGTTGGCACTTTTTGTTTATTTTATCTTTATTTCCATTTTCTTGGTATAATATTGTTTGTCCAAGAACAAAGAAAGAGAAGAGGGGAAGGAAAATAACATTTGTTAAGACATTACTATGTGTGGTATTGTGCCCATACACTTTGTTTTCACCACTGAGGGCATCTTGTGATATTTCCATTTTGAAAATAAGGAATGTAAAACTCAAACTTTAAACAATTTGCCTGAAGATTATTGCACTCTTTCTACCTCCATGTATTTACATACATCATAGAATACTACTCAGGCATAAAAAGAATGAAATGTTGCCACTTATAGCAATGGGGAGGGACCTAGAGAATATTATGCACGGTGAAATAAGTCAGAGAGACACAAGCACGGAATGATATCACTTATGTGCAATATCTAAAAACTACAAATGAATGTGTGTGCGAAACCGAACAGATTCACAGGCATAAACACACATGGTTGCCAAAGGGGAGGAGGAGCCGGGGAGGGACACAGGAGGAGTGCGGGATCAACAGACCAAACTGCTGTGCGTAACATAGGGAAGCAGCAAGTGTTTACTGTCCAGTACAGGGACTTACCCCCAATATCTTGTAATAACCTACAGTGGAATATAATCTTCAAAAACCAAACAAAAAACTAAGTCACTATGCTGTACACGCAAAACTCACAACATTGCAAATCAACTATTCTTCAGTTTAAAAAATAAACAAAACAACAAAAAACCTTTTTGAGTATAAGCAGTTGTTTCCACTGTGATGGGAACCTCTGATGGAGTTTCTTTACTCTCTAACATAGAGACACTAAGATTGGCCTTGAACCTTAAATTTAAAAATTTTAGCGTGTGAGTGTGTGTGTGTGTTTGTGACACACACAAGCAGAAGTGGACAAGGAGAGGCAGAGAGAGAACTGAGAGGTGGATTAACTCAAATCAGGGAGAGTAATAACAGCAAGAGCTCAGAATAGCATGCCTCCCGAGGCTCAGACAGAGGAAACTGGAGTGGTGAGGAGCCTGGTAAAGAGCACGCTCGGCAGGGAAATTTGGTATTTCTGATATTTTAAGAATCTTCACATGGAAGGAGTCCTGAACCTTTCCGTGCAGCCCAGGTCTCAGACCTCACTTGGTAATGTGGGGATGTGGTGAGCAGGCATCGTCACCCTTTGGAGTGAGTGCTCTGTGTCCCTGGACCATGCAGCTGTCTTCTATCCGGGCCGTGCCCCTGCAAGCCCTCTAGTGGCTCATCGTTCTGACTCTTTGACTTTACAAAGCTGCACCTCCTGATAGGTAGAGCTTAGAGCTGGTTCTGTGAGGGATGGGAGTCCATTTGGATCTTTTCAGTCAGGACGTGACCTCTTTTGTGGCTCCTCAAAGTGTGAAAGGCTGTTGTGAGAGCCTTTCTCTCTCCCTCCCTCAAGGCTGACATTTTAGCAAAGGCCATAAAGGAATCCTTAGCTACAAATGGGATTAGAGAATGAGACAACTCTTCAACATAAACCCTGCAGGGATGGTCTCTGAACCAATTAAAGGATAGTTTTTAATATGAATCATGATCACATACAATTTTACTGCTTCTCTCCTCGTCCTTTATAGTCTGAGTTGCCAGTTCCCAAAGACCCTTTATGGCTAAAGAAACACCAAGATGTGACTGCAGACAGCAAATACAGGCTGGCCTCAGGGTGTGGCTTCATGAATCTGACTGGCACTTTGTCTCGGCGGGGTCGAGTGCTCAGTTAAGACCACATGGCAGCCACTGAGTGTGGGGTTTGAGTTAACGAGAACTGGGTTTGTGCCAGAGATGAGATCTTGGCTAAGTTAACTTACTGCTGAACAAAGTTATCTCATCTGATAAAAGTGTGAATAATAATACTGGGTCTTTCCAGATTTATTGTAAAGTCCAGAGGTGATGTCAATGGATGAGTACAGCGCCTTGTAGAGTGTATTTTAACACAGTAGTTTTCCAGGGGTGTTCTTTCGGCCTTTAGCATCAGCCTCATCCAGGAACATGTAGAAATGAAATTCATGGTCCCTACTTTGGACCTAATGAATCAGAACCTGGAGAAGGCATGTTGGGGGGAGGCTAGTCATCTGTATTTGAACATATCGAGGGGATTCTTAGGCCCTCTCAAATCTGAGAATATATGCTTGAATGAACAGTACTTACTGGCATGATTGCTGTTTTAATTATATCAGTATTTGACTTATTCTTGAATCTTAGGAAGTGACTCGTAGCCAGAAGCCAAGGTGACCATTGATACTATCCATGAAATCAGCCTCTGAAAGACGTTGCCGGAAAAGGAAGGGTGGAGGGCAGACTGGGAGGGACAAACAGGATGGAGCCAATGCAGCTTGCTTTAAGTACCCAGGCGTCTCAGATTCTAGTACTTACGCCTTCAAATTCTGCATTTATCACTTTACACGTTTATTCAGCACCAACTGTATGCCAGACATCATGCTAGGGCAGTGAAAAGGACGTGCGTGGCCAAGGGGCTCACATCCTTCCGTGTGTGTGCGTGTGTGTGTGCGTGTGTGTGTGTGTGTGTGTGTGTGTGTGTGTGCGTGCATGCCTGTGTGCACACAGGGAGTATCTTCAAGGCCCTATCTCTGGGCTTCTCCACGGAATATTGGACCTCATGGATGCCCGTTCTCTGCTGCGTGGGTTCGTGTATTCTTGGGTTGTTTCCCTTTCCTCCACGGGCCTTTCTCATTCTGTATTCTTGTCTCTGCCTAATCTGTTCAATATCTAAGCAAAGCAAATTACTCTTTCTTTAGATCATTCTTAATCTTTCCCATGGAATAACTCAGATTAGATTGTTGTTGACCATGGTGTTGGGACAATTTAAAGTTTTGACAAACCACTGAAAATCGATGTGTCCCTTTGGCCTGCTGAGAAGGTTGTTTATGATCCCAGTTTTGCTGATGGTGTACAACTTCAGACTTCTGAAGAAGGAGCTATTGATTCTTCCAAATTAGGGCTTTTCTTTTTTCCTTGGTACCAAACCAGCTTCTCCTCCCTGGGAGATGTGAGAAACCTTCTCCCACTGAGACAGTACTTGGTTCACTAAGATTCTTTCTCCCTAGAGTGCTAAAGGCCCTAAAACGGAAAACAGCCATAAAGCTTCCATAAGGTCAGGTGCTGAAGGTGGACATCATTAGCAAAGTTTGTCCAGAATTTGGCAGTCTGATAGGAGCCAGCTGCTCAGGGAGCTCTAGATGCCTCTATGGGGCTACTGATGTTGAACTTTTGATGTGGGATAAAAGAAGGCCGCTTGTGGCCAAGGAGACCTGGGATGATGCTGTGCCACAGTGGCTGGTTCTATAGTCTCAGGCAGTCTTTCCTGAGTCTCAATTTCCTTGAGAAATGGACACAGTTTGTACTGTGGAAGTTTATCCTGAACTATTTTGGAAGAGAATGGATGGGAAGGCATCAAGTAGAATGATTTTCTGGAAGAAGATGTAAAGTGTGACTTTGCTTTAATGTTTGCGTTTAGTAATCTTGGTCTCAACCCTGTGTGATTCCCTCTTCCATTTTGGGCCCTGGCTCAAGACCCTAGAGCCATAATATTCTTTTCCTTCTTAAACCTACTCTCAAGAGAAGATCAGAAATTCATTTCACTGAGGTTTCTATCATTGGATCTCAATTTTAGCACACATCAGGGTCACCTGGAGAGATAATATTAAGACAGATTGGTGGTCCCCACTCCTAGGGTCTTTTATTCAGTGGGTCTGGAATAGAGTCTGGGGATTTACATTTCTCTGGTGATGCTGAAGCTCTTGGTCTAGGGAACACTCTCCGAGAACCACTGGTCTGTATTTTAAACTTGGAGGATGTTAAAGCTGGAGAAGATCTTAAGGACTGTCTGGATTCATTTTCCATTTTTACAAATTGATAGTGAGTGAGTAAGACTGTGACCCCATCTTACAGGTTTTCTAATTTACCAGGCTGGTGGCTGAGGACAATTTCAAACGTTATTTTCCCCGAGGCAACTGCATTTAATGAAAATCCAAACTTTAAGTTGTAAGGATGATGCTGGTGATGATTTTCGTGATCACAAGGATAGTGTCTTACTGTTCAAGTTCCTTTGCCTCAGACACTTTCTGTGCTGTCTATTGGCGTGAGAAGGTGGGGGCTGCTACTCCTGTCTCCTGGATGAGGTGACTCAGGCTCAGAGGGTTCAGGTGCCTGGCCAAGGACACTAGAAAAAAGGCCTGCTCTGCTCATCTCCAGGCCCTTGCTCTCACACACATACCACGCCACGCTTTCTATGAAATGGAGTTGAAGATTCTGTAAAGGAAGTTGAGGAATCCAAGAGAAGGTAATGTTAGGGTGAGAGCATTAAAGGCCTGAAAAAGGGCTTGGCGTTCTCTCCACCACTAGCTCTGCTCCTCACTATTCTGTGTTACTCCAGAACACAGGAGTGCAAGAAGCAGGAAGGTAATCATTGGCAGAGATCATTTTGCAGACCTGCCTAGCCATCAGAAACTGTTTTCTGCTGCAATTGCCCTGGGGTGGCTCTATCCTCTCACCCAGGTAAGGGGCAGCCTCACTTGACCAACCACCGAGACAAAACTTCAGGGCTCATGCCTGTGCTCATGGCCACGCACACACATGCACGCATGAGACGTCTCCCCACCAGGTGTTCTTGCTGCCCCTTTGGTTGTGTTATCTCATTGTCAGCTCCTTCCTGTTCACTCTGGTCTGAAGCCAAGAGCTGAATTGATTTTGTACCCTGTGGATGCTTTAGGAAAGCGGCCACGGCATGAATCGTGGGAGAACCCAGCTGCCGTCTCCTCCCACCCACCCCTCCTCTCCACTGAACCTGGCCTCCTTTGCCTGTTGGTTCTGCTCCAGGGGCTGATCCAGGTGAAGGGTCATTATCTTTTGCTCCTTGGGTAGCAGGTTTCCTTGCAGCCTCCTGAGGAGGCCATGGGAACACTTCCTAGGGTCCTGCTGAGTGTCTGCCTTACATTTTCACATCATTTTGGAGGCCTCTTTCTTCTCTGCTGAGAGACCATCGAGATGTCTCCAGCTGAAGATCTCCTTTTTCTAAACTCCGTTTGGTCTCTAGGTGCTTAGTATCTGAGTTCAGCTCTCTACTGCTTCCCTGGGGTTTGTGGTGCTCGCATGCACACTCGTGTGTGCACACGAAATTCCACACATGCATATGTTCATGCACAGACATCCTCACGGGCACACACACACCCCCACACACCCCACACACAGCATGCTGCTGACTTAGTCAAGGCAGAGGAATGATTGGCAGGAGGGGTAGAGGTGGGAGGAAAGATGTGTTAGTGACAGCTGATGGATTGATCTTCAACATCGAGCTGGGGGCTGCCAGAGGAGAGGAAGGAGCTTGTGTCGGTTCCGCTCTGTGTGCCAGGCACAGTGCGTTGTCTCCTGTAACTTCATCCTCAGAATAGTCCTCTAGGAAGGGATTATTAGCCCCAGGTCTACAGATTCACCAGGCTTCCCATGCGGCTCAGATGGTAAAGAGTCCACCTGCAATGCAAGAAACCTGGGTTCGATCCCTGGGTCAGGAAGATCCCCTGGAGGAGGGCTTGGCAATCCATCCCAGTATTCTTGCCTGGAAACCCCATGGACAGAGAAGCCTGGTGGGCTTCAGTCCGTGCTGTTGCAGAGAGCTGGACATGACTGAACAACTAACACACACACACCATAGGTTCACCAAAGAGCCGGGATGTGTCTTCATCCAGAATCCTGCTCTTTTCACTGCCCTGTGCTCTATGATGGAGGCCGGATCACTAAAATGACCCTCTTTGGCAGCTGCAACCACAAAAGAAATGTCCACTGAGTTGCAGAAAACATCAGGCACCGGAGACTAAAAGAAACCAGCAGAAGTCGCCCGTGATGGCATGACCCAAAGATAGTGTTTGATACTTGGTTTTGATTCTCCATAAAGATGAAGGTGAAAGAGGAGAGTGAAAAAAACTGACTTAAAACTCAGCATTCAAAAAACTAAGGTCATGGCATCCAGTCCCGTCACTTTATAGCAAAAAGATGGGGAAACAATGGAAACAGTGAAAGGCCTTATTTTCTTGGGCTCCAAAATCATGCAGACAGTGACTGCAGCCATGAACCTAAAACACGCTTGCTCCTTGGAAGAAAAGCTATGACAAACCTAGACAGCGTATTAAAAAGCAGAGACATTACTTTGCTGACAAATATCCATATCATCAAAGCTATGGTTTTACCAGTAGTCATGTATGGATGTGAGAGTTGGACCATAAAGAAAGCTGAGCACTGAGGAATTGATGCTTTTGAACTGTGGTGTTGGAGAAGACTCTTGAGAGTCCTTTGAATAGCAGGGAGATAAAACCAGTCAATCCTAAAGGAAATCAATCCTGAGTATTCTTTGGAAAGACTGATGCTGAAGCTTAAGCTCAATAGTTAGCCACCTGATGTGAAGAACTGACTCATTGAAAAAGACTCTGATGCTGGGGAAGACTGAGGGCAGGAAGAGAAGGGGACAACAGAGGATGAGATGGTTGAATGGCATCACTGACTCAATGGATATGAGTTTGAGCAAGCTCCAGGAGTTGGTGATGGACAGGGAAGCCAGGTGTGCTGCAGTTCATGCAGTCACAAAGAGCTGGACATGACTAAGCGACTAAACAAAAAAAGTTAGTTCTTCAGAGATCAGATCAGATCAGTCGCTCAGTCATGTCCGACTCTTTGCGACCCCATGAATCGCAGCACATCAGGCCTCCCTGTCCATCACCAACCCCCAGAGTTCACTGAGACTCACGTCCATCGAGTCAGTGATGCCATCCAGCCATCTCATCCTCTGTCATCCCCTTCTACTCCTGCCCCCAATCCCTCCCAGCATCAGAGTCTTTTCCAATGAGTCAACTCTTTGCATGAGGTGGCCAAAGGACTGGAGTTTCAGCTTCAGCATCATTCCTTCCAAAGAACACCCAGGGCTGATCTCCTTCAGAATGGACTGGTTGGATCTCCTTGCAGTCCAAGGGACTCTCAAGAGTCTTCTCCAACACCACAGTTCAAAAGCATCAATTCTTCGGCACTCAGCCTTCTTCACAGTCCAACTCTCACATCCATATGTGACCACAGGAAAAACCATAGCCTTGACTAGATGGACCTTTGTTGGCAAAGTAATGTCTCTGCTTTTGAATATGCTATCTAGGTTGGTCATAACTTTCCTTCCAAGGAGTAAGCGTCTTTTAATTTCATGGCTGCAGTCACCATCTGTAGTGATTTTGGAGCCCAGAAAAATAAAGTCTGACACTGTTTCCACTGTTTCCCCATCTGTTTCCCATGAAGTGGTGGGACCGGATGCCATGATGAGCTTTAAGCCAACTTTTTCACTCTCCACTTTCACTTTCATCAAGAGGCTTTTGAGTTCCTCTTCACTTTCTGCCATAAGGGTGGTGTCATCTGCATATCTGAGGTTATTGATATTTCTCCCGGCAATCTTGATTCCAGCTTGTGTTTCTTCCAGTCCAGCGTTTCTCATGATGTACTCTGCATATAAGTTAGTTCTTACATAATTTTAAAAGGATATCACAATGTAAGTACTCTATTGCACAGATTCTTTTTCACCAAACAATATAATACTGGTTACCATTTATGCCAGGTAAAACCCTAAGCATGTTGGATCACCATAACTCTGAAGTATGGACGATTTTCCATCCAGGGGAACTGAGGTTCAGAGATGTTAGAATATTATTGGCACTCACACAGCCAGCAAAAGTGGAGTTGGTATTCGTATCCATCTGGTTGGAGTCCAGAACCCAAGCTGGTTCTTCTTCAGCATGGGCAGAGTATGTTCTTTTAAAACAGCATAGTAACGGTAACATAATATTCCATCATCTAACACATCATTTACCTAGCTGATTCTCAATTGTTGAGCATTTAAATTATTTCCAATTCTTGCTAGTTTAAACAGTGCCCTGAGACTCTTTGTACAAACATCTTTTCTGAAACTAATTCCTTAGAGTGAATCCCTAAGGATAGATTTGCTACATATGCACATTTTAAAAGCATTTGACTCTCCCCACCGCATTGCTGTTCCAGAAATATGCCAGCCACATTCCTACCAGCAGACTGTAAAATTGTCCTTTTCTGCATAGATAGTCTAGATTTTACTGTTGCATCTTGTGACTTGGCCTCGTGCGTAATAACAGATCAATGTAGCCAGGATTCAGGCTACCTGTGGCGATGCGTTGTCATTTTGTGAACAGACCATAGGAGCTAAAATTTGGGATGCCGAGCTCTGCTTTGTGAGGGTCAAGGGTGGATAATGTGTCACTGGATGGTTACTGCCCATGAGTCTGCATCAGCTTTCCACGGCGTCCCTCATACCCTAACACCCCCATCCGCGGACGGCACAGGCTCCTGTGTCCTCCCTCACAGCTGTCAGCCATCCCACGAGCCACCTCTAAAGCTGGAGGAAGACAGTTCCTGGGGCCAAAGAAACCTCTGCTCTGCTCTCTGCCCTGCTCGGATGTGTAAATGGAGGACTGGGGAAACTGCTGTGGTGCCTGGTCCTCTGAGCACTTCCCAGGGGAATGCCGCTGGTGATAGAACCCACGGGAATGGCAATGACAGCCTTTCTCCTGGCTCTACTACTCACTATCTGGATTTATTTGGGACAAGTCATTTCATTTTTCTGAGTCTCAGTTTCCTCATCTGGAAAATGGGGTTCATGTTCAGCCCCTCAGAATTGTACCATGGAAAAGGAATCAGGTTTCTGACAACCCAGCATCCAGCAGGTACTTCATACCTACCCTGGACCTGGCAATGCAGATGCCTGATTTCCTTTAGCATTTCTTTTTTGAGAGCATTTGTGTTTGATGTTTGTAGCAACTGCATTCTTGTTTGGGGGGGATAATGTGTTTGCTTCTCCCTTTCCAAATGCAGTTAGGATGGAGTAGGAGAGTGGTGTGAAGCTCTTGCCTCCAAGGCTGTTGTCTCAGAAAGTTCGTGCCCCAAGTGAGTTCTGGGGAGGGCGAATCAGTGGTGCAGTGAAGGGCGATGCAGTCTCATTTTATTTCCAGTGTGCAGCCATGGAGATGAGTCATCCAATATCCCAGCTCACCTGTGGCTCTGTATATGGTGCCCAACCTTCCTCCAGCAAAATAGGCTGATCATGTCCCTGCAAATGAAGGGAAGATGCTCTAAGCACTGGAGTCAGATAGCCCCGTGGTCTGAGTCCCCGTTCATCTGTAGTAGTGCACCAGTGTGTGGCTGGAGGAAGGGGGCTTCAGGGATGGCCTTGGATCCTGTTTGCTAAGATGCTTCCCGAGAGACAAACTAGGGGTGGTCTGTGTACCTGCTGCTGTCCTGGCATCCTGGGAATGAATGCCCAGATGCCCTTGACTTTCTCCAGTGTCAAAGCTGTTCTCTCCTCTTTTCCCCAGAGTCCTCACATCTGTTCTTGTATGTGTGAGCCAAATGCCTTTCCTGTTTCTTGTAGGGAAAGAAAAGAGTGAAATGAAGCCAAATGTCTAGATGCAGGCCAGGAATAAAAGGGAGACTTTCCCAGGTTGTTTGGGTTGTGTCAGGGAGCCGGTGACCCGAGGAACTGGAGAGCTCTGGCAGGCCTCTGTGTTCTGTGGACACGCAGAGGTGCCCCTGGGAGCACACAGGACAGTGGAGACAGAATCGGGTCTCTGTGTGTGTGTGTGTGTGACATGCAGTGTGTTACAGCGTAGATTGTGTCACAAGATTAAAGAAAATATTTCCATCAACTTGTCCTAAGAATCCTCACTAATCCCACTCCATTATGTAACATTCCTGCCCATCTACTGGCATATTACCTTTAACATGCATACAAAATGGTCAGTCAGTGATTAGAAATGAGGAATGCACTTAATATTTTAAATAGGCCAGCCAGAGGTAATCTAGCTCATTAAAGGTGTGACATCTAGTATTTGTTTCTGTTTGGTTTTAACGCAAAATACAAATCTATGGTACCGCTTTCATCTTTCCCAAGCTTTAAAGATGAATGTCAATAATCTATTTGTGAAGAGCTCACCGCCTATTGAGCAAACTCCAGGTGACAGTGAGGCACAGGGGAGTCGGGTGTTCTGCAGGGTCACACAGAGCTGGACACGTCTTAGCAACTGAGCAACAGCATTGCCTATTACTCCTAATCTCAGATAACATTCCGGTTAACTCCCCACAGCCGCCTGGGAAGTAGGGGAAGGACAGGGCCTGGAGACGCAAGAAAGGATGAGTTTGTATGAACAGGAAGTGGCGAAAGAGCCACCTGTAGGAGTGTTGCTCCATGTAACCAAGGCACTCCCAGGCTCCTGCAGGAAGGTGTCTGGCTCACCCTTTTCTTTCTCTGTGAGGAACAGCCAGTGGCACACAGTTGAGAAGAGACTAGATTCCTGCCAATACTCTGTCTCCCCAAGAGACTGGAGGGAAATCCGCAACAGAAAGAAGTAGCTAATATAAATAGGAAACAACAAATATGCCACAGTGTGAGAGGTCTCTGGCATGGAGTTGAGGAGAAGGAGGATGCAGGGTGGAGGGGGAGCGGTAGAAATGCCTTCACAGTGGTAGCAGTGAGATAAGGGCTGAGCTGCAGAGGAGGGAACTATGAGTAGAATGAGTAGAGATGCTCAGACTCAAGAAAAGCAGAAGATGAGCCTGCAATAGGAGGGGAGAGAAAACGAGGAAACTCTTGGGTCTCTCGGAAGCAGATTTTTGATATATTTGACGGACCCCACATATGGAGAAGCTAGACATTTTGGATAAGCAGCACAGAGTAAAAAGATGGATACATAGTTACTAAGGGCCACCTGGAAAACAGATTCTGATCCCAAAGGAAGAGTCTTAGGGAGGTTGTGGGGCATTTATTCTGCATGGAGCAAGAAGAGGGTTTATATACAGGGGATATAGCCATGATGGATGTCATGTTTTGGGCTTCTTATAGCTGGTGTTCAAAGTGATCCTGAGGGTATGGTCCTGCCCAAGAAGCCTTCTGTCTCATACAGGGGCTGTGACACACCTGGAAGCTTGGGGAGCTGTCAGCAAGGTCCGGGAAGTTGTCCTGGAAACTGATGGGCTTGGGAAGCTCGGGAAGGTTTTGGTGGTGCATTTTACACAGCATGAGACTGGGGCTAGGAAAGGAGGACCCAGGAAGCTCTGGGATGCTGAGGAAGGGATGTTGGAGATGAAGAGTATTTTCTAAGGATAGAGTCCCTTTACAACTGTAGCATCTGAGTTGGCCCACATATAAGGTGTGGCAGCTAAGGCTCCCCAGGTCCTCCCTGTTCTGGCATCATCCTATAGATTAGGGACTAGCCACATGCTTCTCGAAGAAGTTATATGGTAATAAACGTAAGCCCTGTTTCCAAACAGGGAGAGTGAGTGTTTGTGGTCATTTGGAAACTCAAGACGGAGGACTTCTATTTTCTTGCCCTGACTGCCTTCCCGGTTAGCAGGGATTTGTAGCTGAGACATTGTCAGCATCCCTCCCGTATGTTTCTGCATTCTCAGCTTAGGCAGCAGGACCGTAGATGCAGCTTCCTTCAGGCATCTGTGCTCATCTGTCTCTTAGAACAAACTGGAACCACAGGTGCACGTGGCTTGACGGGTCCAAGTGGCCCATTAAAATGGCCATAACAGGCTTTTGTCAGAGTCAGTTTCCACTCGAGCTGGGCCAGCTTATTTCTTTCTTCTTCTTGGGACATCACTTGAAACACAGAATCGAACTTGATCTTAATTCTTCCTTCAGCATGACATGCCCTTCTGAAAGCGTGCAAATAACAATGTCTGATTGTCATGCTGAATTGTGAACATGGGTTATGAAATGCTCCAGAGTTGGGTGGAAGCCAAATATTAGGTCATAAGTCAACATTTTGTCGAGAAACTCGGTTACTAAGAGGTGGAAAATGTATATCTTTTCATGAGAAAACATGTTTGCCAACAGGAAAAAATTTCAAAGACTGTTATCTTCCCATGTGGAAGGAGAGAGATGAGTGTAATTTTGCAACCTGGGTCAACGCCCTTTAGGGACTCCTGAAATTGACTTGGCCAAGGAAAGAGGCTCTGAGGTAATATTTGGATTGTTCCCTGAGGTGAACATCAATGGGTGGCGTGGTGTGTGTCATTTCTTACAAGGTCGTCAGGCACAATTGTGTGAATGGCTATTCCTGGCAGAGGGAGGCCACCACACTCTGTCCACAAATCCTTCAGATGGAAAATTCCTGAAGAGGAGATAAGCCATCATCCCTGGTGGCCCCACTGATAAAGAACCCACTTGCCAGTGCAGGAGATTTAAGAGATGTGGGTTCAATCCCTGGGTCAGGAAGATCCCCTGGAGAAGGAAATGGCAATGCACTCCAGTATTCTTGCTTGGAGAATTCCATGCACAGAGAAGCCTGGTGGGCTATAGTCCATGAGGTCACAGAGAGTCAGACACAGATGAGCACGCATGCCCCATGGCCCATGGGCACTTAGGGCCCCCAAAGAAGCAAAATTTAGACAGACTTCATCTAAAGCAGCTATGGCATTCTCTGGAAAATCTCAGTGGACAGGAAGACTCAGTTGAACAAAAGCAGGAAAGTGGAATAGTACCCCTGACAGTGTCACGAGGCTTGTGGCTTCCCAGCTTGACCTGCGATGTTTCAGCCCCATCAGCACCCCAGACTGGGATCTTCTAGCATCTAGTATGAGCTGGAGTAGGAAAGAAGAGGGCTCAAGGTGTCTGTCTGTTCACTAGAGAATTGAAACCAGGCTCTTTCCTTCACTAAGAACCTGATGCTCTGTTTTAAGCTGGCCAAGTGACAGTGTCTATATTCTTCCAAAAAGCAAGCAGCTCACATTCCTTATGAGGGCCTAAACTCAAGGCCAAGTCAGGATTATGGCTCAGGGGGTGGTGCTAGTGGTGAAGAACAAACCTGCCAGTTCAGGAGACATAAGAGACAAGGGTTCCATCCCAAGGTCAGGAAGATCCCCTGGAGAAGGGCATGGCAACCCACTCAGTATTCTTGCCTGGAGAATCCCATGGACAGAGGAACCTGGCAGGTTACAGTCCATAGGTCGCAAAGAGTTGACACGACTGAAGCAATTTAGCACACTTGCATAGAATTTAAAGTCTGCTATGGATGGGTGTGATGGAAAAGGGCTTGAGCTGTGGCCGAAGGCAAGTTCCTGATGGAATAATCTGCCATTGTTGTGTGGGTATAGAGATACTGACACCAGAACTCTGTTCTTGTGTGTGAATGCGAACCTACAGGGGTGTGTGTGTGTGTGTGTGTGTGTACACTCTTGTGGCGCCATAACAATCAAGACCCTATCCTTAATGGATTCCTCCCCAGGCAGAGGAAGTCTGTGACTTAGATACCAAGTTGCAGCTACTCAGGGACACTGATCCTAGGGCTGTCTCCCTTCTTCTCCTAAAGCAGGGTTCAGTCAAGTTCTAAGTGGAAATTAAATGAATACTATTGTGCAGCCCTCTAAATCGCTGATCAAGAAATTTCAGTTCCCTGGGGTCAGACTTTCTGCAGTCTCCAAGGTGAGCTTGCTAATCTGAGAAACAGGTACACGCCGCTGCAACCAGGGGCTAGCTTAGAGCCCACGTATAGCTCACCTTACCCACGTCTTTCTGGAGATGTGCAGAGATAGCATCCCATCCTTCTATGTCCAATCGCAGTAAGTGGCATCAACCAGGGATGGACTCTGCAGATCCGAAAATAGGAGAGTTTGCTGTGCCAGCTGATTGGGCAGGAGGACCATTCAGGAGGGTCCCCAAATCCAGCCATTGAGATTTTTCGCTGCTCAAAACTATTACGGGAGGCCAGGTCTGCTTAACCGCAAGGTGATTTTGCTCTTTCAGGCAAAGAAGGGGAACTATGCCTTTCTGTGGGATGTGGCCGTGGTGGAGTATGCAGCGCTGACGGATGATGACTGCTCTGTGACCGTCATTGCCAACAGTGTGAGCAGCAAGGGCTATGGCATCGCCCTGCAGCACGGCAGCCCCTACAGGGATCTCTTCTCGCAGAGGTAGGCGTGGTCAGTGAGGAGAGGCCGACAGCACCTGTGCCGGGGTGGGGTTTAACCTTCGTTCAGGGCATGAGAGCCAACACAAACTTGGTGGTTCACCACGTTTTCTTCAGCGCCGACTGTGCACCAACGCATGCTCCTCCCCACACCACATCCCCACATCATCCTGGGCCAGGTCCTAGAGTAAAAAGAGGAAGTGTATGTTGCCTTCCCATGAAGCTGCATAGTCTTAGTGGGAGCTGAGATGTAAGCAGGTGATGCTTGAACAGGGCAGTCAGTGAGACAGGATATTCTGGGGGTGGAGGAGGGTAGAGGAGGGCATCTGACCAGACCCAGAAGACCAGGGAGGACTTCCCGGAGGAGGTGGCACCTGAGGCCTGAAGGTTGAATAGGAGTTAGCTGGAGATAGCTAGTAATTTAAAATTAAATGAAAGATTAATTGGATCTGGCAAGGTCACAGTGATAACTTCTTAAGATAAATGTTAAATGGGACAGGTTGGTGTAGAAATGTGAACACAAGTGGGGCCAGAGAAGCAAATTGACTCCATATTCACCTGCACAGGGCCTGAGGGAGCAGGTGCTACCTGCTGTGGCAGGAGAGGGACCTGGCCCTCACTTGCCTGCCTCCTCCCCATCCTGTCCAGATCAGCTTCCTGGTAATTAACACTAGCAATGGTGGGCATATTGGGGAAGGTGGGGGAACAACAATGGCGCCCCACTCCAGTGCTCTTGCCTGGAAAATCCCATGGACGGAGGAGCCTGGTGGGCTGCAGTCCATGGGGTCGCTAGGAGACCGACACGACTGAGCGACTTCACTTTCACTTTTCACTTTCATGCGTTGGAGAAGGAAATGGCAACCCACTCCAGTGTTCTTGCCTGGAGAATCCCAGGGGCAGGAGAGCCTGGTGGGGCTGACCTCTATGGGGTCACGCAGAGTCAGACACGACTGAAGTGACTTAACAGCAACAGGGGGAACGACACTGTAGACAGGAGTGTTCTGGACTAAGCAAAGACCCGTAGACCTCATCCACCGGCAATGACTATGCAGATCTAGTTTGCATTGGCCTCTTTACTTCCTCTTTAGATTTTTCCGGTGCAAGTCCATCCCTTGAGCTTAATCTTCTCTGGGTTCTTGGGCGTGATCAAGTTTCCAAGTGCTCGGTCTGGACACCTGGCCAGCCTCCTTGAGGAAGATAGTGTCTTGTCATCCATTTCTCGCTCCCCCGTAGGAACTTTCCTTAGTCTTTGATCAGGTTACCTGGCCCCACCGAGAGGGTGTAGGTGAAGAGCATGGGTGAGCTTGGTGGCCTTTTCCAAGGAGCCAGCCTGCTAACAGGGGCTCATGTCCCCAGGGATGTCTAAGCCCACCACTCATGTATGTGTGTGGGGTGATATCCTGGCCAGTGAGGGAGCAGAACAAGAGCTGTGCCTTGATCTACCAAAATCCAGACTGTGGCTAAAGCATCCAGATGAAAAGGCCAGGGGGCACTGGGGTTTAGGGGCAGCCCCCTCTTGCCTGGTGAGCACATGCTTTCCAGAATTGGAAGAGCGTCCACTTGGAGGGGCCAGAGTTGCTAAAGACCACTCATTTAACATCCTGAAGCTCAGAGAGGTAACGTGTGCTGAGGGCGGCTCAGGCAGCTACTGGCAAAGCTGAGAGGAGAAAGCAGGTCCTCCAAGCCCCAATTCTGTGCCCTTGTGCTGTCAGATCTCTGAGACTTACTACCTCCTCCTACCTCCTACCGGGCTCTTCTGACCATGAGCACCCAAGCCTAAACCCCTTCAGGGAAAAGCCGAGGAGGAGCGCCTGCTACTCATTCGTCCAGTGGCTTGTTTGCAAAACTGGGAAAAGGGGTAGAACTAAGTTCAATGAGGCTTGTGGGTTTTCTCTAGAACTTAATCAAATGTGTATCCTCTGCCTCCCTTGCTCCCCGGAGCAGAGAAGGGTGACATATGAGAGAAGGAGGAGGAGTGGTTCATCAGTTGCTTGGATTAAGGCACAAAGAAAGGATGGCTTTGCTCCAAGATGTATAAGACAATGGTGTTCTTGAGGTTTACCCTATTTGGTTTTCTGAGAGGGGCTGGTCAGGGAATTTCCCAGGCCATCTACCTGTGATCACCTCTCTGAAGCAGATGGTAAGGGGACTTGTGGGACCAGCACAACAGCATCAGCACCACCAAGACAGCTAATGTGCCCCAAGATAGTGCTCACAGAAGTGCAGGGTCCCCACTACAGAGGGCTTACAGTCCCCATGCACTCAAACTGCTCAGAGATCCCTTGAAAGTCTACTGAAGTGAACACTGACACGCCGGAGAGGAGAAAGCTTGGTTCCCAGCTAGATCGTTCAGTGGACATGAACAGCAGTGGCTAGTCCAGTTCCTGTGATATTTCAGCAGGAAGTGATTCGTTACTCCCTGCTTTCATCAGAAGGCCACGTGCTCTGTGACTGTAAGTAAATGTCCCCCGTGGACTGTGCTGGCCCCCTGAAGTGTTGTCCTTCCTGGGCTGCAAACCTCCCCCACTCCCTCACCTGGGGAGATGGCTTTGTACCTGGGGGAAACACTCAGGACTTCAGGTTTCCGACTTACTGCTGCCAGTGATTCTTTAAGAGGCCCCATTATATGATTCAGGCAGAATGGTGAGCCACCCCTCTGTGGGGCATGCCTGAGAGGAGGAAGATGGCAGGTTCAGAAAACAACGAATACTCCATGCCATTGACAGAAAAAGGGTCCTGCGGAAATAGCAGATCCCGGGCTTCTCTGGAATTTCTGTAGCCTTCCTTCCCTGAGTCCCAAGAACTAAGATATTTTCCTGAATACCAATGTGTGTTGCCTTGCTTTGGTAGGGGACTGGGTCTTTAGGCTACAGTGTGTGTGTGTGTGTGTGTGTGTGTGTGTGTGTGTGTGTGAGACTGGGGTTGAATGCTGTAGCCCTTTTGTGGACCATGGCGTGCAGAGTAGGCATTCAGCAAATGTTTAGCAACTTAATAGCCATTTATAGAGCACCTACTGTGTAGCAGGCTCCACGGCTATTGACTACAGGAAAGCACCTGCAATTATATCTGTCTGGAAAATAGAAGGACTGGCTTCAGGAAGTGGCTATTATCGCTCTGGTTTACTCACAGGCAGGAGTAGAGATTATTATGGTGTGCATTAGTTTAGCCTTGTTCCAGGAGGCATTCTGTGCCCATGGCTTGTTTTGTCTTTCCTCTATTGCTTATGTATTTAAATTTTCCTTTGAATCTGCTTGTTTTTTTCTTTTTTTATTCTTTGTTTTCCTATACATTGCCTTACATTGTTCCTGGAATAATATTGGGCATAAAAATGCATACGATTATAAAGAGCAGGAAGAAGGGAAGCATCAGCAGAGTGAAGCTGCCTGCCTAACATCTCAGTTAGTGAATGGAGGAGCAGGAAACCAGCCCTACAGCCCCTCTCTGGTCAGTCTCGCATGCCCTAGGCTGGAACTGACTCTTGGAGAGGAGAGCAGGCTGACTGCATTTAGCAGCCTGGCATTCTGGAAACATCATGGCCCCCTGGGTCAGTGTGATCCAGCTCTGAGCAGCAGCTTTACCCCTTGCTAATTGCAACTGGGGGCAAGTTATCTAGGTTCTGAGCTTCAGGTCTCCCATCTGTAAACCTAGAAACTGATTTTCAGGCTGTTGTGAGGATTAAAACAATATAAAATGGTCAGTCCCTACTGCGTTCTCAGTGAAAGGCGGCTCATGTCAACACTGGACGGATGGGGCTGCGGGCCACCATGGCACCAGATTTCACTTTTCTATGCCTTCATTTTCCCCTCTGTAATAATGGGGACATGGAAGTAGCCTTCTCAAAGGGCTGGCATGAGAATTAAACAGTTTGTCAAGCACTTAGGAGATTTCCTGGCACATAGGTATGCGAAACTCATGTGAACTGTTGGCTCCTTGATGAGGTCTCACCACACCCCCCAGTCCAGGCCATCCCATTGCACCCTTTCTTCACACCTCTACTTTAATTTTGTTGTATTGATCACAGCTTCTGTCTCTACACTGACTCATCTAATTATTTCAGTGTCCAAGTAGGTGTGTCTAGACTGTGCTCTCAGCAGCGTTGAATGTTGTACTTGGCACAAACCAGATGCTCCTCAAATCAAATGAGTGAATAAATGAACGGTTTGTTGGATTCTAGTAGGAGAGACTTAGGATGTAGTGAATTGACATTTGAAAGAGAGCCTTTTAGCAGGTCCACAGTCTGAGTGTTTGCATCATCCATTTCTGTAATTTACTGATTTTATCCTCAGAGTTTGCCCCAGGCTCCCACGTGAAGGATCCTTACATGGTTTGCTATTGGACTCGGTCCATGGGCAGTGGGACAGGGTGGGAGAGGACATGAGAGCTCTGAGGAGGAGAATGACGAAATCTGCTAAGTGCTTTGAGAATGGTGCTTTGACAATAGAGTGGAGAATGAATCAGAAAGTGAAAAGCCGAGACAGAGAGCCACTCTGATGGTGCAGCGTTGTCTGTGGAGGGGCCGGCATGGTGGGGAAGGGACCAGGGCGCCAAGCTTGTGTGGATGAGGCCAGCGCTGTGGCTCACATGGGGTGTATCTTGCAGGATCCTGGAGCTTCAGGACACTGGAGACCTGGATGTGCTCAAGCAGAAGTGGTGGCCGCACACGGGCCGCTGCGACCTCACCAGCCACGCCAGCGCCCAGGCGGATGGCAAGTCCCTCAAGCTGCACAGCTTCGCTGGAGTCTTCTGTATCTTGGCCATTGGCCTCCTCCTCGCCTGCCTGGTGGCTGCCCTGGAGTTGTGGTGGAACAGCAACCGGTGCCACCAGGAGACCCCCAAAGAGGTCCGTTTCCTGGGCCCTGCTTCTCCTTTCTGCAGCCTAGAGGCAGGAAAAGTCCCCTGGGCGACTTGGCGGGTGGTTCTCTTCTAGATAGTATTTGCCCAAACCACTTGTCTGCACACAGCAGTGTTTTATACTGGGGAATGGTGACATTGTTTTATTTTGTACTGAAAGCCACAGAACAAATGAAGGGGGTGTTTTCATGCTTGAACAAAATGCCAAGGCAGCAGGCATAGCCACTAAAGTCGTGTATCTATCTATAGAGCGGGTACAGCATGAGCAGCGCCAGAGAGCCCTTCCCCACCCTGCCCCGCCCATGTGCCTCCACCCTGACCTGGAGAGACCAGCTGTAGGGTAAGAGAGGAAACTGCATTCCTTCCTGGTTCTCCTTGTTCACCCAGGGCCACGAGCCCTGCTCTCCCAGCATGTTGAAGGGGGATCGGCTCCTGTCCCCTCATCATCCCTTCTTCCTCTCTTCCTCCTTGCAGGGCCCAGCCCTGCCTCTGTCCCTCCAGGGACACCCAGCACAGGGCCCACTGTGGCTTTGTTCTGATTCCAGCTTCTGGGCACATTTCCTTCCCTGTGTGTGCCAGCCACAGCTGATTCTGCCCTCCACACTTCCTTCTTTTGGGGTTTTGCTGGTTTTCAAGCTCAATATTTTTGGGGTATGGGGTGGCAGGGGTGGGGAGGGTGGAGTATAAAGTCCTCATGGAAGTTCTCTTGGAACCGATGCCCCTAAGGGAGGGTGGCAAGGTGAATCATTTGGTAATGATGCTCTCCTGGCGGAAACTATACCCAAGCACGGTGGCACAAGCCCAGCCACTCCAGTGTAGCACTGTCCTTACCTGATACATACATCTCAGCTACTTCTTGAATCACAGCTTCGCTTACAAATGATGTTGACACAAGCAGGTGTAAATTTCAAACAAGGAGCAATGAAGTAACCAGCATCATGTTCAAAGAGGCAGCATCACCATGGACACCCTTCTGCAGCCTAGAAAGGCTGACTGGTCATGGGCCCATACCTCAGTCTGTAACAGAGTCCCTGGCATGGCTGGGAGTGAGGGCAGACCCACCCTTCATAGCAGGCAGTGAGCTCTTTGCTGTCATGCTTAGATTTTCCTGGAAAGAACTTGCTGTTTGATTCAGCATGTCTGAACTGTTCTGAGGACATCCATCGTTCTCTCACATCACCTGTAAACCTCCATGTGAAGGAACGCAAGGCTAGAGTTTCCCACAGACGCAGGGCTCTCCTGTCACTCCTGAGCCATAAGAGAGAAGGAAGGAAATATTTTGAGGAAATATTTGAGGAAGGCCCACTGAAAGGAACAGTTAATGATTTTGTCCTGAGCTTCTTTTGCTACTGGAAAATTTTCAGTGAAGTTTATAGCAAACGTCCCTCTGGTTAGGGGAGGAGGACAGGTTTTCTGGCTGGCTGAGCAACGCGCTGTCACGGAGGCACCGTGCTAGGACGTCACAGGCAGTGTGGAGCCCAGAAGACACAGGCCCACTCCTCCAGAATGTCCCTTGCGAGGCAGGTTCTGTGAGAGGCAATTTTGTCTGCTTCCAGTCATGTCTCTTCTCATCCCCTGGTTCAGTATCTAGTGCCAGGTCCAGCCTGGACAACCCAGATGAATTGTCAGTGTGAGAGAGAGGTGACGGGGGGTCAGGGTGGGGAGGCAGGTGGGGGATTACTTGAGAGACATAGAAGGCAGAGGTGAAAGGAGAGGAAGACCAGAGAAAGCATGAGATGAGCTAGCTGAGAGGAACGGCTCCTTTCTTGTCTGAAAAGTATCCCATCTTCCTGTCTGGCTTCTACACAAGCCCAGGATCTCAGACCCAAGAGGTTGCAGTGCTTAGAAAACGTGAAACTTTCTGCCCAGGGATGCTAGCCTGCTCCAGATAGGAAAGAGAGTCGATGCAGACGCAGGTTGAATAAAACACAGCTGCCTTTCCTCCAGCCCATTTGGGTGTTACATGGTAAAAGGAGGGAATATTCCAGTTTTCTGAGTTTCTGGTTTTCAAATGAAATTTCTGCCTTCCTCTCTCCTTCTTCCTTTAACAAGTATGCCTATAAGGACACAGTCTTTGTCCTTAGGGGGCTTACCTTCGTGTGGGCAGATGTGGCAGAGGTCAGCCAAGTGGTTTCCATTGTCCATTGATCAGGGCCATCCTGGAATGAACTATAGGTTCCATCCAGGGCTTGGGGGCACCCAGCCCAGATGGGACATGGTAGAGTTACAGAGGGTAGTGATGCTGGTTAGTGAAGAGTTCCTGGGGCTTGGGGTTGTTAGAATTGAGTGATGACGGATCAGTACTGATCCTCAAGCTGAAGAGGAGATGTTGCCTTTGGGGTAGGGTGACCAGCGTGGGGTAGACAGAGTCATCACACCTCCCGGAGCTCTGGGGCATCAGCAAGGAAATTCAAGTAGAGGAGGCTAGAGTGCAAAGCAGAGACTTGCTCTAAAGGACTAGATGCCAGGCTAAAGGTTTTATAGCTCATCACAGGCAACAGGAACCAGGAAAGGGGTTGAGACAACGGATTTTAGAGGCATATATTTAAAACCTTTGACAAATAATGATGGTATTTAATCCAGAACTACTTTGTGTTACTGGTTGCCTGTATTTTATGGAGCAGCATTTGCAATTAGGTGAGAGTGTCTGCTTGAGCTTAGAATGCTTCATTTTGGGCCATTGGCCATATTTCTTAAAAGCCAGAAACCTGTCTTTGGGTGGAGTCCTGGTCGTATTTAACAGCTTATGCCGCGACGTCTTCAGAGTTTAGACACCTACTTGGAGAAGAGTAGTAATGTACGTTCAGCCTCTTAATATTCATGTGGATTTGAGGTCATATTTTTTTCCAAGGAGTCAGACGATTATGTAGTTATCCAGCGCAGGTGAGTGCACCCCGCTCCGCAGATGCAGTAAAGAGCCACCCTGTAGATTTATGGGGGAAGTGGAGCTGTTGCTCTGAGAATAAAATATTCATGAAATAAAGATGAGAACTGCACAAATGAGAGATGACATGAGAAGTGGGGGATGAATCGTCTGTCACTGGGCTGGGAGCTTGGAATTCTTGTTGCTTCCGGCCGCGTCTGCTCTCCCCCAGGCCCTGCTTCCACTGCAGACAGGGGCTGACAGAGGCAGGGCAGGGGCCAGGCAGTAGGAGTGGAGCAGCAGCCAGGCTCCTCTATCCTGGCCAGCGGGCTAGCTTTTATCTGCAAACTCCCACAGTGTGCTCCTGCTCTCCAGGGGAGATTCGTTGCTGGGGACATTCGCCTCAAATGAACACCTTTCCCCACCTCCATCCTCGAATGCTTCTTCAACTGCATGTAGAGACTTCCTCTCCTGTATCTTTGCCCTCTTCCTTTATGCCAGCCTCACAGTGTTGCTCTGAGGCTCAATGAGGGATGATGTATAAATTTCCTTAATCAGCATCTGACCCTTGGGAATGTGCTTGGTGGATGGTGCCCAAATGGTTGCTCCCTCTCAAGGACCCTGTGATAGGCAGAAAGGGCTGTGAGGAAGAGGAGTCACATCTTAGGATACCTTCTCTATGCCAGGAAAAGTACATGTTATCTTTTTCTTTTTATTGGATTAAAACATGAAATACTTAGTTCAGAGTTTCTGTGGGTCAGGAGCCCAAGTGGAGTTTAGCTGGGTCTTCTGTCTCAAGGTCTCTCGCTTGATGTAACCAAGTTGTTGAGCAGGGCTGGGGTCTCCTCGAAAGGCTCTACTGGGGCCAGATCCACTTCCAAGCTCACTCACATGGTTGTGGACAGGATTCAGTTCCTTGTGGGCCATTGGTCTGAAGGCTGCCATCTCTGTTGTTGCCATCTCTGTTGGCAAGGCAAGAAGCCTTGCCAAACCAGACTTGGGATCCGCCTCTGTGGCACTATTAGAAATATAGACCCCCAGGTCCCACTCCATGGATTCAAAGCTGAACCTGGGTCTTTTTTTTTACCCCCAAGGCCCCCACATGAGTCTCAGGTTCCCATGTTATCTTCTTCACTCTTTTGATTCTCTTCCACAACATTTAAGGAGGGCGTCCATGTCCCTGGAGAAACAGGACTCAGAAGTAGTAGGGGCAGAACTGGAATAGGGATTGTGTGTCCGCCTCTGGGCCTGGCATCAGGAGTGTGCAGGAACAGGGGTTCCTACCTGGCTTTTCCAGATGGCTTGGGGATGAAGGGTGTAATTGAGAACTCTTCCTAAGCCAGAATCCTGGCTCCTAGCTAGGTATTTACATCCTCTGAACCCCAGAGGGATTAGGTTTAGCCCCAATCCAGAAGGGTTCAGAGCTTCTGACTGTTGAGCCTGGCCCAATGGCTACACTGCTACTATCGGATCTCTTGGCATGAGGGTAAGAAAGTGAGCGTGTGCGCCTTTTAGTAAGAGGTCACTGAACACTTATCATACACCAGTATGTATATCAGAACCAACTCACACATCACTCGCCTCTGTAAAACCTCCCCTTGCCCGTCGCCATGGGCCTCCTTACCTCTCTGTGTATACACTCATGTTGGGTGTGACTCGAAATTACAACTGATGGTTTACCTGCCTGTCTCTGCTTTAAGTCTGTTGGCACTATCCACCTCTGTATTCCCATCACTTTGCTCAGTCTCTGGAACAGCGAGACCTCTCATTAAGGGTCATGAATATAAAATATCGAGCACTTTCTATGTGCCAGGGGCCGAGATGGATGCTTCACGAGGAACATTAGCTCCTCTGGTAGTAGGAGCTCCAAAGTGTTTACTGAACGAGTGAACCAGTCTGGGATCCCATAAAGAAAACGTTATTAATGTTAAACTGCTGTAGAGTAATTGCACCTGGATCAATGGCTTTCCGTTCTGGCTGCACATCAGAGGTGATCCATCCTGGAGCTTTTTAGAAATACAGATACCTGGGCTCCATTCTCCAAAGGGTTGTATCAGGCAGTTGAGGACAACTGTAATTTCTAGAAGCTGCCCATATGCTTCTGATAGCCTGCCAAGGAGGAAAACTACTGCTTTACACTGTCATGCCAAGGGGAAGTTGAGCGGAAAACAACTCAAGGTTTGAAACCAGGCACACGTGGCTGTCATCCTGGTGCTCCATTTATCACAGAATTGTGTATCCTCGGTAAGTCCCTTCACGCCATGTGTACCTGCTGCTACTACATATGGTGGGAGGTGTCTATTGACTCCCTCCTTTCACGGTCCTCCTCTACAAAATCTGCAATTAAGCTCACCAGAATTCTTTCCTACAACATTCTGAAACAGAGGTCCCCAACCTCTGGGATCTGATGCCTGATGTTCTGAGGTGGAGCTAAGGTAATAATAATAGAAATAAAGTACACAATACATGTAACGAGCTTGAATCGTCCTGAAACGCTTCCCCGCAGATCCATGGAAAAATTGTCTTTCATGAAACTGGGCCCTGGTGCCAAAAAAGTTAGGGACTGCCCATCATACCCTGCGGCCACTTCACTGACTCAAAGTCCAGCTTCTTTGCTTTTACCCAATCATTACTCTCAAACTTCCAGCCAGTCCTTTAGGCTTGAGCAATTCTTTGGAGCAATACTTAAGAAGATCACAATGATGTGTGTCTCCCAGTCCGTTGAGTCTTATTTACCACCTGGTTGGTCTGCGGTAACAGGAGATCACCTCCTACAACCATCCTTGTCACGTGGGAAGTCCCTAATCCCATTTTGTTCCTGCCTAACTTAAAGTAGGAGCTGTTGGACTCCAAATAAAGTCGGTTCTAATGAGTCCCACGTGTAACCTGCTGTTACATAGATGATAGTTTGGTTAATTACCGTTTTCCAGTACAATGTTTTATTTCCACATTGGTGAACAGCGGCTCAATTACAGAACTTTCTGTCTCTTCAAGACAATGCCTGCGAGAGGGTGTCCAGTAACCTCTGCTGGTGCATGAGCTATCATATTTAATTCCAACACAGAGCTGGAATTCAGCAGGATTCATGAATAAATGCCATCAGTGAATTTTATGTCCTATTCAGGGCTGTTTGACTAGGTCAGTTACCTACAGTAAATTAATGAATGCAGCAGCAAGCTTCTGAGTCTCTTTCCACAGCTGTCATTACCTGGTTGAACACCGAAACCTTGAGATAATGAGGATGTAAACTGATGTAGTGCACATAAAAAAGTCCATTATTTGAATTTGCATAACATAATAGAATGCCCCATTTTGTGTAAAATATAGATAATTATTCAAATCACTCCTGCCTCTTTCCTTGAGCAGGCAAATTATGTCTGCCTCCTGTTTCCTTGGCCAGGAGGGCACCAGAAATGACTTCATGTGGGCTCAATCTGGTCCAAGAAGACAGTGTTTTCAGAGTTTCCAAAGAAGGTGGTTTTCTCCCGTTGTCTGCACTTCCACTCTGGCCTCCTAACCAGATGCCTGATGGAACATATTGGGAGACTCAGAAATGGGCCACATGTGTTTTCCAGGGAGGTATTTGCCTTGTGTGTGTTAGTCTCTCAGTCGTGTCTGACTCTTTGGTAGACTGTAGCCCACCAGACTCCTCTGTCCATGGGATTCTCCTGACAAGGATACTGGAGTGGGTTGCCAGTTCCTTCTCCAGGATATCTTCCCTACCCAGGGCTCGAATCCGGGTCTCCCACATTGCAGGTAGATTCTTTACTGTCTGGGTCACCAGGGAAGCCTACTCATTTTCCTGTCCAGTTAAACATCCAACGTAGGGAGCTCAAGATGGCACCCTCTTCTCCCAGGTGTGACTTTGTGTTGGGTCTGCCAATAGTAATGGGCTTCCTAGGGGGTGCACCGGTAGAGAATCTTCCTGCCAATGTAGGAGACGCAGGAGACTCAGGTTCCATCCCTGGGTCAGAAAGATCCCCTGGAGTAGGAAATGGCAACCCACTCCAGTATTCTTGCTTGGGGAATCCCAAGGAGGGAGGAGCCTGGTGGGCTATAGTCCATGGGGTTGCAAAGAGTCGGTCATGACTGAGTGACTGGGCAGGCACTACCCACAGTAATAGACTTTGAATAGAATGAGGCCCACCTGTGTGGAGGGAATGGATTTCTTGACTGCCATTTGGAGTAGGAAAGTCAGCATGGAAAGTCTGTTCAATCGGAGTGGACATTCTCTCTGTGTCTTGATGTGGAGGGGTTATAGGCTAATGAATAGCCTCAGTGGAAACGAGACCCACCGCAGGCTTTGCAGCCTCCTTGAAACGGCTTCATTTGTCCTTAATTGGAGGCAGGAAAAAATATGGATTTAAAAATACTACTTATTGAAGTGCTTTATTTCCAAAATCCTGACTCTAGGGTAATTGGATGTTCTCCACATCCACTCTGCAGTCTAGATCAGGGGCCCCAACCTCCAGGGTCTAACGCCTGATGATCTGAGGTGGAGCCGATATAATAATAATAGAAATAATGTGTACAATAAATACAATG